>NC_134281.1:12212500-13462500 GCF_949628215.1 Phalacrocorax aristotelis
AAAAAGCTAGAATTTTTATCCCAAAGCACCTTTCAAGTTTCTGTTGTCAGTCTCAGGCTGGCTTGCTGCTGTGCCCTACAAGACTTTGGGATTGTTAATAATATACATCAATTTACAGATCTCTCAGATTACGCAGATTAGACTAATAGGTAGATAGAGTAATTTGAAAAATGGAATTAGGATCTTTGGGTGGTAGACACCATATAAACACCAGTCACATCAGTCACTGTTACTGCTTGTGAAGCACAGCAGGGTACACAGAACAGGGCAAGAGGGGGCCTGTCACCAGGCTGCAAATGGACAGAGATACCAAGCTATAAATATGCTGATATATTTTTACATTTGTTGTGGCAAAGTCAGGATGGTCGTTGTGATGCTGGGATGTTGCTGGGGTTGTTTTCTAATTATAATTACATTCTGTTACTTTTCCAGTGTCATTATCAGAGACGCAGTCATGTGTTCTTGGTTTTAAATGCTACTGGCCCTACTAATTATTCTGGGCACAAGGGAGCTCCACAGGCAGAGGGGAAATAATTCCAGTCCCAGGAGCGCCTCCTTCTGCTGTCAGATGGTGGATACCGCTCTCTGATACCATCACGGTCCACAGCGAGGACGCGCTGGAAGATGCTGTGACTGATTTTCCGATGCCAATCACAGCGAGCACCCCTCAGGGAGTGCTGGAGGTCTCTCTGCAGGTGCTCTTGCCTTGCCCTTGCTGCTTGCCCTTACATGCTGGTGCCCCCACGTCTGTAGGCTTTTTTGCACCTGTGGATTCAGAGGCAGGACTTGAAAGCAAATGTACTGGAACGTTTTCAGAATCCAAAAATAAACGACACCTGTCATTATAAAATGACCTCCTGAAGCAGCCACGCTTGAACGTTGTGCCTCATCAGAGTGCCTGATGCTGAAAGGGCTTTTTGTTGTTGCTTGCGGTACCCTTGCTCTGCATTCCACAAGTGCCACTACGGGAACCTTCCCAAACAAAGTGCAAGGAGCTGTGCTGAGGAAAAACAGGACCCTGGGCTTTGTGGGTGAAGCTGATGTGCAGAAAGATTCCCGCTGAAAGCACTAGAGGACTTACCGGAGCAGTTCCTCATCTACAAATCCACATGAAAGCGTAATTAAATGATTGGACTTGACAGATAGGGAGAACTATGCTGTCTCTGTTTAATCTTCCTTGTAGGATAACACAACCAAGGCAAGGGCAGGAAACAGCCTATCACACTAATACAACACTTCAGGACTTTTTTCTTTTTGGAATACTATGCTATCAAGTGCATTTCTGACATTAAGAAAATAGTAGGAAGAAAATGGAGATGGTTCTGTACAAATGTACAATCACTGCCAGAAGCCTTGGCCATGCAACTCCGGGCACTGCTCTGCCTGATCAGGTTTGACCACTGCTCAGGTACCTCAGCGTGCACTCCACCTCCTTGATACCAAGCCAGGAGATTCCAGACGCTGTGTCTGAGCCATTTCCAGGATGCCTCCCACACTGTGCAAAGGCCTCTGCAACCAAAATGTAAAGACTCGTGGTCCATCAGATTCTGCAAACTTCACTGTATTCATAGAGATGTATCTTTAGGGCTGATTCATTCCTTTATGTTTGTGTCTGAATGAATTGTTGGAGCTTCAGAGGGAAAAAGCCTTCAAGATCATCCACAGTGTTGCTTTTATCAGCTGCAGGCTCTTCTTTACATGGTCTCTCTGTGTGTCAGAGGAAGAACTGATTGACCTGACTTTTGCTTTTAAACTTCCATAATAAGTATTTATGGTTTTCTCCAGTTACACTGGCTTTATGTCCAGAAAACAAGGTATTAGTGCCCAGTGTATGTCTGCCTTTGCTCAGCATTAAGCCCTGAGTTCTATTTTCCTTTTTATCAATAGCTCTTTCCCTTCCTGATGATGATTCCTTTTCAAACATTTGTAGATTGTTTTAAAGTCACCTTTTAATCATCTTGTAGAGGTAGGTCACGTATACTTAGCTCCATTAACCTTACTTTATTTAGCTGCTGTACTGCAAGGCAAGATGTTCCCATCAAATAACCCTTGACCTTCCCTGCTCTGTTTGAACATCAATTACCCTCAATCCAAGGGACCAGTCCCCTCTGCAGCCTGGGGTGCTCCACAGGTGCATGTGGGCCAGGGTGGTGGAGGAGAGCATTTCACCCCCACTTTACAGCTTGGAAATATAGGGAGACAATCCTCAAGAATCCTTTTAAAAACACTGTATTCATCCTCTAAAACAGGAAATTAATTAGCCTGGCTGCTCTGACAGTATTTTCTCTTGGGAAAAAAAGTTGCACTCCTTCAACATTCAGAACTTTTTAATCCTGGTGCCAAACGCATTTCTCTGAATTAATATTGGTGGAATAAAAAGGCTTTCTTCTCTGCTTCAGCCTTCTCTCCCAGGATAAATCTTTTTGGAATTTGCTTTATATATTGTGCTTTTGAATGTTCTTTTAAATGTTAAAAAATGACTGTGTGAGAATGTTGCCTTCTCATTAGCAAAATTTACTACATATTTTCCTCCATTGTTACCAGTACAGTTCCAGCAGTGTTAACAATGGGAACCCTAGAGCAAATGGTCTGGCACCAGCACTTGTCATCTAACTATGGCTGGTCAAAAATGTGTTTGAAAAGTGGTTTTGTGCTCTTTAAATGTGCTTGTTTTGAATAAGCATTTCCAAATGAATTTTTAAAATAAAAAAATCCAATTTTTAGTTATATTTTGATCAGGAATATATTGGGGGTTTGGTGGGTTTTTTGTTTGGTTTTTTTTGAAAACCTATGGTGGTGAGTAAAAGAAAGTAGGTACCACGTTACCTGCCTTCCTCTTGAGGGAGGGGGCGGGGGAGGGGAGTTAACAAAAAAGACCAGGAAAGTATGATTTTCTTCATTAGAATAAAATTAAGCAGTTCTTTCTTAATTCAAAATTTCTAACAAAACTGAAAAAAATAATAAACCTTCTGATGTCTTTAAAAAATTTGTTCTAGTGTATATTCCCCCTCTCTGTAACACAGACCAGTGTCAGTATAATATAGCCCGTTGTGACAACAGTGTGCAAGCAAGTTTTCAAGTTTCAAGAGACCTCAGCTAGATTCAGCAATGGTAGGAAATGTTTAAACAGTGTTTGTAGCACTGGTGGAGGAGGCGTAGCAGCAGCAAACCTCTCTGGTGAAAGCTCTGCGCAAAGTCAGAATGGTCCCCTCTGACATTAAAACTGAGTGATCTACAAAAGCTGCTTCCATTCACTGGAAACTACTGCTACTTTTTTTTCCCTTTTCCAATTACTTAATCTCTTTTGTTACCACAAATCTTTGCTGTAACTAAAACACAGCAAAAGCACGTGCTCTGAAATCCTTCAGCTGTGCCTTCCTCTAGCCATGGAAACAGAGTTTTGCGTGCCCAGGGCAAGGCAAGGTGCATTTGCTGGGTTTTGTTTTCCTTGCAATCTGTCACAAAGTCTATTTGCTTCTTGTGAATATACAAATCAAGATCCTGGACTGAGGCATGTTTTATCTGAACTCGGACCAAAGGTCACACCTGGGCATGACCTGAACTTGACCAGCCTCCCTCGGTAAACTGTTTTTTATACTGTTCTCATAATGAATTTAAGTCATCAGCTGATAACACTTCAGCAAACCTACTGCTTCCTTCCTGGTGTTAGACAAGGATTCAGAGGACCCAGTTAATACTCACAGCTCTATCCAATTTAAGAAGAGGATTTAGAGCTCCATTAGGCCACTTATTGGCTGCTTCTGAAGCTGAGCTGGGACTAAACTGTGTTAGAACCTTCCATTGGGTCAGACCAAAATAACCCAAGATATGTTGGCACACCTGAACAAAAGCCCTGCTCCACTTCCCATTTAATGCTCTGCATTCTCGGTGGTCCTGTGGAAATGCCTGCATTTGTATAAGAACTTACCCACTGACATTGCAGCCACTTTTTTTGATGCTGGCATAAAGTGATATTATTAATAGTTTGTGATCCACTGTGTCTTTCATCTGAGGATCTCTCTCAAAGCATTTTAGAAGGCTGAATCAATTTTCAAAACACTCATGTGTAATACTATCCCCATTTTACTGGAAGGAAAACTAAGGCAGCGGGAGGCAATTTTCCCAAGGGTTCATTGGCAGAGTCAGAAATAGAGCCCTGGACTCGCGCTCCAAATATAGCCTACATTCTCATCCCATGGCTGAAAACTGAATGTAGGAGTCCCCACTTTCAACACTAAACATACCTTCTGCCTGGTGGTTTATGCTTCCGAAACGGCTGCTTGTTGCCATGGGAACTGCAGTTCAGCTCGCTGGACCAGATTTGCTTCAGCTACATCAATGCAAATCATGAGCAAATTCATTTAAAATAATGGAGCTACTCCAGATTTCCATGGGGGAGGGAGGATGCAGAGCAGAATCAGTCCCTCTGGATTTGATATAAGAGGGTCGTGATCTCTTGAGAGTGGGAAAAAAATTCTTTGATCATTAGAGGTGGGGGAAAAGGATGAAAGATATTTTACAAAAAAGGTAAAGAAAGTAAACCTGAAAACTTGACTTTACCTTGGGTGACGTGACATTTTCAGACCTACTTCTGGCCATTACCAGAAGAAACTCTCAGAGGTCCCCAACGAGTGTACTGCTTCCTCTTGCACTGAGCAAAGACCAGATCCATGCTTTTTCTGCAAGAATAAGGGATGGTAAAGAATGGAGTCAAAGAGTCCACAAACAGAAAGTGGAAAGGACCAGTTTGTGCTGCTGTTTGCAGGATGGGTCTCACAGGGATGTGGGAGCAGGTAGCAAGTCCCCAGTTTGCCTCCCTGTGGCCTTTTCCTGAAGAGGAGGGGAATGCCTGGTGGAACAGGAACCTAAATAGACGAATGATTTCTTCAGTGTCTGCCACGCCACCATGAGGACCTGGACTGCTGCTGTCCAGGGAAATGGAAGAAATGTGGGGGGTAAGAAGTGAAACAGAGACACCTCTTCTAACAATAGCAAGCATCGTCCCATAGCTTCCTTGTTACCTTGCTGAAACTCAGGTCTATACGCCAGAGAGCAAAACTCAGGCTGGCACAGCCAGTGTCCCCTCCTAGTCATACACTGCTTTGTGTGCTGTGAAAGATGGAGGCTAGCACTGGGGGAGGAAGAGTATGGCATATTACAGGGAAGGGACATCTCGAAGGCTTGGAGGTTGGTCACCCTGCACTTGTGCTAACGCGTGAAGTCTAATTTGAGATGAACTTCTCCTGTGATAGTGGAAAGCAAACCATCCCGTCTCCAAGGCTGAGTAAGCAGCTACTGTTTCATACAGTTCACACAGATACTGGAAATATCCTCTATAAAGCTCAGTCTTTCACACTGGCAGGGGATATACTGTTAATCTTGCTGGATCTCAAAAACTTAATCCACAGTTACTTAACTTCATGAATTAATATTCAAACTTTCCAAGCTGCCAGACGTGCAGCTTAGATTGCTGCTGACCACCCAAGAAAAACCCGTTGGATCTGGGAGATTCAGTACTCAAAGGTGTTCTCACCACGGCAAAACTGATGCAGATTTTCTGAGTGAAGACTCCTGAGCATACAAGCAAGAGATAGAAAGCCTTCAAGCAGCAAGGTTTGGCACCATCTGCTGTTCCTTATGGCAAAAAATCCTGCAGAGCTTTCAGATCTGTTTAGATGTTTACTCTGCAAAAGCTGTTCTCCTGACCTGGGATCAAGGGGCACCTGGCAGTGGCACTGGACAGTGGTAGGACTCAGCACCCAGTTTGAAGGACGGCAGCCATTGTTCCAGGGGGTCATTGCAAGATTGGCCCTTGCACATGTCAAAGATGCAGCAAAGATTGACTTCGAAAAACAGAGCTGATCAGATTAAACATTGTGGCCTAATAGCACAGTGACCCTCCTAAACATCCCAAAGCTGGATCTGGGTCATGCGCAGTCAGCCAGGCCAAGTTTTGGATACATGTTTCAAAAGCCTCTGTACTTCTTGCAAAACAAACTTTATTCTTTCATCCACCACAAAATAAGAGGTCAACACTCTGATTCATTATCTCATCACATGCTAAACTTTGGATTTGTGTCATCATTTTATCATAAGCCTGACCTGAGGTTCAAGTTTTTAAAGAAATCCCCTCCTGCATGTGAACATGAGGTTCAGGCTGAGGGTCCAAGGTGACCACTTTCCACACCTGCTGCTGGAACTGCTACCAAGCAAAACATGACCGGACATAATACAAAAATTAAGTTTCTATGTTGCCAATGTTTCCAGTTTCCTAGCTCCAGTTCTTGGGAATAAAAGAATCCAAATATTCTCTCTCCTTTTTTTTTTTTTTTTTTAATAAAAGCAATTTTCCAGTTCACAAGATTGGGTAAAAAGCTTGAACAAGCAACTTAAAATTGAGTTGTAAGATTAATAACAAATTGTGCTCTTAAAAAAAATTAGTGATTTTTATACCCACTTCATTATATTTGTGAAGGCCCAACACATAAGATTTAAATACTTGAGGTTAGTAATACTAGAGATGCCATTAGTATGAGACAGCAATATCTATTCATGTAGGATACGGGCAACAAGCCAATTTTTCCCCTTCAGTTAGACCACATGAGTCTCCCACACATCCCCTTGAAGATTTATACTTGGAGAATGGAGACTCTCCACTGACTCAGGAAATCTCGTCACTCTACATTACCATCATTTGAAGGGGCAAAATGTTTACAAGGAAAGGCAAAAATTCTCAGAATTTGAGTTTGCTGCTTTTGTTGAAAGTTCAGAAATTAAGCAGTTATTTTAATATTGGAACCGTACTTTGTAAACTGCTGCTTGAAAAAGGATATTGCTCCAGTAAAAATGGGATTATTTCCAGGTCTAATGGAAACATCAAAGAATGAGTATTTCGACTTCCAGATGATCTAAATATGCCCATTTTCTCAGAGATCTTGGAAGAGGAATATTTGAGGACGACAGTCAGAGAAGTTTCCAGAATGACCCTCTGCTCCACACAATGTGTTTTATAGATGTAACCCTGCTGTATACTATAGGCAGTGGCTCTAGAGTAGGGCAAGTCTTCTGTGTCTAAGAATGGCAATGAAAATCCTTCAGATCTCTGTTTTATCGGTACTTTTTTGAAACAGAAGTATATCATACTATAAGACAAAGAGTGAACAGGTAACATCCAAACCACAGTGCCTTCTAATTTTGTCCTCCCAGGCATCTCTGACCATGAGCCTACACCAGAATACCTTACTGGGCATCGTCCTGCATCCCTCGTGGCTGCCTGTGGAAGCTGGAAACCGATGCAGTCATACCAATCCATTGAACTGAAGTTATAAAAGGAGCTTTGCAAACTCAGAAGATATCAGAAGACAGAGCTATGATCCCTCTGTGAAAAGGCCTTACACCAGTGACTTTACCAGTACGACTTGCGTTTGCTGACTTTGTCCTGGCTTTTTTCAGTTACTGTTCACTGCCATTTTTTACACAATGTAACTCTGTTCCCAGGGGCAGAGATCAGTTACAGTAACACTCTGAGCTCAAAAGGATGGAAGCTGAAAACGCTGTATCAGCTAAATATTGATACAGTTGGGTTTGCATAAATGAGCTTTACCTGTAAAAGTCAAAAGCACATAGCATGTTGTGACAGGTAAATCCCTGATTACCTCTCCTCAGTTACGAGACAGATTGACAAAACAAAAACATACAGACAAACCAGGCCTTAATTACATGATTATGCCAAAACTGAAAAGCCATAAAAAGGGAGCAGCAGTAAATTATCTCAGCTGCTGCATGAAAACAGAAAAAAAAAAGTGTTTGGTTATCATGTTCTCTAGCACGGCTTTCACTTGCTAGAGTTGGTGATTGCATGCTTTTCATAGCTTTTGGCTTTGAGAACTCAAAGTTCTTTTTTTTCCCCACAGTCAAAAACCATACTGTCCTGTTCCCATGGTCCCAACGTGCAAACTGCATGCACCTGCAGAATGGCCGTGCCCTGAATCTACATCATGCGATGGAGAACGTGCAGAGATCCCTCAGCTAGCTGAGACCTGACAGGCCACGTCCGCACTATGGTTTAGCATGGGTAGAACTAACTCAGGTGCCATCCAGACATGCCATTATTGTCCTTAGAAGAGAGTCCCTCGTAGCGAAAAATCACGTTCAGATGAATTAAAGTTAGCCCAACCTGGGTGTTTACAGGGAGGAGGACAATGCTGTGGATCAGGGATGCTTTGCTGAATTCCATGAGAATTTTCACTGAGGCCAAAGTCTGGACAAACCTGTTAATCTCCACAAACCTCTGTTTTCCCACATAAGAAAAAAGGGTATAAATGCTCCCTTTCCTCAGAGAGAGGCCACATGGGCAAACCCTCTTATACTCCCAATAAAAGTTGTAAAATACGTAAGAAATTCAGTCTCATTCCACAAGCATTTGGTCTCTGTACTAAATTAAACATAGAATAAAACACAGAAATTAATGGCCAAAAATGGGAAGTTAAAATCTCAGTGATCAAAATTATGTCAAAACATAAACCTACTAAGGAAGGACCAGCACTGCCTGTCACACAACAGCTACTCCCTGCACTCTTCCTCTGGTGCAGAGCCTGACCTACTTGATACGTGTTCCTGCACTAAGGCCCCAGCACTAAGCATCTTAGACCCCTCAAATCGCATTCCAGACTTATAATTGCAAAGCAGCTGTCAGCCCTGAGCCCTGCCATCGAACCTCCCCATCTGTTCAGCCCATCTAGCATTACAGCAGAGGATGGCATGAAGGCTGAAACCGTATCATATGTGAGGGCAGAACCTGCTGCACTGCCCACAGGGCCAGATGAGATCACTTGCACTTTCATGGTCTTGAAATCTTTCAGGCTTCAGAAGAGTAGTGGGCAGAGGCCAGTCAGAAGAGGGGAGAAGGGACACAGGCAGAAGGATCAAATTCTGCAACATGACTCTGGCAGCTAAGTCAAAAAGACATCCTTAGCTTCACTGGGGAGGAGATGTTTGACTGCTGGCAGGGCTGAGAATCATTTGAGAGCCCCTTGGAGGAAAATCTGATACCGTGACTTGCCCCAAACCCTCCCCCTCCATATCTCTTGCTATTAACTCTTTCTGTAGCAGTTGATTTTACATAGTCTTAAATTATCTGACCTGAA
This sequence comes from Phalacrocorax aristotelis, assembly GCF_949628215.1. Taxonomy (NCBI): domain Eukaryota; kingdom Metazoa; phylum Chordata; class Aves; order Suliformes; family Phalacrocoracidae; genus Phalacrocorax; species Phalacrocorax aristotelis. The sequence goes on from NC_134281.1 coordinate 12,221,647, forward strand.
ATGTATACCTGGAGCAAAAGCCTCTCCTGAATTTGTGTGCTATTGCTTAGACAGTGGTTGATGAGGGAGTACCTGTCTCTGAGTCAGACAACAGTAAGCTCTGTCCTATAGTTCTTACCAATAATATCAGCAAAACTTCACATCAAAGCTAATCACTCTCCAATCTTAAGAACAACTATGGAATTGCAGCTGAATTGCACTAATTCAGTTTCAGGGGAACATATCATATTTTGTTCAGGAGCTGGAAGTGCTTTGACTTGTTACCTTGCCAACGCTCAGTCTGTGAACAAGCAGTGTATACAATCTACACCTCCTGGCTCCCAGGACTTTCAGATCCTCCCTGACCCCAAGCCCTAAGCCACTGCAAGCAGTCAGCAGGTGCTAAGAAGGTGGGAGGAACAAAGGATGGTGCCTTTCCCCTCCCATTGAAACTGAAGAAGTATGCTGTTGCCCTCTCAGTGCCACCACGCCGAGTAATGGTGCAAGCAGCTCTGTGCTGAGATCCAGTGCTCCTTGTGCTGACAGATGTTCATGCTCAGGGCTACCAGGGTCACTTCCCCTGCCCTGACTTCCCAGCTGGGCTCTCCTCCTTTAACCCTCCAGGTGACCTAAGATCCCCAAATGTTCCCAGCTGATCTTCCTGAGGAGTTTCTGCAGGCTGGGACCTACCCATGAGAAACCCAAACCCATAATACAAGCAGCATCTCGCTGATCGGAGCTCCCCATCCCACGCTCAGCACAGCCAGGATGCTCCATGACCTGCTGTGGCAGTAGTGCCTGGAGCCCCAGTCTGCTCGCCTCGGTCCATGTGAGATCACACGTTGTCAGAGTAACTGTGCCTCCGAGTGCTTCTGCATGCCTGCCTCTGTGTGTGTGCATGCACACGTGCATGTATGCCGGTGCCTGCGAGCGCCAGGCTCCCACATGGCAGCAGATTGGAGGCAGAAGCTAGTGTCTCACAAACTCATTTTCTAGCAGAGCGTGGATGGGGGAAGGGACAAGAGCTTTTTGTCAGCCCACACAGTTACACCAAGTCCCAGCCTGGATAAGCCAAACCTCTTAAAGGCACAAAATGTGTGTGCTGCCTGCAGCAGCTCTGCCTTAACTCCCCTGGACCAGCTGGCATGAGGGCAGCTGAGAGTTCAGCAGCTGAGGCAGAAGGGATGGTGACGCAAGGCGCTATATCTGGAGATCAGCTTTACAGTTTTCTGTTTTAACCTCTGAACCTTTGGGTTCTGAGGGCCAGATCCTGAGCTCTGGGCGTGCCCTCCCTGCATAGCCCTACCGACACTGGTACAGCTACTGGAGATGCTTCTCATCAAGAGTGGGCTTGAGACATTGCTGACTGGCAAACAGTGATATGTGTCATCACTGCCACCAGATGCAAGCAAACCACATGTTGCCCAAGTGAACTATCCCTCAAAGTCTTCCTTTGTATCCAGAATCTGGAGCCACGTTATCAGAGAAGTCAGCCAGGACTTTCTGTCTGGGGCAAAACAAACCCCCTCCACAATTTACCTGCACTACTATACCAAGGCTGCAGTTTGGTATTTTTATCACTCTGGTACATGTTTCCTCCCTACCTACACATTGGCTTATTCAGAAGCTTTTGCAACCTATACGGAAAAAATATCCACTACAATAAGAGGATACTGCCTTCCTGAAACCCCTAAGTTAAGAAGGGCCAATATTTCCCAGGTTACTGGTAGAATCCCTCTTCTGACTAAGGAGATCTCTGATCTCAGGCTGCTGGAAGGCTGGAGGATATACCAGCCAAAGGATCACACTGCAGCCCTCCTGATCTTCTGTCTCCATCACTGGCTAGGGCTAGAGACAGAATTCAGAGCAACACAGATATTTAACCTGGCCCAGAAGGCCTGTTCTTGTAACAAATAAAGGGATATATTTTACTGCACAGACAGCTGTTGGCTCTGCACATGCCTCCCTATTTCAAAGTGGCAATTAGGAGCAGAGCTGAAAGGGCAACATATCCTTTACTCTAGATCTCCAGCCAAGTACAGGCACAGATTCCACTCACAGAGAAGCAGGAATGCTCGTGTGGACACTCAGGATATCAAAGCACTTGGGCAGCAACACATGTAGTGACACGTGACAATTCTGCAGCGTAAGATGTGGTTTGCCAGCGTGTGTAAACTGACATCTCCAAAACACACTAGGAAAAACCAAGCACCACCTAGAAAACACTTGCATCAGTTTGTTCAGACTAATACTTTTGGATACAGCTCTTCAAGAACATAACACAGGGTGCTTGCAGCATGTCTTCATCATGAAGGCACTTTACAAGACTTTGCTGCCTGTAGCATGGAAAATGGGATGACGGAGGAACACTGTGAACTGAACTGCCTCAGCTGAGGGTTGGTAGCAGGCCCCCCTCCTTCCCATGGCACTGCGCTTGGCCTAGTGACCCCTGTTTCCAGCCCTCAGCTGGTGAGTCCACGCACATTGTAGTGATGAGCTGGAGAGCCTGCCAGCTCAGTTGTGCCCTGGCTGTCTCTGGGCAGTGTGTACAAGCCCGTACGGCCAATGCCAGGAAAAAGGAGTGAGCATGACCCAAACTAAGTGGCCAAGTGGGAGCTGGAGGACCAAGAACCTGGGTGACTCTCATCTCAGACACAGTTATCCTGGAACAAAGAGCAGGTCTGGCTCTAAAGGACACATGGCTCAGGTTCCTGAACAAGCAGAATGACAGCATGGATCGCACTGCTGAAACAGAGCCACAAAAAGCTGCAATAGGCTGGGCTGTACACTGGGAGACAGCAACGATCTCATGGTGCCAAGCCCAGTTTGAGGACTAGCACCAGGCATCCAAAACATAGGTTCTGAAAATATTCCCTGCTACCAGGTACTCAAGCAGGAGAGAGGCAAGCGCCTTCTCCCATCACAAATCAGGATACAGGGCTCAATTGGACTGTGCCCAAAAAAGCATGATGGTCACATTTGGTGACATTCAGAGGACTGTGCCAGTCCACCATAAACACATAACTCAGGACCACTTAATCAGCTCCTTCCCCAATGATTCCTGAGGCCCCAGGCTTTGTTCTGAATGTCTATATTGTATGTCTACAGCAGCCTAACATAGATACTGTGTTTATTGCCTATTGTGCATTTGCTCTCCTCTATAAAGGCATATGTAGTCCTCTGACATGGAAAAATATTACTGAAGAGAAGGCAGTTTGAATTCTCACCTATCAACAAGTCATGACACAGCCCAGTCTCCAACTGCCTGTATTTGGCTTGCTAACTCACAAATAGGGAAAATCTTTCTGCCTTCTTCAATAGGATTTTAGCTCATATTAAGCATCTGTTTGTTTTGTTTGTTTTTTTTCTTGCAACAACAAGTAGTTTTTGGAAAGTTCCAAGGGTATCTATCTAACCAGTCCTTTTAAAGCCTTATCACCTCAATATCAGAGATGGCATCATTTCTAAAGACCAGTAATAATAATTTTCACTGGTATAAAATAAAAAGTTTTTAATTGCTCACTTTACAGGAAAGTTTAAACTGGCAGTTTTATAATGAACTTTGGAAGCTGAAATTAGATTGCTTGTTCAATAAATTTCAAGAGCAACCGACCTATGCCAGAGCAAGGTTTCACAATTTTGTATTTTGAATATCAAAAATACATTTTCTTTCCAACTCCCAGAAAGAAAGGATAGAAGAAGAAGCCTGGAACTGACCTACTTTCATTGCCAAATCAGTCAGTTGTTGAGCCAAAAGTACTCTATCAAACTTCTTATTGTTCTTAGCAAAGCACTGCCATTTCTATGAGTCTAGAATGATTTGTGAAAAGCAACCTTTCATTTTGTGACCTGCAAATTTCTACACAAGCCTTTCAAACAGTTTCAGAGCAACCAAACTTAGGGAATTGCCCCTGTGAAACAATTTCTATAATCTCCTTGATCTTTCCTGCCTCTTAAAGTGATGGTGGTCACAGCTGCAGAACAGAAGCTTGCCAAATGTCAAGATTTTTTCTATGGCCCCCTTAGTATTTTATAGTTTTTCTAATCCCCAGCTTCTAAATTCATGAGATAAAGTGAGCATTTCTGCACTGGTAAAAAAAGGAAGAAAAGATTTATCTCTCTCAGTTGCAAAGTGCAGCTTCAAGATATGAACCCTGAAGGCTACACCACCGGACAATAAATAAAAACAAGTACCAACTCATCATTATTTTTAAAATGTAAACGCACATCTCATGATTTTCTAGACCCTTATGCATGATGCTGTGAGTGCTGGGAGTTGGGGTCAATGAAATAAGCTTATTCCCAAACAAGTAATGTTTATACTTCTCAAATTATCTCATTTCTCAGTTAAAGAATAACTGTTCACAGGCAGGAATTGACTTTCTGGCAAGATGACAGGGTCTGGGGGAGCAGTCTTAGGGCAAAAGTGTCCTTCTTACTGCTGTCTGGGAAAGCACACTCTCCAAAGTGTCCCAAAAGCCCTCCCTGTCATCACTGCAACTAACCCCAGGCTTTCATACCAAGTTTGATCCCCAGTCTGTGATTACATCTTTTCACCTACTGATGCCAACTGCAAAGTGCGTCAATGGAGGATCTGAATAGCGATCACATAAATGATCTTCTTGACAGTAAGGAGGGAGGATTCGGGACAGTTCCCCTTATAGCTAGAAGGAGGAAGCTACCATCAAAATATCATGATACACAGATAAAGATGAGGGGGAGGGAATGGGATTGGAGGTCGGATCACTTGGGAAGGTATCCATCTCCCTGGAGAGAAGAACCTCAGAAGAACTTGGCTTGATTCTGACTCCAGAGATGCACATCGACAGCAAGCTACACTGAGCCAGATGTCTCACAAAGATCAGCGGCTCTAAAAATTTGTAACATTTAAAAGAAAGCATACACAATAATTTTTGCAAAACCTCTCCAACCTGAAGTGTTTCTTGGCTGTCTTTTATATTACTCATTTTGGCGGGGGGGGGGGGGGGGGCGGAACTTTTTACTCCCCCTTCCCATGTCTAAGAAGTCAGTAAACATCTGACTGTTTCGCTGCACAGATCCCCTTTCAGGATCCTGTTCCAGTCTTGATTAACCCATAAATGCTTTGCTGGAACGAAGAATTCTTCTAATATCCTTAGCCTTTGACTTCAGAAGTTTGTTTTGCATCCAATCTCCTTGAACATATACACAGATAACCCAGAAAAATCCTAAATGCAGCTGGATTTTGCTGCAAAAGAAGCAGAGGGAAAGCAAAGGGTTGTCAAATGACATGTACAAAAAATAGGATGCAGCTTCAGGACACACTGTCTTTACAAGAACTAACTGTTTTTCTTTTTTTTTTTTTTCCTTTTGGCATTTAAACCAGCTTACACAAAGCACAGCCCTTTCAAAATCCCAGCAGAAACTTAAAAAAAAATAAAACTGGGCTTGTTCAGACCAGGTGACACCTTCACAGACTCCTGAAGCAAAATTGTACTCAGATGCAGTACACAATAGATTCAGATGTTCAGGATTTACCAGGAACTTGGGACAAATCTGTAGAAATCAAAACTATCCCAATTAATTGGAATGCCTGCCAACTCTAACATCACATGTTCGGACCATGCGTCCAGCATAGAATGTATTTCTGGTGACCAAGGTCTCTTAGAAAGTGGTTTAGCACCAAGAAGAAAACCCTCCTGTTCTCTCACTATTTACAGTCTACAGACATGATATAGAAATCTCTCCGGATCTGCTTGGATGTGCTGCACACACCTACACTGAAAGCCACATTTTCACACACATGTGTGCATACGCTCCTTTTGCACTTTCAAGAGTGCAGGATTCCCAGGTCTCCCAGCTCAGCCAGTGTGGCCCTACCACAGCTCTGTTACCTGATCCTGCAGTTGTTCACTTTGCCATGGAGCCGCTTGCGTGTGAAAACAAGTTATAGGCTGAGGCTCCCACCAGAAACTTGCACTGAGTGTCTTAGGGCAAACCAAAATGTCCTAGTTCTCCATGCTAACTGCACACTTGTGACCCCCAAAAAGAGCAGCCAGGTGACAGCTCCATCATGCTGACTGCTTTGCACTTCTTTTTTTTCCTACCCTTTTTCTCAAAAAACATAATTTACTCTGCTTGAGGGAGCCTATTGAGTGTGTATCTGTAACAAGCTCTTCTGGGAGCAGCTGGACTGGTACATGCTGAAAGGCAAGGCAGCCCATCTCCTTTCTGGGAAGAGCAGGCAAAGGAAGGGTACTTGCCGGGGACAGGGAGTTCAGCTGGGCTCTGGCGTGCAGTGGTGGCACCCATCCATCCCACCTTCTCCTCCCTGAGCTCCTTGAACATTCTGTGCCACTGCTGGCTGCCCAGGACATCACCATGAATAAGTACAACTGTCAGATTAAATCATTGCCTGGGTGGGATCTTCTGAGCCTATGACACATTCTGGGCACCTAAGACAGGCCAGGGAATCTGTCCAAGAAAGAAATCTAACTGCAGCCGCTTCACATGGCAAATCAGCTTTGGGGCTATAGGATGAATTACGTCTTGCCCTGTTTCAAGAGGGTTAGAGGGGGTGGGAGGAGGAGACATATAGACTCCCTTCACTGCTAATGCACTTGTAGAATAACTGTATTTAAGTCCCCAGAGGCTCAGAGCAGGAGGATGAAGCGACAGCTATTGCCGACAAAGCAGAGCTTTGTGGGGTGGTAGCACAGTGAGCCTGTGGGCTCTGAGCAGTGATGGTCAGAAGGATGGCAAAGGTTTATTGCTGCCACCCAATACCCAGAAAGAGCCAGGCTTTATCTAGAAGTCTCTCCTGGTGATAGTCCCCACTGCAAGGTCTAGCTGCTGGGAAGAAATGCATGAATTCACCCCACCAAAGTACTCAGAGCTGCTGGCACTGCGTTGGTGCCGTCCATGCATTCTATAACCTAGACTGGGCTTGGGGCATATTCTCAAAATTGTCCTTCCGTAGATTACTGGTGGGCACACAGCACAGAAAGTGCTCATCAGGCTGATCCTCTCAGCAAAGTAGAGGTATTGATCTGCTTCCTTAACAGCTTCTGAAAGAATTGGCCCTACTTGTCTGCACTCCATTTCACCAATGGCTCACCAGAGCTGCTCATCCCCTGGTGCTCTCCAGACCTTTCGGGAGATGTCAGCGGCAAAAAACACAGAGTGGTAAAAAACATACCTGTTCAGAAGATAACGAAAGGGAAATAATGTATGGACATTCTCCCTCTCACTTGTGGATTGCTTTCATATGAAAACATAACCAAACTTATTCTGTGTCTGCAGTTTCAGCTACAACTATGTCACCACCAATTCTAAGTGTGCTAACATCTATAACATTTTCTGTTGATCTCTTTTCCTCCCACTTTAAATATTTTTCCTATCACCAAGGGGGTTTTGAAAACCACGCTATTCTGGAAGCTGGGTTTCTTACATACATTTGCCACCTGCCTGTGAGTGGAATGCTAATTTTTGATGAGTATTTACTGCTGTGCCATACCTTAGCATGGGGAAAGAGGAGCCCCACTTGCCCTTGCTCTGACCTTTGGTGACCGTGGCACCAGGCCAAAGATCTCTGAGTGGCTTCATTCATGGCTGACTGTTTAATCAGGAAAAGTGACAGTAGTTTAAACAGATTTCCCTTGGATGTGCTCACTGAATGAATAGTAATGACCATAACACCTTATGTTAATATTGTGTCTTTCACCCAATGACATGACAGTGCTTCACAAGGGGGGACAAATTTGTTCATCTTTATGAAGACAGTTGTGGAAAAAGTGAAGTATAATAGGATGAAACACTTCTGCAGAGGACATTGGTGGAGACAATGGAGCAGAACCCAATGGGAAACACTGCCAGCCTCTGGCTCTAACCACTACACATTACTCTTCAAGCTGAAAAGAAAATGGATGCTCCCAGACCTAACCTCAAAGCATGCTGCTCTCTTAGTGAATCTCAATGCTGCCACTGTTCTCTTACGGTCACTGAAAGAGTACAAACAGTACTCTGGCTGTGTCTGTTAGCCTAATAAAAGACCATGAGGTCCTTAATTAGGACAACTGAAAGGCTGACTGACCTTTAGTCCTCCCTAGCATCCCACAGGAAAGACCTTTCTACTAAGAACCTCCTTTGTGCTCCCCAAAAGCCACCTAAGAACCTGCCTGCCCCCAGGACTAAGCTCCTCCTCCATTTGGCAGTCGGTGGCTCTCAGAGGTGAGGAATGACAGGTATCCCTGCATTTTAGCCACACTTCTCTGCTTTCTCTGATTTGGTTCAGCAGGACATGGGGACTCACCTTTGACACTCTGAGCAGCCATGTGGCAGGTTTCTGTGAACTGAGCCAAGCCAAGCAGTGTGGAGCTTTTCGGCAAAGGAAGGAATGGGAAGAAGTTGATCAGGAATATGCAGAGAAGAGGGCAACAACAAAATAAAGAGGGAGTTATGAATACAGAGGGAAGATAAAACTGGGATTAAAAGGAGGGAGAACTACAGACGCAAAGAGAACTGAACACAGATGGCCACATCTGCACTAGGCACAGCACAGATCTCAGGCTGGGCTTTGCCAAGCCGTCAGAGTGAAGATCCAATTAAAATGAAAGGCAGAAGACTGCTGCCTTCAGCAGAACACTGTTCCCTCCTTATGAGATCACTCAACACGCGCCTGATGCTGTCACTGACCCTACATTGTCCCGACAAAGTAATTCTCCATGACACCCTGCAGAGGAACAGTCATTTGTAACAGGCCGGTGGGTGGAGGGAAAATAATGGGGCAGGGGAAATACTGGCCCCCACAGTGGGAGGCATGAGTAACAACCAGACAACCCAAAGCATCCGACCTCACAGAGCTGTGCACAGGGGACACAAGGACTGCAATTCTTGCTAGGTTTATAGAAAGGAATGTAAGCTTAATTTGTGGCAGTGGGAAGCCACTAGGGATTTAGGGAAATTAGTAAAAGGAGCTGTTGCTGCGTTACTTTATAGGAACTTGACATGATGTTCAAATGCTGTCTGTTGGGAGCCTGGATTACTTTATTATTATTTTTAATAACTCCAGAGGGCTTTCTTTTGCAAAGGAACTCAAGCTGAGATGGTGGGTTTGTATATTCACTATTCATTTGTAGGGAGAATTGTTTGATGGATGCTGAAGTTTATGTTTCTTTTGCAATGAGAATTGCTGGAATGTTTTGTGGCCCAGATCTGTGTTCTCATTTTCACCACGCAGTTATGTAAGACTCTGAAATAATAAAATAATGCTGGCTTTTTAAAGGGAAGAAATGGTTGCATGTGCTTTCAGTGTGATGGCCTGCGTGTGGTATTCAGCGAACAGCAGAAGTCTGATGTGTAGGGTCCATTCTGACGGGTCTGTGACATCCAGCAAGATTCTTTGTTCTTCCGCTCGGAAATGAGAAGGAATCTGTGCTGCAGAAGCACAAAGGATTACTGGATTTGTGTGTGTGCTCTAGACTCTATAGACGTGAATTAACATCAAAGTGTAGATCTCTCATTGCTCTGATATGTGTATTTTGGGGGAAAGGGAAATAGGACATTTCCAGCACTGAGAGGTTCTGGTAATTTCTGCTGTTCACCTGATTTCCCTTGTGCACATTCATTCCCTTTTTTGAACCCAAGGATATTTAATTTACAGAGGAATGGACATAAGGTCATTTAACTTGAAATGAAATATTAGCTTGTCATCACATCCAAAGCACTTCATCATGCACTGCACAACTGCTTTCTTTATCCCCCAATATTCCTTGAAATGCAGGTGTCCAGTCAGTCTCTGATCTGTTATGCTCATTCTACAGCTTCCCTAGGCATCTTGATCCACAGCTAAAACACTCTACGTAAAGGTTTACCCAATGTTTAGTTTAAATTACCTTGCTACAGCCTAAACTTATTTACTTCTGTTCCCTCTTCATTGACTAACAAGTATAATTGATGCTCCATTTGCTTTCCTCAGTAGTAATAGAAGGTTGCATAAACTGTTTCCCAATATACTGTGTTGTAACATGATGGGCTAACTAGGTATTAAAATAGAGAGCAACAAACAATTTAAGATAAGAGATTAATAATGGACTGCAAAGACTGGGGAATCAAGCTACGGAGAATCAGGAATTCTAAAGGAACTAAATTCTGTTTCTGCCTTTCTTTGAATGCAAATTCAGGGTGATCCCATTAAATACAAAGAGATTTGGGATAAATATATGCCACATTGAGAATATGAATAACAGTCCCAACTGCTGTACAAAAACACAAAGATTTTTTTTTATGAAGGTTTGTTCCTTCAGCAAGCTTCTACTAACTGCAGTTGGTCTGTTACTCAGTTAAGCTACGTGAGTGTAAGTACATCCATGTAACAGAGATGTACCGATCTACAGTAGGGATTTAGGAAATAATTTTGTTAAGTCTGTGTAGTTTCTCTGTGTAGAATGACCCTTTGTGTAAATGAGGCCCAGTGGCTCAGAGTACATGGGAGGAAAATCTCCCAGGGTTCTCACATGCAGTATCCACCAAATACATCCTCAGGGAAAGCAGATTTGCTGCTGCTTTCCCATACAGAAGAGGCAAGAATCAGCTCAAAGCTGATCAAAGCAAGAATAAGCTGCTGCTGCTCCAAGATCTTGGGAGGATACATCTAAGGCCAAGGCATCTATAATAATAAGGTGTTCTGCTTTTATGTTGCTTCCAACCATGCTGTGAACATCCCCAAGATACTTTGCCAACATGGCTGTGATGAAATGCAACAGATAAGATTTCCTCTGCCCTTTTAAGAGGAAGTTTGAAAGCCCAGGGAGCTCTGCTGGAAGATAATGGGACACAGGCTGTCCATTTTCTCCAAAGGATGAAGATTAATGATAGGCAGATGATTAATTCAAACAATGATAAAAAAATCCACTGAATTGTTACAAGATTTTATAAATTGGCTTTTCCACCTTTACAATCCACAGAATCTGAAAAGATCCATTCTCAGAAGCAATTAAGATCTCAGTCCGGTCCCTATCTTTAGGTTTCATCAGTTCCCATTCCAAATCTATTTGCACACAAATATTGGGAAGCCTGAAAGAGAAGCTGTTATATTGTAAATCAGTCAGGTGTCCTGTAAGACAGGAACTGAAGCCTCTGCTTTTATTAGTAGAAAGAACTGAGTCATTTGCCATGACTACATGATTCTTGATATGAATTACTGCTTGTGCGGATCGCAACAGAAAAATACAAACCAGTGCACAGTGCCTGCCTTAAATTTCACATCAACATACATTGAGAACTAGAGATGGATGCAAATTGATCTTTGCATCTGAACATCCTTCCAAAGCTGGACTTGCCTTTATACTTTGCAGCACACATCTTCCTGAGCCACAAGAGAAATGGGAGACAGAGGTTGTGACACAGACCCGAAGTAGGGACAACTTGTGTCAGAGATGTTGATTGCTTCCTTTCAGACAAGTAGCTCTTTCTGGACTCTCTGCACAACAATTCTTTATTTTTGCTGTAAACACTTAGAAGAGAGATATTACATTTGCCCAGAATACGGCTAATTTTATACATAAATTCATGACAAATGAGAAGTAGTTTAGGTCTCTCTCTGAATGACAGGGGAAAGAACTGGTGAACAAATGGGTTGCCATGAAGATTGCTGCAGTCAGAGACACCAGCCATGATTTGGTGAATACAACGGAACCACACAGAGCTGTCATTTCAGAAATGACTTGAACTAGCAAGTGAGTAATGTTTTAGATTATTGTCCTATTGGTAGCTATTGTACTCATATTACTATAACAAGCACCACTACATTTTCAAACAGCTTCTTATAGTCATACTATGGAAAGTACTGCTTATAAATTATATAAAATATGGCTTTAAGAGCATATTCTCAAAACACGTAACTGAACCAGTCCACTCATTCACACCTTCTGTTCCCACGTATCTATGGTATATCTTGGGTGCTGATGACCTTGGCAGTCAAAAGCTATTTCTATATACATGATACATAGGAAACACATAACAATGTTCAGGTTGTCTCATCATAACCTCATCTCCTAAAGATATTACTTAATGCTATATTCCTTTGTGCTTACAGGACTCAAGGTGAATCACTTGCCTGGAAATTGTCCTTCTCTTCTTAAAATGGGAATCTTGTTTTGGAGCATTCTTTTGCTGAGATAGTTTGGCTGGAACCATGAAATTTAGATATGAATACAAATTTCAACTACCCTGTAAGCTGTTGAAATCCCAAGGTTTGTAGACAGCCAGGATGACTTGAGCTCAAATTTCCCTAAACCGTGATTATGTTTGGACACAAGGAGAGTAACAGACTTGTGTAATACACCATGAGCTGTTGAAACAAATCTGGATCAAGCATGCTACAACTGTACCTAGAGGAAGTGAGTAAGAGAAAATTTCCCTAACATGATGATTGTTCCCATACCCCCAGTTTGGACTGTTTTGTGCTGAGCTTTGCAGAGCAAAACAGATCAGTAGCTGCCTTAGAGCAGTAGGTGTGAATTCTCTGAACTGATCCATGCACTCACCATCACAGAGGCAGAGACTGGGGAACAGGCAGGCCAGAGAAGAAAAAGAACACAATGTCCAGTCCTCTACCGGCCACCTCAGAGGCCCAGTGAGATCACCAAATGCTAAAAAATCTGCTCCATTCCTTTGGGAGCCCAAACTGAGCCTCCCCACTGCTTAAGGAACAGGAAAGGTTGGGTATCTTTGCTGCCTCAAATGAAAACTTATTGACGTTGGTCTGTTCTGTGGCTATTGTTTGAGCCCTCCTTCCATCAAATAGTTTTCTCATCATAATCTAATGACCTTATTCAGCCTAACAGTGTGGTACTGAAATCCACTTCCCATAGAATCTCACACCCAAACAGTATTGTTACAGGTCTCTGTGGACTTGCACTGAAATAATTTTTCCATGTAAAGTGATATTGTTGCTTCTCCCTGCAGACTTGCATTGAAAACATTTTCCTGTTATATCTCACATAGCATAGTGCTGTTGGTCTCCACAGACCAACCCTCTTTGGAATAGCTTTCCATGCAATTTCACATTTTAAATGCCATAATCCATAACCTTAGACTAGTACAAAGCTGTTCCCCCCTAAAATTTCACATTCAAACAGCATCACTTTAGTTCCCTCCAGACTTGCGTTACGATCCATTTCCCATTCTAATGACATTGCAAAGGAGATGTTTTACTTGTTGCTGTTACATTGATGTTGCAGGCAATTTACACTTCTGTGACTAGAAATTGCCATTCAGAACCTCATGCCATTTATGAGTGCCAGTCCAAATGGACAAAATACTGACCCTTACAAAACAACACTCGTAATGATATAGGACAAAGTAAAGCTGCAGCAACTTCACTGATAGCATAGGAATGCCAGGCTGTGAATTCCAAATTATCTCATTTTTATCATGCTACAGTTTTCCCTCTTTTTTATGTTGTTATTCTTTCCACTTCTCTGAAATCCTTTCCCTCACTATGAAGTCTTCAATCCCTCACTCTCCTCTTCTCTCTCCTGTGCTGTATACAACTGGTACTTTCTGCCACTACTGTTCTCCATTGCTCTGCTGGAATGCAATTTTAAAGACACTGGTTGATGGCCTTCTCATTTGCCTCTTTGGCCTCTTGCCTTTCAAAAAGAAAGCTCAAATTAACAGCCTCTCTTACAGTACAATCAATTCTTACCTGCCAAAATTAATGACGTGTTAAAAATCAGGAACCCTCAGATCTGCTTGTTAGCTTTGTGTTTGTTACTTTCCCCTTCAATCTGCTGTTATCTGAACCATCGAGATTTAATTCCTAGATTTTTTTTTGCAAACTAGGGCCTAGAAACATCTACCTTTAGGAAAGTCACAGGAAAGTCAAAAATCACATGACTTAAGGGGCTGAGGCTTTAAGAACAACATTAAATATCTTGAAAAGTACAGCCTGAGGACATCATGAGAAGTCATTATGCAGGGACCATAACTGGCACAGTTAGAAAGTTTCTACCTGTTCGATACCCAGCGAACACATGAAGTGTTGGGCTGGCTCCAGTATTGCTGCCTCTTATCTACAATTCCATGAAAACCTGGACTTAATAATCCTGTCCTAGTAAAAAAGTCTCAGATTCCTGGAGAGCAGGAAGCAGTAGAATGGGCTTGTTTAAGGCTTAAAATCTGAAATACATATCAGAGGGGTGAAAAGTCTCATAAAACATGCTCTTCTTCCATAGAATCAACAGGTTTCTGTCTAGGTGAATAAAACACCTTGGCTGCATCATCCAGCATGTATTTCAGTGTGTCACCATGCCCATAAGGCTCATGTCCTTTAAAGTATATTTGGACAGAAAAATTTCGTGTCAATACAGCTGTACAGCTACTACTACAGGTTGTCCTGTATCAAGCATACATCCTGTGAGCACTGAAACTACGCAATCATTTCATACAGGGCTTCAGTCAGCCTGTTATTGTGTAAATAAATTTCTAAGGGTGATGTTTGAGTCCATATTCAAACCCTTCTGGATTTGAACAGGTTGCCCTCAAATCTATGGCACTGAAACTGTAGGTGCAAGTCCCTCAGCTGACAGCAGGTTGTTGTTTGCTGGCAAGCAATCAATTCCAGAGGGCAATGATACACTTTGCCAATGTGCTTCATTTTCTGCCAGAGGGCCTGATCAGGGGTCAGGGTCTCACCGTACCTGGCACTCTACAAAGAGGGAGTAAAGCAAAGCCTTTGCCTCAAAGCACCTACTCTTTCTAAGAGTTCAAAAACAAACTGCCAAAGTCAAGGCTAGAGGATAAGAGGAGAAGGAAAACACCAATGACTAGAGTGTTTCACCTGCTCAGTGCTCTGTGTGCTCATGAAGAACAAAGGAAAAACAAATTCAAGCCCTTGCTTTGCCTGAGTTAGGTCTAGGGCTTGTCCCTGGATCATCCAAGTTAAATATCCCAGCTATTATTTTTGTAATCAGTCTCTGACCCAGTTTTTCTACTTGGGAATTTCTATTTTGTATAAATAATTGAATATAAATTGGGCCAAAACTAGTGAAAGTGTGTGCATACATGTGAGACCACCGATTTACAGCCTGGTAGCAAAAAGCCAAGCTGATGTCCCTTGTGCTAATTAGACAGAGTTGAATTTGAATCCTGGCTCGGTCCTGTTGCAGGTGAGTTCTGTAGCATTTTTGCTACCCTCTGAGTTGGGGTAGGACTGATTTCCACATCTGCTCCAGATGATTCTTGACAAATCAGCATTTTTAGAGGAAAAAGTGTCTTGTCAGAAAGCTCCTGATGAGCTCCTTAATGATAAGCTGCATAACCTGACAGGTTAGCTACTGTCCAGCTTAATGGCTCTGAGTAATGTCGTTTTATCTTCAAATGCTACTCAACTTACCATCATTAGTCAGTTGATTTCTCCCAGGCATCACAGCAAGAGCACAGCTTAGTCTTCATTTTTGACAAATTAAGCCAGGTCTTATTTTTAAAAGCAAGGTAATTAGCAAAATACCTCTGGTGGGGGAAACACCCCTGCAGTCATTCAAAGACATGAGTCAGAGTGTTTCAAATCCAATCGATGTGCATTAGGTAACGTTTTGTTTCATCCTGACCTACACGTTGTATGCATCAGCTGGACCCTTTGACTTGCCCCCTTCTTCAGTCAAAGTGCACCTTAGGCCGTTCTTAAATATCACAGCGCTGCAGTGGAGCTCTTCAAGATGTGCATGTGAACACCTAGCCACCTTCATTAAGATCACAGTTTAGATAATGACCTCCCCAAAAACTCATACCAATCACACACTTAATAGGGAGAAAATCTTAAATATGAAATTATGCAGATGAACATATTAGCTAACAGTATCTGAAATTATTCTATGAGAAGCCCTAGGGAGTTTGAATTAACGGTAGAAGCAGAGCATGTGAAAAAACCCTCTCAATGTCACTTTGTGCCGAGCATTCAAAAACCACACACAAACTGCGTATAAACTTGGCAAGTGCTTCAAGGGGTACAATCACCATAAATCTGGGATAACACTCTAGTCTATTCAAAATGATTTTTTTAAAGTACTGTTCTGTTGATGATGTCTTTGTTTTATTTCATCCGGCTTAGACCATTCTAGACTGGCTATGTTTTTCTTTTGTTTACAGAAAGCGTCTCAAAGCCATAAGTCTCTGAAAGTCATCAGAATTATTATTTCTGTGGAGACTCAGCTCAAACGTGGATAGGCTGAGTATACAAGTGTACGTTGCAAGTGATGCACATGTATCCCTTAGTAGCTACAGTATTCAGTTCTCACACCTGGCACTCCCTGGAAAACTCTTCAGTTTTAGACCCTGTTCCTCACTTATTAAAATGGGTTATATATTGGCCATATTGCTATCTTCACTTTTCCCCTAAAAAGATGTGTACTTTTTTTGTTCTTGAAATGTAACAAACCCACCCCGCAAAGCCATGCACAGCAGATTTAAACAAAACAAAACCAAAAAAACCCAAACCAACCAATGAAGTACACAAAAAATCTTAGTTATCAAAGCTAAATACCACACTCAAACCCTTCCCAGCAGTATGCTTCCAGGTGACATTACACTGTGGATACAGTTTAGGATTAAACCAGACATGGACAGAACATAAAATACTGCACAATGTTAGTGTCCAACTCCAAATTCTGCATTTGATGGCTTTGGGAGGATATTAGAAAGCATCAGAGTGACAAGCATTATGTTGGGAATGAATCACAATTTCAAGGTTGTTTATGGCCGTGGAGAAAATTAAACATTAGAAGTGTCACATAGGTTGCACTCAAGAATCAGCTTCCAAGAAGAATAGATGCTGTTTGTCTGTCTTTAAAATAAGAGCATATATGCCTTGGATTGCCCCTAAATGTACTTGACTGTAGCGTCTGTAGCACCGACCACTCAAGAGCTGTCTATCAGCCCCAGGGGAAGAACATTAGGTGCTTTCTCTTCTTCCTTATTGAGAGATCATAACCAATTTTCTGATCTTCTTTAACAACAAGAATATTACTGTTGGGAAAATACAGAAATGAATGAGAAAAGAGATTTATTAATTGCTCAAGTCCTTCCCCTGCTTGTGGATGATTAATTTGATTTAAATACTAGCAATTTTTTCTGATATCAAACGCATATAAAAATTGGGTTGCAAATGGGGTCCTACCCACCAGCAGTTCACTGACAGCTGCGATGTGTATCTTACGCCAATCAAATGGAGCAACATAGGAGATGTAATCTATATTTAGGAACACCTGGATGCTTCAGAACACAGTCAAGTGAAGAAGATGAAGTAAGAGGGCAGAAGTATTGTACAAATAAATGAATACGGCTACAGAATATACCCAGTAAAAGCATATACTCTTTCCCCTATCTAAAGAGGAAACAATGTTAACGCAGTTTACACAGTGCTGCAACAGGATTACAAGTATCTTAAGGGAGCTGGTACTGTCCCTGCAGGAGCCTGAGTACTGAGGCAATAGAAGAAACAGTGTGATAAAAATGAGGGATATATTTGGAGACATCAGAGAGCAATTTCAACAGATACTTGGTGAAGAAAATGATTCCCAGGACTGATTGCCCCTCATTGGGAGTGCTGCCATTGTAGTCTGTGAGAATAGAATTGGCCTGAATGCTTTGCACCAATGAAAAGGAGATGTAATCTCCTCTAGCACAAAGCGTAGCGTTTGGACTTTTTTTATTGACAACTAAGTGTCAGCCAGCGCAGTCAAATGGAAAAGGCATTAAGCGCAGGGTCAGGAGCTCCTCCATCTTACCTACCTTTAGGAAGTGGCTGAAGATGAATGAGTGAAAAGCCATCATTTCAGGTATGATCTATGTGGGATAACAGAAATCTTTTGAACAGGGACATGACTACGTGTCTGAAGTGGCATGTTTTAAACACTTTTGCAGAGGGACATCCTTGATTCTTATTTAACCTATGAAGTACTGAAAATTACACTGATTTGTTTTTAACTAGTATTTCCCTAGAATTAAATCATTATCATTGTTTACATGTAATGAAAAGAAGCTGGATCCAATGCTTTGAGACAATATACTTAAAATGCAGGAATCATGGGCAAAATGTCAGGGGATTACAACTCAGGGACAAAGACTGTGTTTGAAGTCAATATTTTGTTAAGATCACATGAAATTGGTAGGTAGAGACAACAAAGCCACCATTCCTAGAGTTTAAAGCAGTTTAAAGCAATATTTACATGAGATATTTCTGCCAACTACTGACAAACCTTGTTGAAAACAGCCAGTAATTTAGGACAATGCTCCACTTGGTGCCTGAAACCATTCTCCTGCCCAAGGCCTCTGTTGTCCGCTGCTACTACCTTAAAAAAAAAAAAAAATCAGCTCCTCACAGGGAAAACCAGGAGGCATTCTACTCTAATCTTTGGTTAGTCATTATTATTGAAATCTTACATCAGTCACAAATTAGGCTGGAAAGAAGGGATTTTCTCCCTCTAAAGATTAATCTGAGTCATGAAATTAATTCCTAGATTCATATCCATGCCTCAAATTTCCACAAATTTTGAGCTGGGCAGATAAAAATTTGTTTGATTCCACACAGGTACTGAAAGTAGTCCTGAGTTTCAGATCTGAGTTCAAAAAGGAGTATGAATTTTCCTTAAACATGAATAAAAGGTTTACTTGAATCTACAGTTACTTATAACTACCTTGAAGTAAAAATCTCCAGTGTCTGTTTTCAGAAAAAGAAAAAGTGTCCTCGTAACATAAAACAAATCAGTAGGTACATTTTTTTAAACTATTGGTAGAAGAATTACCTGAAGGCATAAAACTAAGCTGATCATAATCAGCCTTATATAGACTAAAAGTTCCATGCCTAAAGGGACTGTCATGGGGTTATGAAATTTTGAGGTGACAGATGAAAATCCACTGAAACAAAGGCATATTTGGGAATCATTAGAAAGTGGTTTGGGCATTTGTTCAGGTTGTTACTGGTAATTTGTTGGTTCTGTTTTGAGGATAGCATTTTATAGGAAAACGCAGCCATCCCTTCATCGGAACTGCAAGTCGTTTTCTTAGACAAATCCAGATCAAAGAGAGAAGGTATTTAAAACTAGAGTTCCTGGCTACCAACAGAGCCATTAAATCTGTAGGCCATGTGAGGCTTGCAGCATTGATTCCTGAACAAATCAGATTGACGGAAGGGGACACCAGTCCATCAAAATAATAAACCAGGTAGAAAAAACCGGTAGATTTCTAGATCTTAGATTGTTGCTACCCTTTTTTCCTAATTTACCATTTTATTCTACTGTGTTTTCTCTCTGTTTTGTCTTCCTTTAGCCTCATCAGCTGACTTTTCCTACATATTTGCTATATTCAGTGCTGGAAGCTGATGGGATATAAGCACTCTAGCATGTTGCCACAAGATGGAGAAATGAAATTAAGTTAAAGATCTGTTGAAGTGTCAAAATATGTGGTCTGCATCACACCTATGAATGAAGAACTGCAGGCAGAGTTTCTCTTGTAAGTTGTTCCTTACCAGTTTTCATTTCCGTTTTCCTAAAAACAAGATTAAAAATCAAATGCTGGACAAAACCTTTTAATTCACCCTGCAAATCAACTGTGCAGCTTTTGGACTCTGACTAGACCCTTTTCTTCTTAGCATCTGTAAAGATTCTGCAGGCCAAACAAGGTTTTCAAAGACAGTCATCCAATTCCAATGCCTTGAAAATAAACCACATTGATACCTGGGTGGAACCAATCATAACTTAATAATCAGCATCCTAAAGGAGGAATTCTGTCCAATTCCCTCTACGCTTCTTTTGGCTTTTAACGAAAGAACAAGGCAAAATGCAGAAATATGTGTTTGCTTTTACCAAGCCCGTAACTCCGACTCTGCCCAGAAATCAGCTGAGTGGGAAGATCCCATTATGACATATCCCCTTTACAAGATGTAGCTGCATTTTAAATGAATACAGCTCCTGACTCTAATTTTGGTTTCTTTGCAGTTGGTCTCTGAATTATATCTGAAAACCAATCTCAGAACTCATCATCGCCTACACATATACACACACACCCTCAAAATTAAGATAGGCTCAGCTTTCAATAACCTTTACCCACAGATACACTCTGTTCATTTTCACAGCAAATATTCTCACCATCAGATTAGTCTTAAGGCTGGAGAGTGACATTTTCTGTTTCTCTAGAAAACACTGCACAGGTAACAGCAGTGCCAGTTACCTCATCTTCCTACCACCTCTGCTGATTTTGATCTCTATTGGATTGCCGTAATTGACCAATATTCCTATTATCTTAGGAAAATGCTTTAACTGCAGCATCTATTCCATGCATTTTACTACAGTTGCTGTTGCCAGCAATACAATACACACAAACAGTGCCTTTACAGGTGCACTCAAAGTTCAGACTAGTCATGAATTACAACTATGAATGAGAATTTAATAGAACATTCCTTTCTAAGTACTTAGAGGTTGGCAATCAAGGCTTCATTTAGTAACAAAGGTATTAAGCCTGAAGGATTTGGCACTAAAACGGAGCTTCTTTCTGGGGCAGGGATGATTTTACTGAAATGCTTGATAATTGTACTTATTATAAGCAAGGGCTGGTAGCATCAATTATTACAAAGGTTGCTTGACACTTCCCATTCATTATAAAATTCTCTTTTGAATTGCTGAAAACTTTGCCAACTTTTAGCTAGCCAAGCTGAAATTTTCCATGCTATGTGACTCTCTTAGGCAGATTTATTTATTTAAAGGGAAGTTTTAGCCAAAATAGTCCAAGAATGAAACTGGAGAAAAATACATTGCCTTGGCCACATTAAAAAAAAATCTGGAAATCTCTATACTTCAGAAGAGATCCTGAAGGAGAAGAGAGAGAGTTTATCATGCACATGTCCCGTGCTGTTCCTGTGAAACTCAGGAATTGTGTTTCAGAGTCTTTAATCAATATTTCTTGAAGGGGATAATATCTGGAATACTAGGTGAAAGTCTGAAATTAAAAAAATCACAATTTTTGCTACAGATCTCCATTCCCTGAAAGCACCTACGTGGGAAAGGTGTGCATGGGTGTGCCAGCCCACTTACACCTCTAAGCTGAGCACGCAGCATTCGGGACTATGTTGTTGGAGCTGGTTTTTTTTTCCACATACTCTCACATTCCCATCTGTTTGAGATACATCCCGACATTAAAGAGCAAGGGAAGGCTCATGACTCCCTTGTGCTTTTTATGTCCACATTGCTGCCAAGCCAGTAACACTGACAGTGAAACTGTCTTGACACAGAAGGTAAGAATTGCAAGACTATTTGGAAAGAAACTGGTTGAAACAGAGTGTGGTGAGGCAAGGATTAGAAGATGGGCTAAAACTAAGCACAGGGCTGTTCAGGTCTAAGAACTGAGGATGGAGGGAGGGGGAAGAAGAAGAAACAGCTATTGGGACCAGGAGCCTAGAAATGCACTGAGTGGGGCCTAAGAACAGCTAGCAGAGGTGGGAACCTACATCATTCACACCAAACAACTTCAGCCTTTCAGGATGGTAGCCTTTGGGTCCCTCTATGGTCAATGGGGAAAGCACTTGCCCCACTGTATTGCTGGTCACAGTGACCAAACTAAGCTCCTAAGCTTTCTGGATAAACCTTTCTCAACAGAGAAATAAGCCTCCAGATGGTAAAGTCAGACTCTGTGAAAGAGAAGCTGTGACAAAGGCAAAGGCCAGAGTTCAGCTGGAGAAAGGGGTTTTGGAATTCATCTGGGAGTAGGGGAACTAAGTCTCTTTCTCCCTCTGCTTATCAGTCCAGGTGTCTCCTAAAGTCGTATAAATGCTGGTCCTGCAGAACTGGACTCCATCACAGTGTTTGTATGTGCTGCTAAGAAAATCAACTCATCCACGTTTTTACAGCTTGTCAGTCATCCTGTTAGGGACCCAACAGGAGACCCTAGAGTCTGATCTGCAAAACTACTGAGTATTCACAGCTAGAACTGAAATTGGTAGGAACTATGCTTTGAATATACAAAATATTTTGCAATGCCATGAACACAGAAAACAAAACAAAACAAAAAACCACAAAAAAACAAAAACCAAGTCCCAGACGCTCAAAAACCTTTGGCAATGTTTTCTCTTCATCTTCATATCTCTATTTGCCATCTGTCCAAGTGGGGATGCAGTATCCCCTCACTTCATTGAGGCATTGTGAAAATAGATTATTTCATGTCTGTGAAGCTCCCAGATACAATAACGATGACTGCTGAATGAAAGCTCCCAAGGAAATTAATAATTCTGTATTCAGAACAGGCTTTGAATAGTGTGCAGTAAATAAGCCATGGGGTACACACTGAACAATGAAGATAAAAGAAAATATTAAATAGCTGCTTATTAAGCGAGCAATATCCATCCTGCACTTTAAACAGAGCTGAGATTTAATAGTATGTGAGCCTGTGATTAAACACAATACCATAATGCATATGCACAAAGGCTACAGCAAATTCATAGCAACAACTTAAATTCTTGCATCTCCCAAGTTTTGCGTGTTTGGCTTGGCCACTTTATGAGAATGCCAAATTCTCTTAATTTAGCTCCACACAAAAAGGGACATAGATCAATAAAGATTAGAGAGGGGGATGGGTTCCAGAACTGGCTCAACACAAAGTCCAAGGGTGTCTGGATTCAGTTCATGTTAGAGAAGAAAGCTGACCACAGCTTTTTATCTGGATCCAGATGTCCTCAAATTTCAGGGCTAATCAAGACTTGGTTCTGCTTTGGCACCCTCTCTACTGTGATTTGTTCTCCCTAACTGGGGAGACTGTTTCTATGGACCTCTTCATTATTTTGACCTATATAAACAGTGCAATGCTAATCCTGCTGTTAAATTCTACTTATTCTTGGTAACTATAGAGGGTCTTGTTTAGCCACATCATTAAAATAGCTTGAGGTAGGTATAGGTCTTCCTAAGCAACTTGGGTAATGCAGGACAGAACATGTATCTTCCACTGTGAGACTACAGTCAAAGGATAAGACAGAGGAGATACTACATCAGGATTAGAGGGCATTCTAACAGGGTCAGGATGGAGCAGGAACGAATGCAGCCCTGTTGGGACAGGGAATCTCACGTCACACCTCCTAGAGCCTTCCAGCCCCACCAAAACAGTGGACAAGAGGAAACCCAACGAAAAGCAATAGGATTGGCTGTGCCTTAGAGACAGGTTCAGGATTATCGTAAGAAAAGTATATTCTAAGCCTTGTCTTGACCAACACATCAAGAAGCCAGGTAGCATAAACTGCCACCCAGCTGCCCACAGGTTTTATGGGAAAAGCAGAAACTCAAAGAAGTGGTAAATCAGGGGGTGCAGGTAGAAGGTCCCATTTCCAAGGCAGAAAAGTCATACAGCTGCACCTGCTATTACAGGCTGCAGCATCACCCTGACATTTGCTTCAGTTGTACCAAATGAAGCCATGGACAACCAACAAACCACACGCCGTTTCACATAACATAACCAAAGCATTTATGTCTGTGTTGTCCTCCAGGCTGTACACTCTTAAACTTCCACATACAAAGAACAGGACATGCATGCAGGTGGCTGTGCACTAGGAGCTATCACAGCAGTAAGAAAGTACTCAGTTCAGACACAGAATCACACCATTCCACACATGAATGCTCCTGAACGACTGCTTTTATGAAGTCTTTACTCTTAAAAATTTAAACAGAATGTAAAGCAACTGAAAAATTTTCTTTTATACAGCAACTTATCCCAAATGACTTGAAAAGAGCCTGGAAACAAGGAAGATCAACTGCAACATTTTCCACACTGTATCATAAAGAACTTAGTTTTATGATGGCTGAAAGCATTTGCTTTTATCCAGTATGAACTTGTCAACTGCCAGAAAATTATATGGATGTTTGTTCTTGAGTACTGAGATAGAGGTTAGAAGCTCCTGATCCACTTGTCTTGTTTTATTCACCATCACACAAAAACTTCATTATCTGTCCAGAAATGATAGGAACAGCATGTCAAAGGAAAAGGGTATTGACATAACTGGGAAAAAAACAAAATAATAATCTATTCTTTCCCCCACTGGATTGGCAGCCAGAAACTTCAGTGTGCTAATCCTGGCCACTGAATCCCATTTCCTGTATGAGAACATGGGCAATACTCCTTTCTAATACCTGGGATGCCACATCTGTTTATTACCTAATTCCTGTTCCCAGGATGAAATTTCTGTGTTTTCAAAACTACAGACAACTCATGCTAGTCTTTGAGCTACCTGTAAGTAATAATTGCATTATATATGTGCACAGGAATGCAAAGAACGCAGCTGTTACATGGCCATGCACCCTAAACTGCTACTGCAGGTATCTCAGCAAGGTTGAAACTCCGTCCTCTTCATACAGACATTTCCATCGATGTGTGGAAAACCTGAATCCTGTCTGTAATCCCAGGTCAACCAGCTGACACATTTGTAGCACTTCACAGTGTCCTTTCATTCTCAGCATCTCCCTATGCAGTTATACAGCAAATCCATCAGACAAAGCACCTATTTAATAGAGAAGTCCTGCTTTTGCTCCCAACATCATGAGGAAAGCACCCAGGGCTGCAGGAAGATCAGGCCCAGGCCTTCTCCACCTAATGTGGTACAACATCGTCATCTAGTGGAGCCCAGCCTGGAGAGCAGGGAACCAGCTGTGCTCTTACAATGCCATATAGCTAGAGTACCAAGTACCTGGTTTGAGCCGCCTACCTCTAACTAAATATCAACTTGCTGCTTCTCACTTATAAACTGTCGTGAATATCAAACAGGAATTCCATATTGTTCGGGTTTTTTTATGCTCATCCTCCCCATAAACCCATTCTGAAAAGAATACTAGAAAGACAGACGTTTACTTCTGCCTTAACTGGAAGGTTCTTCTAGACCTCTGCTAGAGGTCTGTGATTCAACATGTTTAAGCACAAGTACTTTCCAGTGTTGGGATGTTAGCACATTATGAATAGGCATTTACCAAACTTTGCTGGGCAGAACAGTCCTGTACAGACAAAATGGTGCAGAAATAAAATCTGGTTTTGTATAGAGATGTTCAATATGAGACACTTAGCGGATTTTGAAAGTCTTAAGCAGGTCTGCTTTCTCCCCAGATGGCAAAGACGAATATTAGCAACCACTTACAGGTGGCAAAATCATGTTGCAAGGATCCCACTCCAAGTTCTTTAGAAGATTTGTTGTTTAACAACACATCCACGATCATCTCTTCAGCTTTCTGATTTTAGTAGCCCACCTGAAAAACTTGGTGACACACTGTCAGATTGCTCCTTTCCCACAACCCTGTTGAACATAATGAAGAAGCTGGTGGTTGCTGTCTCTGAAGGATTTGTGTGCAGGTGCTTTGTGGGGGCAAACTGAAATACAGAAGCAATGTATGTACAGAGGCTAGCAATGGCCAGCCGATTTGCTAAAAAGGGGTACTATAAGCAGAATGGGTCCAGCTCCTTCCTTTTGTGTTGCTATAGTGAATGGATCCATATCTAGGTTTGCGCTAACGTACAAACCTCATTATCTACATGTCGTGACTACTGGTACAATTAACTGCACAGGATTGTCTCAGCTGAAGAAACAACTACATTATCATACCCTTTATCTGAGTTAAAAAGTTACTTTTTCTCTAACTACTTCATTTAGTTTTCAAATGCCAAATTTATTATGCTGATTCCTCTAGCTGGTTTAAAGCAGAGAATATTTCAGGAGGAACACGACTAAAACACAGCTTGCTCTTAGAATTAAGGTTTCTCATGTAAGCTTTACGTAGCTTGTTTTAACAATGGAAGCTCAAGAGGATTTTGTGTTCTTCCCTTCCCTGCTTTTACCCCAGGGAAGGCAACATTGCTAATAAAACCCACAAAGATAAAAATAAATATCTGCTGTTGGTCTAGACAGCTCTGGCTCTTGAAAGAATTTGATCTGGGTGGTAATTACACTTCACTTTCAATCCATATATGAATTCAGTACTGGCAAGATGTGTCACACTTTTATCTTTCTATCCTCCCCTGATCCATCCATCAGCATTTACAAAGCATTCATCATTGGAAAAACAGTGCTGGAGATTGAAGTCTCTTGTTTATTCACACAGCAAACAGCACAGACAACAATAGTGGAAGCTGCTTCTTTACATTACACTGCTATCGTTCTTGCACCATGCCCAGAGAGAACAAGTTTAAGGGCAAGAAAGCATCCCTTTTATTCATCAGCTTGTGTTATAAATTTGCCTACTAGATTCTTTTAAGGTCTCTCAGGGAAGGCAGAATGTACATACAAATATCTAATAAAAGATATCATCTCTCTCTGAATGCCTAGCTTCCATTCTATCCTTAGACCACCATGACTTCAGCACAGCTATTATATTACTAATAAGTAGACTGGGAGGTATCAATTTTACAAGAGAATACTTGTCTGATGATAACACCATCAAAATCTCGTGAACACTGTTTAAACAGAAGAAAGAAAAAGCAACTCCTTTTACCCCTCATCTCCTCTGCTACTCTAAAGACTGTTTATATGTTTACCTCCTGGCCTTGAAGAATCAGCATAGCAGTTTACCTAGTGGTGAACAGATTTTTGTTCTGTCAACTCCTAGCTTTTACAAAGTCCTGTCCTGAAGCTCCCAGTTCTTGGTGCAAAAAAAGGTTAACAATGACTCTTCCAACATCAGAGACTGGAGAGGTATTTTTATGACTGGATTTCCCATTTTCATCACAATGCTGTCCTGTCTAAGTTCACTTTATTAGCCAGTTGCCAGAAGATAAGAATTTTCTTTGACTTAAATAACTTTTCCTTTCCCATTGTTTTTATAGCTATTTCCACCACCACTGTTGTAAAAACAATTGAAAACAGGACAAACCTATCTAAGCCTAAATCCTTCCTTTGACTCTCCACAAAACTGGACTCTCTTCTTTCATGGTAAAGATTTTCATTAATTTCCCTTCAAGGAAAGAATTTCAAGGGAGGAATAGTATTACTCATTTGCCTGCTGTTCTTGGCAGGCAGTGACATGTACCAAGCAAAGCCACAGGTCCTGTTATTGCCTTCAAGTTAGAGAGAAAGAGAGAGAGAGAGAGAGAAACAAAGGCATTGCTGTTTCAGAGTCAAAGAGGAATGAGTAATGGATATTTTGTGGGTCATACTAACCTGTATGGACACTTCTGAGTTATTCTTTGAATCCTGAGGTCTTCCGGAGGTCACTCATTTCTTAAGCATCCATTTACTGTAAACTTAGAAAACATATAGCTCTGGATAAAGTGAACCTCAGTTCTCCGCCTGGTTGCAATCATGTCAGGATCACTGGTCTAGTTGCAGGTTCTTTTGTGAGGCTTTATACTGACATAAGGCATTATAGATAAAAAAACATGTCTAAAGTAATTTCAAAAAGTGAAGAGAATGTTTTCAGTCTCCAGGAAAACATACCTTTGGGAAAAACCTGAACCTGAGAACGCCCACTGTTTTCAGTGGAGCTATGACAATTCACGTCAGTAGTCCTTTACCTTGAATTTCCATTTTTGTTTTGATGCTCCTTGATGAACTCAAGACAGAATGAAAACAACAACGCAATGTGTGTGTGTTAAGCACAGCACCTAACACAATGGAATCCCAATCTCAGTTTGGGCTTTCAAGCACTACCAGAATATGCACAAGAATAATTAACAAATATCAGCATGTTCAGGGCCTTCTGACTAGACCTGAATACCCCAGCTGTCTAGATCAGAGCAAGTGACAACCTACAGACTCTATCTGACCTATGGGATGAGTCTGTCCCACTCCCAAATGATTTTGCACCATAAGGTCTCTGGCTTACAATCAGAGGTGGATGTAGCCGTGGGAGCTGCAGCAGTTATCATTCCAACCCGTTTACACCATTTTTATGCCAGAGTTCACCAGTCTCACGAGAAGGACTGAATGGTGTACGTAGTCCTATTCGGTTACCATGCAACATAGCTTGTTTTATTCATGTAAACTAAAATTAGCTGCCATCTTTGCTAATAAGTTAGACTGGGAAGCGTAATAGCTCAAGGAAAGAAAATGGGGAAGATAGAGGGGAAGGCAGGGATATGTCTCCTGCTGATGACAGCCAAATCTGCCTGTGACTGTAAAGCTAATCCTTCACATAATATTCCATGTTTTAGAAGACCTCCAAAAGTGAAGAGCTATTCCATTATTTGGCCAGAAACTTGACATTCTGTCTCTAGATAATCCTAATTCTGGTTCACAATTCCTTCACTTGTACCTTAAGTAAATCACTTCATAGCCATACTTCAACTTTGCATCAAAACTGCTTATTGCCGAAGCATTTAGGAGAGTGCTAGAAGGGAGCTGTGAAGGTTAGTTAGTCAGCATTCATTTGCTGCTGAATCTGAACAGTCTCCAAGGGATCCATGACTGCAATGAATCTCCAGCCACTCTGAAGGTTTGTCATTGATTCAGGGGAGTCAGAATTTTATGTGTAGAACTGGAAGCAACTACAGACCAGCCCTTCTTGAGAATTCAACCCTAGGCGTGCTGAGACAGGAGATAGGGAGTTTAGGAAGGGTTGTGTGGCTATGAATACAATACAAGAAGGATTAATAATGCTATGAGCCACAGCATCAGGGTCTGAAATCAGAAGTTTCCAAGATCCTGGAACACGTGAGAATGTAAGAACTATCATGCTGAGCCAGCTGACGGCTCCCTTTAGCGCAGTGTATTGTTTTCAACAGTAAGGTAAAAAGTATAAGAAACAGGGTGTGTATATAGAGCAATTCTTACCCAAGGACATCCTCCTACTCTCCAGCCATCAACGCTTTAGGACTGAGAGATCACACCAGAACTATTATGTTTAACCGTCACGAACAGACCTACTCTCCATAAATTACCTTAGTCCCATTTTAACCTACATATACCTCTGACCTCCACACCATTTTGTGGCATTAAGTTTCTAAATGTCATTAGGAGTTGCACAAAAATGCGCTTCCCTGTTATTAGCTGTAAACACAAAATTGGTCAGTGCCATCCAGCTACTGGTCAGAGCAATGCTCATTCCTGCACTAAGTACTAGACTTCATTAATATTTGGGTAATTATATGACACCTTAGACTGTTTAAACCTTAATGATTAAACACAACCCTGAAAGAAAAAAAGAAGTGTTTTCACGAGCAGGCAACACCGGGTATCATCCAAACTGCCTCCTCTAGTAATACTCCCTTACCCACTGTCTAGACTGACGATATTCAGATAGGAATCTGAATCCTGATCACTACACTGGAATCTTAGGCATGTCGATCATTACACATCGCTAGCCAGAATACCTTTCTCTGTGCTACACACCACTGCTTTTAGAGCAATGGGACAGCATACTGCAAAAAGCTATATTAAAATCCCGCAACAGATGGAAGGAAAAAAAAGGTCCTTTGCCTTCTGTGCACAATTGCCTCAATCTCTCCCCACCAGAGCTGTTATGTCTCAAAGACATAAGCCAAAAGATGGCTGCACAAGCTGTGTTCACTTCTGTGGCTGCCTACAGCAACCCAGTGGATAAACAGCAGCCATTTCAGCTGAAGAATAAGAAAGCCATTTAAGTGCTTTGCTCATTGGTGGCATTTCCAGTGGAGTGCTAAGTGTCACAGGATGAAACAAAGAAAAGTAGAACCTTCTGCAAATAGAGGTTTCAGCATCTGCATAGCTTGCAGGAGTATTTCACATTCAGCATCTGTCTTTGAAGGTGAAACTTTCTATACTGGTCACTGAGGGAACAATTACATGCAAGTAAATTGGATCCATTAAATCAACAGGGTCTGAAACATATGGGGACAAGCCAGTGAACTTTTTTCTTCCAGAAATAAGCTGCTTCTATCATTGAAATAATCTTAATGTTTGCTGACATTGTAATTAAGAATTAAAGTTGCAGAAAAATGTGAGGTTTGCTAAAACACAATAGATATCTTTTATCCATACAATATATGGCACCAAAATATTCAGTGTTCTGGGGAGGATAATTAATCAGTGTTCTCTTGCTGAAGTTCTTTTAATTCTCTATGATGGGCTGTGTTTGGGGGGGATTATTGAATTTAACATGCAACAAGATCAGGCACCATGGGGAATATTTACATGAATAAAGACTGCATGATCAAGATCTTTGATCTGGGAATTGCTATTCTGCAATCATCTTTAAAGCACCAGGAGTGCCCCTGGCACTGTATATATAATAATAAATGATTAACAATAAATCATGTAATTAAATCTTCACTTGAAACATTCTTTTCATAATTCTTGCCTCAGATTTAAGTTCCCACATCAGACATATTAGGTCTTCATAATATCATTAAAGTTCCTACACTTCAGCTTTTAAAATTCCCCTAGGGATCTATTGTTTCTTTGTTTAATGTGTTTATGAGCCAAAGGGCCCATTAAATACAATAGGGAAACTCCCAGACCTTTAAAAACTTTGCCACCAGAGACATTTCTTAGGAAACAGGATCATTTTTGTCATTCCATCGTGTAACTATTGGAAAGCCTATTGATGAGAGACGTTCCAGGAGAAAAACAGGAAAAATACTGCCCCCCACAGATCATCAAGTCATTAAGGCCACAAGGCTAGCCAAGGCAGAACTGCTGCACACATACAGTTTTCCTTCCTCTGTTGCATCTGGTCATTCACATAATCCCACATTAAGAATATTTGGTACCACTATTGCTCTTTATGCCTCATCACCTTTGTAGATGCTTTCTGTAAGGACAAGGAAAAGACAAAGCCTCCTTGTATTTGCTTGGTCTGGAAGATAAAGAGATGGGCAGATGCTTACATTCATCTAAACGCAAGCTGTACACTGTCCCCTACAGATTTGAATGGAACATTACATCCGAGACAGGATTTTTTGCCAAAACCAGTATTCTGAGTATCAAACACTGACTTTTAAAAGTGAATTCCCATCCACCTTCAAAGGGACTTCCTAACAAACTTGGAGAGACTCTTTACAGAGAGCAGGATGAAGCCAGTCACACTGAAGAAGCTGGACTCTATCACAGACAAACTTCATGGTCTGAACCCTCGTTGAAAGTTCTTTGATATTGCATTCTGCAATCCAGATAACCAGTGAATTCTGGTTTAATTTAGAGGGGTTGTCTTGTCTAGCTGCAGGGCTCTTCTCAACTGCTTGCCTCATTTTTCTAAAAAGTAAAACTCATTCAGAATTTATTTAAGTCTCCTTGGTGAAGCCACAGAGGATAAGCTGGGGTGCTGTGGTTTATCAATTCAGCCTCAAGGTTCAAAGAAGGTCCAGAGCTAAGTGGGGAGTTCACACTTGTGAAAAAGTGTACCCAAGGGATATGCAGGGTTACTGTGTAGAAGCCAGAGTCTGAAGTGAGAATGCCTGGCATCAATCTGAGCAACACCATGCCAGTAAAGACGGTTCACCCGCAGTTGAGTTGGCGGTTTCTCAACACAGAAGAGCTTAGAATGAGGGTTAGTGTGAGCCATGGGTGAAATGGAAATTCCTTTGGCCTCAACTAATGCATTTTAAGTAACTCCCACTTAGAGTTAGATAATTACAAGTTCTATTTTGTTGAACAGTTAAAAAAACCCAAACACAATATGTATTAGGCTGGAAAGTTCTACATTCCAGTGAACATGAGGGATGGTGAATATAGCCTGTGGGCCAAACACAGCCCACGCAGAGCTTCACACTGTTGAAGCTTTCATCTTCAGCACCCTGAGGTACAGCCCACAGAGACCATAGGAACTCAACATGCAGTGCTCTATCCTGCTCCAACCTAATGCATATCACATGCTAGGGCCTGTACCTTCCGTGAGCCATACTGTCACACCACAACCGAGGAGGCTCCCAGCTTGCTGTATCTTTAAGTACTCAAGGGGTGGGGGGCTTAGTTTGGATTTCAAGAGGGTGACACATAGGTGTAACTTATGTAACCAGCAAGGTTCCCACAGGACTGCTTCTTGTTCAGAAGGTACTTATTGACAGCATACATATTCACCCATCAGTTTGCTGATTCTTGATGAACTGCATTCGCATGCAATGTATGTCTTATGCTAGTATTTACAAGTCACTAAAAAATACAAACCAAGTGCATTTCCCTCCTACCTCACACCAAAATCCAACGATAAACAACCAAAATCATGTAGAAATTGAATATATGCTTGGTTGTAAAGATGTCTGAAAAGACAGTGAGGAATAAGGCCATGCAAAGTTTCACATAAACACAGGAATTTAAATGGTAGATAAGTTATATCATATGACCCAGTGTTAAATAACAAGGGAAGCTTTAATAAACACTGTTGCAGCCGTATCTCTAATACCTTTACAGGACTTCATGATATAACCCCAATGAACAGACCTAGTAGCTTAATCTACATTTCCAGCTTGCCAGTGGAAAGTTATTAGTATAGATATTAATTGTATCTTATTATTACAAATGTTACAAACAAGTTCTCAATACACCTAGCTAAGAAATAGCTAAGAATAGACTGAAATGTAGAGACACAAAGAGTGTGCATGCCAAGAGTTTCAATCAAGTCCATGTACTGCCTAGTGTAGATCCAGAGTGAACAGTACAAATGCCCTTATATAAGTATCAGTTGTGCTAATGACATTCAAGTTATTTAGCTGTGGCAACAGAGTAAGAACAGATTAGAAGAAATTTGTAGTTTCTCATTCCCAAATAGTGGACTAAACCCGAGGATCACGTCTTGGTTCTTAGCCTAGCGTTGTACTCTGCCTTTTGAGTTACCTTTTGTTGACTTGAACTTTACGACAGTGTGATCAACCACTGTCAGCTCTCTGTAGAAAGAGAGATTGAGTTATTCAGGATAGTTTGGGTTTTGGGTTTGTTTTTCTTTTTTGGGGGTTTTTCTTTTGTTTTTAAAGACTGACACTTAAAAATATATTTTCATCTTTTTAATATTAAACCCACGCAGAAATCTTAAAACTGAAACTTATTTTCTACTAATATTACTCATTATTTGCATTATTGAAGGAAACTAAATTTTACCCCGTAGGTTCAGCTTAATTCCTCCTCCAACACCTTCAGTACTGAAGGTGCCAGCTTCCTCCATGTTACCAGTATAATTGGGGAAACAATGATCCATGGTGCAGCCTCCGTTACTGGGCTCCAGGATTTAAAAGACCCTTTACAGCAGACAGCAACATACCCTACTTGCAGCTCTGCCACAGCCTCAGCATGCAATCTTGAACGAAATGCTTAATTGCAATATCCTGCTTTATTTTCTTCAGATGAAAGAACTTAGATAATTTATAGCCTCCTTCGTAAATGCTCACAGATTTATGAATGGAGCATTCCTCCTTCCCTTGCTATTGCATTCCTGCAATGGTTTTCTGTCTGAAACAAAGGATGTTGGGTTAGAAGGGTAACTAATAAGCAACCTAAAAATAAAAGGAACATAGCCTGAGGTCAGCATGACCTGCAGTACTGCAGTAATTGCTTCTGCTGCTCTTAGACACACACGAAGGATTAGCAAACACCCTACACAACTCCCTGGAACAGCAGCAGAGTATAAAAAAAACAAAAAGAAAAGTAAGATAAAGCCTCTTGTCCCAAGCTTACTGTTCAAAGGACATAAAACATTAAGTTCATTCCTAACTTCTAAAGAACATTAATTTGAAGAAAACTCTGGGAAGAAATCCTATGGAAATTAACCCTTGTTTTTCTGGATACTATTACTACATGCAGAACTTGCAGATTTCTCTAGAAATTCCTAGTCCTTAGAAGTGAAAAAATGTTCTGATTAGTTTCTCATGTAACCATCCAGCCCATAAATGCCAGAGCCAGACTGAAGGGAACAGTTATGCAACAGGGCCCTGTTGAAGAGGAAAAAAAAAACTGCTTGAGGCAAATTGGCTGCTTACATCATATTTTCATGCTCTGTTTACAACCCCTCTGTATAGGAATCTCACAATTCTGCTCTATAGACGTGGGTGAATGTCTTCTGATGAAATATGAAAAAACCCAAACAACTTACTGAACATTCAAATTTCAATTGAACATAGTGTTTTAAATGTCACTTGTTTAGCTGAGGGTTGTTTTGTTTGTTTTTTAAAATACTTAGCCTATTAAAGGTTTTGACATGAGGAGTGAGGATACCTTCCAAATACCCCTGGGAATTCTTTTTTAGACCACAATTCCCATCACATTCGGTTCTTCTGGACTCCCTGTATATATTCCTGCTTCATATCAGTACTAACATGCTGAAAAGAACTCCCATACTTCCACTTTCTTCTAAGGGGGCTCTGACATTAAATGATAGCTTAATTAACATTTTTCCCCTCAATCGCAGTGCTGGCTTAACCAGCTCCTGTTCCCCAAACTGACTGGATAATTGATTCAAGTTAAAGCTACGCTTCATCTTCTACCTGTGTCAGTTCCCCAAGCTGCTCAGACACTGCAAACAATTCCTACTTAGGCCCTGCAAGCACTTTTATCAGCAAGCACTGAAAAACTTAAATTCCTGGGAATTCTCCCTCATCCATCACACAGACTTGCACCTATCAGCTAGGCATGCAGAAGATGAGAACTCAAGCAGTGCTGTAACAGTGGATTTCAAGAGTGGAAACAAAATAAAATTTCCTCCAAGACCAGAATATATCCCTGAGCAGAGCAATGCAGGAAGAAGGGGGTTCATCTCTGGCTAGAAGGAGAAAATACCTCAAAGACCACATATGCGTTACATCTCTGAACATGGAAATGTTGGAGTCAGACTCAAAAAAGTTTCCAAACATTTTTATGTACTTTTTGTACAGAACTCCATGGCTTTAGATATTCAGCCATCATTTAACTCTTATCAGAAATAAAAATCCTATGGATTAATGACTCACATTAGCATAGCGCAACTGCTAATTCCCCAGGCAAGGCGTACATTAAACAAAAAAATAAGTGGGTGGACAATTAGTTCAAATGATGCTCTGCAACTCACAGTCTAACACCTTCCCTTCAGCAGAAGGGGAGGACTTCCTAGGGTAGAAACACCTTGAACAGAAAACAAATGCTTCAGAGATGTACCTGCACGTTTTGAGTAGGCCACAAGTTAAATCCTTCCTTACATGGCAGGACTTCATGAAATAGCTGATGAATAGGTGTTTTTGAAAAGGAAGTAATGTACCCGACATTTCTCCTACTAGTATGTTGAGACTATAATCAGCTCAAAATTGCAACTGCAGTTTGTGACTATAGTTTAAAACGAGTTTCAGATTTGCTTGATGTGGCAGATGTCCACTAATGCCAACATTATTGATGTGTTCTATGAGATCAACAGTGTCTACAGAAGCTTCACCAACATATAGGTGTTCAAGTGTTCACTGATGTTTAAGATAGCTCTTTTTTTAAAAAAAGCCTAAATACTAGTTACAGGAGAACAGATGAGAAATGAAAAAAAACTATCAGTCACACACAATAAAGAACATACTAGAGTACATTCTAGAAGATGAAAATTTAACTAGCTATAGGCTACAAAAGGAGGAAAATGCAAGGAAGATTTGGTCAGTGTTTTTGTTTACATCCTTAAAGTTTACTTCTTTGATCAAATGAGTCAACCGTATTGAATCAGATGTATAGCTTGCATCCTTTAAAAAAAAAATCTAGATTCTAAGAGACAGAACTGTAAAGAAAGAATCCAGACAGTAGGAGACACTAAGATCAAGAACCAGCAGATCTGTTGTGAGTGTGATGATAGTACTATTTCTCTGTGTGACTGTCTTCTCTGCACAGCTGTGCCAGTGAAAGAACAGTGCTCACCCTCTTTTCAGAGCTGTGTTTCAAGACTGGCACCAGAAAGATAGGAGTAAGATGGAGAAATGGCTGTCCAGGAAGTTTCATCCCAGAGACGTCAGAGACCTTCCCAAAAATGAAACCTCGTAACCTTTCTGTGGGACAATAGTACTAAACGAAAATTCAGAGGAAAACAGAATTAATGGAAAATTACACAGTAAATTTCATATTCAACACCTGAAACACGCCATGCAAAAATATTTCTCCTTAACTCATGAAACCACACGGGGGGGGGGGGCAGGGCAGAAAAATCATTGTACAGACATCACACTGCCTCAAGAAAGAAATAGCTATGACAGCTGGCTTTAGGATTGAGTACAACAGACAGATCTCTTGTTACCCACAGGACGCTGTGAATCTGGAAGCTGCACGTATGTAGCATTGATGGTTTTAAGATGGTTTTCAGGGAATGAATGCAGGAAAAAAGTTCTAAAGGCTTAAAATTTAATCATGAGGAAAAGCGCCATTAGCTAGTACTGAGATTAGAGCCTGTGCTTTATGGATAGAACTGCATTAATACAGAAACAACTCTGAATATTTGAATTACACCAACAGGTAATCAGAAGGTGTGGTATAAAAAATTATTAGGAGTTGTGTTGTATTTAACTATAGTGTATTTTCCTGGATTGCAGTGGTGCTTTGGATCTCTTGCCTTTTATAAGCAGCACCTCAGTCAACGAGAATTTAGCTCAGAGGAATGCATTACAAATGTAGAACAAATCAAATTAACTCTCAGATGGTATCTGCTGATATCTCATTTCTTCCTCAGACTTCTGCTAACCACTGAAATGCAACATCTGGGCAGCTGGGGGAGGCAATTGTTTTACTAAAAAGTACTAAATGTAGGTGCTACAGAACAAATTACAATACACTGCTTTACCACACCACCTATAGCACAGGATGAAAAGGTAATTAGGTCTACCTAGCCTGTGTCAGCTTTACAGCATAAAAAGCCAACTTAATCAGAGCAATTACATGCTCAGGGTGAGTGAAGGTTACAGTCACCTGCCACAGAAGTTATTTAAAGAAATCAAGATCTGGTGCACCATCTACTTGTTTCAGTTTTTTTCCCTGCCACTGAAATTTGAATGGTCTGGAATAATTCAGTAACAGATTCAATTATGACAACCATAGGCTTACACTTCATATTCTACATAATTTAACTTCAATTCAGAGCAGCATACTTCCTTCCTTTAAAAAAGGAAAAAGTGTGTTTCCATGAAAGTTCTTTGTAATTTCCATAGAACAGGTTGAGGAAAGGATTACGTGACTTCCTCAGTCAAAATTTTACACAGCATTTCACCTTGATTAGCATTAAGTGACAGGCTCCAGTGACATACACATTTGATACAATGATTTACATAGAACTAGAGGTTTTACTGCCCAACAGTTTAAAGGATTTGAGAAAAGCAAATGAAAAATTACTGTAGCAGAAGTGCCACAACTGTGAGTTCTATTAAGTAATGATCAGACTATGAATCATTTAATAAACTGTGCCATTGCTAGCAAAGGTTTTTTATAGCCTCATTACCAACCAAGATCATAAACTTCCTGTGCAACAGCTGAGTGCTGTGAGAAAGCAACAGGACTAAGGCACCTGCAACACAACGGTCTCTTCTAGAGACTAAAATTGATCCACTATCACAACACAGTTTATGGAATTGAGGATTCCACTTGCCAAACAGTTTAAAGACACTGGTTAAAGTTCCTTGCTCAAATCATCAGGAAACAGGCTGGGCAAAACACTAGATTATCTACTGCAGAGAAACTATGTACTGACATGGACTTTGGGTGACACAAACTAATAGACTGTGATCAGAGACTGGGATGTTTAGCCAGCACAGATGCATAAAGCATAGGTCTTTATCAGACAATTAATTAAAAAAATGGTTCTAAAAACCTTGAGCAATTTTCATCATTAAAACCGAAGAGAAACTGGAATGCATCCATTACCTGAGGTATTAAAGATATTTTATGATCTAAATATATAACACAGATTAGGCTTACTGAAGTTTCTGGAACTATACTAGTTTTCAAGACCTATTTTATGTTGCCACATGAATACTTTATTATCTTCACAAATAAGAAAATTTATCTTTTCCATTTAAGGTTTACGCTATCCCTTACTTTCAGAAAACAAAAAGGCATAAGACTAAGGAACCCTGTACGTATTCTGAATCAAATAACATCCTTCCAATTCACAAAACATGATTACATTGTAATATTCTGATCCCTTCCACAGATTTCCGTATGGACCTTGAGTAAGTAAACCTCCATGTCTACCATGTACCATACAGAAGGAAACATTGCTGAAACACCCCCATCATGACCAGTCATTACCCAACTCTTCCAAAGGCTTATGCAGTGTTTTCTGCAATCATTTGTCCACCCACACAGACAGTCAGCATGCCTAGTCCCTTGCTGTTGCAGGCAGACACATCATAAACCGATCAAATGCCATTGTAAAACTAAATAGGCTTTTTGGCCTAAGTTTCCAAAATTTGGGAGTGGGCCTCTCTTCCATTCAAACTAATTTGGGTAACAATGAAAAACTTCACTCATAAACAGGGTTTCTGACTACATCTTTTTCCGTCAGTGGTTCTTGTTTTCCGCTCCAACCCACATCATCTATTCTCTTCCTTCCACCCATTCTTTCCCCCCCAAAAAAAGGCTGGCTTGGACATTGTGCTTCAATTTTCTGCAGAACTTTCTATTTTTCTTTCCCATTCTTTTTGTTTAGTATATGAAAGCAGCTTCCTGTTTAGAAACATGGGAGTCCTACACCCTCAGTAATGATGTATTCAGCCCATCAATGATCTTGGCATGAATGTCTTAAACCTTAATAAACCTGATGGGATTTTCTGTACATGTCATCATCAGTCCAAAAAACAATGCACAACATTTGTCATCTTGCACTGGATCAGCTCCCTTCCCTGTGCTATAATCCTACTAAGAATCCTAAGGGCTTACAAGTCTCCTTCTTTTAAATATTTCAGATTATAGATTTCCCATGCCTACAGAAGAAGAACAGAAGCACCAGAAGGAGACAGTGCTGTTGCAGAACTCCCAACACGATCAATACTGTTCCGCTTTTCCCACCCTGAGTCCCTGCAGCAGTCTGCTATTGCTCACTTCTTACTATAACCTATCATCCAAATCCTGGGCTTGTCCTGTACGGGGAAATGAAACACAATGTAATCTCTGTTCAACTTTAAAAAAAACATCCCCCCAAATCCTGCATGACCTAGAACAAAATCATATCTTGTTTAAATACATAGGCTAGATCAAAATCTATTTCTGTGGGTTCATAGAGGCAGCAGCGGTGGTGACTCAAAATAATCTGAAATATTTGTCAGTTCGTGAGTTTAATGTACGTACATTCATAAGTGCAGGCCATTCCCCTTGCTGAATTTTAACTGCAGTGAAGTTCTCCAGTGAAGTTACTGGACAGCCATAGAAACTAGCACTTGAATCGGTGGGTGCAGCAGCTGCCTTGTATACCACACACAACAAAGTGCTGTCCTTCTCCAAGCAGTGCATAGCAGCAAAGTGGTTAACCACAATGTATTCTATAGGGCATAATTCTCCAGCTAATGCTACTAGCAGGGAGTTCGTGCATTTTAAAATCTGACAATGCAAAGCACACATACTGTTATACTTCAACTCTCGTGGCGGCTTGGTCTGTGCCTACATAAACATCAAAACATATTTTGGTCTTTACTTATGGGTGAGCAGCAGAGTTATTTTAAAACTGTCAGCAAGTGCCATCCTAATTAAAAACAAATGACTAATTGTACAACCAGAGGGCCTGTTGACACAGGCTACATACATCATTCAAGCAAAACCAACAAAGCTTGAATTTGAGGAAATGCAGCACCATCTAGCGTCCTACATGAGAGATTCAAAAATCAATTTTATGATGAGTCCACACACAAGTTTCACAGGTAGCTGACACTGTCACAAAAGCAAAAAAAAAAGACCAGACAACAGACACCAGAGGTCTAATTGCACCAGCACTTCTGAAAAAGGGAATTATATAATAAAAGTCTTGCTAAAAAGCAGCTGCTGAGAGTCAAATGTTTGCAGGCAGAACAGAAATCCTTTAAAGACAATAAACTGAGAAATTACTCTGCCATCTACTAAAAAGATGCAGTCCAAAGGCTAAAAACTACCAGAAGGCTATTAGAAAGGCTACTGTTAACAGTAAAAAGCTGCTAGAAATAAAAAGGCAACCTTCAAGAAGCTGAGTAATATTAAGATATTAAGAACTCTGGCAGGCTAAAAATATAAGACAGTATGAAAAGGCATTTGAGAAATCTTGAGAAATTTGAGGAAAATTAACAATAAATTCTTTTTCAAACACATTAGGAGCAGGAATCTTGACAAAGCATTGGTACAGACAACAGATATCAAAGAATAGAAAGAACAGTAAAGGGGAGACAACGCTGTAGAAAAGCTTTCAAAATATATATACGTATTTTTAATCCACATTGATCATGGATGAGCTTACACTGGCTCCCACTCTGGAGGGTCGGTAAAAGATGCTACTGGGCATTCAGACAGTAAATACCCAAGAAACCAATTAGACAATAGAGCTAACACCCACCATGCATAATCTCTCACTTCAGAAGAAGCAGAAGGTGACAAATAAGACAATTTAAGAGTTCTACAGGGATTCAGGTGAGCTATGTAGGTGAGCTGACCTCTTTCAACTGTGCTGATACTCTGTAATATAGTATTACTGGACTTATAGATAAATGCATTATGCTGCTAAATATGGCTCAAATAAAGGAAATGTAGACCCTGTATCTCTATTACCATTTTCAGAGAACCTAACAAGTGTTATTAACAAATATTAATTCTAAGTTTTATCAAGGCAGAAGTTCCTGATGTACCAACACCTTGTCTATTATGTCAGTCCTCCAATACAAAAATCATACTACAAAAAGGAATGGAGCAACTTTCATCAAAACTGATTGATCAGAAAACCCATCTGCAACCTGGAAAAGAGAAAACTGAAAGACAGTTAGGAGTGGAGAAGATGGAAAGGTAAATGTATACTCTGCTATCTCTGAATACCACCAAACTAACATTGTCTGTCACATCCATGAAAGTGACAGGCAGCAAGTTCAAAACCAAGCCCAAACCAGACAAAGCCAAAACCATAAGTATTTCTTCAAAGAACATATGCTTAGCCTGTGACGTACCATAACACATAGCAAGGGCTTTACCAGACTCCTAAAAGGATATAGGCTAATTAATGGAAGACAAGTTCCTCAGGTTCTGTGAAACATACTCTCTCCTTTGAGATGTGCAGATCCCTGAGAACTGGAGGACTATCACTGTGTTCACCTGCTCCTATTCCCTCTCCCCCCCTAACCATTTATTCTGGCCTTCTACAGTGGTATAGAATAATCGACTAAAAAGCATCTCAGTGCAGGTATCCTTTACCCCTTCTAGAAGGGGAACAGTAGCTTTCTTCCAACATCAAGGGTTGTGTACACACAGGAGTTGATGCTTGCTGAGCAAACTCTTGCAAAGACAGCATGCTAGGAACAGATGACATAGCAATCAGAAAATTGTTCTCATCCTAGCCCAGACCAACTTCAAGCAGGGATGGTATAGTGAGGGAAGTCTGCTACAAAGCCACTGCATACCTGCTCTTCATTCAAATAATGTTGTAGTAGTTAAACTGTACATATGCTTTCTTTGTTCATTTACATACAAGGGACCTATATATGAAAACAGCATCAGGCACAGGTTTAAAATAATAAATTCTTGCCTATGTGTACAAGTGGAACAATTTGTCCTTTCTAGAATGAAGTGCAAGGAGTATGGTAGCAAGCCTCCACGTGATTAAAAATTTAAGATTATAATTGCAGTTAACACACTAATTCTCAGCAATAGCTTCAGCTATCACTCCTATTTTTTAGATCTATCCCAAAGCTATAGGACACTGCATGAGTCAGAGTACAGACGCCACCTAGAAGCCATAGCAGATTTTGTATCAGTCCCCACCTTCCTGATTTCAAAGAGCATGAAGTATACATTTATCTTGAGTGTATACATTTTACTGCAAAGAGTTAGCATTCCTTTAAGAAAAATCTGGCTTGGGGCTTACTAAGGGCAACCTTGCATTCCTTACCACTGTCACAAGCTTGGACATAAGTTATGAAGATTTTAACTGTAGGAGAAACTGCCAGAGCAAGCTGCTTTTGCTAACCTTACAGAGCATACCTAAGAACCTAGAAAAATTGTTTATTAAGTCATAAGTCAAGCTCTGTAGGCATGTCCCAGTACAGACCTACATCTCTCATATGCCTTTCAAACCTACTTATTAAAACATTTCATAATGTAACTGCCTTTTTCCACCCCCTCCATAAAATAAGGAGAATAAATTGCAAACAGGGTGGGCCTGAGAAAGTGTATATTAAGAGCAGCTTTGTTCAGGGTTCTAGAGCACCTCCACTGCAGATAACTAAAGAGCATCTTAAGCATTCAGCAGAATTTAATGTATTCAAGAACTGAATCAGGCTCCAGACAGTGGGAAATGAATGCGTGCAGCAGGCAACTCAACAGCATACGAGACAACCTCAGCCTCTACTTATGGCTTTGCAAACCATAGCTCTATTAACAAAGCTGCAATAAAAACATCTGAAAACATCATAAGGAAGCCCATCTCCCTTACATATCTTAAGCAGAATACGCACATATATATTATTTCCCTGCTACAAGGATACGCATCAAGAATTGGAACACAGAAAAGCCAGAAATTGTAGCATGGTAGAGCCAAGTAGTATTGTCCCACTAAACATCAATCTGCAAGACTAAGGTATTAGCAAGGACAGAAATCAACATGAACACAAAAAAGTCACTTTTTTTGGAAGGTGAGGCTACATACTACAACTTAATATAGCACCAGCTCTATAGAACATAGGAATAATGTCTTCAACATAAAAACATGACAACACAAATATGAAAGATAAACCAAATTTATTTAAAACAAAAAATTAAGACAGTGCTATTGCCGAGATTGAAAACAAAAAAAGAGGATTCTTTTACTGATGTGACAAGTCAGTCAATTTACAGCAGTTACATTAATTCTGAGAAAATCAGGTTGGGTTTACACTGCTTCGGTTGACTAAATGTACTTTCTGCAAGACAAACTGGTTCCCCTCCCTCCCCTCCCCAAAAGAGGGGACAAAAACATCCCTTAAAAAACATGTACAGAATTTTGAGACTCATGATTGAAACACGAACCATTGTCCAAGAGCCTGAAACTTTCCAACAAGGTTAAATCCTTTCTTGCTTCAACCAACCCTCAGTGGGGGAGCTACAAGCACAACGCCGTCACCTCTGACAAAGAGCATCGGAATATTCCTTTTGGTAGACTATGAAGAAGGAAAGAAAAATTTACATTTACAAAAGCATAGTTTACAAAACATATCTGCTTAGCATATGGTCAAATTAAATCATAACAAAACACCAGAAACAACTCCAACAAATATAATCTTAAACATACAACACTCCAGCATGCTGAAGAAATCAATACAACTAACACCACATCTTTGGATATCCTTTGTACTTGCATAGCAATTCACCCAAAACTTTTTAGATCTTGTTTCAA
Source organism: Phalacrocorax aristotelis (assembly GCF_949628215.1). Classification (NCBI taxonomy): domain Eukaryota; kingdom Metazoa; phylum Chordata; class Aves; order Suliformes; family Phalacrocoracidae; genus Phalacrocorax; species Phalacrocorax aristotelis. The sequence continues at coordinate 12,265,038 of NC_134281.1, forward strand.
AAAGCAGTCAGCAATAAACTACTTCAACGATATAACATGGTTTAGTTTTAAAAGTTTTCCATGAGGATAAACTGAAGTCCTTACTTTATAAATCTCTTCATAGGTTTCTTCATCAATCTCTATTGTAGTTACAGTTTCTTCCACATCACCCAAAATCATATTTAAGTGCTGATCATATGCCTGTAAGAATGAAGTTAGTTATTACTTCTTCCAAAATTCAAACACAAGTTCATTAAAATGACAATTATAACAAGACTTTCAGACAAAATTAACTTAGCCTGATTTTGATGAAAATGGGCCGCTATGTCAAAACACAGTACTAATAGTTTTAGTCATAATTTCAAACATAAATGCCAGCCAACAAGACAGTACTCTGCAGCATTAAAAAAAAGTAACACATTTATATTCACTGAAACACTCCCAGGAAATAGCTCTGAAGCTTTCAGTGAGAACACACACAAGAACTCAGAGACAGACACACTTCATTAACACTAAACCAGCTACACATTCTCTGCTGCCATTCCAGCCTCCTGGAATTGATTGCCTGGGGCCAACTTAAATTATGTGAAAGCTGTAATTCATACAATGCTACAAAAACTTACAATAAGCACATGTTCCAAACACTTCAAAAAAGCATGTTGCAAACTACACATGTGCTTCATGGATTTCTCCTCATCTTTGTGTTCCCAAAGGAGTCGAGGCCCAGTTAACACATGGGGCAGCTAGACCTCTTCCCCAACACAGCACAGTACTTGGGAAGGATGACTGACTGAATAGAAAGCAAAAATCCGTCTCGTCAAGAGACATATTGGTCTCAGAAGAAAGCACTTAGACAAATGAGATTTGCAGAGATTCCAGCTGAGGTCACATCCCATCATACCCTCATAAAATGTGCCTTAAGAGGTACTTGTTTGATAATGATAATCTCATTCTTAATTCAGTCTTAGAGATGTCAGGGTACTTCACAAGAGGAGGCCTCCAGCATTATTGCTTATTTCACAGACACAGAAGCCAAAAGCTTCAGTAGACTGAATTGCTTGGTATCGCTCAGGAGACAAGAAAAACAAATCCCTTGAATCTCTAGAGAAGCATTTAGTAGCAGAATATTGAACAACTCAGATTTTGCCACCAATCACATTACTTTTGTTAAAACATTCAGCCCTTGTTACTAAGATGATCTTTAACCTACCTCCTCTCACCACTTCGGCACTTTTAACCATGAGATAAAATTACTTGCACTTTTAAACTAATATTTTTAAACAATCAATGGAAGAATCATAGAATCATTTGGGTTGGAAGGGACCTTTAAAGGTCACCTAGTCCAAACTCCTGCAGTGAGCAGGGACATCTTCAGCTAGATCAGGTTGCTCAGAGCCCCGTCCAACCTGACCTTGAATGTTTCCAGCGATGGAGCACCTGTGTACTAGACTGTTGTACATAAAGGCTGCCCAGTGCTTAGCTGAATAAGCATGGTAGTGTTCTGAAAGTTTTACTTACATGTAGTCTGCCTCTAAGCTCTCTGTCATTCCTCATTTTGACATAGATTCGCTCATCTAGACTGAGTCTGATGAGATCAAGTGGCTCTTCTACAGTATTTGTTGTCTGTTGCTAAAAAAATAAGATTAAAAAAGTTATTTGTACAGAAGAAGCCCGTGAACTTTTCCATTCCTCTGTGTTTGTAAGACACAGAAAACAAACAGGTAAGAACATATTCAAATATTCCAAATCATTCCTTCACATCCTGTTAAACCTGAGGGCAGCTGATATTGCCTCTCTATGGATATACACAGGCCTGAGCAAAACGAGTTAAAAGGCTTCAGTTTAGTTTGCAGCAAGTCATGCCTCACACATACTGCTGTACAGACTCTCTTCCTTATCAGCAACCACTGTCCATACAGCAGCAGAAAGCCCAATCAGCACAAACCAGCCAGCTCAGGGACCAGCACCACACCTGTGCCATCACATGGCACAGGCTAGAGAAGCCAGACACACTGCCAGCACCCGTCAGCCCGCTGGGCACGGCGCTGCCCCTCCTGCCCCAAGCACACACCTCTCCTCAAGGGCTAGCTCAGCAGCACAGCAGTCCAGCCGGGCCTCGGGGCAGGTTCGAGACCTGCACGCACACCGGGCTGAGGTCTCTTTTTTGGGATAAGGGCTTACTCTCAGGATCACAGCTAAGACGTGGGAACATTTTTGTGCATATCCCGCGGCTTGCTACCTACTTCTTTCTCAGTGAGGCAGAACCAAGGGTACTTCCCTCCGTTGCTTTCCCCCGCTTCTCTCCTGCGGAGGTTCCTAGGGGAAGCGGGCCTGAAGCGAGCCTCGCCCGCGCCCTGACAACGCCGGCGGCAGCACAAGGACCGAGGCCGTGCGGTACCTTCACCTCACGCAGAGAGCGCTCCCGCCCGGGGGCTGCGCCTCTGAAGGCTACCCGAGTGGGGGCTCTGCCGGGAGGCACGCCCAGCGCCGCCTGGGCGGCCGAAAGCCTGCCTCCATCTTAAGCCTCTCCAGCCGCGGAAGCTCCCCGAGGCCCGCACAAGGAAGGCGGCGGGAGCGCGGGCCCAGCCGCCGCGGGGAAGGCCCCGCCGCTGCCTCCCGCCCTGAGGGAAGCAAGGAGCTGCTCACCTGGTCTACCTCATCCGCCATCTTTCAAACCGCTTCCCGCGTTCTCCCGCGAGACTTTATGGCCCTTCCCCTCCGACGGGGGCGGGGCGGGGGTCGGCGGGGAGCGCGTCGGGGACGCGTGTGGGACGCGTCCTGCCCGCTGCCCGGGGACCACCATGGCCCGGAAGCGCAAAGCATCGTCCCGGCCGGCGGCTGCCAGCAAGAGACGCTCCAGGGGTCCGGGGGCCCCTCGGGACGAGCCCGAGCTGGAGCCGGAGGATGGTGAGGGAGGCCTGGCTGGGCTGGGCCGGGCCGGGCCGGGAGCTGCGCCATCGCCGCGACCTGGGGCCTCTCCCGGCCCTTGGCGTTGCGGGGCAGCGTCAGCTCGCTCTTAGCGAGGCGCCGCACCTGGGCAGCCCCGTGAGGGAAGGGGCCGTTACCTGCGGCTGGAGGCGCGGGTGGCTGTCCCGCACAGCGCCAGGGGGCGGGGCGATGCACGCTGAAACCGCGCTCTGGAAGCACTGGCAAAGGCTGAGAGGCACGGAGCGACCCGCTGAGGGCCTGTCTGCCCTCGGCCGCGGCGGGGCTGCGGACCCGGGTCCCCAGGAGGTGCCCTGGGAAAAGTCCTCCAGAGCAGCTTCACAAAGCAATAATTTCTCGTGAGTGGCAAGTGCGATGCTTGTTTTTCAGCTGACCCCATTGGTAGGACTGTAGGAATCTTTATGTACTTCTTGTGCATTACATTATTATATTTTCCTTAAACAGGTCTCGTTCAATTCTTACCTATTTATTCAGAAACAGTGGCATGCTTGTCATTGTGAGTGCTCAATTTCTTCTGTAGCTGGCTCTGATGAAGTGCTAGAGGTATTGTTTCTGATTGCCATGGAGATAATACTTCATCCTTTAACATATCTTCCTTTCTTCTGTACCGTGCAGATGATTTTGAAGAGGAAAAGCCCAGTATAAAGAAGAATGACTCAAAAGCTGTGACTAGGAAGAGGGAAAAAGATTGTGAGACTGAATTTTCCAACTCGGCAAATAAGCATTCGGAACAAAAAGGGGCAAAATCGCTAATAAAGGCAAATAAAAAAACCACTGGAAGTAAGGAGAAGTGTAACAAAGAGAAAATTTTCAGGTAAGTCTACTTTTTTGAGCTCTCTTTTCATGGTTACATGTTATTTTTTAGAGCCCAGTGCTTTGTATGTGCATATGAACAGTTTAGTACAATTTAGTACATTTGTGTCACACAGCTGGACAGAAGTACTATCTTATTCATTGCGGAGTCAGTCCTGAGGAAGATAGTCTGTATGGGAAGCAAATATGTGAGCCTTTTCAAATTCAGTGGTTTATACATAAATCTTTATTTCATTTGTTCTAGTTTTTACATGGGACTAGGGAGGCTTTATGGAATCTAGCACAAGTAGAAAAGTTGGCCTGAGATTTGGATTTAAAAGGATGAGCAGAAATCTTTAAACATATCATTCCCTTGTGTTTTTTAGAATCCAGATATAATATCAGCATGGTCTGCCCATGGAGATGGCTATAGCAAATGAATTAATAAAAAAAGAAATTAAACCGTTTGGTCCCTTTTCACTGGCCAGCCAGAGCCTTGGCTATTAGTGCAGTGAAACAGAAACAGTTTCAGTACACTTTGAAGGTTCAGTAAGAACAAATGATTCAGTGAACCAGTTCTCGAAGGACTGATTTGTACAAGCTGTTTTAAAAGATGGGGCCTTTTGTAGGTTCAGGCATCTTGCTTCCTAAGCGTCCTTGCAGAACCAGGACCAAAGTTTGCACTGAAAAAGTGTTTCTCCATTGAGCCCATGGTTATTTATGGCGAAGGCGGTTTGCTTTACAGAGAAGGTATCTGTGGTTTAACTGTCAAATACTCAATCTGTTGTTACTGATGCAGAGGTCACGCTACATTTATTTCCGTTTTTTTTAGTGTGCTCTTCCTATATTTTTCTTAAATAAACAAGCAGCTACGCTTCCTGATGCTAAAGCTGTTTTGATAATTTTAACAGTGACTTGCTGAAGCCCCCTCAGGAGGAGATGAAGTTGAAGAGAGAATCTCCTGTTAAAAAAGAGGTGGATGAAGACAATACTGAAAATGATGAGGATGAAAGTGAAGATGAATGGGAGGAAGTAGAAGGTAGCAATCGCATGTGTATTCATTTTAAAGAGTAAATATACACAATTTTTCTTTTTGTAATTTGATTTTTGAACCATTTCGTATTTGGATTCAGGTAGATGCATGTACTCTGTACACCTAAAGAATGTTCCATATGCATATCTGTATCTTTAAAAGCTCATATCTCACAATGCTTTTAGAAAGGTTCCAAAGTAGAAAAAACCCAGACAATTACTGAGCTGATGGTTTGAATTTGACTATTTGTTGGCTTACATTAAAATTATGCTGCCATGCGCAAAGCACTTTCTTAGCTGTTTGCGCTGTCTAATATTGAGCAGCTAAGAATGAGTCAGTTTGAAGATTCAAAACTGCGGCTCCCTAGTAGAGTGGAGATAAAACCAAGTGAACTGTTCGATTAGGTGGCCATCAACAAACTGTGATAAGAATCATGATGATCGTAATCTTCATATTTTGCTGCTACAGATCTATACCTTCTGAAGTGAACAGTTGTCACGTTTTTTCTTTGCTATTCTACAAGTACTCTTCAAGTCACATCTGCTTCATTCACCTTTCCCCTGACTGAGTTTGCCTGTGGCAGTCACATGCTGTTAGACTGTGTTGAGCTGATTGCTCAGCAGCAGGTGGCTGGCATCCCACAGTTATTTGAAATAAGTGAGGGAACACAGTGTTATGGAAGATCCAGGAACTGGTAATTACTGGGGGTGTTCTGTCTGTAGGTTGTTTGAACTCCTGAGAGGAATAGGTAGGTTCTTATCCCGTTGTCAGACCTCCCTGGGGCATCTATTCCATGTTAACTTATCATTTAGTAATATTTTATTTTTCCAGAACTCCAGGAACCTGCCACAGATAAGTTAGAAGAAGCTGCAGTTCTTCCGGCAGCGGTGCTGCCACGCAACCCTGTCGAGATAGAGATTGAAACTCCAGAGCAGGCGAAGAAGAGACAGAGGAGGTAAGAACAGGGAAGGCAGTGGAGAGCTGTTAAAGGATGAAGTTAAAAATACGCTGTCTTTACTGTCACTGACTTGCTCTGTTCTGGGTGGAAATCCCGGCTTTGCGCAAACTGTTGAGTTGGAATGATGCAAGGTCATGGGATGGAGAACAGTTTACACACTGACAGTTCTACCAAAAATCTTCAGTGGAAGTTGGTGGGAATGGAGGTTTTTCAGCTTCCTTGAAAATCAAGCATGTAATTTCATTGTGCTTTAATGTCTACATTTCCAAATGATGGACAGTCATAGCTTTCTTCACGGAGAGCTGCGGGTGAATGGCATTGTTGTACAGCAGGTGCCTTAACAGCTCAGGTGGAAGCCTCTGTGTGCTCATGCCTGAGGTATGAATAGGTGGGTGAAATTAATGTCCTTGGAGCTGGGAGCATTATACCAAGGAAGGCTTTCTTTGTGTGGCACCTGGAGGCTTGATGATCTCTCATGCTCTTACAGGGTGGGCACTGTCCCAGGCAAGCCCTTCATAACAAAGCAATCAGAATATCTGTTGCCTCTGAGTTAAAAGACTTCATCAATGAACAGAAAACCATTTTTCCAGGGTTCTGAATGCAATGCTAGCAGTAACCTAAAAGTCAAACAATTCAGACAGTGGATTATAAGTTTAGTATGGAGCTGGCCAAAGCTGTCTGGTAGCACATAAAGTTAGGTGGAATTTAGGTCACCTGAATACACCCAAGCTCTCAGTAGTCGGGCATGTGGAGTTCACAGCTTATGTCATATGCAGCCTGTATGTCTATTCACATATCCAGCAACTAAACTTTTGTTAAGTGTGCACAGAAGATTCTCTGGGATGGTTTCTCTTTGTGAACTGATCCAGATCAGGAATCTAGAAAGGCAGGTCCATAGAAAACCCGAAACATTCTTTTCTGTTGTAATCTTATGTAGAGAAAAAAGGAAAGCCGAGTTTGAGATGTATCTTCGGAGAATGATGAAACGTTTCAGCAAGGAGGTTCGTGAGGACACACATAAGGTATTGGTCACAGAGAAACCTGACATAGAAAAAACCGAGTGTAAAGAGGCCTGAACTTATTTGTAATGAAGAAGAAACTAATTTTGGTCAAGTAATTGGGGGACATGGCTAGAAGTGAAAAAATAAAAAAGCTGTAGTCCTGACAAATGCTCATTAGGCTTCTGCTAAACTGTAACTTAGAAACATCAGTGACTGCCTTAGTAAAATTCTAAATCAAAGCAGGTGTGAGCAGGGTGTGTATTTCTCCATTGAGTATGTATCTGCTCATTCTGTCGGGGTTAAAGTCTCAGTCATGTAGAGGAAGAGATACTGATAGAGGCTTCAGGGTTGTACTGTCTTCTGATGATGATCTGAAGGCAGCCCTGTGTCCACCCTGTGTATACTTGGGAGGCTTTATTGTTGCCTGTCTCTGTTAAAAGGAGCCGTAAAGATTTCCTTTTCTATACCATGGACAATAGTTCCGACAAAGAAAATCTCTTGTGAACTCACTATAGAAACTTTTTCTCTCAGGTTCATCTCTTGTGTTTATTAGCAAGTGGTTTCTATAGGAACAGGATTTGCAACCAGCCAGATCTTCATGCCATTGGTCTATCCATCATCCCTACCCACTTCACAAAGGTGCCGGCAGGCCAAGTGGACCTCCTCTATCTTTCCAACTTGGTGAAATGGTAAAACTCTGTCTCCTAATCATGCTATCCCATAGAACGTATAACCAGGGATCAGGAAGAGGGGTAAATGTAATTAGCAATTTTCAGTGATTTTTCTGATTTTAAATACAAGGGTGAGAGTCTGTCCTTTTTACAGACAGATGAACTATGAAGTTTAGGAATACAGCGACAAACACTAGACAGTAAGTGGGTGTCTCATATTTCAGGTTTGTTGGAACTTTCACTGTCAATGATGAGCTCTCCACTGAAAAAGGAGAGCCCCTTCAGTCGACCTTGGAGAGGCGCTTTGCCATCTATGCTGCACGAGATGACCAAGAGTTGGTTCATGTAAGTGACTGGGAAGTGCAGGGTTGGTTGCTCAGTTTGCATGCTAGATCAGTGCTGTAGTGCTATTGGGTCATACACAGTGGTGTCTGAGGGATGGGTTTGGAGAAAACAAATTGGTGACTTAGGCGATTCAGGTGTGCTTTTTTTATTGTTGTATTTTCACCTGAAGTCCTTCTGTAATGAAATTATTCAATTTGAACTGTGCCTTACTGGAGCCTTTAGTTCTGGTTGGCTTCACTGCGCGCTCTGTGTTCTGCTGTGGATGGTTTTATGTATAGTGTATAGAGCTACTTGTTCCTAAGTGTGCTTTGGCTTCTTCATATTGCTTTAGCAGTGTAGAACAAAGAAAACCTGCTTAATAGGTTTCTTCTGAAATAATAATTTGAGAGAGGAAATTCTTGCGCTTACTTGCAGCCGGAGCAACTCTTTACAGATCTTTGAGTTAGAAGGTTGGTAGTTTGTTACTATGAGTCACCGTTGAAGGCCAAACGATTTGAGCTTTGCTTTAGAGCAGCCCGAGGCCAAGGCTTCAAAAGGACTTCAACTCTGCAGTCATTTTGTGGTGGAATTGAATTAAGGGAAGTGGAGTCAGTTGCTTCAAGTTACATGGAGATTTTGGTAAAACAATCAAGGGATGGGGAAACACGGGAGATCAGATTGACAGGGGACATTTGAAAGAGCAGAAAGGAGCTGCTGCCTGGCAGGTGCATGGGTTGCAGCTCTGCCCAGTTACTGATAGAGTGGAACATTGCAGCTTCTCTGCTGCAAAGCAGGAAGCAGTTGTGGTGGCTTTGCAACCTTGCTGTGGAAATGCAGAGGTGTCACTTCCTGGGACAGGAGGAAAAGACAAAGCAAGCCTTGCTTAGGCAGCTTCAGCTGAGTCCCATGCAGGAAGGCAGTTGCCAGGTTGCAGCTATTTGCCACTCAGTTGTGACTGTAATGACATTCTCTGAATGGCTGGTGTTTCTGCTGGGTTCAGCTCATGGTGTGTGGTTGGCTTTGGCCACCTTTGGGAGGCAGGATTTAATGTCATCTTATTCAGTTTTCCTCAAGAGTGAGAGACTGATAGGGTGGATGGGATTTGGGTGAATTGCTGTGTCTGCTGCAGCAGAATGGTTCATTTTGCCTCTTTAGGAACTGGTTCCTCATCTGTGAGTTAGCAGCAGTACCTCTGTCACAGTAGTAAGATAAATAAGAGCCAGAGAAGACTGTGCAGTGCTTTAATACCATAGCAACGGGGCTACCTACACATCTGTGTCAGTGCATACAGCACTGGGTAAAGGGTAAGAATGAAAATCATTTGTGACAGAACCCAGATTGTAAAAGAGTTTCAAGAAATTTTTATACACCTCGAAAAAAGGTTAAACATGCTTTATTTTTTCTTTTGCAGATATTTTTAATTATTCTGCGAGCACTGCAGCTGCTGTGTCGCCTTGTGGTGTCTTTTCAGCCTATTCCTCTCAAGGAGACAGGAGCAAAGGTAGATTTTGTTGCGTGTGTGGAATAAGGAATAGGTCACTGGTTTAGAGAGTAGGATTGAAAAAACTTTCCGGGTGTTGCAGCTTGAAGTGAATCCCTTACTGCCTGAACCAGGGTGAATGACAATGTTCTGTCCACAGTGCAGAGGATGAAAACACTTAATTTTTCAGTTTCTCCTTTAAATAAACCACACATTTTGTGTGTTTCAGCAAAGACTTCTTATGCTTCAGCAGTTTTAAATTTCTTTCAAACTTAGACAGCAAACACTTGCTGCTTGAGTACACTGCCTTCAGCCCGATGTTTTCAAGTCCCTAAGATGTGCAGATTCACCATGATGACCAACCTTTGGTCTTAATGCACCTTGTGCTGATTTCAGTCTTTTTTCTTAACATATTCTTAGCCATGGTAATAAAAGTGACCTATCATCTTCCGTTGCAGGGAAAAAGCTCATCCAAGAGGCAGTCTTTCAGCAGTACATCTGAGGGGCAGGAGAGCTCTGCCACAACGCCCAAAGCTGCGGCAAAAAAATGCCCCTGCAGAAAAGCCAAACAGGATGAAATGTCCTCAGAGACTGAAGAAAACAACAAGAAACCAAAGAAACGCAAAACTGCTCAGACGAAAAGGACATGCAAGTCAAAGTTGACTACAGGCAGCCAGGAACGGAAGGAATCTAGTAATGAAGAGGGCAGTTTAGCAGAAAAAGATGTGCCAGTCAGGCCCAAGAATGATCGCCGGAGACGAGTAGCCTCCAAAGTGTGTTACAAAGAAGAGAGTGGAAGTGATGAGGGCAGTGTTTCGGACTTCAACGTTTCAGAGGAGGAGAGTGATCTCTCTGATGAGGACTTTGAAAGTGCCTTTAAAGGACAGAGGAGCTCACTGGGCTCCCAGAAGTCAAAGGTAACGGCTATAAAAAGCCCCAAAACTGAGACTTCAGAATCAAGGCTATCCAAAAATTCATGTGGAGCTGAGCCTAGGCCAGCAAACCATACAGCTCCAGCCTTGCCTCATGCACAGAGAAAGAGAAACAAAATAATTTCTAGTGAAGAAGATGATGGACAGCAGGAGATAAGGAAAGTGATGGGCACAGACCAGTGGCTGGAGGTTTTCCTTGAACGTGAGGACAAGTGGGTGTGTGTAGACTGTGTTCATGGCAATGTTGGCCAGCCCCAGCTGTGCTTCACATATGCCACAAAGCCGCTTTACTATGTTGTGGGATTTGACAATGATGGGAGTGTCAGGGATGTGACGCAAAGATACGACCCAGTGTGGATGACCACAACAAGGAAGAGTCGTGTGGACCCGGAGTGGTGGGAAGACACATTGCAGCCATATAAAAGTCCCTGTGTGGAAAGAGACAAGAAGGAGGAAAATGAGGTAAATGGCAGTAGGTTATTCAAGACATTTAGTGCCAGGGATCCAGTCCTTGGATTCTCATTCAGGCAAAAATCATTGGGAATCTTTCCATGAAGAAGGAAGTTTATATTTGAGCTTGAATGTTCAGATTGAGCATGTTTTAAAGGGAATATACAGTTATAGATTAAAATAATATCAAATGGAGGCTGTTCAGGGAAATCTGATAGCATGGGCTGCCCAGTACTTTTGCTGGAAACTCATTAATGTGGTTTCTGTACAGTTTAACATTACCCTTCTCGGAGAAAGTCTTTAAAATACATAGATCTGGGTACACATCTAAGTACCTATTTCCAACAAGAATGCTTTGGTCTGGTGGCTCGTCTGATTAAGTTTCTGGTGTTTTTTTCCTTTGATCCATACTACAATCATTCTTATTTTATTACAAAGGGTAGTGCAAGACAGTTGTGAAATCACTCTTCTTTTTGTATATTCCTTCAGTTTCAAGTTAAGCTTCAAGATCAGCCTCTACCAACAGCAATTGGAGAGTACAAAAACCACCCTCTTTATGCACTGAAGAGGCACCTCTTGAAATACGAGGCGATCTATCCTGAGTCAGCTGCTGTCCTAGGGTACTGCAGGGGAGAGGCTGTCTACTCCAGGTGAGTGGTGCACATGTTGTCATGTGCGACTGTGATCTTTGTAACAAATTCAAGAGCTAATTTGTGTGAAGACCACGATGGTATCAGCAGTAGTCTCAGGCCACATGCATAGACAGGGTGAGACATTCAGCTGCTCAGGCAGCATTTGCATATCACTTAGATACAGCTTTTTTACAATTCCTAACATGTGAATAACAGTTTGGAAATCTCTTATGGAGAGACTTCGAAACTCTTATGGTGCTTCCTTCTGTCCTCTCTAGAGACTGCGTACACACGCTGCACTCCAAGGACACTTGGCTGAAGCAGGCTCGAGTGGTGAGGATTGGAGAAGTGCCTTACAAGGTAAGAGGGTTTGAATTCCTCCTGTGCAACACATCTGCCCTCTGAAGTTCAAGCTCAGCTGTGTTTTGGTCTTAGCCTTCTCTCTGTCAGCAGATATAGATTTCTCACTTACTTGCATGGTTTGTGGTAGCTGCATTGTGAGTCTGTCCACCTACTGTGCCTATAGTTTCTATGGACTACCTAAAGCCCAGCTATATCTTCTTCCCACCCCAAGGGTATTTAGTAGAACTGCACCATTTTCACCTTTAAAGGCATCATTGTGTTCTATATGGACTGCAGGATCTGGCTCCCTGTTGCATACACATGCCATGGGTTATTATTCATAAGCAGTGGATACTGAAGCTAGGAAACAGGCATTTATTCTCTCCCAGAGCCTTCTCCTTTGATGTCCTAGGAAAGTCTGAAATCACTGGCAGCTTCTTGTTGTGGTGTTACAGAGATATAATTGTATTTGCACAGATGGTGAAAGGATATTCCAACCAGGCGAGGAAGGCACGCCTTGCAGAGCCTGCAAACCGGGACAAAGAGGACCTGGCACTGTTTGGTCACTGGCAGACAGAGGAGTATCAGCCACCTATAGCAGTGGATGGAAAGGTAGCTAGGAAGGCAGAGGGCTGGTGTTAAGGGAAGGTTTTGTATGGAGCTGTGGGCTTTATTCTTCTGGAAGTTGCATGTTTCATGGGTGGGATCAGTCAATAACATCTGGATTCAGGATTAAGACTTCTGAGGTAACTGTACCCAGGAGGAAATGGTCAAAACTTCACTGAGGCCTTTCTTTCCTGAGTACAAGTAATGAGTGCTAGCAGTGCAGACTTCTAACTCTGTAATTTCATTGATCTAATTTGCTTACCCCATGTTTCTTTTGCTAATTCTCAACACTAGAGCCTGAGTAACAAGTCCTGGGCAGAGAACACAACTAGGAGATAACCATGCAGCTAACATCTAGACATATGCCTTGTCACGTGGCTATTAATTGAATACTAGAGTGGAATGTAGCAGGTCAGAAGGAAGGGAGAGTTCCTGAGTTGCAGCAGGGATTTTCACCTTTCTCCAGAGAGCAGGAGAGTCACCATTTCTCTTCAATTTTGCAATAACAGGTTCCTCGGAATGAATATGGAAATGTCTATCTCTTCCTGCCATCCATGTTACCTGTTGGCTGTGTGCAGCTGAGACTCCCAAACCTGTACAGGCTGGCACGGAAGCTGGACATTGACTGCGCTCAAGCCATCACTGGATTTGATTTTCACGGCGGCTACTCGCACCCAGTGTATGTAAAGCTGCTTTGTTGCAGCTGATAGATTTGGACGTCCTCAGAAGCTCTATACCCTGCATTAAGGAGCACATGCCCTCCTCGTTTGTGCTTGTAGTGGGTTGAGTCAGTGGCCCTGGCATACAGAAGTGACCTGATATGCTTTAAGAGTCTGTGCTTGCTTAGGGAGGGTAGGTGAATAGTTACACACTTAGGTCCTACAAGACAGACAGATGGTTCTGTCAGAATTTGGTAGCTTGGTTTTGGTCTGGCTGGGTCCGCAGGCATTTGCTCCCTTTCTTTTTTTCTTCTAGTAGATGACAGAGGATTGTGTTCTCCTTCCTAGTACTGATGGCTACGTTGTCTGTGAGGAGTATAAAGAGGTCCTCATGGCTGCCTGGGAGAATGAACAAGCAGAAATAGAAAAGAAGGCGAAGGAGGTGAGAATTATTTTTGCAGCTTCCTTATTGTTACATTTATTAAGTAAATTTCATTTAATTGGTGGACAGTCAAACAAGGGTGGGCTGTCCTAGCAGCAGACACAGAGTGCAGTGACCATGAGCGGCCATGACCAAAATCCCCCAAGTGGTGCATTTTGGGCTCGCTGTCCGGACTGCAGTGGGATGCAATACAGGTGTGTAGCAATACCTGATAAAGTGCATACTCTGCAATAGTTTTCCGTGGCTGCTGGGAAACAAAAATGAGGAATACAGGTATGAGGTTACAATTTTGGAGGTGGCTTTGGTTTAATTTACACAGGGTGCACATTAGAAAGTGATAGGAATTCATATATTTAGTAGATAATTGGACACCAACACATATTACTCTTAAGAATCCTACTGGCCTGTAATCTTTTAACGTGAAATGTTTAAGTTGGCATGTTTTTTTTAATGGCAGTTTAAAATCTTCAAGCTTCCTTTTTCTGTGGGTGTAAATACATTGAAACCTAACAAGAGTAAATTTTTCTTTTTTCAATGACAATCCCACACAGAAGCGCGAGAAAAGAGCTCTGGGGAATTGGAAGCTGCTGACAAAAGGACTTCTCATCAGAGAGAGACTGAAGCAACGCTACTCCATCAAGGTATTCTGCATTTCTATTAGGGATTTCTTTTCAGGGTGAAATTTCCCTACCAAGAGATTTTTTCCCAGTCTTTCCAACATGTTGTTTTAGAACTTCCAGAGTGTAGTTGCTCAGAAGTCTTTCTCTTACCTGTTGTTAGCATGTGACTAGCAACTAGTAAGGCAAACTACACTGGAAATTCGATGTGGTTGTGTCTGTGAAAGACTCATTATTGTTTAACAAGAGATTAGTGTTACCCAAAGCATCATTTTTTGGTATTATTTTCTGTTTTGACATTCCCCCTTCCTAGATGTGTTCCTCCAAGCCAAGCAAGTAGCTAACAGGATGAGAGGGGCCTGCTTTTTGTTACGAAGTCAGACATTTTAGTTCTTAACCTTTTCCCCACTGATAAAGGTGAAAAGCATGATCTTTTTAAAGCAGGTTTCTTTTTATTCTTCCCCAGCCAAAAATGTTCTGCTTGTGTTGAAAGAATGCTTGACATCCAGGAGCAGAAACGCACTGCTTTGGGTGAGAAGCCCAAACTAGAGCAGCCAACTTTTGTGATGCCATTAAGTGTCACTGTGATGGAAGACAAGCCCTTTCACAAAGTAGTAGTTAGGAGTGATTTCTAGAGCAACTTTTCGATTTTCTTACCTGTTTTTTCCAGACTGAGCCATCAGCACCTGAGACAGAGAAGGGAGCAGGATTCTCTGATGAAGAAGGAGGTCCGAGTTCAGAGACCGCAGTGGTGAATGCGGCCATTTCTTGGCCCCAAAATCGCCAGTTAGAGAAAAATAAAGAAGAGAAGACAACCAGAAAGAGCAAGCGAGAAAAGAAAGGAGAAGCAGCGCAGTTGTTTCCTTTTGAGAAACTATGATCAGGACAAGCGTTTTTTTGCCATTTCCAGACACAACAACAACAGTCAACAAAAGTATCTGTTGCCAGTTAAGGACTCAGTCTTCCTGTGCACTTGTGTCTCTGAGCCATCAGGGATCAACCTAATTCAGAATCAAGAGTTTCTTCTGCTGTCACAGGTGATTTGTTTCATCCTTTTATCCTTGGACTTACGAGAAGCAGATGTGCAGTTGTACCTTCTCAGAAGATCGCTTCGTGCTGTTTGGAGCATTTTGCTCTCTTTTGTATCACTCAGCGCTAATAATTCTGTTTTCTGAGGCATTCCGTTCATTAGCGCTATCTTTCCCCATTTTTCTGCTTTTCCCACTTGCTCAGACCTAAAGATGCAGCTGCTGTTTAACAGTCTGTGGTGAGCTGGCTGAAGGATTACTGACGCCCACTTTGATTCATACCTTACCCAAACCAGTGGTGAGGGAGAGTTCTGGTCTTACTGTCTCATCATCACAGAAGGGGAAATACTCCTCTAAGGTGTAAGAAAACATGCCGTTGAGATTTGGAAGAATCTGAAAATTTACTTTCTAAAGAATACCTGCTTTTTGTGAGAACTCGGTTTTGGCTTTGCAGCCTACAGTCTTCCTTTACTGGTAGAAACCTTGTGCATTAGAAGGGAGAAGCCCTGTCCTCATTTCAGACTTAAGGTTAAATATGTCTTCTTAAGTTATATACATATTTGGTTTAGTTTTGTTTTTTCAAGACCATGTAGTATGTTCTGGAGCAAAACATGTAAAACTGGCTGAGTGTCATTGCCAGAAACAAAATTCACTGAAACCAGAGCGCTCTTGTAAATGTTATCCAACATCTAAGTGTTTAAAACCTGTTAAGAATGTTAAATCTTAATACGCTTTTTCTGCAGTTTTGTAATAGAAATGCTGATGTGTCTTTTGCAGTATTTTTATAATTACTCTGACACTGTCTCTAAAAGTAGAGGGGAATACAGTCTAGTGATTGGTGGACATGGTCACAGAGGAAAGACTGGAATGCTAGAAAATGGCTTACATTTAATTACATTCAGAAAAAACTCTATTTTTATACTGTATTTGTAGAACAAAATAAAATATGGAAAAAGAATATCTTGACTATTACACCTCCCCTCCAGCCAGCTCAGTTTCTCTGGAAGGACTCTGATGCAAGGATAAGAACATACCATAGTATTTCCAGAAGTCACAAATGGGGCCCCAGGATATCCCAGAGCCAGCTGCTTGTGAATTGTTTTAATATTAAGGGTTTTCATTTGGAGTTTTTAGTTTTTGCTACCGAATTCTAAATAGATAAAGGCCAACCTAAGTTGGAGACTCAAGTAGTAGATATGACCTGTATATAAGAAGAAGAATTCTAAATCTTGCATAAACTGGTAAAACTGCAGAGGGCAGAGAGGATGTAGTTCCTTCTGTGTCAGTGGTGCCGATAGGCAGGATACAGCCTGAGATGCGTTTCCTGAACGTGAGGGCGTGTGCCCACATCCTGCTGGTATCCATAATTGCATCTGCTTAAACTGGGAGCTGGTACCAGCTGCGCCAAAGTGACTGTACTTCCTAACTTGGGGCACTCGGCACAGGTACACAAAGTTATGAGTCTTGTGACTTTTTATAGTCAGCCAGGAAAGAGACAGTAACATTGTCAGATGCAGGATGCTGCTCCTTAGCTAGGCAGGCAGCCAGCTCCCCTAACCTCAGCATGCAAAAGATGAGAGTAAATACACTTTAAGGGAGACCAAAGCAGAAAGGGAAGATGATTGACAGATCAGGTACATGTTCTGCCAGGTTTTGGTAAGGAAGCAAGAGAAATACCGCTTCAGTTGTTTCTGTAGAAACATCATTTGTGTATGTGCACTGAAAGCAAGCCTTGGCTCCACCAGCATGCATGGCCTGGGAAACATGAAGTTTTGTTTGTGAAAGGAGCCCGTCTTTATTTTGCGTCATTCCTGTGCACACACTAGTATGTAAGACAAAAGTATTTTAAGCTGTTGGATGCACACGTAAAGCCCCAGTCTCTTTAAAAATACAAGATGCTGTATCCAGCCAGGTTGAACCATCATAGCTTTCAAATAATCTTACAGAGGGAAGGAAGTTACTGGTGCTGGAGTGGTCAGTAATGGGGAGGGAAACCCTGGCAGGCTGGAATCAGCCTTTCATCACACAGAAGTACACAGGCCAGATGGCAGCTGCACTGTTCCTAGGATCTCGCTTCCCAAAATGGGGAGATATTTGCGGGTGAAACAAAACCCAGCTACACGTTTATCTCAACGAGCAACAGACAACGAGTTCATGTGGAAGCTACAAACTAATCCATGTACCTGGACACTATTCCTGGACATGAAAAGTGCAATGCTTAAATGTAATTACAAAAGAGAAGCCTACAGACCAACCTTCTGAAAATTGTATTTTATTAAATATACAAAAGCTCAGCACTTCTTTAGAAAGTGGTATTTTAATCTCTGATACGGTAATGCTGGTTAGTTTCCTGCATCATTGGTAAAACAGCAGTTCAACACTTGTTTTTCTCCCCAGTGGAGTGCAATTCTTGATTGATGGAGCAAAAGTTGGTGTCAGCGAGCAGCACAAGGCTACGCAGTATTGCTAACGCATATCAGCTGCCTGCGTGAGACCACCTGCACTTCCTATAACCTTTCACCCGCTACTACTGCTTCTACCAGAGGAACCCAGCCATGAGACGGAATCGACAACATTCAAATACCAGAAAAATGAAAAGAATTAGGGCTAATAATTACTACTTCTCAAAACATTTATAACTCCCATCTCTATTTCAGTACCATTTGTAGAAAACATTTGCTTCTATATATGGTCAAATTCAGTTCCTTTGGTACAGGGAGCACGCTTCTCCTGATGGTCACAACTGGATTTCATAAATGAAGAATTGTGTATACTTACAGAAGAAAACCACTGTAGTGTGGGGAGGGAACCTCTGGAAGCCAGACGCCAGCTAGGTGGAGAGACTTAAAAACAGTACAAGATAGTCTCTAATCTCAAGTACTGATTACAGCAGAAATATGTAAACGTGAGCCATCACAACATTACAAGGCGGCATTCCTCTAACATGATAAAAAGCTCAAAATTTAGCTTACTAAAGTCTATAAAATCTCAGGCAAAAATGTTTTCATTGCTTAATTTCATGGAGTACGTTCATTGTCCTTACTAAGTGAAATCCAAGAAAGAAACAGTATGCACAGAAAAAAAACCCAAATATTTTAAAGAATTTACATTCAATTATAAAAATTAATTTTGTGTCAAGGCAGCAGGTTTTATTTTTAAAGGTTAATGACCTCTGAGTATCCCCTGAAATAAGTGCAAATTGAAGTTAAATTTTTGAAATGGTTATGCAATAGAACAGTCCACGCTACAAGTTTGGATGCTTAACCAAGAACAACTTCAGAGATTTTTGAAAAGTTGGGGGAAACCAATGCTTTCTAACAAATCTGCCCCATCTCAGAGCACTGCTAACCTGGCCACACATTATTTCAAGTTACTTTGAAAACCCTCAGTCCAAAAGCATACATTTTACGTAAGTATTGTGTGAAATTCGACTACATTGCGTTTTTCCTTGGAACACATGCACTTCCAAATGCATCAGCCAAAGAAGTGCACATGACTCTGCATGTAAGAAAAGGCAGCAGAGGGAGATTTGCCAGAGACAGGTACACACACGTACTTCCTAAGGGTATCTACTGTTGACGTGGTAAAGATGGCACTTGCTCCATAATACACAAGGTGCCCCACCTGCCAGGGAGGACTTCCCAGGTCTCAAATCAGGGAAATCTGTAAGTGATAAGAGGTACAAATGTCCTTGTTCACTGAGTTATAATCCATACAGACATTCCAGAACGCTTTTTTTTCCCCAAAGTCAATGTCATTGACTTCCTAAAACAGCATCCTACAGTCATGTTTTTCATGGATAATGTGTATCAACAACCACATTTGAGCCCCCTCCCCAAATCTGGGTGCACACTGCTGAACTGTGATATGCTGTAAGCATGCTGCAGTAACCGGGACAGAAACGCACTTGAAAAGTTTCTAACCAGGATTCAGCGCAAAACCCGACCACCTCCTTCTCACTGCTGCTTCTTTGGTGGAACACGAGATTTCGCAACCACAAGTGGAACAACAGAGAGCAACCCGATCAGCAAAGCCCAAAGAGGGCGGTAGAAGAGCCAGCCAATGGAGATGGTCAGGAGTGACAGCGAACTGGCTACGCAGAAGGCAAATGCTTTCAGTCCAATGTTAACCAGATCTCTCACAACAGGAAACCAGTCCACTGCAGAACGAATTAAACAAAGGATAAAGCAGTTGACAAGATGACGGTTTAACAGGAAGTCTTATCCATGCCTAGGATTTGCACACTAACTATTGTAATCAAAACACAGACTCCAATTATTTATCAAGAGCTCTGGATAAGTCATTTTAGCAGAGTATCTTCAAGGCATTTGATAATTAAGCAACAGCTAAACATCTAAGGCAATGGTATCGTCATCTCTTCAGGCAGGAAGTAATCCAAAATTTAAGTCTGAAGTCTTGTCCAAGGCTTGAGAGGCAGAGCAGACTGATGGCCTTCAGCTATGGAACAAGTCTAGGGCAACTGGTACAATATGCTAGCACAAAAATTGATTTCTGACAACAATGAATCTTGCAGAAGCATGTATACGGACAAGTAAATAATAATACTAAACAAAGTAAGTGCACCGCTACAAAGCAAATGATAGCTTTGATGTTTGAAGTTTATACAAGTTGGAGGCACCATCCTGCTTTTCTCTAAGTTTTTATTCCAACATTTTTCTATGCTAAAAAGATAAACAAAAACATTTTTTGCTGTGTGTTCCCAGTAGTGTAGACTAACCCAACACAAAGACATGTTAGTGTACAACTGCTAATTAAGACCTGTTGGGGGGACCCACTTGTGCATAGCTGGGGAAAGTAATTGGATTACAGCATCTTGAGTTAGACTTGACTGAACCAGCCCAGTGTGTGCTTTGGCTTCTGAATTTGCTAAGCCCTGGGCTGGAATCTTCTGAGACCAGCAATAAATATTTACTTTTTTTTTGGTTGGTTGGTTTTTTTTGTAACCTTCGTCTGGTTCTGGAATCCTGTTTACCTGAAATTGCCCACAGTGACTTTCAGATCAAACCCTGAGTTCAAACCAAATTCCTCCTGACCTCCAAGTTAATTAATTACATATGTGAGCAAGAGAGGACCTCTCTAGGGATTATGATCCTATTTCTAAATCATTTTACCTTTCTGTAAAAAACTTACCCAAAGTGTAGAAGATTCGGGTCATTAGGCTGATGCCTACAAACATTGCCAGCCAGCCTGCTCCACGGAGAACCCAGGTCTTCATGGTATTACTCTCATGCTCTTTCTGAAACACCTCCTGAAAGCAAACACCGTTATATGCAGCCTGTTTCTCAATTTCTTTTGAGATCCTCTTGATTCCAGTGTATTATGAGCCAATCAGAGGAACAGCACTTTAGGAGTACAAAGTCTCTCACAGAAGATACATTGCAGCTCATTCTGCAGGGTCTTTTTGCGCAGTATTGCCGCATGCTACAATATATGTTGAAGTGCAGCACCGGGGAAACTAGCATTTCTCTAAATTAAGACAGCTGAACAAGCACCGTTTGACACGCTATACCGCAGGCAGTTTTGGCTGCAAATGGATACATTCAACATTACTGTGGAAAATACAACGCTAATAAGTAAATGTAGCAGGGGGGAATGATCTGACTTCACTATGTTTGGAGGAAGAGAGAAAAGGCAACAATATCCACTGATGACTGAAGGAAAGATATGAAAGGAAGCAAGCAGTACGCAGAGAAGAAAAGATAAGAGGCATGCCTATATTGCGTCAGGCAAAGCAAGGCATCTATTTGCAAGAATTCTGAGTATGATTTTTTTCCAAAATGGGTTGTGTGTCCCTCTGGCTCTATAAAACATACACGTGAAGATGGCTAAGACATAATGAAGTACTTAATGGGAGAAAACTTGTATGACTGATCGACTACTTGTACGTACAAGTACTCTACAAATTATTCATTTGTAGTGAGTTAACTTCCAATGAACTAAAATTCTGTCTAATGAAGATTCAGAGCTCACAGCAGAGAGCTGATTCTACTGCTACTCTCTTTCAACTCAAAACAAAAGCCTTTCTAACTGCTTTTGAGAGCTCCTATACATTCTTGACATCTGGGATTTCTGCAGCAGGGCATGAAACAATAATTAATCAAAACAAACCTACTAAAAGGAGTAAATGAATCACCAAATTGCTGGAGCATGCAGGATTTATTGGAGCATAATGCTCTGCCTGAAGGTTCTTTCTCAGCCAGAATAGCAATAAACATTTCAAACAAGCCTGAACTCCTGTTATTAGAAGCTGAAGAGAGCATAGCTCCTACAGTTTGTTTAATTAAAGCCTGATTTTTACTATTTTTACATATGACCTTTTCAAAAGTGCATGCTTGCATATGTAAGTGGGAAACTACCAAAGAGCAAATAAAAGCAAAATGAGAAGGCAGAGAAACAGCCTTTAAAGCAAAGGATGTTCAGCAGTAACACAAGGGGATTTAAAAAAAATAAATGGTTCCTCTTTAAAACAAAAAAGACATCAGGAATAATGATAGCCAAATTATCTACTGCTAGTGGGTGAAGCACAGCATTTTGCTGTAACACAAAGAATGTTCAGAAACCTGGAATGCAAACACAGGCTATAGTGTGTTGTCCTAGAAAAAGGAGAGAGAAAAGCCAGTGTTTACACTGAGCATCTCCCCCTCTAGAGCAGGTCTGATGGAGAATGAGGGCTTACTCCCCTGCTGCTTCTGCACTACCATTAACCCTTCACTAGTGCAGTGTGGTATCTCACCTCCACAGAGAGAGCCCCAGGGTACAGAATCTGCAGGACATCTCCAGACTTGGTATGATATGGAACCAGTTGATCGCCTCGCTGGCGAGCAATCACAGTCACCTTGGAAGAAAGGGAAAACTATTTACTGATTTCTGAGTTGGGAACAGAATTTGCAAAACACAGAAACAGCCAAAGGCTCACCTGATCAGCAGAGCCCAAATGGGGGTCATCTCCGCTCAGACCTGCATAGAAGAATGAGACACGAAGGTCTCCTACCTACAAATAAGAGAATATTGGAAGTCAAGAAAGATTTCTTTATGAAAGAGAATCACAGGAAAGACAACTCTGCATGGGAACACCCTTTATGTATCAACACCTTTTCTGAACGTTTATGTCAAGCCAGAGGATGTCCAGAACGATTTCCAAGCTATGCTTTTTTCAGGCCTAGTTAATAGCTGAAACACGACAGCTCAAATGCTGTTTTGCAATACGCCCTCTGATTTAGCTGCAGGAGCACATTAACACCAATGAGACCTGATGTTCATCCCTTGTCATTTCATCTTTTGGCAGAGGAGGGCAGGCAGCACAAGCTGACAACAAGCTGTTTCATTGTACCTCTGTTCAGTACAGCAGAGCAGAGGTATAACCCACCTCCCAGCACCATCGCAGGTCTTTCCATTTAAAAGCACAGCAGACAAGAATACAGGAGACAAAGAAGCAGGATCAGAAACTTCCTGCAAAATAAACACTCATGCTGAAGGACTGGACTAAGGGTGTCATCCTATGTGATGGTCTGCACTCACATTTCTACATATTTAAATAGAAATGCAACATGCCCCGACTTTCTTTTTCACATAACAGTAATCACTGCTTTGCTTTATGTTTCTCGTCTTACTTCTGGACGCCTGGGGTTCTCGCTGTGGTAAAAGTAATCTCCTCCTCGGGTAACATCGGCATGTGGATCCTCAAGGTGTGACAAGCTCAACTGCTTGAAGTCATCAATTTTATCCACAAGGCCTAAGCAGAAGAAAGAAACAAGCTCAGGTCTGGTGTCTGATTTGGAACAGCCAATTTGCTGGCTGGCTTCCTGATTATCCCTTGAAATGACTGCCATTGTGGAAAGAACCAAAATCAGCTGCTGATGCAACAACGGACACAAAGCCAGTACAATGCAATCCTTACCATTGGAAAGAACGAAGCTGCCAACTTGGACATTAGGAGAAACAGCAGTGAAAGACTCCACAGCCATGGCACTGAGGAACAGAAAAATTCCCTCATTAGTCCCAGAATTATGATCAAACTCTTGATTTGCAGTATATAATATACAGCACATAAAAGGTACTATATCAAACACCAGGAAAAACTCAATGAACTAAACAGCTGTCATGATGGGAAAACAAATCCATCAAGAAACTGTGTCCAGACTTCATAGTGTTGGAGCTGTTTAAGTTAAGACAAGATACGACTGTCTCATACCCTGGCCTGACCTTCCATTCACACTACAGGATCTCAGTAGTTTTTCCTGTACTGAACCTCTAATGGGCTGAAAGATCTCAGCTCTTAGCTATCTGTTCAGTGGTGATATAGAGGCTTTGAGTGACAATGAGTTAATCACATTCCTAGATTAATTCCTGCAACATTTAACTACACTCATAAATGCACTTTACTTCTAGCCTGAATTTATTTAGCTTCCACTGTCAACTGCTAGATCTTACATGCTAAATTAAGAAACCTAGATCATAAAACTCCGCCATATAAAGGTACTTCTATATCATGGCCAAGATAATAAAATTCCAAGCTCAGAAATCGTTTACCAACAGACTTGACTTCATTCTCGTAAGCAGTACTACTAGAATCTCCTTGGCAGTAAAGAACAGATTTTATTTTTGCAAATGTCTGAGTTGCATAAAAAGATAAGATGGATGGATGGAGTAAGATGACATGTAGTACACACTTAAAATAGAGTCTTGTTAATGCTAGGCATGAATCCTAACATTCAGCATGTCTGCATATACCGTGCTGTCTCATGCAAGGATCCACCACAGCTACGCTGTCTCTTTGGTTTGTACAAATACACTCAGATGAAATGTTCTAACTGAATAAAATATGTTTCTTACTCTCAATTGGAGATTTGCATTTACTGGAAAATGCTTGGAGAATTTTCATTAACAAAAAAGTGTGCATGGGGAGGAGAGACAAAGCAGGTATGTCACCTGAGCATCCTTTTTTCCATTGTCTCATCTATACAAGTCTGCTAGTTGGGACTTATAACCAAAACCATGCAGATTTTCGATTTCCCTCCTGAAGTAGTACTTCCAAATAAAGGACAGTGTATTTGGAGAAGCCCACACAACCAAAACAAAGTTCTGGAGATTTTGCAAAGTTCAAAGTTTTGTTGGAATCCTGGTCCTACTATCACCCCAGCTGTATTTTTCATTCACACATGGTGTTTTTTGCCAGATGGCATCCTGCATCCTAAGGAACCAAGCAGGTGCTGTGAGAATGACAAGCAAGCTAAAACTTAGCATTAAAAATGGCACATTGTAGTGTTAATAAAATGCTGCAGATGAAAGATATATGAAACAAATTATATATGGGCAATTGCCACACGTAAGCCTGAGCTCATGCATGCTATCTTAGAAAAGGCAGCATGCAAGTGGCGTGACAAGCTCATGAGATACCTGCTATTCTAACCCTGTATTTGTAATAGAGGAAAGAATTAGTAATAGACTGCAGTAATAGACTGCTCTAACAGAAAATAAAAGTCAGAAGGGAACCCATTCAAGTTCTCCTACAAGGAGATCCAATGGCCCAGAGGTAATATAACAACAGCCTGATGTCCAGCCATTACTAATGGACAGCTTAATTCTGGTTCCACCAGGCTGCTCTGAACTGCTCTCTAATCTTTCTACACTTTAGTTCTCCCAACTACCAAAAGACCAACAGTTTCCAACTACTTCACTGTGTCATGAAGGTTAGTCATTTAGATTTCATCTTTGATCAGATACAGTGACAGAATCTAGAGGGACTGCTAGGTGGTAAATTACCTAGGGTTTTTGTGTCCAATTTCTCGATCAAAGTTCCTGCTGTTCACAACTTCTGATTTCCATTCGGTATCTATAGAAAATTATATGAAGGTTGAGGAGAAAATAGGAAAAATTGCCAGTCAGATCTTAGTCAATGAAGACACCTTTCAATCAACGAATCAGTTCTAAGCTACACTTGCAGTAATAATGTTTACATCAAAGTATGTATGTGATAGTCTGTACTGATAAGTAAATCCATCTTCCTAGCATATTAATAAGGAATGGCAGGATTTAGAAAAAAGGATTTTAGCAATAAAACTGTAACTCAACTTCACTCAGTGGGAGCTTTGCTGTTGGGTTTGATTCCTGGCTCCACTCTTTGGGAATAATCTGGGTTTGTGAGGAAAAGCTGTGAGCTCTGCTGGAACTACCAAATTTCAGCGCAGTCAAGCAACAGATGGAGACAGTACCTGTATGTGCCACTGTCAAAAATGTATAATGCTGCCTTCATTCAGGCCACAGCAGCCTTCCCACATCCCCAGAACACATACCAGTAGGTTTCTTGTAACTCCTACAAAACTAGAGTCCCTTTTCTGAGCAGCTTCCATATTAAATACAGCTTGCCCTACTTCCATGAAGGAGCAGAGAGGAAGGAAAGGGAGTTTGGTTAAACAGTGGAGTAGGGATCATTGCAAGAGATATTCTGGTGTATTCGGTACATGGCAAGATTTGGGGTGGGGGCGTGGACTACAGGGGTGGCCTCTGTGGGGGTGCCCTGTGTTGGACACAGCTGGCTCCACTTCAAACCTGCTGCAGGCCACTTCTGTGAAAACATTTTTAAGAAAGGGCAGAAAACACCAAATGGGAAAGGGAGCATAAAAAAAGGAGCAAGAACCTACAGAGGGAGCACCAAAGTCAGAGAAGGAGGTGCTCTGTAGCAGAGGAGGTATTCACTGCACCATTGGGAGAGTCCATGCTGGAGCATGGGAAAAGTGTAAGGAGAGTAGCAGTGAGAAACCACTATGTACTGATTGTAAGCCTAACCCACCCCCTGCACTGCTCGCTGCTTCACTAAAGGGAGGGAGCATAACCTGTAGCAATAACAAAGCTGGGGGCAGCAAGGGGAGAGGAGTCTGAAGTGAAATTGAGCCTGGGAAAGGGTAAGAGCAAATGTGTTTACCCAACACCCTAATCAGTAATTAAATATATATTTTAATTGACAATAAATTAAGTTAATTTTCCCCAAGTCGAGTCTGTTTTGTCCATGATGGTAGAATTGGTAAGCGATCTCCCCATCTTTATTTCAACCCAGAAGCTCTCTCATTCCTGTTCTTCCCAACCTCTTCCCTGCTAAGGAGAAGAGGAGTCCCGCTAAGGAGAGTAAGCAAGCGGAGTAAGTGCGGGCCCTTGGCTCCCAGCCAGAGCTAAACCACCACATCTAGTAATACATGGACTTCTGCTGGACAGAATCCATCAATCTTGAGAGGGCAGCTGTTTTTTATAAACGGCATTTCTTTTGCTCTCTGCCACTGTAAGGCTATTTTCACGGCTCACAAACACTAGCTTTGCTCCTAATGTGTCTCCATGCTGCAGGGTCCCATGCTTCACTGAACTGGGGCATTTTTACGATCACACCCAGAAACTGCTGCACACCCATGTTACACATCCATGTGCTTTAATCAAGAGATAAATGAGGCACAGAGACCAATCTCCAGATATACGATGACTCAGAGTATTTTTCTGCCACTGGGTAAATCAGAATAACACTCTCAGTTCTGCTCCTGCCAAAAAGGTATTTGGCAAAAGCTACAGCTCACATCAGAAGGTGCAGATGGTTTTTATTATCTGGTATCAACACGTAAACAGACTCTCAATGGGCTGGAGCTACACTGTTCTTCCCTGTCTATTTTCTTTTGCTCACGCCTGACACGTGCTCAATTACTCCACTTCTGAAGAGTAATCTCAGGCATAGCTTTGAACATGCTCCTATCTCTGCCCATCTCCAGCCACTGACGACCTTACAGGTCCTATCTCCAGAGCACCTTATCCCTGGATGCTGCTCTGAACCTCCAGGAGTTCCAAGACAAGACTTTCTGTAGTAGTTGCTTGCTAACAGCACACCTCCTTTCACCTCAGTCACCTCAAGAAATGGAGGTCCTGCCATTTGTTTAGGAAACAGAATTTTTGCTTATTTCTTCACATTCCTTTCTTTCATTTCCCAAAAAGAAAATACAGGGTTTACAACAAAAATCAAAATACACACACATAAAAGTCCAAAGTTACATGCATAAAAGAAAAGGGACTTTCTGTTGGTCAACTTACTGTATGAATATTTTGTCTCTTTCTTAATCTCACCATTCTCTTCATACTCCCTGCAGAGAAAAGAGTGGGATGAGAATGAAAACAGTGCACACACACCCCTGCTCAGGGCAGAATACACTTTACAAATGAAATGCACAGGCAGCTCACTGGCAACAGAAACTTATCTTTACAAGTAAACTAACTCTTCTCTGAACTACCTATTCCAAAGACATAGATTCTCTGTACAACGAGGAAACTACACACAAATGCTAACCGACCACACACTTATTCACATGTTGCCATCCAGGAGTCTACTAGATTGATGTGGAACAACCAAAATTAAAGACAGTGAGAAAAGCTGACTTAAATCAACAAGTCTTTTACAGATGCTGCACCATAACCGTGTTAAAACCAAGAAGTTATTTTTCACACCTTCACAACGTCTGACTTTTTTTTTTTTGTATACCACAAAAGAAATTGGCACTTGAGTTCTGTGGAGTCACGCCTATTTAATAGCTACGAACTTCTATACTACTGTCAGTTTAATTATTATTAACAACAGAAACATTTCTTCCCCTTCTGCTTGCAACTATTAGCAGAGTAGCTAAAATCTCATTACAGTTTTGTAAATCCCCTTGGTAAGGTACCTAAACTGCAGTGTTGCCTATTATGAACTAATAGTTCATAATAGTTGAGTGTCTCTCAAGCAACTAAAATTTGCAGTTTACTTTCACAGCTAGAAATTAATGTTGGCTTTTGATTATTAAGGATAAGGGGTAGCAGAGTCTTCTAAAAATTGAGAAAACATGTCTTGTTTAATTAAGTACTTAAATTTGCACATGTTTATACCAAAGAAATTAAAAGACTTCCCTCAGTCGTGTGCAGTAAAGCCTCAAGTGTCCACAAGTCTGAGAAAAGAATCTGACTTCCAGATTCAATTGGATACAATAGGGGTTTTAATTGCTTTGAAATTTATTTGTGTGTTAGGCTGTAGGTATTAACCAGGCAGTTTTGGGGTCAATGGGTTTATCAGAGTTTATTCTGGAATTCATAACTGAAATTGTTGGGTTCACTTACTTTTCTAAGAAAAGTTAAGACCCCTTTGGGAGATTTTTTTTTTTTTAAAAAAAGGCAACCAACCAACCAAAAAAATCCAACAAGTCACTGTGGAAAGCCAAGGGAAAATATGATGAAGTTTCTGGATTCAGCAAAATCTTTTTGTATTTCCTTTTTGAGGACAGGGAAAAAAACTGGCTAGGAAGTCCATGATCAACTTTTAGAGAATGGCAGTAGAAACAGTTTAGCAGATGGAGGAAGAAAAGAGGATTATAAAGTTTTATTTGAAAAAATTCAGAACCAAGTGTTTTGGGACAATGGTTTTGATTCTGCTAATCAACTAGCACGGGGGTGGAGTTACAGAAATCCTGATAGGCAGAAAGTACATCAATAAATAAAAGAAGCTTTAGGAACATTAGAAAGGATAGAAGTCAACTGAGTCTGGGAAAAACACAAGTGTTTTATTTCTTTTTTCTTTTTCGTGAATTAGTAAAGATCTTTGAATTCTGTTGACACCACTAATGACAGAAAATAGATCAATGGGCTCTGAGGTGGCCCAGTATCAGCTAACAATAACAAAAACAAAAAAACCACAGCTGCAGCATGGAGGCCAAGAAACCCCACATGAAGTTATACAAAATCAGGAAGTAGAAACATTTGATAAAAGACCTTGGATGATATGCAAATTTTATCAGATGCAAATTCTGCAGGATTGACCATCTACAAGACCTGACATCTCCAAGGAAATTAAAGTGACTCTCTAAAAAACCCAAGAGCTCTAGAATTTTCCTGCCATAAAGACTTGTTGGGTTTTTTTAATTTGGAGGTGAGGAGAAAAAAAAAGTGATGGGATCCTGGTAATAAAACAGCTTTATGAACAACTTTTAAAGATTTCTTTCACTTACGTGGAATCTTCATATTCTACCCATTGGTACATTTCCACGTTACGCTTAAGTTTGACAGCTTGGATGGAGAGCCCATAGCTGGGATCAAACAAAGGCTATTTAAAAATTAAAGAAAATATGAATCAGTGTAAGTGCTGTACCTCACAAACTCAAACACTTTACTTTTATGATGAAACCTATTTACATACCTCACTGTACATAGTTAGTACTATGTTATACACAGTTGAATATAGAATAGATGTTATGAAAGACAAAAAGGAGTAACTGTTATAGATCACTGATAAATCTGACCATGAAATTATTGCCATAGTGAAGAATAAAACCAGAAATGCTGGGTAATGGTATGCAGGCTTAAGTGTCTGAACCATGGAGAGATTTTATTTTGCTGGAAGCTACTGTGCTGTGTTACCTTCTGCAATGCAGGCTGACCACGGAAAGCGTCATCACTACTGAAAAGTCAGAACTTGCAGAGTCTCTGTACTGCAAGAGCCTAAAGACTTTATAATATCATGAATACACAACACGTTCCCTATGCAAGGGGGAATTGAAATTACCCACCAAAGGGAGTGAGAGGGTAAACACAGCTAGAGGTAGTATGTTGTTTGGGAGTAGGGAGACCAAGGCTGTACAGCACCTCCCCAATTCTGAGCTGAGAACCAAAGTTTGGGTGGTAGCCAGCAATGCTTGCAGGGGAGGAGAGAAGCTACGTGTCTTCTCATCAGACATCAAACATAATTTTAATTGGCAAAGCCTTTTCCTTCCCTCCAAGCTTGAAATACTCATCTCTTCAGTAGGCTATCTTATTTACCTTAGACGTACTCAGAGCACCAGCTAAGTGCACCAATCTCCCCTCATTCTGCTGAGACACACTGTGGATGCTATCAAGAGGGATCACAAGAGAAAGTCCCTCATCAAGAGATTTGGCTGTCCTTAAAGCTCGTCCCTGCAATGAAGAAAGGCAAATTCAAACTGTGGAGAATCAATGGTACAGCGGTATTTTGTGAAAAAGGTTAGCAGACAAGTGATCTGAAGGCTGCAAGAAATGCTTGTGTATGCAGCCTTAAGCCATATTCTTGAAACACACTTGTGTTTCTCTACTCTCTCTTTCTCTGTGTCTGACACAGTTTGGGGCAGTACTTCTTACACAAAGATTATTCTCCAAGAGTCCAAAAGTTATTACTCTTCACCTCTTACCTTGTTCATTGTTCAAGAGTAACTGCAAAAGTTATGCCAATTATAGTCCTTTTTCCACAGACACATATGACTACTTGGCAGAAGTTTACCTTACCTTACCATATGTGCTGGTTTAGAGTTAATTTTCTTCATAGTAGCTAGTAGGGGGCCATGTTCTGGATTTGTGCTGAAAACAGTGTTGATAATACAGGGATGTTTTAGCTGTTGCTGAACAGTGCTTACACAGACTCCAGACCTTTTCTGCCTCTCATCCCACCCCACCAGCGAGTGGGCTGGGGGGCACAAGAGGTTGGGAGGGGACATGGCTGGGACAGCTGACCTCAACAGACCCAAGGGATGTCCTACTCAGCATGTAAAGCTGGGGAAGGAGGAAGGGGCAGGATGTTCAGAGCGATGGCATTTGTCTTCCCAAATAACCATTACACGTGATGGAGCCCTGCTTTCCTGGAGATGGCTGAACACCTGTCTGCCCATGGGAAGTAGTGAATTAATTCCTTGTTTTGCTTTGCTTACATGCACAGCTTTTGCTTTACTGAATAAACTGTCTTTATCTCAATCCATGAGTTTTCTCGCTTTTACTTTTCCAATTCTCTCCCCCATCCCACCAGGGGGGAGTGAGCGAGTGGCTGTGTGGGGCTTAGCTGCCAGCTGGGGTTAAACCACAACACCATCATGTTACAGTTTGCTTTTTCCTGCAAAGTCACCAAAATCGGGAGTAGTTCATCTTTTAGAGGTTTAGAAGGAAGTCTTAGGTGAAAATTCACAAAATTCTGGTCCCCCACTCCAAACCAGACAAACACATGTCTACTTGCAATCGTAGGGTGTTAGGATTCCCTGCTTACTTTAATTGTTCTTTAGTCTAAACCCAAGACATAAAATAACACTGAGAATAATTAACACCCTCAGCTTTGCAACATGGAGCATGAATTCCTTTAACACAATTATAAAAACACTAGAAATGAGGACCTTATGTTATCCCAAGCAAAGAGAGAAGACTGGAACGTGACTGGCTCATATAACCCTCTTTCAATAATGCTACAGCCTGTTTCTGCACCAGCTCACAGATTCTTGATTTTATCTCTCATCACACACTGCCACTGTCTCTACCACACTCAGTTCTACAGAAAGTCTATCTGTGGTCCAGTGATTTTACTCTTCTGTTATATTCGAAGAATAAGCACCAGACTCTCCAGACATACTGTCCTCTTCTCACGGATGAGGTAATAAAGCTTTAACATGACCGTTTATAGTAAGCCTATAAATGCAAAACTAGTTGAATGTCACCTCAGCTGTGACATTTTAAAGCTGTGTATAAACACTGATGGTATTTCACTTACTTCATTGGTAAAAAGAAGGTAGAAAGACAGAAGAAATGTCACAAGTCCCACCAACATGCCTCCAGAAGTCTCGCTGAGCCTCTCCAGGAACCCTGGTTTGGACTCACTTGTGATTTTAACATGTTCTTTTCTGCTGCCTGTGTCAGAGAACTGTTGGAGATAAACCAAAAAATGCAATATTGGTGTGACAGGGGAAGGCATTCTGTTTCAAAATAAGTCTTTTAGCTTTGTTAATTCTGCCTTTTGCCTGGGATCAAAACTTTCCCACACTTATTAAATGCCTCATCACACTTTTGATACCAGAAATACAGTCAATAAATAAAACTCAAGACTAATGGAAAAAACAATTGCTATTATAGTGGTTCAACATGTTCCTTCAAGTGTTCTTCAGTCTGCCTCTAGGTTCCCTATTTGGTGTCCACACCCTGCCATGACAAATTGAGTAATACTGCTGAATTGCAGGCCAACTAAAACATAGCTATAAATAAGAAGTTACATTTTTACCTCTCCAGTAGTAAGTGACCGCATATTTTAAAATAATTGCATCTAGTGCAATAAAAAAGAAAAAGATAGCTTAAAACAAAATTCCTATTGCTGTCCCAGCCAGTGCCACATTAAAGCGTGAAACCTGCGGGGAATAACCAAGAAGTGACTTCAGATGAGCGCACGTAGCCATGACAGGAGACGAGGCTTCTCTGTGGCTCATGTCGAGATGCCAGGCGGGATATGACAGCGGCCCCTCCAGGCGCGACACCGGCCCCTCGTCTCTGACAGGCCACCCCTGAGAGGTACCCGGGACCAGGCCGGCCCCGGAGGGCGCCACACGCAGCGCGGAGAAACGCCAGGACCGGTCCGAGCAACACTTACATTCCTCGACATCTTGAGCCTCTCGCCCTCGCTGCTACCACCCCGGAGAGGCCGCAGGAGCCGCCGCAAGAGCCGCGCCCTCCCCCTCAGAGCTCGCCCAGCCCTCCCGCCTCCGCGCCGCTCCCCGCCCGGGGCGCCGCCGCAATGCACGCTGGGCCCGTAGGTCCCGCCTAGGAAGGGCGGGCGCGGGCAGGCTGGGGGGTGTAGTCCAGCCCAAGCCGGGCCTGGCCGAGCCGGCTGCTCCCTCCCCGCGCCGCGGTCGGCAGGAGGTGCGTCAGCGGCCGCCGGCGGGCAGGGAAGGCGCTTCCGGAGGCGGGAGGCCCTAGCGTGGAGCAGCGCGCCGCTGCCTGCTGCTGTGGCGGCGGCGGCTGTGGTGGAGGACGAGGAGAAGGAGGAGCGGAGGGGACGGTGGGGGTCAGTCTGTGCGCGCGCTGCGGAGGAAAGGCACCGGACGGCTCCGCCATGTCCTACTGCAGGCAAGAAGGTGCGCCCGGGTGTCCTCCCAATGTCACGCAGCCGGGAGAGGCTGGGCGGGCTCGCCCGCCCTGAGGCGGCTGGGGGGTGGGGGCGATGTGGGTCGGCTGCCCGCTTATCTCAGCCCGTGAAGGGAAGGCGCAGCCTGTGGGGAGAAGAGGCGCGAAAGCCGCCCGCGGGCCGTGCGGGGCGGCGGGGCGGGGGTGTCTCCCTCGCCTCCCTCGTCCGACCTTTCTCCTCACGGTAGGCGGGAAACCGCGGCGGGGCGTTTGGCCGTGAGGCGGGGGAGAGCGCGGAGGCGGGTGCCCACAGCGGCCTGGCTGCGGGGCGAGGCGAGGTGCGTGGGGCCGCAGCGGGTAGCGGTGAGAAGCGTCGCCCTGCTTTGGTCGCGGGAACATCCCCGCGAAATGGGCAGCGCTACGCGTGTCTGCGCCCCGGGGCTCGCTCTTCAGCGCGCCGGGCTTTGCTGTGGGGCGGCTGCGGCACGCGGCGCGCTCCTTGTTGCGGCGGGAACAGGATCCTCCCGCAGGGGTTAAATTTCTGCCAGCTTAGCTTCAGTGGTCAGAGGTGAGGTGTTTCCTTACCTTTTTAAGGAAAACACCGTGCATGGACAGGATGGGTAGAATGTGAGCTTTATGTTTTTGTATCTGTACAAGGTATTATGTTGTATGGGTTGTGGTATTTGTGAGTCTTGACCGCTCCATAACCTGGGGGATATATTCCCGCCACCACCAAATGTAAAGTTTCAAACTGGGGAAAAAAAGCCATTCTGTAGTTCTGAGTGCCATTTTGAAATTATAAACATTGGCACACTGAATGCCGATTATAAATTGCGGTGAGATAGTCATACCCTATGGACCTCTTTTTTCTGTTTTTAATTTATTTTTACAGCATATCAGATCTCTGTAAGATCTGTATGTTGACTTATGGCATCTTACAAAATTACAGCAACGGGTTAGAGTTCATATGTTTCTAGTTTCTTTTGTATAAGAAACAACTGGGCATTCTACATGGTAGAGTTTACTGGAGTACAGTGCAGAGTTGACAGAAAAGTTTCGCTTTTAAGAAGGGAGTAAAAAGCAAAGTAAAGGGAGTTGCTGAACTTCTGCTAGTTGGGGTCACATCGAGGGGCAAAAAGATACTAATTTCTAATATGCTGAGTCATGAATCTGGAGGAAAAGGGAGTTCTTGGGGAACTTACAGGTTTTTTTTTCCACTCAATGAGTACTCAGTTGTGCATTCAGAAGAATTTCAGCTAGCTGTTCTTTTCTGTTTGTGTCTGCCTCGGTGTTTTTTATAGTTTTATAGAGTTGTTAGAAAACTCTACTCAGGTTTCCAGCCAAGCCTTCTCCCACCCTGCTGCAGAACTTCTTTGTTAGATCGAGAGTGGCATAGGAGCAGGAAGTACACTGTGTTGTTCTTCTGTCCTTGGTGATGTTTGCAGCACCTTTCAATATAGTTGGTTCTACGCTGTTAAGGTGCTCTTCAGTATTTAATTTGGATAGTTACTGTAAAATATTACACCAATCTTTAATATTATTAGCAAGTATCCTATTGGACACGGTCCTGTAATCTAGTATAGTTTTTCTTTCACTCTTCCTTATTTTGCCTATTCCTTTCATCTGAGTTAGCAGATTAGTTTGAGCTTATTTTGAAACAGCTTTTTAACTTCACAGTTCATTGAAGTGTACTGTGATCTGCAGCTGTTACAGTATGTTGCTGTGAAAATTGGAACTTTAGAAGAATAAAATTTCAGTTGTGTATGTGTTCCTCTGAGCCAGCACCTGTTCTAATTGAAGGTGATTGTTAAGTACAACAGAATTCATTCACTATTAATGTTAATGCATCATGTTGAGTATCTCATTACCTTGTTGTGTTCAGCAGCTTTGTAAATGACTCCTTCTGTCTCAGCTTGCTCTGAACTTTTGCTTGTTGTCTCCTATGTGGTAGGAAAAGACAGAATTATATTTGCAACCAAGGAGGACCATGAAACACCAAGCAGTGCTGAGCTGGTTGCAGACGACCCAGATGACCCTTATGAAGAACAAGGTCAGTAGTAAGCAGAAGAATGGAAGTAAGGAATGATACATTACATATATCATTCTCACAATCTTAAAAAACAAGAACAACAGAAGACAAACCTTCTGTGAAGTAGGAACAAATTACTAATTCATTTTTAGACCAAGTGCAGCTGGTTATTCAGTAGATAAACACCCAAACTCTTAGCAGTTCTAGCTGCCAAATTAGGACATTGCAAATGACCTGCTTTCCTTACAGTGGGTTTTTTTCTCCTCTATTAATAGTCTTACAAAGTAGCTTGTTCAAATACATCAATTGATGGCTTATAGTTTTGGTTAGTAGCCAGAGATATCCAGGAAAAACTTTTCCTTCCTTTCTTTTATTAACAAAGTTAGAGCTTAACAAGTGAAAATTATGGTTGTTTTTTCATTGTTTTAAATGACAAAGTGCAATTTTCAGAGAAGCTGAAGTGAGTTACATGCTGCTATCATTGACATAAGTTTCTCGCCTGCCTGTGTGCAGCTGAAATTGCTGAATTTGGTGACCTCTGAATGTCCAATTTAAAATAAATTATATCTGACTGATCCCGTAGTGTACAAGTAACAATATAATCAGTAACTAGTATTAATACTTTTCAATGGCACATGACAGGTAATTTCAAATTACTCAGTTTTCAACTGTAACCATCTTGCCTTGAAAAGATGGAGGTTAAGGTTTTCAGTGAAGATTACAGTTCTTATATGAAATAGATCTAACCTGCAAAAGGAGATTTAAGAGAGCAGAATATTTCTGAGATCAAGACTTGTAATATTCTGATTGCACAGAGCATATTTTACATTGATTCTAATGGGTAGATGAAATAATCTTCCTATCATGATTAAATACATTTTGCTCTAGGTTAATAAATTGTCATGAACATCTGTGAATTTGGATCAATTTTTTTCCTAATTGCCTGTATGCTTACAGGTTATTTTTTTAGCCTCTTCACTTTGTGTGAAGTGATCTCATTGCCTTCAGCTCAGCTGAGAATGAAAAGTAAATGCTTCACCCTTTTTGAAATTTTCTTAGAAAGTAAAAGTTATGCAAGTGGCTCTGTGACCTTTAGAGGGCAGTATTTAAGCACAGTTTAGCAGTTGGAGCACACAGGGTGGTTTTGTTAGCCGACAGGGTATGTAGTTTAATTTGAACCATATATTTCTGTGTCATTAAAATAACCTCTTTTCATACATAGAATTTGGTTGAAATGATTTGTGTTTAGCTGCCTTTCTTGGCTTCATTACAACTGTATGTAGTCAGGAAATGTATCTAAAAGTTTTGCATGTCATCAGTGATGAGTGTCCAGTTTTAGAATGACCCATATGAGGATAGTGAGAGAACTTCAATTTCAGAAAGGTGTTTAAAATCTGCAGTTTAGTATGCTTCAGGAATTTTTCTATTTTCAGGTAGGTTGTTTTGATGGCTAAGACCCAGTACCCAAACTGCCTATTTGGTGGAAACTATCCTTTGGGATTTATCATCTTCACTGTGGGAATGGTGCTTCAGGCCCTAAAGATTTCAAATAGAGACACCTACAGACAATAAAGTCTATGTGGCACTTTCTATCTGTTACTGCCTTGAACAGGATGGAAGGTGGAACATACAAATCATTTACGTAAAGTAGTTAATCCTGAGCTAGAAGACAGTGTCTGAGGAGAGCTCTTTTTTTAAAGAGTATTTTCTCCTGTCAGTATGCTCTGTGGAAGTGAAACAATATGAACGTTTTTAACTCCTGTCTCAGGCAAATTTAAAATGCATTATTGGTCAGTTAAGTGAAGAGTTAACCACCTCTAATGGTCAGATGGTGGAATTAAGTTCCCCATTCCTTTTCTGTGGCCTGTGGCTTTCTGTTTCCTCTGAAAAACTGGAGACTGCAAAATAAAGCAAAGAAAGATACTTTTTCTAGATATCGCATCTGGAGAGCATACAAACCCTTGGAGATTTTTATCATTCACTGAACTGTTAAGTCACCTTGTATGGTGTATAGCAAAACAAAGTGCATTGCTGTTGAGCTAAGTAAATTCCTGTATGCAGTCTGTAATGATGTTGTGGTTGTTTAAAGTTCACCTGTCTTCCCCCTTATAACCATTCATGGTTTTTGGTGATAATTAAATATCCTGTTGGTAAAATGCATCTATCTAGCAACAGCATGTGGATGCATATTTGTTCTATAACTAAACATCTATTTTTGACATCAGCTTTTAAGAGGAAAGGGAAGGGTGCCTGTCTCAGATCTAGTATAACAGAGTGACATACTACAAAGACATGGAATGTGAACATGAAAACAATCCTCTTGGTACCTCTGAAGAGGGGATTCTCTTCCTTCTATCTCACGCCTCACCCCTCTGCCCTAAATTATTCTTTTTCTGGTTATACGTATACCACAAGTATATAGTCTTGTGCCATGTATTTGGGTAATAAACTAGCCAACATTAAAAGAGCCACTTCCTTCTTGTTTCAGTGCCATATTAATTGATTCCTTTTATATGTATTTTGCTGGATATGGAAAGGCCATGGTGAGGACGAGGGGTGTTGGGGTTTTTTCCTAACAATCCTGTATTTACAGCATGTTAGATCACTTGCTTCCTAAACTATAGACGAGGGAAGAAAACAGAAAGCCAGGAGCTAGGTATCCCTGACATAACTTAAAGTGAAAATGTGTGTGTCTGTGTGATTCAAAATGAGAAACTCTGAACTCTGTTTAAATACTGTTAATAAGTTTGGGTGGGGTTTGTTGGTGGTCTGGTTTGTTTGGTTGTTCTGGTTTTGTTTTGTGTTTTTTTTTCTTTTTTTTCTTAGCATGTGGTAAGTTACTGCTGTGTTTTAAGGGTTCTCTGAAGACATCTCACGTGAATGATCTTGGGCTATAACGCATCATTAAAACAGAGAAACAACTGACATATCACAGAATAGCTGCATCTAATGGGAGTGAAATTCTTGGTCAGGAAAGTCATGGGCGAAACGTTTTGGGCTATGCTGAAGTGCAGAAGCTTTGGCTCATGTGGTTTTATTTAAAGGAAAATTGGAAAGGGCTTTGCTGTACATAAAGTAACATGCAGGTGTTTCTAATTTAGCTTCTACTTTGAATAGAAGACTTGGTTTTCAGTGTTCAACTTCCATGGCATAGTTAATTATAATGACTCTTCATCTTTTCTGCTGTGCTGTGCACAGAACAGTCATATCTGGGAAAGAATAGCTTTATTATACCATAATTGTGTTGTTTTCTAACACAGCGCTGAAACTTCTATTTGAGGTTTTGGGTTTTTGTAGGGGCCTTTTTATGCTTAAGATAAACATGGAGTTTGGTATTTTTGGGTAGTTCTTACTTTGCTTCAGGCATTAGCAGACATCAGTCTTTGAGCAGTCCGTTTTAGTCAGTAGATCACTTGGGAAGACTTGTGCTCTGTTTCCCTTGGGAGAGAAGTTGTATTCTTTTTAATTTCTATCATTTACAAGATTTAGTTAGTTAGTTCTATCGGTTATGAGATTTTGGTAGGCAATATGTTAATGTCTCGCTTTAAGCCAAAAACATTGAAAGAAATGAAGCCATGTGAAAAGGAAAGGTAGACAAACCAGGAAAGGTTCAAGTTAGCATTTGATATTGCAGCATATCTCAAAGTTCACTGTTTGTGCCTTTTTAGCAGCTGTGGCTGATGGAATTCATTTGCAGCAGTTTTGAAATCGTATTCTTGCTGTAAAGCTTGTTTTTGATCTTACGTGTTGCTGATGGAAGAATTTAAATGTGAAAGATGTCTAGTTTTCATTGAGATCTTTTCTCCCATCAGTTAGAATAATTTATTGGTTATTAGGATTACATGAAAGCACTGGTGAGTTTTATGCATGAAAAGTAGTTTTTATTTGCATTACAGCTGTGATAGAGTTGGTGAAGAGTGCTTATGGAATTGCACCTCAAACACAGGTTGTTGCTGTTCTCTCCCTTCTCTGTTTTTCCAGACTTGTTCCGGTCATCTTATTTTAGAGTCAGTTTTGAAATGGTTTCCACTGAGGAATGATGAAGCAAGACCCCTCATTCTTTTAAGAAAGAACTTGATGAATGTTCAGATGTACAGGACTGTGTTTGACTGATGTCCTTTGCAATC
The DNA here is from genome assembly GCF_949628215.1 of Phalacrocorax aristotelis. Classification (NCBI taxonomy): domain Eukaryota; kingdom Metazoa; phylum Chordata; class Aves; order Suliformes; family Phalacrocoracidae; genus Phalacrocorax; species Phalacrocorax aristotelis. Next base: position 12,303,981 of record NC_134281.1, read on the forward strand.
CTGCTGTGTGTCATCTTAGATTGTGAATCACTGGCAGATAAACTTGTTATTGGAATGTTTGTCATATACCAGGGAAGCACCTTTTCTCAGAACAGCAGTGGGACTTCATTACAGCAAATACAAAGACAAGTGTTGATATAAATGCAGCCGGGCCTGCCTTCATCCATGAGGTTAATAGATCCCATGAGCTAAGAGAGATTAGGTTGTGTGATGTCAGCAGTTAATTGCTAATGCAAGCCTTGATCTGCTATGATGTAAACAGGGTGGTTTTTTCTTCCCCAAGTGCAGACTCAAGTAGATTATGACCCACTGGATCAGTGAGGTTCAGGCTGCATTTGAAAGTTTTAATTCAATTTTAATTAAAAATAGGAATCCTGTCTATTGCAGACTTGCAGTTCAGAGAGAGTGAGGGATGAAATCTGTTTCTGTTTTGTGTTCTAAACTAGCTGATACACTTACTGAAGCATGCATTCTGCTGTGATTATCAGTGAGGAAAGGCTTGCATTATCTGTATTTTTGTTTTGATTTTTTTTAAAGCATGGTTTCTGTGCATGTAACATCCCAAACTGGTGCTATTTCAGTGATTAAATAGGTGCAAATCAATGATCATGTGATATACAAGAATGTATTGTTTATGGGATAACTCTTACATTGTTGCTAAAATTTGCATGCTTACAAGGCAGTTTTGGCTCTAAAAAGGATGGTTAATATGATGAGAATTATTTTACAAGTAATTTTATTGCTGTGGTGTCTTCAGGAACACTTCAAAACTCTTTTTTTTTTTTCTTTTTGGTATTAGAAAAATCACTGTTTAAAATGACTGGTTGATGTTAGTAAGGAGGAATATAGGACTTCAGAAATCTAGTTTACAAAGCAAGCTGTATTTCTTCTACACTGTATGATCAACATCTTTCTGCTTTATGTCATCCTTGGCAATAAGGAGTCTGGCACCAGCCACCCATTTCCTCATCTCAGAAGTTTTGCTTTTCTTCCAGGCAGGTAGAGATGCCATGATGCACTGTACTAGGTATATCTTCTCAGTACAGCAATTATTACAGATATTTTACAAACTATCTTGCTGAATAAAGTATGATCGATGAAGAATGACAGTGTTACTGTAGTTGACTAAATCATGGTAAGGAGACTGTTGCTTTCTGTAATGAAAAGGAAATGGCACTGAGATTTGACTGACTCAGTGTAATTTTCTGCTGAACTGCATAGACTGAGTTAGAGTACATCATTGATGAATTGCAGATCAGAGTAAAATTTTCCTTTCATTCCCTTTAATACAGCAATAAATATGATCGAGCTGCTTTTGCTGTACAGTACGTAAGATTCATGATATTGTAGCCTAGCGTCCAAGGAGGTGCTAGTGGGGGTGAAACATATGTCTGGAACTTCATGATCCCACAGGACAAAGACAATAAGAAGGCTTACTGAATTCTGTGGGAGTACTTTAAGTAACATCAAGTTAATCAGGCCCTAAATATAATTTCATGTTCAGATCAGAATTAATGCAACTTCAGTCTCTGACAATAGTATTTTCATACCTGCTTCTGAAGGGAAAGTACTTAAACTTCAGGTTTATGCATATGCTCTTAGCTTCTGCACAAACTCAACCTGGAGATGAAGTTAGGTAAGTCTACTAGAGAGAATGAGAGCAAACTGTTGAAGTGGAGAAGAAACCAGCTTGGATCACAGGATAGTATTTCTCTTGTTCTTTGTAGATGAACATAACTACATGTATGTCCATGCAAAAGGAAATGGAGATCTGTTGCTTTAGGGGAATATATTACAGACTCTAAAAGTCCACACAACCAAGTCATCATATTACATTTCTATACCTGACTGTTTAAAAGACTTTCTAAAACTTAGAGAAACGAGCTCTCTGGCTTGCTGCTTGAACTTCATTGTGCAAATCAGTTGACGTCTCAAAGAACATGTGCCCATTTAAATCTTCGCTTTGCTATTGCATAACTGAAGTATTTCTATGATGGCTTTAACTGTTACAGAGCAGAAGTTTAAAGCTGTTCCACTTTAGAGTCTAAAATGAGACCTAACTGGCTTTCAGTTGTGATCTAAAGCATAGTTTGGTTTCTGGGAACCCAGCAGGCTGGTATGCGCTCACTATTCCTTCTGTTCTGTGGCATGTGACTTAATCTATATTACAAATAAATAAACTGATTTTTGTTTTTGTAATTCTGGTTTTCCAGTTCAAATTTGAAGGGGAAAAGTTGTGGGTTAGTATTCCAGGGTTTGTTTAAAACAAGAAGAAAAGTGCATCCATCCAACTTGATTTAAAAGAACTCCAGTCTTAATACTGGAATTAAATTCGTATGACTTGTATGACACACTTTTAAGGCTTGTTTGTTCCCCTGACAGAGTCTGGCAGGTGGATTGACTTTGATCTGGTTTGCAGTTTCCTTAGAATATTCTTAGTGGTCTGTAGTCCGGGGAGAAAGACTTAATTCAGGCATGGATACAGAACTAATCTCACTTGTGCCCACTTAAGGATCATACAGATCAGAGGTAGAAACAGGCTTGCCAGGAAGGAATGGTGTTTAGCACCCTTGACGCTACAGAACTTAAGTGGCATTGTTAGTACTTCAACTTACACCTGCAACCTAGCAGCTTTCACTGAATGAAATCAATTTTGGGAAGGAACGCTTAACTTTTCTTCTCTCTCGTTTGTTCAGGATTGATATTGCCCAATGGAGATATCAATTGGAATTGCCCGTGTCTGGGTGGAATGGCTAGTGGTCCCTGCGGGGAGCAGTTCAAGTCAGCCTTTTCTTGTTTCCACTATAGCACAGAAGAAATAAAGGGATCAGACTGTGTGGACCAATTCCGTGCCATGCAGGAATGCATGCAAAAATACCCAGATCTTTACCCTCAAGAGGATGAAAATGAAGAAAAAGAGAAGTCAAGCAAAGATTTGGAAGCTATCCCTAGGGAGGCCTCTGCTGCCAAAGAGGAGAAGGGATCTAGCTAATGAAGATGCAAGGAGGCTGTTGTCTCCATTTCTCATTTTCAGAGCCATGGACTTTTGCAGTATGTCTGTCTTTTGAGTCGTCAAGAAATGTTTCACTGTTCTTCTACACACTGTATCATAGTAAATAATTTATTGCTGAAGGAGAAATCTCAGTGCTACAGCCTTACAAATAACTACTGCGAAAAGAATGAGTATGTGTATATATTGTATAACTTGCTATCAGACACAATTAGTACTAAAACAGCTGTTTTTTACCCTCAAGTTCTCCTTGAGATTGGACTTGAATAATGTCTTTAAATATATCTAATTTTCAACTAAAATTCCACTATCACACCGGTCTGTCTTCATTTCAGTATGTGCTGATTCATAGCTGTTCTTTTTTAATATATTCTGTTCTATTAACAGAAATTGCATTAAATGATTGGTTTTTCTTAAAGATACTTTTTTTTGCCAGAGCGATACAGGACATTGAAAATGGCCTAAATCTAGAACTTGTAAAATAATTTCAAATGGTCTTTTTAGATTATGGTGGCATTTTACTACCAGTGTCAGGTAAGAACTGCCTGAAAAACTTTGAAATGTGTATCTCCTTTGATTTCATTTACTTATTGTGATTGCTTTTGCATTTTTAAAAATGTTGTGTTGTAGAGCTGTTGAAAAAGGTGAATAGAAATAATGTTGGTCACTGGCTTTATTTTGCTCTGAAACCACAGGTTTTGGGTACCCCTAGTTAGTACCTGCTCCTTCAGTGTGTAGGCAGGCTCTTGCAAAATCCTTTGAGAATACAGTGAAAATATTACCTGGTGTAATGATCTCAAAACAGATACTGTGACTTAAGCGCATATTAAAAAGTAAATACTTTTTACCTTCGTTGAAAGCTCCTGTTTCTGTGTGGTGTGGTTTTTTTTGTTGTTAACACTGCTTGGATTTGAGATACTCTTCTGAATTGTAAGCAGACTTTGAATCTGTTTGTGGGTTGTGAAGATCAGTTGCTCCAGCTTGTCAGATTTTTATTCATGTCCCTTTTTTTTTTCCCAGCCCCAGGCAGGGAAGGCGTAAAAAATGTAAAGCGTTTTCAGTAGCTATAGTAGGCTGTGAATCATGAACCAGCACTGCAGGGGACCTGAACAGCTATTAAAATATTTGAAAATTACGTTAGAGGTACAAATATTTTAATAGTAATTCACTATAGTTTAATACCTGTGGATAAGGGAATGAGACATTGTTTTTCTTTCCTAACAGTGTAGGCTGAGAGAATTGAATTACAAAACAAATTGTACCTGTAGCTTTAGTAACTGTTCATTGCAGGGTGGTTTGGTTTTTTTGTTGGTGTAATGTTGGGTTTTTTTCTCTCCTAGTGTGTTGGTTACCTTAACCAAAGCATAAAAAGTTCTAGTGGCAATAATGCAGCCCAGTAAGTCTATAATGTTTAAGCACTCGCCTGTCTCTGTGGGCAGCTGTCCATAGTGCTCAGCAATATTGCTTCCATATAATGTTTTGGTATCTTGTTGTTTGCATAAGTTATTTCAGTGCTAGTGATGGTGCTTCTGAATGTTTACAGGGAATTTCTGTTAAATTTTACAGTGTTTGAGCTGTTTATATTTCAGTACAGCTGTTGGCTTCTCAAAATATTGTAGGCAATTAAGTGGCTGACAGCTCAGTTCTGGGGGCATGGATAGCAGGTACTCTCAGCATCTCTTCACTTTTAAAAGAAACAAAGCATGACAGAGCTTCTCAGTGTGATTCTTTCAGGCATATGAAGACAAATGCCAAGTTAACCTGAGTAAATGGGCACAAAAGCAGCAGTGATAAACCTTGGCACTTAGGCAATTGGACCATGCAAATGAAATCTTAGGCAATCAGATAAACACTGGGCACCAAATTTAAAAAAAAAAAATCACATGCACCCAAGCTTTTGGTTGTTCAAATGGAAATCCAATGCGTTACTTGTGAAGAAGCAAGAGCTGTTTGTGAAGAGGTGCTCTGTTCTAAGAATGGTTTGCCTCCTGTTTTTTTTGTGTGTGTTTTTTTTTTTTTTCCCTGTGCTTTTCTTTCCCACATTGCCTCAATGCTGTACAGGTTTTGGATTTATCCTCTGTAACAGTATTTATAGCATCTGTGTACAAAACACAAAATGCAAGAACCCTGGCCCTGCAGTAGCTAGGGACCTGAACGTAATACTGACAGGCGGAACTTTCAACATATAATCTAACATATTTGAAGGTGAGTTTAGGATGGAGTTGCTTCTTTCTGACTCTGCTGTAGCTTGATAACCTTTTGTGCCAGATCCAGTCAAATATGGAATATGTGTAAAGGCCTTAAATCAGAAACTGTGAAAAACATTGTGTAACGTATTTGAGGTGTTTTGAGACAGGAAGTCATAGCTCTAATCCTAAGGAGGTCTTTGTGGGAATTATCACTTTATTTTCCTCTGATCTTGTCAAATTAGAAACTAACATACCTGTCATCACTTCTTCACTGCATTTGCGTTCTGGATAATCCCTTAAAAACAGAAGTGATGTAACTTGGACTGAAAAAAAAAAATCAAGTCTCTCATTCTCCCCACATATTATTTTTTTCCTCTTGCTTCTGCTCCTGCTCTGCAAGTGCCAGCCTGATCTATTTTTGACTGGTTGGGTTTTTTTTTTTACCATTAAAAACTTAGAATAGTAATAAAGATTTGCTTGACAAGGAATTATGGCCATTATGTTGAGACACAGTCCAGTCCCTTCTGTTTTCTGGTTTAGTTCTTAGAGTACATTTCCTGCTATGGGATTTGTATTTTGCTGTGTTAAGAGAAGTAAAATGCAGTCAAACTTCCTTCTGGATTTTAAGTTTGTGACAACCATGCAGTACAGTTTGCATTTCAGTGAAAGATTAGGAATTAGAAGGTAGACCAACAGTAAATGCATATTGCCATTCCTTGGACCCTTGGAAGTGAGAAAAGAGAAGCTATTCAGTGTGGACTCTGCAGCTGATTTTGATGATGCAATTTTAGGGTCAAGTTGTCTTACTTGACCATTATATATCCCTTGAAAATATTACAGAATTTACCTGGAGATTACTCTTCCATCTCTAGTAGTGGACTTGTTTTTAACTCTACATGAACGGTGGGGGAAATAAATTGTCTGGAATTTTTTTGTTGTGTAAACTAATGCAGTTGTCTAAGTATAATGTTAGTCCTTGTTTCTGTTATGGTTCCCAGTATTGCTTTATTTACATGATTTTCCTCTTGTAGTTGCATGCTCCCATTTTAAATCTAGAATCAATCAGTGGTTATTTCAGTATGTAATAAAGATGATTAATTGATCCCGGGGAATATGTGGCAAGCTTGTGAAATAAGCAGATGGTAAGAAGTTGCATTTTTATTGTCTGGATACAAAACATAGAGCTGCATATTGTTGTCTTCCTCTAACGTGTTTCTTATTTTCTGCATAAATAATGGCTTGGTTCTCTATCTGCCATCCGTGAGCCACTGAGTCGTGGGGGGTGAGTAGTAGATTAAAATGTTTTGAGAAACTGCTTGCATCAAGTCATTTTGTAATGATTTTATGCATCATGTATGGGGTGCTTTTGTATGTCAGGACAAAAGTAGTCATTGGTGGGGAGAAGGAAGACTTTCATTATGAAATAACTGCTCTTTAGTTGATCTCTGTCCTATAAAAACTGACATGCTGAGTGTGATTAAATGTTTATTAGATTTTAGCTAAAAGGAACTGTTTACAGGCATGAAGCACTTCTAGATGCACTAGAATATGATTTTAATACAAATTACTTAGCCTGAACTGGTTACATGCGGATATAATCCCAGTTGGATTTTATCCATTTAGTTTTTAGAATAAGAAAAGGTAGGTTTAATTGTATTAATCCTACAAACTTTTATCATTGCTTCTAAAATACCACCTTGTCCAATATTACTATGCAATACTTCAGTTTTCCAGTTTTATTCATTCTTCAGTTGTTGCATGCCCTTGTAGTTCTGGAGGTAATGCACTGGTGAAACAAGCCCTAGTTTTGAAGGCAGGCTAGGACCGTTATCCACTGGCTGGAACCCCTGCGTGATGCAGGCCACGAATTCATATGTGACTTGTGATAATTTGCTTGTTAGGATGGGGTTGTTCCTTCAATCAACTTAAACTTGAATCAGTGGAGCATGTCACATGTCCTGATGAGGATAAATATTGCCTATAAAATTTCTCTTACAGGTGCATAGTCTAACATAAAATAGTCTACGTACTGAAAAGTAGCTAAAATTAGATAAATTTGCATTTTCAGGATATGTTTAGAAGTTGTTATTTTTTTCTGCTTTTCTCTGCAGGACAGCATACCTGCATTTCAAATTCCTGACTTTAATTTGTGGTTAGTAACTTTCCTAGAGAGGTGACCTTGCTTCGTGTGCAAAAATGCATTATTCTCCCCCCCTGCAGCTGGAGTGATATATGCAATGGTGTCTAGAGGGAGATCTTGCAGTTTATTCTAAGGATCATTAGATCTCGGGAGCTGGCAGGGCTGTGCTGGAAACAAGATCTATATCCTATGCAGTTCTTATTGAGAATGTCCTTGTTAAACCTTACAGCGATGTCTCCTGTTCATCTAAGGCACTTATCTGATCACATGTCAATGAATCTCTATGAGGAAAGTTGGTACTTAAATAGGTAGAACCTACTTTCTTATTCCTAGGGAAGAAAAAAAGGATATGACATGCTTCTTGGACTCTTGTTTTGCTTCTCATTAAAATTCTGCAGTGCTAGAGCAGAACAGTGTAGAGAAGCTACCGGTAGTTTGTAATTTATCCTTAATCAGCTCTATTCATTGGACATGACTTCATTTTGTTGGACAGCACTAGCCTGTCTGCAGGTGTTTTTCAACTGTTTTTAACCCCTCTGGAGCTGATGTTTTGTTAGTGGTACTGAGAACTTGAGTGAAGACACACAGACGCCCCCCCCAATAGAGGAGGGGTGGAGAAGGAACAGCAACAATTATAACACCACTAATGCCAGAGAGTACCTAATTTGGTTCATGGATCAGTGTGAAGTTATTTAAAATGTCAAACTAGGTAATTTGGTGGTGAATTCATAGCTAGAGCATGAAGTTCTCAAGGCCCGAAACAGTAAGATACTAGCCTTTTTTTGTTGTTGTTCACCGTAGGCTAGTTCTGACTGCGTAGGGCAAGATGACTAGAATTCTAGTTCAAGACTTAAGGATTTGTAGCGGAGCATAGAAGAAGCAACAGCTTATCTCTCTCTGATACTGATGTATCTTGATACTATGAAGGCCAAGAAATAGGTCAAAGGTTGCTAAAGTACTGAAATACTAGTCAATGTAGTACATGACTCTTTCTACCTCAGACACCCTGAGCAGTGCAGACTGATGCTATTAATGTGTTGCTTGCAGTGGGTTTTACACCCATCACTTCTAGAAGCACAACAGTTTATTATTAGAGTACCCTGTGCATTCATCCAGTGGTTTGAGCTGGAACAGCCTTTTCATGAATTCAGAGCCACTGAAAGTAGCCCTGTACAACACACTGGAATGCTTGGAATATTGCTTAGTTTTCTGCCATTTGCTAATTTAATTGAAATTATTAAATATTTGGTCCTGTTTGTGTAGAGTGCAGTGTTTGCTGCTTGATATACAAAAAAAGCTTGCTGTAATTTGAGGAACGTAAACTTGAGGTGGCAAGTTTCACCTAGGGGTGTGAAGAGTGGAGTGTATGGTTGTGGCTGCCTAATGTAGGGCTGTGATTTTTCTCCTGTCTGTTACTGACTTTGCTTTCATCAAGAATCCTTGGGCTTTTCCCTTCTTTTTTTTTTTTTGTGTGTTTCCTCCAGTGAATTACATGTTTGTAGCATAGTCAGTAGCCAGAGCCTGAATGGAGAGGCAATCTCTGAAACAGGAAGAAATGTTTTGGATGATGTTTGTTTGTTTGGTTTGGTTTTGGGTTTTGTTTTGGGTATTTGGCTTTTTTATTTAACAAATAGGTTCAGTTGATTGTTTCTGAACATGACAAGTTTCTTGTGCCTCCTAAAAAGGTGAAAGCATCCCCTCATATGCACTCGTTCCCTTCATAGGGTGCTGTGTGTGGGAGAGGGATGTTTGATTTCTATGTGTGTGGTTTCTGACCTTTTTCTTCCTATTATGAGAGTCTTGCTGCCTCCACCCTGTTCCTTTTGCCTTCTCTTTGTCCCCTTCAGATAAGCCTCCAAATACCAGATTTGCTTCCTTTTCCCCTACAACCAGTCACATTTCTCCTTACAAGTCATTGGCTGTGTTCCCTTACCTGGCCCATCTCTTCTTTCTTTTTGCAACATAAAGAACCTAAACTAATGAACTAAGCTGGATCCAGCTGATTTTCTTGCAGTTTGGCCCTGCATGGAACAAGCAAAGGTTGGCAGAATTTGATAGTGGGATGCCATTCTTGTTAGCATTTCCCATGCTGTGTGTGAAGCTGCTGATTTAGAATTAGTCCAGTTGATAACCATTTTGTTTTTTGTAGTGGGAGTGTATACAGGTGTTATTAATGGGTGTTAACCTGCACAGTTAGCGATTGAAATATCCTCAGTGCTTGTGACCTTTCTCATAAAGGCCTTGTTACAAATGAATTTGAGTTAATATTTTCAGACCTAGACTCACTATTTTTCAAATGCAGAAGAGCCAAGGGCCTGAGAATCTGGGCTAGCAGAAGTGGTATGGTACCTTGTCCCATGTTGGCCTATGCTACTTTAAGTCTCTTCTAAGGGTCAGACCTGTGTGTTTGTGAAAGTATACATCATAATGTTTCTCTTCACTAAGCTGCAAGGCAAAAGAAAGATGGTAATATTTATCATGTCTTTAATGTGAAGAATGAACACTGGGTCTTAGAGGTACAGTGTTCTCAACAGAAATATAAAAGTATGGTAAGAAGTTGTATGGCACCCCAAAGAGTAAGTGCAACTACTGTAATGTAGAGTTGCAAGGGTAAATCTCTGGAAAATCTCTTGTAATACACTGGCTTTGACACGGACAGACTTCTACTACCGAAGTTTTGAGCATTTATAGGTAGGGCATCTTCTACCTACCTGTCATGCATTTCTGTTTTCATGCCTTGCCAACTCTGTGTAAAGGAGTTTTAGGACCTGTAAAGTATTATTTTAGACCTCACTAGGTCTCAAACCAGTAAAACCTCATGTGTATAGTTTTTCTGGGAACGAAGCACCTGCAAGTACCTACATAGAAGATTTTTCAGGATTAGGTTTTGATCAGTTGTTGAATTAGCATGCCATTTATATAAATAAACTGTACCTGTTTTGTTTAATGTGTACATGTTCTCATACCAAATGTACTTTTTTTTGAAAGTTGCTCAGTAGAAAAGTAATGTATCATGGTTGTCTTATTAGCGAAATGCTTTTCTCTGTTTGCCTGATTGTGTGCTAACACTACCAAAGCGAGAACCTGATGTTTGGAACATCTGTGGTTTATTAATTTAAAAAGAATTAATGTGCATGCATTTTGAGGATTGTATGGTTTATAATTCTAAAAATAGATCTCAAACCTCACATCAGTAGAAGTGTCTGAGTATTTTTAATTGAAGTTTTAAGTACAAAAAAAAAAAGTGCTACAACACATAACAAAGAATACACTAACTTTTCCAGGTCTGGGGGACTTGAGGGAGCATACCATGTGAATTATATCAATTCAAAGAAAGATTACATCAAGCAGCATGGAAAAAATTATGAGACATGGTAAATGCTACAGGGGAAAAAACTTATTCTTCATAGCAGTGAGCCACTCTCAGAAGAGCAGTGCACAAAGGTTGTGTACAGGCACATTTTTGTTCTTAGCTGCTCACCAAGAGCAGAAGCTGGGGAAGTATCTGTAGCAATGTGTCAGTACATTGGTGTTGGGGCTCAGCACTCACAACGGCCATTTGGTGAACTACTGTGATGGTTTAAGGGTTGATGTTGCTGGAATGACCTTTGTATTCATGGAGACATGTGCTGCATAGCTGTTAGAGCTACTTTGACCTCTAGCAGTCCTGAGTTTGCTGCTGTGAAGTGTTACATGTGCTTCTGCTTCAAACTGTCATCTGCCCTATTAGACAGCCACAGCTTTCCAGACTTTTCTTGTGGGTAAAGGCTTTTATTTCATCTTTATGCAGGATTTCCAAGTGACAAATTACTGTTGCTATTTGGTATGTGGTTGCTCCTACTCGTGAGGCACCTTGTCTATTTGGCTGCTATTTGGGTTGTTCATATGGCCACTTTGAAGATGGGTCCCATTTTAGATGTACTCAAAGAGACTGTCCAGCCACTTCTGTTAGTATCCTTTATATTACTGTGCCACCTAAGACACACAGTCACAGAGAAGATTGCAAGGTATGCGATACTGTACACAGCCCTACAAAACAATTCTTTTTGGTACAGGAACACCAGACCTTCTATGGAAGTTCTTTTTATTTACTATGCATGACCTTGTTTGCTTGTTCTGAGGAATGTGTAACAGCTGGTACTAGGATGACAATTGTCTTGTGCTGTTTTATGCTCATCTTCATTTCAGGTACTGGTACACAAGAAAATAAATATTTTTCTTAAGTCTCATGGCGATCAACTGAAACTTTCTCATCTCTCCTTTAATCAATAGCTGTTCTAACTTGATCTATGTGGTTCATCTATATTTAGATACTTATTTTCAGACAGGCTACCTCATTGTAGCACTGCAGAACAAAGCACATGGTAGCTCTCTGTGAGTTGGAACTTCATTCTTTTATCCTTCTTTTTTGTGACTTCAGAGGTACTTGATTAGCCAGGAGTATTAATACCATTAAAAAGCCAACTTGCAGTGTTGACTTACCCTAATGTGCTTTCGCTTTTCACTTTTAAATTAAATTCCATACTTATGGAATACCTGCTACTGTCTAGAGCAAAACCACTAAGCAAGAGCTGGTAGTTGGAACAAAATGTGCAATGTTTCTAACTAATTGAGGGAATGAAGTAGACTTAGCTATACGGGTACCTGCAAGTAAATTAGGGATTCAAAAAGAATGTGAAATTAGAAAGAGGAGAGGAAATTAGCTGAGTTTTTTTGGGGGCCCCACTCACTTTATGCTTTTCTGTAAAGCGTGTGTATGTGTGTATATGTATCACCTACTTTTGAGATATCTGAAATGTCATATATTGATGAGTATCATGTCATCAATACAAGGGTGTTAGGATTTGGTAGTTATTAATCACTGTATTATAGTAGGCCCCAAGAAAACACACCAGGGTATCAATATTGTTCCAAATAGTATGCCTTCTAGCAGTAGCTAGAAATGCTTGTAAGTGACCATGTTAAAAAATAACTTTCATCCACAGAAGGGAACTACACAGATGTTTACCCTCCCCACAACATCACCAGTCTGGCACAAAATGTAGAACATGGGAGTTTGCTTTCATATGGTACTGACCATAAACTAAAATGGAATACGATCATCGTTAAATAAGATTCCCTGCAGGTAAAATGGCCTTTGTTGAAAAGCATGTTCCTTAGCTTAGGTCTAAACTTACACTTGATTTTCATTTATTCTGAGAGGCCCTTTGAGAACAGACTGTAAATTCATGTACACATCTTTATTTTTATTGATACTTGAAAGACAGCTAGTCGATCTTTTTGTTGTGAGATGATTTCTGGATACAGTAAAGAAAGCAGTTGCTATGCTTTTAATTTCTGAATGCTGACACTTCAAATTAAGCTAAATTCCTTGGTTAAAAAGTGTTTTATTGCATTAATTAAATGGCTTGTTGGAGATGCCACACTGTTGGATACCGCTTCAGGTAACAACAAATGAATAATGAAATGAAAGAGGGAAAGCAATGGCAATGGAGGAGGGGAGGCTTCCTGTAAAGGCGGGGAGGAAGAAACACAGTTTATGCAATGGTGGGAGAAAAGTGGGGCTTTTATTATGTAAATAGCTGCCTGTCATCCATTTCCAAATGAGCTGAGGATTTTTCTGCTGTTCAACCAATATGAGATTAAAAGGAAAACAGCAACAAATGGAATGAAAGAAGCTGGTTTTCCAGGTTCCCAGTGATAAAGAGAACAAACTGATGGCCTGAGATGGAAGTCCCAGTCTACATCCTTCTGCATTAGTATTTAGTTTTTCTAGATACTCCATGTGGCAGTCAGTGCGAAATGAATGTATTTCCTCTTTCCTGAGAGCATTAAAATATTAGACATGGAATGCAAATATGCAAAAAGTAGCACGTGTGCATGCTTTTTCTCTGTAACCTCCTGAAAGAATAGACTGACTCACTATTATTCTGCTTTACTTGATGAGGGAATGTGCTCCAACCAGCTTCATTTGATTGTGAGTCCTTAAACAGGGGCCACAGGTCTTAAACTACAATTTCCTCAAAATACTGTATTAGGGAATGATGCAGGTAGCTACCCCTTAATTACTATAGGGTAGGGTAAAATTGATTTAGAAAGAATGCTTTTGCAGAAAAGAGCTATTTCTACCTAGAGTGCAGATATTACCGTTCCTATACTTCTGTGGAGGGTAAAATAATCCTCCGGCACGATGGGAAGGAAGCCTAGCTTCAGTATCTTAACCCGAAGTGTGACCAAGAGACATAAAGCAGAATGAAAGCACTTAGTGCAATCAAATGCCAGTAGTCTTGAGCACAGTTTGAATAGCCAGGTTGCTCTCACAGTAACTATAGCTACCTCATTTAATACACAGTCCAGCAAATCCATTTACCTCCTCCTACTCTGTAGGAGGCTTTTGTAGTGTTACAATATCAACATTAGAGCAGCTACAAGTTCCTCTCATGTTCTGGCTCTTTCCTGGCATAAGGCTTTTTAGTGGCAATCGCTGTGAAACCTTTGTGGTGTCACAGACTAAAGTACAGCAAAGAGCAAAATCACCTTGGAGAGCAAGGGTTAGATCTGGAATCAGGTCTGAGCCAAGGTGCTTTCTGCAGCAGACTTCAGCACTGTTCTCCCAAGATAAGTCACATGTTAGTTTGTTCTGTTCAGCAATGGGATAATATTGCCTTCTAGAAAGCAACCCCTTGTATTGGCATAATTGCAGCGTGATGTTAAATCTATCTGAGCTCTTTTTAATAAGTCTTATTTGGCATGCTTGTTTAGTATTATGCCACTTGTAAAGCTGAAAGAAATTGCTGCCTGTTAGTGGTCACTTAAAGAAAACTAAGTAATGAATGCATTATGTAAGCAGCTTATACATATTAATATCAGACTCTGACCTGAAGTATGGAAACACTAATCCATATCTTTAGGTTTGCTTTGTAAAATGATTCTCTGGCTGTGTGGAGTTAGTCTCAAATGACGAACTGAATTGTAACCTATGTATGATGCACTAGTTAATTTTGTATGATAAGGCTGTGCATTTTTTGAAAAAAGTAGTCATGTCCCAAGTTTCCTGTCTAAGCACGTGAAAGGAAAGGATGGTAAGTCTGCTTTCATCACTTCAGCTAGGAGCATGTTGAATGGGAACGCATGAACTAACTACACCTTTCACTGTGGTGTTACTAAAAGGCAAAGTTCAGCACTGTAACTTCTGAAGCAGAAATTATTTGCACCCAGTTTGAAGAATATCTGATACTTGTTTTTCCAAATATGCTTTCCAGGGTTTCACCAGACTGTTCATGTTCACAAGGAGTTTGCTGGTCCTGGAGTCCTCCTGGCCTGCTATAAGATAGTCAGTACCTAGTTAAAGAAAGAAAAAAAAATAATAGGAACAACTTCAGTCAGTAAATAGTTCAGTTTTCTCCTACATGCAGAATTTCTCTATTTTGTAAGTATCTGGCACGTAGCATCTTAGCCAGCTTCACGCAGTTTATGCATGTGCCATCTTATGTGTAAGCATACTTTCATGGGCATATTGTCACTGCTGACTCCTGGGCGCACAGGTTCAGTGTTGTCATGTGACTATGCTCAGGAATTACAGCTACAGATTGATTTAGTTCCAGTGGCCTTACCGTGTACAAATCCAACACCTCCATGTGCAGATGACCAACTTTGAGTCTGATCTGGCTGACCTTTCTTTTAAGCCATTGTAACTCTGTGGGCTTCAGTAGCATTATTCCTGGCTTGTTATAGGTATGATGAGCAGCAGAATTTGATCTGAACAGGTGTGGAAGCTGATACTATATATGAAAATAGTAAGCCAGACTTCCTAGATTCCCTACACTTTCCCAAATTTTCCTAATAATTTCTAGTTTTTCTAAAAAGAAGTAAAGCATGATCTGAAAATACAGAGTGAGGAGGAAAACTCTTTGGACTTAAAAGTACAGGGATTTTTTTTTTTTCTTTTTCCTCACAAACACTCTTCTAGTCACAAATATTCTGGAAGATTGAATGAAGTCACTGAAAGTAAAACATTTTCAGGGAGGTTTGGGCTTTTCGGTAAAACTTTGTTCTCTGCTAAGAAAATGCTTTTTACTGCAGCTGGCTATTGACTCCATCTTTGGTGTGGATGAAATCAGAGGACTCTACCCCAGAAAGACTGATGGGAAGCGTTGGGTAGCCACAGCTAATGTTCACAATGAATTGTCACCACTGTTTACAGGGGAAGGAAAACACCTAGTAAGCATTTTGTCCTTACCAGGATTGAGAATAGGACATGTACATCCCCTGTTGGTCCAGGATTCTGGGTAAATGCTTCTGTTGCTCCGAGCAATTCTCACTTTGCCTGATTTCAGGACCTTCTTCACTTTCACAACAACTTCTGCATGGCTCCCTTTGTCATGAGCTGATAGGATTCTTGCTTTTATCACTTCCAGAAAACAGATCAAGATACAGACAATGAATTTCTAAATGAATTTTGGTTTATGCTGCTCAAAGGTAGAATTTTAACACATTGAAAGAAGACATGAAAAAAACATTTCAGTCGTACAGAAAGTATTTCAATGCTTGTCCACTTCAGTAATGGTTCTTTTAAATAATTTTGGAGAACAAAACCTAGGTTTTTCTGATGAGGTAGTTAACTGATCCTTTCACCATGTTATTTAGCAACTACTTTATAATGGGCTGGTGTCAAATGCTTGGAAATCATAGGAAAGCACTTGTATGTATAGATAGGAAGGGTGGAAAAAACAGCAGCAGCTTACAGTCTGATTTTTAAGTGCAGTGATTCTAGGCTTTATATTTTGCAGCTTGAAAACTTGTGGTGAGCTTTAATACTGACATCTCAAAAATTTTGTCCTATGGAAACGGACTGTCTGCTCTACTAGAAGGAAGCCAGGAAGTTTCCCATCAGAGTGCAGGCATGTCACATGGCTAAAATTCCATGATTGCACAACAAACCAGAAAAAGCATTTTTGTTTTGTGGCCCAATATCTGGTTGTTGTGATAAATTTCTGTTCCTTTAATTTCAGAGGATCCCATAGCTTTTTGGCAGGATAGTCTCCTCTAGATCGGCCCCACAAGCAGGCTTTGTTGTGTCATGACACAAGCACATCAAACCCTTGGATCTCAGAGCTTTCCTGTCTTGTTTCATGTGATGGCGTGAACTAGGTGTTCATAAACCGCAGTATTAAATACATTCTTGGTAAACAAGCATGGCCGTTTGAACCTGGATAATGAGTGCAAAAGTAATGGCAGTTCAGATGCAAGGTTTTTATAATTTATTCTTGATGAAGAGGCCAACCCTTCCACCGAGTTACAATTCAAGCAATCCTGCTGTAAAGAGGAAAGCTAACTGGGTGGAAGGGAGACACTGCAGAGCCTTGCATGAAAAGTGTTACTCAGTTCTGATCGGAAGTTGGACATGTCACTTAGACAAAAAAGGCAGAGGAAATCCTACCTCTTATTTCATAACTTAGCCAGTCCTGTCATTTTCCAAAGCTATCAGCTAATAACATGCATAGAGAGAATGTTGTGAAATTATCATATGTTGAGGGCATAGCACCCACTTACCATAAGCATATTTCATTTGGCAGAAGTCAGCAACGGTTCCAAGCACCTTTTCTTTGCACACACACTTTTCTAGCAGGGGAACCACAGAACACAAAGGGTTGGAGAAGGGCCAGGACATGAGAGGGAAGAGAAAAGCAAATGATACTCAGTTATCAAGTTATAAGTATATAGCTCCCATAATCTGGATGGACCTTGAGAGTAAATTTGAGAGTGAGCTCAGTTATTTACAAATCTGTTTCTTGTTAGATTATACAATAATTGTTCTGAAACCTGATCAGTACTGTCAAGTAGAATGCAGCCCTCATAGGGTCTATTGTACAGTTAATAAACCGATACTAATGAAGAGATTTGTAAATCATAGAAGTAATAATGCCCTTATTTGATCCCATAAGCTAAGAAGTGCTGGTCCTTGCTGGTATTAAGGTAATATCCCCATCAGAAAAGTCAAGATTTGCAATAGGTGGCACTACCACCTCTGGGTCTTACAAAGCCATTGATGCTGGTGAGTGCTGACCTTCATACAGGGCAAGCAAAACTGGGAACTTTAATACTTAAAAAGGCTCTACCTCATTCTGTAAGCCTACTTACTTTGTAACTTTAGGTGGATACAGTATACTTTACTTTCTCTCCTGAGCTGTTGTGCCATGAGAAATATCTTACTCTTAAAATCTTATTGCAAATTGCATTTGAAGTTCTGAACAGCACCTGAATGCTTGAGAAGGTGCTGTGTAACATCGTAAGCATTATGACTGTAATTACCACCACAAAAGGAGAGTATTTGTTCCACACAATCTTATTCATGACTTATCAATTTCCAAAACCAAAGCTGGATAGTACAGTTGGTTTGGAAAATAACAATGTAAGCATAATCATAACCTGCATAGTTCATATTAGTAGATGTTGCCAGCAGATGGGGGACAGACAAGCTAGAGGTGAGTGGGGGAATTTAAGTCAGGGTGGAGAGAAGAAAGAGCTGGGACTCGGTGAAGTCACTAATGTTCCCAGAGTGTGGGCTGTACCTGGGTGCCTCAGTGCAGAAAAGCCCTGCTCATGGTCATTCCATTTCCACTCCTCTTCGCTCACGTTGGTTGGTGTTTGCACAAGGTCAGGGATTCGTCCACCAATGGGGATATTAAAGAATGGCTCATTGTCATAGCTGGGGGGAAGCATAAAACAGAAGACTTGGTTAGGACAGGAGATGGGTGGGAAGCAGGTGTTTGTAGCATGTGGCTGTATCCAGACAGATGAGCTTGCTTTCTTCAGGTTGGGAGTGCAAATAAGAGCAAGACTTCATGCCATATAGAGAGATCACAAGATCTAGGCTTTTATTTTGGCCTTACCACTGCTGACTTAGCATTTTAAAAGTAACTCTCTATTGGGCCTTTTTTGCTTTTGTTTGTTTTTACTGAGTTAAGCAACTCAAAGTTAGTGACAGCTTGCTGATGTCACTAGTAACTGAGGACACCTGCAGGACGCATAAAACTGCAGTCATGCAGCAAATCGTAGGTTTTCTGTACGGATTAATGCATGTTTGGGGTACAGATGCGTGCGCCCTACAAGCAAGAGGGAGACCTTGTAATTTCTTTTACCCTGGGCACAGGTGAAAGGCAAGCTCTCCAGACTCCTCCATCGATTTCCAAGGCAAACAGGTGTATTTGAAGATGCTGTACATATTTCCACGGGGTTGTGGAGTCACCTGCTATTACTGCAAAAAGTCATCATTTCAAGATTGCCTTGGATAATACAATGGACTTAAAAGTGTACCAGCCACCAAATGGAATCTAAGAAACCTTTTATGATTCACAGCCACCTTTTCAAATGATTGAGGACAATCAGATGATTGGACAGCATCCTCCAATTACTGTGACTGCTGCAGTATTTCAGTTAATCTTTGCTTCATTTCACAGAATCCCAACTCAAAGTGAACCCAAAGGAGGGCTTCTTTACCCATTGAAACAGTTTCCAGTATGCTGGTCGCAGTCTCTGGCACAGTCACAAGGGCGACAGCCATTTTCTCCAAAGCCCCAGTAGCCCATGAGACATCTATCGCAGTTGGGGCCCGCCACACCTGGCTTGCAGTAGCAGAATCCCGTCTTGGGGTGGCATCGCCAGCTTCTGCTGAAAGTTGCGTTGGCTGAACCCATTGGCTGGCAGGCGCAAGCTATGGAGATATGATAAGAGGTGACTGAGATTGTGTGCCCAGGGGTCAACTGGATAAGTGACATTTTTTGCAAGGCTGATAAACTCATGCCCTCTTCCTTATGCTCAGTAGTTTTAAGTCAGAACTGGTAAACATTGCATTGTCAACCTATATTTGCAATATTATTTTTGTCTCTTATAAACTCATTAAGCACATGAAAACAAGTACAACTGGGACTCATTTATCTGTGAAAGTCACTTCTTCCCTACTACACAAATCTTGACCATAGGAGGTTTTGAAGCAGTGGCAGGAAGCCTTCACTGGGTGTTTATTTTTAAAGGGACTTGCAGGTGATTGATGTTTTAAAGTATTTTACAGAAAGATTCACTAGCATGGACAAGGTAAAAAATGATAGCTATTGCCTACGTTGTATTTCCTGTGAACACAGAGATCACAAAACTACTGTTTTCTTTGGGGCTAGATGCAGCCTGTGCAGGTGGTTCAGATGACGAGAAATATTTTTTCGATTTCTGCCTCCAGAGTCCACAAATTTCCTTCAGTACAAGTTCTAAGGGACACATCTCACCATGCAGTACTGTATGTATGTAAGGAAGCTGATGAAATTTTTTGTACAAATACATGAGCAGATTTGTTATAAAGAAGGTGGACAGAATGAGAGATCTCTAAACTCACTAGACGTATTTTACACATAGCTGGAGCTGAGCAAATAGGAGGAAAAAAACCCAGATCTTTCTAATGCTATTGTCAGTTTGACACCAGCCTGGCAACTCAAGGCAACTTGGCAGTAAAACAGATCCTGTGGGCAACTTTGGCTTCACAGACAATAAATTGTCACAATCCCACGCCACCAGTACATTCCCAATGTGACAGCATCAGGGAGTGAGGTGGAAAGTAATATACAGATAGGATAGTGGTGCAAAGCCAACACAGTTGACTCGTCTCCATCAGGGCAGAGGCTAGCTGAGATGGTCAAGCCTTGTGTCAACAGCTCTGGAGAGGTAAAATACAAGCAATAAACATATCCATTCATTTTGATATTCAAACAAGTTTGATTAAAATGAGAACTGAGCTGAACTCCAGGCCTTCATATTTCAGCTCTTTTGTATTAACAAAGCAGCACGCCCTGGCTTTTGCTTGTAGCAGAGACTGAAAAGTAAATGCATCACTACTTCATCCATCTGAAAGAGAGCAGAAATAAAAATCTTGTGGCTAAGACCCGCTTTAACAGAGATTTTCAGTTAAATGTAGGACACCCAAGGTGTTTAGATAGCTTGGATCAGGGGCCAGCTTTTTGGATGCTTATCTGAACCAAACATGATCTCCAAAGCTTTTGAAGTTTGCCCATCATTGCTTCTAATCAAACTACTTTTCTTCATGAGCTCACAAATAAAAGACCAAATGAACACTCTGATTCCACACATCATTTTCCAAGGGCAAGGGGCAACTATATGACTATAAAGAGTGTTAAGTGTAGCAGGGACAGCTTCACTTTCATCCACAACCTCATATTTGATGCTCAAGAAAAGAAAATATCTTTTGAAAATAGTACAAGAAAAAGGATGATCAATTTTGTTTAAAGGGTATTTCTCTTATGATCTGCTTATTACAAAGCTACTTTTTCACTATGCCCTGTGTTCTTTGTGCCAATATTTTTAATAATATTATTACACTCTGCTGTAGATGGATCTCAGTCCGTTGTTTTCAGGGAACACTAGCACGATAGCCTAAGGACAGAAAATAAGCGTGCTGTCATACGCAATGTATACTCAACACAGTGAGCTGTTTGGCAGATGGCAGCAGGCTCACCTGTTTGCCACTCAGCAGTCTTGACTTTGGGAGGAAACCCAGGAATTTTGCTGTCAGTTCTGGAGAGCAGGTGTAACAATGAAGTGCTCATTAGCACAGTTAGTTTCAAAGGCAAGTTCTGATTTGTTGCTGCTTAACTTGAATTATTTTTGCTCAGATTTTTGCAGGGCTAACTCCATCACCCTAAAAGAGGAGACATTTAGTTCTGTCCATCACTGAAAAAAATGGATGTCATAGATTTGAGGATAAGGAGCGGAAATACATGCTTCCTTTATTGCAGACAGGTCTGAGCCACAAGAAGAGGTTGCCAACATCTGGGTTGGCTTGAATCCAGGTTTCTAATTTCACTGTAATATCTCTGGATGGAAGATCTACCTGTGGAGCTTTCACCTTAAATTTCTTACATTTCTGCAACTTCTGGGTCTGTCTTTATTCCCATCTTATTTCTGGTTTTCAGGTTTCATCAGTTAGGGTTTCATAACAGATGGGTAAATCATTAGTGTCATTAGACTACCTATGACCAACTGAGACTAGATCCTGATTCAGGAAGACGAGACCTTCTCCAGTCCTATCCCTAAGGGAAAGTGTTACAGGACAGTAACTGACAGCATTGGCAGAAGCTCACGAGGAGGTAGGAAAAAAGTGCTACCTTTTTTTTTTTTTTTTTTTTATTTTGGGGCTACAGTTTAGGAAAACTAATGTTCTCAAAGGAACTGTGGGGCATATTCCCCCATTAGGAACTGGGACAGCTTCTGGTGGATTAGAAAGCAAGCTGAACCAATAAATGTACAACACTTTCAGTTGAGTTATACAAGTGGCTTGCGAATGCTTTACTCAGTCTGTGTTTGCTTAGCGTTTCAGCTTGGGTGTGTACATTGTCTGGCTTCCAGAGTATTACAGCCAAAATCCCAGTTGTGCATCTAAGGTAACTCCCAAAATAAGAGCCCACATGTCACATGCTGAAGGGGCAGCTGTTGATGACTGTGTTTTATCTGTTTAGTAGTACCACAGATTTGCAGATAAACTTCACAATTAAAGAAACATAAAAGCAAGTTTCCAAAACCTCACCCTTTTACGTTTCCCAATATTTGACAACACAGCATCTTTCCCTGCTGATTTTTGCTTCTTTTCTCTTGGCAAACCCTAGGTTTCTCTCCATCCGCCTGCCTGTCTAACAAAACACCAGCCGACATGACAATGGCCTTGTTTGTCAAAGGCATCATCAATTATGTTAGGGACGGTGTGCAGACAGTTCTGGCTCAGAGATGGCTGGTTTATTTGGGTTCTCCCCTTGACAGCAGTGTAATGAAAAATTTCATCATTGTACTTTAGAATTGGCTATCAGTCATGAAGCATCACAAAGCATCCGCTTGCCTTTTAGTCTCACTCCTATACTAAGTTTGTTTCGTCAAAAACTGCTGTAAAAAGGAGGAGACAAGGAATAATGAAAAATGAATAATTCATAGAGCAGTCTCCACTCATGTCCTCAATAAATCTGTCTGCCCTCAGCACAGCTGTCTTTCCCATGTAATTAGACACAGATGTAAAATATAATATTGGTTGTAACAATATGGTCCCAACTTATAGGAAAATAACAAGTGGTCCAAGTAATTCAGTGGACTTTGAGGTATCTTGCCTTAAACTTCTATCTAATAATGTTGCATAAGATATATCTATGAGCAGACTGGCTATTTGATGGAAAACAGGCAAAACAAAAAAATCAAGCAAAGCCTTTTGAATCTGAAATAATATACATGCACATCTTTGGAGCATATGACCAAATCAGGGCAATTTTTAAAGCATGTCAGATGTTAGGATTGACTCAGCCAATGATGTTTCTTAAATGAAGGAAATAAGATAGACGGCTGCATGTGTGGTCAGGGCTGATTAAGACAGACTTTGAACCAAGATGTGATCAGGCCTTTGTGATATTACAATCAAAAGTTCACTCCCTCTGCTCAGAAGTAAAAGGATGAGAATCAGAGCTTTTCAGAGTGTGCGTGTGCATGTGCATCTGGGCACATTTTAATTTTCAACCCTTGTGCTTAGAGTAAAAAAAGCTTGTTTTCCTGGAGACCCTTTTTAATGGGTCTACACGCCTACATTATTTTTTAAGCTAAGCAAAGGGTGAGTACAAAAGATGGTGCCATTTCAGAAGGATCCCTTAAGCCTCCAAATAAGCCACAGGAAAAAGCCAAGGATACAGCAGCTTTTCTAACCATTGGTTAGGAAACGATTAGGCTTCCGAGTGAAAGCTCCCATACAAGCCTATATCCAAACTTCTTAATCCTGTGTTGTCACCCCCAATAACAGGCAGGTGTGTGCCTTGCTCTGGGGGTCATTTCATGCCTTCCTTTTTTTATTTTTAATATAGATTTAAGCAGTGTCAAAACAAGGCTCTGCATGTAACCTGGCTCTCGTTCATCCCCAGCTGCTAGGAACAGAAGCAAAGGCTACCTCTGCAGACAAAAAGGAGTATCAGATTCACACTTACATGTTAAATTTCAACAGATTTTTTTTTCCAAGGGAATGTCTTTGCAGTCACACATTGGAGGGTCAGCAAAGGGTGGTTTGGATAGTGCCAGGACATCCAATTGTTATACAACTGTTTTTTTCCTAGCAGTGATTAAGAGAGAATGCTGTTCATTATTATGACTAATGCTTAAAGACTCTTTCTGGGCCTGAGCGCTGTCCTGTTAACTTTCTGGGAGCCTGAGGGGGATATCACAGCTGAACCTAGACTTTGCTCTGGATGGCAGAGCACTCTTCAAGCGTGCTTTCTCAAAGGGATTAACACAGCATTTCATTCAGTTTTTTCATCAGATTTCCTTTCCCAGCTCAGTATCTACTGTACACAAGGGTCAAGTTTTGATCTGCCATTGAGGTTTTTTTTTTTTTCCTCTGAGTTCAAAATGGGAAGCTGCAGACTAGGTTGCTCTCACCAAAATCATCCATTCAGTCCACTGTTTGCAATTTATTACTGCTTTTCAGCACTTGCCCAGTGGGTGGGTTTTTAATTTAGTGTTGTTAGTCTGGCACTGTTTGCGTGGTTTTCTCAAAGTGAGATGATGCCTTGGAATTGGTACATTTAAATCACCATAAACATGCTAATCCAGAAGTGGCAGCTCTTCAATTTAGGATCAGCAGGCTGAGGTACGAGAGAAATGTACCTGGTGGTCTAATTGTCTAATTTCTTGCATATTAGCAATGCTCAAAACAGTAACTGTTTTTTACTGAGTAACCAGAGGTGTTTTAGGGTCACACAACCTGAGCAATTTACTCAGATCACACCAGATTAAGTTTAATAGCAATGCAAGTTTCACAACCTAAAGGATAGAGAAGAGGGCCTCTATCTTATATCCTGCATGAGGCCTTTCAGTTTAATATCACCTCTAGGCATAAGGAGCTAATGATGGTCCTGGAGGTGAAATCTTCCCTCTATCAAACTGGGTCTGTTCTAACCAAGACAACTCTGCCTGTCTGCACTGGTGTTTCTGGTTTTGCTGTCACTGATAATAACCAAAGTAGTGAAACATTCCCTGAAAATTCTCTGCAGAGGTACAGCATAACATGAAGTGCACACTTACACACTGCCTGCAGACCACATGGGGAAGTGTTTGGGGATCAGTTCTTTCATCATACAAAGCACTACCCTATTAATGTAACTTGTCACATGCCATTGTGAGAATTCTCCTCCTCACCTTAAATAGAAAAGGCACAGAGTAACCACCCCCTTCCCAGGTGTCTCTTAACTCGGTAATTATATCTGCAGTGTCCCTTCTATTTTCACACAGGTACAGCACACCAGTCTGCTGTAAAAGCTGAGGCTCTCTAAAGTGAACTGCAGTACCCTTTCCTTATATCTTGATGTAGTGAGCATTCATGCATGCCTTTACATGCTTGTAAAAGGTCCCATTGACTTGAATCATGCACAGGTAGGGTCATGCTTACCTGTCTGCAATAATGCTGAATCAAATCTGTTAGATTCATCTCAAACAACAGAAACTCTAGTGCAGGCTAGTGATCCAGAATACCTCTTAAATCAAGGAAGAAAAATAGATATCATCTAGAGGGCAATTCAGCTCATCTGTCTCAGGCATCTACGTTAGACTGCAATAAATCATTCCCTATGGTCCTACTGTTTCTCCACTGACTGTACAGGGAGCCTAGAAAAGACATAACTTTCAGGTGGCTAAAGCATGATGGCAGCTATCTAGGCCTAAGCATGCAAGTCAGAGTGGAAACAATTGCATTTGGGGGCCTTCTGCTGGCAGCAGCATGTTCCCAGGTGAAAAGAACATTGTTGTGCTTGACTGGCACAACAGGAATAAAGCTCTTTCAACAAGGTAAATTCCTGAACAGTTTTTTCTTTTGCTGTGCAGAATATTGGCAGGAGGTACTGAGAGGCCTGTAACCAGACCAGACAAAAGAGGCAGAGGTAGAGTCAGGGTCTGATTTCATCCAGGCAGACTGTTCTAGGGTTTCCACACAGATAGGCTGTATTTTCAAACATCTTTTTTTTCCCTCTTTGCTGCTCTCCAGTGCTCCTTGACTTCAGCGGTTATCTTATATTACACATGATGTCCGTTACTACACCATCACCCTGCTGTTAAACACAAGAGTTTATACACAGATTCTTTCAGGTAATATGAGATTGAAAACTAACCTTCTGGCACAACAATTTATTCTCATTACAATATT
Source organism: Phalacrocorax aristotelis (assembly GCF_949628215.1). Lineage (NCBI taxonomy): Eukaryota > Metazoa > Chordata > Aves > Suliformes > Phalacrocoracidae > Phalacrocorax > Phalacrocorax aristotelis. Next base: position 12,329,540 of record NC_134281.1, read on the forward strand.
TCCCTGTAGCAAATCTGCTCAGAGTAGAAACAGGACTAGAAAGGGGCCACCGTAGAACACTGTAGGATACAGGGTGAGTTAGATAAGCTCACCTCCAGCCCTGTCTGCTGATCAGTGTTCTGTGATGAGCATTGTGAAATTGAAAAGAAGGGGTCGTGTGGAAGCAGTCTGTGCTGGCACTAAAACCCAGTGAAAAGAATACAAAAGAGCAGAAACATATGATGTGTCATGCACAGAAAGTTTAAGCAATATCACAGGCCATACAGTCCTAGGAAGAGGAGTGTTTGTAACCTGAATGTTTAAGAGAAATCTTGATGAAGAGCATCAAAGGGTCAGGAAAGTTTCAAAAGCACATGTTGCCAGTGGACATGAGTATAGATGACAGAAGATGAAGTTCTCTGTGCTGGCAACTGATGTCTGAGCTACAAGGAAGGAAAACTATCCAAAAGGAGAAATGAAATGAAATGAGGTATATTGTTTGAAATAGCAACCTCCCAAATAGGTGCCAGATGGAATCAGATGTGTGAAGCCTGGCAGGATACTCAGGAAATGTTTACACTAAGTAAGGGAGATTTAGGCTGTGTTCCAGACTGGCTGGGTGCAAACTACCTTGATCCAGAGGTTGTGCACCCTCTGTGTATAACCATTAGTGCCTCTGTGCCCGAGTTACTTCCTAACACATCCTGCTGAAGTGTTAATGAGGCAATTAATTTTGGCAGAGCACCCCAAAATACAGCTGTAGAATCCAGAGATAAGCCTGAGTGAGCTATGATGTATTTGTTCCCTAGAGGATACACATGGTCTCATGCTTCCTACACCTCCTACAGTCATTATTATATATATTTATGTGCACAGAAGTTGTACAATCAAACGGAATTTAACAGTAGCTTACACACAGGCACACACAATCTTAAGAGTTGCAGAAAAAGCTAAATAAAATGTGCCTTAAGTAAAAATAAACTATATTCTTTTAAGTGCAAGCACAAGAAGGATCTGCCTTTCCCCAGAATGCAATGCATTATGGAGCACTGTAGCAGTTATCACAAAAAAGTGTGTGATACCAGGGGTAGAAATGGACACAGAAAATCAGGAAGATGATCTTTGATCAGAAAACTGTAGTTTAGGAGCAGAATACAAAGAAAGGATAGTAATACTCCTGAGTTACTTCTATAGGAGTTATTGATTTATTTCTTTCTTTTAATAATTCTTTTAATGATTCTTCCAGCATTCATGTGTCTTCAGTGCATGTAACAATAGTCACTTACGTTTGCAGACCTCTGTAGAAGACATGGGTTTCCCTCTATCTCTGTAATACCCCGGTTTGCACCTTTGACAGCGATGTCCCTCTGTGTTATGCTTGCAGTTGTCACAGACCCCACCACTGCGCTTTCCTGATGCCAACCAAACACTCAGATCAAAATGGCAGCTATCAGCATGGTTGTGACAGCGACACTCTGGTGGGAAACAGGAGAATGTATTTCAAGCTTATATAACAGACACAGCAATACTATTCAAATGCTATCATTTTCCTACTATGAATCATGGAGGAAATACCCGAATGTACCACATTTCATCTACCTGCAATCCTTGATTTCCATAAAAGCTAGAAATTGCAACACAGAGCGAGAGTCCCAGCAGGGTCTGAGAAGCTTGGGTGGTTGTGAGCTGTGTGGTATTCTTACAGTAAGACAAACTAATCTGATGGTATCGTAAGTCCTGCACAAAACCCTGTAATGCTAAAACATGTGAGGGGACATAGCTGCATGAAGAACAGATTTCTGCCTTGTAGATTCCACTTTCTAGTAGGCCAAATGGGTCAGCTGCAGTAAAACAACATGCATACTGAAGTTTTCCATCAATGACCAGCAACTTATCCCCCGTTTCTGTAATGGCACCACTAGCGTAATGTCTTTGTTAGAGAACTTTGCCTGCTGGCATGGTGAGTGCTCATCCTGAAAGCCTGGATCAGTAAACTCCCTCCCACTCACTTCTGCATTCATTTGGCGCCCCTGTTTTTCCATCTCCTGGCTTCCAAGGTCGATCATTGTATAGCGGTGCACATTTCTCACAGTGGTCTCCTGCTGTGTTGTGTCTACACACACACTTCCCATGGACCTGTCAGGGGAAAGAGAATGCATTCAAATAGCTACACGCAAGAGCATGGTGGAGTGCCCAACAGCCTCAGGAGGAGGTGGGACTTCTGCACAACTCCCACACAGTTGCCTGGCTCTTTTAGGAAACCCACAGAGCCTGGAGCTTAAATGTGTAGCTTTATCTCTTCACATAGTCACTAATGATGTAGATTTTTCCTCTATCTTCCAGTTTAAATGCATGTGGAAACAATTTATTCTTACCTCTCCAGGTGGCTATTTTACTACTACATTGATGAACAGCCTCTAGACTATTTAAATTGGGTAAGCTAAGACAGCTTATTTTGATTTACAGGTTCAGGGCATGCAAAGATGCTGAGCAGGCAGTCACCTACAGGCAGTGTCAAATACACTCTTGGCTAGCAGAGATGAGTCACAGGAGAGCAGAGTCTAACAGGGGATGCTGGACCCTGTCTTAGTTGACATTAACAGCGGTCTGGAAGAGAGAGTAAATATCGGGCAATGTAATCACCATGAATTACTAAATTATAAATTGTTAGAAGAATGAGCAAGTAATCCTGTAATGTAACAAAGGTATTAAACCTGGAAGAATACCAACCAGTATACCCACAGTAAAACAATCCAAACCACACATTCTGTGAGAGGAAAGCACTGATGCTTGAAGAGACTTAGGTACAGTAGGCACCAACTTACATATGAATAGATATATATTCCTATTTACGAAATAGGTTAGCGGAAAAGGCCCAGTAAAATTTTTGGCTGTGTAACTAAGAACACTGTAATTCCAAGTGGGCAGGAAATTGTACCTGCAATGCTGTGATCAGTTATGAACATCTTATTACCAGGTAAATGAAAAATTCGAAGGTGTTTACCAAAAATGAGCAAAAGCTGGCATGGCTGAAGAATTAGGCTGATCTACAAGCACTAAGCATGTAAACCCACCTAAGCTAGGAAACAGCAGTTTACAAAATATCAGGGAGAAACAAAGAAAGAAGTCAAAATGTCATGGCTAAAACTGGCTGAATAGTAGAGTTCTCTCCATGACTATTTGCTTGGAAAATTGCTCATAAAAAAGAACTTCCTGTGTACTTATCTGCCTCCATTGGAACACAATAATCATTTTTAATCATGGAAATATTCTAATATATGTCAGTGTTGGAATCAGGTATTCACACCAGAAACATGAGCTTGGAAACTGAGCTAGTCCGGCCTTCAGGTGTAAAGCTACTCTTGAAACTGGTTCTGTTCTCAAGTCATTTCACGCACCAGGAATATAATAGCCAGTTCCACTATGGGCTGTGATTTGGTGCACAAGATTCTGTAATATCAAGCCGCATCCATAAGTCCTTTACAGGATGGTTTTTATGTTGTTTTTTTGTTTTTTATTGTTTTGAATTAAGAAATAGGATTCCAATATCTGTTCGCAATACCTCAGAGAGAAAGGATTTTCTGCAGAAATTATTTGAGGAAATATCCAGCATAGGGAAGTGGGAGAAAGGGAAAGGTGGTACCATAGGTTGTGTTCTACACTCATGACAAGAAAAGCTGCTAATTAGTGGTATTTCACATGCAAGGAGACACTTGTGCTAGAGCAGGAAATGCACGGAAATCAGGGACTAGACCCCTCTCCCTCTGTGCACTGCTGAGGATGCTAAGCTCTGTAACCACTGTCACAGTTCTGGCCCACTACATGTCACACAAAAAGCAGAGGCTGAAATTTCATTTTGACTAGGGTGTGAATTGAATCTAATCCTTTAATCTCACCACTAATGTGAGTTATGTTTCTCCACAGTCTTTCCTGAAAGTCAGACTCTCCCTTTGCAGTCCCCCTTTCCCCCATCTTGTGTAGCAGGTAGCTTGGGATCAAGAAAAAAAAAAGGAAACGTTCAAAAGAGCAGTTGCGTGAATGTGCTCCCCTGCCCCCAAACTCATCTCCCTGCAGCAATTTGCTCTCCGCTCCCCTGGTTTCTAATCCTCCCAGACCAGATATGTCATGTAGCTAGCAAAGGGGATAGGCTGCAGCTGATGCCATCGCCCCTCTATGGCCAGCTGGCAGATTTGCTGCTGCACAGAGCGGATGGCTGCCTCCTCACGGAAGAATGAGCACAGACTTCAGGGTATGCATTTCTGTCAGAGCTCAGCACCAGTAAACCTCAGGAGGATACAGCATGTAGCATATTATGTGATGCCTCTCCAGACCTTTGTACCAGAAAGTCATCTATGTTCAAAGTGCTAAATAGGATGACAAATTAGAAAGACAAAAATACTAATAAACAACAGTGTCAGGTTTCTCCCTGTTTGGGTTTGGCTGTTCAGGCTTCTAAGTTCCCCTCTGTGGACAAAGTGACCACTTTTCAGAAGCCATAGAACAGAGAAAAGAACCAGGAGCGAGAAAATATAAAATGATCCTGACCCAGAATCATAGATTTTAATGTTCCCAAATTTCAGACTGTATCTGAACTTTAAAGCTCATTCCAAAATGGATCAGAACAAAAACTTTGGATCCCATCACTTGTTAGGAAAATGCTAGTGTATTTCAATGAAAGACCACTGGGTTTTTTAGAGATATATACACAAACTGTGCATTCATTATATAAAAGAAAATTACATGAAAGAAATGCTGAGATTGTACAGTTGGGAAATGGCAGAATTAAACCGTGCAATTTTGCTTTAGCCTTGAATGACATGATCAAATATTCATTATTCCACAGGACCCTGTGCTTACAGTGCACAGCACAGATGGTGTGAACGCTCAAGAACAATTATTCAGAAAGTAAACAGGAAAATTTAGTGAGAAAGGAAGAGTCCAGTTGTTCTTTGGAGGTAGGTAGATGTGTTAGTTCACTCATTGCTCGCTTGCCTGTTGCAAACTGTAGTTTGCAGGGACTATCTAGGAATGGCATGTTGTGAGTAGGACAGAGACATAAAGGAAGGTTCTTGCCTGTGATCTCTGCTGTCAAACAGTTCACCAAATATATGTGGTAGGATGGCTGGCTTAGACAAAAGGGTTGAAAAGTCAAGCAGCTAGCAGACAGGAGAGCCACTGAGCAGGCATAAGTGAACAGTGGAACTGGCATGGAACTTTTTTCAGAAAGTGTTAGGTTCAAGGACTAGCCTTTTTTTGTATAGGTTTAAGAACAAGGAAGAGAGACTTGATGGGTATTGAGACAAAGGTAAAGGATAATGGAAAAGAAAGCAAGTCTGCCATGTGTTATCAGCAAATGGGTATCTCATGGAAGATTTTAATTCTGTGGAGAGTAATCTCATAGACAGCATTCATAGGTGAAAACAGCTAAAGAGGAGAGTGCGACATGAGGTGATGGTGAAGAACAGAAAGGAGTTGGATAGGAGAAGAGAGCAGAGACAAACAGCTCAGGTAAAACACACACGAGAGGGGTAATTTGTGGATGTAAGTGGCCAATGCAGAAAGACTGGTTAATTCAGAAGAGCTGTGGAAGAGACTAGTTACACTTAAGCATGAGGTGAAATAAGGGTAGGTGAGGTGGCTGAAAATAACAAGATAATTTGTTCTGTTAGAGAGGAAGAGATAGGAGAGAGAGCTGGAGACCAAAGTCCAGGAAGACACAAGAATGAAATGCAGGGAGCTGTCAGATAAAACAGGAAATGGGATATCTGCTTCGGAAAGGGCAAATGTGGGAGTCACACTAAACACCAACAAAAAAAGCAGGCATGTCCCTGACTTGTTATTCACTGCTGAAGTGAGTCCAGATCTCTCACAAAAGTGGGTCCAAAAAACTAGAAGACTGGGCTCTCTACCAAATGCAAGACCTTGGGATGCACTGGATCTCACTGGAACAAAGATGATCATGCTAAGGTAGAAAAAAAATAGTCAGAGAAGTACAGATTCAGGTGAACTAAACTGATGTTTTTTCTGTGCCCTAGAAAGCAAGGTGAGAGTTGCAAGATAATGATGATTAAGGAGATGGCTGTCAGGGCGCAGCAAGGACCAGTTGCTCTTTAAGGGTTGAAGAGCTATAAGCTGAGGGTCACCACAGCACATGCTGTGCCCTTATGGAGGGAGCACCATCCTGAGCACAGTGGGCAGAGCAGGGAGCTGATACCACAGTCCACTGAGAGCCCCCGACACAGCAAGGGGATGGACATAGGGCAATTCAGGAGCAGCAAGAGACAGGCCCAGAAACAAGCTCACAAACTGGGTTCAAAGTCCATCCAGGATGCAGAATGAGACACATGCTACAACACATGTGAGGGAGTCTGCTAGGAGAGAAGCTACAGCATAGGCCCAAGGTCCACATAGGAGGCAGGGCCGGAGGCAGGGATACAGACAGGCACGTCTACAGCATAGCTCAAACAGGGAGATGGCCCAGGGCTGAGCTTAAATGGAGCCCCCAGGCCAATGGACAGAGAGTGTGGGTAGGAGTCCCAGGTGGGTCTGGTCAGGGCTGTTAAAGTCTTTTTACTGCCTCCAGAACCCTGATAATAGTACTTTGATTGCCACTGGATTAATGTCTTTGGAAGCATTAGGATATCTGACTACTAGGAGGCATCTGAGGAAAAAAATACTTCAGCTTTCTAAATTTAGAGCTGGCAATCCAGGTGAAGAGAGCTTGAAACCAAGGTGTGAGGAACAGAGGCTTGCATGAGATCCATGCCATCAATTAGGAAACTTAGCCAGTTTTCAGCTAAAGCCTGATTAGTTTATGACACAGATTTATATTAATACGTATCAGCATATTGGTACAGCAGGAGAAAGGTTGAGATCCAGGAGATTTCTGTCTCACATCTCTCATGTTTCACTTCATCCTCAATATTCAATATGTGATGCTGCATCACTCAACTTACACTGATCTTCAGATAAAAAAGCATTTAGACCTGTATGGGCTTTTCCACAGTGCTTATTGCTGCAATAATTGAGTACTTCAGAGATATTATGGAATTTATTTTTATGACACCTCCCTTCATCTGCTTCTCTTCATTACTGTGATAACTCTAGTTGTCTCCAAGGATCTTTCCTATTCATTGGAGCATCATTGTCTTGAGAATTCAGTTGCTCTGACAAATATTTTTTTAAACTAGATGGTGCCTTCTAAAGTTATTGTGGGGAATGGGTCAGAGAAATAGATACACTGGTAAGTAGGCAGACTGTGTGATCACGTAAGCCCCCCCATTTCATAAAAGCAGTCTAAAGTACTATATGCATAACCTGTAATAGTTTGTATTCTTGCAGTACTGCTTTCTGACTGCATTCAACCAGGGTTACTTATGCCACTAATGCATGCTATGAGCTTTGAAAGATGAAAGCTGTTGCTTTGAATAGTGATATTCTGGCTGCATCAAGCTTCCAGTTTTCTAATCAGCTTTTGCAAAGGGTAGAAGTTTATAGGCTGACATACTTGCAGTTAGAGGATATTATTAGTCCAGAGAAGGAATAAAAATGTTACGCTACTCTCAGTCACAATCATATTGGCTTTAATGGCCACTTGAAAGCAAGCACTGCTTTTGTGTTTTGGTATAGCAGCTATGTTCTCAGGCTGTGGTTTCATGATGTAAAGTCTTTGGGGCAATCCCAATTTGAAACATTTCTGCTTTCCTTACTACTTCTTTCTAGGCTACCACCTTCTGCATCATGCCCTGAGTCATGTGTAAATTGGGCTGTGGAACTAAACCATGTTAAAAAAAAAAGTTAAAACCTTTTTTTTTTTCCTTGGCACTAGTATTTTTAATCTGGATTAATTCCCTCATCTGCCTCACAGCACAGTCGTGCTGTTACAAGTCTGGTGTTGCTGCCAAAGGCTTTGATTTGTACATCTACCACCTGAGCAGCTTTGAATGAGGACATAAAGGAGGTTATAGCTTCATGGATTGTAATGCCAGGATGATCAGTTCCAATCATTTAGCTTGACCTGCTCTACTAAGCCATGAATTTCATCCAGTAGTTCTTCCATGGAGCTCAGTAGCTTCTGGCTGATTTATAGCAAGTAGTGTAGAACCATATCCTGCTTTCATACAACAGTTACAAGAAATTACATTATACATATTCACCTTTGACTGCACGAAGCTGCTTCACCTGAATTCTGGTCTGCAGCTGAGAGCAAGTGGAAATTTTCCATCTGTCTGTCCCGCAATTCTTTTATTATTTTAAACACTGTTCAACTTTTTATAATACCTGAAGCTTCTTGCTCTCTCTCTGCCCATTTAGTTTCTTTTTAGTTTTCCTTTTGTCTTTTCAGTATATGTTGTGGTTGTTGCTCTTTCTCCTGGGCTATTCGCAGTCTATTTTGGAGCTTTTTTCCTAATGAATGAAGGTTAAATTTGGAAGCCTTCCAGAACAGAGCAACTGTTGCTGATTCAGAGAAAATGTTTGTCTTTGGGCTCTGTATTCACTTTGTAATGTTGCCAGAGAAATTTTGGATACAGCAGTTTGCAATGACATCAGAGGCTAGTCCCTTACCTGCTTTTAGTAAAACAACTCCTTCTGGGTCATTTTGGGTGGTTAAATACAAACCAGTGTCCGCTATTCTGCTTTGTTTCACTTAAAGTTCAAATGGGCTCTGTTGTCTCTCCAAACGCAGAGATTTAGCCATGCAGATTTATAACAAATCCTTCACTATCAGGTCCTGAGGAGAGCACATATGACTTTTAAGAAGCCAAATTAAAAATTTCCTTCAACTTTTTCAAATTTGCAAAGACTTAGAAGAATGGGTGGCTTGGGAGTAAGTCCCAGATTACAGTACCTGCTATGGGTAGATTGACAGTTCAAATTCCTGTTCTAATCAGGAATGAAAAAGGCCATTATTTTCCTATGTCACTTGCTGGTTTCTGGGAAAGGTCTAATAAGTGTATGTGTCTAAAAACTAGTACACATATGGATGTTTTTGGAGGGAACTGAATTTCTGGTTCATACTTGGTCACTTTAGTAAATTAAATCTGAGGGAACTTGGCAGGGATAAGTAGAGCTGGGGGACTTGTGGCAAAGCCACCTGAGCCCTTACAGGTTTTGGCCTCCACAGCAGTGAGTGAATGAGCTGCCACTGCTTCCAAATTCACTGAATAGGTAATGGTGAAGAAAAATCAGTGCTATTGTTTAGTTGACTATTCAGACTGGCATCACTAACACCATTTTGAACAGTAACAAAAGAACAGGATAAATAGACCAGTAGAGGTACAAAATTCATGCTTCACGTGAGGAAATATAACTCAGCCTGTGATGGTTTCAATACACAACTCCATCCGCTGCCTGAATTCATGTCCATCAGACTTTACACACACACGCCTGGCTATGCCTTAGCCCACATTTCACTCTGCTTTCTTATTGTTTTCTTTCTGAATGCTAGCTTGATTTTTATTCATTTTTGGACTAATCTGTCCTCTTATTTTTACCTACAGTGCCAACAACTCCATTATCAATCTGTAACAAACTGCATACAAGTAACAGCTGTCACACTGAAATGCAGCCCCTGAGTTACAGGAGGTCACCAGCTCTTGGTGAGTATCTTAAGAATGGAGGAAGCAGGGAGAGGAGCGAGGCTCAGTATTTTAATAGGTGAATGCCTGAATCACAGCAGAATGAGTAAATACCACCATTCAAATCTCCTGAAAGTGAATGGCACAAGTGAGTTTGGTCTTGTTCAAGGCTTTGTTCCTGATGCCACTGAACAACCTAGCCTGCCTGCCAACCTTTGCTGTAGAAATACCCAGAATTAGTTTTCAGAGGAGGAGGAAATGGGAGAAGCACTAGATTCTGATATATGGACAAGGATTTGTGGATTTACACATCAGGCATAATGGGTTAGCAGACTGTCGACAGTTCAGAGAGGTTTGGACATGACCTGTTCATTCTACAGGAAAAATAATTCTGTCATTTACTTTGTAATAAGTCTGGCTAACTGCAGCAACTGTCTCAGTTTAGCTGGGTTTCTACTGGTTAATCCACAGTGGCTTTAGGAGTGTGTGATTGAAAGTCCATTCCCAAATTGGGCCTGTGATCTCTTCTCTGAATTTTTACCTCTATATTGAGTGAAATCGGCAGCATGCGTAGCTCCGATCCAAGTGAAATTATGTTGAGTAATGGAATAGATGAAGCCAAGGGAAAAATAGTTTTCTGCAACTTGTCTGCAGATGGCTGCAGCTTGGAGAGTGGGGGAAGGGCAGGGCTGAAAAAGGCGCAGGACCAGCCAAATTTATAAGGAATCTGAGAAGGGAGAAAAAAGGCAAGAAAGCCCATGATTTGGCAGAAAATGTGTGTACAGCAAGGAAAGGATTCTAAACGCACAAAGGGTACAAAGCTAATCCCCAGGACCCTTCCAGAACCATGAGTGGCACCAAGGCAAGGAAATATACATAGGATTTTGTAACCTTTCCCCTAAGTGATATGGAATTTGTTTATAATCCTGTGCAAAATTTCTTCATATTTTGTGTGTTCCCACTGCCAAAGTGTTAAAATGCAAACTCCAGGCACCCACAAGGTAGAAGTCTAGAAAGATTTGCTTAAATTAGTTGGAGATTTATTGGAGATGAGTGAACTGGCTGGACGGCCTTGAAAAAAACGCCTTGGTAAAAGACTGCAAACTTTTGTTCTAGTAACATGTAGGTGAGCCGAGGACAGAAACAACATAGCTGTCCATTCAGTCCCAAGGGAGCTTAAAAACACAAGGACTTAATGTATGAGGCCAAACACAGCAGCTCCTATGATTGTCATATCACAGCAACTTCCTAGTGTTGGTGCCTGTGTCATATTCAATTTAGAGAGACAGAACAGTATGTATTGCTTGCAGCTTAAATGAAAGAACCTCAGAAATATGCTGCACTAGAGGACATCAGAGAGGTGTTGGTAGCAAGTGGTGGCTGATAGCTGTGAGATGAAGCAATTACTTCTCTCTCTTAGATACACACACACGCACAGAGACTGTTGTAGCTTTAATGTGAAAAGCAATCCTTAAAAGATCTGTAAGACATATTTTACCAGCCCTAAAATATATTTTACAGTGTTTTCAATCAAATGCTTCTACTAGCAGGGTTGTTATGGTTCTTTTGCAGAGATGAAAGTGGCAGAGAACATCACTTAAGTGGTTAAAACAACAAAACCCACTACTAATCACAGCAATTGGGCAATAAAATTAAAATACATTTAAATTGCTCACCCATAGCCATTGCTTTTAAGAAAAGCTGTGTTTAAAGGCTAATAATGTCAGATAGGAAATTGTTTGCTACCCCATCCCACAAAATAAAAGACAGTTTCCTACAAGTAAGATGAATGTCTGCATGGGTGGGTTTACACTGAGCCCTGATTCAGGAAAACATGTAGGCATACATTGAAACACCATTCCTAAATAGGCATGTTTTTCTGATTTGGTCTTCAGTAGTAGTAAAAGATATTTCCACAATAATAATAAAATGTAGGAAGAACTTGCTGGCTTTGTAATTGCAGAATTCCTGCTAACTGAGGTACTATATGGATCCTACTGTCAAAATTGTGGTTATTCTCTAAACCATAGGTACTCAAAACATCATGTTGATGGTATGAATGCCAGGTGCTCTGGCTGCAAACCACAGGTTCCCAGTAGAGGTCCTAGAGAACATGCATGGATATCAAGTTAAACACACTGATTATAACCAGAAGAGCGTAGAAGCAGAGCCCACACACTCTATGTGCATCAAGAAAATTAAAGATGCAGTATGCCATGGTATATTGTCAGGGTACACCAAAGTAGCCAAATTACCTGTCTTTCATAAGATGAAATAGCATTCACAGATTAGCTTAATTTCAGAGCTCAATAGAAGGCAGGATACGTCCCCTCTAAAAGGGAGCGTGTTGGCCAGTGCAGGTGGATGAGGCTGCACAGCAGCACAAAAGTTCTTCTGCTCTTGCCTGTACTTCAGTGGGCAGTGCTAAGTGGAAATGCAGGGGGTGGGTAGAACATTCTACTAAACCACCTAGGAATGGTTCCTGGAACCATTTTAGACCTAACATTACCTGAACGTTACCTGAATGTCAGTTCAGAACTGGCTGAACTAATGCTTACATGTGTCCCTGCTATTCCAGCTGCAATAGCTGTAATGCAAAGCAGTGCTGATTCTGTTGGGAGGGGAAGACAATCTTGTTAAAGTTTGAGTCTAGTGTAGAAGAACTAGTAAAACCAGAAGGGTTCACAAAAACTATGGAGAGGAACCCAGGTTACAGAGCATAAATCTGTACTGAACAGGACTCTGAAGTCTTTAAGATCTTTTTATCAGGACTACTGTTGCAGGTTTTGTGAAGTTCTAGGAGATACCTGATGTAGCATCTGAATCAAAACTATAAGAGAGCTAGCCAGAATGAATACATTTTTTCAAAGGAAACATCCCAGACACAAACCCAGAGGTGTGCTTGTATTTGGAGGATACAATATATCTAAAATAAAGGGGGAATATGTACCATATTTTTGCTTGGATTCAAATTTTTAACAACTCAGGAGGACAGAGGTATTGATTTTTGAGTTGGCCAAGAGCCAACTCCTGGCAGTAATGGAGGTATTACTTTAATTACTTTCATTTTTTGTCTTCCTCACAGTCACTCTGAAACAGCAGGAGAAGCACGAGATGTATAGGAAAGCTCATTTTTTTATTTATTTAGGTATTCTTCGATTAAGGTTTCTGGTGACTTTTGTGAGAGATGATAAAATAGGATCTTCTGGATGTGACCTACAAGTCAGTCCTTTTCCAACTTTTGTCTAAGTAATTGTTTGAGAACTTAACTGGCATTTAGAGTCACAGTTTTGAAGCACATCTTGCCCTAGGAAACTAGGAACTCATTAAAATTAACCACTAAAATTAAAGAGAACCCTTCCACGGTGCTTCTCTGTCAGCTTCTTTGATATCTCTGAACACAAATATCTGAAACTTTCCCATCCCCCTACATGTTCCCACAAGGATTCCTATGAAATGCTTTGGTCCGCTGTAGGTAGCAAAGGTGTCAGCAACACCACTTCCTTTCATGCAGTACACGTAATTCATGACTACTTTTTGCTTCGTAATTTACATGATCTTCTTCTGTGTTTTTAGGTCATTATGCGCAGAGCTATCCCGTTTTAATTTTTGGAAAAAAATCAGCACAGAGATCTGTTTCTAGAATTTATTTTGACATGACCTAGAAGCTCTTGTAACTATTTTTTTTAACATTCCTGATGCTACTCACATAGTTGATGTACACAGGGTAACTTTTTCTTAAACAAAATCTACTCTTTGTGTTGCCAGCTACAACAGAGAGCCCCCCCACATCTCTGAGTGCTGGACATCATACAGACTGGCACAGCTTGGATCAGATAATGTGAAATCTTAGCTGGGGATTATCAGTAGTACTGCACAAGATGTTTGAAGAGGAGGTAATATTTGCAAGGGATACAACAGCCAAGTCACCTAGAAAATTGCTGTAGAAAAACAAGTTTTACCTTATGTAACCTCCATTATGCCAAACAAGGAATCTCACTTAGGACCAGATCCTGCTCCCTTTGAAGTAAGTGGAAAACTTTCCATTTGCTTCATTGTGGAGGATCAGACCCACAAGCCACAAGAAGTTTAGTTTGTCTCTGTAAACAGGATAAAGAAGCAAAAGAAACATCCGAGGCAACTTGTAAGAATTTCCTGGCAGTGTAGGTACCAATACTTAACAAGGGAAAAAACCCTAATGCTTTGTAAAAGATCATTGTAATCCACATTTGCTTTCCTCTGTCCATATTTACTTCTCATAGACTAGAAAGAGAATTGTGAAATATTTGGCAAACAGAAAGGACTTTGGTCTAGATTCTGTGTTCGTGTTCTGAGTCCATGTGTGCTTTCTGCTTTGTAAACTTTGTTCTGGAAGCACCCCTGGACTCAGCTAAAATATGTCATCAAAGCAGATCCTAAACCTGACAGCTCTTGCTAACTTTGTTGGAGCTTAATAAAGAAATCATCTACTGTAGAGCAACACATAACTTTTTACAACCTGCAACAGCAATATCTGGGACAGGATTACATTGTAATGCAGCCAGTGGTAGAGGAAGACTAGATGTATTCAGGTGGCCAGGTCCTGGCAGTTTTTTCCCTTATAACAGCATTTTGATGACCTCCATTTAAAAGAAAATGCTTCTCTGTAGTTTCTGCAGCAAAATGCAATCTCAATAATTTCCCTCATTGACAAAGGAGCTACCTGTAAGGGTTTGAATAATACAGGCTGTGAAACTCAGGAAGAAGAATTTTTTCCTTAGCTGTCATAAGAAGCTATTTAAGTTGGGTATGACATCTCTATGTCTCTTTTTTTTTGTTGTTCTGAGGAAAGGAGATAGAAAACAAGAAAACATCACTGTCAATAGCAACAAAATCCAAATTCAGATATGTTTGTCCAGAAATTTTTTGCCTATTGTTTACAGCTCCCATCTTCGTTTCTCGAAGTTGTTCTCCTGTCTGGCATGATATTCTCAGTAGTTAATAAGTGTGATCTAGATAAATTGTGTTGAGGTGGGTGCATGGCTTGTTCAAAAAAAGAAAGAGTAATCTTAACACTGAAACAGTATTTTTAACACTGAAAGAGTAATTTTAACTGGTTTGCTGCCAAAATCAGAAGTCAAAGCACATTTCCGTTGGACCCAATGGAAGTCTCCTTTGAACCTTGCTGTACTCCGTATTTCTCAAATGACTTATGACCAGAGAGAATATGCATGACGCTATCTAGGATTTCAAGCCATGAGAAATGATGTACCAATTGGAAGTCATTTTACAATTTGCAGTTTTCTTGTATCCATTCATTTCTACGGCACTGTGGCGGCTGTGACATTACTTCTCACAGAGCTGCATTTCTTGTTGGCAGCTTCAGTGGAGAAGTCAGAAGCTGAATGGGTTGCCATGACTGAACTGACAGATCCATGCAAATATTGATCATTGATGGATCATCTAGTCCCTCCAAAGTGGTGTTGAAAAGTGTTGGTTCAAAAGTGTCAAGAAATTTGCCTCAGTTTTCTCCATTATTTAGCCTCCGTATAGTATCAGTCTAGCAGTGGTAGAAGTATTACAAATGGAACAGATTTCTTTCAAGAGTAAGAAGAGCAGACTTACCAGTTAGCACAGTTGTGTGTCTTCCAAGACCTAAGTGCAGAATGATCTCAGTTTTGGGGCCTATCCCATGGCAAACAATTACAGTTGTTTTCTACATGGACTTGCTTTTGTTATTGTTAACTACAGAAAAGAAATACATTGTAGGAGGACTCTGAGTTCTTAAGAGACTGGAACTCCTGTTACTTAAGCCTTTCTGTGGAGGTCTGTATTTTTCCAGTATTTTATTTAATTACTTGACAGCAGCCCAGGAAACATGAAGCTGCTCTGCCTTCATGCTGTGATATCACCCACACTAGCCACATTAAAAACTGTGTGTCTTGAGACTTGCTCTGCCCATATGTTCATTAAATATTAGATGCGGCCAGTGGAATGAATCTGATTATTTCTGGATGTGCAGTGTTTGTTTCTAACATCTCTTTTCCCTGTCCTATTTCAGTCATCATATGACTGAAAGTAGAGCACCTTCCCAATCTCTGCCAAGAAATTTTAAGATGTCAAAGATTTTTGTTGCAATGTAGTTTGGCTGATAGGAAATGCATCATTGGTGTTCACCACTCAACAGCAAAGTTCTTTTCCTTCTGCATGTAGGCAAGGAGGTTACCATGTTGCAAGACGCCAAGTTATACACTTATATAAACTCCCTCATGCTAGCTATGTAAACCAAATCCTGAGATCTGTACCTATGTGAACTCTCCCTTCACCACTCTAATATCATCATTGGTAAGCATTAGATAAAATGTAAAAGGATCCAGGAACCTGGCTCTTCCAGGAGTGGATGTTCATTGCATATTTGAGAAAGAGCTAGGGTATAAATGACTAAAGCACAGAAAAGAGGAGTAAAATAGCATGATCATCTTTACTCCAGACTTGTATGACCTGGGAGTAGAATTTTAAATTTTGACAACCTAAGGTTTCATACTTCTCTGGTTAGTAAAAAAAAAACAAACCAAAACTAAGGAAGGATACAGTAAGAACCTTCCAATTGTATCTGCAGAATGAGGGTCAACTACTCTCCATGATCATTAGGAGAGAGGGAACAAGAAGGAATCACCTTAATTTGCAGCACAGCTTATTTAGGCAGGCACTAAAGAAGAGCTTTCAAAATGTCAAAATGGGAACAATGACTGAGGGTTGCTATTGAATCTTCTTCATCAGAGATTTTAAAAAGCTAGTTCAATGTGCATTCGCTAGTGAATAGGTTAGGTATGCTTGATTATACCTTTATGCGAGGACTCAGACCAGCTCACTTATGGCCCTTTCCAGCCCTCATCTGGGATTCTAGAGATAGTTAAAGCTCTGGAAGGCTTTTCTTACTTTTACCACTGCTGCATTTGAATCCCCGCTTAGGCAAAACTGTGCCTGTGTGATTGACTTGATGCATCCACCCTCTTGTCTCCTGGGACATGAGTCACTCATGAAGTGCATTTCATCAAAACTATTTCACCTTCTGTCCCATGAAGTCATTGATGGCACAAAAAGATTCTATTCCCTTGTGACTAGTGGGAAAAAAAATCCATTGTTTACAATGGTTATGCCTGTAATATACACAATATTTTGTTTTCCTTTTCCAATGGGCAGTGTTTATTCTTCTACCAGCTGTATTCATTTAGCATGTTATTCATCTATTTGGTTTCACTATGTGTGTATTTAACAGTTTGCAGTAGGGAGAATGTACTCTTTAAACAGCTTTTCTCCACACAGTTGTGTATTGAGTCTCTATTTATAGTTAACTGAATCTGATAATATCACCTAGTGCTGGAATACTGTAGCTGAATCTTAGATTTAAACCACAGATGGAACTGATTCAGAATGATTTTGCAAATATTGTGAAACTCATACAGTCCTAATTATCTTACAATATCTACCTCTGAACCTTGAAAAGTTGAAAGGAAGGCAATGAATACACATTCCAGAAGAAAATAAACCAACATGTCAAGTGTACCATATATCTAAAGGGAGAGAAATTAGCTGGGGATGTATTTCTTGAGTCTGTTATGTCAGAGTGAGCCAAGGACTAAAGTTCTAAGGGTTATTTTGGTTTTCAAAACCCATTACAGAAACAGACAGCCTTCTGGAACCAGTGGAGCCATTGACTAGTTTAAAGGGGCTTGAATTCTGTCTGTGAGGTATGTGTTTAGATGTACCTGGATATTTGGTTAGCATAACTTCCCTGTGACTCTTATTACAGTTCTCTTTTGTGGTGCTTGCAGCTAAATCAAAAAGGAGACAGCGGTCATTCCCCCTGAATTGCAACTTCTGAGTATGCATACAAACAACTCAGATCTTCTGCACACCCAGGGTCAAATGCAGATAAAGGCTAGTCATAGTACTATAGAATAATCTTCCTACAAGGTTTGGCTTTTTAAAAAAATTCTAACTTATTTTAAGCTGAATGGGTAAAAGGCGGGGGTGGGAGTGGAAATTATTTTCACATCCTGAGCATTGCTTTCTATGTAGTGAAAGTTACAAAAATGCAGAAGGCTGAAAACCTAAAAGCAAAGGCTGAAATCCTAAGTATGACAGAACTGCTTATGTCTTACAAACTCAGAAAATCTGAGATTCAAGATCTGATGCTGAAATTCTGGTCAGGGCAGTGTTTGCATCAAAGAGATTAGTTCAGCTCTGTGTAGGCATATAGGCAGGAGATTTCATTCACTATATTTGGGGTTGGATCTCTGTTCCAATTACAAAGCCCCTTCATAATTTATAGGTATTTTGAGGTCCAGAGTTTTTAGAAGGACCCATCTCTAGCAATGCAATTAATAGCTATGGAACTGCAGCAACAGTTATGGGAAATGCCAGAGTGGTTTAGGTTTCACTAATGTGGATTGATAGTGATGCCCTTTTTTAGATAGGCTTAGGGAGGCTTGGACAGGATCATAGACAAAATGTACAGTTAAGCTGAGAAAGCACAAGGAGGTAACATGTCTAGTAAGTTAGTGAATGTCTAGAACTCACCACATTCTCCATGACTCCCGTCCTGTTGGCAAGCTCACATTCCTCTGCATGCCCATTGCAAAAGCAGCTTCCCCGGATGATCAGGTCATAAATAGCATAGTGGGCAAATCTCTGAGGTTTCTCTACCAATCCTGAACCATGGCATGGGCATTCCTGTCTTTTTAACAAGAGGAGACGGAGGTTGGTGAGTTTCAGGAGATCTTGAGCCTCAGGACTATAGGGATCTTCAATTTTGTTAGCCGGACTTAAGGCACGATAAATCACCTGAAAGACAGAAAATACACATACAATAATAGGTATAGGACTCTGCATACACAGCAAGCATCTGAAGGCGATATTCAGGAAAAAATATTTCCTATTTAGAAGACTCTGCATAAGCAGTAGTGGGGCTGTGACTAATCCCAGAACATCACATCTGAGTCACCACCAGCTAGCCAAGCCACAGCAAGTGACTGTGTACCTGCTTTCATCCCATCTCAGATGTGAGATGGGAAATGCCTTAGTTTAAACATCTCTCCCTGGGGTTACTGAGCTCAACCAGTTCTTGCAATTCAGCCAATATGTGGTAACTTGTCAAACACTGGTTACTTCCCTGTGTTTCTGATCCAGGTGACCACAGTGTCACTCAGAGAAATCTGAGGTTTATTGGCATAAATGCAGTATTAATGGCATCCAAGTTTCTCAAAGCATTTTAGGAACATGGCTTTAGCATGAGTTCAGGAGTCAGGTAAACTAAGGCACTAAGGGGATCTGTGAAAGGAGTGGCAACTGTGATCAGACTTTTGGCTTGGTCACTTGAATTATGTGCTAGAAAACACAGCTTGGCTTAGGGTGAGTAAGCATTGAGACAACCCTGTCTTCAAGTAAAGGCAGACAGTTTATTATTCATTAGGAGAAGGGAAGTAGCTACACTGCAGTGAGCTTGCAGGACCAAAGGCGCTTTGTACCTACTGGCTGTCTGCAGCTTTTATGCTGTTTGATTCTTCTCCAGAGCAGCAACAGTTTGGTTTTGACCAAAGGGACACGTTACATTTTCGCTCATGCACCACTCTACCCTTCTCTATCTCTCAGGGTGTGTTTGTTTCTGTTGCTTTTGGGGAGACGTTGACAATGGAGGGCTGCACCTCAGTCCATGCCAGTGAACTAGAGAGCTGGTTGCATTTATTCACAGGTTTAGACATCCTCTATGGATATACTAACTCCAATTTGAGAGCTATTTTCTCCTCTGGTTGAGTTTTTCCATCATAGCAGAGGGACATGCACTCGGGGTTCTTTGGCCCTGCTTTATAAGTGGTGACAGTGTCTGTCTGACTAACTTTGTTTCCATAGGGTTTCCCTCTTTCTCTCTCTGTGTGTTTTTCTTTTTCTTTCTTTCTAGTGAACCAGCCGGTTAAAATACTTGCAGCATGTAAAATACTTTGCTTCTTTTTGCTTGCAGGAGCCAGAAAAGAGTTTGTGGTACATGCCTGGAAGATAATTCTGTTGCATATTGATGGCACATGGGGAGATAAACCCCCTTAAACTAACAGAATCAGCTGCCAGGCTTTGCACAGAGCTACACCTGGCAGTACCACAGTAAAGGCAGTGGTACATTTCCCACCCGTCCGCCGCATTTTCTGTTTGGTTAGCTCTGGGATTTTTTTCTTTTCATTCCCTTCTCTTATACTGTCAGCTACTTACAAAGCTGCAAATAGCCCTGTTTGGTGAGATCAGAGGTGCCCATATTTGCTTGTTTCATAGAGCTATGGGCAGATTGCCCAGGCTGTGCAATGCAGGTGCCTACATTCCCCTGACTAATGAAGCCATGAGAAAATAGCCCAGGCCTTTCCACCCCAATGTCTACATTCCCCTAGTCAATGGAACCATAAGCAAATGGCCCATTCTGTTTTGTCCAGGTGCCCAGCATTCCCCATATTGACGGATTCACAGTACAAAGATCAAATCTCCTCTGTTTAGTTCCCCTAATCCAGGATGGTCTGATCTTTTAAGTAGAAACCAGTTTTTTGAACCCTCTCTCCTCCTTCCCAGTCCACTATGGACCACAGAGGTGGAGTGGTTTCTCAGAGTCCTGAGCACCTGGCCATGTACAGACACACACATCTTCCTCCACATGGTCAGTTAATCAAAGGCAGTGAACTGAATGGAATTGTTCTGCAGTTTGCTAAGCTCAGAGATCTCAAATCAGGGTCCAAAACTAACTACTGGGATATTAATAGTTAAAAGTCCTTGTGAAAATGTGTTAAATTGGCATAAAACAGAGGAACCAAGGGTAAAGCAGTCTGTTTAGTTACTGGTTTTTATAAACTCTCACACTTAGCTTTTTGTCTATGGCTTCTCTAATATATATGCTTAGTAAAAATGGTATCTCCTTTCAGGATAGCTCTCCAGAGGATACCTACCAGATAGCTGGCTTGAGAACATAAATGCTAGAAGTACATTGCTCCAGGACAAGATTTCTGAAAAAAGGTAATCAATATGTGATTGGCTTCTGCAAGCTCTGAACTGGTCCTGGTCCTGCCAGTGACCTCCTTATACAAGGCTGGCCAAGAAGCTTAATGTCTCTGTGTCCCAGAGATCCCAGTTGTGAAAAGCTATGGATCTCCTCACAGGAGACAGAGGAAGGGTGAATGAGGTGAAGAACAAGAGTTTTTACTGGGCTTCTCCAAAACAAATGACTAGGTAATGGCCAGTGTTTCTTTTTACTCTATGTGTCTGGTATTATACTTCTGCTTGATGACAGCAGTCTTGCATTGTGCGATGTTAACTGGGAAGGAAATATTGTGTATTGTATTGCACTATTAGAAACCTATTTTGTGTAAGTATGATAAGTTTAAAGAGATGGGTTCATGGTTTGGAATTTCCAGACAATTATCTATCCTCCTCATGTCTGAATTGGCATCCAGATAGAACTGAGTTCTTTAGGCAAAACAGCAGCTGTTGGGTGCTCTTCTCTCAGCATAGGGCCATTTGCTTTCACGAAGCTGTATTGCTTTTTGTTTCTTTGCTTGACAGCTTCAAAAAAGGTTGGGTTCCCTGTGGGCTTATTGTTTTACAAATATTTTCATTTCTTCCCTTGCATATCTTGAGGGAAGTTGCTTTGGCATTTTCCATATCCCCTTAGAACTCTGAACATTATTTGTGAGTAGAGATGTTAATAGCTTGGATGTCCCATAGGGATTGTGGCATCCTTTTAAGAAAAAACAGTATTCCATTTCAGTTGAGGTACAAGAGTTTGCCTGTATGATTAATTCATGACACATTTCTGTCTGGAATAAGCTCAGTGGTGAGACTGGAGTTGTTTGTCTTCATCTCTCCCAAGGCAAGACTTGTTAAGTGTTAAAGATCTGATTTGGGTGACATAACACTAGTGAAGTCTTTTGGGAGTGGCATTTATATGTTCATCTCGGATTCAAGAGCCAGTGAGGAATTAGCCTTCCTTAACTTTGTAAAAATTAAAGATATCAAGGACTTGCTTAAACCAAGATATTTTATATCAGCAGAGTCAAAGCAGGTATGTTGTGCCAATATAAGTAGATTTAGGTTAGTTCGATTTTGCACAGAGGTAACACAGCTTTATTTCATATTTACATCAGTTTAGCAGCATTATTTCATATACGTATAAATCTGGAAAATGGAATTTTCCACTCTCTTCCCTTCTGGAGAACACATTCTCCTTGAAATATTGGTGGTTAAAACCCTTGAGCACAAGGAAGAGTATAATGTAATCACCATCTCTTGGCTTATTTTTAATACTTGATTGGATGATTCTTCTCACATTAAAGTGCCGGTCATTAGAGCTTCCTTAACATATGTGTTGCCTTTACTGTCAAGAGCAATACGTTACAACCCATAAGTTATACTTATTAGTCTACTATGTGTATTGATTGAAATAATCATAGAGTGGGATGAATTTTTAAAACAGATCTGGTATCTCACCTTACATGCCCTGAATTAGTTTTCCATAAATGCATAATTTGCCTATAAAAAACCCAGAACCAAACCACAAAACTTTTTTCTGTACTAAAAATACATGATTATATTTTAAATTAATGTATTTGGGTTTATGGTTTCCTAAGAAAAAATTAATCCTAAATTAGGAGACAGATTGGTAGTGGTTGTATATATGGGTTGATATTTTTATACTGTACAGGAAAGAATTTTATTCCTGTAAAAAAGGAAGAGGTGTCACTGTGACCAAAATACAGAGTTGTGAATGCAGCTATTTGTTCAAAGCTCCAGCACAATTGTTCAGTGTAGTGTTCAGCAAGTAACTTAAGCCTTATGCTGTTGTGGATTGCCAGTGAATTCAGTAGGAATAGAGGTCTGTTGCATGTCCTGCTTACTTTTTTTAAAAAATAGCATACAAGTATTCAAGTACTTCATGGAATGGGAGGAAGATCAATAAATTTGTAACTGTAAAATTCTCTGAGAATCCCTAGAAATGGATGTTCAGTAGATGCAATTTTAATGATAATAGGTAAAAGATAAGAATTTGGCCATCTCAACCATTTCTGCAAAAATGTTTTAAAGATTAGGTTAGAAATGGATCTATGTATTAGTGAAATCCCAGAGTCATGAGCTGTGGGAAGAGACACTCCATCTGTGTTATCTGTTCCTTTTCTTTAGCTCATAAGGTTTGTGTTTCTATGAAGCCTATGAAGCAGATTCCTTCCATACAGATAGGCATTTAACTTCTGCCTATGATTAATTTTTCATTTATGATTATGCTGTGCAAATTAGCAATTTTCCATTCTATTCATATAAAAGACATGAAGAGAGTGTAATGAAAAAGAAGTGTGTTCTTATAATTAAGATGCAAGCTCTGAAAAGAGCTTCCCATTATGTTCACTGTAAAGCTATTTCTCATCTAATTAAATCTCTATCTGGTATCAAGCTCTGTGGAATCTCTGTTCTTTTTTTGCTGTAACAGGCTGCTCTGAAATCTCCCAGTCATTTCTCTAACATCAGTGTTCAGCTTTCATAAAAGTAGCGCATGCACAGCTGCAGAAGAAAATCTAATGGGATTAAGTCTGCTAAGGGACACCCTAGAAATCTTTCTGTTTTCATTGAATTGGGTGGAGGTTGAGGGTATTCAGCACCTCTATAGTCTCAGCCCTTTGTGGAAATACATCCTAGATCCTGAGTTTCCCTTATAATCAGGAGCTGACACTGGAGCTGAATGCTGAGTAGGACATTCATGCTTATCTGCATATCTGCTATCAAGCGCATATTTGTCATTCTCATTTCAAAAGTCAATCAGCTGCACCTCAAAAAGATGGTCACTACACTGTCCTCTCCTGACCTTTCTAAGGGCAAGGACGTTTGGAGAATGCTGTAAGTGTGCAAAGCTAGAAAAGGTAGCCACTGTTAGAGGATTGGTTTTGCTGTACATAAGTTGGCACAGCTTCACAGGGGGTGATTCTTTATCGCCGATCAAGAGATCATCTTCATTCCGGAGACAGTGTCTCAGATTTTTGATTTCTTGCCATGTGTTTTGCTTCCTCATTCTTGATGCAGATAATTCTGTTTTCTTAACCTGATCTTCCAGCCAGTATTAGTCAGAAAAGATGTGGACACAACAAAGGTTCCCCCTTGCAAGCTCATAGCCTAAGGTCAAGGAATCTGAGTCATAAATGGAGGGCAGTGCCAATGCATGGCCTCCTACAAAAGAAGATCCTTGTGCAGAACAAGAATTTGATATTACAAATCATCCTTAAGCTATGTTGATCATGTTGCACACAATCAGGTTAATGAGGTCAGAAATGTCTGTGTGCTTATATTAGGTCCATCAGAAGGAAGCTGCAAGAAAAACTCTCATCAGTTCTAAATCCTCTTCATTAAGAGATTTTCATGTGAGTTGATTTTGTTCTTAAAGGAATAGTAAACAATTGTCTTAGATTTTTTCCTACCCAGTGGCAAATATCCTCTGATTTGTTTGATGGAGCCCCTTGACTAAAATGAATTCTTCCATCTTCTGGTACAGTAGTCTTCACTAAGAAGTAGTCTTTTTCCTGTTTTGAAATACTGTTTGGAACACAACGAAAGTCTAGCTATTCCCTTAGCTATTAGAAGGCCCAGTTTGACAATTCATGGGATAGTGTTTTTTAGTCAAGATCATCTGCTTTTCTGTCCTTCTGGAGAATAAAACTTAGAAGCCAGTAAAGAACATGATAGTTTGGTAGAGAAGTAATTGTGCACTTGATTTTTTAAATTTCTGTCATCTGGGTGAACTCAGCTACTACCAAGACAGTGGCATCTTGAATTAATTCTGTGTTTTCTGAAACAGAAAGGGTCAATATCCCTTCAATTTGCATTTGTTTTGAGGTTATTCCAGTAATCCAGTCAATGTGGCATTAATATTAATATTTAGGCATTGCTGCCAATATGATGATGGGGAAGGACTGCACAACTGAAGTCAGAGGCAGACAAACGTGAAGAGCCATGCAGACTTTTTCTCTTCCTCAAACAAAATGTATTCTGTAGGTTCAGGTTATCCACAGATGTAAATCTCTACATCTGTGTAGAAAGGCAAGGTTTGGAGTGAGAACCACTATCTTCTGTCAGGCCATGTAATGTAGTTGGAGTACAAAATCTAGACTATTGGGCACAAAAACCTTCAGCTTGCAGTCTGTATACAGGGAATGAACAAAATTCCTTCAATTCTACATAGCACCACCTTATGTGGGGATGTGAGAACACTTTCATGCTCCCACACAGTGCTGTGTCCTTTTTCATTATGAGGAATGATACTTGCTCTGAAATGGCAAAGGGCAGCACAGGGAATTCTGTGATACCGACAGCCTGACTGGGAACTGGGTTGAGAACGAGGAGACTCATTTCACTCTGTCTGCTGAATTGTCAGGGGAAGTTAAAACAACCCATCACCATCAATGTCAACCAGTGTCAACCAAGCTGTGTTCTCATGGAAAAGCATCCATTTCTTACAAGTGGAGCCATTTATATCTCTAGGTCTTGGCTGAAATCTTGCACAGGAACAGGCTTAGCTAAGTGTCTAGTGTCACCATGACAGTGATGTGTGGACAACCGTAGACCAAACAGTTAAGTGTTCTTTTGCCTGGAGTTCGAAAATTACAATGAATCTCTAAGATTCATAGCATTTTAGACAATAATTTTTTCACAGTTTAGACTTGAAAAAAGGTCATGCCTGCAACTCCTCTAAGGTTTTATAAAGCAGAGTGAGAAGAAAAATTCATTTGATATCTGCTGCCTTGTATGTTCACAAAATGCAGAAGCAATGCTCAAAAAAGCCCTACTGTGTCTTTCTGGCTGGTTTATAAGGTTCCAAACGTCTCTGAAATAGCTCATTACAAACCAGGTCAGAGGAGAACACTTTGTGCCCTCCTGACATTCACTTGCTGGGGATGGGAATGCTGGACTAGTCTCGTCAGTTCAAATTCCCTTCAGAAACAAATCCTCAAGCCCCTTAATTCTTCCTCCAGGGAAGCAGGGCCAGGCGGTGCTATCTGCTTGTTTACACTGCTGGTGTTAACTGCTTCCTCTCAACTTGCCTCTGCATTCTGTCTCCTCTACAGTTCAAGTTAAATGAAATGCTGAACAGACGGCCCTAGTCATAACATTTGGGCACTTACCTTCACCAGTGACTAATCCCTCCTGGAATCCTTTCTGGCTGGAAGTCAGTATAACCTGAGCATCATGCAACTTTTAGAGGCCAGTCCTGATGACTGTTGGACAATTCACTGCAGTACAAGACCCTGCCCTTGCATCTTAGCTACTAGAAATTCAACCTTGTGATGTGCTGAGCATGTTTCTTTTCAGTGACCCCACTGCCATGTGAGATCAGACCTTTAAGAAGCCACTGAAGCCTCAGTGGTGACCTCTTGAATTATTGATGTTGACACTTAATGAGGTATGTGTGTGTGTGGGGGGGTTCCTCCTTTGTTTATCAAAAGGTTTGGCATGAATATAGTAAAAGAAAAGCTTGAGAAAAGACAGCAAAAAATGTAGGTCCTTGGAACAAGATCACATACATTCCACACAGAGACCTGCCCCTGGCCTGGTTTGGTGTCTGTGTGCAAGTGGTCACCCTCTGCCGTAACTGTTGCTCAGGGAGTCCCTGTAGATGGAGAAAGGCAGCAGAGGTCTTCAGTGTCAGTGCAGAGGAAAAGGCCTTCCATAGGGTTGGCTGTGTCTTCTGTCTGAACTACCTGGTGGCTTTTAAAGAGGACAGAACTGCATCCCATCACAACATGTCTTGATCTGGCATTCACAGAGTGGGTTTAGAAGAGTGATTAAAAGTCTTTTAGCTACAAAGCGAGTCCACTCATCTTCGACAAAAGGCACTGCTGGGGACTTCTGTCCCTAAAGAGGTCACCACAGGATACAAAATGGAGAATGAACAGGTCTTCTGTGCAAGGCACACTTAACATGTTGCCATAGAAACCAGTTACTTAATTCAGGCATACACAGTTCTTCCAGCCCCCCAGTGAATTCCAGTAATGGGTTTATTATATCACACTTCATTGGTGTCATCTGTCACACAGACACTCACATAAATGAGTCAGCCTTTGATTCAAAATGCCCTTCCACTAGCTAGACCCAATAGGGGAAGGGTCTCCTTTTGGGTCTGGTGGTTATAAGCAGGCCAGTGTTCTACACCACTTGGCATGCTAATGCCTTCCTTTCAAGCAAACACCATCTTCAATGGAGAAGAACATTTGTTTTCATTTCCTCATATTCCAGTTTATTAAAAACGTGCCCTTAATCTCTCAGATCCTTGAGTGCACATGCTGTCAGGATGTAGGTTGAAACATTTCGGTCCCTGTTTCCCCCATATGATGTTTGAACTGTAAGTCACACTAATGTCTGATGCAATTTCTCTTCTTGTTTGGGCCAGAGTTTTGATTTACTTTAGCTGACCTGAAGGCTCATTTTAAGCACTGTGACTATATAGTACAGTGTTTTTAAATTAGAAAAACAGATGGATGGACAAGTAGGTAAAAAATGTCTCGGTGCATAAGCCTCTATGCAAGCATTGCCTGTAGATGCCCTTACAGTAGATGAACAGACCTTAAAAAGGTGGGGTTCATTTTAGTTCATGATATTATGTTGGAGGTTGGCATATGGAAGCTGATGAGTTTATCAGTAACTATTCTCCCTTAAGAATAGTTAAGAACGTTCTCCCTTAAGAATAGGATAAAGATTAGAAGCACTTGTTTCCCTTTAAATAGATTAATTTCTTATAGTGATAGAAGTCAACTGGCAAAGCACAGGGTACTTAACAGGCCAGGCAGGATTTACGACACGCTGGTGGAGGGTTTTCACTGAGAAGTGAAAGTTAGGTGTTGAATTTGTGGTGCTTCATATGAAGCAAACAATGTGTAGGCAATTGGCAGTGAATAAAATGCTCTGCCTCCTAGACCAGAAATCATCAATAGAGTTTACTGCAAGTTTATTTGGCAGAAGAATTAAGATGGGGGGACCTAGGATCTCAGATAGATAGATTCTAGCTACAGAAGTACTCTGGATCTGAACAGGAGTAAGGGATTTACTAAACGCTGGAGTAAAAGAAAACTGCAAAAAACTGCAAAAGAGACATTAGGAAGTCATCTCCTTGCATTTCTACAGGACTTGTCCCCAGTGCATGACACCTTCTGCCTCAGCTGTACCTTATCTGAGATGGAGTGGAGATGTGTGACCCTGTCAGAGGTGAAAAATAAGGGATAATCTACAAGAGACAATGGATATGCCTTAACTTAGTGATACGTTATGTTCTGTCATGACATTGTCACATCGCTCACCCAAATGTCTTTTGCTTCTGTCATAGTCTCCTAAAAGTTTCTCTTCTGCCAAGTTTCCCACCATGCTCCCAGGAAAAGCCTCTTTCATTTATCTTGGAGGATCACCAGAGTGTGCTAACTCAGGGAGATGCATCTCAATTTATAGACACACGTGAGTTACTGCAGCTCTACCACCTTCTCCATTCATATCTACATGCTCACTTCTGGAAGGCAGTTGACCTGAAATCTTGTTTCATGATGTGTCCCACATGGGTTTTAAACTTAAGTGTTTCTAGTAAGCCATCTCTTTTTTTATTCCTTTTGTGCATTGTTAAAAAGGAATTTGTGTCTCTTCTCCAAGTGAATCAGACAATGCCCAAGAAAAACCCAAGCATCATGCAGTAGAAATTACTTCAGCCCCCTCCATAGAAAAAACTGGCACTTATCTCAGGGCATTAATTAGCATTTAAGTTGGAATGGTTTTGATAATTTCAGAAAAGTTGCCAGCTTGTGATGTGAGCTCCTCAGCAAACCAAGGCTTAGCCAGAGTCAGTA
The DNA here is from genome assembly GCF_949628215.1 of Phalacrocorax aristotelis. Classification (NCBI taxonomy): domain Eukaryota; kingdom Metazoa; phylum Chordata; class Aves; order Suliformes; family Phalacrocoracidae; genus Phalacrocorax; species Phalacrocorax aristotelis. Next base: position 12,357,972 of record NC_134281.1, read on the forward strand.
ATTGGACAGGTCAGAGTGGAGGTGAAAAAGCAGCAGACAACACTGCATGAAGTAGTGGTGGGGATTCAGTCAGCTTCCTTCCAAGTCAGTTGTGAGTCAGTGCTTGAGGGGATGCCCTGGTGACATTTGTGACATCCTTAAAGTAAGACGTAAAACTGCAGTTCTGAGATGTGTAGGCAAAGCTCCTGTGAGACTTGTAGTAAGTGTAGCAGTGTCACTCAGGCAAATTTGATCAGGTATCACTTTAAATAACTACGCTCTGCTTTCCTTTATTTTCATTCACAAAAGGATCTGCTGTGTCATATTGCTGACGTGAAAAGCCTGATGCTTTTGCACCCTTGCCATAGTGGCATTTCATGGATTGATTAAGAGGTCTCTAAAGTCCATCCAAAACTTTAGAATCCTTTTGGGTTAATGTGCTGTGAAACAGTATTTGTCTTGTTCTCTGTTAAGTTGCCATGCAGATTCCTGTGTGTTGCTTTAAAGCTTCAGATCTCCATCTCAGGGAGGAAGCGACCTCTGTATGTATTCAACTCATGTGATAGTTTGTGAAAGTATTTGGGATCTGCAAGAGTATTACCTGTAAATATATGACTGTTCTATTACTATTGTTTTCCAATATCTACTACCATAGCGTAGATTCATTAAGCGCACACATATTAATTTCAGTGTAGTTGCTGCCCAAGTTGATAGAATCATCTTGACACTTGTAATTACAAAGGCTTGTGTTGGATGAATGTTTTATTATTTAATTTTCTACCGTCCACTTCGCAGATTTGTTGTAGCAGCAACACATGGTCTTAATGATATTCCCCAAGGTTAAGTATGCACAGAAGCCAACATAATGCAGGACAACGGGAGAGACTGTACTAGAGAAGGAAGAGTTGTTTTTCACTTAAGGCCAAGGCATTTGCCTCAGACCCTGTGTTCTCTTCCTTACTCAACCAGAATTGTCCTGTTTAACCACAAAACATTTCACCTTTTTGTGCTGCTTTTTCCCCATCTGTGAAATGGCAACAGGACCCTTATATGTGTGCTGAAGATCATTAAACAGATCCTGCAAAGTACTTCCACATTTTTGATTGGAAGGCATAAAAGAGTGGAAATTTGTATTAGTTGCCTAGATTCTGTATTGATGTGGCAAATTGTAATCTCTCTGCAGAATACATTTGGATGTGTTTGATTTAAATGTATCATAACTGACCAGCAGAATTACTACTCCAGGAACAAGACAGTTTAGTAGTCACATGATCTGCTCCAGATTTCCAATACACAGAGATGCTTTGCAGCCTGTTGAACAAAGATGAACTCAGTCTCTCCTTAATGCTGTTTCCCTGTCTCAGGCGTAATACACTAGTTTCTTTCTTTAGTGCATTTTGAAGTGCACTGCTGAAACCACTGTGTTTTATTGAAGCCTATCTGGACCATTCACCTCACACCTGAGCTTAATTTGCAGCAAAGTACTACTGCCAAACCTCCATGATCACTTCCAGACAGGGAAACCAAGAGGATTGGGACTTCTTTAAGGAAGAAGGAAGGAAGTGAAAGGACCCAGGCACTGTTGTGACTATAGGAATGTCTTACAATCTCTCTTTATGCCTTTGTGTCTCCTCTATAGAATGATACCAGTGATATTTACCATAATTCTCATCTAAACTGTTTCAAGATAGATGAATGAAAAGGTTTATAACTGAACTAAGTATCTGATTACTAAGCAGTCGCTAATGTTCTTGTCAGAGGAATTTATCAGAGCAATTGTATGTTTATTTTAAAAGGAAGCTTTCAGCATATGTTTAATAGCACATCAGAATATTTATACCAAGGGAGGGCTTTTTCCCACTGTTGACTAGTGAAACCTGGCTGCTCACTTCTACTTCATGTTTCTAAATGGTTCCATTTCTGGAGCTTATGGCTTGATACAATCAGAGTGGTCACCCCCAGCAAGAAAAGTTGCATTGAACTTAGGGGAAGGATGTATTTAAAAGTCACCCAGTCATTTAGAACTTTTTATATGGAGATGAAAAAGAAAGACCATGCAGTTCATTTCAGGCACTGGAACAGGCTTCCCAGAGAGGTGGTAGAGCCACCATCCCTGGAGGTATTTAAAAGACTTGTAGACACAGCACTTCAGGACATGGTTTAGGAGACAGGGTAGTGTTGGGTTGACGGTTGGACTTGATGATCCTAGAGGTCTTTTCCAACCTTAATGATTCTATGATTCTATTCTATGATTCATGTAATTCTAAAGCATGAAAACAGTTTGGATAAATCAGACTGTACAAATGTGTATTTCCCTACATCTATTTTGCTGGAATTCTGGTTCAGTCATTGGCATCTGCAATGTAAAATCAGCAAATGTTAATCCTATCCTGTGCAGCTCCCATAAAAGAAATTTGTTAAAGCATTTCCATTCATTTTTTTGGATAGATAATTTATCTTCTTTTTCACCCTTATTTTCTTAAAACAAAGCCTGTGGGGACAGGCTACCTTTCTTAATTTATATGCACAGTATCTCTCTGAGCACACACTCTCTGGTTTTCAACCAGTCTTCAGCTGTCTGACATTAAACTTAATCCAAACCTCAGTTATTGCTTACCTCTCCTCTGGTGCAGGGCACTGCATCTGAATACCTGGAAGTGCATATGGAGCCCTCCTCAATGAGATCATCCTGGAGCCCAAAAGTCGCTGTACAGTTGACAGAGAAATACTTGTAGGGCCTCCAAGTCTGCCCATTGTCCTGGGATCTTTCCAACACCATCGCAGCTGGGCGAGGTGACTTGAATACAGCAATGACATGGGTCAGGTAGAATTCTGTTTCAAAGTCCAGTCTGATTTCTTCCCTGTGTACCCCTTGGGCAGACTGCCACCAGGAGACTGGGTTTGCAAAGAAATCATCTGTCATGTCAGCAGGGAGATGGGAGTTACCAGGCTGGTTGGCATTGCATTTGGTGCAGCGAGGCTGCCCACAGCCATGGGAGACCTGATGGAGGAGATTCTGGTCTAGGTAGAAGCAGTACAGTTCTGTACTGTTCTGGCCACACGTGGTGAGAGTGACTGGTGTCCTCCCTGTTGCAAGGTTTCCCACTGGAGGGTTGCAAGAACGGCCATTACAACGGAAGGCTCGTAGCCTTGTGGGATCTGAAAGACAGGCAAAAGAAACACAACTAGGTAGAATTTCTCAAGTACCTCTCTGGCTATAACACAGGTGACCATGCAAATTTTTGGAGTCCTCATCTGGGGATATACATTCAAAAGGACTCCTCAGGAGAGCTACTTCATCTTTTCATACAAAGCTTGGAAGGAGTTTCTTAATAAATCTAGTCCTTGTTTTTGGTGCCTAACTCAGAAACTGAGGACTTTAGAAAACTCATGCTTATGGTGCTTAAGTTCTATTTCTGTTGAAAATGCAGTTGCGTTGGTCTATTGAATTTAATGTTTAACCACAGAAATCTTGTGTTTTCTTACTTTCACTCCAGTAAAGTTCTGTATCTGAGGACTGAATCTGTTCAATGCATTTATTTTTATTGTTGTCAGAAAGCAAAGTCAAACTGTACATTACTCTGTAGATACATCGAGAAAAAAGATTATTTCTGCCCAACAAATTACACACACTAATTACACGTACAAACACATAAAGAAAGCATGTATTTCTATAGTTATACATCACTGGCGTAATTTTGAGGGGTGTTGAATTTCTACTGCTCCTATTGAGATCAGCTGGAGTTGTTAATACTCAGCAGAGCTGAAAATCAAGTCTTTCTTTTGTTTAAATACCTTGACATGGAGGTAGGTGACTATATTCTGTTTGCCAAGTTTGCAAATAATGGCAAATCTTTGGTATCTTCAATGCATATATCTACGCGCTTCTAAATTAATAAAAGGTAGCGATAACTACAAAGTCTTAATATTGTTTCAAAATCAGTAGTGTCTTGTGACACTGGAATTAAAATTCATTCGAAAACCTTCCTACCATACTGGAGAAAACTGCTTTTCTAATGACATGCAATGTCCTTTTTGCAATTTAAGGTCTAGAAGGAGTTAAGGAGTGACCTTGCAAGGTCACAAATCTAATCCAAGAGGTCACAAGTCAGATGACTGGATGTAAGTCCTACAGGAAATGACCCTCCCAATGAAACATAGGATGACCATAAACCCTGGGTAGTCTAGGAGCAGTTCAAAGGTCAGCTATTAGTTCAACATTCTAGGTCAAATTTTAAAATCCCCACTTGGTTTATATCCAGCCTTTCCTCAGGCAAAATTGGTTCCAAAATTGTTAGGTCAAAGGAACTCGGACTTTGTGTGTGTTTGCCTTACAGACATTGTAAGCAGCAGCTTCAAGGAAAGAGGGGGTGTTTGGAGACAGTTGGTTTCCTTCTGCTGGAGGTTGTCTTCCACCAGTGGCTGGAATGGACCGGCCAAGATTTTTTTAGTACCCCAGTGAAGTCCTAGGAGACTGGCAGAGCTTAGAGGGCAGCAGTGCCTGAATTACATGTGACCTAATAGTCCTCAGATGAAAGGAATGAAAGCTGCCCCTCCTCAGTCCCACCACCACTTCCTGAGCCAGCACAGAGATGATTTTTCATGAGGAGGAGTTGCAGAGAACAGCTGGAGAGGAAAGGAGACAAGATGCCAAAGTTTAGCTCTACCAATTCTGTTCTCTGCTCCTCAACTTCAACAGAGCAGGTGCTTCTTAGCACTCCTGCAGATCCTCCACCAAGCCCCTCACGCCATCCTGACTGCTTCATGGCCATTTAAATGTATTCCCTTTCTGATTATGAACTTCTTATTCCACCTGAGCCTAGTACAGTTACAAGGGAACACCTGGAGCTTCAGAGGTTTTATCTGGGAGGTTCCTTGCAATTTCTCTGAGTCTTTTTGTCCTAAGAAAGGACTTGGGTTTCCACAAAAGTTGTTTAGAGCTTCCTCTGTTTTGCAGAGCATCTGAAATTCCAAATTTTCATCTGCTCTGAAGGGTGAATTTCACTGAGCCATGCAGAATTCTTGAAATGAAGAGCAATCTATCCTTGCAGATCAGCAAAAATATAATGAGCTACAACTGCATGCCGCAAGAATGTCTTTGCAAGTGGTATTTCGGTTCACGTTCATGTCCAAGCTACTTGGTAAAAACTACTGGAAATAAGGAAAGCACAGCAATTTCTGTGTTTAAAGTAGATTGGATATTAACTGATTTTGCTCAGTGCTGCAGAAAGGTGTCATCTTTGCCTCCAGAGAATTTAAGTGGGACTGGTCTTACAACTGAGCTTTGAACAGGCATTAGCTCTAAGAGTCAGGTTATTTAGTTTTGATTAAGAATGGGTCCATGTTACAAATAGTGTTGGAATATGAATAAATAGACTGTGTAATTAAAAGAAAGTCCATTTCTATTCATGGATCACACCACTGAAGCTTTCATAGAGGAAATGGGATGCTGGAGTTCTAAATTTAAGGAGTTATATAGGGGAAGCTTTGCAGACAAGAATGAGAAAGTAAAAAAGGAAATATTTTTTAATGGGAATGGCTGCTTTTTATATTTCCCATAAATGGGCTATTAGTCTCATATTGAGTTTTTCAGCGGTTTTTATCTGAACCTGGAAAAGGAAAAAACCATGGTTGTTCTCCTGAGCAACAGTCACAAGAAGGTTTATCTGCTCTGCCAGCTAATGCAGCAACATCAATGAACAGTTCCTGTCTGAACTGCTGTGTCATTAGGAAAATGGGAGAAGAACAAAGTGCAAATTAGCAGAAGGGAGTTTGAGGGAAAGAGAGAGATTGGAAAACAAAATCTGCAGTCGATTAAAAGCTTTGCATTTAAAGAAATCAATTGGCAGGACATTGCTTGGCCACAAGGATAGCGCAGCCTGTCAGTCACTCACTGATTCTGTGGAAACAACATGAAATGTTGAATCTGGACAACGAGGGGGGACCGCTGCAGAAGAGAAACAGCAGCCAGGCGAACAAACAACTTACCCAACTGCCAGGAGGACTCCTTGAATAATTCATAAAGAACTAAACAGTTTGATTGCACATGGGTTCTGCATGTTATTATGAAGTTGATTAGCTTTTACTCCATGAAGGATGGCTTGGCTCCATAAAAGGTATGATTAATTTATTTGTTTGTTTTTTGGTCCCTCAGAGCTGTGCCACAAAGTGGCAGGTCAATGGCATGTGCCCGGCATGTGTTATAACAATGGTGTTATCCGATGATTAGAGAATCATACAGTTCAAGGGAGGTCATACTATTGATATTCCTGGGACACCATTTTAAACAGAGATCTTTTACTTCAGAGCCTTGTAATGCAACAGAACATTTCAGACATTGACTGAAAACAGGTTCAATTTTTTTTTGTTTTGGGGATTTTTTTTACTGTTCATTGGATACCTGACAGAAGAAAGGTCATATGTCATCTATCATCTATCATCTGTCATATATCATCTATCATATATCAGGTCATATGTCAGCAGTCAAAACCTGCTGATGTGACTGGAAAGATGTCTAATATTTTCTGAGTGATTTGAGTTGGAATTTTTATTTCTTTTCCATATGCAAATTTATGATTTTTTGTGTTCAAGTCTCCTACAGAGAGACAGGGGAGCGATTTTCACAGTTCTGAGCAACACGTGAACACTAGAACCTTTGGGCACCTTCTGCTATGTTTCTGATGAAGCAGTTTCAGCATGTATGTCCAACCTGGATTTCACTTGTTCTATATCTGTTTAATTTTTTTTCTTAATAACCAAAAACATTTAAATGTCCTTTTAAAGCTAACCACCCTGGGGACATGAGTTGCTCATGTTTTTATTAATCAGACCTAGAACCCCTTAATGCTGGTTACAACAGAAATGCTATTCAACCCTTTGGTTTGTCTGGGGTCAACATGCAATAAGATTGGCAAGTCTTCATCCCTTTATGAGTAGCCTGATGTATTTCTGTACTGAAATAACCCGATAACTGAAGCTAATGAGCCAGCCTTCATAAATACCCAAGAGGTGAATTTCTGAATATGCTATGAAACCAAGCTGCCTCAGTGACCTGAGGCATGGAGAGAAGAATAAGATCCCAGGCTGTCTTCCATTGTGGCCAGTTGCAGTCTGCCCTTCCACATCCCTCCTGGAACAAGGGTCAGCTCCAACAGCTTCAGCTTCATTTGCAGATGAGCTGAGTAACCCCAGACCAGAGGAAACCAAACCCTGCTGACAATCAGATCCTGCAATTGATTTTAAGCTTGGTGCTAGAAATGGCCATTTTTGACCACACCACGCCCCCTTTTGGAGGGCTGCCATCGGGAGGAGAGCTGTCCCGGGCACTGCTCCCCAGGGTACTGCTCCCCCGGCGAGGTCTGGGCTGGCTGCAGCTGAAGCAAGAGCCCAAGCTGTTGTCAGTCCTGTTAACTGTCCCAATATGCAAAAGTTTTCAGACCACCTCAGAGTTTATTTGAAGGGAATAACACCCTCCACTTGCATAAGACTAGGGGAAGGATCATGCAAGTGTCACACCTCACAATATAAAACTTAGGTGACATCTCCAGCCTAACCACCCTGGCATTAATTTAAAGATCTAAGGAGCCAATCTTATAACCCAGACTGCCTTTGCACTGAGATGGCAGAAGGCAAATACTGTACTCCCTACAAATATTGTATGTCCTGTACTCCCCAGACAACTGCCCTGTCATTTTGTTTAACTTTTGACGAGGAGGGACCCACTATAGGGCTGAAAAGGAAGCTTACTGTATAGGCTAATAAAGTGTGTCAAAAAAATACTTCCCTGTACACCTCTCTGCTCAGGAAAAGGCTGAGATTTTCAAGTAATTTTACACATGTTGGCTAAACACTGTCTGAACTAACCTTAGTCTGAGCAGTACTGACCCTGTCCGTAACAGGACCTGTAAAGACTCAAGGTTAATTCAAGATTTTTATATTGCTTCTAAAAAAAAAAACCAAACAAACACAAAAAAAAAACCCAAACCCCACAGAATTAAAAATGAACAGCTAACCCATGTGCTTTCACAGGCTAATGGTTTCTGCAACCTTTTGACCAAGCAGCGTATATTTATTGAAAGTGACATTGAATCCTTAGTGTCATCGCCTTCAATATCCAATTATTTTGCTGTTATTCACTATGCCCTACACCATTATTCTGAGTGTGTTTAGCTCCATACAGAACACATTTCCTCCCCTCAAATTCACTTTCCAAACAGTCAGCTGTGGGCTGCATTTCCTTGAAGATTCATTTTCACTTTGTGAATTGGATGCAGAGCAAATTTAGTCTAGTTTATAACAGACTGCTTTCCACAACAGTATCAGCAACTTTACAAGAAATCTCTGCAACCTGTCTGTGCTAGGTACCAACATATGCGCTGGGCCATCTTGTCTAGACTGCGCTCTTCCTAGAAAGGTTGGACTAGATGATCTCTGAGGTCCCTTCCAACCTGGGATTCTGTGATATGTATCCTATAGAGAGAGTCCTTGCCTGGGAAACTAGTGAATGCCCAAGACAAGACACTAAGAGGACTGAGGTGCCATGTCCTCCCTCCACTCATTCCCTATAATGTTGTGATAGCCAGCCTTTTTCCCAAATGAATCACTGGATAGTATGACAGGATTGTAAATTCATGAGCTGTTTTCAGTTTTTAAGAAAATATCTCTTGCAGTTATGGAAATCTGATGTCTATGTTATCAAAATGGTCTAGTTGGGGAATAATCTGAGCTGAAGCCACCTGATCTGCCTTTGACTTTACTGGAGCAGGCAGGGTAGCTGGACGCTTCAATCACTTTCAAATCACTGCATGTAGAGTGTTGTTCCTGTCCTAATACTCTGAGCACACAGGTGACGTTTAAACCACTGGTGCACTTTCCTGTACGGAGAGAGAGATCCCAAGCCAGTATCTCAAAGGATATATTGTTGTTTTATCAATAGTTAATTTTATTTTTCTGACCTGATCTGCATAATTCATCCCTTCTAAACTTAAAGATGTATTGAACCACAGCAAGAAGAAAACAATCTAATACTTTGCTTTCTTTCCCTTAAGGAATTTGTTTCCGTCATAATCCAGGTGTTTTTAGGACCCTATGTAAATACCATTACAGCTGTGTCATACCTATATATGCTTATTTGTACACCCACATATACACACACAACTAATCAGCTTCTCTTTCTGTCCTAATCCATTTCCTCTCTAATACTAATTTAATCTTGTCCACTGCATGTAAACTATTAAGTCAGAGAATACACTGAATGAATGGACTGTCTTGGATAAATAGTAATTCCTAAAAAGTGAATCTGACTTTTAATGATGCAAAGTTAAGTTAACAGAGAATAATTCCTATTCCTACAGTGATGCTGTCCACGGATGTTGTTGCTTCACTCTTGTCCTGCCTAGGAAGGCAGTATTTCATCCTCAGAACAAATATCCAGCATATCTCAATTAACCTACCTCTTTCTTTCTCTCTTACTTTTCTTCCATTCACAAAAATAATGCACTTTATTGAGGATGTAGGAAACTGTACATCCTATTATAAGTCTTTGGGAGGAGATCGAGCTATAAAGCTGTCTAATTATTGCAGGGAATAAGAAGCATTTGTATGTATTGACTAACCCAGATTCCTTGTAAAAATCCAATCTAAAATAAAGATGTTGACATATTTTTTTCACAAACAGATCTGATTTCTATTCCCTTTCCCCTTGCTAAACTTAGGATAAATTATTTCAGAATGGCAATATTGATTTATTTTGCTTACCTGCTTCCCCAGGGCCAGAAAGAAAATATTCCAAGAACACAATCAGTATGATGCCTTTATGCTGCATGGCTGTCAGTAAAATATCTGTCCTCAGTGAAGCAAAAAAGAGCTGCAGTAATCTACAGGTTTGGTGCTTGCATGGCTTTTCTGTATTTTCTTTCTTTCTTTCTTTCTTTCTTTCTGCTCACCTTCCTCTCAGTGTAGGGGTCAAGGCTGCTGTCTCATTCTTCTTGTTCTTGTTCGGGTCCAGAGATGTTTTTTTTTTTCAGGGCTCAGATGCCTTCTGGGTGTCACCCGTACATTGCTTCCAATAAATAAATAAATAACAAGGATTTTCTGTGTGTTTACCCCTCTCCATGCAGAAGGCCGGGGACGTTCACATCCCTGATGCCGCCCCTTGCATGCACCATCGAGGGCTGATGTGACGCGCAGAGCTCTCTTCGGTCCGGTCCGTTGCTGTTGTTTGGATGCTATTCCAAAACTTTCATTTCTGCTCCTTGCTTTTGGTGGAGCTTCGTTTCGGCTTTGCCCGGGTTCCCCCTGGCAACCTTCCCTACCCCCTCGCACCTCCCGCAGCCTGCTGCTAACCGGGGTGGCGATGGGGTGCGGGCAGTGTGAACCCTGCTTTGTTAGGAGGTCTACCCCAGTACCTTCTTTCCCTTTGCTCCCTGCAGCAGAGGGTCATAAGAACAGAGTTGGCTTTTCTCCCTGAGAGATGATGAGAAGCAAGTGCTTTCTTGGCTCTTCTCGGTTTTTATTTTGGTTTGGTTTATTTTATTTTCCTCCTCCCTCCGCTGGCACGGAAGCCACTTCTCCCCCACCTCCAGGGGTTTGCTTCACACAGCGAGCGCCAGGGGATAAGAGTGAAAAACAAGCCCGCCGCCAGCCCGCCGGTGCCGGTGCCGGTGCCCGGGAAGCCCTTGCCGTCCCTGCCGCCGGACCGCGGCTTCTGGCCGCGATGTGGGGGCTGCGGCCGCCGGGGGGGGGCAGGGGGGCAGGCTCCGGCGGGGGGCTGCTCTCCGCGGGGGGTGCAGTGCCCAGCGCCCAGGCGAGAGGGGAGGAAGGGGAGGGGGGGATGGAGGATCCTTCCTCCCCCCTACTACAGCAAGGCTGAGGGCTGGGGGTTTCCTTCCCTCCCGAGGGCTCGGTAGTTATCTGCAAGTTTTGCCCCTGCCTCCCTTTCAGCCTCTAGCACATCTCTCAGTCCTAACTGGGCAGTTCTCCTCTCTGGTCCTCTCTGGCTGCAAAGGGGATTATTATAACATGTGATCTTCTTCCTGTTCTTTATATGTGCCTTTTTTTTTTTTTTTAGGGTGGAGGAGGAGGAGGATGGGTCGGGTCCGCACCTCCTCGCCGGCTGGGCTGGTCCTCGTTGCGCTCAGATACAGGCGTTGTTTTTCAGCCGCATCTTCTCCTCCAGGAGCCGGTGCGTGGGTATTTGTGTGTGTGCGTGTGCGTGTGCTCGTGTACTTATGTGCGAGGGCGGGGGCAGCCCGCGCAGCGCGCCCGGCCGGTGCCTGCAGTCCCTGTCCCTGTCCCTGTCCCTGTCCCTGCAGCACCCTCTGCCAGGCCGCCCGGCACACGGCACCTGCCCTGCAGCGGGGCACTGCCCGGCGCCCCGGGGGACACAGCTCCCGCTCCCGCACCCACAAGGCAGCCCCAGGGCGTGGGGAGAGAGGGGTGGCTTTGGGGTTCGGTTTAGGTATGGATCACACGGTCTACAAACGGGCACACGCACCGGGTTTCTCTCCGTGATCACAGGCATGAGCTGGGACGAGCCAGGCAGCGAGGGGACTTGTGGCTTCCCAGAGAGCTGGGTTGTCTGCTCGGGCACCGCTGACACCCGTGCCTGCCCCAGCCGACACCGGGCATGTCCCTGAAGTCGGGTTTGCTCAGGTAACTCCAACACAAAGCTCCCAGGCACCCAGGGAGGCTCCAGCGTGTAGCGATCAGGGGGCGAAAGTGCTCAGCCCTAGAAATAATTTTAATTCAGGGAGTGAGTTCCCCCCCCACCCCAGCTTCATTCTCTCTTTCTTCAGCTTTCACGGCAGTGTAACGCTATTAACTTCTGCTTGATGGCACAGAGGGAAGCAGGTCTGATGAGAGTCCAAATGCAGACGAGACTGTTCTTGTGCCCATGTGTGCACAGGGGGATTTGGAGAATGTGGGTCATAGAAGAATAAGGAAAGATTTATTTCCCTTTGGGGCGTGAATGTTTATGTAAGGCAGGGCTATTTAGCTAGGTTTTGGGGTGGAATTTTCTGACTTTACCCTTACCTTCCTTTTTTTTGTATGTTTTTAATAAGAAAAACCCAATAAAAATGTAAAAAATGTGAAGGAGGATTTTCCCTCTCCTTTTTGTCTTTCCCTTTTCTTTGAAAACAGCTAAAATACTGTATAATTACAAAACAAAATTCTCCTGCCACAAACGACAGTATCCTTCAGAGGGTTTGAGTCTGCTGTGCGCTCATCTCCCCTGTGATGTTCTGAGTTCTTTCAACTCAAGCATCTTCAGTGGGAGCTGGGGATGTGCAATATGTCCTAGAGCTAAAGCCAATGTGACATTAATGAGATACTGTCATTTAATAATTGTGCTTTGTTGTCATCGCTTGTTGATTGCTGCCTTTGTGGGGAAATGCAGCAAATTTTTATTCCCAGGTTTTAGGATCATTCCTAACTGAAGTGTTTCTCCCAGTTAATTTCGCCAGGCTTGAACTGAGACACTTGAGAAAATTCCCTGGCCAAGAGTTGTAGTTCTATGGATGTAATAAATCACAGAATCACCGGTTGGAAGGGACCTCAGGGATCATCTAGTCCAACCTTTCTAGGAAGAGCGCAGTCTAGACAAGACAGCCCAGCACCCTGTCCAGATGACTCTTAAAGGTGTCCAATGTGGCCGAGTCAACCACTTCCCTGGGGAGATTATTCCAATGGTTGACTCTCCTCAATGTGAAAAATTTCCCTCTGATGTCCAATCGGAATCTCCCCAAGAGCAACTTGTGTCCATTCCCCCTTGTCCTCTCCATGTGTCTCCTTGTAAAAAGGGAGTCTCCATCTTCTTTGTAGCTACCCCTTAAGTACTGGTACATGGTGATGAGATCCCCTCTGAGCCTCCTTTTCTCAAGGCTGAACAAACCCAGTTCTCCCAGCCTATATTTGTATGGCAGGCTTCCCAGTCCTTTGATCATCTTGGTGGCCCCTCTCTGGACCCCTTCCAGCCTGTCCATATCCTTTTTGTATAGAGGGGACCAGAACTGCACCCAGCACTCCAGGTGTGGCCTGACAAGCGCTGAGCAGAGTGGGATAATGACTTCTTTATCTCTGCTGGCGATGCCCTTTTTGATGCAACCCAGCATCCTGTTGGCCTTCTTGGCCGCAGCAGCACACTGTTCACTCATGTTGAGCTTTCTGTCCACCAGGACCCCCAGGTCCCTTTCCACAGAGCTGCTCTCCAGCCAGGTGGATCCCAGTCTGTCCTGCACTCCTGGATTATGTTTTCCCAGGTGCATGACCTTACACTTGTCCTTGTTGAACTTCATAAGGTTCTTGCTGGCCCACTCTTCCAGCCTATCCAGATCTCCCTGCAGAGCAGCTCTCCCTTCTGGAGTGTCTGCTTCCCCACTCAACTTGATGTCATCTGCAAACTTCATCAGGCTACACTTGATGCCGTTATCCAGATCACTTATAAAGATGTTGAATAACATTGGGCCCAATATCGATCCCTGGGGGACTCCACTAGTGACAGGTTTCCAGTTTGAAAAAGAGCTATTTACCACCACCCTTTGGGTGCGGCCTGTCAGCCAGTTCCCCGCCCACTGCACAGACCACTTGTCTAGGCCATAACACATCAATTTCTCCAGGAGGAAACTGTGGGGGACCGTATCAAATGCCTCGGAGGAGTCCAGGTAGACAATTTCCACCGCCCGCCCCATGTCAACCAGGCAAGTCACTTTGTCATAGAAGGCCACCAGGTTTGTCAAGCACGATCTGCCTTCAGTGAAGCCATGTTGGCTTTTCCCAATCACATGCTTCATTTGACTTGTGATGGCCCCCAGGAGGATTCGTTCCATAACTTTCCCAGGGATTGAAGTAAGGCTGATGGGTCTGTAGTTACCCACATCCTCCCTCGAGCCCTTCTTGTAGATAGGGGTAACATTTGCCTTCCTCCAGTCCTCTGGGACATCCCCCATTCTCCATGACTTCTCGAAGATTATGGAGAGTGGCCTTGCAATGATGTCAGCCAGCTCTCTCAACACCCTCAGGTGGATGTTGTCAGTGCCCATTGATTTGTGGGGGTCAAGCTCATGTAGTAATTCATATACTAACTCTTCCTTCACTGATGGTGGGTCGGTGTTCGGTTCAATCGGCAATTTTTGTTCCCAAAGCCTGGGACCCAACAGTGTTGGTAAAGACAGAGGTGAAGAAGGTGTTGAGGACCTCTGCCTTTTCTGCATCATTGGTGATTGATTCTCTTTCCATTTAACAGTGGGCCTATGTTTTCCTTCTTTTTCTCCTTATGGTTGACATGTCTGAAGAACCCTTTCTTGTTATTTTTTATGTCTACAGCCAGTGAATAATAAAGGTCAAGAAGCTCCTGTAAAACGTAAACAACAACTCAAAATGGAGAGCAAAGTTCATGTTGCGCTGTAAGTGGAAAATCAAAGTTAAGTACATTAATTTACTTGTGATGTCTGGATGGCAGTACCATAAGACTTTGTAGTTGTTGTTGACTGTAGGGTATAAAAGTGACTTAAAATTGGAAGTCTTAACACTTCCTCCCAATTATTGCCTGTCTTGAGAAAACCACTACCAGTGCTAATAAGTACATTTCCAGTTTAATACTACTAAAATCCATTCATGCCTGTAAGCTAGGAGGAGCTAACACCTAAGGGGGAAATTTTGCTGTTATCATTGACAACCACTGTTGTCTAGAAGATGAATTGATGAGATCTGAGAAACAGCCCATACCTGGAGGTGTCAGAGAATGCCCATCTCAGCTGTACAGTGTGTATGAACAGTGACATGAACAATAATTATTAACTTTAGTTAGTTCCTAACTATAGAAATGTAAATGCACAATCCTTGAGGTCTCAGACTCCAGACCATGACTCTTACTGGGACACTTGGGGAATCAGGTGATTTGGAAAGTGATTGAATTTGCTCTAGTGGCTTAAGCACAGCACCAGCTGACAAAGCACCCAGAGAATAAACAGCAAAACTGTGAATCATTCATTTTGGGGGAAGATGGAAGAGCCAACGGCATGGCACGGAGGGAGGAGGTGTGTCACCTGCACCACCTGCCCTCTCTGCTTGACAGGCCTGTTTGCAAAAGCCAGAGGACAGGCTGTCCTCTTCGAGATCACCCCAAGTGGTGGTACATCTGAATCGCTTAGCACCTTGCTTTCCTGGACCCTTTGTTCTTCACTCCTTGTACCTCTCCGGTTTGCATTGCCTTTCTTCCTCATATTTCCTCAGCAGCTATGACCAGCCTGAAGGAAATCTGTCGTGGACTTCCTTTATACCCTTTGCCTGAAAACAGAGGTCGGAGGAAAGGAATACCCCATGCACCTGTGAGAACCCCTAATCTCACTGCTCAGGAGAAAAAGGTAACGGGGAGTTTCACAGGGCCTCACTTCTCTTCCTTTCAGATAAATGCAGCTGGGGGCAGCAGACCTGATTACCTCAAATGCTTTTCTGAGCGTGCACCTAACTTTGTGGCAAGGGTATTTACTTGGTGTTATAATTTCAATGGGTAATGGAACAAAGTACTGGAAACCCTACTGCTTGCTTTCATTCCTCCTCCAGAGATAAGCAGGTTGATAGGAGAGAGATTTGCTGCACAACAGCTTCTGTGACTTTAAATGGCTAAATAAGAGGCATTAGACTTCAGTGTTGTCAATCCAGCATTGCTCCTTAGAGATGAAATTATGAATGCTCTTGCAAAAACACTGCATATGTATGGGAGTGAAAGCTAACCTCTCAAATACAATAATCATCAAATATGAAGAACCAACATCACAGTACAAGCTACACGTCTGTATATTTGCATAAAAGACCCGAAGATAATTTATTTTAACCAGTAGTCTGAAGTGTCCTGGAATTCAGGCAAGTTTGTAGGGAGTTGAGTTAATTATTTGTCTTTAGTTGCGTAATTATTTTCCTGTCTCTTTTTGTTTGAGTAGTCTATGTACACACTAAAGTAATCATTGCATTATTTCATGTTAGAGATTTAAAAAAAATCATCAGCAGAAAATAATGGTCAATGGGTGGACATCCTCAGGAATTTGTGTGGGAGGGGATAAGGTGGGTTCCTTAGCCTGAAAATCTGTGCTTCATCCCATGTAACATCACTTATAATGTGACATTCTGGTTCCTTCCCTATTAACAAGTTGCTCGCAACTTCCTTGCCTTTGTGGGAGTTCCCCACTGGCATCAGCAGCCAAATTCTTTCAAAGTCCACTTCCACAAGTAGAGGAGAGCCTAGTCAAAGGGTAGAAAGAGGAACAGCTGTGAGATATCCAGAGGATGTACGTCAATGTCAGGAGCATTCATGGCTGAGGCATCCTGTCTGTGCCTGGGACAGCTCAGACATGTGGAGGTGTGGCTACTAAGTGTGCAGATGGTGGCTGTGGCGTGTGATGGCTGTGAAGATAAAGGAGCAAGCAGTGAGCTCCACTGTATGTCAGAATATTCCCAACCATCTCCCTTGCATTTGCTAAATCACTTTTCCTCATGAGAAGTCTGCTATAGCATGAAGGATTTGCAGGAGAAAAGATGTTATCTCTCAAAAGGATGCCAAACCTTACTCTCTACCTGGGGAGAGAAAGGTAATGAAAGGTCCTCATTCCCTATACAGAAACTGGAATAGTTTCCTGCCTCCTTTAAGTGTTCCAGGGAGACGGCAGTAGACTGATTTTCTGGTCCCAGTCTAATGTCTAACATCCTACCTGCATCTCTCCTTCTTATCTACCGCATGTGATAAAAGGTCATGCTAGTTGGGTTTTTTATTAGACTGTTAAAGATTTAAAAGCTTCCTTTCTAATTTATTTTACTCTTAATCTTCCACTTCAAACTCCTAACAGAGTTAGAGACTCAGCTGGTATTTATTTTATATCTGAAAGGTCAAATCTCTTTTTTTAAGAGGTGTTCCATGCTTAGAGAAGCATGTAGACAGACAACTATAGAAAAGTTTGATTGTCTACAAGGTGGTTTTTAAGTCTTGAGACAAGCTTCCAGATTTTGTTGGCAGTGTCTAATGCTGAGCATATTGTGAGGCTTGTCTTTATGTATGACACAGTGTTCATTTTCTAATTGAAGTACTCGGGAAGCTTTGACAGAAGTGACGTTAATAATGCTCTGCTAATTTCCTCAGGATTTGTCCCTCTCTTCATATGCCCTCATTCCAGTTTTAGCCCTTTCTACAATAAAAAACCTTAGCACTGCCAATGTTTTATTTTCTTGGGCCTCCTTTTGCGGTTATAATAGAAATCTTATAAGTGAGATTTATAAAGCTCTGTGTGTTATGGGGCTTGCTGAAGAGGTATATAATTCTTCCTATCATACCGACTTTAATCTTCTTGGATAAGTCAAGCCATTTCTCAGAACTGATTCTGTTTATATGTTTTTTGAGTTCTTTTCCTTCGGCATTCTTTGCCTGAGGCCTGGAACAGCCACATCCTCTCTCTTTCCCTTCACAGCTCAGGAAACCCTAGCTTTCTGTTTCTCAGCATCTGTATCTTAATGTAAATATGCTACAAAGGAACCACCCCTAAAATCTTATGCTTGCTGTGTCCTTTGCAGAACAAGGATTTTGCATTCTCAATACCCACTGACATGCCAGTAAAGCTGGAGCAACTTGGGAAGAATGTGCACTTCTCAGTGATGCTCAGAATCAGAAAAAAAGAGTACATCTTCATCCATGCAGCAGTTTCTTTACATATCTTAGAGCCAAATCATGTTACAATCTTCCTGCTACCCCAGCATGATCATCTGTTACCTGATTGCAGTATCACTTGTGGCTGTCGTCAGGCCCTGAGGTCAGTAACAGGCCTTGATGACCCTGACAAGCCTCACCTCAGATGTCCACCCACACCATCTGCCCGTAGGCTTAGGGGCTACATTTAAACTCAGGCCTAGGATTTCAATTTCAGTTATGCTGGAGATGTGTCCGTCTCTAGTTCTTTCACAGACTGTCCCAGTGCTCAGCTGTGGACCTCATTGATCTGGTCTCCAGCCGGTGGGCTGACTTGCCCCTAGAAACCTTCATGGTGATTTCTGGGCCCTATCTCTCTGTGGTAACCATCACCAGACATGATCCTGACTTGCACTCCTAGTTTGGTCCCAGACCTGCGCATCACCGTGATGTTGCCTGCTGACCTGGACTCCTGGTAGATCCTGGCTGCTATCCCTGGGATGCCCTGCTTGCCTCTCTCAGGTAGTGGGAGGCTAGACCCTGGCTGGTGAGGTGTCTGTCCTGCTGGCTGTGTTACTCTGACTCCATATCCTTTAGGGAGCAGCTGGGCCTTGCTACTTCATGACATCCTAGTACAAAGGGCTGAAAACCAGAGCCTGTGATCTTGCATAGCACCTGAAGTTCTTGTTGAACTTTCTGGAGAAGCAGCAGGACTTCTGACCTTGATGGTGGCTTTATGCATTCAGAAATGAGGGCATTTTTAAAAGTTTATATGTGGATTGGGAAAGCCAATCTGTTGGCTCCTGTTCTGGAATGTCTGCATGATAAAGTACTTGGTTAAACTTTTGCAACCCATGGGGCATTTGTAGCAATGCCCAGTCAGAAATCAACATGTTTACTTCCCAACTGAGATGAACTAAGCTTAGCTTAGATCTTACCAGAAAGAATCATACAAGAAACAACTATCTTGCTTTTACAGTTGCTGTTTAAAGAATAGTGCTAGCAAAGATTCTGGGCCTGGATATCATCAGGCAGAAGAGGACAAGTGGGAGGCAAGCAACATCTCCACTGGGAAATGGCAGAACTAAGAATGAAACTGTTGTAGAGTTTAGCTAGTTGCTTCCTCTCCTAATGCTTCCCTTCCCCTCAGTAAACAAGGGGACTGCAGATCTTAGTGTTTGAGTGCCTCAAGATCCTTAAATTGGAAGTCCTGATGATGGCGTTAGAAAAGGGAAATGAACATCATTCCTTCTGAAAAGGCACTGGATCTTCAACAAACACCAATTAACAAAGAGGCTAGTATTCTTGATTTCTCAAGAGAACCTCACAACAAAGATTTACAGCTGAATGACTGGAGCAGGATTTCATGGGTTCTTTTGACTACATTTTCTTGACATTGAGAGGACTGAATTTTGATTAAATGTCAGCAGGACCCTGTTTTGCTGTATAAATGCCAGTGAATACAAAAGAAGACACCCTATTAGTGACTAGAGCTTAAACACAGGAATCAAATGTTAGATCTAGCTGGCAGACATAAGAGGAAGACTTTGCATCTGATGCTTGTATTGCACTGAGCTGAACTGAATCAGTACCTCGGCAAAGTCAGAGTGGATTTTTAAAAACAACCTATCAGGTTCATGAGTATAAGTGCAATTGATTATTTTTTTTTAAAGACACCAGTGAACTCTGGACCTAGTTTTTCAGAGGTGCTGAGCACATGCACTTAAGCTTCCGTCAGTGGAAGTTATGAACAGGAAGAGCACCTAAATATCAAATGCACAATGTCTAATACTCAGAATGCAATGTGTCAGAGGTAAAATCAATCCTACTTAAAGGTGAGAATAATGTTTTATATGGTGCTTTAATGAAATGCAAGGAATAATGGCCTTGTATTGCCTTTCCACAGGAGCATGATGAACAGCCTATTTGAATTTGTTCCTTGAGTGCCTTTTTCAGGTTATTCAGTTTATGACTCAATAATGAATATGCAAAATTCTTCCTGATGCACATGGCAATTGCCCTTTCATAAAGCAGTCAGGCTCCATCTAAGCAATTTTATGTGCCACAGCTCTCCTATTGAGAGACTGTTCCAGAATCTCTTATATTTAAATTCTTCTAATTTCAAGACTACATTTTTTATGGCCAATTCACAGCTATTTATTCCTTTTCCAGCATTTCCCTGAAGCTTCTTCCTGCTTTGACATTTATCCTACAGTGAGACAGGAATCAAGTGTCACCTTTGTTCAGTTAAGCTAAACAAGCCCCAGACTTAGTCCTCTTTCATAAGATCAGCTCTCTATTGTCTGTGCATCCAAGGCGCCCTTCCCACCCTTCATATAACATCCAAGTTCATGTTTCATTAATGTTTGCGTCATCAAAATTCAGGCTTCTGCTAATGTGTAACATCAGTAGGATAGAGGCTCAATCTAAGTGAATTTATTTGAAAATCCAAGCAGATTGTGCTTGCTTGCTTGCATCTTTAGGGTGAAGAAAAATATTTGCCCATCAGATTCATTATAATAAAAATAATATATTGATCAAAGACTGGGTGATCCTTGCCAGGCTGGAAGCAAAACACTCATCCTGATAGTTCTCTGTAGTTCTCATAGGCAAGCAAAATGCCAATGTGCAAATGCTTTCTTCTTGATTTTGTTGTTGCAAGGGGTGATTTTATTCTTATTTCAGAAATCTCTTATATCTAGAACCCACTGTGGTGGCTGCTTGATGCTGCGATTGACTTTGAAAATCCTCACGTATTTTGTCATGGTGTGGATATAGCTGGGAATTTTGTGTTTATTAATAACATGCCCTTGAAAAATGACTGCTTATCTAACTGGAGAAGAATAAGGTGGTATATGAAGATGGAAGTTGCATTTGCTCATTTGGTAAACAGGTTTTCCCCCTTGTCATTCTCTGTGTGGAATGGCAAATCTAATTTGTAGGGTTTTACTGGTCTGATCCTCAGCTGGTGTAAATCAGTGTAGCCTCACTGATCTGAAGGGGTCTGACCCATATGCCTGTTCAGTAGCAAGTACGCCAACAAAAACCACTCTTAGTATGGGGCATTTTTAGATGATGTTCTTTCTGTCTGCTCTAAGGTATGTGAGATGGGCATGCTCAAATGAAGGGGCTGGAGAGCAATAGCCATAAGAGCCAGACCACAGTCATGTTGAATGAGGAGGTTTGTTACTGAGCTAAGGGCTTTATAGAGCTTTTCAGGACTTCTTACCAGGATGGATGGTGATGATACCTAGAATGGATGGTTCTAGATACCTATTTCCTGTACTACAGCCTACCCCTTCACTTCCCCCAGAAAATACTTGCTTCCATAACTCTCTGAACTGCCAATGGCAGGTGTCACAAATGTAGAGTATCCTAGCTATACTCAGCCCTCTCTGAAACTGGGCTTCCCTGGTTGTTTTGTAGAACGTTGTCAGATCTGGAAGAAAAATTGGTCCCTTTCTATCCTTTCCACAGTCATGAAAAAATCAGCCTAAAGAAGATGTGAAATTCCATATGACTGGTGAATATCTTCAACTAAAAGTCATTTGCATAGTATCACCATTTGTCAGGGAATTTACAAGATCTTTTAGCATCTTTGCATGAAACTGGCTTTTTAAAGATTATACAATCTTTATTGTCATTATGGTTTTAATCAAATGGAACATGGAATACAGAGACATGACTTAACAGACTGTTACTAAAGACAGTGATTTATTTATAGTTTCTTTTATCCAAAAGGACATACTGTACTTTGCTTTCAAAGAGATTACCAGTAGTTTGCAATAGGGAGTATAAGCCATATAGCATCATCTGCAGAATTTAGTTCAGTGCCTAGTAATCACTTTAGCTAATTTGGAAGTGATACATGTAGCATTAATAAAATACTGTAAACCACCACCCTCTGCAATACATTAGGATGTTAAATGTAGTGAATCTTTAATAAAACTTAACCCAAGAACATCTTCATCAGGGAGTACGTCACATAACTCAGAGCTAAGATCCCTCTTTTGAATGGAAAGTACAGTAGGGTCTTCAGTGTCTCTAGCAGTTCAGGGTCTCAGGCTAAGGATTTCTGAACAATATTTTCCTTGGTAGTTCAGTGCCCCCTAGCATTGTGAGAGGGAATTAATCCACATCTGATATTGATAGGACTGAGCACTACTTAACAAATCTCCAAGGTGTCTCCATGCAGACTTGGTGGGGGTGGGTAGGGGAGGGCTACATGTATACAGCAATTGAATCTACAAGGAAAGAGGCAGGTGGAAACATTTCAATAGGAAAGCAGAAATGGAGCTCCCCTGGTGTGAGCTCGGCCTTTTAAATTATATCATCCTTGTGATAGCTTAGGCAGGCTTCCAGCTGAGTCTGATTGAAGTTCAGGGCCACCCATTTACCTCCATTTCTCTTTTACACTGATTTTTGTCTCTCTTGGGTTTTTTGGCAGCTGGCTTTGCACAATGCCTTGCGTTATTTCCCACCTGAAATACAAAAGAAGCTGGCACTGGAATTTGCTGAAGAACTCAGGCTGTATGGCCATATCTATATGTACAGATTCTTTCCAGATATCGAGATGAGGTAAGGACTGCCAGGTTCGCATTGTATTTGGCTGCCATTTCCTTACCCAGCTTTCACCTGTGAAACTGACCTTTAAATAGCGGCATTGCTGTGTCCTGATTTATCTCTTGTAGAAGTCACGTAATAACATATTAATGAACTGCATCATCTGAATAAATTGGATGTTCTATGTACTGTTAGATAGCAGTGATTTCATCTCCAGTGAGTGATACTGCGTGTTTTGGGATGCTTTTCTGTAAAGCTGTGTAACAGTGATCCTTCATCCTCCAGCTTTCATCCTGTTCTCTGTCCTCATGAGAGTCCCATGGGACTAGTAAAGAGGCAGTGTGCACCCTTCTGCATAGGTTGTGGCAGGGCCAGGACAGTCTCACTGCTGGAAAGCTCAGCACCACTCAACACAGGGACAGGATTGGGCAAGGTTGTGTGCTTGGTAATGCCAGCTTTACCACACACAGAGATCCCAAATGCTCTGCCCCGTAACAAGTCTTAGTTTCTAGAGGCCAGTCATTATTCAGAGACCTCTGACTGCAACTTGGACAGAAAATTTGCAATAGTCCTGAGCTGCTGCAAGTCAAGTCTCAGCTGAACCAAGAGGTGTGATCAGATGAGAGGATGGCTTGAGACCTGCTGTGAGTGGCTGGTTGTTTCCCAGTCTCACAGAGAAGGCTTTCTGGGCTTGAAAGACAGACAGTACATTTTTCCGTCATTGGAACCTGTATCTGACCCTGGTTTGTAATATGCTATGTGCCTGTTATCTTGGAGCATCACTTCATTCTAGGGCTGATGGGGCTAATGTTTGTGAAGCAGAACAGCTTTAGAGAGGGCTGCCAGGGGCTAGCTGCTTTTTTTTAGACTGATTGATTCCTTTTTGCATCCAGCAGGGGCCTGGTTAATGTCTATACAGAAATCTGAATAAAGCAAGCACCTAGAAAGCACTCCAATTTCCACAGACATCCATATTTCTGTGCTGTCCATACTGGTCTGGGGTCAGCTCTTGCATAATTCAGCTAAAGTGAGGACAACTGGAAGACTGTCTGAAAGGTATTGCAGAGCTGGACTTCAAAGGACCGTAGTCCTGAACTGTAGATGAGAGCACCTTCCAAGTATGCTTGGATGAGACAGTCCATCAGTTTCCACCACTGGCATCAGTGATTCTTTGATAATTTTAAATACTTTTTTTTCCTTGTGACCATTTCACTGATCACTCATTCTAGGAGGTTCTTAGTCTCAGATCAAGGAAATGCCTTTTGTTCTCTGTAACCTGGTAGTATTTGACTTTTGTTCTGTGTATCCCAGGGACTACAGTCCAACTTGGTTTCCACACCAGCCACATTCCCATACCAGCACACTCAGCTGATATCTGAACTTTGGGTTTCTTATGTTCTGAGCAATATTATGTGGAAATATCTGCTCTTGATGAATTGGTATCATTCCACAGAAATCCTGCTATTTTATCATATCAAGCTTAGAAAAGCAGAAAACACCAATAAAAAAAGTATTGTGGGAAAACTCGGATGCTTTCCTTCCTGGTTTGGCAATGAATGCAAGGCATTGGTTTTAGAATCCTGATGTAAAAAGCTAGGATGAAGTGCATGTGATCATGGGAGGAGCCCATTTGCTAAATCCATAGAATATACATTCCAGATCTTCGCTCATGAGCTGTCAGTAGTTGTCCAATTTCTTTTGTAGTTGGCACTCTTTAGCCTAACCTTCTCAGTGTAGCTGCCTTGGTTGTGCAAAGCAAG
Source organism: Phalacrocorax aristotelis (assembly GCF_949628215.1). Classification (NCBI taxonomy): domain Eukaryota; kingdom Metazoa; phylum Chordata; class Aves; order Suliformes; family Phalacrocoracidae; genus Phalacrocorax; species Phalacrocorax aristotelis. Next base: position 12,381,942 of record NC_134281.1, read on the forward strand.
AGTCCAGCCACTGAAGGTCTATGGTCCAATAAAAGGAAGATAATTTAGAAACTACATCAAATGAGCCTATTTACCTTTAGGAATTTCCAGCATCTGTATTGCTGTTGTTGCTTACAGAAAGCGAAAGAGCAAAACTCTTGATCAATGGTGATACTTCCTTTTGGTATCATACCTTGGAGACCTCAGCACAATTGTACTAAGACCTGTGTAAACTCAGCAAAGGAACTGTCCCTGCTCTGAAGAGCTACAGTATAAATGTAGGACCAGACGTTTTAGAGCAATTTGATATAACAAACAGATGGAGGAGAAGATAACAGTGAGATGATTACAGTAGTTGGCTTTGAAGCACATCAGTGCTAGGAAACCTGACTCAGAATACCTTTGTGAGGGTTTCCCATATCTCACCTCTCAACTTTCTGGATGAAATGTGTTTTATTCATCAAAAAGGCCCATATTTCTCCTAACTAGTTCAATTTTTGAGAGGTACTTTAAAACTGAAATTCAAGCTGGGTGTTTTTTCTTAGATAGGATCTGGTGAGCCTGAACGCAACTTCCACTGATGCAGTTTTCCCCAGCATTGCAGGACTTAGCTGCTTGGCCCAGCAACCATGTTACAGAGGCCAGTTCCAGCATCCCCAAAATAATTCAGTTAAAAAGCAATGAGGGCTCTTGGCACCATATTTATAACCAATTGTGATTAACTGATTCAGCAAATGATAAGCTGAATACAATTTTTTTCTTTGCTTGGTTCTGATAACAGTTAAAACCTGATTTGCCTGTTAAGGTACGTATGTCATTTCAGACCTGCACTTTCTCCTTTTTTTTTTTTTTTTTCCTCTTCCCTCCTGAATAAAAGCCTGCAATTCAAATGAATGTGTTGCATGCAGGAATATTTCTGTGGGGTATGTTGTTGTGGTTGCCTTTGTGAGTCGGAGCGTCTCCTAAATTTTTGTGACTGTTTCAGAGCGTACCCCATAGGAGACTACCCTTGCAAGACCAAATCAGCTGCTGCCATTATGTTGATGATCATGAATAATCTGGATCCCTCAGTGGCTCAGGTAAAGAAAATAAGGAAGCTGGATTCATAGGGCAGTAGCAAATGTGCAAGTTACTTCCTGTATGTGCTCTCACATAAAAAATGAATTTAGGCGTATAGGTGAACTTAATCCTTGTGCAGATGATACTCCTTCCATGGATTGAATAGGATTTTAGTTGTTCATAGGCCTTTTGCTGGTTCTGTGCTCCAAGGTACATGCCAGTCCCTGTATACACAGAGCTGGCTGCTGTGTGTTAGCTACACAGGCCAATTTCAGTAGAGCCAAGGCAGCCTCCTTACAGAGGGATGTGCTAGAATGTCCATTTCTGTGGGGCTAAGCCTGCAAGGGACTAGAGAGGTGTCTATACTTTTCTTGTGGTTGTGTTTTGATTCCTGGGGTTTGGGGTCTTTTGTATTAAGTCCTTTAGTTTCCTGCTGTGTGCAGTTGTTAATCCCGCACAGTGAGTCCTGGTGCTAATTCAGACCTCTGAGGCCTCCTACAACACCAGCAAGGCTCACTCCAGCTCCCTCTATGTACAGGAAGTTGGTCTGATAGGTAGAGCTCAGCTCTTAGTACATTGCTTCTACAACATATGTTGAAAAACTAGTGCTGATGCTTCCTGTACCTTTGAAAGCTCATCCCTCAAGGACAGATGTACTAGATTACAGGACCAAAGTCCATCTTTACAGGCACTACCCAGTGTAATGCATCTTTTTGCAAATGGCAGGGGAGAGGCCATGCAACATGCCCTGCTGGTCTTAGACTCTTCCAGCTGTAAATGCAGTAGTGACCAAACTGTAAGCTCACTCAGTCCCTGTTTGAGGGAGTTTACCAGGATGTCTGTCTGTTACAGAAACTGCAGTCCAAGAATCACTTTGTAGCATTCTGCATCCAAAATACCATTGTAACAATAACAGGCATCTCATTTTGAAAAAGAATTTTTTTTTTTCTTTAATTATCACTTTCATGACAGTATTTTCTGTTTTCAAGAATCTAGAGAGTGGCGTTGCAATAAGCTAAAGAAAAGATTTATTACTGAGATTAATAAAACAGCTTGGAGATACAGTGAAATGTTTCAGAAAAGTGCTTGCCTAATTGTTAAATTGTCTTTTTCAGTTTCCTCAGGAGCTTGTCACTTATGGAGGAAATGGGCAGGTCTTCAGCAACTGGGCGCAGGTAGGACATTGCTGCTTTTGCAACTTGTTTCACAAAACCAGTTTCACCCTCCCCCATGCACATTCTGCTTAGGCAGTTTGTGATAATCCTTGGCAGTCGTCGTCTCAAAATACTCCAAAACATCCTGTCTGGATAAAGGAATGCTTAGTTAGGAACTGCATAGATGGGGAAAGCTTTATTTAGTAAGGAGAGCACAGACAGCCCAACAGAAACACTAAACATAATACCATAAACATACCAAGCTGTGTATGATGATGTAAAGACCAGTTCTTTGTCTTTCTCTGCATTTTTATGTGCCAGTGTATTTTGTGTATTCTAGGAAATGAAAAAGTGTACCTTTTCCTTATTTATGGTACTTTTGCCACATTTTTCATAGCAAGTAGTGGAATAAAAAGCCAAAAGGCTTTGATTTCCAAAAGTGCAATCATGAGTCTTTTTCCAAGCAAATCAGATTAGCTGTAAATATTTACATGCTAGCTGGCCAGATCATAGTGCACTTTACTGTCTGGCCTAGCAACATTATCCCTGATCTTCCAAGAATAATGGGAGGTGGATAAAAGCCTGTCTAAAATCAGAGCTGGGATGTTTAAGGTGTGATTATATAATCTCTCTTTTCCTTTGCTATCCAAAAATGGCAATAAATACACTTGCTTTAATTCAAGTACTGCAGAATGCCTGTGGGGAGCACTTGCAGGAGATCTTTTTGCATCAGCAGCATATTTAGACATGTTTTCTATGAGCTCAATTTTTTCTCTCAAGAAAAAAAAAGCTCTGAGTCTGAATGCTCTACAGGTGTGTGGTGGCAGGAGGAACATTTAATGAACAGCTATCCTGAGTGTCTACGAATAGACACAAATGTGGTTATTGTGAATGCCAAAATGACATCATCCCTGCAGCCTCTGGTGTGCCCCAAGACCACAGAGTGGGGACAGGTGGAGGTGTGGCATTGGGTTTTGCAGTGCAGAACAGAAACAGCACAGGTAGAAAGCTCCATCACCCTGAAGGGCAGCATCACTCCTGAAGGCTGGGAAGATCTTGATTTCTGATTCTGTAGCTTACATAAGCAAGTGCTGACTTAAGGAGCCAACTGCTGTCATAAAGGATCATGTATGCACCTTGTTGTGGCTCTATCTGAATCTGGCCTCTTGCTTATTAAAAAATCCAAGCCAAACTAATGTGTAAATGAAGTTCCTGGTTACAGTGAGGAATCCATTCCTCTCCCCTAGCATGGGACTGAGTGATCTGGATTTTCTTCCCAGTTTGACTGTGATTTTTCATTTGTGGCTAAAATAAAACTTATGCTTTAGTTCCCTAATCTGGTAAATCGGAGTTAAATGCAAGTCTTAGGCAGCTTTTGAGGCAAAACTGTTCTGATGTTAAAAGAAAGGTACCATGACAATGCACACCATTTCCTTAGCCTCTGTATTAGTTAGCAAATGTCAGTTAACTAATGCCTGTTAACCACGAGTTTTACAGCATTTCTGATGTGAGCAGTGCCAGCAGTTTACATAGCAGCCTTTATTGGACTGACATCTCTTAGGCAGCTGCTGGGCTGCAAGGTGAAGTAGAAGCGCTGCCAAAGTCAGAAATACTCTCTTCTTTCTTGTTCTCATCCAAGCCAGGGCTATGACTTGCAGTTGTTTCACAGCAGAACAAACAAAACCTTTTTGGTTTTGCTTCCTTAGAGTAGCAATCACATGAATGATTCAGTTATGACAGAACATTTGTTCTGTTTGTGGTTTGAAAACAACATGCTTTTTTGGAAATCTACCACTGCAGAATTCCTAGTGAAAAGGTTCCGTTTGGTTTACATCGTCCATGCAGACCTGTGCTTTCTTCTGGATAATTTAAAAGAAAGAACCACGTCCAGAGCTAACTTTACAGGCCTGCAGGCAACAGAACTGTTCTTTAAGCTAGGAAAGGCTTTTGCTTCCTCCTGACCAGTTGTGCCTTTCAATGTAAAGAGTTCTATCTTACAGCTTCTAGTTTTATTACAGTGTTTTTCCCAGCCTGCTAAAGAGTTGAGAGTTCAGACAGTTACCTGTTCTGTCCTAGGACCAGAATGTGATTATTCAACACTTTTCAGGAAACAAAAACAAAATGTAAAAAGCAAGACAGTAACTCTAGTAACTCTTTCCTGTTCAACTTAACTTGCAACTTGGGAAATGAGCTGGGTTAGAAAGGACTGGCTTCAAATCTCTACCATTTTTAATTCAGATCAAGGACACAACCACAGAGGTTAAGTGCCCGTGACAACTGGTTTTATTTATTTGTCACCAATACTTTTGTCTCTTTGATCAGTTCCTTTTTTTTTTTTTTTTTCCACAAAACTTTGTGTCCCTACAGAAACTCTAGTTTCAAGCTATTGTTGAACTCCAATACTGCATAGGAAAGCTCCTTTCAGGCCTGGTTGTCACATACTGAAAGTCCCATGGAATATAATGGGCTTTGTGATAGACAGTGATGGATGAGAATCGAATCTATAGGCAGCTTAGATGGTCCAAACCTACTTTTTTGGCATACATGAGGAGTAACTACTGAGTTATGCAGACAAAGTTGAGATGCATTTATTTGTGTATTCCTGGGTGCATCAAGGACTTTCTTCACTGTCCACAATGAAAGCTGAATTTTTTTTCTTTGAGAAGAAAATTATTTCATTTTTAAGTGCACATTGTAATATCCATTTGTTGGGAAGATGATAAGCACTAGAAGATGCTGAATTATGCATTTCAGGTTAGGATCAACAATATGCATGGGTATTTTATTCACTTCTGTAGGGAAAATTTTACTGTTTGGCTTTGAAAAGATCACCAGAAAAGTGCCAGATCCAAATGGTTAACCTCAAGATAAAATTAGAAGGGCTTTAAAAATGAAGGATTTCTGGGGTTTGTACTGGAAAAATTATTCTGGAACTTATTCAGACTTTTGCTAGTTGGTGATTTATATTTCCTGCTGAGTGATACCACTTAATGGACTTTATTAAAAGCAAGAATGTGTTGAGAGCTCTGGCTGTTATTCCATCTGTGAATACACCTCATTATCTCTCTAGCTGCCTTTGTACTCAAAGTGTAGCAGCTTCACAAAGAAATGTAAATGTAAGATGCAGATTCCCTCACTTTCCTTGCTTTTCCTTTCAGTTCTGGTTGGTAATGCACTATTTGTCAGAGATGACTGAAGAGCAAACACTAGTAATGTACAGTGGACATCCTCTGGGACTCTTTCCCAGCCATCAGTATGCTCCTCGATTAATCATTACTAACGGCATGGTAGGTATTAGCATCTTGTTTTCTCTTTTACTTCATCTTCTCTTTACTTTTCAAGTGTTTGCTGAATTAAAATATTATTTATACTACCTGAACTTACAACAGCACACAGGAGAATCTGGGGCCCAAATCCTACAGCGTTTATTCCAGTACAGCCACTTTCACCTCAAGTGTGCTGATCTGCAGTGATGGAGGGAACAATCCTTTCCTTATTAGATGACTTCTGTTCTGACTGAGCCTGAGCTGTACATGTTCTTGACCAAAACAGTTCAGCTAGGCTGAGTTTGGAAGATATCTGGACTGCTTTTCTTGGAAGGCAAGCTAGGCAAGTGAACATAGTGGTTCATTGCCAGTCTTTTGAACCGTTCAATATCTATCTCCCTGCAGGGTAGTTTTGTGGCTAGAGGACTGCTGTCCTTAAAACCTGCATGACAGTCACACTGCCAGAAGACCAGACATCTTTTTTTTCTAAACTAGATTGCATGGAATAAAGCACCTGAATTATTCCTGTTTTTCACTGTTTTTCTATGTGTATGACCATAGTTAGAGAAATGTAGGCTGTTAAAAAGATCTGCTTAAATCTCTAATTTGCTTATGTGGGATTTTCTTTTGTATGTTTTCTTAGGTTATTCCCAACTATTCCACCAGAGATGAATATGAGAAGATGTTTGCTTTGGGAGTAACAATGTAAGAAGATACTTCACTCTTAAAATATATCCAGTACTTAGCTAAAATGTAATACAGACGTCAGGCAGTAGCTGATTAAAATTTCTAATGCAGGTGGGTTTCAACTGTGCTGCATAAGTTTGAGTTACATTCAGCCACATATATAAGGATGCAATTGATGTCTGCTAGGAATCAGTATTAGGTTTGTGTGTGGGACTTGGCTGAATTACAGCCTGAAGCCTTGGTCATAACCTGCTTATAGCACTGGCTAGTTCCACTTTGCAGTGTGTGTTTTACAGTCTACAGAAAACACAAGTTATTAAACATTCCTTCACACTAAGAGAAAGCTTTGAAGCAGAAAGATAGCTTTTTTTAAAATGATTATTTAGCTACTTTCTTACTGCTGATCTAGTTGATGAGCATAGGATTATTTTTCTGTTGTGTACCTTAAATGAAAACCACTGGAGAGCTGGGTGTGTACAGATAAGGAAACTAAAAGAAATTAAAGGGCATGAATAGAGACTATTCATTGCCACTTTCCTGGGAATTTCATAGGAATGTGGGCAACCATTTTAGGCTAACAACTTCAAAAGTGGCTATGTGACTTAGAAGCAGAAGTGCCACTGAAAACCAATGGCATAAAGATGCCAACAAGGTGAAAAGGAGTGTTCTTGTGTCCTAGTCACTATGCTAAATGCCAAGACACATTTACACCCAGTTTTTTGATCCGTGCGTTTTTAAACTCAATTTAATGAGCTAAATGCTGCTCCGAAAACATGTTGGTGCATTGCTAATGAAGAAACTCAATTAAGTTGTGAATTTGGTAATAGCAGATCTTTAACAACAAATTGAAGCACAGAGATTTTTTTGTTATACTAGAAACCAATGTAGACATGTACAGAATTCATTCCAGCCTGAGTGACGTGGTATCATTGTGTTCGTTGCTATTGCTAGGTATGGTCAGATGACTGCAGGGAGCTACTGCTACATTGGGCCTCAGGGGATAGTCCATGGGACTGTGGTAAGAAACTGGGGAAAGGTCTATTTGTTGATACCTTTTGGAGGAGGGTATCTCCTGCAGTGGCTGGTGACTGGAGTGGATTGAATTGCTGTGAGAGGATGTTCTGACTGCCAAAGAAATTCTCATTGCCCACTCCTTAAAAAAAAATTAGTGTGCTTCCACTCAGATAGTCCATGGCATCTTATGTAGAACACAGACCTGAAGGAATCTGCAATCAAGGTCTCAATCTGAGCTCACCTAGCTACAATAAGTGAAGTATGAATTGACCAAATCTGTTAGATAAAAACATTTTCTTACGTGTTCTTTTAGCTGTTTCCTCAGGTTTCTTTTGCAGCCATCCTGAATAAGTTTCTGTACCCCAAGAGCAATGTGTTGGGAACAACTGATTATTCTATTCCATTTCATGGTGAAAGAAATAAACATAATTAGGACAGCTAGTTTCATAACATCACTTCGTAACATGGTTCCTTCTTAAAAGGTTGAAACAGTTTCATGGTCTAAATGACCCCTGAGTTTCAAACTCTGTTTGCAAAAGGGACAGAAGATCTTTAAAATTCAGGGAATCTAGGAAAATATAGCTCCTGATAATTGCTATATGGTGTTGTGTGCAGCTCACAGTGCTCAATGCAGGCCGTCGCTACCTGAAGGCAGAAGACCTGTCCGGAAAGGTGTTTGTTACTTCTGGTCTTGGAGGGATGAGTGGGGCTCAAGCGAAGGCTGCAGTAATTGCTGGCTGCGTTGGGATCATTGCAGAGGTGAGAGCAGTGCTGCTTTGATTTTTTGTTTGTTTTGTTTTGTTTCTCCTTCATATGCTGATCTCCCTTATTCTCGTGATCTGACATGTTCCTCAAGTAACGCTGACAAGCCAAACTCAAAAAAAGGTACTCTTTTCTGAGATTTATCTTTTTCATTGCTGAGCTTTTTCACTGCTATTCCACTCTATTTGTTCACTCACTGGATCAGGCTGTAAGGATATAGACAGTAACTTCTTATGATTGCTTCACTAATAATGCAGAATGTTGTTGTCAGAGCTTGAGCTACCCTCATTTCATGTGTGAAAGGGTGTTAATTCCACTGGCAATTCCCATGGTAACTGCACCCTCTTGTGCAAAAGAAGTCTGTGTTAAAAAGGTGCTAGTTACATGGCAATTAATTTTTAATGACTGTGGCACCCTTATCAGGTGCAATGAAAAGTACCTGTTAAAAATGTTGATATGATTCTCTCATCAAGGTTGGGACTAATGAAGTTGCTTGATGTTGTGATTCTTTGAAGTCAATGGGATTTTGTAAAACTGGGAATTTTAAAGTTGGCTTCAGCATGAAGACGGTGAGGCTAATTAAAAGCACTTATGAGAATCCCAGGTTGTGGACAGCAAAGGTAAGTTCTGCAAAGGGAAAATGCTGATGAGGGAGAATTCTGTAGTACCATTCTCCCTGTTCCCTGAAGCTCACCCACCACATATGTTCTTTGTAGAGAGTCTTTCATCCTGATGTAATGCTTCTCTATTCCAAATACGTTAAAATAGCCTAGTTATTTCCTCCCATAAACAGAGTTTCTAACAATGATCTGTGATTCAAGGACTGCTAAGGTCCAAACAACTGGAATAGCGTATGATAGGATCCGCTGGATCCACAGATACACTTAAGTATCATATATAATGCAGAACACCAACATCATAATCTTGCTAAGTGTGTATGCCTGCAAGTTTTGAGTGAAATGCATTTTCATATAAAAAAGTAACATTAGGTTCTCCTAATACCTGCATTTTTCATCTATATGCTTATCATACGGCTCTGTTCTAACATATCAGATGGAAGGATGGACTACAAAAACACTGCAACAATTTTTCAACAGAAAATGTTGCTCTGCAATTCTGTGAAAGTGGTAGTGAATATCTTTAATGATATTGACTACTGAGAAACAATAAACACTCCCATGCATTTCTTCATGACTACCTTTGAATTCAATACACCAGGGAAACATTCTTGGTGGTCAGTCCTGTACCTGCTCCAAAATGCATTGAGGTCCTTTGACTAAATGATGAGGTGATGAGCTCTTGTTACTGCTCCAGAGGAAGAAGGACTTTGAGAACCAAACTCCAGTGGGAGTTTAGCCTCCTCAGCCGAAGTCGTTTATAGAAAGAATTAGCTGGCAGACCTTTGCTGTAGGCATGTCACTTGCTGCAATGAAAAGTGTAAGAATATTGCAACCTGACACATTGTAATTATAACTAAACTTCAAGCTGTAATGCCCACGTGGCATGCAGTAAATCTGACCTGCTTTGGCTAGCTTGGGTCTTATTCATGGAAGGTTAGGGTTTCATCTGTTTTTACAATAATGGTGCAAAGGTGGTTTTGTTTAGCACAAGTAGTGTGTGTATTTGAAATCCATCAGGTACTCCCTGCAGATGAAACAGATTTATTCAATCTATTGTTGAATAAATGATTATTGAATAAATTAGCTTTATTCAGACTTCTACTCTGTCATTATGATCTTTCAAATGCTAGAATACAAAGGAAGGATTCCAGTGAAAGCTATTCACAGCAGTCCTTTGTCTCTATGGCTGCAGATGATTTTGTTCAGGAGACTGAATATCGCCTGGTTTTTATCTCCTGTGAGATGATCCTTGTCGGAAATGAGTCTCAGGAGCACACGTGGATAGCTATATATATGTACATATGATTTATTTAAGGAACTATTTATGCAAATGACATTGATGAATTGTGTAAGAGATGTCATTTTGTCAGCCAGGGCTTCCGAAGCTCAGACAGAAGGGATTAATGGTGCAAGTCTTTTACCTCTTCTGTTTGACACAATGCAGAGTGTAATTTTATGAAATAATTGTGTGGAGGGCCAGACTATCTCCTCTGAGCTGCACTAAGCTCTTTAGGGTTACACTGGAAATTACATTAGCTCATCATGTTTGTGCAATTTTTTTAAACTAATGAGATGCTGATCAAAAAATGAGCATATTTTTGAAAGTGTGATCCAAAGGAAGCTAGTTTTCTTGAGTATGCTAGCAAGTCTGTGAAAGACTAAAACTGTCAGAGAGGTCTGAGGTAAAATATGTAAGATATGGCAACAGATTTAAATAGATCTGATCTATGTTATGTTGAGCTTTAAATGAACCCAATTCCTGTAATTCATATGGATCACTTAATATCTTTCCTCCTTTGCTGATTTAAATAACTCCCAAAGAAGCTGTCCCCCATGGCATCTGACTTTATTGAATAATTCCATTGGCAGTGACACTGATATTATCATAATCTGGGGGTTTTGGAAGGATAGTCTTTATTACTGATGTGGGAAGTGATGGAAGGTTTCTCATGCTAAGAATAATTAGGAAAGAAAAGGTTTCCTGGTGTGCAAGCAACTCCTGAATACGGAACGTATTTAATTTACATAGAAATACTCTGTTAATGAGAAATAATAGAATGGAAGTTATGGGGGTGTGTAATAGAGAAGTAAAAATGCTTTAATGAAATACTAGAGGATGATCAGGTTATGTGTTCTTATGCACGCACACCACTGTGGGTGTTTAAAGATGTTGCTACCACAGAAAATTGGCTTGAATTAATTTTTTCACTTGCTTTATGCTACTGATAGCTCATTATAAAAGTCTTAATGACGTGCAAGTTTGTACATTGAACCATTAATACAGAATCTGTGCCAAAGCCTCCATAGTTTGCCTATCCCTTTATATTTTTATCCAGCTGTCTCTTATGCATATACACACAGACACACACAGAAGCTGAGCCCAGAAGAGAGTAAAGTACAGATTTAGCATTGAGTTTGGAGCCTCAAATTTCAAACAAGAGGAAATTAAATACGTAGTTTTGTTTTGATCCATTCCATTTTTCAGAGGCATTAGCCAACTGGGACAAGAAAATGCTTTCCTCTTCTCTTTTCTATATTTGGTTGAGATTTTCACCAGCAGTTGAAGAATAAAAGTGAGGGCAGCATGGCAAAAATGTCTGTCTGAGCTGATCAAGGAAAATATTTCCTTAATTAAATAGAAATTTTATTTTCACACACAATAGCCAGATTTAAAAACAAATTGGAAACACCTTGGCTTTCATTTTTTTTCCAATATAATAATGAAAATAAACAATAAGAATAATTAAAATCAGCAGAAAAATATTACCTCTTGTACAATTTTAATGATAATTTTTGGCTTGTAAAATATTTTGGGAAGTTTTTTTTTCTTGTTTTGAGCCTAGATTAAAAGAGAACAGAAAGTGTAAAAAAAAATCAGAGGTGAAAAATAAGTGCTTGAACAATAACTCCGTATTCTTAAGGCCAAGGCAGGGCTATTTCCTTTACCTATTAGCTATCCTTTCTTGCAGGCTAATGGAAAAACTAAAGGTAAAAGTGAGTGGATAGGAGAAACAGGAGATCTCTGCTATTTCTCTTAGGTTGATGAAGCAGCACTTCTGAAACGTCACAAGCAGGGATGGCTGATGGAAATCTCTAATAACCTGGACCATTGCATTGCTCGCCTCAGGTATGACTTGTAACATAATTCAGTGAGCTTATCTCTGCTTCCTAATCCTTACTTTACATCTTTCTGCATTGTGCCATTTTAGTGGGCATATAGAAGGGGTTGGGGGACACCTCTTCTTACTCCAGGTCTGCTTTTGAATGTGAACCCATCCTTCCAAACAGCAGCAGTCACTATTAGTAACTACCAGTGCTTACTGCAAGCCACTACCAATGCTTCATATTATTTATATATGTTAAATGTGTCTTTATTCAGTTTCATGAATATGCATAGAACAATTGCAAATAATGTTACACCTGAAGCATCACTCAAGCTTTCTGGAACCAGTGATTTGTTAACCATTTTTTAACCATTACATAAAGGTTAAAAGATCTGTTGCCTAGATAAGTGTTAGAAACCACATACAGACTTTTTTGCTGGGTTCGACTCTGCGTATGATTTGTACATTGTAAGATGTAATTACATGAGGTGCATTTTCTTAAATAAATCTTTTGAATCTATTCTAGAGATGCAAGAAAGAATAAAATTGCCCTTAGTTTGGGTTACCATGGGAATGTGGTTGATCTATGGTAAGTAGTATATATGGATAACAGATATATTAATGTTCTTGCTAGTTAGTCAACCTGGAATTAGTTCCCAAACTTAGAAAAGAAGAGGCATTAAACCTAGTGCTGGGTTCATCGCAATTTTTTGTAAGCATCTAGAGTGTTGTCAATAGAGGGGTCTTTATCCTTGTGTTCCAGTTCTCAGTTGCTTCTTATGCACCTTCTCCTTTCCTTATGGAACAACGAATTACTTAGGGAAAGAAATCCCTAAGATTCTTCCTTGCATGAAGAAAGAATTTATACCTTTCCTTCTAACCTTTTGCTAACGGGATAGCAAGAAAATGTCTTGGACTTCAGTGAAGACTAGAAGTATTGAGGTATTGATTGAATAAAAATAATTAGATTATGGGTGGAAATTCTGGCACTCCTGAGGCTTTATCCAATGGTGAATCTTGCTGTCGCATCATGTATCAGGGGTTGAGACTGACCAATAAGACCTGTATGTCATACTGGTGTCTGATTCATCTATCGGCATTCCTGCACAGGTAAATGTGAAGTATGAAAGTTGCACCTAAATCTTTGTCACCATCATTTCCCACCTCCTGACTCCTAAAACAAAGAATTAGCCTGCCAAGGGCATACCTTTATAAATAACCTCTTGGGATGGAAGAAGTTCACCTGAAAGAGGAGCTAGAATGTGAAATGACAGCTTCTGTTCAAACATGCCATTCATTGTCTTCCCCAGGGAGAGGCTAGTATATGAGCTGGACACAACAGGAGAGCTGCTAGTTGATCTGGGGTCTGACCAAACTTCATGTCATAACCCATTCAGTGGGGGATACTATCCGGTACAACTTGGCTTTGAGGAAGCAAAGCATCTCCTTTCCAGCAATCCAGGGAAGTTCCGGACCCTGGTACAAGAGAGGTAAACGTTTTGGTGACACATGCTTTTAAACTTAAAGTTTACTTGCTCTGCAAGTGATCAGATCTTTCTTTCTCACAAGAAGTTTCTGTTCTTTGGTGTTTCAGTACAAATCTGGGGTAGAGCTACAGTACTAGTAACTCCCAACTTTGTACTTATACGGCTATCACTCAGAATATGGCAGACATCACTTACCCACTATTTTAGGAGTAGTCTCTAGCATAAGATCAGAGGTCTGGACACTAAAGTCTTATTTCACTTCTATAAATTCCTATGTTGCATTAGGTTTTAAAAATCTGGTACAATAAGGACAATTCCATGTAGTCTACCTGTTGGTTTAGGTTCACTGAATATATCATAAAAACCCAATGGGTAAACCAGAAGGTCCATCTAGCCTACCATGCCTCCCGCTGTGGTCAGTAATGCTTTTCTTTAGAGAAGAATATAAGGAGGGAACAAACTCTCCTCACAGCTTCCTGCAACTGTAACTACATTCTGTTTAGCATCTTGATTTGGTGGAGTTACTTCTGATTTGCAAGTTTGTAAGTAAAATTGGAATTGGACATTATAAAGGGAGCAATTTGGTATTTTATATATATAAAGATATATAAATAAAGAACTGTGGAACAGAGGCAGCAAGCTGTTGTTCTCATCTGGTACTTTCAAGACTTTATGGCTCCTACTCTGGTTTTGTTCACCTTGAACATTCCTGCTGGACACCTTTTTCCAGTAGAAGGTAGAATATAGACATATAATCTACTTGACTTTGGATGAGGGACTGAGGACCTTTCCAGTTTCTCAATTCTATATCATACTACTCTAAGACAAGGGTAACAGAAATGTAAATTTCTGGGAGGGCCTAATTTCTATCAAGCTAGGTGTGACCTAAACAAACCCAACTTCATTCGTGAGGCATTGATTTACCTCTCTAGAGTTCCAAGACGTTACACCTCTGCATGTACAACTCCATATGCAACTATGCATTGAGATTAGAACTGGATAACATTAAGTGGAAATAGTTTCACAGAGCAGTCCTGGGGTATGGTCCACTATCAGAAACAAAGGGAAAAGTGGGCTGTTCTGGCCAAGGGAGGGGCTGAAGCACTGATGTTAGGCCATTTTCAGTTTTTCTGTCTCTGCTCACTTTCTATGTGAACTTCTTAAACTCTTTTGCAGTTTTGAGTAGGCTGTTTTTTGTCATTACCTTCCATCGTCAGAGCTGGCTGTATTTCTTTGCTGAAAGACGTGACCCCTCTCTGCTAATTAATGAAGTTCCCTTAATGACTGTAAATCACTTAAAAATTTGGGGATAACAGGTGCTACAGTGATTGAAAGCATCTCAGCTGGCATCTCAATTGGTATCTTATGGGTTTATGCCTGAATTTCTCTGGGATCTTTCAGTTACATCTGTCTCCCCCCACTCCCATGCCTTTAGTGAGTTCATGAAATTATTCTTTTTGATATTTTATCAATCTGAAGAATAACTGTTTCCTTCTTTATTTCAGTCTGAAGAGACATGTGGCTGCTATTAACAGGCTAGCTGATAAGGGAATGTTTTTTTGGGATTATGGCAATGCTTTTCTCTTGGAAGCTCAAAGGGCTGGTGAGTAGATCCTGGAATTGTTAGGTGGAAACAAGGACAATCCCACTTGCATCTTCCCAGCTGTATATTTTTGTAGGATAGTGTTGGCCGCTGTGTTATGCTGACTCTCTAGTCTCTCATTCTCTGAGACCCCTGACCTTCTCTGTGGCTGAGATAGAGCCTTCACAGGAACCCAGGTGCAGCCTGGTTTTACATTTTATTGTTTTTCTTCATAGCCACTGACTATTAAAATTATTTTGTAGGTGCTGATGTTGAGAAAAAAGGAGCCAGTAAAACAGAATTTCGATATCCTTCCTACGTTCAGCACATCATGGGGTATGTTGGGGAGAGTTTGGAATAAAGCACTCAAGTCCCTTGTGACTCCCTCTGTTCAGAGGGAGAGTACTACAGAGGTTCCCCTTAGTGCAAATCTCGCAGTGCACTATGAATGATGAAAAGGCGCCAACGATAGCAGTAGGAAAATTGATCTCACAGGTGTTATGCCAGAGTTACTCCTATTTTTCTCCACTCTGGAGTAATGCCCAGTGCGGTTTAGGAAGATGTCCTGTTGGCTGTAAGCATCATACTCATGTTTCTATTGGCTTCCTTAGAGTTAATCCTTACATTCTCCTGTGTACAAGGGAAAAGAAGAGCCAGACCTGGAGGGACGTATTCGATGTGATTAACATAAGTAAATTCTGACAGCAGAGGCTGTGCTAATCTCTTTTTCTGAAAGGCATGGCATGTCTTGATAATTTGGTGTAAAGCTTTATCCTTCTTAGAATAAAAGGTTTTATGAAAGCAGACACCAGATGTGTGAACAGTAAGCTAAAGCATTGCCAAGTCAAAACTCTTTACTCCTTTACATGAATAGTTGCATTTTCTCTTTTGTTGCATCAATTTTCCTGAAGCAGTTCTACTTAAGAGAATAGCCAAGTCACAGCCTCACACTGTAACTATATGCAGCTTCACTTCTAGGTGCTAAAAATTAAGAGCTTTTACCTTCAGAGCAAGAGAGCTTAGTTCCAAATTATCAAAGCCTATGTCTACACGGAAGTTAAAAGCACGTCTGAAATAAGGCACTATTCTGCCCTTATTGCCGACTGTACCTCTTACCCAAGCTGTTCATATTGTTTGTAATTAAAGCTGAGCACAGGAGATCTAGGTTTATAATGTTTTTTGCCTCTGACACATGCTTAGCTTGCCTATATCATGTGAATAAGAGCTTAAACGTAGAGTAAGGCACCAACCAGATTAGATCTCTTCTGGAACTCAGCTGAAGTGTGTCTTACTATTGTGTGCAAACAGTGTGGACAGCAAATGATTCTGGACTCAGGCACTTGTTCAGAACTTATGCTTGTCTTATAGTATAGATGCACTCAGTTAGCCTGGGTTCAGGCAGAAGAGGGAGTATATTTGATGAAACAAAAGAAAAATTGCAGTTCATCTGGTGATGGACTTGTTCGATTGAATTGCCCAACATCCCTGTCAAAATTCTGGCCTGACTGTATTTTTATACACCAGTTGATGGCTGTGTGAAACAGCGCTATTTAATTTCTCAATTAATTGTCCCCGATGCTTCTGTTTAGATTAGTTCATTGAAAATGTCAAATTCTTCCGTCTCCAGCTAATGAAAGAAAAGCACTGCTAGCAGCCAGGATAAATAAGGAAAGAATTCCAACTATCTTTTAATGAAACATGTTCTTTTCCCAGGGACATTTTTTCCCTGGGATTTGGGCCATTCCGCTGGGTTTGTACCTCAGGTGACCCACAGGATCTTGCTACCACTGACTCAATTGCCATGTCTGTGCTAGAAGACTCCATACGCCAGGGAGGTAAGATACCATCCCGTGCCCTCTTCACTGGGGGTCCTTTTGGGGAGAAAAGGAAACAGAGTTGTACAATGCATGACGG
Source organism: Phalacrocorax aristotelis (assembly GCF_949628215.1). Lineage (NCBI taxonomy): Eukaryota > Metazoa > Chordata > Aves > Suliformes > Phalacrocoracidae > Phalacrocorax > Phalacrocorax aristotelis. The sequence goes on from NC_134281.1 coordinate 12,398,570, forward strand.
CTTTTGGCTGAAACTGTAGAAAGCACTCTTTTTCCTGTTCCATTGGGACAGGAAATCTCACTGTTCTCCACATTCCTATAAGGAGTGTAACTGGTAAGTAAAATATAAAAACACCATGTAGAGAGGTTATTGATCCCAAAGCTATTGTTGCAGTTTTGGCTAAAAGCACTTCTTTTCATTTGTTACAGATTTTCCTGTGTTTCTGTCACCTTGAAACTTTAAGGCAAACAGTATCTTTCATCACTAGGTCTCCCAGAGTTTTTTTAAAAGGAGTCAAATTGCTTTCCCCCTGTCTTACAGGTGACTGAGGCATGGGAATCTAGGGAGGTTATTAAGAGGCTAACAAGCAGGTCAGTGGCAGGAAACCTAGGTTTTATGGGTGTGGTGCTCCATCCAGTGTAATTTACTTCTGATTACAATTGTGAGGTCTTTCTTTTTTGTCATTTGTTAACAAATTGACAGCTGTTTCTACTCACTGGTGGATGCAATTTGGAATATCTGCATGGCTCTGTATGCTACTCTAGTATCTAGGAATTACACTGTCTTTCTCTCTTCCATATCCTTGAAAGTTAGCTATTCCTGTTATACCCTGCTTATGAATGGGAACTGAGACAAAGCTGATTTTGTGTCAGCAAACATGAATCCTAATCTCCCAGGCTACAGTGGAAGGCCCCAGTACTTTCCCTTTCTTTGTCTGCTTTTATGGTAGCTGGACAGCAGACTCAAAGACTTAAGTGTCATTGTCCCCTAGCACTGAAGTCCTCAGCAATTCCGTTTCGAGAGAGTGGAGCCTTGTGCTTCTCAGAATCAAGGAAGGGATCACAAGGAAACAGATCACAAATCCAAAGCATATTTTATGGGGAGGAGAGCATAATATTTTTATCTGGTAATATTGAAATACTTGTTGCTTCTTTCATGAAAGACATAATCAAAATATGAATAGAAGTGTGGAGACTTTTAATTCCTATTCATATTTATTCTAGAACAGTTAGCATTATGAGGGTCTAGGGTGGTATTTCCAAAAAGGATATATGACATTCAGATATGTCTCTCATCTGAAACAAAACCACTGTTGTCTTCCTATAGTGTAAGGCTGCTACACTTCCAGCTTCCTCTTCCTCCTAAGAGGTGAATTATTTGATAGAGTGGGTCTGACTCTGCAAGGTCCTTAGGTCTGTCTATTATCTTAAACTTTCCTTAGGAGTCATCTTGAAGAAATAGCACTGGAGCATGAGGTGTTTTTAATGCAATGGCCCAGAAGTGCATCCCCTGTTCTATGGATATTGACACTTTCATGTTTTTAAACCTGGTCCCTCAGCTTAACTGAAGGGAGGGTGAAATCCAGTGCTATAGATCGATCTTCAAAAATTTGCAGTAATTTTTCTGCTATGTACTGCAATCTCCAGTCATCTTCTCTCAAGACTGAACTGATGCATGACCTTTGGATAGTTTGCATTGCAAGACTAGGAAATGAATCAGTTGCTGTGTGTACAATAGTATGCATGTGTTTATATAGATGGTAATGTAAAGCTGGGGAGAGAAGTCTCTTCCACACATAAAAAGCATTGAACTCTTGTATGATATTCTCAATTTAAATGAAAAATGACGTTTAAAAATTCCCAACAGGTGAAAACAGGCTTAAGGGCAAGGCTATTATTGGATTTGCTGTTGAATTTGGCAGGACAATGGGAATAGCATTTCAAAGAGAAATGAAAATGGAATTTGGCCAGAAAATAAACAGCCATTCATGAATTCCTGTTCTTGTGTATTCCATTTGCTGTCCACTCCCATGGGACGCGGGCTTGGACCAAATTCCAGGGTCTGGATATCCTCACACACAAATACATCTAAAATATGAACCTACCTTTGGATTTTATTAAAAAAAACAACCTGTTATGATGGCTGAGTGAAAACTCCACAGAGCTGAAGTCTGTTGCATTCCAAGTCTAAACTTTTGACCTGGCCTTGAGTCCAATGTTAAACATTCTTCTCCTTTTGTGGAGTCAAATTTTTGCACTCACGAACAGTGGAAAAAGTCCAATGCAGTTTTATTATCTGCTTCCACCCCTAAGGTACCCAAGCTTTTAACTTTTAGCCTTTGCATGAGAGACACAGCAGTGATGATTGGAGTGTAACTTGGATTTATGACCTCTGGGGCAGTTTGAAGACTGAGCTGATACACAGCAGTAATACAAATCTCCCAAGAGCAAAGGGAGCCAATCTCTGTGTTGATGAGGACTGTTCCTCTAAGTACACAATGCTTTCTAGTATCTTTTTAAACCCTAAATATGTACAAAGGTCTATGAAATACCAGAAGCAATGCAGTAGCTTGCCTGGCTTCAGGGTGTATTCCCGTTGGGGTAGGGAAATGGGGGAGCAGTTTAGCAAATGAGACACATGTGGAGCTAATCTGAAGTTAAGGTCTTTCTAGAAAGAGCTGTAAGATTTTTCAGTTGCAGGATGTAAGTCTAAATAAAAGACAATTCTTCAGTTCCCTGGGGATAACAGGTGAAATGCTACTTTAGACACACCAGAGTTTAGGACAGAGAATATGACACTTTATTGGAGCTGACTGGGAGAGACAGATGTGCTGTGTTGAGATAAGTCCTTGTAGCCAGTATTTTCACTGGCTTCCCTTCTGGTTATGTTGTATGGAATTAAGAGACCATAAGATCTTTTCTATGAGTGTGCACTGTGGAGTATAAAATATGTAAGTAATCTCTGAGATTGCTTATAAAATTGATAGAAAGGAATTAATTCTCTATTCGGTTTTCTAGAGCAACTCCTGTAAACTCTCATTAAGTATCTGTAACAACATAAGTGAATACTACCCATTACCTTCTAGATGTTTCCTTAAAACTTATGAATGGTGGCACAATCCTCCTAGGAGAGCACTAGCAGATGTTTCATCTTTGACTCCCTGTGAAGCTAAGTGCTGACATGTTAATCCTCACTGCAGAGTTTAGAAGCTCACTTGGAGCCAACCCTTAATGCTTTAAGGGTTGACAGGTCTTTTTAGGATCATTAAAACTCTGTATGGAAGGCCTGCCTCTGCAGGAATGAGCATACTTTATATTTCTCTTTAACAATGTGTTCAACCAGGATTAGATATTAATATCTTGCCTTTTCCTCTTTCCTTTTTCTAGTTTTACTACGCATATCTGCTGACATATTGCCTAGCGGAAAGACAATAGTCTTAAACACTCTTCTCAGTTACCAGGGATGATTTCAAGTTAGTAGTGTGCTGTTTCTCCACTTTGACTGACTTTCAAACATAAGTTTCAGATTTAAGATTCACTTTGAAATTCAGGTGGACGGTGTGCAAAGCCATGTTGTCTAGACTGTGCTTTTGCCAAGAAAGGTTTGACCAGAAGATCCTTGAGGTCCCTTCCAACCTGGTATTCTATGATTCTGTGAAGTTATATGTATATTATAATTTGACTCGACAATGGGTGAGAGCTGGAAAGTGATGAGGAACATGCTATCTTGGCATCTGCAGAAATGGTTATAACTTGAAGCTCTAATGCATAAGCAAGTCACGGTGGCTTAGCATGTTCCCTCATGCCAGATGAGCCCTGGTAGCTGACCATGCCTCTCGGGACAAGGTAATGTGATGTAGCTTAGCCCATAGAGAAAGAGCCTACAGGCAGTAACTGTTTCAGCTGTTGTAACTTCATCTGAGCTCACACTCAGCCTGCATGGAAAGGCATAACTGTAAAAGTCCCCAAAATTAAGACAATAAGACAGACAGTAAGACAATGCCTCTGTCCCTTTCAATACACCCTCTCCTTTTTGTTACTCGCTTGCTACAGATGGTGCCATGCGTGTGAAGGTTGCTGATTCTACTGAGGTAACCCTGATCTGACTGATATATACTATATTTCATTGTCTGTCACTTCAAGTATCTTTATTCTTACTTCTCTTTGGTTTGGCTGGTTGAGATGGAGTGACACAGATATAAATGAGAGGAGAAGCTGGAGAATATAAAGCGGTTATCTGTAATTCTCCTCTTAGATAACATATCTAACCAAGCTGTAGGGTGGATTTACACATAAAGTAGCTACTCCATAATAAGTCAGCAGTGTTCAGTTTGTGCTCTATAGCAATGCAAGGCAACATGCCTCAGTTTGCAGGATAAGAGAGCTCAGTTTTATCTTGGGATAAAAATATTCATGTGGGCCATTTAGCATAGAGCAACTGCTGTGCTATAAATCTATTTCCCAGCATTGGAGTAACTTATCCTCAGGTATGTATTGCCAGCTGCTTCTGAGAATTTCTGCTGGCTGACTCAAGGGAGTTATTTGCTACCTCATGCAAGTCTGGACTGTAGTACCCAATGTCATGGAGTTTGCTAAAGCTACTAATTTAGCAAAGTCTCAGAAAGGGATTGGGCATTTAGTAGGCAGCAAGCCACCTGAGTAAAAATGAACAGTACATGTAACCCATATTTCAAGGTTTAATTTAGTTTGCTAAAGATCTGAATGGGAGTTATCATTCCAGCTGCCTCCTAGACCACATCTCATACTTTTCTCTAAATATATGGTCAGGTTACTGCATCAGCTGCACAGAGGATTCTATGTAGCATTTCCTTAAATGTGTGCTTGTACCTGAGAGCAGAATTTGACTTCTTAGTGCTGTCAGATAAATGGGATTTAAAGCATATTGTATTCATTTTCAAAACCTCTTTTCTTTCCTGCTTTTTCTTGCAAGTGAGCACATCTGTGAAGCAGCAGTACCATGACAACATCCGTTGGATTCGAGAAGCTGGCAGGCACAGCTTGGTAAGTGGATGTATGCCACAACAGCACATATGACCACTCCTAGTTCAGAATGTGGTTTTTGAATGCTGGAGTGAAAAGCAAGGATGTGCACAGATGAAAACACTGGCTGTAACTCCCAGGGCTGATAACTTAAAACTCTCTCCACAGCAGAGTTTTAGTGTGAGCTGAAGCAGTTATTTCCCTTCATTTCCTCATCTGGAAATGTTCAAATAATCCAGCAATATCTAGTCTTATATCTGAAACTATACACTGAAAGATGTCAATGATTCACCATCCACCTCAGTTGTAATTATGTTTTCTTTCACAGCACTATTCAAAATCGCAGAATCACAGAATCACCGGTTGGAAGGGACCTCAGGGATCATCTAGTCCAACCTTTCTAGGAAGAGCGCAGTCTAGACAAGACAGCCCAGCACCCTGTCCAGATGACTCTTAAAGGTGTCCAATGTGGCCGAGTCAACCACTTCCCTGGGGAGATTATTCCAATGGTTGACTCTCCTCAATGTGAAAAATTTCCCTCTGATGTCCAATCGGAATCTCCCCAAGAGCAATTTGTGTCCATTCCCCCTTGTCCTCTCCATGTGTCTCCTTGTAAAAAGGGAGTCTCCATCTTCTTTGTAGCTACCCCTTAAGTACTGGTACATGGTGATGAGATCCCCTCTGAGCCTCCTTTTCTCAAGGCTGAACAAACCCAGTTCTCCCAGCCTATATTTGTATGGCAGCTTCCCAGTCCTTTGATCATCTTGGTGGCCCCTCTCTGGACCCCTTCCAGCCTGTCCATATCCTTTTTGTATAGAGGGGACCAGAACTGCACCCAGCACTCCAGGTGTGGCCTGACAAGCGCTGAGCAGAGTGGGATAATGACTTCTTTATCTCTGCTGGTGATGCCCTTTTTGATGCAACTCAGCATCGTGTTGGCCTTCTTGGCTGCAGTAGCACACTGTTCGCTTCTGTTGAGCTTTCTGTCCACCAGGACCCCCAGGTCCCTTTCCACAGAGCTGCTCTCCAGCCAGGTGGCATTGCTTTGGCCCAACCTCTTCATGCCTGCGGTTCCCAGTACTCTTTTCAAAACAGGTGATGAGGCCAAAGAACTGCCATCCTTTTGCATTGTGGGAAGGAGGATGCCAGTGAAGCATCCTTTATTTTTTCTTTTAGGGCAAGCTATCACTGTGAAGCTAACTGGTAACACTTTAGGGCTCATATGTGTTTTCCTCATCTGGAAGCCAGATTGGTCTGTGGGGTGAAAGCTAGAGAGGAGCATAGCTGTGTAGGACAGATGTTCTTTGCTATTCTTCATCTCCATATTTCTCTTCCCTTCCAGCCCACCATTGCCAGTTCCAAACTTCTGCTTCTCAGCTGTTGATAAGGGATTTGCTGATAGGGGGATTATAGTCTGGCAGTCAGGTTGATTTAAAAAGTGGGATTTATTGGATAGTAGCAGCTGAATACAGAAATACGTCTCACTGATCATGTGAGTGGAGATAACTCAGTTCAAAGAGGGATTTTAATTTCTTTTTTCTGGAAGCTGGATGCTGATGAAGAAATAATCTGCACTTTTTCCTACAGAAGGGGTCAGTCCTGTGACTCCATTTATCTGGGGTCTGAAGATAAGCCAGCTGCGCAGGGAACCTTATCGCTTTGGTATTTTTACTTTCCAGGTTGTTGGCTCTCAAGCTAGAATCTTATACTCTGATCAGAGGGGTCGTGTGTCTATAGCTGTGGCTATTAATCGAGCGATTTCCGAAGGAAGGATTAAGGTTTGTCTTTTTTATCTTGATGTGGTCTGGTAATTGTGTTTAATATCTGAGACTGGGGTGGCAGGCGGGAAAGGAGAAAGCTTCACCCAGTGAGGACAGAAGTGCCTGCTGTTTACATGGGACCAGTGTTCTGTTAGCATATATTAGAGCTCAGTCATCTTCTCTGCCTGTCACCGGTATTGCGGTACATAATAGAAGAGAGTAGTTTAGAAACCCTCTGAAATATGCTACCTTTTATTTCATGGTAGGAATCTGCCTTATTTTCTATTTGGGCATCTACAAGCACAACATATGATGCTGTGATTTGTTGAAAACAAGGCAGGGGCTGTAACTCCTTGGCAGTGCCCCAAACACTGAAAGTAAAAAGAGACTGTGCCACTGCCCCATGCTTAGCCTCTGTCCCTCACTTTCAGAAATGTTATGGCTACAGCCAGCTCTGTAGTCCATTTTCATTTACATTGCATATGTGAATGAAGGAAATCATTAGGGTTGATGCTGCCACTCTAGTGCATAATTAGTAATATTTTACTCATCTGAGTAAAATCCCACTGACCATATATGGTGGTGGTAAAAGTACGTACTATGGGCAAGATTGTATAGGGATTTTCTAAGTTCTTCATGAGTATTGTAGGTAGATGTACAATGTCACATCCTGGGGACCAAAATCCTGAAGGCACCACTCAGTAATTATACCCATTTCCTGCTGTGTGTACTGCAGCATCAGACCAAGGCATGTTCACTCATTCATCTCCATCTTTTTCATAGCTGAGTTACAATTACCCTTTCTAAAGGGGGCAAACCCAATGGATTCTATCTAGGAAAGGTCTGGTTTTTGTTACTTAGAAAATGTTTATTAAAATATTTCAAATGCTGTTGACCTTCTCAGGATTCAAAATGAATGTCATTGCAAGCTAGTCTTAAAAAATAAACCTGACCAGACAGAACATTCTCTTGGAGCTACGAGTGGCAAGGTCAGACTCCCAGGCCCTTCAGATTTTGTTGTGTCCTTTTTTTTTTGTTTCTGCAAATCCCTGTTACCCCTTTCACAAGCTGGGTGCTCATGTCTATTTTCAATTATTTTCTAATTCACTGGCAGCATAAAACAGAGCCAGCTAATTCCAGACCACACCATGCCAAGAGTGAATTATTCTTATATAAACCCTGTGCATGGCAAATGATAATGAAGACCTGCAAGCTGATTTAGATTCATACTGTCAATTAAATTCCATATCAAGAATGGACTTGTTTGAGCTGTATGAAATCACTGATTTTTATTGCTAACCTATTTTTAGTCTTGAAGTCTTCCAAAAGAATGCGAAAGTGTAAAAATTCTTAATGTTAGTTTTCCTTTTCGACAGCAAACAAGAACCATTTTTGAATGAATATTTTTGCATACTGAAATGTCTTTGGAATTTCAGCAAAGAAATACTCAGATGAAATAACTGTACTGCTTCCCCTCCCCTTCTTTGAGGATGCCATTGGCATAAAAACAAGCTCTTGTTCTTATTTATGAAAGGATGGTGGTTTTCATGAACAGCATGTGAACCACTGTTTTATAACAAATAATAGCAGGCAGAGAAGGTGTTTCAGGGGCTTAGGGGAGGGGACAAAGCTGAGGTCTGAAATTACTTAAGACAGAAGTGAATTCAGCAAATGATGATCCTCGGTAGTGTTGACAGTCCATGAAGGATTCCATTTTCTTGTTGTTGGCTTTTTGCAGGCTCCAGTAGTCCTCAGCCGAGATCACCATGATGTGAGTGGGACCGACAGTCCTTACAGGGAAACGTCAAACGTCTATGACGGATCAGCCTTTTGCGCAGGTTAGCAGAGAAGAAACTTCTTGTCTGTCCGGGCAAACAAGGAAATTGCTTTAAAAATTGGGGGTTTTATAAAGTAACATTTAAAAAAAAGTTTTTGTTTAACCCTTTAATCCAATTAATCAGATTTCTTGAGCAGCTTTTTGGGATTTAATAGTGATACAGAGATGAATGTGGAGGTAGTTAAACAGGAGAGGTCCAGAACAATGCTGAAAATTCCATGAAAATGCATCAGATTTACCTGAATGTAATGGAGAACAATCTCTCTCTGAGGACTGTCTTCTGTTTGATTTTAATTTTGCACCTCACTGTTTCAAAGAGGCAATCTGAGGAGAATTACAGCCATATTTGCTTGGGATCCACAAGTTCAAAATCAGATCTATGATTACTATCATAGTTTTTGCTTAAAAGGAAAACATTCACAGCTGCTTTTATTTCATTGCCTGAGGACTCAAGAAAGCAGTCTGGAGTTTCTGAAAGGAACTTTTCTGGTCATAAGGGAACATACTTTGATAGTAAAAGCATAAGAATGGAAGTCAGGTGTTCTGGATTAGACTCCAAGCCTTGTTGCTCACTTAGTGTGACTGTGAGCAAATCATGTATGTTTACTATAGAAAAGGAGCCTTTAATTCTGCACACCTGACCTGAGCTAACCAGTCTCTCCTTTTAAGTTTGTGAAATGGTGCTTTAGAAAAATAAATCCACAAAATATCAGATAGGAGACCTGAAAAAAAAATGAGTGAGGAACTAAGCGATTTTTAACCCAAATCTTCCTCAATTTTCCATCCATAAACTGTAAATTATGATAATAGCTTTAGCCTAGTGGCGTTTTTGCATGTCATGAACTGACATTCAGGAAGTGACTTGAGATTGGAGGATACACGCTGTTGTAGAAGGAGAAATTATGATAGAGGTAGCTGAGCATATTGAATTACTTCCATTATGGGAATTCATAATAGGTTCATAATAGAACCAAATTATGGCTCAATTTTAAAGAGAAAAGTTCCCTGCTATCTTAACTGGATTTCCTGATGAAATGAGGCTTTTAGCTGCGTCTATTAGTCCCACTTCAACACTCTGAGTACATTGGCTAGTTCTAACAGAGCAGATGGATAGATTCCTTGAATAATGTCTGATTCTGACAAGCTGTGAGAAAATGGTGCATCTGCACAGAGAACAGCAATCCAAAGTAAAGTCTCCACCAAAGGGCTTAACCACATAAGTAAACCCCAGGCAATGTCCTCAGAAAAGGGCAATAGAAACAAGGTTTGTGGAACCCCATTGCTCATCATGTTATGTGTTTTTCTTTGCATTTTGTGATTTTCATTAACCATTTGCCTTCTCTGAGGGCTCATCCAAAGCCTTTTGACCACTGGTCTTTGAAACCAGGTCTAACTTTTACCAGATGAGCCTCTGGAGGTAATAAAAGAACATCTTAGGTCTTCATCTCTCCCTTATTTCCCATTGTTTTAACACCACATTTGAGCTGTTTCATTTGAAATTGGCTCCTCTCTAGCACACAGGAATTTTCCAGAGTGTTTGCCTGTCTTATTTTGTTCTGCAGTAAGTACCTCAGCCAGATCCTTGGTAAGCATGGGTCGTTGCTGCTCAGCAAAGTGCAGGTCAGCATAGACATTCGCACAGTTAGTGACTTTTAATGAAGCCAAGGAGTAGCACATTATTACATTGTTAATCCGCTTGCCATGCTCCTTGTCCAACCTCCACGCGTATTATGCTAGTGGCTGAGGAAGAAATCTGTACATTTTTTGAAATGTGGATTTTGATATCTCCCATTTCCTCTTGACAGCCCTGTAATTATGATAATTGGGTTATTAAAGTGACATAATGCCAGATAAAAGATGCCATAATGGGGCTTTTGACAGGGTTTAACATAGATTAGTGCTCAAATAAACTAATTTTTCCATCAGACATGTAACAACTGTGGGTCTGCAAATGTGGCTGGTGGGGATATTGCTGTTTGTCTCTTACTTCTTACTGTTAAAAGCACAGCAAATGATCTATTAAATCTGTCCTGAATTAAATCTGGACAAGCGTTTTCAGTAAATTTTACCCTGTTATCATCCATGTGTACCTCTTTCCACCTCTTTGGGCATATTCTTTAGCACAAATTGTAGCGAACTTCCAAAATTCTAGTGAACGTTTCAGTGGAAATCACACATTTGACATTAGACAGATGATATTTGGCTGCTAAATTTATTTATTTAAAAAAGAAAAAGGAACCACCTTTGTGTTTTCAGCAGTTCAAGTTCAGTTCCCCTATGTCTAGAGAACTGGGGCCAACAGCACTTTCATCCTAACTGTGTTCTCAAAATGCAAGTCCTTAACTTTAGACTGGTTTTCTGCACAGGGCTGAATTAACTCTGCAGTCTGGTCTGAAAATACGTCAGGCTGCTGCAAACTGCAAGGTGTGTAGTTTTCCAGGTGTCGTCCTCCCCTTTTTGAAACCCTCCACATGGATGTGTCCAACCTGTTCTTCCATGAATGAGGTATCCCAAAGGAGAGGACTGTATTTCTCTCCATGCTGAGGAGCTATCTCCCAGCTGAGGAGTGGTAGGTTCTTCAACTGCCTGAATTGGATCACAAGTGCAGAAAGCACCAGGGTTGTCACAACCCACAGTGTCAAATTGGCATTTGGTTCTTCCAGCGTAGGGGCAAAGAGTGGGAGGCAAATCTCTCTTGCGTGTTCCTCCCAAGAATGTAAGGTTTAGTGTATATCTGTGAGAGAAGCTGTGAGTAAACCCTGTCTTCAACACTATCTTCATGCAGAAAATCAAGGTGTTAGTGGAAGGAGTGAGCAGCACAATAAGAAACCAAATGCAGCATGTCAGAGCCATAACACCTTTCCTTTCCTCCTAGACATGGCGGTACAAAATTTTGTTGGAGACGCGTTCAGAGGAGCAACCTGGGTGGCATTGCACAATGGTGGTGGAGTTGGCTGGTAAGAACTTATTTACGCTTTTAAAGCTGGACTCTGAATCCTGTTACTGCTGCTGCGTATGCATGCAGAGACAGGAGGAGAACTGCAGGAAAAAAAAAAGTGTGTACTACTGGAGGAGTACAATGTCATGATCATGGGAAGGATGGGTTTGGAGACAAGGATGTATTATAAGGTAAAATGTGGTGTTGTATGAGGCTTTTCTAATTAATGTCCATATGTCTAGAAAAAGTGTTTTGGACATTGGCCACGGCACAGTTTGGAGAACTTAATTTGCCAAACGAGGACAGACTGCCATGGTCTTTTTGAACAGATCCTACTTCCAAAGCTGTCTTCACACATGCCCAGCCAGAGTGTTAGTGGATGGATTATGTTCAGGTTTCCCCTTAAGCTGTATTTAAATCTGTGACCTTAAGACCCCAATATAAATGCCCATGTGCTAAAGTGCAATGAGGGGTTATTGATACAAAACAGCTCAGGTGCCAGCAAACCCTCCCAGCCTTCTTTCTCCCCTTCCTTGTGCCTGGTAGGATAAAAGACCATAGCCAAGCAAGGACTTGATTAAATACCTCCTTCACATAAGATGCAGAACTAAGAGAAATGTCTAAACTGAGATGCAGAATGAGAGAAATATTACGTATGGGGAGAGAAATTAATCTCCTTCGTATGCCACTAAAAGGTTACTCTGGGTTGGCAGAGGTTTAGGGAAAAGGAGAGCCTGGCCACACTGCAGAGTCTCTAGTTCTGGTTTGCTCCTTCCAGCATACTCCAGCAAAGCGTCTCCCATTTACAGTCATGTCTTAATTTTGTCGTGTCGCCAGTCAGAAGCGGGGCAACCCTCTATTAAATGCTATAGTGGACCCTCCCACTTCTATATTCCATCCAGCTCTGGAATATGCCAACAATAGCAAGTCAAAGAACTCATAGCAGATGTTATCCTCAGAGACATTTGATGATAATTTATTGTTACTTATCCAGATGATCTGGATCTAGAAAATATCCCTTAAAGTCAGATGGAGAATTCCCTCTCCTGTACTCTAACACCTTTGATTTCAGTGAAGTAAGTACTGAATAGAAGGTACATGAGAGCAAAATTGAACACCGGGATAAGAAGGCTTTCTGAGGGCTCAGGCACAAGGAGTGAAAATCTGGCTTTACTGATTTCAGCAGTAACACCCACTGTGGCCAGGATTTTATTCACAACTTCCATAATTCTGAATGGAGAACACATACCTGAATATCTGCTTACTCTGGTCATCTCATCTCAGACTCCAGACATAGCAGCAGACTAGATCTGTCTGAATGGCCTTAGCTGATTTTAACCTTTTAAAATATCTGCTTATGAAATACAAGTGAAGAAAATAACTTTCCACCACATATTGTGCAAAGTATTTGGAATATTTTTATGATAATTGATTATAATTATTAGAATTGCTAAAATAATTGCTTATGCCATGAGTGCTGTGTGCGTAGATGATGCTTAATTCAAAGGATACAAATGATCGTATTCCTGGTCTCTCTCTGGCTTCTGTAAGGCCAGTCCCTCCTGCATGTTTCTAGCCCTCTGAGCAAGTCAAAGAGAGACTGGCTGAATGGTGAGACTGCCCTTACTTCTAGAAAACTGGCACTGGCCGCACTGCCACTTCAGTTATATTGTTTTAGTTGTTTCTTAAGTGGAGTTACATCATTACAAAGAAGCTCTTCCCCAAGGCAGAGCAGAGGTGCTGTCATTTTTGTAATGCATCAGAAAATTAGCATGGGGCTATTCACCGAGATCAAAATATCAATGGAAAAACAGGGTTTGCTTATCCTCTTTGACATTTCCTGGGGCTACATAGTGGCTTGACGTTGTGGAGTGTTATCTGCTCACCTTATTCTTGGAGCAATCATAGCCCTCTGTGATTAAATTACTGTGCTTCAGTGCAGAATGCAGAGCATCAAAATTAGGCCTGTCTCTGCAAGAGCCTTAATAAGCCACCATGCTGAGACTCAGATGTGGTAACAATGTTGTGTCATTACATGCTGTGGTCTGGAGAGCCCCTGAAAGCCATGGCACGACAGGTGGTTCTGCTTGGCTTAACTAATCATGGCACCACCCTGGCTAAAGTACTGTACCCCTTTGCCTTCTAAGGAGAAAGAGAGGAATAATTTAAAGGTGGTGAAAAAAGCAAAACCAACCCCCAAACGTAACAAATTACTTTCTTTGCTGGGAAGAGACAGATGCCTTTAGTTTTTAGGACCTGTTTTTCTTTTTCTCTGGAGGGCTTACAAATTCAGTTTACTTCACCATAGTGAAATCTCCATGTGCCTGATAAAACCTTCTTGTCATCAGCTGATTTGGAAATGTGAGAGTGGAAGCTTATATATATTTATATTATGTTTATAAACAAATATGCACATAATGAGAGAGAAATCAAGTTGTCATTGGCAAGTCTCTGTTCAGGGAGTTTGGAAATGGCAATTGCACTGTGTTCAGCTACCAGTCCTCCCTGCAGAGGCTGGGCTTGCGTGGAACTGCTGACAGATCTGCTATATCCTCCCTGTGAGCCTACAGAAGTACCTTTTACCTGGTTTGATTTTCCTGTGTTATAGCCTTGTGGGACAAACAGAAAAAGCAGGATTAATATTTATTTAGCTGGAATCTGCATCACATGTGCTGTTTGAGAGATTTAAGATTAACATAGTCTTGACTATAATTACTGCAAATTAATGTTATTCACTTCTTGCTGCCTGTTTATTTGCAGGAGAATGTATATTAGCACAAAGCCTGAGTAACCTGTAGTAACAAAAAGGCAGAGGCAATTTAAGAATCTAACTGCACTGTTGATAGTGTGACATCTTGATTGTGAGAGAGGCCTTGTTTTCTTTGATCACCTTAGAAGGAGACATCTGGAAATTATAGGAGGTAGCTTAGGTCAAAATGCCACATGTTTCTTTAATTACCTGAAAATGTGACCCAATGCTAATGAAGGCAGAGAGCACCCCTTTAAAAGTGAGATGTTTTGCTAGAAAATCCATCCCAACAAACATTGGCATTTAATTTATGAGTGATTTTTAGACAGTAGGACAGATTCTGATGAGTGATTCTGATTTACACTGGAGTAACTCCATGGAAATCAATGGAGAGGCTCTAAATTTATGGAGTGCAAGTGAGATCAGACGCTCACTGTTCATGCCTAAGCTTCAGAGGATGCTTTTTGGGATGCTGTGCACAGAAGGGATCTTTGCCACTGAAAGAATATAATTTTCTTGTATGGAATATCTTTACAAAGCACTGGTCCAAAGGTCTGATTTTTATATTGTCTGATATCGCCAACAGGCTGTCTCGAGGTGTGCTTATACTGTGATCCCAATTACATTGCAATGGCATCACTGACGTTCATAAGTGTACGCTAGTTTGGTACTTTGACAGCAAAGAATAGTGCTAATTTGGTCTCTGTACACAGAAGCAGCGAGTACGGTGAGGTAACTGGCCCCGGTCTTGATATATTTGTAATGTTGTCATCCAGCATGGCCCCATCTTTTGGAGAAGACAGTAACAACCTGAGCTATTCAAAAAGTAGAGTTTGCAAGAAATGCAGATGTTTGGCTGTTTGTTTTCATCCCAAAATGAGACTACGAGCAGAATGGAGGGAATTCACAGAATGGTACCGTGATGGTGAGATCTGGAGCTCTAAGTTCCTTGTTCAGCTATGTGATAGGGTCCTACTCAGCACACAGGTAGTGCAGGTAACTAGTGAAAGGGAATTAACATTACATAAGTAACAACACTACATGAAAACAAGAAAATGTGATTTCTAGTTTCAGGAAGAAGATCTTAGGTCTCTGAGACTCCAATGTAGCCTCATTTCCCCATTTCCTGAGAAGCTCAAGTTACGGCTGGAAAATATGTAGTAAGAAATGATCCCTTCCTGGACTGGAAGACACCTAACACCTGTCTGATTCATGGATATGTCTGATGTTATTTTATGTAAATTTTGTAAACTATAAAACACAGAGGACAAAATCCTGCCTCCAGGGATCTCCATTAGTAGTCTCTTGTTGTATGATATACCCCTCCTCTCAGGTATTGCTGATGCTGAGTTATAACGCCAGAACTCTCATAGATTTACAGCAACAGTTCCAACTGCATTCACCACTATTCAACGTATGCAATGAAACAAGAACTTGAGCAGGCTAGACTCTGAAGTCAGACAAGATGTTTTGCTCTATGTGTTTTCCCTGTCCTTTTAAAACCAGACTGGTATTTCTCCCAAGTATAATCTGTTAGTTTTAACGTATTTCTGTTATTCTTCTGCCAGTAAGTCTGCTTCCTCAAAAGCTGGCACCGATGAATCTCATACAAAATGAATTACTGTTTTTGAAATTATTGAGGCAGATGTGCATTAAGTGGTGGTTAACACTTTTTTAATAAAATACTTATGCTCTCTCATTTGTCCTGAGAGAATATAAATAGATCCATCTGTCTGCTTCAATAAGTACAGAGTCTTCCCCACGATCCTATCTATATGGCAGGCTCAACTGTAGCAAACATGAACAGTTTGAACTTTAAAAATACCCTGAGATAGGTAACCCTCCAGCCCATCAGAAGTGCTAACCCTTCTTTACTTCTTTCTAGAGCCAGTACAATGTGCAGTCCTCAGGAGATGCACTCCTGCTTGGAGCAGATACTAACTTCTAGCTTGGCATTACAAGAAAGGTGGAATAGGTTTGCTGCAGGTCAGGAAACTAGGCCTTTGCCCTGCTAAAGGTCACTGATAAAGTCACTTATTCAGCACCATTTCTATGTTCTTATCCTTCTTCTTGCAGTGCAACTGAACAAATAACTCCTGTGAATTTTGTGGGATTGGTTTGCATTATTTTTATTTAAATCTCTTAAATTTTTATTTTTTAGGGGTGAAGTGATCAATGGGGGATTTGGCCTGGTTTTGGATGGCTCCACAGAGGCTGAGGAACGGGCTAAGATGATGCTCAGCTGGGATGTTTCCAATGGAGTAAGCAAAACTCATTATATATGTCCACTTCAATATCTTCCTGCATCCGGGACTATGTTTATTTAGGTACTCAGATTCCAGTGCTTCTATTCAACTGAGCACTCACGCTGGAGTTGTTGGGATCTGTCTTTTTTTGTATCCCAGGAATAATCCTAATGGACCAAGTGACTCGTTCTATTCACGGCTTCTAATGCACGGGTGGTTATGAGCCTAATTCCACTAGAGCCAACCAATTCTTTTGCTTGGTTGGGTTTTTCTCTCCAACCAAGTTTAAAGGACTATAAGTCAATAAAAAGGCTGAATAATTCTTGGGTAAGGAACCTACTATGAAGCATCAGGACCACGCCCTCTGACTTTACAACATATTGGATCCCAATAATTTCCACATATCTCAGTGTGTGTTTTGTAATTTTTTAAGCAGAAAGGGAAGCATGCTTACCATAATTTTTAGACATGTTGGCATTGTTGTTTGCCTACATAATACAATTGACAACTGTATGAACTTCAGTCTTGTCTATTCCAAACTTCTAGATCTAGGTATCTTGAAGGGCTTGTCATTTAAGTGCCAGCTTGTCCAGCCCTTGCTACAATTACAGTTTTTGCATTCCATTAGTGTCCAGATGGATCCTGTCTGGGTTTAAGACTAGGATCCCACCTCTGAAGTGGCAGAGAGGTTTTGATTCAATACTTGCAGGAAACCTAATCAGCAGGTCATAGAGATGCATAGTCCAGTTAAAGGACCTGTTGCGTCTCAGTCTCGAAACCTCAAAGACCTCATGTATTGAGGGAGCTCCTTGCTGATGCTGACATGATCTGTTCTGTTTTACTTCTCAAGAGAACTGCAGAATTCCTTCTTGCCTTAGACATAAATTTTTTTTTTCTCCCTGTAAGACCTGGGGGTAGAAGAGGAAGAGGAACAATTTGCACATATTCTCTGTCCCAGGTCTAAAATAACACATTAATAATCTATTAAGGAAGAAGGAGGAGGATAATTATATTAATTTGTAGGTTAGAAAAGGGAAGACCCTTAACATGCACTGTGTATCAGAGACAGCCTATTAAAAACCCAATAAAACTTTTGATGCTCTGACTTATTGCAAACAAAAGCCCTATTCCTCCACACACATGTTGAAAAAGGACAATCTGAGAATGCTACCCATATTATATAGAAGACTGGAAGGAAGCTGGAATGTACCCTTGCAAATATACTGCCAGGAATAATCAAGGTGAGTGGCAGGGAAATTGAGTTGTTAACTTGAAAGGTAATTTCTAGCTGTTTTTGCTATGATCCTGAGAACTTACTAGGCTTACCATTAATCATACGCTTAAATATTTTGCTAAATTGGAACCTAAGTATTTTCTTTCTTGAACACTTTTGAGTCAGAATATTTCAGACACTGATTTACAATTCATAATAGAGATTTGTAAGCCACTGAATAGAGGGAAGGACTTATTTCCTTTGTTCCAGATCTTGACTTTTTTTCATCTGGGGACTCCTACTTGTACACAGACCAAAATGCAGAGCTTTGCTGTTGGAAGAGGCCATAAAGTTTCATCCTAATATGCTGGCAGAGAATTTGGCTCTTTGATTTCATATTTTAAAAACACATTGAGTGACATTTTCCTTTTAAAATATTTATCCCACTACAAAAGCATCAATTGCTTAAATGATACTCTTATCTAAAGCAAGTGCTAGTTATACAGAGCTGGGATGTGCACAATTATTTTTAGTGAAAGAATTTTGTAAAGTTGGTAGAGCCAGGCACCTTATAAATGTTACCTGTCCAATGTTACGTTTCTGCATGAAAATGTACCAAGTCTATCTAAATACAACTCATAAAAATGAAGTAGGTATCACAAAAATTACTTCCAAAATCAGTAAGGAAACTAGAAACTGGTCGAGGGTTGAAAGATTTGTTGTCATGAAATTGGGTGCCACTGTTTGCACAAATATTGTCAGATGGATATGGCAAAAGAAATGTACAGTTTTTACACCCATTGAATTTCTGGTCTGACAGGTCGCCAGACGCTGCTGGTCGGGTAATGACTATGCTTATGAAACGATCTGCCAAGCAATGAAAGAGAATGCCACGTTGAAAGTGACTCTTCCTCACAAGGTGATGGATGAGAACATCTTGGAGCAAGCCCTGAAACATTAGTGGTATTCCGAGTGCAATGCTGTCCTTGCAGATACATTTGAAGTTGTTTCCTTGATATACTATTTTGCTCTCTGGCCAAATGATAAAAGCATTGCAAATGTCTCTTCCATGGGAGTTGTTTTTTTCTTTCTTTCTTTCCCCTTTAACTGGTTAATGGGGCAAACCTGTATCTGTCTGTGACAGGCCTACCGATGTCAGGAACAGTCTTTCACTAACATATTTGGAACAATGTTTGCAATAACAAACTATTAATTGTAAGGAAAGGATCTGGAATTTTGTCCCTGAAAATGGAATGGAAAAAAAAAAAAAGGAGCCTCAGTTCTGGTAGATCAAATGTGGAATGGAAATCAGAACCCTTCATTCTAATTCAGAGTCTGCTGCTATCAGCAAAAAGCCATGAAATCCAGTAGCCAAACATGTGGGTGCATAAACAAACTTATTCTTCAGCTGGTGGGGGATGTACTAATATAACATGTGTAGACTCATGCCTTTCTATATTGCCCTGAAAGTGTTTGGTGATTGCAATACAAAGTGACAGAGAAACTGTAACTGGTTAAGCACAGCTAGCCTGCATGTGTTTCTCCTTGAAATTTTCACCCAAGATTTTTACCACAAGCAGGAAGGGAATGCTGTGCCAGATAAGCAGGTGGAAAAGCCTGAGGGCAGTAAGTACTAGACCATTTCCATACACCTTAGAGCAAGGCCAGGAAAATATGGAACAACTCAAGATAAATTAGCGTGAGCCAAATTCTGCATCAGGCTGAGATGGTGCCATTCTGCTGAATCTGGTGGTGTGTGCGCTTTGCTGCCTCAGAATGATGAGTTTGTTCTTCTGTAGAAGCCCATTGCACTTGAGCAGCTTCTAAATGGATGGAAACCTCCAGAAAACCTAAAATCCTTAGTGCTGGCTGCTGCTTTTTAATGAAAAAGCATGGGCTACTCACCCATTTGGACGTGAATGGGGCAATTAGCAAAGCACTATAACAAAATGATCATGCAGATGTTCCTTCTGAAATAAAAGACAACTGATGTGGAACAAACTAAAGCACCAAAGACAAGACGGTGTGGGCTTCCTTCACAGAGAAGTTGATTACAAAGTTGATTACAAAGTAAAATAGAGGTAGAAAGGTCTTTTTGGTCTCCCTTCTTCTTCCTAGGAACAGTTAGGAAGGCATGCAACCCAGTGCGCCTAGAGGCCACTAAAAGAAAGCTCGCATTTTGCACCTGAACCTACTATTATATTTGTGTTAACAGTAACTCACTGAAGTATTTTGTGTAATTAGCTGTGATGCAGAGCCAAAAGTTGAGGCTGACTTTGAACCCCCTTTACACATACATATGGACAGATACATACATATATTTTTACGGAAGCATATTTTACATACACATCTATATATGTGTGTGTGTGCAGAAATAATTCTTAGCTACGATGCCTTATGCTAAGCATGGCCCTTGCATATGGGCCTCATTCAGACATGAATACAGGGCATCAGGAATCTCTTCCCCCAGTGCACACGTGGTACCGGACTTGATCTGGCCTGTCACTCGGTGTCCTTGGCACTGTATTCGTTACCCCTTGGAAGGGAAAGAGGTTACACAGGTAATCCTGTGTTGGCTGCTGCAGATGCGGTGTGATGAGCTGAAGTCCTCAGGACTGCGGGGTCTAAAGAAAATATGTAACTGTGGTACCCACCAGGTGAGCACACTCTGCAACTCTACGTTGCCTCTGGGGCCGAGTAAAGGAAACCACTTGTTTTGAATGTTAAATCAGTTCTTTACTCTGTTCACGTACTGTATATGTCTCCAGATGAACAGTGAGAGCCTGGCATCTGCTTGTAACTGAGCCTTCTGTGAAGTGCAATCTGCAGTTGGTCGGAATTGCTTTATATTATGGAAAAAAACGCCCACATTGCCAAGTTACACGATTGAGATGTGGGTAGTTGTCAGCCAGATTTGACAGCCTTTGCTTTGGCATATGTTATGCATTACCTATTATTAATAACCACACTGGACTGGGTCCAAAGTTAGTATCTTGGTATTGTACAAACCCGCTCTAGTCTTCATAGTCCAAAAGCACCAGGGAATGATTTTGTCATGAGGAACAACCAGAAAATACACTGGGGTTTCTGTACTAAGGAATGTAGAGCTGTTCCATAGAGTTACCTTAATTCTGAGTTGAAAATCCACCAAAGACAAAATGTTGAAGAAATATTTGTTATGAACTCTTAATCTTTGTATTGTTTAGTACTGGGGTACCTGCCAGCGTGCTCACCTTCACAGCCCAGACAAAAAAGGAATCTTGTTTTCATCTTGTAGCTTTTCTGACCAGGGGACATAACCTTGCAAGTATACCCGTGCTGAATGCCACTCAAGTCCCTGGGAGTTTATAACTCTGGCTACTTGTAGGGAAACATAGAACTGGAATGTATGAGCACAATTCAAGAGCTACTAGTTGAAGTTCAGTTTATAAAACCTTTGTCTATTAACTGGGTAGCATGAGTAAGGCAAAATTGGTTACAGAAAGCAGTGAACTGATGAGAAGTTGGTCATGACTACTCACTGTTGTTTATTTTAATTATTAAGAGTATATATAGTTATGTGTATACATTTAAACCTTTTTTGGTCTTTTAACTGTATATCTCAAGTACTTAAAATATGTGAACTGAGGTTTACAATACTTTTGGGAGACCACAGGTAAACAGTAACCTGTTACTGCCTGGGATGAAATAGCAGGTCGCTTCCAGCATACAAAAACCATAAACAAGACTTGTGTGAAGATTCCCTTTCTGAGCTCTGCTGACCCTCATTTTATCTGCTCTCTGCTTCTTTGCAGAGAAGCTGGGACTGTGAATGGGCTATTGTTCTGTGGGGATGCTGATGTCATTTTCAAGTAGCTGACCTCACTGCTGGACAAACCCAATACAGGGAGAGCAGTCTTCAAGCTGTGCATCTATAGGCATTGCATCAGACCCAGACAGTGGATATAGAGGTAGTGAATTTCTGTAGTGAAGTCCCAAGCTTGCCCCAGACCAAAGCATCCTTTCCTCAAAACACAGACACTTGTCCTGACAAACGTGTACCTGGTGGCAGTTAGAGGCAAGAGCTTGGTGACAAAGGATAGTTCATGCAGGACACATACATACGTAACCACAGTGGCTTTTAAAGGTATAAAGCTTGTGACATGAGAGCACTGCTAGCTCTCCTAGTTAGGGCCTTGTTGAATCCCTCCAGGCTGTAGCAAAGGTAAGGGATTTGCAGCTTGATTTTTTTTTTCCTTCTTTTCTCCTTTTTTCCTTCATCCTTCAACCAGGGATGCACTGATGTGTTAAGCAATAAACTCCTGAGCAGACCTTTCTTTTCCTAGGAACATGAAGAAAGGTACTGCAAAGACCTCCATAGGGAGATCAGGATGGCTAGGGGCAGCCAAGAACCGCAATGACCCACACCCAGTGACAGTCAGCAGTGGGGTAAGGGAGATTTCAGAGAAGGCTGAGCTTAAGCACCCAGGGACTTAAGACTCTGCACAGATGGCTGTGAAGGTGTGCAGTGGCGCTCTGGCTGTACCTACAGCTCAGTAGCAAGAAGTACCGGCTTCCCTGGAGCTGGGTGTGCCTGGCCAGCAGTCTCCCATGATTCAAAATTGCTCAGTGGAAAGGAGAAATAAGTTGAGCACTAGAAGGATCACAGCACCATCTGCCGGCACTGCTAGTCGGTCCCACAGCAGGAGACTGGTGTCGTTCCTACGGCCAATACAGCATAATTTTCCCTTAAGTACTGGACAGCCAGAAGGCAGCTGGACATTCTCCCAAAGAAAGCATTGCCCAAAATGAAAAAACTGTTTTATGCACTAGCTGAATTTGTAGGGTTTTTTTTTCCTGGATTCGACTGACTTGAGCATCAGCATGCCCTTTGAGATCCTCTTTCCTACCCTCAATATTTCTTGTCAGCATTTGTCCTTTTTCCCCTCCCTCCTTTGCAGCGTGGTCCCTCTGCACAGCACCACGGTGCTGTTTATTGCCCTCCTTCACCCAGGCCCATGTCTTCTGCGAGTCTGACTGCCTTGGGCGATGGAGGGGCAGGGCCATGCCTGGACAGGAAATTTGCATCGTTCGAGGCTGGTTCATAATGCTGTTTTCATATTTCCACCGAATGTGCACAGGATATTTTGCTAATGTATTTACCTGTTGCAACTCTGCAAATGTGGCTGCAAGCTTAGACTTGCTCTGCTTTGGCACAGCTTCTTCCTTGCTGTTAACAGGGACAGAGATACCAGAATAATCCTGAACGCGGAAATAATTCCAACTACACCACCTTGGCCATTGAGCGGAATTAAGGTAGAAAGCTCGCTAGTGTACGATAGCCACCAGGACGGCCTTGCCCCAGGAGAGGGGAGGCGGGCTGGGGCGAGCGGCCCCGGGCCAGGCCCTGCCCGCTCGGAGGAGCCCCGCCGGCGCCCCGGCCCCGCTCCGGAACTCCGCGCTCCGGGTTTCCCCGCCGCCTCCCGCGCCTTCCCGCTCCGCGACACCCGCGCTCCGGCTTTCCCCGCTGGCCCGCGCCGGCCCCGCCCCGCGGCTCCGGTTTCAGCCGCTGCTACAGGGACCCCCAAGATGGAAACGCAGGGGCTGCCCGCCGCGGAGGCGGCCCGGGCCCGGCCCGGCGCCCAACATGGCGGCCCCGCCGCGCCGCCCGCTGCCGCGCGCCGCCCGCCGCCGCCGCCCGACTGGGAGCCGGCGACCGCCGCCGCCTCCTCCTCCTCCGCCGCCAGCACCGCCGCGTCGGGCCTCTACGTGAGCTTCCCGGTGCTGCTGGTGGAGGAGAAGCCGGAGCCCGGCGCCAGCCCGGCGCCCAGCCCCTGCGCGCCGCCGGCGGGGCCCGCGCCCGACAACGACGGGCTCCTGCTCGTCTTCAACGTGGTGCGCGGCGCGGCCGAGGCCGGCCCGGGCGGCGGCGAAGCGGGGCGCGCCCAGCCCGGCCCGCCGCCCGCCGAGCCGCCGGAGGAGGCCCCCGGCTCGGCGCCGCCGCCGCCTCCTCCTCCCCCGCCGCCGGCACCGCTGCCCCCCGGCGATGGCGATGGCGGGGCGGAGGACGGCTCCTTCTCGGGAACCATCACCATCAACAACCAGAGCCTGGTGGTGCGCATCGAGAACGGCGTCCTGACGCTGGGCCCCGGCGCCGAGCAGGCCGCCGGCCCCGCGGCCCCGCCGCCTGCCCCGCTGCCGCCGCCCGCCGCCAGCCCCGCCGAGCCGCCGGGCGGGCCGCGGCCCCGCTCGCCGCCGGCCTTCGCCTGCCCGGAGCCGCGCTGCGGCGAGGCCTTCCCCCGCAAGCAGCAGCTGCGCCTGCATCGCCTCTCGGCGCACGGCGGCGGCGGGGAGGACGGCCGGGGGGCGGCGGGGGCGGCGGCGCGGCCCTTCGGCTGCCCGGTGCCGGGCTGCGCCTGGTCCTTCGCCACGGCCTACAAGCTGCGGCGGCACCTGCACTCGCACGACAAGCTGCGGCCCTTCGCCTGCGCGGCACCGGGCTGCACCAAGCGCTTCACCACCGTCTACAACCTGCGGGCCCACAGCCGCGCCCACGAGCAGGAGGCGGCGCACAAGTGCGAGGCGTGCGGGCAGCGCTTCCCCAGCGCCGCCCGCCTCGCCGCCCACCGCCGCCGCAGCCACCTGGAGCCCGAGCGGCCCTACCGCTGCGACTTCCCCGGTAAGGCGCCCCGGGGGCCTGGTTCCCTTCCCTCCCCTTCCAGAAACAGCCCTGTCTGGAGTCCGTGCTGCGGCTCGGCTCGCTTTTCCTCCCCGTTGCCCCTCCGTCCCCCTCAAATCGCCGCCGGAGCCTTGAGGAAGGCCCTCGCTCCTCGCCACCTCGCTTATCCACGGGGAGAGGTTGGGAGCGGAGGATGCTGCGCCTTCGCCCGTCAGCTTACGCGTGGCTTCGTGCTGGTGTGGTGGGATGCCGCGAATCACGGCGCAAGTCCGCGGTGCTGTGCCTTAAACCGGGCTGGACGTGGTTTGATTGTCCACTTTGGTCAAATAATCGTAATCCCAGAGAGCAATGCGGTTTAGGATTGCACAGTCTGGTTTTCCCGTGTGCCAGGATGTAATATCCTGGAAAAAAGAGGATCGTGAAGGTCCCCGCTAAAAGTTGGGAGGCAGAAAAGAATGCAGTTTTCCTGATTCAGTTCTGTACCAAGCTGACGTACTGTTTCCCTTCTCTACCCAGGCTGCGAAAGAACATTTATCACAGTGAGTGCATTATTCTCCCACAACCGAGCCCACTTCAGAGAGCAAGAGCAGTTCTCCTGTTCCTTCCCTGGCTGTAACAAGCAGTATGACAAAGCCTGCCGACTGAAAATCCACATGAGGAGTCACACAGGTATTCGTGAGGGTGACTTGTACCTGGGGAAGTGCATGGAAGATAATATGTGGAGAGTCGACTTTGGTTTGCCGGAAAAACTGAAGGTCATGGAGGGTGACATGAGTTGTTTGGAGTCAGTCAAAGCCTTTGATTCTTGGCCTTCTGGGGGTAGGAGACCACTGAATGAACTTGCTAAATGCGAACTAACTATGGAGGTGCAAAGCTGTGGCTTCGGCATGTGACCTCTGTTCAGAAAAAATATCCCAGCTCTATTCTGGAGCTCCTAAACGTGCAAAACGTTGTGCAAATTCTAATCTTCGTCAAAACAAGTGACTAAAAAATTCTCAGGAAATGTGAAATGTGTGTACCAAGGTTTGGAACAGCAAGAAGATAAATTTTGTCACAAGCAAGCACTCCTGACTTGCAAGGACAACTGCTGAGCTGAAATCCAATCTTTTAATGTTTTAAAGACAATTATGTATACTCTCTACTGACCTCTTTTCCTGGTTTCATGGCTTTACAGCGTGGATTTTGGTTTTGGTTTTTTTGTGGTTTTGTTTATTTAAGTGTCACTTTTGTTAAGTGACAGTTCACGGATGCGATGGAAACAAACTTCACATACTTCACTGTACTGTAATCAATGTATAATCAGAAGTCCTGAAAACAACAAAAAAAAATCTCATCTGGGTTTCTGTTTTGAATAATGCTGTTACTGGTTATTGAAGCACCTTCAAGATAGCTCAGATTAATATGAGATGGATTGATAATTCTGTGCTCCCTGATGCACAGGGAAAGATGTGAAGGCTCAGCTTGTGAAGTGGGGAAGGGGCATCCCAGTACTTGCAGTGAATTGCAGGAGGGGGTGGTTGAGTCGTCTTGTTTTAAATCAATTCAAGCAGTTCTTGAGATTTTCTAGTAGCAGTGTGTATTTCCGTATTAGATTATTAATGTAACCTTTCTTTGCTTAAGGTGAGAGGCCTTTTATCTGCGACTTTGAAGGTTGTGGCTGGTCTTTCACCAGTATGTCCAAGCTGCTGAGGCATAAAAGGTAGGTTTTTTTCTGATTATACTCTCCAAAGTCACGTGCTGCTTGTTTGTTTTTCTTCCAGTACTTAAGCAGCAGTGGATTTATTCATGCAAATGGCAATTTCCTTCCTTTGTAGGAAACACGAAGATGACAGGAGATTTATGTGCCCAGTAGAAGGCTGTGGGAAGTCCTTCACAAGAGCAGAACACTTGAAAGGCCACAGTATAACTCACCTTGGTACAAAACCATTTGAGTGTCCAGTAGAAGGTATTGTTCAACTCTTGCATGTATTAACTGGTGGTCAGCGTGTATATTGCCTAAAGATCGTGTGCCTCTGTGGATTGTGGAGAAAACAGGAGTTCATGGTCTAGCTTCATTTTGTTCTTTATCATGAACAGAGCTGCTATATTCTGGAAAATCCTGCTTCTGATATTCAGTTTCCGCACTCAGCTTTTTCACTTGATTCATTAGCAGTAGTGAGAAGTGGTTCCATCCAACACCTTCAAGGCCATGTTTTGCTGCTGTGACACATCATCTCGAGCGCTCAGTGGTTGTGCTGTGGTAGTCTCTGCTGCTGGGATGGCAGATGGCCATGCGAATGGTGTCTGTTTTGCTTGTACTGGAGCTTCGCTGACGCTCCGTGCATTTCTTAGCACTACCTCCGTCACTTCATGAGGACTCCAGGAGCAAAGATTTTGGGTCTGATCTGGAATATTCTGCTTCATAAAGTAAAGCAGCTCTACTTGGTGATTTTTTCTTCTTTTAATGGTTTTGCCAGAGGTTGTCACAGAGTTTACATTTAAGGTGCCACAGCAAGGAAAGGTCGTGCATTACGCTAAATGACTTGCGTTTCTTGTCAGAATCAGGTTGCTGAACTGGCCTACCCACTGAGAGGTCCTTGATGTAAAATGAGGAAATGTGTATTTGGCTTTCTTCTGATTTCTCGTAACATAGGCACAGGCACTGCAAAATAGCAGATAGAGTTCTGCAGAGCTGCTCTGATTTGTTTTGTTAAGATACTAAATATGAACATCAATTGAAATTGGATGAAACTTTAAATTCTTGTATATCTTCTTGCAGGCTGTTGTGCAAAATTTTCAGCACGAAGTAGTCTGTATATTCACTCCAAAAAACACCTTCAGGATGTGGACTCATTAAAGACTCGTTGCCCTGTATCGAGCTGTAATAAATTGTTCACTTCCAAACACAGTATGAAGACGCACATGGTCAAACAGCATAACTTTAGCCCAGGTAGAGTATTTGTTTCAAACTGTAGGAGGATACAACGGAAAAACGAAATGTTTTGTTAAGGAAAATGTCTATTGACTGATATTGAAATCTGAGCCCCATCTGTATGAATGGCAGAATCTTCACTGAGGCTGGAGCTGGTTTCCCCCACTAAAATTTTCAGTGAGACCTGTAATTGAGTGTCAGAAACCGAGAAATTGCAGCTTTTTTGAATGAAGTAGCACTTGTCCTTCTCCATGCCATCTGCAAAATATGAGTAAGGATTAAAAGCACTTCTTTTTGCGCTCACTGTTCTACTCCTCTGCAACCTAACCTAGTCTGGGCTGCCGTAGCGTTATCTTTTGGCAAGTGCTTTTGCAACTGAAATTTCTCAGTAAAGGAGTGAACTTATTTCAGTAACCTTCTTTTCTTTAAATTTACTTTCAGGGAAGTTGTGAAGTGTTTTAGTAGGCTGAGAATCTAGAGTTTTAACCCTCCTCCTTTGATAATTCATATTTTTCTTCCCTATTGTCTGATGAAGGGTCTGTCTTACAACCAAACCCTTCTCTTCCAGATCTCCTAACTCAGCTTGAAGCAACCAGCTCCCTCACACCCAGCAGCGAACTCACTAGTCCGGGACAGAGTGATCTCAGCAACATAGACCTCGTATCCCTGTTCTCCAACGTGTCTAGTAGCAATTCTGGCATTGCAACAGACATGGCGCTGGTGAACTCTGGAATTGTCACGATCGACGTCGCTTCGGTGGGCTCAACGCTCGGAGGAAACATGCCTGTCAGTAACAATTCTTTAAGCCAGGCAGTTGATCCCTTGATACTGGTGGCTAGCAGTGATATGCCGCAGAGCCTGGACAGTTCTCTTTTGCTGGGAACCAGTGCAACCGTTTTACAGCAGAGCACTTTAAATTTGGATGATGTACAGACTGTCAATGCAGAAGCCTTGGGTTCGCTAGCATCTCTGTCGGTGAGGAATTCCAGCCAAGATATGCATGGTTTGACGTCCAGCAATAACTTAACAATCGACACAGCTACTTTGACTCCTTCTAGTAGCCTTGGCGGTACCAATGTGCCTGAGTTACTAACACCAACTAAAGTTGAACGGAGTTTGCTTCCTAGCTCGGACGTTGTTGGGCAACAAGAGAGCAGCAAAGTAGTGACGCAGTTTGTCTTCTCCAACCCTCCAGGGAGCTACAGTGCACAGAAAGAAATGGATCTTGGCACAGTGACTGGCAGCTCATTTTTGGTATGCGTTAACTATATTCATTTTACCCCTAGATGCCCGAGACACCCTGACTTTGGGGATATCCATTGCTACTTATACCTTATAGGGAGACCTTTCTCAGATTTTGCAGATCATGCGTTTTGGCTTTTTTTGATGAAGGATGTAGAATGTTATGTTGAATAGTGTGTTGTCAGAAGTAGATTCAGTGTGATGGTAAGTTCTCTTGAGAAATACTGGAATTCTGGTGGGGAGAGTTAAGGGAGAACCTTTCAAAATAAGGGATTAAAAAATAAGCGGACATCTGTCTGAGGATGAAATGGGATTTACAAGAATACCCAAGAATATGCAGTATGTCTCGTGCATTTTGTTCCAGGGAAAGATTTGGGCTGGGGAAGTAACTGACACATTTTCATCTCAGTCCTTATTCCTGTTTTAAGTACTCTTTCTGCTTTACCTTCTTACTGCAGACTTAACTGTTTATTTACATTACAAAGTAAATGTTTACCCCGTTAAAAATTGGAACACTTATAAATGCAGAGCCAACTTCCTTTTGTGTTGAACTCCAGATATTAAGTACATAGAGGGAATTTATTGAAACTCTAACCAGAAGAGCATGGGAAATTAGAAATCAGTGTTTGCAGTGTAAAAGATAACTGCAGCTGAGAACTCATTAGTCTGCATTCATTGTCCAAGTTTGTTCTTGCATCCAAAAACTTTGCATCTCTTGGCGCTTTTTTTTTGTTTTAACTAGGAGAGCAGTGGGTCTGCGAGAACAGACTACAGAGCCATTCAGCTAGCCAAGAAAAGAAAGCAAAAAGGGAATGGGAGCAGCACAGGTGAGAAGCCATTAATTTTTGTTAAATTTACTAAATACCCTAAATTTAGGGGTTTTGGCAGTGAAATGGGAGCAGCTATCTGAGTACATTCTTAAACATGCCGTCTGGTTTATTGCTGGTTAAAGTAATTATGCATGTGGTGTACCATCTGTTACTCAGGGTAATCACATTCTGTGGAATATCAAATTCACAGTAAGTTTACAAAGAAATCTGCACCATATGTTTCCTGATTGTTAGCAAGACACTATCCCCCCATCTCTTCATCTGCTTTTTATTTTATTATTATAACAAAAAAAATTAAGGTGTCTCTGCTTTCTGTTGTTTATGCTTTTGGTCTTACCTAGTGGGTTCTTTTACTCAGTACAATGAAAACATCAGCTGGATTTGTTTTGCTTCTGTGTTTCACTCAGTGTATGCAGTGTAACAGAATTTATTTCTTAGGTATCTAGAAATACTCAAACCCCTCTCTTAGATTTTAGCTGTGTAGAGAGTTCTTGTGCAGGGTGAGGTTTAGGTCGTGATTTCAGATGTGTCCTCTTTCTCTTAGACTGTAGTTTGACTCAAAGCTGCCTGATGTGAATTAGACACAGTTACTTTGTGAGATCAAATGTGGTCTGTGGCTCACTAGACTTACATGAGCTCAGGCGTTTGAGTTGTGTCTACCCTTGGGTCTGGGGTGGAACATGATATATATGTAGCTTAGTTCTTCCTTGCTGTCTCTTAATACCTTCCATCTCTGAAAATCAAAGTGATAATTTTTAAGGTGACCTAAGAGACTAGTTCTGAATTGAGCCGTGTCACATGTCTGTATTTGTAAAAGGCATACCTGCATAAATTCTGTCTGGTTCAGTGAATCATCACAAGGAAGGATAACTGCTTTATGAAGCTAGTTCTAAATGTGCTTGTATTATTAAACATGTGCACGTATCATCAAACGTGCCTTTTGGACATTAGTTTAAAAAGATGATTGCGTTTAATCTGCACATCTCCTAAAATGGCCTCAGAAAATTCCTGTTTCTGTTCCTACTCAAGACTCCCAGTTGTCCACTTTTTACCAGCTGTTGCCTTGATGCTATTATGTGCTTCTCAAAGTGGTCTAAAGAGTCTTGTAATTCTAATTGGTTTTACTAGGTTGAATAAACACTGTAGAGGGAAGTTCAGTGTTTAAAAAGAAGTTATTCAAGCCTTTTATTTACTCTAGAATTAAAAAATAAAACAAAACTGAAACAGCTGACAGGATTGTATCCTTATATTTATTTTGATTAGTTTTTTGGTTTTCAGCTTGTGATACAAGCAGCTGGTTCCTTTTGTTTTAAACTGAAAAATGCTTAAGGTTGTGATAGTTGTAGTTCTGTAGCTTCTTCTATCTAACAGTCATTGAAATCTTTCTGGAAATAGATGAGCTTCACTATGCTCTTTTTACAGTTTGGAAAAATTATGTACATGACTTCTCAGGAAATGAGTTGCAAAATTAAAAATAGAAAATGCAGTTCTACTTCCTAATTCCGTTCTGTAACTCCACAAATAAGCTGGTATTTCCATGCTACCACAGGGATGAGCCCTAAACTTAGCAGTTTGTGATGTGGTTTTAATGGCATTCATGTAAAAAGATGCTCTGTCAGCAGCTGGAGTCCATCAGCTGATTGCTGTCTGGCCTTTAGCAGATATCGGATGATACTTAATTATATTGCACTGTTCCAGGCATTTGCTGTGTAGTGTATAACAGCATAAAATTGAAGAATACTAGCAGGAAACTTTGCCAAATTTCTTCTGACCATCTAAATATTAAAACTGCTCTCTTTTAGGGGCATCTGGCTCTGGTCAGAGAAAAAGCAAGGGTGGTAAAGTAAGTCCTACCAACTTCTCATCATCCACCCCTGGCAATCGACTGGGTGGCAACATAGTTCTGCCAAACGGAGGGCTGACAATAAGGGACCCTGCCACTGGAGCCCAGTATGTGCAAATTCAGCTTCTTCAGGTAAGAGATGAGGAGGAAAAACAAGCTCATCTTCTGTTACCCAGACTGACACATTTATGGAAGAATCTGGCTATCTGTGAACTCGGGTACTGCTGCCCCTAGACGGATATTGAGAACTGCAGTATGTACCATGTCCATTAGGGTGTTTGTCCACAAGAAGCGCTTTCCTGGGAAGTTTATATGAAACTGGCTTTACAGAGGTCTAGAAATGCCTGAAAACAGAGCTGGTTCAATCATAGAACTTCTGGGGGCCCAAACAGATGCATTGTAGAAATGGGTAAGATGTTTTTATTTGGTTTAATACTACTCTTCAGTATTAAAGTATTATTAGTGACATGAAAAGATTCCTGCAAAATGAAGTTTCAGCCTAAACTGTTATTCTTCTACGCTGTTGAAATAAAGCTTAAGATTTTTTTCTAAAAAAACCTAGTAATCCATGTGGGCTGATTACTGGGGCATGGCAAGTTATACAGTTTTAGCCAGGTGTGTGTCTGTATGGTATCCAGAGGGAGGGTAAGTTCATTCCACTTTATTCCTAACAACATACGGTGTGGAGGAAGCTATGGGCAGAGTTCCTCCTTGACCTATTTTTCTGATGGGTGTAAACGTTTGTACCTTTTATGTTAAATATCAGCTTCACACAGCGTGCTGGAACTTGTCACATATTTCTGAGTGTTGTTTGTTGGAAGATGAGCTGTTCCTTCCGTTTCAGATCTTGCCAATTTTCTGAGTTGATTATGATAGTGTAATAGGTTGTACACTGAGCTAGGTTCAGATTTAAGTGGTAGTTAGCTTTCCACACACCTTTGTGGATCTAGGCCTTAGTAGTACAGTGCAGCAGCTTTATCAGATTTTTCTTTTTTAAGCTGGTGAGGCTGAGTGAAGTTTGCCCTATTGTGCTGAGGTGCTTGGGGGTCTTGTAATTGCATTGTGTTTCTGCATTCACAGGACGATTCCCCAGGAGAAGGAGATCTGCCTTTTCAACTGAGCTCTCAGTCCTCCTCTTCGCATTCTCAGCTTACAGTGGATTTACCTGTTCACATACTTCAGGTACATCATGTCAGAGCTATTGGGTTTTATTGCATAGCTTGAGAGGGAAGAGAGTTTACTGTGAACAGTCTGGTGTTCTGCCTAATGAAAATACTTCGTTTTCCACTGGGAGTTTAATTTCACTTAGAAGAAGCAGTAAGCAGAGAGCTGCACTGCAAGATTTATCTTGTGTATGTTACCAACCTTTGACACATCACAGGTGGTTGTTTTTCTTCCTCTGTTACTGAGTAATGAATAACTAAATGTTACTCATTTATTACTGAAGTGTCCCATCCTTGTTTTCCTGATCCCATCCTGCAGATATTAAATGGGTTGAGAAAAGAGGATCAGAACTGAAATGTAACAGGCTGCAGGAAGGGTGGGATGAGGGAAATAAAATCTTGAGCTTAGATTTCAGAGCAGTGTCTTATCTGGGAATGGCAGTTAGATTAAAAAGCCTGCTCAGTTCTACAGTCTTTCATTTCACTACTTGCCCTTGTTAACTACTGAGGGTCAGTGTTGTTCGAATGCGGAAAGCTTCCAATAGCTTCTTGTGTAAACGTTCTGTTATCTGCTGTTCTGGTAAACTGTGTATTAGTGAGTAGGAGAGGCTGAGAAGCAAGCAGCAGTGAATGATTAGCATGTACATAAACTACATTTTTGGCTTGTCCATGTGGGGCTTTGGTTTTGGTAAACTCTGCAACGCAGTTATTTCTTACCAAGTGTGCTTCTCCTGGATAAAAGATAAAGCTTTTTATTTGAGAGGAGCACCTTACTATGACAAACCTAGAAATATAAGAAGAGTACTAGGATCGTCGGCCACGGTAGAGAGTTAATAGAGGAAAAACAAATAGTGATTTTAAATTTATTTCCATTAGTAATGCTCATCTGAAGTGCTCCAAACGAAAACTAGAGCAGCGCTGTTTGGGTCCCCAAAGTAGGAAAGCTTTGGGTTTCCTCTAAATCATTCAAAGCATTTCTCTAGTCTTGGATAAATGTTAAGGTAATCTTACTGATAAGCGTTAAAAGCATCTAGAGGTGAAAGCACTGAATGCTTCGTGCCATCTGTTTGCTTTAACAGGAACCACACAACTCCGCAGAAGATGATGCAGGTTCTGATAACTCTCAGTTCACTGGAAGCACAATAAACTTACAGGATCTGGAATGACCATTATTGAGAACAGTTACTTGAAAACAAATTGGCAATCATGTCTTGACAGAGTAAGATAACTGTCTGGGTCTTTTTCCAAGGAAAATATGAAAACTAGGAGTACTGGAGTATAGTTGCACTCTTCGCAATTTCCTAAGGAGAGTTGCAGATGAAAGATTTTTTATTTTAAAAAAATGTAAATCGCACTTGATGTGCCTGTGTAAGATACTCTGTCTGCCTGGTGGTTGGAGAGACTGAGGCAGACTGCTGTACAGTGTTGTTTCAGGGAGAAGTACTGTATTAAACTTCAAACTGAGGTAATATTTACTGTTTTCACAGGAAAGCAAGTATTCTACAGCTAACAAGTACAAATTTATAATCCTGCCTATGACAGTTAAAACTTTCTGTCCGTTGGTCTCCTGCTGGAGCCAGTGGCGTCGAGGAACCAAAAGCTAAAATTTGCGTTTTCCACACACAAAAAAAGAAAAAGAATTGTTTTGGCCCCTGTGTTTTGGCAG
This sequence comes from Phalacrocorax aristotelis, assembly GCF_949628215.1. Taxonomy (NCBI): domain Eukaryota; kingdom Metazoa; phylum Chordata; class Aves; order Suliformes; family Phalacrocoracidae; genus Phalacrocorax; species Phalacrocorax aristotelis. The sequence continues at coordinate 12,432,386 of NC_134281.1, forward strand.
AAAACTGGGATAAAGTGTCACATGTAACAAAATTAATCTCCTATGCCATGAAAAAGAGATGCTCTAAAATCTTTGTTTTAGAAAGCTAGATTCTAAATGTTAACTTAGCTGTGAATCAGTTTGTAGCTCATGTTGAGTTTCTCCCTTTGCTTGCTCCTGCTTCCCAAATACTTTGCTGAATTCTTCCAGCAAAACTTGAAAAAGAAAACGGCAATAGAACTGTAGTCACTGTAAGTGATTAGCTGAGAGTCCAACAGCATCCGAGAGAGGTTCATTTTATCTTTGTGTTCCCTTTTTTGGGAGGAATGTTGACCGTCATGTAAATTTAAGCACCTTGATTTTCTCTCATCTATAAAGTGCTGCCAAGTTACCTGTAAACTGGCCACTACCTTTTCATTTTGGGTTGGGGTTTGTTTATTTTTTTTCAATTGAACACTGTTAACACTTGTTCATTCTTGTTATCCCAGAGTGTCACATGCACATGGAGCTTCCAGCTGGTTTACAGAATATGCAGTTGTCAGAGTATTTTATGAGAGGAAAAGAATTGTTACCTAGGAAGATTTGCCCCACTGAAAAACTGCAGTTTCTCTTGGGGGCGGGGGGAGAGGTTGTATGTACTGTACTCATCTGGATTGCAGACACCTAAATAAGTATAGGGTTGTATAGGAAAAAAACAAATGCCTTTGGTTACATTTTAAGGTAGTAATTTAAATGTTTCTTATGGTGATGTACTGAATGCCTATAAAATTATGTATAGGAGTTTGATAAAAGGGTGTATGTACTGTTTTTTATTCTCAATGAGGTATGTGTGTATGCACGTATGTGTATTTTTTTTTTTTACAAAATAACATGTCATGCAGGAGAACGTTGTGATCTTTCTAATCTTGCACATATTTATTTATTTTACAGTTATACTGATGTTGAATTCACATGAGGTCATTCAGAAATGCTCTTACTTCTTGTGCCTTTTGAGCTATGTATGTGTCCAGATAAATGCTTTTTTTTTTTTTTTTTTTTTTTTTGGTTGAAGACTTCAGGAGGGGAAAAAAAAGGATACAGGTTACATTCAACTTCAGATCCTGATTTGTAGGCAGTGTTATATCCTCTGGTTGAACCAGTTTTATTTTTCTATCTGTAGCTTAACTGAGCATTGAGGTCTCTCTGTTCCTCTCATCCTGAGTTTACAGCTTATGTCCGGGGAATCTCTTAACCCTCTCAGGTTGGGTTTCCAAATCAACCTAATTGGTGGGTGAGATCTTCTACCTGGTGGCTGTGACTGCAGCATGGAGTCCACTCCCGAGAGGCACACAGGTTGAGGAGGAATTGTGCTGAAGGGGACTACGGGGTCTTGTTCTAGTGGTCACCATGGTCTCCCTGGAAGCTGAGACAGCTCGAGCTCCCAATGCCTGCATTACTCTGTTCTCAAGGACCATACCAGTTCTTAATCTATTAAAATGGCCAAGGAACACTCCGTCTTTTTATGGGACTTGTAACCAATCTTTCTACTTCTGAAAATGTACCTCACTCAGCTTTGTAAGTGAATGTAAAGTGCTAAACTCTTGGGGCCGAAAATTGGATCACTTGGCTTGAACTCCATTGCTGGCAATGGATACCTGAAGAACTGCTGGTGCAAAAGGGTTAATAAAGCTTTTTTTTATGGTCAGTTTGTCACTGGATGGTGTTCTTTGTGTGGCTGTATCTGATGTGAAGCTAATTGTTAGCAGCGTGCTTGCTGCAGAGCTTGTATTTTTCCTTTGCTTGCATCTTCTCCACAGTAGTGGGGTGGAGTCTATAATGAAACCCATCCTTCGGGTTAAAGGATAGCCTTCATTTTTTATAGTCCTTCAACAGATTTGTGATCATAAATGTCTGGCAGGTGCCTGGCTTAGTTGTGCATTGGCAAAGATTGTTACCCAGAACTGCGATAGATCTCACTAATCAGGTTTGTAGGGATACTGCTATTTGCATCAAAAACTGAATGAGAAAAGCATTGTCACCAGCAGGAGCCTGAGAAGAGAATGAGAGCATTTTAATGTATTTTCTTAGGCAAAAGACCAATAAGGGGGAAAAAGGGCCTGCCTGACACAGCAACTTTCCCTGGCCTCTTAGGGAAAAAGAGTTCTGTTAATCTTAACAGAATGTAGATCTATGAAAAACTTTCTGGAGCAGTATCAGCCCTACATACTGTGGTTAAGGCTGTGCTGTCAAGTGAAATAATAGAGTTGTTCTTCTTTCTCCTTATCCCTTTGTTCTTGGCTCTGCTTTCTCTTCTCCTTCCTGGCAGGTGGGTTGGAACGGAACACCAGCCTGCTGCCACTCTGCAGAGGAAGAAGAGGGGCGTGCATCAGTGCCGTGTTGCAGTGGTGTGTCTGAACCACACAGTCAGAGCTGCTTCACGCTGCCAGGCTCTCCTCTTGTGAGGGGTCATGGCCCCTTGTTGTCTGGTTTCTAGGCAGGTTTCAGTGTGTCTATTAAATGTGTTTTTTCTATTAGAAAATGAGTGTGAAGCACCTGGAGGCCATGTGTGTGCTTGTGCTTCAGCTTCTACTACATACTATTGCACCTGCAACTGGTTCCTGACTAAAGTTTTATTTGTACTATCTCAGGAGGAAGGGAAGCTGGAAGTCCAAAGAAATGTCTGAGGGAGCCTGCAGAACCTTCTTCTTTTATCTTGAGTAATGGGGCAGGGACTCATGGCGCCTGTTCTCAATCGCCCATGCTGTCACCAGCTTGGGGTGTGACTGAGAGCTGGGGTGTCCTCACTGTCATGTTGACCTGTGAGACATGCAGCAGGAGCTGTGGCCTGACGCTCCTCACTGTGCCTCCTGAGGGCCAAAGCTCAGTTTGGCATAATGTGGAACATGCCAAAAAAGGTATGGTTTGATGGTACGGCTGAGCTGATCTAGGGCTTGGCTGCGGCTGTCAGGAGTGTCTTGCTGCAGCCCAGTTCCTCATTTGCTGCTTTTCATGCTTTTTTAAATACTGCCAAGTTAACAAGTTGAAATGAGCTTACAGAGGAAAATTACAAGTAATGGAGGGGGCCATGTGACCAGGACAGAAGGACAGGAGGATGATGGTGGAGGGACACTGAGCTGGAATAACTCACAGTATAACTGGCTTCCCAGCAGTTGCTTAAGTTATGTCAGTCCTGTACATCAGGCTACACTTGAGTATGGGTGCCTTCCCCACTCAGCTATGGAGGCCCCATGTAACATTCTTCCCTTAAACACTTGATGTGCAAGTACCCCCTGCTTCTCTGAAGTGGGCTGTTGAGACGAGGTGTTCCTATGTATTACTGCACTTACTGGCTTTTTTATAGTTGCCTGCGATTTTTCCAGGGTCCTTTGCAATCTTTCTTCCTCCTGCTGCTTCTGCTGTCTCAGCTTTTCCTCTCTGAGTCTTTTGAAGGGAGCAAATAAAGGATGGGTTAAATGTGTGGTGCAGCTACATCGAATATGCTTTTGACACACAGCATCAACACCTAATATCACATCTCACATTACATCTTAACATCTAACAGTGTAAGACCACCAGAGCAAAGAGGTTTGGGTATAGCCGATGCTGGAGTTTGTTGCTGTGAAGGTGGTGAGAGGAAAACACTTGCTGCAGTTGATCCTACTCTTCCTGGAGTGAGGGGTGGAAAAGGCATGTCAAGCTTTGCAAATAGAGATGTCAGATAGTTGTTCTCTGTCACAGATGTGCTCTGTACCACCTTCAGCAGGTGACTTATGCCCTACAGTTGACACCAGCGTGCTCACCAGCTTTGTGGGTGAAAGATGCTTATTGTGCCTTAAGTCCTCACGAGCACAGCCAAGTCTGTAATGTGCAGCTGTGAGTAGGAGGGTTTTACATCCATGGAGCTACACTTTGCCTAAATGGGGACAGTGGAGGCCAATACTGTTAAGTGGCTCCAATTCCCCATAGAAATGAAGTGCTGGAACAGAAATGGGCTCAAGCTACGGAACACTGCAGTGGAGAGGAAGTGAATTCTTCATCTTGTGATCTTTGGGAAAAGTTTAAATGCTCTTTGAAGGTTTTTTGTGTTTGGTTGGTTCTGCTTTTAATTTGGGGGGGTTAGATTCCTTCCTGAATTATTCTCGTCCATTCCCAGAGTAGAATAAATGTGTGTCTCATTTCTTTTGTAAGTTAAGAGTGCAAAACCGTTCACAGGATGTCAGGAAGAAGCATCACACCCTTTCTACTACACAGGTGAAGAAAGATGCAGAGAAAGAGACTAACTAAGAGGGAAATGTCACTGTTCTGGCTTTAAATCCTCACATTTCAATTTTTTTTTTCCTCTGCTGGATCTGATTCACCTGAGGATGGCCAGATGCAATCAGCTGTCCAGCTTCATCTTTGCTATTTGTGAAGGGAAATTTCATGTGTGTAACTGTGTGTTAATTAGCTACTCTTTAATTTAATAATACAAGTGAAACTTAAGAGTTTTGTAGAAGAAACATTTAAAGGCTGGCATTGCTGGCAAATGCCCTTATGTATCTATTGAAGCCTGACAAAATATCAGGGCGTGTCAGACTTTGAGTGTTCAGTAACTACAGAGGCGTACTTTTCTATTTAATCAGTTTAAATATTGTTACTGCAGATTGTCCTCTTAAAATGATTATTCTCATAATTGAATCTGGTTTTGGGTTTTTTTTTGTTTGGTTAGTTTTTTCCTTCTTCCAGATTTTGCCCTTTTCTAATGTAGCTTCCAGGTCTTTTCTAAGGTAACTGTTGGCTGCTGCTCGCTGAGCAGGAGATGCAAGTACTATGAACGCGAAACCCTTACCAAAGTAAAATGGGATGGAATGGTCACATGGCTTTCAGATTGCTGTTACAGCTTCCTGAGTTGATCTGACAAATTTGGCTCTTTCAGTGGCTTTCATTTTGGCTGTCAACATTTAAAAATAGAGGCCCCATTTCCAGAAGAGGGTCTTGTCTTACCTTATCCTCTGTTCCTTTTTTTTGGCTTTCTCAGCCTGTTCTATCTTTGCTGGTGGGATTCTCTCCAGGTTGTCCAGTAAATCACTGAGCTGTTTTTCTATCACCATTAGCATCTGCACTGTCTGCAGGTTTGTCTCATTTTCTCCAGTGCAGTGGCAATAGACTTCCAGCACCTTCTTGTTCAGGCTTCTAAGCATTTTGTCCTAGAAATGAGAGGAGATACGGTGAGAGGCACAGCTGAGTTCTGCCCAGTGGAACCACAACACCCCTCCAAAAGCAAAGGAAATCAGTACACTGTAGTTCCCTCAACAAGACTCAGTTTCTTGTTCCCCAGTTTGCTTAGCACCAGTGTCTGGGATAGATGGCTGTATGGAGCCATTCTTCGCTTGGTCTTAACTTCCCAGCTTTGCTGTGGCCGGGGACAGGTTGCAGCTGCGCAGTTGCTTCTGCAAGCTCTCCTCCCACCTCGTAGCAGCTGCATGGAGCAGACACATTTGCTGCCTCAGCAGTGCCCCCAAAACTGCCCTTATTATAGCTCCATTGCTGAGAAACAGTGTTGATCCCTCCCCAGTGCAACCCACTATCTGTTTTTTTTTTTCCCCAGGGTGCGTACAGCTGGTGAGAGGAACCATTTATATGCATGCTAACCCCCCTTGCCGTGATCACGGGATATACCTGGTCATCAGCTTTGTTTTCTTCAGAAGAAAAGAGGTGAACTTTAAGCTTGAGATCTGCTACTTTCTCTTCTTCCTTGGCGATGGAGGATTTGAGGGTGAGTATCTGCTGTTTCAGCTCTGCTAACTTCTTCTCCCTAGGCCAGAAGAGAAAGGAGGTATTTTGAAAGGGCATCTCTGAAACACATGACTCCTCTGCTGCTTTCCAGCCTGGGACCGTCCCTCCTGCTGCCGGCAGATGGAGGTAACACTTCATGCCATTGCTGGGGACCTTGCACCCACAGCTCTGAGACCAGAGGGAGCTTGTGGTTTTTCTGGATTAGTGGTTCCTGTGCTGGTGGGGGGAGGGAGAAGTAGCATAGCTAAACATCCAAGATTTTTTAATGAGTTAATGGGGGAAGTAGATTACCTTTACAAACTTTCACAAGGGGATAAGCTACACTTTAAATGGGAATATGTGTGTCTATCTGCCATTGAAATACTATATTGCAATCACACTCAGGTTCCCTGCTGGCTTCCTCTAGATTTGCATTGAGTTGGAATAGGTGCTGGTCTGGATCACTCCAGGACATGCCTTGTTTCGTCCTTTGATCTTTCTTTCTGAGAGTTACACAGTACTTCTGGCTTACGTCCACTCCAGGATGCTAAATGCATCAGTTCCCCAGCCTGTGCCTTGAGTCCCAAGCTCAAGTCCCATCTCCTAAATGACATAAATGGGACACTTTCCTAGGAACCCACAAGATGGTGAGTTGGATGGGCTGCAGCTGGGCTCTAAGGTATGCGAAAGAGACTCTGTTGTGTGCTGCGTGAACAGCATTATGTGTGGTCTGCAGCATGCAGCCTGATGGCAAGGTGCTAGCGGGGGAGAGAGGGGGTCACTTATGTTTGAAAGCTGGGTCACAGGGACCGCTTCCCACCGCTTGCAGGCTCACACTTACATGCTTTCATGTGTGGTGATGAAAGTGTGTTGGACTTTGTCCAAACATTCCTCAGTCTCCTGGGAATTCTGGATGAAGGACAAGTTCTCTTCCTCCATCTCCGCGAAAATAGACAGCAGTTGTTGGGGATCAGTAAAATACAACTCAGGCTCCTGGAGTGGAAAACACACATGATGAGTTTTAGTCCTCCTCTAGCTTCTTTTCTGTTGAACTACATGGAGGTTAGTCTGCACCAGCCCTGCTGTTCAAATGCTCTCCTAACTAGAGAGGTCCGTGACTGTCCACCTCCCTGCCATGTGCGTAGCTTTATGCTGCCTCAGCAGCTCACCCCTAAAACATGTTGCATTTTGGGGAATAAAATGTGGTGCAAACATCTGGGGGAAAACTTCAATTTCAGATCTAAAACAATAACTTCACTAATTTCAAAATCTAGCATTATATGATGTCATATCTTGTTGGGGGATGGCAAGCAAGCTTTGATGGTAGGTTTTTGGGAAGTGGAGGAGGAAAGTTAAACAAAGGTATTTATAATATGTGTTGCTAAAACATGAACGTTTATGAATGTATAAACATACATTTATAATTAGTGGCTACAGTAACTCCTCAATACCATAATGAATGGTTAGAAGGTGACAGAAATTAATAACATCAATAAATGACACAGGACAAACAGAAATTGTAAATATTTCAACACGAGACTTCTGACCTCATCTTCGTCCGAACAGCTTTCACTTTCTGCATCCTCCAGTGAACTTCTGGAAAAGCATTTTGTGTATCAGGCCCTTAGAGAAATGATAGCTCAAAGCCCACCTTGTTAGTGAATTATGAACACTGTTGTTGTTTGCTGTTGCTGTTTGCCCCTGAGCAGTCCTTTCCACATTCACACATTTGGTCCCCTGTGGCTGTGGGCTATTTGGGGGTCAGTAGGAGTGAGGGGTCACACAAACATACAGTGTGTGAGCTATGTCTGTCCACAAGCAAGCTGCCTTTTGAGTTGCTCTGGGATCTGCTGGCCAGCAGGGTTGGGACATGATGCATGAGCGTCATGACACAGAGGGTGTTGAGCCAAATGCATCTAAACTCAATGGGAGGCTTTGGCTTTTGGGCAATGAGAAGGCAGATGTCAGAGCCTTATTAAAAAGGCTCAGGCAGCAGCACAGCAAGTGTAGAGAAAGCCTTGTGTTCTGTGTGGGATGTGATACTGCTCCTAAACAACATGCTGTAGCCACCATGGATGTCTCCAGTTTTTACCTGCCCTGGGAGAAGGGTGTTAAGTACTTCTTCCCCTGCACAGCCTCCTACCATTAATCAGCAGTGCAGCCTCTTTCTTCGCTGCTCTGCCCCAGGGACGAGCCAGTGCAAGAGCTGGAAGAGCAAAGCAAGAGGTGCCTGACTGATGTCAGCAGCAGAATCTGCTCATCACCTTCACTTGCATATGTCACCCTGTACCATGGAGGGGTGAAAAATCTGCATTTGTATCATCTTAGTGCCAGCCCCACTTGTGTCCTCATTGTTTCTGCCATGTGGTAGCAGCCCAGTAATTGCAGTGGCTTCATGATGGGTGGCACATGGCAGCCCTGCTTGGGAGAACCTGGCACCTGCAATGCTCTGAGTGGAGGCAGAGGAAATGGCCCTGCAAGCAATGACTTACTTCAAACTATTGATAGCCAGTTTTTTTGGTCTTAGGAGACTCACTAGCCACTTACACTTTGCTTTTCCATGCAATTACTTTCTTTGCCTCAAGAAGCTGGAGCAGTCATACTTGTCTCATACTCCCACCCACCCTTCTTCTTCTCAGGCCGTCCCTGCCTACATTACAGCAGTATCACTCTGCCTGCATCCCAGCATATACTGTCTGACAGCTCTTACTGAAAGTAGACAGCCAATGCAATGTGGGTCTACAGTGACCTTGGACCTTCATTAATGGCAAAACAACAGGCAGCTATTTGCATGGAGGCTGTGACCAACAGAGGGAACGAGTATCTCAGCCACAAATAGGCCACAGAGAAGCTTTGCTCCAGGACAAATACCCAAGATGTGATTCCTCCTGCGGGTACCTCAAGGCCCAAATTCTTTGGGCAAGGCTCTCAGCAGAGGATTTGAGGATGGAGCTCTGTTGGAGTAGGTACATAGGTAATGACTTGCACAACTGATGGCTTTCTACTGATATTTTGATTTGTTCCAATAAGACCCAGATCTCAGTATGCTCACAGCGAAGGTTTCCTCTGTACTGAGTCCTAGTCAGTTGAGTGCTTTCTACAGTACTTAAGTCTGTTGTTTGCATTGTCTTGTACTTACAGTTGTCTTGTTGATAGAGGCTTCAGGAATTTTTTGAGCTGTGGCCTGATCTCATGTAATGACCTGAAATCCAAACTTTTTGAAGACAGCAGGGAACCTGGCACATGTATATAACTGGTACTATAGGGACTGGCAGTGTTTGTCCTGGTCGTCAGACTGTGGCCTGGAGAAAAGAAGAAATGGACACTTAGAGCGTGGGGTTGTCCCAGAGAGGAGTGGGCAGCTCTTCCCTGGCACTCACCCTGCTCTGTGGTGGGAGGTGAGGCACCTTCTTCCTTAGCTTTGGATGCTGTTTTCATATCCTTTTCCTTTGTGTGCTTTTTTCCGTGTTCCTCCTGCCACTCTTTTGGAGATAGTTGATAGAGGAAGTCCCTATACATCTTGTACTCTTGCAGAGTATTCTTGAATCTGGATATATCACTGGGTTGAAAGAAGTGGACAAAGTTTGTTAGCAGGGAGGAAAGCCCCTGTTTGAATAGGTTCTTTCTAATGCTTGATATTTGGCTTCACCCAGAGAAGGGAAAAAGAGAGCGCATGTCTTTGTGGACATGCAAAGACAAATGGGAGCCTGCCCTGCGTGCCCTCTGTGGTTCCTCATGTGGAAGCTGTCTGGTCACATCTCTGTGGCCAGACCCTTACTGTGGCACTGGGCTTGCTAATTTGGCAATCTTTACTTGAAAATGAATGAGAAATCTTGCCAGCTCAACTCATAATGGGATTTTTTTTCATCTTTCCCCAGATCACAATTAAAATGCATTACTTAGTTTTGTTTGGTTTTTAATCGAGACTAGGCATTTAATTTTGGTTTTGGATTATTTATACTTTAAAAAATATAATTAAAAAACTAGTTGAGTTGTTTTAGAAGCAAAGCCAGAACCTGGAAAACAAAAGCTGAAACATTTTGACTCTCAAAATTGAACAATTTTAGAAATCTTTTTCCCCAATTCCCTTTTTCCCTGAGGGCTGTGAGGGTATAGCACTGTAGGGGCTGTAAAGGCTAGGCAGGAGTAGTGTGCAACCATTACCTTTGGAGGTTCTCTATTTGGGAAGTGATTGTCTGGATCTCCCTTATTTTCTTTGTCTTTGCTGCAGTTTCTTTTTCAGCACTAGGGAAGAATGCATAAACATAAGCCATGAAACAAATTAGCAGTGAGTGAGTAGTGAACTGAGTTGCATATAAAGCAGAGAAAAAGGTGTGGGGGGACACCACTAGAAATCTCTTATAGATGTATCCCTGGTGATGCCTGGCTCCAGCCTGAAGGCCCTGCTTGTCTTGGCAAAGAGAGTATGGGGTCCCAGTGATGCTTCCATGTTTAAGACCTCCCTAATTTGGCTGCTGCTGAGCATCAATTGCTCAGCCCTTGTGGTACCTGTAATGGGCCAAAGTGCTCAACTGCTTCACTTAGGGGACTGTTCCTGCTGTGAGGCATTGGACAGAAGCATCTCCCTCTCATAAGGGTGTTGTGAGAAGAATCAAAGTGGTGGGGCCAACAGCAGGTTCCTTGCTGCAGCCAAATCAAGGGCTTTTGCAGTGAGGGGATTCCCCAGCTATTGTTCTTCCTCTCTTTCATTGAGTGTGTGGGGAGAAAGTGCCACCAGGACTGTAACTCTGGGCAAACTCAGACATAGAGCATTTGCTAGCCAAAACGCTGCAGGAAGGTCAAGCAAAAGACCTCCTGTTTCCAGCACAGAAGAGTACATGGGTAGTTCCCTCAACTTTCATTACATCTTCAGAGCTTGAACAGAGTTTTTATGGTTCTCCTTCAGGAACTCATCAAACATGGCAGAATCCTGCTCCAGGTAGTATTCAGCCTTTTCCAGCTTGCTTTCCTCATTCTTTGCTATGGTCTCCATCCTTTGAATCTCATCTCGCTTTACTGCCATGGCATACTGAAATGAACCCAAAAGGCAAGAGAGTCACATCGGTTCATTGATTTTGGAGGTATATTGGCTTAGCTTTGGTTTTGTTATATATAACTGCTATAAGGTAATAATCTTATTACCTTATAGTTGTTGGTGTAGAGGGTAAGGAGTAAGTGTCTTAGTGCAAACTAGGTACATAGAGGCCAGGAGATATTTCAAAAGTAACATAGCAAATAAACAGTGAAATTAAAGACAGAATCCAGAAGTCCCAGCACTGCATTAACTCCTGGCTGATAAAAATTGATTCAGTTGTGTTACAGCACAATAACAGAGGTGAATAATGGGGATATTCCATCACGGCTCCCTTATTTTGAGTTCAGAATCACTCCCAGCTCTAATTCTGCAGGAATTCAGCAGGAGCCAAAAGGTCATAATCTCACAAATTAAATAGTTGCATGGATGCTACTGCATGGTGTGAATGGCGTATGTTCCTTTCTTTCTTGGTTGGGAATTGCTGAGCTGTAGACTATGGGTGTCTTTAACACAGGACTTGGACAATCAGTTCATGAGGTCTGATGTGTGCCTCCTTGGTTTGACCTGCAGGCAATGGATCTCAGGGAGAAAAAAAACAAGTAACACAGGGAAGAATTATTAAAGGAACAGAAAGTAACATTCCTAAAGCCAAGTACCTCAAGTAAAAATATCTCTCTTCTGTCATTTATGTAGTCACGGAAGGCCTGCTTTTCTAATGGGTAATCTGAAATGAGGAGATAAAGTTGGTCAGACTAGAGGGGGAAACATGGCCAAGGCAAAACACAGTGAATATGGAGGCTGCCGTGAGCATGGATGTGATGCCACTGGAGCCAGCAATACTGATTATTTTATTGTAGTTTTGACCTTGTTTAGGATCAGTTTCGTATGGGCTTTTGTGGAGTAAAACCAGGTAGAATGGAGTGGAGAATATGGTCCTTACAAAGGTCAATGTCCTCTAGACATTAATGGCAAAGCTACCCCTCATGTCAGAGGCAGAAGATTTGGGCCCACAGCCACTAAAATCCAATTTGAGGTCAGCTTAGTAGAAATGTCTGCATGTCACAAGGTCCTGCAAACTCTCAGCTGACTCCAAGCTGATTCCCAGAGCTCACAGCTACTGCAGAGGCTGGTGGAATCCAGGCTACTGTGGTGGGGGTGATACATGCTCCACATGTAATGCATGAGATGGAGATGCCCCAGCTGCACAGAGGTTGGCAAGATGCAGCATGTAACTGTTGCGTCTGCAAGAGCTCACCAAAGTCATCTAGAGCTAACTGCTACTCCCATCCCCTCTTTGATTTTTACTGTAGGCTTTTACCCAGCTGAGCTGCACCACTACAAAAACTGTTCCCTACCTTCTTTAATGGATATCTTCCATGAAAGACTCTCCTGAAGAGTTTTCAGTCTCTCTTCATTTGTTGCCTGTTTTCTGCCCTCCTCTTCTTCCTCCTTTTGCAGAGCTTCCCTGAACCCCTTTTGCCTTGCTTTTAATTTAGTGGAGTAAGTAATTTTCTCATGGATTTTCATGGTCTTCATCCTTTCACGTTCCTATGAGAAGTCAGTTATGTGGACAGTTTGATTATGTGCTTTGTTTGCTGTGGTTGAATGATTATTCACAGTTTAGAAATTTGCAGGCTACTGATACACTGCTGATGCATGTTTGCCTGGTTTATCTGACTAATCCCAGTGTTACTCTTTCCTGAGGCAACTGAAACACTTCTTTTCTTAGCATTTGTTCTTATAAGTTTGTTGATTTGTATTCCGCATCTAGCCACCAGCTGTGTCTGTTTGTACCTACTCAGTGTCCTCATTTTTCCTTCCTGGATTATTCCTGGGAGAGAATGGAAATTTTCAGAGATTCATCCTTCAAGTCCCCTAGTAAAAGGGAACAACAGGATAGCTCACACTCAATACCAACTTGGTCCACTTTCACAAAGGCATGTAAACCCTCAAGTTCAGATTGAGAGGATCTATTCAAACCCACGCCAGACCTTTCTGGAGGGTAAAAGGTTCTTCATGCTCAGTGCTTTCACACGGGCTGACGCATAATTCATTGCTTTTTGCACAGTTTGGGCATGGGTTAGGCTGAGGACATCACTCAGCAGACATCCTTAGTGAACTTTTTCTTAAGCCGTTCCCCGTACTTACATAGTGACCTTCAACCCAAGCTAAAACCAGATTATCAGTCATGAATGTGAGGTGAGGAGGCTTGCTTAAGCTTGTTTGGAGACCTCCCTTTGTGATTTAGAAAGAAAGACCTCTTGCTTCCACACTACTGCCTGACTTCTGCAACCACATGCAACAATCTGACCTCTCAGAGGAGTGACAACCTCTCCATGACTTCCCACCCCGCTTTGGATTGCATGCCCTAAGGAAAGTCCTCTGCAGAAATAAGGAAGAAAGAGACATTCCTGAGACCCCGCTCTCTGGTCTGGTGGGTTGCAATTCCCTCTTATGGAGAGAAACCTAAAGCATGAAACCCATGTCATCCTTCTTCCTAGGCATTCATTTATTGGCAGTTCAGAAGGAGGCCACATCAAACATTGGAATACAGCTTCCCAAACATAAAGCCAAGCCTGTTGAAGTGGAAAGCAAGAGATCTTGCACTAAAATTTTATGTAGAACTCCATGCTAACTGCCTTGGCAGATATCTTCTCCAGGAACAGGAGTGAATGGTAAATCTACCTTGAAGTAAGAAAACAAAGTGGCAATATCCAGATTTTACGCTAGCAACCAGCAAGCCTGTGCTCAGAGCTGCTCTTGGTAAAGTTCATCTTTCATCATGGACTTCAGTGGACTTGAAGCTGATCTGGGGGAATCTCAGCTGAATTTGGCAGCTATTGTTTGTATGCACTGAATTTTGGTGTCATGTTGGTTGGTTTCCTGCCCTAGTGAACTGCTTGTATGTACATTGGCCTAAAGCATGTATACGTACCGCCTTAGCCTTTTTTCTTTCCTTGTCCCTTATTGAGAAGATATCAACATCTGGAGGAATTGTAAATGGATTTTTCACTGGGTTTTCTTCATCCTCTTCTGGGCTTACTGAAAAAAATGGATGTGGAAGACACAAGGAAGAATACCAGGACCCAGCGCAAACGCACTCTGCTGCATCATGCCTGAAGGGTGGGCAGCTGTGCTCACAGCTGGAGATGTTTTATGACGCTGAACCAAGAATGGGGAACTGGATAGGGCTTATAAGAAGCCAGTGACATAACTGAGACCTCTGTATGGTTTATGGCACTTTACCATATCTGCTGATCAACTCAGGATTTCAACCAGGGATTTTTGCGAGTCTGGAGCTGATTTACCTGTTTCATCCGATCATGGGCACAAGAGTCTGAATCCAGGCCTCTCCTTTGACCTAACAATGAAAAGGTGCCGGAGCTTTGTGACCTCACCTGACAGCGCAAGCTGGGTTTCCATTCCAGGTTTGGAAGATGTTGATTCTGTATGTGGAGATGACATCTTTGACCCTGGTCCAAGGAAAACCATAAACAAATCAATCAGCAGGGACCTGCCAGTAACTGACGCAGTTTTTACAGCAGTGATGGGCCTAGGGGTTTTCTGGGCTTTAACCACTGAGACTTTTGTGTCTGTAGGAATTAACAAATAGCTTCGGTAAACTGGAAAATATTTGTGTTCTGACCCCAAAAAGGAGATGGTCATCCCTGGCTTATATGAAAGCTGTGTAAAACCAAGTTCTTCTTACACACTGATGGGAAAGCAAAGACAAAATAATTTGGAGATAACAAGCAACTCAAGTCCCTTGCCTCTTGTTCCACCCACATCTCCAGTTCTGATCCACACACATTATTTTTCATCCTTCTATTGCTGGTTCACAAGCAACATTTTTGATCCCTAAAGCTCTTACCAGTAATTGCTTCAGCACTGTGGGTTTCTTGCGATAAGGCTGAACGATTGCTGGAAAGCACAGACATGCTGTAGGGAACTCTGTCGTGTTTAATTTTAGGCTGGCAAACTGTTGAAGGTTAGGTTTTTGTTTCTTTGAATCCAGTCTCTTTTTGTCGTCTTTGCTATGGGTCCTAGGGGAAAAGGCATAACTGTAACGATCTCACAAAGAACAGACAGGCCATTGTTAGAGTTATCCTCTAATCAACAAAGGCAGCAAGCTGGGTCCCAGTGAGGTATTAGTTCAACTGATGCAATTCTGCTGCTGGGACCGTTTCTGATCTGCACTGGTATAAGACACAGCAGAAAATATCCTCTTCCACTTGCACTACTTTTAAGGCTATTTAGAGCATTTTTTTTTTTTTTTTTGCTCTGAACAGCCTCCAGTTTCTATGTATTTTGAGCTAAACTCATCTGGCCTAATTTCCATGTATGTCCTTGGCGTTTTGTGTTTCCTATTGGCTGTGTTTCTGCAGCTGCCCAATTAGTGTCTTATTCTTTGGAAGTGTCAGGCTTTCACTGTTGATGAGACATAGAGGCTGAGGTGGAATTTAGGCTGTTTGAATACATCCCAAATGTTTTCTCTCTCCTCTTCAGTTCTTGAAGTACCTTTTCCAAAAACCCCTTAAACTGGTTGCTTAGTTTTCACGTCTCTCGGAACTTTGCGTAACTTAATGGGATGTTTTTCTCTAGGGGTCCCTCATCTGCGTCCTGGAACCACATGACCCCTGATGATGATGTGAGTTTTGGAGAAAACCCCATCAGGGCAGGGGTAGGAAGGCAGTCAAACATCTGCAGTGTTCAGTTGAATACGCTTTGTGAATTATGCAGAGCAGTTGCAGCAAACACCTGGATGTTCAACCCTCTTAGTGCACACCTTGACTTCTGTAATTGAAAACCCTTCTCATAAAAATCTTCTTGTTCATGTGGTTGACTTGAATTCCAGCTACAGGGAATGGGACTGAAAAGCAGGACCTGACAGAGGGTACTGGCATATGGAAAATAATTGTCGGTGAAACCCTTGGAGATAAAAACTGCTTTAGAATATAATTTTAGCAAAGTATAGATTATTTATAAGTTATTTATAAGTTAGTTCTAAGATTAACTTATAAATATTCATTTTATTAAGGTATTTATGGTTTGAGGTTGTTAGTTTTTTTTTAATAGGTTGTTTGCACATTACTTTGGAAATGCCAAAAGCTACAGAAGTGCTAGTTGTGCCAATTATAATTATTAAGCTCAATAATTCAAGTAGAAAATTGCTTTGTTGCTAGAATCATTTGGCATATATTTCACTGCCTCTGACATTTTTGTTTCAGTAGCTACATACCAATGGCCAGTAGTATGTGAATCAATAGGTGAGACACTCGTGGTTTTAATGTACTGAAATATTTATTCAGTGCTTTTCCCTAGCATCAAGCTGCTGCACAAAAAAAAAATCTGCCAGAGTAAACATGCAAACAGTTCTTAAAAATATTACAATAAAAGCCATACACCATGTTCCCAGAGGACTGGACGAGCCTGTGTTTTATACACTCAAATGATTTAAATGATACGATCGCTTGCAGAGAAGGCTCGTTATGCTCACTGGGAAACCACTCCAAGTTTTGAGCTACAGAGCAACTCTTCCAGGGACAGATGTGTCTCATTTCCCAGTAAATACCCCCCGACTTGCACATGGAGGAGGAGGTGGTCAGTGCGTGCGATCTCCCGGTCACACACACCAGCACCTCAACTTGTCCGAGTGAGACACTGTACCTGATGTCAAAAACAGAGAAGAAATTGCTGTGATTGCCCTCACGCCTTTATTTTTTGGTTTCTCACCTAAAAAGCAGCTTCTTCAGGCTCCTCTCCTTGGTGGGGCCGTGGTCAGACGTGGATGTGGCCGCAGCGCAGCTCGGCTCAGCTCCAGGCTTTAGCCGTCTCTTGTTTGCACTGCCATGGAAACCCGCACTCCTGTTGCCGGGTGGCATCTGACCCGCAGGCATGGGAGGGATCCATCGCTCCCTTCTGGCGTTAGGCCTGGGTCTCCTGCGGCCGGACAACCATCCCTACACCAGTGGAGTGGGGCTGAGCTGGCTGGGTCCTGCCGGAGGTCAGCGCCATGGGAGGCTTTGCAAAATCACCTGCCCGGCTGCAATGCAGGCACGCCGGTAGGTGTCCTGAGCAGGCAGCTCGCTGAAGTTCAAACCAGGTGTCAGGATGGAGAAGTAAGAACACTCCCGTGGTGTAAGAGGTCTCCCTGGCTTGCTGGGTTCTTTATTCATTATTTCAGTCCACATGGCATGGGAGTCGGGTATTTAACCCCATCTCTGCAAGCAAAGCAGTGGGTTGGGGAAACGGGAGCTGCTACCCCTGATTGTGGAAGTAGCTGCAATTTATCATTTCATAACATCTCCCTTGGTCTTTCTGTTAGTGAAATCTGAACAGTCACACTTAGGTGTGGTATGGATGAATGAACTGTCATTTACTGGAGGTTCTCTGAGTCAATAGTGCTGTAGAAACCCAAATATAACTTTCTAAAATATCATATAATTCTAAAGATGATTTGATAAAATATCAGTTGAAAAAAGTAATACATTTTAATGGAGGAAAGATCCTTAAACACCCATATTTATTCTTTCCTGTTTCTAAGAAGACCAATCACTTCCAAATGGATCATATTCTTCTCTAGACTCTTTAGACTCTCTATTAATACAATCTCAGCTTTCTGAAATAGCAGTTTCTTTCATTTACCGGTAGGTTTCCAAACAGCTTTCTCCATCTGAATAACTCATGCAATAAATAGCAATAGTAAGTACAAACTCCCATTTAATTGTTATAGTTATATTCTGTAACTGCTGATTATCAAGAGACTGGATTCAGGCAAGAGAAGGAAAATGCTTATACAGAAAGAAATTTCTCTTTATTCTGCACATGAATGCTTTGATTTTTAGCAGTGATGCAGAAAACCATAGTGCTATCTTTAGTATGTTTTGGGAACTTTCCCAAACGTATTGAGGAGTATATGTAAAAAAATGAGACTATAGAATAACTTCCATTACCAAAAAAATAATTCAGTAATAAATTGTACTTAAGATGCATTTTTATAAAGTCAGGCTATCAAATGGTCTTTGTTCAGAAATACCAGTTTATTACAGAATTGCAAATCTGCATCAGTGAAATAGGTAACAGAAAACTAAGACATTTGAACAGCTGTGGCTCTGTCTGGCATAATCTCTAGATCAATGAATGATACATTTATATATCCATTGCTCTGTTCCGTGCTATCCTTGCTGAACACTTATTTCCCCAAACTGGAACAGAGTTTATTTAAAAGCAGAGATGTACTTTGTGAATTCTTGGAAATGGGCAAGCTCTTCATAGCTTTGGTTTGTTGTTCATGTCCCACACATGCCATAAGCCACTTAGGCCTTGCATTTCCTTGAGGGCAAATAAGTTTTTAAGGCCAGAAGGACATCTGGGGTCTATTCTTAGCCACCATTAACTTGGCTAATGAATGGATAAATAGCATGTGCAACATCATGGGAAAATCTGCCTGGTGGCATAGGCTGTGCGGCTGACCAGTGCTGCAGCTCATTAGGGATTTCTGGGTTGTGCAATGTTGCTTCAGGGCACCATGGTTTTGGGGCTTAGTGAATGTCTGGACAGTGCGTCCTTGGTGCACAGCTGAGAAAGGCAGTTTGCATGATAAGAATGGCAGGTTGCTGCTCACATTTCCGACAGGATGTCTGCAGACTCGAGGGCTTGTAGGGGGTGGTTTTGCTAGGACATGAGATTGGGATTTCAGGGTGGTGTTATTTCCTCCCTTCATTTCTTTCTTGAAGGGGTTACTTGTCTTCTCCACTCCTTGGTCACCCAGTTTGTGATGTGAAAGGGGTTACTTGCCTCCTCCATTCAGTCACCCTGTTTGTGACGTGGGGGTGCTGATCCCTACCACAGAGTTGCTGCAAGGTTTAATTAGTGTAGGCAAAACATTTTGAAATGGCTGATTGAGAAACATTGCCAGAGATGAAAGCTAAATAAGTATCTAGATAAATAAATATTCCTTTGTAGTCTTATCGTTATGGGAAGCTCCCTGTGTACCCAGGATGCTGCACAGGTCACTCAGCAGTTGTCTCCCCATTGTCTGGAGTCTTCTCAAGGGGACTCATTTAAGTATTTCATTTTAGCTTCTGTGATGTAAGCCACAATACGTAACAGACAAAGAGAAAAGCCTGGCAGTAACCAGCAAACACCATGGAAATACCGAATGGATTGGCAGTTTTTTCTTTCTCTGGAACTCTTGTTCCTGTGTTTCCTGGTGAATTGTGTGGCTGCTGAACCCAGAGCATCCCAGGAGGGAGAAGGGGAAGTCAGAGCCTATTCCAGGGTTAGATACAAGGAAGGAGGAGAGATCTTCAAGTGAGTGTCCACAAGACACTGTCTACAAAAGCTCTGCTGAAGGCAGTGCAGCCAGCAATCTGCTTCAGTATGGTCTCTGGTGAGCTGTCAGGAGAATCTTTTCTGCTCATGGCTCTCTTTAGGACACTGTTCTCCTGCCATTACTCTTGTCTGAGGGGAAGCACCTTCCAGATGGTTATGGAGATCCCATGGGGAATATATGACTGCTCACACACTTCTTGCAAGGTCTGTGCACATTGCTGAGCTCTGTAGAGAGGCTGAAAGGGGGAGAAAAAGTGACCATGTGGTTCTCCTCCATTTGTATTTTTATTCACAGTACGAATCCCTGCATGAGCACCAGAGCTCAATGAAAGATGCCAAAAGAGACAGTACTGGAGGCCATATCCATCCCATCTGATGCCAGCATGTCTCTGTTTCCTTGCAGATCTTCTCCCTTCCCAGCACCAGACCATTGCAAAGGCCAGGCTGAATGGCCACGCGCTTGGCTGCTGCATGTGCGCAGCAAATCCAGGGCCTCTCGACAGCAACAGGGAAGTCTTCTGTCTCCTTAGGTTATAGGGCACAAGGAAGTGATAGCCGGATAGAAAAAGGGTTACTATGGCTTGGGGTGGAGTCACCCAGAACAGAGGCGAGCAGCTAGTGCAGAAGGTAAGCAGGAGACCTCTGGTGAACAACAAAGCTGTGATATGCAAGTGCCATGGGGTCTAAGCACTGGCACTGCTGTTTACCCCCTGCTCCCTACAGCTGAAGCTTACTTCCAGGAAAGATTTTATCTCAATGCAAATTTTTCCAGCTGCAAAAACCTGCCCCGTAACCTTTGCATGGCCAGAGCCAGCCACGAGATGGCGGCAACCTTGTATTGCCAGAGCTGGGGATTCGGCTCAGTGATCCACATCTCCTGCTCTTCCTTCTCCATGTCCCTTTGACCTTGTAGATGAGGTCTCCAGGCTTAATAAGTACCAGAAAGAAACCCTGGCCCGTCCTCTGTCCCCAGAGAGGGCCTCTGCAAGAAGACCCGTGAGCTCAACTCTCATCTTTGCAAACAGGCTGATGGAGCAGGACTTACTCAGGTCTTTGTGTCCTACTGCTGATCCTCAGCCCCCAGTGTGTTCCTGGGCTGTCTCATCCAAAATGAATTTGTGGTATTCTTTCAACTGATCTGATTTCAATGTAGTGGATGAAAGCTGCTAAGAATCTCTGAAGGGCCACATGGAAATGACAAGACAGCCCCTGTTGTTTGTCCTTTTACTGTGGGTATGTGTGGGTGCTATGTAATGACTTGGACAAAAAGCAGCAAGTGGTCAGTGATTTGTACTTCACACTCGTTCTTGCTGAGAATGCAGACTCCTTCCTGCTGAGAAGAAGAGAAAATGATCTGCAGTCTTCATCTTGGGACCCTTGCCAGATCTGGGCCAGTTTCTTTTGCAATGCAAAGCTTATTCTAGTGTGTGCTGTGGTGGCAAGGAGTCCTTCCTGCAGTGACTGTCAGCAGTGCTCTGCTCAGACAACTGCACGCAGATAAGCTCTGTGCTTCGCTCTAGCTCCTGAGCTAACGCAGCCAATGCCATGAAGACTCAGTTGACTCAGGCTCCCTGACTTCTGGATCAGTCAGTGTGGGGACTGCTTGTTGATCGGTTGAGCGCTGCTGGTGTAGCATAGCCTGATGCAAATGCAGTGGAAGATGGCAGAATCACAGAATAATACCATTTAGGAAGGAACTCTGGAGGTCTCTAGTCCAACCTCCTGCTCAAAGCAGGGCTAACTTCAAAGTTGTATCAGGCTGCTCAAGGCCTTGTCCAGCTGTTTTGAAAACCTGTAAGGATGGAGATTTCACAAACTCTCCCGATGATGGAGGGTAAAATCTGGGAGGCTGAACTTGGGCTCAGTGGAGTGGCCCCACTGGTTTGCTCTGGTAAGGATATAAATAAATTATATGGTTGCAATTTCAAGGCAAGTTCTGAATAACCATTTAGACCTGATCCCAAACTGAAAACTGTTAACTAGCTCCAGACTTCCCTCAGAGCTCGGTACTTTTGGGACCTAGGAGTTTGCATTTGACCCATTGCAAAAAGAGCCACAAAGCTGCAGCCAAGGAGACTTTCCTAACCAGGGCTATAAATCCAGGCTATTTGCAGGGACAAATGACCCAGGAACCTGAGGCTGCAACTTCATGATTTTGCATTAAGCTCTTAAGGCACAGTTCCAGCCTTTTTCCTGGCCCTTGCTTTATGGCAAAACTACAGCTGCTGTGACTACATGGGAACTGATCCAGCTGAAAAATACCCTGCCTAAGGAAAGATCCTTTTTATTATGATCACCATGATGGCTTGAGGAAGATGGACATATGGGCTGGGGAAAGGTGGACTTGCCCCTTTCAGTGACAGCCTGTGCTTTGATCATCTGAGGGAGATAATGAAACTGCAGCTTCATGGTGGTAAAACAGGTTGGTCCTGCAAGCCCTGCACACAAGTTCCCTTCAACAGGGGTGTATGGAGCAGACCAAAAAGGATTCATAAACTTATGGGTTATGCTGATTTCGAAGAGCTGCAAAAGGAAGCACATGCTTCATGGCTCCAAACTCTTTCTGCTCGTGTGGAATGAATTAAAGATAAAAACAACCCTGTAATTCCCTCTGCTCCTGAGCTGTTTCAGTCCCGTCTATCTTCTTCTCCAGAGAAGCTTGTGTAAGAACTATTATCTGTGATCCTAAACTATGGCTCATATCCCCAGGGTAGCTCATGGGATCCACTTCCCCTTGCCAGATAATGAGGCATCACTGGGTACCAGCTGCAATGGTTCAGGAATGTTTGATGCCAGCCTGGCTGGTTTCTTGCAGGATCCACTTACTTGCATCTCTGCTTTAAGTATGGAGTACTGGGGCTCAGAGAAGCACAGTGCCTCCACTTAGGCTGCGCAGTGGGCCTTTGGTGGGACAAGCCCCGGATCCACATCTTGTATCTGTTTAGCTGGAATCACAGACAGCACAAACATGCTCCTCACACAATGACAGCTTTATTACTTGGAAACGTTAGAAAGTTTCCACAACCTGTTCCTATTCCTTTGCCTGCACCTGTGTGAATGCCCGCCGTTCTCCCCACCAGGATGTCAGCAGATCCTGTAGCTTGTTTTCCACTGAAATGTCTCTTAGGTAAATATTACATCTGGGGTTGCTTTGCCAGTGGCTTTCCTACCTGGAGTTTGTACAACAGGTCAATGCCCTGCTCAGAGATAAGAGGAATACTTGCTGTGAGTGCTTTTTGCTGCTGTGATATGCCACCTTGCTCTTCCCTTGTCAGCTTCTCCTTTGATGTTTTTTGAATGCTTCGTAAGTCGTGGAGGTTTTAACAAAGTGAGGGAAATTTAAGACAAGCCATCGAGTACTTGGACAGAGCAGAAGGACTTGTTTATTGCAACAGCCGTGACTTGTAAATTATTCATCTGTGTGTAATTGAAACACACAGATCCTCAAAGGTCTTGTTACAAAGGGTGAGGCGAAGATCAGCGAGCTTCGAGCAAAACAGGAAGGTTAACAGGTCCTGGGGAACCCTTCTGAATCCGCCTGCATCTGCTCTACGACAATGCGTGTTTGCAGAAGAAAACTGAATTGCCAAAAAGTGAAGCAATGCACAGATATGTGTCTGTGGCAGGGAGATGGTATCTGTAAAATATCTTCCTGTGTCAGTTTTCCCTCCAGTAGGAATCACAAATTTGAAGCTGTTTGCAGTGAAACATATACACAGCCTGCGAGCATGTACCAAGTATCAATGCACAATAGGCTCTGGCCTCTGTGAAATGGAGAAGTTTCCAAAGACCAAAAGAGATCAGAATAGCCTGCTAAGCAGAAAAGAAGCCAGCACACTTCTGCTCAGCAGTTCTGTCTCCAGACAAAACCAGACTTCAACTAATTAAAAAGAGCAGATGCTAGCTGGAACATTAATTGGAAGAACTACCATCTTTTGTCTGTACTTAAACCTGTATTTTAGCACTCTCATATTAGGTTTGGAAAGAGTTAACCTTTTTGCTGGCTTATTATCTTGTTAGGCACAGCATGTCCTTAAAAGAGAGAGCATAAGGAAACATCTATGAATAGGTTTGGATCCCTTTTTTTCAGGAGCAACCAGTTGTCTGTCTAATAATGCAAAACCATCATCACAACCAGCATTCTCAACCCTTCCTTCTCACGGTGTTGTTAGTAAAGTGATCTTGCTTGGCTTTCAGAAGCCTTGTAAGTAGTACAGGGCACAGGGCCAGCTGCTGTTCTTCCCTGTATGCATTGTATGAGGAGGACATATCTTCTTTAACCTGTGCTCGTTTGTTCCCCTCAGTCTGTGTGCCTTCTCATTAGACTTGATGTATGATCTATAGAAAGTGCAAAGAGCTCAGCTGACATCTGATATGCTTATAAATAGCCTGTCTGCCCTGCTACGGTTCTGAAGCTATCCCAACATGAGCAAACACTTGACGTATTGCACTCTTCCTGGAACCGGGATGCTATCGAAGATTTTCCTCTAAAGCATCCAAATTTTGCCTCTGCTGGAAGCCGGGTACTTGACTGCAGGCACCACTGGCCTGTTCCAGATTGGCAGTTCCTCAGTCTTGTCCTAGTCTCTGATTTCTCCCTAAGAGATGAGGCAAAGGCGTCACTTGAATAATGAGGCTCTTCCACTGCTCCCTGCCCTCCCTGTTACAGAGGCTCCCTCAGCACAACTACAAGCCTCGGTCCTTTCCTATCTGTTCACACACTACCCCCGGCTCCTGTTACTTCCTGCATTCCTGCACCCTCAGTTTCCTCCTCCTCCATCAGGGCCAGATTCTTTTTCCTCTATAGGCTCACCAGGTCCCTCATGAGTCTGGCAATGCTTGCTGAGATTTGTCCTGTGATGCTTTCCTGAGCACCAAGAGCCTCAAAGACAGCACCCCCTCCCCTGTGCAAACTCCTCCCCGCTTCCTCAGTACTTATCCCTTAATCCCTTTTTCTTTTGCCGACCTCCTCGAGTGATAACTAGTGTCAGTTCTCATCCCCTACTTGCACTGAATGAGCCTCAAATTCAGCTCCCAAACAGATTGCCAAAGAGACATCAATTTAGGCAAGGAGATCTATTGAGGCTTAGGAGGCTGATTGGGATATTTAAGATTATCCCTGACTCATTTTCTTGCAGATCTGATGCAAGAAGTGAGTCAGATCCCTCCGACACAGTTTGACCTGACAGATGTGGCCGGCAGAGAGCTGAGTGGCAGCATGTGGAGATCATTTTGTTTTGCAAATGGAATAAAGTTCACTTACAGCAGGCAGCTGCCTATACTTGTTATTAACTCAAAGGCCTCTCACCTGAAACACCTTGCAGATCACTTACCCCATCACTGCAAGCAGGTGGAATTAGCTCCTGAGAGTCACTTGTGGTAGAGGAGGTGGGTATTTCTGAGAGGTGACCCTCTCTCTCAAGACAGGGCAAAGGTCCCTTTCCTGTGATGCCGAGTTCATCATGTTTAAAATGCTCACAGTCCCCAGCCCCTTTTAGGCAGCCAGAATCTTGCCCAAAAAAACTCTATCCCTCCTCTGGTCTTTCTCTCTTAGCAATGCTGTCAATACTAGTTTTAGTGTAATTTTGCATATTTTTTTTTGGCTGCTTTGTTTTCCTGGGTGTGAATGCTATCATTACTAAATGACAGCTATTTCCCATGGGTCCCTTCAGTCTGTAGGAAAATCCTTCTTTCCCCTCAGCCCAGCTGCAGGCAGGTGTCTCCTGAGGCCAGTGGCTTAGGTAAGTCGCTCCTTCTGACTCAGCTTTCATTGCACTGAGCTCCCAGTGCCTGTCTTCCTTCTGGATGGATCTTGTTGACTACTGACAGCCATGGGTGAATGGCTCATACACTGATAGATGTCTGATTTTTAGACATTTAGAGGTCAGGAGATGAAGTTCATGGAAATTTGTCTCCTATGTAAATAACTTCATGTGTTCTGCCAGCATCTGCCCTTATCAGCACCCACCCCAGTTTCACTGCCCTTCAAGTCTCCGTGGTGGTCTGCTGCCTGCCCTGTTTTCCCTCGCAGCCAGGTTCTGGTTTGGACTCTGCCCATTTTTTTCCAACAGGAGATAAACTCCTACTACAGCTTCTGCAGGTGGTACCCCTGCAGCCCATCCTCACCTCTGGAGGGCAGCCCCCACACCCCCATCTTGGCTATGGTGCTCCCCTGGGGGTGCTGTTCCCTTGCGGTCCCCCAAGAGTGGTGTTTGCAGCTAAGCTGTCTGGAGAGAGCATTAGCGTTGCTGCATTTGGGCTGGGGGCAGGTTTTATGGTTGCTTCTTGACTTGTTCTTTGTGGATGCTGACTCTCTGTATACACCCCAGAGATGTAACATGTATCCTGACCCCAGACTTTTCCCTGTGGAAACAGGGGCATCCGTGCTCAGAGCCTCTGATGGGAGTTTCTTTCAGGTATGGCAGCAATCTCTCTCTGCTGAATGCAGGCTTGTGCCAGGTTAAGCCATCACCCTTGAACGCCTTCTCTGTTCTTGTTCCAACACAGCTTCTAAATTAGAAACCCTACCACCTGCATATGATATGAGCAGGGATTTTGCAACACCAGGAGGCTGAGTCAGGCACAGGGACAAGAGCCATTTCTGCTGCTGAAAGGCTCAGTTGCATTCAGGTGCCCAGTGCAATGGTTTCCCTTCTCACCCCATCTCCCCGGGAGTTGTGCAATATTGGCAAACACACTGGTCAGCCCGGTGTCAGAGAGGCAGCTGTCCCAGCACAGCAGCTCTGTAGGGCCCCAGATGCTGGCTGGCTCAGTGGGGACACTGCTTGCTGCCTGCTCGTGGCACTTCCCACTGTCAGCACGTGATATTAGGTATCACATGTCCAAGGTAAATTACCTCTTTTTGGAACGGCTTTAGTTTGAGCTCAGATTGGCAGCCTCTGTCTTACTGTGAACCTTTTTGATATAGCAGCAGGACACCATCTGGGTATGAAAAACAGGCTGAAAACACATGCCATGCGGTACCCTCTCCAACGGCCCATGACACGTGTGTGTTATATGGATGACAATTCACTGCTCCCACTTTCCCTAGACAGTACCCTGTAGGGAAAGCAACCTGGTGCCTGTCCTTCAGATCCAGTCCCTTTTATGCATTCCTGCTTTTTAAGCTTCCTAGATAAAATTTAATGGAGCTTGTTAAGGCTCTTCAGATCAGTGGTGGCTTTCGGAAAGGGTCTTGTAAAATGAGAGTGTTTGTATTTCAGTTATCCTCATATTTAGTTTCCTGTAGACCTTTCAGTGCTTTCTGAGCCTGGCCTATGGCTGAACATTCTCAAGGACTAAAGACTCGTATTTATATTCTTGATACTTTTTCTAGCATCTTGTAAACTGTCTGCTGCCTTTGGCACTATTAAATGGTAAAGCAAGGAGTTTTACCACTACAATATATCTATGTTTTGTTACAGCAGAAGGAACAGAGCCCAGTTCCTAACTGAAGGTCTCTTAAGTTGTTCTAAGATTCTCTGTTTGAATATACAGCATTACCTTGGGATAAGTCCAATGAAACCTCCAGCAGTTTCACTGATTTACCTTCCACTCCACAAACACTGTGTTAGACCTAGGACTTTGTGCTATGCTTATCCTCGGTCACATCTTGATCTCTTTTCAGAGGGTAAATCCTGCAGCTCTATCAACATACAACTGCTCAAGAAAGCCCCTTGAAGCAGCCCGTGTGTCTCCTCAGCAGACATGTGGACTTGAAGGCAGCCAAAGAAGGCTCCTGGCATGTTTTCCTCTCAAAAGTGGGGGTAAGGGAGGAGGAGGCTGCAGTAATTGAACTGAGAAAATTTTTCATCTCCTGTCTGGGTCCCAGTGGGCTCTGAAGCAACTTGAGAAGTGCCAAGTCCTCGGGCTGGCCCGGTCCCACATGGAGGCTGCCTTCCAGTGTGGCTCAGGAGCCTCTACTCAAGGTGATTTTTAGGCATTTTTATTCCATTCTGCACCTCTTGTTCTGGGTTGCTGAAGCTTTCCTGCTGGCTTATATTTTTATGACGACTTGTCTCATCCATTGGGCTCTTATGACTGGGCCACCTTCCCATCCCCATCTCCAGAAAAGCCATGCTGCAGCTGAGCTTCACCCAGGATGCCTGGACACAGTCCGGCTCTGCCGTGGCAGGGTGCAGCTCCATCAGCAGCTCAGCTCAGCCCTTTCTGGGAAACCTTTTGCAGACTTTCATTCCTTTTCTGCAAAGCTTCCGTATCTCTCAATTCTTTGGTCCACCTTTAAGGCCAGTGGCCCCCCTGCTGCTCATTTTCTCTTGGCTTGACAGAAATGCCAGCCCTCAGCGTTCTCCTTGGAGGTGACATCCCATGCCTGAGTCCAGCATTGAACCATTTGCCCCAAGCAGCCACCAGAGCTGCTGGCATGCCCTCAGGGCTTTGTTCCTGACTGTGGCCAGCTCCTTTGGCTGCCTCAGAGCCTTTTGCATCATATTTTCTGATGTCTTTCCCTCCCATCACCGCAAAAAACATCACCATATTTTACCATATTTTGGCTTCCCCATGAACCTTCCTTTATTCTCTTACCCCAGAGAAGACCTAAACACCTCCATGCACTCATGCTGACCGATGGGTCCCTGGGATTTTTGTAGCCTTTATTTCTCTTGCCCAAGCCCATTTGTACTAGGCAGTGCCCAAGCAAAATGAAAAAATCCAAGGACTGTTCAAACCCTCCCCTTCATGCCATGCGAACAGCCCTACTTGTGAGGGCCAGCAGGTCTTTTGTCCATCATTTTGCTGCTGCACAGTGATGGCCCCTCTATTTTAAAGAGTTTTTGCCTGAAAGCCAATAATTAAACAGCTTTTTAAACAGACTTGCACTGATTTCATTGCCAAACTCTTGCTGTTTCTACACACTGAAGGCCTGATCCTGGCGGTGCTGAGCCAATTTGCTGTGAGGCATGGTTATGCCTGATTCCTCAGTAAAGTCTGTTTCAGCATTGCACAACACATCTGTTCTCTGGGACGGCCGTGCGCAATCTGTGATCAGGACAGACGTCTGAGCTTGATCCCCCTGGAATGACGTCAAGGGTTGCAATATTGTACCTCTTCCCAGCGCTGGCAGAGCCTGGCCTGGCAGTGTGCCGCTGCAGTGGCTGCAGCTGCACTTAAAGCTGCATGGCTGCCGCTGGTTCAGCCCGTGCAGTGCAATTAATAGGTTACCAAATGGCAGCACAGGTGGCCTACGTTGCTTTGCACGGTGGAGATATGCTTACACGCCTGGCTCTTCCCTGCAAACTCCTGCTGCTCCAGAAACCTTTGACTGAAAGCAAATGGAAGCTGCTTTTAAAAGGAGCATCCTCTGGTGTTGACCTGTAAGCAGATAAAACTCCAGCAAACTAGTCACCTTCCCCATGCCTGGGACTCAGGCTGGCGCAAGCAAATGCCATTTGTCACGGAGCTGCAGCAGGCAGCACAACAGAGGGTGCCAGTAAATCACTGGCTGCGGTTTGATGGTCATCTCTGGCACTGATTAGGAGAATAGGAATACGTTGTCTGTAAACAGCTATTTTGAATGCTTGCTGCTGAGATCTGCTGAAGGCAACAGTGACAAAGCAGCAGCCTAAGCTTGCACCAACCAGCTGTGGTGAAATAAAGGTGACACATACACGGCTACACCTGACTGTTTGCATTAAGAAAGTTTTCCCAGTGCTGCAGGGAAGGCAGAGACCGGCATGTCCTTAGGGCAGCGCAGACCGACTTCCCTACACCCTGAGGCACCCCAGCCTGCTGCACTCCCCAAAGGCTATGGCAGGGCAGGAGAGTTGTGAAACACCATTGTGCTGCTCAGCAGGACATGATTCATTGCGACCTCTTGGCATCATTACAAGCATTGCCTGCACCTCGCCGGCCCTTCGCCGGACCTACCCGCTGGTAAGGCGGCTGCTGACATTTCACATCTGCCAGACCCAGTTTGAAGTGGGCTGATTTCAGCCCTGGACTGGTGAAATGATGTTTCTGATTCAGTCAGCTGTACGCTGGCCCAAGCTATGGTCCATTTTGACAGCTCTGCACATAGGTCAGGGGGAAGGAAGAAGTGTTTGATGGTTTCAACTTTTATATGAATGCCCAGGCAGTTCTTAGGTTCTTCTTACAAAGGTGCTGACAGATTAAGAACAGCTCCCAAGTTTTGATTTTGGAAATACTGGGATTTTCCAAGTTGTAAATCCAGCAGGAAGAGTTCCAGCATGCCTGTGGCTGCGCGCAGCATCCTCTCCTCTAGGCAGCTCAGTGCTGTTCGGTGGTAGCTACTCCCTGGGCGCTGCTGCTTGGGGCGAGTGCCCTGGGGAAAGTAACAGTGGGATATGGGCAAGCAGGAAAAAGACAAGCTGAAACGTTAACAGGGGTATTTATGATGGCTCATCAAGTGAAGAAACTATAAGATGTATAAAACTGTATTAAAAAAAGAACCAAAACTTGCTAGGTTTAAAAAAATGTGAGCGATTGGGTTTTAACATATAGGAGCAGAGGTAAGGTATCTTTAAAAAATTTGTAATTTTGAGCTGGAAATAGGACTGAGACAAGTCTTGAAAATAAATATTTAATTACTGGATAATTTTTGGTAAAGACCCAGAGTTTGCAATTGATTTCTTTAGCCTCTGCTGAGCCCACCAGTGAAACTCCTGGTTAGTACCGGTGTCGCTGTGGTTCCCATCAGAAAATAACTTACACTTGTGATTATATTTGATTTTGTGTGCTAAAAGTGTAAAATTTGATATCCCAGAGCTAGCATCCTCCCTGTCTTCTCCGATAGTGATAACTATCTTATTTCTGAGCATGACAGCAAAATGAATTTTCTTGACTGGTCGCTCTAGTGAGGTTGGGAGAAGAAGGGCTGGTACTACAATCCTTTGCTCTATGCAGGGCAGAAATTAGCCATGATTTGCCTTAGAGGCCGTGATATTTAGACAGGAGGTCCAAAGAGAATCTCGGTAGTGAACTTCAGCTAACCCTGACAAATTTGCATTATCAATGCTCAACTGTAGTACAAGAGTTGATACCTGTTGACTGACAGGAGCTGCAGTGCTATCTAGAGAAGCTCTACTGCCTGCATTAGTTCACAGGATGATCACAATTAAATGAAAGCTTAAGGAGAAAAACCAAAGTCCAGATCTAAGCACTGCCAAGCATTGGGGTAAATCAGCTTTAGAGCCAAGAGCAGCTGCTGCGCTGTGCCTCTGCAACAGACAGATCCAGAGTCCACTCGATCACATACAGCATGATATGCAGAGGTTTAGAGCTACCTTTTCTCTAGGAAAAAATGAATTAGCATGTCATTAAGTAGAGGTTATGGAAGAATGACATCGTTAAATAAGATGTGATGTTCTCTCCCATTCAGTGATTACAGGTTCTTCTCATAGGAGCTGCCATATTCCCTGTGCCATTGGCACAATTCAAGTGCCCTGAAAAAAAAGCTTTGTCATCATCTTTTTTTCTATATACTCTTCATCAGACAATCTAAGTGCATTTTATGAACATCAGTTTGTTCAGTATTGTACAGTGTCAAGATTATTATCCTCAGGGAACAGGTGGAGAAACCGAAGGGCCAGGAGATGAGGTGCATTGCTTCTGGCCGTATAGACAACTAAACAGTAGCAGACTTGGGAAAGGACATGGTTTTTTCTCAGCGTTTATGGGAAAAATATATGCCAATTACCTGAATTTAGCTATCCATTATGTCTTGTGACACCAGTAGGGGTGAATATTTTGCTCCCAACCACCTACAGAATAAGAAAGTGTGCGTCTTTAGATCACAGGTTGTGTGACTACATTTCCCTAAAACTTTCTGAGAAGTCCAAAGTTGGTGTGAATGAAAACACCTGCTATGATCATATCTGTATTTTGAGGAAGAATAATACAGATCTGAATCAGTGTTCTCTTCAAGATTACATCACAATGGATCTTTTTTTAGTGAGCAATCCATTTGTTTTGGGGGTGTTTGTTTGTTTATTTGTTTTTAGTTATTCTCAGCAGTTATTCTGCTGAGAATATCTGCCCTGTGACAAGCAAAGCAGTCAGCTCTCAACAGCAGCGAAGTAAATCTCAGTCCAGGGCAATGCAAATTGGGAAGGAGCTCCAGAGAGTGGTGCTATTTGAAATAAATTGAGGAATTATTTTGAAAGCTTGCAAGGAAGAAGGGAGTTTTGCCAACTATTACAATTGGACTTCAGAGTAACTGCTGAGTGGGTAATTAGTCCCTCAGGAACATGGGAGTCTGGACAAATGTAAGACAGAACAAGAGGGGGAAAAAGTGTATGAAAAATTAACTTTAGAAAACAAGCTAGAACATTAGTCACAGGAGGGATATAACTCAACTTCCATTTAACATTGATTTCTGTCATGAACAGAAATGTTGTTCTTAACCCCTGTACGGAATCAGGAAATAGGAACCTTCTCTCTTTTTAAGGCAGCTAGAACTGCTTTATTGAAGTTTGTATCTTTGATAAGGGGGTGAAGGGGAGGACAAAGAAATGTGGTGAACATACTGCAAAGCCAGAAAATAGGACTTACGGTTGGGTGGAGCAAGGAAAGAAACCACTTGTGGAGCAGGTCAAGATATTATGTAGTGTCTGTTGTGGTCTTCAATGACTCCCCCATCTTGAAGACAAAGCAATTAGCCAAGGTCTAAAAGATAATGCCCCTGCGCCCCCAACATGAGTATTTGCTCATGGTCTGTCTACAAAGCATGGTCTCATTCTCCTTTGTGCTGAGCAGCACCCCAGCTGCAAGGAGGTGATTCACCTACCCAACATTTTGGAAGATCTTGACATACCTCTTTGCTGGGTTTACAAAGACTTGATGAAATACAACTGCAAAGAAATCTCAAAGCATGTGAGACACTTCTGAGGTTATATAGTGCACATGTTGTTGGTCCTGCCCTTCCAGAGTTCCTGATTCATAGTCCTATGCTGTCACTATTGAACCATAGACTTATTTGTAGAGTTTCTACACTCAGCTTTTGTGGTTCATTGCTCCCATTATTATCTCAACAGCAGCAATTTGTTAATCAGTCCTCTTTGTAGAACAGGACTAGTATTGCTTTGGATGCTTGGTGCTTAGAAAAAAGAAGAATGTAACTCATGTGACTCTGGAGAAGGAAGCTTCAGAAAAACATCTAATATATTCAGGTATGAATATATGTAAATGGGTCATATTCACTGAACTGTGTGTCTGGAAGGCTAGTGGTAACATTGCAGCTGAAGGTTCAGGACCAGACCCCCAGACCCGGATCTTCACAGTTTTGAGGACTTGGTACTTCGGCGCTGACTCAACTCTATAATCTCCAAAGAGATTGTCAGCCTCCCTTCTGGGCTCTCACCATATTGTTGGCCAAGTGATGGGGTCCCACTTGCCCATTCTGCACCGGTACCCCCAGGAGCGCTGTCTGTTGGTATTGCATTTCTGACCTGGCAATGCTCCACTGTGACCTGAGCGAAGGTTACTGGTGTTTTCATGTAGGTTCTGTGTTTACTATTTAAGGTGAGTGAGCTGCTCTGGATTCCATCAGTTGGGTCATCATCTCCATTTCCCAATTCAATGCAAACAGCCAGATGGGCAGGCAGCTCTTCCTTTAAAACATTCACATTCTCTTGAGAGGTGTGCCAGTTTCTGGCAGACTCTGTATTGCCAACAGACAATGGACACAACATGGTCATAGTTATTCATTCCTGTAAACATTGTCTCAAAATCACCATCTCCTCTCACCACCTTGAACCACTTCCCTGGAGTGCTCAGCACAAGGATCCTGCACAAACACACCCAGCTCTGGCGTATTCCTTCCAGGAGAGGGCAGGGGAATACAGTTTATTGCAGATCTGCTCCTGAACTGGAGCCAACATTTGTCATGTCCCTGATCTTCCTGTACATCTTCCAGTCTATTGTGCTTTCCTAAACTCAGATGAGCAGAGGTAGGTGCTGAATTTCCTCGAAGTGAGTCAGTGGGTTTTGTCACATTTACAGACCTGCCTGTCCCTGAGTCACCTTCAGCAGGGATAGCTTGGACCAGGCTTCTCCTTTTGCTCTTGAGCCTCTCAGAGTGAGCCTCCTGTGTCATGTTGAAGGCATCGGCTCCAGTACATCTTCAGGACGAGGGTTTAAACAGCTGAGCCCCAGCTCTTCTGCTTCATCTCACCATCAAGGCAGGGGATGCAGTGATGGGGCAACTTCTCTGTCACACACTCAGCACACCCATATCCCTGCAGAAGGAGGTTGGATTTTCTTGGGCATTCATAATATTAGCAGGTGCAGCTCTGTTCATGGGTGCTTTTGTCAATAGATTAAAATGCAGGGGTTGTGCATGGAAACCCGAGGTTGGAACTGGGCCTGGTTAATGATGGCCTGGAGAAACAGCAGCCAGAAAGTCAGCTGACATTTTCTTTCTCACTATCTTAATGAACTGAAAGTTTGGGAGAAAATCAGAAACTCTCCCTAGCTCCCCACTCTCTTTAATAGTCCAAAGGGCATTAACATAAAAAAATCATAAAATGAGTCTCTTCCATTTTATCTCCCCCCAGACCTATGACTCCAACTTGAAAAGACAACATGATTTCCAAAGTACTAGAGGAAAGAAAAAAAAAAAATCAATAAACAGTTGGCTCTGCAGCACAGATGCCCTTTCAAGGCCAAAGAAATTAAGTCCTGAGATTGTCGTTGCCATTTCCACCTTGCCCTGCAGAACCACAGTCAGGGATAAACATATTCTTTGTGTCAATATTTCTGTAGTACCGAAAGAACTTGCAGTCCTTATCTGCAAGTGTCAAGGACTGCTAAGTTAAAGTGATCATAACATTACTGGAGAGTCTGACAGGCTTTTTTGTTCCCTCTGTGTCCATGTAACTGTTCTGGTGCTGAAAGCTGCAGCCCAGCGGAGCTTGGCCGGACACAGCAATCAGCTTTGTGGCACATGGAAGAGATCCATCTGTAGGAGGCTAATTCAGAAAAAAATCCCCTAAATAGAATTCAAACTTCCTTTTAATTTTTCCTTTGCCTGATTATTTTTGCTTCTTTCATTGGAAAGGAGCAGCCTTGATTCGTAAATCACATGCAAATGTGCAAGTAATCAATTCAGCCTGACTAACCTTTGTTTTGCCAAGTGGCCGGTTGGCTCATCGGATTACAAGTAGTTTGCTGCTGCAGCAAATTGGGAATAGAAGGGGCTGGGGCAGAAATACCACGGCTCACCTCTGAAGATGGGAAAGCACTTACCCTGTGTGGCACAATCCCTCTTTTTGCCCATCCATGAAGTTCAAACACTTTTCCTTCCAGTCCCCTCAAAAATGAGAAGTCATTTCTAACACAGAGCTGCAAACAACAATCAGAAGATGGGAAAGCCTGAGGCAGGAAAAAATCTGCCTCTGTACAGCCACATATGGAAAGGCAAAGTATGGGCAGAGCCAAGCAATTCTTAGGTGTAAACTCTTGAGCGCGGAGCAGACGAGTGTTTTGCTGCTTTTCCCACCTTTAATGTGCTACGTGGCACAACAACTCGGGAACAACTTCGGCTGACAGTTTATTTCTAACTTCATAATGGAGTGCTATTATTATCTTGAGGAAAAATTTAAAAGGCTTGAATGCCAAAGTTTATTTGCCTTTCCTGACTGGATCTTTAACACGCGGCCATCAGACAAAAGCCAATGAAAAGGACCTTAATTTTATGTTAGCCCTGGTGTTTGACTGGGCTGCAGGAACCAGTTTGACTGAAGTTCTCTCCTGAAAGGTGGCAAAAGGGAGAAGGGAAAATCCCCAAGCAGGACCAAGGGACAGTGGCTATAATAGATTTGAAAAGGACTTGGCAAAAAGATGAACCGAGGGAAGGAAATCTCTTAGCAATGCACAGAAAGGATGGGGTAGGGATAAAAACAAATGTATTTTATAGTAGGAAGTGGGGGCTCAGTTTTGTGGCAGTACCAAATAAAGGATGCCGATATGAGCCATCAGCCACAACTGCATGAAAAGTCATTCCCAAAAGCCTGTCCCAGCCCAACAGTCATTCCTGGTTCTCATGAAAAGTTGGCGGCCAAAAGTGATCAGAAGTCATTATAGATCTGTGCATTTCTCCTGCTTTTAATAAAGGCTCGTAGTGTTTCCAAAACCTTGAGCAGAAGTTGGATGTATGTTGATTGGTTTTCATTATCCTGGAGCTCTAAAGAATTAATCAGTAAAGCAGGTGGCAGCTTGAGAAGTGCATTCAGTTATCACCAAGGGATGGAGAAGTGGCTGAGTCAGCCCAGGGGCTGGTACCTGCCACTGTAGCTTGTAATTGACAATTTTGGGTTTAAGGCCCAAAGTGCTCCTGTGGATCCCAAAACCAGGACTGTGCTTGGAGGCCCTCACAGCAAGCTCAAGGGTAAAATAACGTGATCATCCTGGGAAAGAAGATTTTGCCGATAAAATCTCTGCTCAGAAAAGGCGCTGTAGAGGATGAAGCTGTGGACATGTTTCACCAAGGATGACCCCAGATCCAGGCTCCAAGTGACAGTGACTTTTGCATGTTTTCTCGTTATTCTCTGTTGTACGATGACGGGTTGGTGCAGAAGTGAAATTCTTTATGCTAAAGTGAGATATCAGAACTTGTGCTATCGTATATCCTGTTTGTTTGTTTTTAGCGTGTCCTTTGTCTCTGTCTAGCAATTTTGTCTGGGCAGAAAAAGAGGACTTTGGATATTTGTCCAGGGTGTCCTGGTGTCCAATAGCCTGGGCAGGACAGTAATTTCTACAAGAGTGCTGGACACCCAGAAATGCTTAAGGCACAGTCACTGAACGTATGCACAAGGGCTTTGCTGAAGTTTCCCAGTGCAGCTGACTCTATGTGCACAGCAAAGAGGTCTGGACGGATGCAAAAAGTTTGGTGCATCCAGAACTTGTCGCATAGTGCGTGAGCGAGCTCAGGTCAGGGGTTCATCCCAGATGCTCTGGACTCACCTCCCAAGCACTGTGTGCTGCCTGCCTGCATTTCTAGTATTTTTTCCATGGAATTCTCAGGGAGAAATACGGAAGCCTTCGTTACACTTGCCTGATTATTTCCATTGCTTTTCACCTCCTGATGATCACTGTTGCCTTATATTGAATGGGTAAGGTGCTCTGTAGGGTTCTTCAGATGTGAAAAAGCATCGGATCCCTTCTCCATCGCACTGTGCAGCTGCGCAAGGGCCAGCACTGGCACAAGGGAAGGTGGCTGGGCATCTCCCCCAGCAGCAGCACATGTTTGCATCTGTTTGAGCCCCCTGAAAACATCACATCTTCGTATGGCTAACTTCAACAACAGCTGATGGCACAGTCCTGCAGCTCTGTGGTGAGCGATGCATCCAACCTTGAGTGGTACTTTCAGGGAAGTGGAAAGGTTGTGGGCCTAGTAAAATGGATGAAACTTGAGAAGCAGAACTGGGACACACACCATTTTATTTCCATGTAAGGTAAATAGGGATTTCACTGCCTTCCCAGCAATTTAGAGAAAGTCGGGACAGGAACTACTGTAACTAAAATACAAAGAAATGATCTTTTGCACGTGGAAAAACAAAATTTAGAGAAACCTCTAATGTGTCCCAATGCATATGTAGGTCATAATAATGATAAAACTAAGATGGTAACTTTTGGGTTGTTTTCATGGTAATAAAAATCATAAGGGAATTTCGTATCAAATTCAGCCATCAATTCAAATTCCATTTAAGCCCAGTCTTGAGAGCTTGGGATTTTAGCTGTATCTAAATCTCATGCCCTTTGCATTGCAATAAGCTGAACTCCACCTACTCAGGGAACAGGGTTTTCGACTGAGAGAAAACAGTAAAGCAAGGTTTGCCAAAAATTTATTTTGGGTAAAAATATTTAAGGCCAGCATTTTTACTGATGTAATGCTTTTTACATCACTGAAGTTTGAATTTGGCCTTGATGTTTTTGTACAAATATAGTATCTAGGAATTTGATGAGCCTGTATTCATGCATTATTCATTGAGATAACGTGGAGAGGAAGAGCAAGGCCTGTGCATGACAGCAGAGCCCTGAGCACCCCAGGGTCGTTTGGCGATATCCACCGGGGTGAGGCAGCACCTGCGGTGTCACCCCTGGCTGCTGTGACTTGTCGAGGCTGAACATCCCCTTGGGAAGAGACTGGGTTATGTTTGCCAAACTGAAACGTGTCAATGGCAGTTTTGAAGCAATGCAGGTGGAGAATACTTTTGCCAGTTTAAGGCCCTGGGCTGGAGTTGAAAAGAGAAGAAACTGTGGATTGGTTCTGCCACAGATGTTTGGTTTGACCCTCTGTGCCTCAGTTTCCCCCCATAAAATCATCAAATGAGGATAATGCTGAATTTTGCCAGCAGGACAGCAATTTGCAGCCCTGAGGCCCACAGTCCCTCAGTGGGAGAGTAGGGATGGTGCTCTGTCCCATGCAGCCCTCAGAAAGGTGCACAGACCTGTTGGCACATGACTGCATTCTGGTATCCTGGCCTGCACCTTCCCAAGGATCTGAAAAATAAAAAAAACCCTGAATTTGAAAAACCACTGACTGAAAAGAAAAACTCACTGCTAGTGCAGCTGGCACCCCCGCATGTTTCCTCAGCTGGGCTTCGCCTCTGCAGGAGTTAAACGCGGATCCTGATCCATGCCGAACATTGCATAACTATAGTGTGTATTATATATACATAATGTATGCATTAATAGTGACTGTAACGACACTGGAGGGGTACCCCAGACCCCAACACTTTCCAGCATGCTGGAAATCACTCCATCAAGCTCCAGCAGGTGGGAAAGGGACAGACGTGAGGCCATGGGGCAGGAGTGAGGGCATGGGACTTGCACACCTCCCGGCACCTGCTGGTCTCCAGGGACCTGCACCCCCTCCAGCAGCCCCTGCACGTCCAGGGGCTCGCCCGCTTCCAGCAGTGCGCGCTCGCCCGGGCACCGGCCCCGGGGCTCTCGCAGGCCCGGGGGCTCTCGCAGGCCCCGGCTCCCGCCCGCCCGCGGGGGCTCGCCCAAGCGCCGGCCCTCCCGAGCACCGCCCCGGGGCCGGGCCGGGCGGTGCCGCGGCTCCCATTGAGGCCGGTGTCGGGCCGGCCTCCGCCGCGGCGGGGCCAATGGGGGCGGCGGACGCGGTCGAGCCTCTCCCCGGCCTCCCCCGCCGCCGCCGGGCGCCCGTCATGTGAGGGGGATATAGTACTACGGGAGCGGGGCCGCGCTCCGCAGCCGCGCACCCGCCTCCCGGGGGAGCTGCGCCCGCCTCCCGCCGCTCCGCTCCGCTCCGCTCCCCGCCGG
Organism: Phalacrocorax aristotelis; assembly: GCF_949628215.1. Classification (NCBI taxonomy): domain Eukaryota; kingdom Metazoa; phylum Chordata; class Aves; order Suliformes; family Phalacrocoracidae; genus Phalacrocorax; species Phalacrocorax aristotelis. The sequence goes on from NC_134281.1 coordinate 12,470,730, forward strand.
GGCCGCGCTGCGTGGCGTGCGCTCCTCTGCCTTGGCGGCTGGCTTCTTTAAACTTTGCTTTTTTTAAAAAAAAAAAAAAAACCAAACATTTTTTCCCTTCTCATTTTCACTGCTGTTTCTGCTCTCTTCTCGTCGTTCTTGGCCTTTTCTCCCGGGCTTGCAGAGGAGTTCAGGTAAGGGCGTGCGAGGGGCGCGGGGTTTGCGCGGGCGCGTCCCGCCGGCGGTGACCCTGCACTCCGGCGCCGCAGCACCGGTAGCCGGAGGGGGGGGAACACACGCTGGCGCTGGTGGTGTCTGTGCCGCTGCTGCGCGGTCACGGGGGGGTGTGGAAGGTTAAATCCGCCCCCCCGGCGGTGCAGCAGGGCAGGGGTGGGGGGCTGTTTGCAGGCTGGAGCCGCACCGTGCCATGGTGTGACAGGCGGGGGGGGGGCGGGTTACTCCCGGTCATCGCGACCAGAAGACCACGCCGAGAGGGGACGGGACGACTGTGTAGGGGGCTCGGACCCCCAAAGCCTCCGGAGAAGGGATGGAGGGAGCCCGAAAACGATTAAAATAAAAAATAATTTAAAAAAACCCAAACCAAACCAAAACCACAAACCAATCACCGAACAATCAAATGCTTTGCAGCCGTGGAAACCTGCGTGTGCTGGGGTGGGAATTGTGTCTGACCCCCCCGGCCCACTTGCACTGCCCAGGCGGCTCATGCTGCGCCCCTGTTATTTCGGGGCACCGTTCGCTGCCGGGCGCTCAGCCCCGGGGGGCGCTGGGGGGGGCCGCCGCCGGCGCCCGCTGCAGGTAAAGTGCTTCCCCTTGTGGAAGTCAAAGTTTGGGGGCGGAGGGGCGTTAGTTTCCAGAAAATAAGGCTTTGGGAACGTTTCTGCAAAACAGCAGAAAAAAAAAAAAAACAAAAAAAACCAACCCCCCCAAAAAAACCAACAACAACAAAAAACCCAGCAAACAAAAACGGGGAGACCCTAAACAACCCCCAATTTCCTCCGTGTCTGGGGAGCAGCACAGGCACCTTGCAGAAGGGATGAGAGCAAATGGGTTTCCCCCTGGCTCTTGGCGTCTTTATTGATATTTTTACTTTTTTTCCCCCCCATGCATTTCGATTTTAATTTCTTAGAAACGCTGGGCCTGCTTCGCTGCCTGGTTTATGGCTCTGTCTGTGGAGCAGGAGTCAGCCTGAACAGATTTAAAATCTTCTAGGGAACAAGAAAAAACCCTGAAGAGATTAGTCCTAAACTAGAAAAAGCTGTAGCAGTACACATAGGAAATGACTGTCAGTGTGTCTGAGCCCATATACCGCTGGGCTATCGGTTGCACTGGACTGACCGTCCAGAAATGACAGGCTGGGAAATATGTCCCTGTGTTTCAGCAAGTTCCCAGGACTTAACATTTAAACATTACTCTGAGTCAGAATATTCCTTCTCTGTTTTGGGTTGGGTTTTTGTTGTTGTTTTTTTTTAGCTGGCGATTAGATAGACAGTTTTTAAACAGAACAACATGTTTCTGGCAGAAAGGACATCATAACAACTCAGGGAACTCTTAAAAGTTGGAGACTGTTGTGCTGCCGTGTGCTGTTGAACAGCTGCTGTATTTCACTCCAGAAGTGGCTGGTTTTCAGTGGCTCAGGCACTGAGGTCCCTCTATAAGTGCTTACATTTCTAACGTGTTTTTCACGGCTCCTAGAGATGAAAGTACTTTATGTAAACAGCATCATTAGTGTTCATGGCCTGTGTAGCCCTGACTTTTCTTGGTTTTATTTTTTAATCTTATGGTTTTGTCTGCGTCTTCAGGAAAAGTAGGGATGAAAGCCTTTTGGTTGTTAGTCTGGCCTTTAGGATAAAATATAGCCTGGGCCCGATCCTGCATTCCAGTCATTCCCCAAAATCTTCTTGGCTGCTCTGCAAGTTTTGAGAGTGCACAGAAAGCAGATCTGGCCCATGATGTGCCTGGATCTATTTGCCTGTGACAGTCCCCTCTCTTCTTAAAATTACTCTGGTTACTCCAAGTGGCATTGCTCTGTGTCAAAAGAGATGGGGAAATAGCCGTGCTGGCTGTTTTCTGCTGAGGTACATTGCTCACAGCAGTTGCTAGGAGTTTGTTGGGGTTTTTTTCCTCTCCTTTCAGCCTTTATTCAAATTAGGGTTTAGTTCTATTCCCCGTGGAATATATGGCTATTTTGATACGTGGCTTCCTAGTTTTCGCAGCCATTTAAAGAAAACTTGAAGTTGTTTTTTTGGGTTTTTTTTCTTTAAAGAAAACCCAAACAAACTTTGCCAACTGCTTTTGGTGCATGTTCTTTCCCTGCACGCACAGAGCACGCCAGCTTTTCTTAGAAAAAAACCATGCTACAGTCCAGATTTCACTCACAGCACCATTTTTCAGAAGTTCAGGCTGGAACAATGCAGACATAGGAGGGAGGATTGGAAACCATCTGAGGGCAAGTCCTCCTTTCTGCCCCACATTTCACAAGGCAGTCACCAGTTTTTGGTGCAAGACAGGAATGAGGTGCTTGGGTGAGCTCTTACTGGAAGCCAATACAAACTTCTCAGAAGCAGATTGTGTTTTCTATTTCAAAACTGGGAATAGCTCAGCTGTGGAACTTCTGCTGTAGGAACTTTCTGTCAACACAGAGATTTTAAAAAAAAAAAAAAGTCTGTTAGAAATAGTTCGGCTCTTCTGACTCTTCACTTTTACTCTAAGAAATGATTATAGGCTAAGGTCACAAAACAGAGCCACTAACCTCTGTTTGAACTTCCTCGTGTTCAGCACATGTGGGTATTTCATTATCGGTTCAGAGGCATAGCTGACTGACAGGCCACGCATACCAGGAAAATGTGCAGTCTTACTTTTAAGTCTTTCAACCTGCCCCTACTTCCTCCATGTGCTTTTGAAGGAGGAAACTTCAATCTTTAAGAAATATGTTTTTTTTTCCCCCCGTTTCCTGTGAAATATTAATAGATGCTGCTGGTGGGATAGAGCTCTCGAAATGTGTTGTGTAAAATACCTCACTGCGTTTGCTGCAGCACGGAGCACATAGACGCGTTTTGATTTTTCTCTAGAGAAGGCAAAGACAGGGCAGATTTTGGAGATCAGGCAGCAAGGATGCTCTGCAAGAGCAATAACAACCATCCCCTTCCCTGCACAAAACTGGGAGCTATTGACTATTCATGGCAAAGCGTCCAAAGCGCAGCGGCAGAGCCTGTGGAAAATGACAGCGTGTAACAAGATTGACTGGCATTTCCTTCACGCTGGGTCACATGCCTCCTAATTCACACACACACAAAATCTCATAGGCTGATCAAATGACTTCTATCTCTGCAGTCCACATACCTTCCACAGAAAGAGTTGTTTTATTATGCACATATACAGCTCTGTTTTCAATCAGTCACCTTGAGCGAATGACTGAGGATAGTGTTCGCTCCGTCTGGAGGTCCCTGCGTTTGCTCCCTAAGAGGCATAGTCTCTGTCCGTAAGCAATTTTTTATTTTTCCTCTGGGCGGGGGGAAAACCTGAATACACAGATGCCCCTCCTGCATTTCCCTCCCCAGAAACCTTTCTAGGAAGTTTGCTTGGCTTAACTGGGAAAGCACAGGATGGTCGCCGCTGTCGGCGAGCATTGCGGTGGGCTGCGCCAGGAAGGATGGATTTTGCCCTTGTGCCTCTGTGGGGTTGCAACGGGATTATGGCTCATGTGAGTAGGGGCTTGCAGGATGGTGCCCGCTTGCCTCCTCGATATGGGGGGGAAACTGGGAGTGTGGCTGCCTGCCATGGGTCACGGCAGATTGAGATGGCGGGGGTCTGTACGAGCCCTATGAGCCCTCCCAGTTTAGCAACTGGCGTGAGGTTCAGATCACCTCGACCTCTGCACTCGGAGAGAAAGGAGTATGGAGTGATGAGGTGAAACCAGCCACCAGCTGGCTTGCCAGGACATGGTAATTAGCTCAGCGCAGTGCCAGCCTTATTAAGGGCAGTGCAGGTGATGATGACGTTGGTACACTGATTCATTACATCTGGAAGGGAAAATCCGCCTAGCAAATGCTGAAGCACAGTAAATATTTTTGGCTCCTGACAGATTGATCCTTGCATTATGCTGATTAGCCTATATTTGTGGAACTGAGGAAGTTAAAAATACGGTTGGTGGAAAGCTACAAGATAAGGAAAGGATTTGCGTTTCATGGCTACCAGCAATAAACTTCTTTTTTTATTTGTTTTTTTTTGGGTGGTAAAAATTTCAACACTTTATTTTTTCTCCCGTTTCCCTTTGTTGGCTCTAGGTTTCACCGTTAAGTGAAAGCCCGTAATTTATTTTCTCTTGCCAGTAATATTCTGGAAGGGAGCTGTAAATCTAGAGCGCACACAGTTGGGAAATTATTTCTGAAAGAATTCTTTTGCAAATACGTGGTGCAATCCTGCAAAATGCTTCAGCCCTGACAGTCCTTAGGGGGTAGTGGAGACGTATCAAAGCGTGTAGCAGCATGTGTACTCAGTGAGACTGCATGCTTTGGACTTTCCCGTGAGCTAGAGGGCTTTACGAGCTTTAGTTTGTGGAGATAAATGATTAAACCAACTTCTGACTGTTGCTGCTTTGTTTTCCTACACTCAGGCTCTTACCTGAACTTTTGCTGCCTGGTATATGCTGTTGGGATATCCATAAGAGATCGCCCAGGAATGGTGGATCACTTGCTGCCTACTGATGAAACCTTTTCATCTACAAGATCTTCTCTTGGATACTTTGGGGACATGACAGCAGGGGTGAGGTCGTACCAAATGCTGCCCTCTCCCCTGTCAGAAGATGACAGTGACTCGTCCAGCTTTTGTTCTTGTTCTAGCCCTGACTCCCAAGTTCTCAGCTCCAGCTATGGAAGCACGTCCAGTGCAGAAAGTCAGGACAGTATCTTAGACTACTTGTTGTCCCAGGCATCTTTGGGAAACACTGCTGCATCATGGTGGGACAAAAGGAGACTTCAGCCAATAGTGAAAGAGGAGTACTTTAGGTTGCCTGAATTTGCCGTGGATATGGAAGACTCAGGACCATTTCAGCCCACACTTGAGGAAATTGAGGAATTTCTGGAGGAGAACATGGAGTTGGAGCTCAAAGAAAGACCTAAAAGTGAGACCAAGGACTTGAGAGCTTGCAGCCAAGTTTCTGTTGCTTCGCTACAGCAAAAAGACCATATGTTACCCAGTGCTAGTTTAAAAGAAAGTAAAAATGAACAGTTGGGCAGCTCAACAGAAAGTGGCCAAGCTCAAAATGGAGGAATGTCCCTGGAGAATGGGATACCAGTTATGCTCCAAATTCAGCCTGTACAGGTCAAACAGGAGTCCAACACAAGCCCCGGTTCCCAAGGACCAGCACAAGAGAACATTAAAATTGCACAGCTCCTCGTCAACATCCAAGGACAGACATTTGCCCTTGTGCCTCAGATAGTCCAGTCGTCCAATTTGAACTTGTCCTCTAAATTTGTCCGCATTGCTCCTGTCCCCATCGCCGCCAAGCCAATTGGGCCAGGAGGCATGATCCAGGGTCAGACAGGAATCATCATGGGTCAGAAATTTCAAAAGAACCCTGCAGCAGAACTCATTAAAATGCACAAATGTTCTTTTCCTGGTTGTACCAAGATGTACACGAAAAGCAGCCATTTGAAAGCCCACCTGAGGAGGCATACAGGAGAAAAGCCTTTTGCATGCACGTGGCCGGGTTGTGGATGGAGGTTAGTATTGGGGTTCACCACTGTCCTATCCCTCTTTCCCTTTTGCTCACAGGTAGGTTTGCGCTCTGATTTATAAACCGTTTCTGCTCCCAAAACTTGTTCGGTTGGTTTGAGAATTAAGACCTTTTTCTTCCTGTTAGGTTATCTAGGGGCTTTGGTAAATTAAATAGTAGACCATCACCTGCTGGGACCAGCTGTTTAAGTGTCTTAAAAAAATAGTAGTAGTCCATCGTGATTTGTATTTCATTCCAGGAGGGTCAGATTAAGCTTGTTACTGCAGGCAATATCTTGCGTTCACATTGGTCTGGTTGCAGCACACCAGTTGCAGCAGATGCTTGGCTGGTACCAGCTGAGGGCTGTAAGTGAACTGGATGGTTTAGGGCAGAATCACTGCATGGCTGTCTGTGCCTCCAACTGCATGGGGCTAAACAGGATCACTGAAGGGCTGTGATAAGTGAGTGTGGTTAAGAAGAGCAGTGTTCTGTGCAGTTTTATAGAAAACCCACTCCATCCCGCTCCTTCTGGAAATGCTGGCAGTGACACTCTGGCACGCTCTGGGTTTTGTTCTCTGCGTTAATTCAGAAGAATGCGTGGGTACCACTCAAAGTTGCAAAAAGCTGTCAGATGGAACAACATAACCAGAAGGCTGAGGTGGAGTTAAGCATTGCTTGAATGAAAGATTGCAGGTTTGATTAAGCAAAATGTTTCGCAGAGGGTATCTCTTGATTTATTTTTTTATTTTTTTTTAAAATTTTTAATACTAGGTGAAAAATGAAAACTTCGTTTAAAAAAATCAACTTCTTATTTTAAGGAAACTTTGATGGAAGTCTTCTTCCCTCTTTCCAGTTAGCTGTGTTACTAGCTTGCCTGCTGGCAAGTGTTAATATACAGCACCACAAATTAAGATGGGAAAAACAAAATCTTAACTCTGTTGTATTAAATTAAACAGGATTTCTTTCAAAGAATATCCTGCAGAGCTTCAGCGAGCAATGTCTAATGAGGAAATGGGTTGTGATCATGGGGAACAGGCGAGGTAAAAAGTAACAGGAGAGGGTTCTGTAAAAATGCAAGTATGTGAGACATGCAGCACTTAGAGATGGCTGGATTGGTTTGAGGGAAAAGGTCAGAATGGGGCTGAATCCTGTGCCCCCCAACTGGACTGGTTTGAAATTTGCCTTTCAGAAGGACTGAGGAGATGAATGTAATTAATTTCTTTGGTGAATTTCTTTTCTGTTTCAGTTTACGGTGGTTTTACAAACTGGTGGTGATTTTCTTTCCTTTCGTACTGGTGGCACTTCTCATGAGCCAGGCTCAGTGGCTTGCTGCTCAGCATGCACTGAAATTAAAGCCATGTTATTGAGCTGATTGGTCCCATAACCTGCAGGCTGTTTTGCTCCTGACCTGCAGTAGAGGCACTTGCTCCTTTTTATTTGGTTGCCAGAGTACGTGCGCACAGGCAGCAGATGTGCCTCCTGCCTGTGAACGTGTCTGTGGGTGTCACGTTGGCTTCCCTTGCACTGGGATGTGAGCAAAACTGTCATTTTTGTGACAAATGCATGTGGCATGTGAGGGTTTGTCTGATCCATGCTGAGATTTATCCCAACCCTCCCAGTGACTTTTGTGGCTCAAGATCAGGAACCCGAAGTGTTGCCTGTGGGTGACCTTCTCCAGTTCTGTCTTACTACAGAACTGGTGTTTCCCAGGTTGCAAAACCAAGGGGAACGTTTAGGAAAGATATTAAGTGGTAAGGGATGGAGGTTGAATTTACACCAGGGTGCCTGCCTTCTCCCAGCATTACCGCAAATGGTGTGAATCAAAAGCAGGATGCAGGTGTAAGGTGGGCCAAGAGAAGTGCAGGTCCTGCAACTGGGAGCATCCTGAACTTTCAGCCAGCCACAACTTTTTAAAGATGAGGAGCCCAGCAGGGATGAGAAATTAATCACCTTAGCTATGAGGAATGTGTGTCTTGTCCACAACCAGCTGCTGCAAGGGCTTTTCAAACTCTATTGCTGTTTATCACGTTGCATTTCACAGCCCAGGCTGGTACCCCAATCCCCAACACCCCCAAACTTCAGAAGGGTTCTGCTCTGAGGGGGGAGGTTTGTAGCCAGCAGGAGAGGCAGCGCTTGGCGAGCTGCTTCCTGTGCTCACAGCAGTCCATCGCACTGGCCTGAGATTCTTGCACATCCCCTACATATCAAAGGCCAGACCCAATTGAGCACCGAATTACTCAGTCCCTTTTAATCAATAAAGCATGTTTACCTATTCCAGAAGTTCAGTGAGAGCTGAGATCTCACATGACTTAAGTCAAATACATCTGGACTCTCTGTTTGCTCCCAGTTTTATATCATCTCAAATTAATTTAAGCACTGAAATGCTGCTGGGCTCTGCTTTCCCCTTCTTTCACTGCATTCTTGTACTTGCGTATTTATTTTTTCACGAAAGACACTTAAGATCTGACCTCACTGACGACAGTAATTTCAAAAAGAAAACAAAGTGTTGCCTAGCACAAAGTGGCTGAGCTGTGGGGGATTAAAGCTTTCCCAGCTCTACAGGCAGCCCTGCTGTGGTGAGGTTGGATGCTTTAAATGCAGCAAGGTAGGGGTGTGCACACAGCAATCCCTTTTGCTAACCCCTAGGACAGTGGGAGAGCCCCAAGTACCTCCCTGGAAGAGGCTGAACCCTGGTTGCTTGTGCCCTTCCTTGGCATGGGGCAAGAGCTGTTTTCAGCAGGCTGCAGAAAGGCGTTCGTGAGTGGCCGGTGACCCGTTGCGTTCAATACCCTGCTGTACCGGTCGGCGCGCTGATCTGTGTCATGCCAGCTTATACCTTTGGCATACAGCAGCCTCCAGTTAGCGCTGCTCCTGAGACAGCCCTGACCAAAAACCTGAGCTGCGGCGTGGGCCAGTCCCCAGCAGCCGTGTTACGGCATGCAGCAGGAGAAGCTCTCGATGCTCCGATGGAGCAGCAGCACGCAAAGCTGCAGTTGTTGTAAGGCCTGGGGGATTAGGCAATCACCTTTAAATGCCCTGCCACATTGTCGGGCTGGAGGCGCTTCCCCGCAAAGCTCTGCAGGTGACAGCGTGCAATACAAGCTCTGCCTGGTTTGGTAGGGAGGGTTTAAAGGCTTCTAATGCATGTGGTCAGGAGTGTGTATGGGACCAGGCAAGCGTGGAGGGGACCATGTGTGGGACAGGTCAGGGCAGGCATCTCACATTGGCCTTTTTTGCTGGTGCTGTGCAAAGTGGTTTGCAGGTGTGCAGGAGATTTACTGTAGCCGTGCTTTGGGGATTGGCAGGATGACTCTAGAGCCTCCCCTCCGCTGTGGAGGAGAGGTACAGCCTGAGTGAGTTTCAATGGCTTGTGGCCATGGTAGGGACCTTGGAGTACCAGGCTGAAGATATTGACCTTTCTTGCCTTGTGAGCCACCTAGCAATGTCCTCATATGGCCAGGAGACACCATACATGTCCTACACATCATGGAGCTCTAGGATTTGTCTTCAAGGGAGATATAGTTACAGGTCCTTTGGGGTCCCACCCAATAGAAGGATGAAAGAAACTTTGCTAGTTGCTGTGGGATTGCCCAGATCCCTCCACCTTTCTTCTGAAGGAAGAATCCTTCTGGAAGTGGTAGTGATTTGGGATAGTGAGGTGTTCCTTGGGTGTACCTTTTATTTGTTTGAATTTGGGTTCCACTGGGGATTGTTTGCAGTTTTCTTGGGGTGACCTCGGTGCCAGAATGGGCTGCAAATATAATTTCACTGCAGAACCAGGCCACCAGATCCTCCTGGCTTCCTTGTCCTAACCTTTGCGTTGTTTTTTTGTAAACACACTGACAGCTTGAGGTTTATTTCTGTGGGCTCTGTAAGCTGATCTTTCCATGACTGTTGGGGAACAGTATTGCAACATTCCTGCCTCTTCAGCTAAGGACATCATTATGAGGCAGAGTGTATTTTTGTCGGATGAACTCATCCAAGCTCCCAGGGTATGAGCGGAGCTGCTCATTCCTGACATGCGCCTATTTCTCCCTCACCATGCAATTCCCATCAAAATGCACTTGCAGAGCTCTTGTGCAGGATTAGCATGTGCTACTGCACTTCTGTTGCAGACTGTGACCTTAATGGCCAAGGACATGGCACAGTGCAACCTGGCCACATCTGGTTTCACGCCTTTGGGTGATAAGTCTGCATATAAGAGGATGGGTCTTTGCAAAGGTGCTTTTCCCTCTCTTCTCCCTCTTTTCCCTGGGCGTGGTTGCCACCACTGGCAACAGGTCCATTCCGTGTCCAGCACTGAGTCCCACTGAGGCAGTCTGCGCAGGCAACATCCTGCCCTTTCGAGAAAGATGATTAGTCCCACTTGCTCGTAGCTCTACAAGAGCATCCCTCCACAGATGTGGCACTGGGACTAGCTCACTGCTAAGGACTCAGGAGAAATCCCTGGCCCTTCTGCTCCCAGGTCCAGACATGGACATGGTAAGCCATGGCTGGAAGGAGCAGGGGTGCTAGAGAAAGCAAACATGCAAGTACTAGGGGTGAAGAGGAATCTCTGTCATAGCATTTATGAGGAAGAGGCACCTCAGACAAGGACAGGTTGATGGCTCCATTAGGGCATCTGCCTGCTGCTCTTAATGGTGGATTTGACTCTTTCACCATGGTATACCAAAGCAAGGGAAGGGAGAAAAGGAAGAGAATGGGTGAAGGAATCTCCCCTAGAAATGCCCCTGGAAGATATATGTCCACACCATACCTTATCCACATTAAGTATCTGCGTCTGCTTTGTGCTGGCTGAACGCTCCCTGGGTAGCATCACCAGACTGAAAAGCTGCAGGAACTAAGGGAACCATTCCCAGCTTTGTGACTGCCGGCACCCCGTTCCTCAGCTGGTGGCGGGAGATCAGAGCTAATTAAAACCTTTATATGGAAACTTATTTTTCTTGCATGAAGGACTTATTCATAGGATCCCAGCAGTCCTGTTTTCCCCCTTTCATAAAAATAGCATATTCACTCTGTTGATGATGTGATATTCTGCTCCAGAAGGGCACATTTTTCTACATGTTCTTTCCCCCATTTATTCAGCTAGTGTCCATGACTTCATTTATTTATTGTAAATAAACAGCTGATACCATTTCTTGCAAGCACTACTTCTGTGCCGCTCTTTGTTACTGCTCTGGCAACAAAACACTTAATTGCCCTTTGTCAGGCAACAAAAATTTTGTACCCATCTGGACAGGGCTGTTTTAGTGTGACATTATTAATTAACCCTGTGGCTTCCAGTCACGTCCAAGCTGGAAATATAGCCAGCCCTGCTGTTAAGACGAAAGGATTAGCTGATTTGAGTTCAGTAAATCCTGTGAAATTCACAGTGGCTATTTGGGCATTTTTCTGTGGAGATGGAAGGTGGGAAATATCTAGAATTGAAATGACTCTGGGAGACAGTTTTGGTAATTAAAGGTTCAGTCTTGATTTCAATTTACCCGTGAAGTAACTATGCTAATTGCCACTGGGGCCCACCTGGGTTTCAGCTGTTACAATCTTGAGCATCTCTGGTACTGAGGTGTTAATGACTATTTAGTGTGCAGGAGCTCCTACAAAAGCCAATTTTTCAGCTGGATCTGATAAGCCATGTAGCTTCTGGGCAGCAATGTCCAGCTGTTATCTGGGGTCCATCTCAAACCATGTGCAAGTACTGGATGTCTGTTGTGCTCATGTCAGTGGGAACTTGGAGCAGACCTTACCTGCAGGATGCTGGTTGTTATCTCTGCTCGAGAAGGGTCCATGCTTGGATTTGCAGGAGAGATGTTGCAGGACAGGCTTTGAAGGGGACGGGCAGAGGGATCAAGAGCAGCGCTGTTTTTGTTGAGCTATACCCATGTTATTGGGTATGGAGCAAGGTTGGTACAAACGTTGCCTCCATGCATTACTCTGAGTCCAGAGTTGACATGGGATGAGGTTGATGATTATGTTTCCATCACTGCTGCTGACTGCCAGTTGGGACCAGACTGGCCCTGTGGTGTGTCCCTTTCAGTTCGCATGTTCGGGCTTTGCCACAAGGGAGCCTCCCAGTTGCCTGAGGGGACTTTTTTTCCCTGCTGTGGGAGACTTAGCAATGTGAAAAACCATTTATATGAAAAGGCTTCTCTTCTCTTGCAGGTTCTCCAGGTCAGATGAGTTGTCCCGGCACAGGCGCTCCCACTCAGGGGTTAAACCCTATCAGTGTCCTGTCTGTGAGAAGAAGTTTGCTCGAAGTGACCACTTGTCCAAACACGTCAAGGTGCATCGGTTTCCACGAAGCAACCGCTCCGTCCGCTCTGTGAACTGATTCGTCCCGCTTTCCCCTTCCCGCCCAGCCATCCAACAGCAGCCCATGACAGCACTTTGCTCACTATATTTCTAGTGATAATTTATTTGTCTCCACAGAACACTCAATGCTGTTACTTGATACCACCATGTCTGAGTGTCCCATGTCCTTTAAAGATGATTTGAGAATGAAGTTCTTTTTGGGTCAAGGGAGGGGGGTGCTTCTTCCTTTTTTTCCTTTTTGTCTTTTTTTTTTTTCCTTTAAGGATGTTATTTTCCTTTCCTTCTGTCTTTTCCTCCTTTGCTGCTGCTTCTTTTGGAAATTACAGTGTTTTATTTTTAGCTGTTTTCTGCTGCACAGGAAAATGTAAGAGTTGCTTGCTGCTAGTTAATTATAGCCCTGGCATTCCTGAGGGCTTTGCTCATGTACAGGCCATTCATTGTGAGTTTTTATTAAGCTGCTCTATTTGTCCAGTTTGGAAACAGCAAATTCCTTTTGAGATGAAAACAACTCCTTTGTTTTTGGGTTGCCTGAGCCAAGGATTTGTAGGGGCTGGCCATAGGAGGAGGAACAGTGGGAGTCGGGGACAGTGGGAGGCAATGCGTGGAGAGTGCTGGAATGTGCCTCCGTGCCTCTCTAAATTCTCCCACTCACATTTACCTTTGCCTTGGATAGGGCTATATATAAATATTTATGTATATTCATACATACATATATATATATGTAAGCAAAGGCATACCCCAAGCAAACCCAGAAGCTCAGACTGGATGAAATGGCTTGGAGTGGAGCCTTTTGGTGTGGCTGACCGTGTACTGCGTGCATGGTTCTCCTGTCCTGTGCTGTCATGGGGTGAAAGGATGCTCATGCGTCGAAGGAAACGCTGCTTTCCTTTGACTGTGCTTTGTAGCATCCACTGTCGTTAGCAGAAGAGCTGTTGTCTAGCATGTAAAGCAGCAGGAAGCTGTCTCTGTGCCTGTCCTCTTGTGTGACCTTGGGGGAGAAACCCAGAGCACCAGCCCTGGAGGTGCCTGGTGGTCCTGGTGAGCATGGGGCATCCCGAGCATCCACTGCAAGGCAGTGCCTTGCTGGTTGGAGCTAAGTCTTTGTCCACTGGTCGGCTGGGTCCTGTAGGATGTTCCTATCCCCAGGGGAGGGTGGGAGGCATTGTGGCCTGGTGAGACAGCACCGTGAGATCTTCTGTCTGAGGGTGATCATCAGTGCTAGTCCTCTCCTACTGACAGCCATGTCAGAGCTCCATGCAGCTGGGGTGGGTGAATGGGTGAGAACAATAGCCAAAAGAAACAAATTTGTGTGGTAGCTGGCTAAGAAGGGAATTTAAACAAATAATCGGATGGTAGCAGGCGAGTGATTTTGTTTGTGTTTCTTCTTGTTTTGTTTTTCCTTTTGAACTCTGGCAATTGTAAGAAGCTTTAGAAGAAGTAGAATTCAGTAATTAGGAATGATTTTATAATGGATGTTGCATTTCCTTTCCATTTGCTGACAGCATCTGTTTGTCTTTTTGTTGGCAAAATCGGAGATAGGAAACTGCAATTCTAGTGCTAGGCAGAGCAGGAGCCCGCACTGTGCAAGAACAGCAGGTCTAGCTAAGGCAAATGCATTCCTTTTGTCCTCTAGAAATTAATATAAATGAACTATCATCTATTGACTGGTTTGTATCACATCCTATGAATGTATGTAAATAAAACTGTACATAGATGCATATCTATATAAAATATCTTTTAATAACGTATCAAAATTTGTGTAAATTGGAAACAAAAATACCTATAAAGCCAGTGTACATAAGTTACAATTCTGTATATTTTCTTTTGTTCTTCATAAAAATATATTTACTTTGACAATAAAATGAAAATGGAAATTTTAAATCCCTTCTTGAAATTAGTATTCATTAATTTTCTTTGTAGCCAGCTCTGTTATTGGGACAATAGAACTTGAAATTTTGATTCACCTGGATGTAACTTTTCAGGTGCTGGGTAACAGGGAGACAATGGAACAGATCTGAAGTTGTCTTCAGAAGTTTTTCTCATCTCAGAAGGTCTTGGGAGGCACGAGATGTTTCAGCTCTCCCTTTGCTAGAGCCCTCATGCCTCTCCTGGCAGCCACACTGGGACCCGAATGCCTTCTGTGGTTTCTGACCGCTGTGGAACAGGTCTGCAGCTTCAGTAAAACTGTGGTTAATAAATTAGAGCAAGCAGGTTTTGAGGAAATTCAAGCTCTAGTGGTTAGTGTGAAAGAGGAAGGCCTTCAGAGTCTGCTTGGGACTGTGATGGTGACTCACTGTGTGACCCAGGACAAAGGATTCAATTGCCATGTGCCGCAGTTCCCTTTCTTGTAAAATGGGGATAATAATGCATCATAATGATACTGTGGGACTTAATTTATGTTTGTGTGATCCTTGGATGGAAGGAACAAGCAACAAGACCAGTAGTCACAGGATTAGATTGTGAAAGAAAGGCTCAGCACGCCGGAGGTCTTGGTGCCAAGGCGCTTCAGTTGGCTCTTCTGTAAATCCCATGCCTAAGAGTGATGTGAAGGATCTGTGGTACGAAGCATGCCTCAGGCCTGAGAAGACACCCTGTTCTGCAACAACCATTGCTTCCCATTTGTAACAACAGGGGCATGAACATGATGCTCTTGTGATCTGCAAGCCAGGACATCTCTTGCACTATGCGTTTGGTTGCTTGGCCTCCACTGGAAGAAGAAACCAGCAACACTACTGGTGTTAAAATAACTGAGTCTCCATGGGAGCAATGGTGCAGTGGGTCCAGATCTTCTCCCAGCAAGAATCACTCTGACACTAATGGGCACTTGGGGATTAAAGTATCTCCCTGAAGAACAGCCACCAGAAAATGCCAGCTGATGAACCAGGGCTCTCCAGACCCCTGATTAATTTTCCCAGAGAATGGTATGAGTCTGGCAAGAGGATCGAGGGATGAAGCAGACCAAGTTCTGTTCACTCCAGGTTGTTGTTACCTCCTGAGATGTAGCCTGAAGACAAGAGTCCTAAGGACAGCTGTTTTAAGAGTGCTAGTTGCACACACACTTTAATTAGCAAGCCTGCACCAAGAGGATCTTTGATTCCCTTCTGTTCTCACCCTATTGACATCATGCATTAAACCAGCTGCTTTATTTTAACCAGCATCTCAGTCTCCTCCCCATCTCATCTGGAGTTCTGATATTGCTGTAACATTGGGCAATTCATCCTGCAGGACACTCGGGGCAGAAGTTGTCATTTTTCTGCAAGAGACAATACTTAAAGCTGAAGTGGGGTAATGCAAAACACCTGCTGTTGGAGCACAGCAGTGCAGAAATCTAAGATCTAAGCTATGTTTTAGCCTGGAATGTTTTCCATGAAACACTTTTTCTTTCTTTTTTTTTTTTCTTTTTTCTTTTCTGTTTTCAGTATGGTTTCTGAGTGTGGATTGTGTGGGTTTTTCTGGCTTGTAAGGAAATTTAAGTTTATGTAAAAGTTGCAACATATTGCTCAGAAGAATACGGCCACGTTTTCTGTGAAAGGAGTTAGTTCTGCATGAAAATGAATGATGTTTTTGAGAGGTTTGTCACAAAAGAGAAGAAATCTCCAGAAGAGATATTGGTGTTTGTTGTATGTGGAATTGCTGGCTTGCCTGGGCTTTGCTGATTCATGAGAAAAATGTGGCCTTGCCTTAAGCTTGATTACTCTTTACCCACCTGACGATAAATATATATTTAAGTGCTTTGATGCCACAACTGTGGATAAGTTTTTTATGTCACTGCTTCAGCAACTCTGCATGGCAAAGCACAGCATGGCATCATTATACACATGCCTAAGTCTCATTGACTTAAAACATTTGTAATTGGGTTTCTGAGGTGTTAATGGAGATGCGTGCAGTGTTAGCGCCTCCACGTAATGATCATGATCTGGTTCCTAGCACTTGTGAGATCTCTCTATGTTTCCAAAATGTTTTTACTGGCAGTTTTGGGCTGTTTATAGTCTCTTCATCAGAGCTAGTGGTGAAGGACTAGTGTTATGAGAGGCGAGGAGCCACCAACTGGGAAGGTTGTTCTCAAGGTAAGGACTAAGCATAAGGAGTAAGAATAAAGTGGTATTTCTATAAGGTGACCTGGCTTCTATGACCCATGGCTAAACACAGAGCAGTGGAGTGATGTGTCTGAGACCACAGAGCAATGCAGAGGGGAGATGGGAACAGAACCGAGAAGTCCCAAGTCTCCTTTGCCCCAGACAGTGGCACAGACCACATGTCAATACCACACAGAGGCATAGGAGGCAAAGAGTAATAGGACACATAAATGAGACATCAGATAAGCAAAGAAAGGTAAAGACGGGGCATGAGATAAAGCCAGGCTACACTGATAACGTCTACTTTCGGAAAGGATGCCAAGGAGAGAGGAATGAGAGCTTGCTTGCTGATGTGTTGCACTTGGGAGTCACCAAGGTAAAACTCCCTAAGAAGGGTCCTGCTTCCCTGACCTGTGTTATGTGCGGGCTCTTTCCCCTGGCAGTTTTTGGGGCAGCTCAGGGAGCTGGACCCCTATGGAAAGCAAACCAGCCCATTGGGCAGGGTGGTGTGATGAAAGATGGCAAATCTGGTTCCCTGGAGGAGTGCTTGGGTTTAGACCCTGGGATGGCTGCAACAGTCCCCTGCTTCCCACCCTCCCTGGGGGGTTGTTTCCACTTAAAACCTTGTGCCAGCAGCCGCCTTCTTGTCTAAATGGCCACTATACATTTAATCCAAACAACCAGGTGACTCCAGCACAAAGCCAGTGGCAATAAGCCAGTGTTAATGATTACCCTTGGTCCCCTGGGTTATGTAAGCCTGGATGTGCTGTACCACAGGCTCTCGGCTCAGACCTGCCCTCCCCGTCTGGGAGAAATACCAAGGACCTGCCAACACACACAGAAGGCTGTTTGGAGCCAGCTGGGATTTTCCTTCTCCCCTTTTGACAGCACCTATGAAACCTGTTATTCACTTGGTTCAGTGATTGCCATGCTTTGCTTTCTTGTTATTCAGAGACATTGCTTTTAAAGAATGAGTTGTGCTAAGCTCCCACTGACTTCAGCACAAGCCAAGGACAGTGACCACCATGGCTTATCCAGGGAAAAAATTTCCCAGCTAAGGCAGGGTCTGCAGATCCTGGTGGAGCCTTGGCTTTTCTTGCTTATTTCTTCTGGGACATCTGTGTTTGTGTCTTTTAATCTCTAATCCCACAAGTTTCAGTTTTGTTCTTGCTTTGTTTTTTTTGGTTTGGGGGGGTGGTGGTGGTGTTTGAAGGTGTGTGGTGTGTGAAAAATAGATACTGTGAAGAATCTTCTAGTCTTAACATCTAGTGTGTGTTTGCATTCAGCTAGAGGGATGGGACTTAATCACTATTCTAGTCAAATGATCCTGTATAGTGAGGTTTGTAGCTCCTCAGTGCTCAGCGTTTTACAGGTCTGAGCTTTGATCTGCTCTGCCAGCTCAGTGCAGGTCTTCCTCCAGCTGGAGCTGGAGCACATCCTGAATCTCTTGCCATGTTCCCTACCTGACTATAACTTTTCTAATGGTTTTGTGGTTAGGCTGACTCGAAGCCCATGTAAGTACTTTATCTCCTACAGAGCTAGGGCTGGATGAACCTCTTAGCCCTTGGAGAAGTCTGTTGCAGAGAGCTTTCATCAACTCGCCCACCCAACGGAGTGTGTATGCCTTGGCCAGCATCTCACTGAGCACCAGCTCACTATTCAAGTGCCCTGCAGTTTAGAGCAACATCTGACAAGGCTCTGGCCATCACGAGCAGAGGGCAGTGTTTGCATCTCAGCCGAGCGCAGCAAGCCGAGGTGTTAGGTAAAATGGGAGTGAAATACATGAGTGACAAGTAACTGTTGGGAAAGCCAGCTCTCCTCTTGCTCACACTGGTGCCCATCTAGTAACTCTTCCCCTGCTCATCCTGGACTCATAACCATCCTGAAAGGAAGAGAAAATCAAGGTGAATGTGACCTATGGTTTTCTGGAAGGGAGTGGAGGAAGAAAAACAGAAACAGAAGCAAGGTATGGCGTAAGAGGCACTATTCTGTCTTTTCCAGCAAAAATATAGTGACAGGCTCTTTTCGCAGAAAGGGCTCTGCTTGTTGCACAGGAGGAGGGTGGCCTGAGCTAGCAGCCAGCGTCAGAGCAGCTGGTGTACAGTGCTCTGGGGCAACAGCAGCTTTATGGCAGGGGGTTTAGTGAATGATAGTCAGAGAGTTGGGGCTGGGCAGTTGGCAGTCACAAAGAGAAGGGGCTGGGATTGTTCGTTGTGGGTCCATCAGGTTCCCTTCCTTGTATAAGGATACTGCTTTTCTCTTCCTGACTCTGTAGCTGATTCATGGAGAGACCTCAAATCTTAGCACTTCCCAAAGCAGAAATATTATTTATCCATATGACCCAGATACCGGGAACATCAATAATTACAAGGCACTCTGAGATCTTTAGTGGAAACATCTATCCAGGAATTGTTTTGCATGTGACTGAGGGTGGAGTCCAGCAACCCACAAAAAGAAAAGTACAAAGAATTACTGTTTTGTATCTAAAAAAGCCTCTGGCATCTGCCTTTCCTCTTGAGTCCAGCAGGCACCAGCCTAAACCCTGCTAGTTATTCCAATATTATGGTTGCAAATATGGGATTGGGCTATTGCGCTGAAAAGCATCCAGACATTTAGTAAATTTGCCTTCCATAAGTGAAGGAGTGCCGTGAACGTTCGAGTCTGGCTGTTGACTGCTGACTTTTTCTGAGAAGTCTATAAATGGCAGCCAGGTAGTCTCTCACTTTTTGTTTCTCTGATGTGCGTTGTTTTTCCATGGACAACATGTCCTGGACCTTAGAGAGTTGGCTGAGGCTAGATTCATTCAGACCAGGTGTCCCTAGTGGCAGATAATGCATCAGGGAGGGTAAAGGGCTTGGAAATTTCATTATGTCAGAAGGTCCATGCTGTAGCCAGAGTGGCTGGAAAAACACCTGGGCTGCGCTGATCGCGGCAGCCCCATAGCCAGTGGTCTCATGGACTGGTGCCGGTGCTGGACCTTGACTCCATTGTGCTGGTTCTCGGGCCTGGGTAGGACACCGTGGCACTGTGGAGCCGAGATGTGGATGGGGTAGCCTGGTGCAGGACTGATGGGGGGAGCCCCTGCTGTAAATGAGACCTCTCTGCCTCGGCTGATGTGGAAATGGCCTCTGGTACAGGCTCAGCCTTCTGGAAGTGGCAGAAGCTCCTGGGGAAGGTCAGCTTTGGCTGGAAGGGGAGTATGGGGTGGTGAGCAATCTGCTTTCTCTCAGAAAATCGAGTTAGTTACAGCTGACAAGTTTGCGGGTAAACTCCCTCTTGCTCCCTAGGAATTAATGGCACAACTGGAGGGTGTTCATTTACCTGTTACCCAGGACCTTTAGTCTCCTCACAGTTTATTCCAACAGCTGATAAATAAACACACATTAGTAACATATTTGCTTTCAAGAGAGCGTGGATTTTCTTTGGCACCTATGCTCACAAGAGCCCTTCTCAAGCACCACCCAGCTGCCTGATTGCTTACCCCTCACTCAGTATCATTGGCACCACCTTGCAGATAATCCAGGCTCGTGCATGGGATCAGTGACACCCATGAAAGTTTAATGTGAATCAACCTGTGTCATGCCTAACGGAATGATCAGCAAATTACAGTTGGTCCTGATGACTTCATGCGAGTTACCTGATACCCTGTGACAGATCCCTGGTGGATAGAAGACCGTGAATCCAGGGAGAGATGGAGCCATCTTCCTTGCTTTACTCCTACATTTTCATGCTAATCTCAGTGAAATAAATCAGCTGTGCTAAATTAATAATATTTGGCACTTCTCTATCATCTTCCAGCTGAGGAGCAGAACATGCTTCCCAGTGGGGAATTAAGCCTTTCAAGCCCCCTGAAGAGTAATTGTTACCTTCATTGTGCAAAGTCAGAAAAAGGATCTAAATGATTTGACCAATCTTGGGGAGCTTGTGGCAGAGCTGTAGAGCAAACCCAAATGTACCAAATTCTTCTCAGACCCAGGCGTTAATCACAGCTTAATCATTTGATGTGATTTTGAGATGCGTACACACTGATGTATAGATGCAATTAATTGAAGCACACTGCGGGAGAAGTGAGGATGCAATTTAGCCCTATGGGTAAGCTTAAGACCTGCATGAGGTGAAGCAAAAGGGATGACAAACATGGTCATTTTGCTGGTGTAACATGAGTGATGGTGCAAGTGTGCTGTGGCCCTAGCAGCTGCTGCAACACCTGGGGAGCAGTAGGGGAACAACTTGGCTATATCTGCTTGAGACTTTTTGAGTCCTTGCAATGGCCCTCAGTGACCTCTGCAGATGGATTCATATTCTTCAGCTTCTGTGGGGACCATGCCGGCTCCCATAGTAAGTAACAAGAAGTTCAGCTCGATTTATTTTTTATTGACTTTATCACCTCATAAAGCACTTCCAGACTGCTTAAGCCTTCACTGGTGTGTTTAACAAGACGCTGATTAGCACCCTCAGAGATTTCCTTGCACAAAAATCCAACTTGCACCTTGCAGTACCTTCCTATACATCTGCCTACAATCCTTCCTTCCTTAACTTTGATACTTTCTGCTTACTCTTCTCAAACACATTTGTTTTAAAGAAAATGACCAGCTGCTGATGCACTAGCTGTTATCTATTAACACAAACATTTTTGATTGCATAAGAGTGCCCATTTTGAAAGTTTGTACAGAAGATCTAGTCCAATGTAATCGCTGCTGTTTATTCTGATCTTTTATTCAACTTCTGCAACTAGATAATTTGTGTGGGATTTAATAAACTACTCTTTCTTGTGATAAGTTCTAATTATTATTTTCAAGGCAGTTTACTGAATCAACAAATAACTAGTCACTAGCTACAGCGATGTGCTGTTGAAAGAGACATTTCTACCTGCCTTATAGTGACTAAGTAGGTATGTGTAACCCTCAGAAAAACCTTCCAATCAGAGTCTCTGTGTCATAGATGCAGTATATTTGCAGAGCAAGAGACAGCCTGAGTCAGCTGGCAGTCTAACAAGGTGTGCAGGACAAATAAAGTACATTTGGGGCTGCTCAGAAAAAAATAATACCTTTTCATTAGAAGAAAATTGAAAGTGTTCACCAGAAGATGTGAGAGAGCAAGAGAGACAAAAGAATTGCTGATGCGGTGGCAGGCAGTCACTGGGGATGCTGGCTGTGCTGGTTCATTTCCCAGAGCTGCTGGATTCCCAGAGCACTGCATCCCAGTGATGGAGTCCATCACTGTGGCTATGTGATGCCTGGACCTGCCAGAGTTAGGTGTTTTGAAGTGATGCTCCTTCTTCCTCATTTTCTTTCCACAGAGGCTCCCCTTGAGAACAGAGGATGTTGTGATTTTACCAGAAAGACTCCACTGAGCTAATGTTAAAGTTTCTAGTGCAAAATATCGCAGCCAGCTGTGGGTTTATTTAAGTGAAGTGCTGTTTGGGGACTTGCTGCAGTCATTCAGATATACAGACAGAATGAAAAGTGGAATCTTCTGTTAGTTTGTTCTTGAAGACCCTCCATGAGGCCACATCTGTGTCTATGTTAACGGAAGAGCCCTGGGACAACGGGGTGCAAGGGCAGTGGAAGGCTCTCTGTAACCCATTTGTCTTTGCTGTCGGCACCTCCTCTCTTCTTCTAGTTCAAGGTCTTCCACCAGTCAAACACTTTTCTGTCAAATGAATTTCAGACTTTTTCAGTTTTTGTAAAAGATTTTTACACTTTTTTTTTCCAGATGTGTATTTCAAGAATTATGTGTTTTTATTCAAATCTCAGCAGTTCTCTTTGAAGCTGACTTTTCCTTCACTTCTCAGCAACCCCAGAAATGTGATTTTTATGACCAAAGCATGAACATCTCACCAGAACATACTTCTTTCATGTTCATAGACCTTTTCACGGGACAACATCCACTGTTTCCTACTCGTCTTTGGAAAATATCCTCCTCAGAGTCCGATGGCTGCAACTTCTAAGTGCAACCATATGATAAAAGCCATTTGCTGTTCCCCTTGCCTGGCATCAGCATGCAGACTCCAGCCACGAAGACCATCTCAAGGCCATTTCCATACTCCAGGGAAGTGCAACACTGAAGAAATGTGAAGACTCAACTAAAGCCTTTAGGGCCTTCAAGTGGAGGCAGCAACAACACTAATTTCTGATTAGTGTTTCAATGTGATAGCAACCATCATGAGGGAAAAGAGAAAAACTCTAGCAGAGGGAAGATGTTTAAATCTTCAAGGTCATATTTTCAGTCACTCCTAAGCTCAGTCATTCTTCACCATGCTTTGCCTTCTCTGGTCAGCAGTATTGTTGAGGCAATGCAGAGGTATTATTAATTTTTTTGATGGGCACAAGGACATAGGTGGACCTCCTTGGCAGAAGTGAAAACATGATTTGCAATTTTTGGCATCCTGTCTCATGTTTCATCTGTGAGCCTGTGGCTGCCAGGTTGATAAGAAGCATATGGACTTGGAGTCTGCCATGTTCAGGCTCTGGGTGCAGAGACCAAGACAAAAAAAGGGTTCTCACCCAGGTGAATTCTCAGCTCTATCAGTGAAGGCTACAGTCTTGCTGAATTTGTCAGACACATGGCTTCAATCTCAGGTTGTACTCAAGCAGCCTCTCCACTCACAGTTAACTACTTTTCTTGCTGGGTTGATCTTAGAGGCAACTGGGAGTCTCACCTGGGTCTGGGGATAATCAGAGGTTTCAGCTGAGGGCATCTCCAGGCTCTCATAAGGGGAGGAGCTCAGGTGAGTGGGTGGGATAGTGATGGGGTGCTTATGCCTGGTCAGGAAGGTCATTGGGTGCAAATGCCTCTAGGGAGTGATCAGGGAGGGAGACTACAGCAAGGAGCAGCTGGCCTGTGTAGTGAGGTGCTTTGAGGAATGAACCTTCAGCAGGTGCTAAGTTTGGGGGGCTGTGATTGACATGATTGAATCTTTTGGTTTGGAGCTCTTTCATTGAGGAAAGGTGGTCCGTTCAGGGGTGAAAGAGGCTTGGGGCTGAAGACTGCTGATGTTTAAGCCTAGGCAGTGATGAATTGTGCCTAGGTGGGAGGAAGCTGGGGTGTTCCTTAACTGAGGTGTCTGAGCTTAGGGTCTTGGTTGTGTCTGGCCTTCCTCAGAGGATGTAGGATAGGTTTCTAGTTCAGTTCAGGTGGCTGGGCTGCAAAGAGTGACTCAGGGGATCATGTTCCTTTCTGGACCTGTTGTTCTTTGTCTTCTCCTGGCACAGAAGAGAGGGCTGCCTGCTGCTCCAGCATCCTTGTGTAGAAACAAACCTCCTGTCAATTCTTTATTTTCTTCTTCTCTGGATAAAAGAGGCTGTGCTCTGAACCATAAAGGCAAGCATACAGGCTGTTTGTTGGGAGTCAGGGAGGAGCAAACACAGTTTAGCCTCTGAGCTAGAGAGTTTCCTAGTACAGGACACACTCCAGATTTTTCCATGTGTGGGCTTGAGCCCAGCTATCACCCTGACAACATGTGGGAATATAAATACAAACAAAAATAACTTCCAGATGAGGGATATATGCAATGTTTTCTTTTACTGGCATTTATGCTAGCTTATTTGGCTGAAGTTGACAATCAACTCTGTTTATTGCAATAGGGTAGCAGGAGGATGTTAGGAACAGTGAAAGTGCCAGTTCAGCTGTGTCTGTATCCTGGGAGGGGTATGAAACCCATGGCAGCCACCTCGGGGAGGCCCTGTGCAGTTTTTGGGGGGAGACAGGGCCTAGGAACCACCAAGAACAGTCGTGTCAGAGCAAAACCTTTCAGGAGACCCTGACTGACCTGTAACTCTTTAGGAGTTCTTGCTTTGTGATGCATCTTGTGAGCCGCCTCTTGACTGCTTCTGCTGTGTTAGGTCCCATCCTTGTGGTGTGTCCTCATGGATCTGGGTAGGACTGCATCATCAGGGAGTTAAACCAGTCCCCTGAGGAAAGGAGGGTTTGCATTTTATCTTTTTACTCGCGAATGATGTTAGTGGGTTTTAAGGTGATTTTTGGCTAGGAGAACGTCTAAGCAGCCTGATCTCAATGGGATCAGGGTTGGCTTGGGCTGCGTGTCCAGCGTCTCTGAGGTTTCCTGGAGGGTAAGAAGGGGAGATAACAGGGGCTGTAGCCCCTTGTCTTACATTGGCAGCAACTTCTCATCCCCTTCTGCCTTGTGTGCCTTACTCATGGGGCTACTCAGTCTGTTTCTGCTCTCCCCTGAAGCTGGGGCTATGAAAGCAGTATCTGAAGCTCGCTTTTTTATATGGGAAGATAAAACCATGATTTCTTGTGTGTGCATATATATTCCCATAGATACGCTGCTCTAAGCAATGCTGTCAGGATGCTTAGGGATGATTCTGTCCTGCAGCCATTAGAGGGGGTCCTGGTCTACCTGGACACTGAATTTCTTGTTGACTTAGGGCAACATCATGGAAGACAATAATGACACTTGCTTAACACTGGTGAGAGGAGAAAAGGGCTGACTGGTGCTGGGTGCCCTTATAGCTACACATCCTCTTTTTTTTTTTGTTTTTTTCCTCTTCTCTCTCTGGAAAAATCAGTCTGTGAATGTGGCTTTGATATATTACAATAGTCAGTCCCTGACGTTGCTGCTTTGAGTCTGTATGTCTAATGGGTCTAAAAACAACTAAATAAATAACTCAAATGAGGCAGTAAGCAAATAGATTTGCCCACCTGTTTATTAATAAACACATGCACACGAACCTATATTTCTATATTAGAACATGGCTCTGCGTCTCCTGTGGGTATAAAAACACCTGGCAAAGAGTGAGGGCAGTAAGGCAAGTACAAAGTTTCCACAGTAAACATATTTGCGTTTGCTGAGCAAGTGTTGCCTTAGGAAGGCACGCGAGGCGAGCAGCTACCACTCGCTCGCAGAGCCTCAGATTACCAAGCACAGAGAGCAGCGGCTCTGACAGCTGCAGATCTGCAGATTGCAGTTAGATCATACAGGGGAAGCATATGAGAGAAGGGACATGCAGGCATTCTTCCCAGCCTCTCTCCACGCTGACCATATGTGTGTAAAGTCCAAGTGCACTTCCTCCTTGGAGTTCGGCTTCAGAAGGCAGCCAGGAGATAGCGCAACAGCAAAGCTGAGCTTTCGTGTGTTCGTGTGGTTTGTTGTTTTTTTTTTTCCCCCCTCTTTTCTGGGGTTTACTGCTTGGAGGGTTGTTCCTCAGGATGGCTAAGCGCATGCCCTAATCCATACCCTTGCAGAAATATCTCTGCTAACTTGCAGAGCAGTCTTTTCACAGTGCAGAGGTGATTCAAGGCAAACCTTTCCTGGTTGGATTTATGGTATTTACTGGTAGAGATGAAATATGGGGGTAAAGGACAAAGGAAGCACAGGAAGAAGCTGGAGGAAGAGTGTGCCCAGGGTCTGGCATAGGGTCTCTGGGAAGGAAAGATCAGGGTGTCCTGATGACAAGTGTCACTTGTGTGCTGTGAGGGTAGCTAAAAAACCCCCAAGTGGATGCATCCATCGTGATGGCTCCTTTCCTTGCCTTCCCGTTCCTGTTTGCAAGATGTGGTGTACAGCTCTCCCAGTCACACTACTATTTCAGCTCCCTCACAGGGTCAGCTGAAACATGCTGAACAAGGGGCAAAAGGGTAACAAAAAACCCCAGGCAAGTTACTGTCTAACTGGGACATGTTAAGAGGTGTGGCCAGATCTGGGACTGTGTGGGTAGGTGTCTTGGGTCTTTCTGAGCTGTTTTCTAGCTCTGCAAGAGACTCAACAGTTCAATTAAGGATGATACCTCTTTATAATTAAACAAATAGCCTTGAATTGGATTAAGACAAAGCCTCCCATCTAACTGCCTCCAGCTGTAGTGGTGCAAAGGAGATGTCAGGTTCACACTAAAAACGATCTGAGCCCGTGACAGACAGTTGCACATTGGCCTGGCTCCCCTAATATATTTATAAAGCTTTGGGTTCCCCCACTCTGCCAGCAGGGGCAATAAAGATCATTTTTATGAAGCTGCTAGATAACGTAATCATGCTTCGCAGCTTTATCTTACATGGTGATTTTGCTGACTACTAATGTGCAAAATCTGAATGTCTGAATTACTGGTGTGGTCTTAACCCTGGGTTTGGGGAAGGAGGGTCAGAAGTATTAGAAGGTGCTATGATTCAGTGACGTGTATGTCACTGCATTTGGCCGCATGACCTGCATTTTCTGCCTAGGATCTGCTGATCTTTAATCAGAATCACAAAATTATGTTTAATTAGGTCACAAATGGTAGTGAACTGTCACTTCTCCTATTTACTAAAAACCTTAAACAGCCTGGAGAAATCTGGTTATATAGACTTGCCGTCCTCTAGCCTTCCTAGAGATACTCTGCCTTCTGTGTTAGGACAGTACAGACTTGACAGATTACTATCTTAATAGTTTCTGGTTGCATCCAAATGTTTTGTGTCAGCAGCTACTACCTACAATGAGATCTCCCAAAAAGAAACTGTAGGCAGAGGAATAAGTCTAGGGCAGAAAAAACCCAGGACCGGTAGTAGGAAGTAGAGAGGCATTTTTCCTCCTAGTCTTTTCATTAAAAAACACTTTCAGTTGGGATGGGTGTTGTCAGAGACATGTGGAACCTAGTCTGGCCATAGCATAGCCCCAGAAAATCACTGAGAGCAGTGGTCTACTGAGGTCCTTTGGCATCCATGTACTGAAGAAGATGTGTTGCTCTATGTTAGTAAAGTAGGAACTGACCAGATGAGGTCCTTCCTTAAAATATCCTTCTTCTACTGGTGGACAAGCATAAAGTAGCTCCAGTTAACAGGTACCTCCTGGCTGTCCACAGATGCTTCTTCATTGATGAAAAATAGCAGTTAATATTGAAAGAGTGGCCTGCCAGACATTTGAAACAGCAGTGAGGGAGGCTAGACATGTTTAAGCAATAGTAGGGGATGGGTCACTTAATTTTGCCACAGCAATGTATTTGCATTTTGTCTTGCCTGCTGGGCCCAGTGCAAAGCATAACTCACCCCAGAATGGTTGTTCAAAGGACAGAATCTAATAAGGCTAAAAATGGATCACGCTCATTCTCCTTAACTCTTAAAACACAATAATGTATAATGCTGTTAGATAGTGGAAATCATTAAAAACAACATGCTTAGACACATGCATATTAAGTGATTGTCAGACATAAAAGATGAGAGAAAACAGCTCTCTACCTAAGTATGCTGTTGCATGATTTCTGCTAGGAGGCAGCTGTCATAGCCTGCACCACTGAGGGACTGGACATTATTTAAGACATGTATGAAAATTTCAGTGGTCTCTCAGTTCCACAGCTATTTCTGAAGCAGGTCCACAAGGCAACTGCTAATACAAAGTGAGCTGCATGTTTTTAAACAAATAAGAGGACTTGGGTTAAATATTAACTTCTGGTCATTTCAACTCTGATAGCTTTGGCCTTCAGGTTGATCATTTAATGAGCTCCTTCCTGTTGCTACAGCAACTGCAGCCCTGGAAGACCTTGATGTTCAAGTCAGCAAAAAAAAAAAAACCTTGTCCTGAAATTTGCTTAGGCTTCTATTGATAGGTGTCTGTACTCAGAGTCAATTGTTCAGACAAACAAGGCTTGGAAGTGTACCATAGGGTTTAATGTAATCCTTGTACAACCCCATCCCACTCCACCTGCTCTTGTACACTTCTAAAAAAAAAAAACCAAAAACCAAAAAACCCCAACAGACCTTAAATTTTGTGCCTTCCTCTGACATGCACTGAGCCATTCAGTGATGTTGTTTTAAGAAAGCAGACTCATTTGTTCTTCTTGCTGAGTTATCATTGTACATGATATAATTCTGGCCCATGAATGTGCATGCCCTCAATGTACTGTGTACCAGTGGAGTGTCTGAGGTGTGATATAAGCTGACTTTTGGAAGGACAGCTTTCATCTGTGCCCTGCTTCCAGCATGTGCTTGTACATAGCACTGTGCCAGATCTCAGCTGCTTCTTTTCCATCCCTTTCAAATACAACTTCTGGCCAGAAGGTCCTTTCTTCTTGGACCTCTCCCATATTTAAAGCATTCAAAATTTCCTCTGATTGCTGGTCCAATTTTACAAACGTTTTCTGGGATGACTCCTTAGCTTGTGTAAATCAATTTCACCTTGTTGAATTCACTACAGGCATGCCATTTAATGTCATATGAGGTTTTGGCTGGTTGTTTTTACAGCAGTAGAAACCTCCTCAGTTCTGTCCACTTCTCTGAATGTTAATCTTAACAGTGCTGTTAGAGCACACAATCCCTCTAATTTTCAAGGACAATAATTCTATGTCTAGGCAATTGCATCTACATCTCTGATAAAAAGCAGGGTCCAGAATGAGTCACACATTTTTCTGTCTAGTTAGAACGCTCCCTCTCTCTCTCATAGAAGTATGAATATTTTAATGGAATGTAGGGCTACAGATATATAGCTGAGTGCTCATCAAAGCTGATAGCAAAGCTGCTGTTGTCTTCAGCGTGCAGCCCTAAGGGCATCTTGTTTGAGTCATGTTTCACAATTGTTTTTAAACGTAAAGCTTTATGGCCTGATTTAAAGTACAGCTGGCAGGAAATGTTTTTTCCTATCTTGAAGAACACTTGAAACATTCACAAATAGTCCTGCTCTGTGCTAAGATAGACTGACGGCTCCCAGACTGGAGAGCAGAAGCAACTCACTGAAACCAGCTAAAGCCCCGGTAATTTGGATTCTCTTGGAGAAGCTGAGACATTTTTAAATCCACAGTCTGAACCTGACTCTCAGTCTCCTGTATTGGGGTGGATGGCCTGGCCAACAGTACTTTGCTACTTCATGTTTTCTCCTTCTGCTCTGGTTCTGAAAAGTGCATTGTGGACCTGAGACAACAGCATTTTTACTGAGCTGTTACTGTGAAAGCTATTCCTGGAAACTGCTTCAGTTTCAGTGAGTCTGCATTTTCTGTCAAAATAACATTTTGTCAAAAACCTCCAGACTGTTTCTCATCCAAAGCCTGCTGAAGTCAATGAAAAACATTCCTCTTCAAGAGAATTTTAATTACTATTATGTATACCAGAATAAAAGCATAATCGCATTAGGAATTTGCTCTCTTGATGGAGGTCTGTATTGATCTTTGGTTTTTTTCTGCACTAATGAAAAATAGGAATGGGGCTATTGGATAAAGATCTGGACTTCCCCTTGGTTTGAGAAATGGGGTATAAGACTAGTTCATGCCTGCCAGAAAACACGTTTCTTTGATGCTGGAATAGTCTAGCAAGGGATTGTCTGCCATAAAGGACAGCCATGACCACATAGTGATACCCTGGTCAGATGTATGTTAATACCAATTCACTCCAATAACTTTTTTTTTAAGTAAAACAAAAACAAACCCTCAGTAAGCAACATAGCCCTTTCCACCTCCCTTGAAACTTTTGGCTGATAGGGCATCATAGTTTTTAAAGATGGCTGGAAGGAATTAAAGAGGCAACAGTTGCAACATCATAGGGTTTTTTTCATTATTTTGAAAAAGTATACCGTTAAGAATGAATGACAATAACAGGCTAATGAAATCACCTCTCCACCTAACTTCTTCCATGGAATGCATGCACATGCAAACACACACACACACACACACAAACAAAAATATCCTGGTGAGCTATTAGCCTGGAAGTTACTCAAGTCTTAGAGTGATCCAATTCTCTCGGGAAGAAGAAAGTAAAGCTGCCAACTTCATGCATCAAATGGAACAATAATCCTGAACTAAGAAAAAAGCTTCCAAGTCTTCAGATGGTGAATTATTTATCTGCTGACATAGAACAATAAGCACTTTGTAGTTGATGTACAAGATTCCCTATGTGTGTCACATTAGAAAGCAAGGGGGTGTGGAGTCATACAGTTATGCCTTTTTCTTTTTTTTTTTTTTAATGGGGGAAACACCCACTCCCTCCACAGCTTCAAAATCTATAATTAGCCACAAGGGAATCCAAATGTCTCCGGCAGCCCCTTTTGAGGTGTTTGGTTATTATGTTACTAGGACTGAAAGATGCTGCTGGCCAAAGTTGTTGGAGTCAAAGCCCTGGGAGTATCTGTCAGTCCCCAGAACAACTCCAGCAGAGCATCCCAAAGGGCCCCAATCAGTGCACTCCAGTTGCTTTATAATTCCTGTCCCCTTTTTTCTTCCTCTTGTGTTCTCTTATTTCTCTGGCTTTTCATTTTGACTGAAAGCCCTCATCATGGGGATCTTGTCTCCAAGACTGCCTGTAAAACACCTTTTACCACTGTGCTGTTGGGAGGATAGCAGAAACATGGTTTGCTTCTTAACAGGGAAGAACCATCTTTGAAAGCAAGTCTTTGTCCCAGCATCGCCAAGCCTTGGCCCTGAGGCTGAGATCACAAGCCTGAGGCCTGGCTGATGGCTACTGCTTTTGGGCTTTCATTGCCTGGAGCCTTGTCTGAGGAAAACTGGGTTCATTTCACCTGGGAACTACTTGAGCTATCGTGACTTTGCAACATCATCACAAAATAAAAGTCTATAATTAGCACCAGCTATCTAGAGGCAAAAAGGCTTTGTATCTCATCACCAAACCCTTGAGTCAGCTTTTAATTGCTTTAACCTTTGTTAATGGTAAGGTTTTCTGTGGACTAGCTGCACCATTGTCTGTGATCAGAAAACTGGTATTACACTCTCCAGCATCCCTGGAGCTGGCAAGGTGCTACTGCATTAATTACCAGAGGCAGACCCTAATAACCACCCTTCTATAGAAAGCACCCACCCTGCAGATTTCCTCTGTAGGTTCTGATGCTGGGTTATGAGCCATAAAAAAATGCTTCAGAGATGTTTAGCAGTGTTAAATGTGTCTGTCTCCTGATAGGAGTAAGTACATATACCCAGTAGAAAAACGCCCTCTGCCTGATCATCAGACCAGTGATATTACCTGCCATCTGTGCTGGCTTTCTCAATGGGGAGGCCCAGTGCTCAAGAGTGGCTACCTCTGCAGCTGGTCAGGCAGGTCAGGGCCAGGGCACATTGCGTTGCTGTTGCCTGTTAGGGAGATCAATACAGGACTTCAGTCTCTGCCACTTCAGTATCTTTCATTGCAAAAATCCTCACATGTATTTAACATGTGAAAAAAAAAATATCCAGGTGCATCCCAAGTTCCCATTCAGGGCAGTATGCACATTTTGCCCAGGTGGCTTGTATGTAGTGATTCCTGTCTGGATGCATTGCTCTGCTCCTGGAAACTATGGCTTTTGGTGTACATCCCTCAAAGCAGAAAAGCAATGGGGGGGGGAAAAAACCAACAAAACAAACCATGCATAGTGGAATGAAAGGAAGATCAAGGATGTGATGTCCCCATCTCACATTCTAGTGTGAACTAACTTAATGTATCTGTTTCCGGAGAGCTGTAAGAAGCACAAGAGGTTTTTTTAACTTAAATACTTAATTGACAGGAGGAAGCCGCTGTCAGGTCTTGCAGTGTTATTCAGAACAGGAGAAAGCTCTGTGGAAGTGCAAGGCAAATATGGTTTGGTGTTGATGGTTTCTCTGCTCCCCCGATCTGATGTGAAGACTAGTTCTCATCATCATCAGTCTGGGGGTCTACTGGTGGTGAGTCGGCCAGACTTTCTTGTGTTAAACAAGCTAGGTGACCAATTCCAGCTATACTGATCAGGCCAAATGTCAATGAAGCTGATTAAATCCATTCCCTCAAGCTCAGCTCCCTTCCTTGGCTGCTGTAAAGGAGCATTGATTACAATTAGTGCTGACTACCATTTTTTTTTATAAAGGTATTATAAACCACAATTTTATCTTGTGGTATCAGCTCCAGCAAAGGGAGAAACCACAGACAAGAAACTTTACACTGGTTGCTGTATTTAGTCAACCACCTTCATGCAGTAAAAGAACTCACATATAACGCCTTTCAGAGCCTTTGCTTACTTGTTTCAGGATTGCAAACACCTGCAAAACCCTCTGTAAGTATCTAATCAGCACCTGTAATGTGACTGAACAGCAGGACCATTCTCAGCCGTTGTCACCTTCACTGTCCTGGGCAGGGATTGCTAAAGTTGCTCTTTGCCTTTACTTTCTTTGAGCTTACACAATTTTGCTGTTAAGCACATTGCAGGACAGCCTGGTGACTGATGAAATACCTTGCAGAGATGACAGGACACAATGTAGATCTTCACACTGCACTCTCACAGGAGAGACCTGCATGTTGCAAGGGGCCAGGGTCTGTCAGAAGGCTTCAGACTTTTTGACCAACACATTCATGCTACAGACTATGCCATGATATGATATTTTGAACAATAAAAACTCCTCTGACCTTGCACTGAATTCAAGTTTGCATCCAGAATGGTTGTTCATTCAGACCTTAGAATTTTTTTATCTTAAGACCTTTCCATCCTATAAATTTGGGATCGTGCCACTGCGGAAGCATTTTGTGGTGTATGTTCAGAGTAACAATCAGTGGGTGAAGTGTACATTAGGAGTGAATGTAACGTGAGGGCATTTGGCTTGCTGGCACCATGGAAGACCTCTTGTCCCAGTGCAGGTTCATATGGCCAGGTCTCCTTTGTTCAAAATGGGGGTGTTGGCACATGCCCATGCTTGTGTTGCACTGGTAGGACTGGCTTTGCAGCAGGCTGTCAGCAGGAGAGGTGTATGCAGGAGCTCAGCTCAACACTGACTCTGGGGCATTCTGTGATTGTACTACTTATGCCCTGCCTCACCTGGGCCCTTTTGTAGGTGCTAAGGTGGGGAAAGCAGCATTTTACCTCTTGGGAGATATGTATCTGCCTCAAGAAAGGGTTTTGTAGGAAGGGATGAGATGCTTTTCTGGCTATGGTCCAAACTCATCCAGTTGGTGACATTTCCACACGGGGAAAGCAGACACAGAAGTAGCTGAACCTGATATTTTGTGTTGTGTTGGTCTTACCATCACTGCAGCTCACTGTATTATAAACGCTTCATCTCTAGGAGAGAGGGTTCATTCTCCTCCCAGCTGCAGGTTACGGCATGTTGGAAGATGATTGTGTAGGAGCTTTGCCCTCAGTAAGTGTCAAAGAGGGACAGGGGTTGTCTAGTTTGGCCCAGGTGCTTGTTTAAAAAATTTTTAAAGAGATACTCCGTTCTGCATTAATATAAAGTATGGCTAAATTGTTGGCAATGAGACAGTTGAGTGCTTGCTGCAAGATATCTATGCCTATGTAAAGCAAGACAGGTATGGTGCGCACCCTAAGTTGCAATTTTATATTCAAGTTGTATGACTATGTAGGTACCCAACTCCTAAAAGGTCAGAGAGACTGAAAAGGAAAGGAAAGAGTTTCTCTTTGCCTTGGATTCTTTCCTTCATCGCTTCCCTTTCCAACAATCTCAGTCCTTTCCTGATGTCCTTGCTGCCAGCTTCCTCTGTGTCAAAAAACAATGATGCAGAGGGAGCAATGCAGCCTGGCATCACATCAGTGCCTGATCCCCCTGCACAGAAATGGACCACCAAAGCAATGACTGCACCTGCCAGCATGGCTTTCTGTTGGGAGCAGCTTGTGGCTCTCGGCAGATCTTGCACCTCTTCCGGGAACCACGTGGGTCATGGTGTCAGGTGGGTGCTGTGGTGGGTGCTGTGGCAATGCCATACATTGTCAAATCCAGATAACCTCACTTCTCTGAACTTGGAGGAGAGTGCACACCTTCCTAGGCTGAGGTCTGGTAGGAATCTGATTCCTAATCAGCAGAAAAGCAAACAGATTTTGTGCCTCCAAGGCCCCAAGCTTTGGAAATCTCAACCGTTAATTCTCACTGGTGTGTGTAGATGGCAAGTCTGTTCTCCTGAGCGAGGCAGTGCCCTGGGACAGCTGGCAGGGTTCACTGAGATGGAAACTTGACCCTGTGGAACTCTTTTTGGACCCTGTAACTGCTTAGCAAGTCTTCCATTTTAACCAGTGCACTCATGTGGCACGGTTTTAATCCTTCGTTGCTTTTGATGAGTGGTCATTTAAACTGAAATCCTGGCCTCGAAGGAGTTGGTGGGAATTTTGAACTGACTTCACCCAGGG
Organism: Phalacrocorax aristotelis; assembly: GCF_949628215.1. Classification (NCBI taxonomy): domain Eukaryota; kingdom Metazoa; phylum Chordata; class Aves; order Suliformes; family Phalacrocoracidae; genus Phalacrocorax; species Phalacrocorax aristotelis. The sequence continues at coordinate 12,504,835 of NC_134281.1, forward strand.
CCACCGCGCCACCTCTCATGTCCCCACAAGAGCACTGAGCAAGTGGAGAGGAGAGCACTCATGTGTATCAAGTGCAGAATAAAGCAGGAGGGTCAGGAGGGGGGAGCCAGGGTGTTGAACTGTGCATTAAGTTGCTGCTGCCAAGGAGGGGAATATGTACCTTACGTGCCCCATACACATGGTGTCTCCTTGCTCAGCATCAAGGCCACAATGTACCAAGCACTTCTGTGAGAAAGCAAAATATGCAAGTAAATAGCAGCAGCCTTTAGCTCCAAACATGTCTCGGTTGGTTGCTCCTGTTTTCTTGTTGGTGGAGTGGTTCTGCTAAGGGAAAGGTGATTGAACCATTACCAGAGGGGGAAAAACACCTATTAAAAGATAAATAATTCAACATACTGGAAATGGCTCTTTTATGTGAAAGAGACTGTTGCCTTGGCTGCTGACCTGTCCTTAGTGATCCTTTCTCTTCTCTGCTTCTGGCAAAATGATGTTCAAGAGCCCTAGGGTGATTCCTCACCTGGAAGAAAGCAGAGCTGGAGAAGTGTCCTTGTCCATTCCAGGCTGTGAGCACTGAAGGAAATAAGGGAAGGGAATTGGATACTAACTCAAGTTTGAGCATGAGGAGTAAAAAGCTTAAGCTGAGCAATGGAAACTGTAGGTTTAAATGTCAGGATATAATTCCTAATGGTGATTTCTGTCAAGTTGTTGGATAATCCCAAAGGGAAGTGGTGGAAATTTCATACATAGAGGTGTTTCTCAAATTTGGTTTGGATGAAGGCAGCAGAGAATACATACTTGCAAAAAGCAGTTGAACTAGATAATCTAGGAGTATTTTCCCATCTCTAAAGTGTGATTTATGCTATAAACACTGCCAGACCCTGCAAACTAATCTGTTGTACTAAAAGTGACTCAAACATGATTGCTTATATTTTTACACCCCTCATGATGTTAAACATTTGTTTTGCCAGGAAGAGTTGGACTATCCAGGATGCACTTTACTGTGAATGGATTTCATGAACTATAATTACTAGGCAATAAATCCATACAAGTGGGAAATGTCTCAGGTCTTGTGCTGGATAATAGGAAAGGACAGGAACTGACTGTTTTGGGGGTTACATTTTTGTGTGAACTTGGAAGGAATTAAAACACTAATGCTACTTTTGAAAGGCCAGTTAGGGCAGAGGCCACAAAATTGCTCTTTACATTAACAGTAAAAAATGTATTTGTGCAGCTATTTCTTGGATGGAAGCTAGCACAGAGACAGCTGGTTTTAATTATGCAAACAGATGCAATAGCTGAGCAATTACAGCTTGATCATGAGCCCGTGCAAGGCGAGGGGATCTTCAGCAGCCTGTGCTTAAACTGCTTGTGTTGGGCAGGATCAGACCCGCAGATGAGGAATCTTGTGCTCACTACAGAAGTTCCTAGGAAGCTCCTGGGAGTAAGACTTTTTCCTGTAGTGGTCTCCATTTGTGCACCAATACACCTCGGTCTGATTTGGTGGTGGGTACAGGTCTTGGGGAACAACCAGCTTGACTGTGGTTCATTGGTTTTGTAGGCATTTCTTCCTGCTTCTAAAGGGGTAAACAACAGCAGAATATGACTAGGTATATCTCCAGGCAATTTCCTGCCACCATTTTGGGGGACACTGCAGCTATTTCTTTTGTGTTGCCAGAGGAGTTTGCTACTGGTCATTACAGTAATTGCTATCAGTGGTAATGCATTTATTATAATGCTCAGAAGGGGTTTCATATTACTACAGGCATTCTGAAAAGAGAGTTCCTTGCCCAAAAGAATTTAAAATCCAAACTCAGATGTAGGTCTATTTATCTGTGACTATTTTAGGCACAGATCACCACAGTACCAAAGCATGACCAGGCTTACCACCCCAGTGAAGGCAACAGGACTTTGGTTGTTGGTGGCAACATGAGAAGGGTTAAGTCCCTACAATCTGTATGTCTCTGTTCAGTGTATTTAAGTATTATTTTCCTCTCCCTGGTTGTTAAAGAGGATGTACATGGTATCAACAGGCATGCCACAGCTTCATCCACACAATATATATATATATATAATATTTACAGTACAGGCTTTAAGAAGAGGTTATTGCAATGCTGAGTTTGGACAGCTGGAAGCTTATCTTATTATCATTATGGGGCTGCAATGGAACAAAGATCTAGCACTGCTGAGATGGACAAACACAAACTCATCAGAGGAAAGACGTGCACTTGTGCATTCAAGGAACTGTGCAAAACCCCAGCCTTTAACTGCTTTTCATAAAAAGTCATGGCTTCTGCAGGGGGTTCCTGTCACCCCCTCCCCTCCTCTGCCCCAGGGCAGAGCCTGTTCATTGTGTCCAACCGAATCAAGAGGAAAATCTTCTCCTAAGTCAGAGCCCAGCCCTCAGGCTCTTGATCTGACCCTGAAAATAGCAGCTCCAACCCATATGAGGTTGGGCCTTCTTGCCTTCTCACTCTGTTTAATATCACTGACAACTCTGTGTTGGAGGATTGTTTCTGTCATGTACAAAAGTACTCATGAAACATTGCTCTGCTGATTAAAACATGTGCAAAACAAACCATGTCGAGTCCCGCCCCCTCCTTCCCTCGGGGAATTCTGCCCAGCCAGGATGGCCAGCTAAGACCCTCTGTGAGCCTTTACTAGAGAGAAGCAAGAATACGAGACTTCAGAAAGCAGCCACTGTCCTGTGGCTTTTAAGGCCATTTTGTAAAAGACTGACTCAAACTGCATCCCCCATCAACATGTCATCCCCCATAAGCATGACTGTGTGGCCATCCCAAAGCTCTCTGATGTGACAGTGTCTGGCTTGGTTTCTCTATGCCTCCATGACAGCAAATCAAGCTGAAGTGGAGCTTGTCGGTGTGGGGTGAGAAACGAAAAGGTGACCTAGCTGTCGGAGGAGAACATACAGGCTCCTGCCCTCAGGCTGGGCATTGAGCTTGCCATCTCGTTGTTCAAATTACAGCTGGGTCCCAGGCTCCCAGGTTCCCTCCTTCCTGCAGCTGGACCTGACTCTGGGGGATATGCTGCCTACATCTGGCTTGCAAGTGTCTCTTTCCTCCTCCTTCCCTATCCCCTCTAGTTCAGATCCCCAAATCCCTCCCTGTGTGGTAAAGAAGGGGATGTGGGGATCTCCCAGGCCTCCCCTTCAGAGATGGTTGATATTGTTTTGACAGCCCTGCTCATTCCAGCCTTGTCTCATTCTGCAACCCCAGCTCCATGCACCTCTTAGGCTGCTCCCTCTACTTCTCCCATGAACAAAACACAGCCTCTTTTTCCTTGTTATACTCTTGTTCAAAATCTCCCCCTTTTACAAGTTCTTCCTCTGCTTGTGTTCTCACAAATTATGTTTGAATTACTGTTCTAAGCAAGGAGAAAATGTCCTTATATATTTGGTAATGACTTCTGGCCACCCCAAACCAGCTCCAAGAGCTTTCTCAAAGAACTTGAGGATGTTCAAAAGTTTATAATTAGGAGGTGCTGAACACCATATAGGATTAGATCCGGCAGGAAATGGTATCATATGGAGGAATGACTAGGCTCCACATTTGCTTAGTCCTCTGCCATATGGTGTCGGGCAGACCCTTAACCTTCATTCCTACCTTTGTGATGGGAATAATATGCAGGCCACTTCAAGATAGAGTGGGGACCTCTTAATTCCTTCCAGAATTACACCCTTGCTATTAAAAGTTTGCATTTTATAACTTTTAAAATTTTTTAATTTATTATTTATTTATTGTTTATAATTTTAGTTTATTATTATTTATTAGATCCTAGACCAACCTTTTTCTCACACCATTTGATCACTGATGTTTTTTGGTTTTTTTTTTTGGTGAGATGCTTTTTTCATTGCAACTCCTGCTGTCACTTTCCCAACACTGCCCTTTTTGTCAGACTATGGATTTTTCTGGTTGGAGCCATAGTTCTCTGGATAAGCAGTATCAAGTATTGCTTTGAATATTGAGCAATTAGATGACAGCAAGCTCTTCCACAAAGCCAATAAAATGGTCTCTGGTGCACATAAAGTTATCAACAGTGCTTTGGTGCTCTGTTCCCTTTTGCTTTATTAACCCCGGCCCTGTGGGCATTGAGCAATGATCCAAATGATATCTGTGCTGCACGTACAGTGCAATCTGCTGGCCACTTCTACGTAGCAAAACAACCGAACAGATTTCTGAAGCTGAGTACTTATACTTGCAAACACATTTGCAACATCAGCATAAATCAGCTTCTGTTTTCAAACATCCATGGTGCAGGCATGCCTATTTAGCCAAGAAATGGACATGCCTCACACTAACCTAAATAGGGACAATTTGCCTATCTACAGTTGCTGCAGCAAGAATATTCTGCACACTCCCTAACAACTTTTATCTCTAATTAGGTTTTTAATAATTCATAAAGTGACTCCAAGTGAAACATTGTGCTTCCTTCAAGCGAAATGTGGGATTTGTGCTTTCTGTTTGCTCAAATGAGCCAGATGTTTTCCAAAGAAAGACTGAGAGGATGGTATGGAAAAGAGCTGTCTGACAGTGTGGGGCACACACTCTCATGCAGAAAAGCTTACTTCAGTATCATGCAATGGACTTTATTTTTACTTCTGATGGCGTCTTCAGGGCTTTGTTGGCTACATGACAGCAACATGTGAACAATATGTTACTCATCAAACGCTACCTGGCACGACTGCCTCAAAAAAGAATAGAGCAGTGAATAAATACAGCACAGAGGGAAGTGACGACAGCAGCCACATTTCAAATAGGTTAATCTTTGTTTAAATGGTGTTCTGATGAAGAAAGATTAAATGGTGTGCTGGAAGTGATGCAGTATGACTAATGAGAGAATTCACAGTTATAAGCGATAGGAGAGGAAATATCACAAGGGATATAAACCATCAGGCATCCACAGACTGGTGGATTTTCAGGAAAAAATTTTGCTGATTGGCAAAAGATATCACAGTTGGCTGTTTTTTCAGTCTTCCTCTGAGATGTTTCAGCCTATTAGAACTATCTCCAAAGGATCCAGAAATGAAAACTTGGGCCCAGAGTGTTTGTAGCAGCTCCAGGCTGTGGCTGCATGAACAAGTTGGCCTGAGATAAATTGGGGCTGATTTCTGGCTTGTCTCTTCCTCCCCAGTAACAGCACAGTTGCCCGCTATGACACTGCAGAGGGTAGAAAGCAGCTTCCTGTGTTTTCATGGCTAAGGAAGCACACCGACATCATCCAAGGGTATATCCAACTGCAGACAGGCAGCTTCTTGCAGGATGGCAAAGTTGTGGTGTGTTGTTTGTATAGCTGTACTCAGGCAGGAGGGAACAGCAGGAACGTCATAGCCCCATTGATTTGACAGGGGAGGTGAAGTTTTCAGTTATATGATGAGTATTAACATTGTGTTGCGACTCTATGTGTATTTCCTCATGATTTTTCCAGTGTTTATTAGGCCTCTTAGGTTGGGTATAAGTCATATTAGTGACATATAATAATTAGTTCTACTTTGCAGAAAGTAAAACTGCAGCAGAAAAATTATCTGCCAGGTGCTTAACTCAGGGCTAGAACAAATTGAGTCCCAGCTTCTTTAACCAAGAAGTTATGCTGCCATAGTCCTTGAGATGAGTGAGGTTTCTTCTTTCCAATAGTTTTAGTATTTATGCCACCCCACTATTTTGATCTTGGTGCTTTCTGGGCTAAACCAGTGTATAACAATGGAGAGGACCGAGGAAAGATTCTGTGAATGGCTCTGGGCAGTGGCTCCACATGCAGTGTTAGAAAACAGTTTTATTATGAGAAGTTGTTCAGCAAAATACCCTGAGGTCACTGTCCACATTGACCAGTAAAGCTCAGCCTGTTTCAGTGGGATATAGCAAAATTTGCAGTAAGGCTCCTTCCTTACTCTGTGCTACACCCGTGTCACTGTGCAGTACTGTGAGTCACAGCTGTATGGGTACTGCAAGACCTTGGAGATACCACAGCACTAGGAAGACAGGGAGACAGCACCTGGCAGCTCGAACCAAGCCCTAGCACCAATGCTGCAGCGACCACACACAAAACAAACCACCTTTTCTTTCTGGTAGAGATTTTGATCATTGATCCCTATGGCACTGGACACACAAAGGAAAATACCAACAACAGGAAAAATCCAGCAAGAGAGGGAAGAAGTCTCTGTGCACTTTTCAGTTCAGTTGCTGTATTTCAAGTCTTATCTAAAATCTGATTAATCAATGGGAATCCTTCCAGTAACTTCCGCTGGGGTTTTATAAGGCTTTAATTAATGGCCTGGTTGCTATGATTGGGCATGTTCCTCTTAGTACCAGGGAGAGCTGTGCCTCCAAAACAGAATTCAGCGAACAGGGCTCCTTGATCCACATTTTGCAAATGGCAACAAATTAACTCGCTTGAGAAGGATTTGATAGCAAAAGTTTGTCTCCAACTGTCCAGAAGTTTTGTATTGTAAACGGAGGGAGAAAAAGTAATTTTTGACCCAGTTTATGGCTGAGTTCCAGCTGTATTAGGTTTAAGACTAATCTTCTGATAAGAAGTAAATGTTTAACGTTAAGACTAAAAATGTCTTAGGATTAAGGAGCTCTTGGATTTTATGTGAGCGTTTGGCAAAAGACCTCAAACTGCATCTGACTCAGAAGAGAAAGAGCATGTTCTAGCGTAAACGTTCAGGTTTCTCCTGTAGTTACCTTCTTCCTTTTGGGCAAGGGTCCCAGTGGTGCGGTGTACCAATCCAGCTGCTACCCCTGATTGTCCAAGTCTCTTTTCTCTTCTTGTGCCTTTTGAGGAATCTGTCCTATATTTCTTTTAACCATGGTGCTTATTTTCTCAAAAAATCCCGTTGCTTTCCAGCATCCACCCCATGTCTCATCACCAACAGCCACAGTCAGCTATGTTCCTTAGAAGCCAGACAGGATTTTAATAACCAGCCAGCCAAGAGAGGCTGGTATTGAGTGGCAGCTTGTAGGTGCTCATATACCTGCTTGCACCCACAAACAAGGCCCTGTAATCCCTGCCTTGTGCCAGAAAACAACTCTGAAACCACAGAGCTGCAGACACCAAGACAGGGCTGTGGTCAGGACTGGGCTGAAAGAGCAGTCCGTGTTCTGGAGAACCTCACTTTGTTTATGACTGACTCCCTCTGACCTGCTTTTAGTCATGTGGGATAAAAAAAGATAGTACGTACTCTGTAGGAGTGTACATATATGTGTGTGTGTACACCAAGTCAGGCACATTTATAAACAAACCGCAGAACACATTGCAGTGCTTGAACACACTCCAGTGTGTCTATGGACATCTTGTTCTCTCTCTCCTTCTGTCCTTGAGGTATCGGGTTTCCTTGTTTACAGTCTGCCTCATTCAGGATCTGGAATTCCTAAAGAGCAGCAAAACACTATCATGTGACTGAAGACTTATTTCCAGGAAAAGCGGAAGAGGTCCTAGGAAAGGTCACTCCTCACGTTCTCACTTGCTGCCATCAAGAATACAGAATGAAGGAGGTGAAGATAATGCGAAGTCCCTGGTCCTTTGTCTCTCTGTTGAGCCTGGGATGAGAGCTAAAGGAAAATCTAATGTTTGATGCATAGTTCTTTACACTTCTCATATTTTTCTCCCTCTTTAGTCGTTTACTGACATTTCACACAGAAGCAGGATTCTTGCCTCCTGGTATGTCAGTCCTTCCAGTGGCTTCCTTATCTTTTGAAGGGTTATTTTTACATGTGCTGTCACAAGTGGTCATAACCCTGCCTGTGACATCACTAACAAGACCTTGGGACAGATCCAAGCAACAGTACATGTAGAGAGGACTACATTAAAATTGAACAGAAAACAAATGAAGAGAAAATCACAAACGAAATCAACAGCCCCATGTCCCATATGCCAAAAGCACCAATGAGAGCATTTTTAAAGCTCTTCTCACTGGCCAAGAGGAGAACTAGTGGCCCTTGATTATATGGGGTTATCTGGATGCGTGTCTTTTGGGTTCCTGGCCCTGTGCTATAGCTTTCAAAGACCCTGCACCTTAGCAAGTCTGCAGTGCCTCTTTGGGCTGTGCCCCACAGCTCCCAGGAGCTTAGCATCTCTCTCCTTGTGATGAGGCCATTTTGTCCTCCTCAAGGACTTTGCCTTTTTAGATGCTGCAGTCATGGTTCCTGGTACTCTCAAGGTGTTCCTGGTGCTGGATGAGATGGAGTGTGAAGGATGAGCAAGGATAAAACCTGTTGATGATATGCCTTGTTCAGCAAAGATGACAATGGGTGTGATGGAATGAAGTGCTAGAAAATGTAATGGAAATCCCTATTACCTATCTAACGGAAGACTGGAAGACAGTACCTCACAGGGTTGCCTTTTGGCACAAGCAAGGTAGACAGTTTCCTACAGTGGCTGATGGCTGCCCTACCTTGCAAAGCCATGTTGGCTGTTGCTGCTAGGAGGGAGGGATGTGGTGTGAGGCACACTGGCAATTCCTGGGGAGCTGCAGCTGAGTCTCTCCTAGAGGCTGCAGCCAGTGCTTCCATCCCTCTGATCTTGCTGGCAGCAGCAGGAGAACCCTTAGGTGATGATAGACATTGAATCTCGTTCTGATAACATTGTGGTCAACTGCAAAAATTCCCATTGTCTAGATTTTTGCTCTGCAGCCATGAGTCTTTGTGCTTTGAGGTGCTGCATTTTCTGGTCTAGCTCCAACAAGAGCATGTACAAACATGCTTAAATTTCAGCAAGAAAACTGCAAAAAGATTCACATGCTTAAGCCCTTTCTTAGATTCAGGCTCAAACTCTCAGCCCTGGGCAAGTCTGTAACGATTCTCTATTTCTGCACAAATCTGCAGCAGGCTGAGGGTTTAGAGAATTCCCCAGGCATCCTCCACTTGTGCAACCCACTCATACATCTATACAGGCCACCTGCACAAAGTGTCCTTGCGCTGTGTCATTATTGCAAGGGTCATTGGTGAAGTTGCAGGGAGGAAAGCTAACAAACATGCGGTGAACGCACTGCAGCTCTTTTGTAATGAAGTGAGAGTAGTAGGTACTCTAGGCTTCATTGACTGTTCCAGTGCAAGTCAATGTTGGATTGTGGAGCAAATCCAGTTTGGAGAAGCAATAAGGAAAATCAGCAGCATCTGTACAATCTTCATTCCTGAGGTATACTGACGATAAAAAACAAGTGCCTATAAAATTTGGCACATGTTGCTGTTATGAAAAGAAAACTTATGGCTGCAGCATTGTAAACACCTGCAGTAACTGGTGTGGATGCTCAGTAATGTCAAGAAATTCTGATTCACTGGCTAAAATCTAGACTGTAACTTAAAATTAACCATACTGCCTCAGACCAGGGCCTTAGCTCTTCTCACTGATAGCGACTAGTGGTGGTTACTTGTAGAAAGAGAAAAAGAAATGGGTATAGCTAGTCTGTCCTTCTAGTTACAGCTAGCAGCAACTAGGGGATCTTCCAAGCCAGAATTTCCTTGTGCGTCTTCAAGTTAATACCAGAGATCAGCCATGGGCCGATCCTGTTTCTGAACAGTAATGCCTTTGGACTCATAACATCCTGCAGCAACCAGATTCATGGGTCCATGAGGCTCAGTGTGAGATATATTTGTGTGCTTCTTTTAAATATATATACTAGTATACTGTAGTATGTAGCATTTCTGCACGTTCTCCCTTGCTCATGCCACAACATCAGGCAACAGTTCCCCAGGTTCAAGTCCCTTGTACCCATCAGGCAGTGCAGACGTATGTTCTGGTTCCTGTCAACATGCATTTGTCTGGCCACTGGACTCTTGGTTACTCTGAGTAGAGGTGTGACTTTGAAGAGGAAGTCTTGGACCGGGAAAGCCCTACCCCAGAGGTGCCTGCCTTACTCTGCTGTGTCAGGGGTTGTACTGAGTGAAGTCTTGAGCCATGCGGGCTGTTTGCTAACCAGAAAGCTTATGCACTGCCAGGCTGCAGTTCCATGTCAATTTGAATCAACAAGTCTGACTTTTATTTTCCTGAGATCTCATCTGAGCTGCTATCAGCTTGGATCCAACCTGGTGGATCAATGAAAGTTATGACGCTATACAGATTTGTTTTTCAGTGGCATTGATAAACCAGTGTTGCAAGATCCTCAGCTCAGACTCAGAGTCTGGCTAACTGAAGGTTGTGAAATTTCCAAAGGCGACAAGGGGCAAAAAAGCAAAAAACCACTCTCCCCTGTGTCGCAACCCTGAGTGCAATCAGTCACAAACAATAATTCTCTCACTGGACACTCAGGTTCATTTTACTTGGGTCCATGGAAAGTCATTTCTATATATATCAGCTAGATGTCTGACCTGAGGGTTAAACCAAAGAAATCTGCTTGCAAAAAAATTGCGAATGCAAAATTCTGGCATAGCAGTCCAAGTTATGCCCTCGACTAATACCGTTTGTCTCAAAGTTGTGACCACATTGAGCAATTGTACAGGGGAAGGGAAGAATTTAACCATTCTGAAGAACATCTGTAAGCTAAAAACAAAGCAATGAGAACCACCAGAAATGGAAACTCTTGATTAATGAGCAACATTTTAATGAAGATATTTGCTATGAAACAGCTCATAGGGCTGCACTGGTGCTTCAAAGTATTCTTCCTCCTCTTCTTGCGCAGCTATGGTTTTAGCTGCTCTGTGCCATAGATAAATGAGAACACTTGCTCAGAATTTCATCTGCTTTCTTTGACTCAAAGTGTGTGGGCTAGTGGATGAATCATGAAGATACTGTGTTTAATTGGATCTGATTCCCACAGCAACCTACTGAAGCATCTCTGGTATTAGCTGGTGCTTCAAAACCTGAGCATGATGCGAAGTCAGAAAGTCTAGTGAGTATTCAGTGATGTTTGTTGGATTATGGCAAAGCAGAGAAGCCCTAGTCTTGGTCTGTGAAGGTTATGTATAGGCAGGGGACACTCAGGCAGTCCCTACATTTTCCCAAAACACTCCCTTAAGCAAATTCAGAGGAAGGGGCCAAAGGGGAAGAATCAACACAATTTGTACCTGGTAGTTGAGGAAAATAACAGAAAAGCTCCGGGAAATTCTGCTCCAGCTCTTTCCACTTGGAAGAATGGATTACCAAAGTGATTTCAAGCTCCCAGAAATCCTCCAGAATATAGGCCAGAACAAAACTAATCTAATCTAATCCAATCCCATCTGATCTAATTTAATTTCTCACTACTGTGTAATGGCCATAAAAACATCTAAGACACTTTTAAATGTTGACTATCTGCCAGGTCATGTCACGCCTATCATTGCTATATGGACGCTGTTCCTTAGTGGAATTATCATTTAATTGAACCACAGTATGTTGCAAGAGGAAATCCTTGTTAATGACAACTACAGCCAGGAGAAGTCTTATGAATATTTTTGCTAGGATCACTGTAACAACCATAGGAATATGCCACACTATGATGATCATTAAATTTTACCCACTGTGGAACTGCCATTGTGCGTGACCTTTCTTTCAGCAAGGGCAAAATGTTGCACAGAACAGGCTTCTGATTCAGCTTACCCATACCTCAATGGGCCTGTCTTCAGTAACCTTTCATATGTGTGCAAGGAGGAGCTAAGGAAAGAGGAAGTATAAGAGTAGACCAACGCCCTTCATACCTTTTAATGCAGTGAATAATGTTGCATATGCAAGAACAACCAAGAGCAGTGCTTAACACCTCAGGTAGTTTTCCATTTTTCTTTGGCTAGTAACTTGATCATTAGACTTCTACATTTGTAACTGATGTTACATTGAACTCTGCATATAAAGACTAATGACAAGAGAAAGTGGCAGTAATTTCTGACTCAACATTTTCACCAATAAAAAACAATCCTAAAATGACTGACACTGCATCAACTAGGGCAAGAGCCTGATCCCTTTGTACTTAAGATACTGCTTTGAATTGTAAAGTCAAGTTAGGGTACATATATAGCAAGGTGCATGAGTAAATGCATCACAATCTGACACGTGTCTTTGGTGAAGTGCATTAAAGTCCCCCAAAGGGAGGTGCAATGGAAGAGTAAAGTGTTAATTGTTCCTTTGACTTTTTATTACTCCTGTTTTGCAAAGAGTGGTCATGTGCTATTTTTTTGAACTTCAGTCATGTTTGTTCTATTTCCTAGATCTGTCTTTGTGATGGCCACTCCCAGAGTAATCAACCCTGAGGAAATTCATGTCTGGACTGATGAAGCTCAGTTTTATTCTCAGCTCCTTGCTGAGAATATGGAAGTTTTTCTTCTACCTGCATTTCTTCCAAACCCTTCCCAATTTAAAGATCAGTGGATTAGTTCTGGCTGCTTTGGTGTCAGCTCTTCCATGCCACCTGCACATACTCTATTACTTCTAGGATGCAAAACCACATGTAAAATGTACCAGCCAGACTTTCCGTTGCCTGGTGTTTTGTGTACAGGGGTACACAGGACCTGTGTTTAAATTCCAAGCCAGGTGTACCAAGCCTGGATTTCAGTCAACCAAGAGTTATGATGAAACCATAGATATGGACTATAGCAAAAAAATATTTAAGCCAGCAAGAGCTGAATCTGCAGCACCTGGTGGTTTTGAGACAAAGGCACTAATCCCTGACATTGGGTTTGCTTTTTTAAGTGGGTACAGTACCAGGTTAGTGTTAGGTTACTGCAGATGACTTGTGTCCACACAGTGTGAGTACCTCTGTATTATACCTCCCCACATTTCCCATTTTGTGTGCAAAAATGTCTTGGGATGCTCTTCTGCTTGTTGAGGCATACCCAAGGGATTCTGCTGCGTTCAGCCTGTTTTCTTGTCTCTCTTTAATGAATGATCAGAGAATAATATTTTAGTTCCAGAAAGAGAATCCTTTAAACTCCACATGTCAACTGTAGATTGTGCCCTGCACAGAGCAAACAGTATCAGGCAGACAGAAGAGGGTCTAGGATTATGAAAATGGCCACTCAACACCATGGACCTCAAGAAAGCTCTGCATTCCTACAGAGACAGGACTAACCTGCCTCCACACCAAAGCACTGAAGGCTGGCAGGGGTATGAGCAGCCCATGTTTGGATGCATGAAGACTCCATGTTATGAAAACCTCCTAAAAACAATACAGAGGGAAAAATAGAGTGTTTCAAAATTTGAGCCCAAAGGAAAAGCAAATTGACATTTAACAAAAGGCTGATTTTCTTCTCCCATAAAGAGGTGTCTGCCACTTACTCGAGCTGGCAAGACATTGTCTCAAAGGGCAACTTAACCAAGTTGCATAAGGCCTTGGCTGGGTGGCTGTAGAAATATAGGGCCTCTTATCTGAATGCTGGCCACAGCTGTTGGAGATCTTGAAGGAATTATCTCTATGCTTGTCAAACATCTGCTTTGTAAGCAAACAAAGAGTCTGAAACACTCGTGGTACACATGACACATTGCAGCTCATGGGGTAGAGCCAGGAGGCAGCAAATAGGAGCTTTTTTCCCCTGGCATCAGAAACCTGATGTCCCATGAGTGACTCTGATGGATGGATAGGCCCTAATCCCTCTGTGTTATACAGACCTGTGCCTTGTCATAGAAAAATAGCCAATGTGGTCCAAGCACTGATCTCAGTGTCTTTGGTAAGCTATAAATCATCTACAGCACTCATGAATATTCTGGCGTATAGCCTACAGAACTACATTTATTTTCTCTCTCACCACCCAGGAATTGTTCCATGTAAATGTGGGTAGACCCAAAAGGGCTGATGCTAAAAATCAGGTTGTGCGTTTGAGCCCTTTGACATTAAATATATTCTTCCTTTTCTATCTTCCCTCCCTTAGTCATTGCTATATTTTTCCTCTACAATACAGTCATGATGCTTCCTCTGTGAACCAGGCTAGCTGCCTTTTTGTATCTCTGGTAGTATCTCCATTGCCAATGCCCCCGCAACACATAATGACTACCCTTTGAGATCCTGGCCACAGGGACTGCGGGATGCCTGTATATTGGGTAACCAGAATACTTTGTGTTCTCTTGTGTGTGTTTTTATGCTACGACCAGTCCCATAAAACCCCTTGATAACTGCCCATTGCTGTGATTCTTTGCACGTATGCATGTGGACCTCCACTCTCCCACGTGCAACGTGAACCTCCACTCTCCCAAAATGTAGATGCTGTGGGAGAATCTAGTCCAAAGATGAGGACTGGCCACCATATGAAGATACTGATTTTGTGTTTTGTCCATTTAAGACTTTCCTTCTTTGTGCTGTATCAAAAACCACTGGTGCTGAAGAGGAGGATGATGATAGTGTGAACAGATGAATAACCAGATGAATGAATGTAAAGGGTTGTCCTGAGGTCTCTCTGTTTTGACCCTGGCAGAGACCTCTAGGTGTTCCTGCAGTGTGTTCCTGAGCTGTTTATCCACGTCTTTTAGAAAATGTCTTAGTTCAAAGTGACACGGCTTCACATTTTCTTTATATATATAATCAAATGCAAACAATTAAGATTGCCTAACTGAACTCTGTGCCAACAGGTAACTACAGTTCAAAGGACCTTTTACTCGGTTAACAGTTTGGACAGCATTTCCTCCACACCCTTCAAACAAGGTTATGGTGTAACATCTAAAAGAACTTTCCTGTCCAAATCTCCAGTTCTAGGGTAAGCTCTCAGGCCAACTGCCTGAGGCCCCAGGTCATGAAAGACACCCCTGGGATGAGTAGAAAACCAATGCATGACATTCAATGTTCAGCTGAAAAAGTGGGAATGCATCCATTTCAGGCTCCATGCAAGACCACAAAGCTATTACCAGTTCTGTGTCTGTCAGCTGGAAACTAACAAAGCAGTATCACCCTGCAATGAAGACAATCTTATCAAGGACTACCAACTGATTTCCATTCCAGTTATGTTGCTGCAATTTTTATCTCATTATTCTCAATGACACCGGGCAGAGGAGGTATTAATATAAGGAAGATTGTGTTTCTAGTTACAGCTTAACACTATAAAGCAGAGAGAGTGGGTTTTGTTCCAAGCTTTGCCATAGATCTGGGATGCTTAACATACCTTTGCCCCAGGGCTTTTAATCTGCAAAGTGGTGTGAGCAGTAACACTTAGCTGTGAATCTAAAATCATTACTATATTTAAAGTGCTTTTTCTGGAAGATGGGGCTGGTGCATAAATATCATTGCAGTGCAGGTGGCTTGGCTATACTTGTCATAGGAGAGATCACCTTCAACTTTCTGCTCAGATGCTGTATTTCAGAGATTCACATAGTTAAGTTTCTGCTCATCATTCATGTGGATAGCTGGATTTAGTTTAGCTAAGGCTGGAGGTGGTATTTGGCTAGACAGGCATCTCATTGTCTGAATGAAATCTGAATCTTCAAAGAAAGGAGAGGAGCAGGGAATGGACTCAGCCAAGGATTGGCTGTGAGATATGGGGCTCTTCAACTCCCGGGTTCAAATCCAATAAAGTTAATAGAAATCACATGGCTTTCTTGCCATCTGACAGCCAGTTGGGAGCTTGTATGCATTGTATTGGTAAAAGTTACTATCAAGTTACAGAACAAGTGACTTCATCAGTTCTAAGGACAAACTGGGAACAGTGAAGAAAACTGAATAAACTGTATCAATCTAGGGTAGTGGTTTGGTACTTTAAAGGAGTGATGTGTGAGAGGAATGAATTAAGTCTTAGTCTTATAGCTCCCTTTCTTGACAGAGGAGGATAGACTTTACAGCAGATGAACACCAAGGCTTCTTCCTGGGAATCAAATAGGTCAAAATCTTCTGTCAGTTCTGTGGTCCTTACCATTAAACTGGATGATAGTTCTGATGCATCGGGAAAACTCACAGTTCTAAGTACACATTTTCTTTGGTTTGAGAAGACAGGTTAATCTCCTTTTTTGAAAGAGGTTTCTTTTGTCTTCATGCTCACAGAAAAGATGGATGTGAATACAAGGGAGAGGTAGAGGGATGGTTTGCCAGCATGGCCAGGGCACTTGCAGGATGTAAAAATGTCCAGTGACTCATGGATACACAGTGATATTATAAAACCTTCACTAACTGTGTGCAGGCTTCAGAAGGGCTTTTACCCCGAAGAACCTGAACTGGAGTCCTGACACCATTCAGCTGCAGCCTCATATCCTGTCATGGTTTTCAAACTGATGTTATGCTGCAGCTGGTGGCCATTTTACAGTAGCCCGTGTCTTCTTGTGTACTGCAAAAGTACAAGCCCTGTGGTTTCTGAAATACCTTCTTAATTTGAAAACAGATCCCAAGGCACATTTTAGTCTACCAGGAGGAGAAAGGGGTTTCTGAATTTCTGCCCACCCCAGTGTGTGTGTGTGTGTGCGTGGGTGTGGGTGTGGGTGTGTGTGGGTGTGTGTGGGTGTGTGTATGTGTGGGGGGGTGTGTGTGGGTGTGTGTGTGTGTGGTGTGTGTGGTGTGTGTGGTGTGTCTGTGTGTCTGTGTGTGTCTGTGTGTGTGTGTGTGTGTGTGTGTGTGTGTGTGTGTGTGTGTTAAAAGCAGCTGTATTAAATTGTATTTGCTGCAGGAACAAGCAGTCTGGCTGCTCTGGAGGTGGGGGAAGTGAAGCACTAACATTGTGTCCTCATCTTAGAAGGTACTGGAGGAGACCCCTGTTCAGGTGGAGCCTGCAGGGGCCTGGAGGGGAAGTGCCCAAGGCAGTAGGTAAAGTTCTGCATGCCTTCTGGGTTTATTCGTTTGCATAGTGTTGGCTTCCTGGTGCAAAAACTGGTCACAGCATGTGTGTGTGAGCATATGCTTGCTTCACCCTCTAGGTGTATTTGGATTGGGCCATCTGTATTTGGAGCTCCTGGCATGTATTTTGGTGATGTTTAGTTGCTGCCTTTTGACTACATTTGTTTTATCTATCCTGGTCTCCTGTTCGTCTCCACTTACCTGGAAACTTACAGTGCTTCTTTTTGTTGTTGCAACAACCCATTTTAGGTGGTGGGAGTGTGCATTTGTGTTGTTGGCTGGCTGGAACTGAAGTTATCAAGAGATTAGCTAATATAACTGATGTCAAGAGAAAGGTCTAGCTACAATGTGCGTGTCTCCTACTGCTTAGGCACAGTCCTGGAGCTGCTTTTGTTTATCCACATGGGGTTTATGTATCTTTTTGCACTTCACTTTGAGTTTGTGGTCATAGGAGCAGAATTTGGCAGATGCAGCTGATGTGCTTCTTCCATATGAAATTTCAGGGTGGCAAGGGAACTTCTGGGCGTTTTCAGGTGGAACTGGATGTCCTAAGCCAAGGTTGGAGCTCTTGGAGGTGTTTAAAACAAACAAAAAAAAGCTTTTGCATATAAATCATGGGCAAAACAGGCCCCTAAAACCACTGTTATCCTTATCCCATCAGTGTTAGCAAATAAGAATGAAACTTATGACTGTGTACCTGGGGAAACTGAGGCAGGGAATGACCAAGAACACATGTGAAATCATTGAAAGAGATTGGAGTGTCATCTAAGGATTCTGGGTGTGGCTTCTGGTTAGAACTGATGATTTTGGGTTTCTTAGTATGAGAGCTTTAATAGAGCCTGGTATGTGTGCATGTGTTTTTTGTTTTGGGGTGGGGTGATTTTGTATTTTTGTGTTGTCCCTGTGTGTCTCCCCCTTTCCTGCTCCCTCTCCCCACCCTAGATATTCACTCATATTTATAAGATATAAGGTACCTTTCTAATGCACAATTTTGGGTGCTGTAGAAGTGAATCATCTGGAATAATACGTAGTTTTGAAAAATCCTTACCTTGCATCCACTTTCTCCCTTAAGAAATACTATCTATGGGAAATAATTACACCTACATGTGCCCTGAAGCTAGCGCCTAATGCAGAGAAACCTACTTAGCTTTTGTCTGCTGGAGTACACAGGTGAGAATGGGCTTCCAGTACATGACTTACTGTTTCTAAAATATGAAAGACTTTTGCAAAGAACAGCAAATGTAGCTAGAAACCTGCCAAAGTGTTTCCCTCTCTGCGTGACTAGTGCATGTTGTTGAAACTGGGGTCTCACTTTAAGGATATAGTAGATGGGACTGTGAGAGGGA
This sequence comes from Phalacrocorax aristotelis, assembly GCF_949628215.1. Classification (NCBI taxonomy): domain Eukaryota; kingdom Metazoa; phylum Chordata; class Aves; order Suliformes; family Phalacrocoracidae; genus Phalacrocorax; species Phalacrocorax aristotelis. Next base: position 12,522,841 of record NC_134281.1, read on the forward strand.
CAAAGATAAGTTAGACCTTGGTGTGTTTGGCATGTTAATGTGGACTCTGAGGGCTTGAAAGGGACTGTCTCAGAGGCCTGTGTTGGTTAGCACTTTTAGCTTGCCACAGGTAATAGGAGACTGCACTCGTGAAGAAATGTACAAGTTTATTAAAACACCAGTAGCCTGCTGTCTTTCTCCAGGATAAATTTCATGTCTTCTTTCATCACACTTTAGAGCATGTTGAGACATAATTGAGAACACTGGTGTTCTTGTTCGGAAGCAGGGAGTGTTCCTGTGAATGGAAAGCTCCATCTGGATTAATCATGGGTGATTAGGCATCTAATGGCCTCTGTAGCTCTTTAGATCTGATGTCCACAGCAATAGCCAATGTAAAAATAGTGTGTGTGTGAGACAGTGAATAATAACTAGCATGCAAGGGCATGTGTACAGCCCTGTCTATCAGCATGTACATCAATTCTGTTTTCCTGGCATTGCAGTTTCATACTTTGACCAGGTTATGTCTTGCTGCATCTGTGTGATCACTTATTCTTGTCCTCAAAAACACGGTTAGTCATCATTTTGTGAGATTTTTGAGGGGATTGCGAGGAACTACAGAGTTGTCAGGAGTGTGTATGTAGATGTAATCCCAGTAAAATCATTACCCAAAAGGGAATATTGAAACTCATAGGGTTTTTTTTGTGTTTGATTTTATGAGCAAAAAATTGATACATTAAAAAAAATTTACGAGAGAATGGTGGGAATATGGTAAGTGAAATCTGTGTGTGCATGCATTTGTGTGGGTGATTATGTGACAGAAGGAGAAATTGCACTGAACCATCCCTTTTTAGAAGTGTCCCAATACCTGTTTTAGATCTATGCCTGCTTACTGATCTATTCAATCATTCCTCTGGGGAGTTTCATGGAAGTTCTTAATTTCTGCAGGTCATCTCTTTTTATGCTGCTCCATGTGCTTGTTTGTGAGGGAGAAAGATCTTGTTGTCAGATGTCTAAAAATCTGTTTCAAAGTGGAGTAAAAAGCATGTGATGTCTTTTTGCTCTGCATTTGTACAGCTTCTGCACAGTAGGACTGCTCATGACTGAGATCGTTGATCTCTATATCAATACAGAAAACTAGTAAAGTAAGCTGCTACCTGGGGCAGGCCAAATTCCTAAATCTGACCAATGGGAAAAAGTGAGGCTTTTTAAATGCCAAATACACCATCTGCCAACATGTTATGCCAGGTTTCTGGAAGATCAGCAATACAACTCAAATTGTGAAACTGCATCGATAGAAGTTTCGTATCACAAACTATTAAGTTGTGATGAAGCTGTGAAAAATCCTGCTGTGTAAGTCATGCTGTCTGGGAAGGGGCAATCAGACAATAGCAGTTCAAATGATTCCCCAAACCAGCCTACTAATGCTGCTTGACATATTGCAGGGCCAGGCACTTGAGGTGAGACTGATGCATTTCAAAAGCATGCATAGGCTAGTACGTTGCAGTCAACTGTTCTGTTTAGGTACTTGGAAGGTAGCTTTCACAAAAGTATCTTTACTAAGGCTCACTTTAACATGGTAAGTCCCTGTTGTAATGATTCATATAAAGGAAGGCATAGATCCTTGATCCCCTCTGAATACTTGTTTGCATCCTGATGACTTTTAAGAATGAAGAGACTGTGGAGGGATCAAAGCTTAGCCCAGGCTGGGTGGGGTAGAAGGAGATATTGCTAAACAAATGCTGTGCTACTAATTGCTGAGCAGATGCCTCCCAGATTGTAAAAAGTGTTTTTGCAAGGCTGCCTCTGGGAGGCAAGATGCAGCTGAGTAGATTCCAGCCTGACAAAACTGAGGAGGTGGCCATAGCACTGACTTAAAATTGCTGCTCTAGTACCTGAGATGAGTTTAGGAATGCCCTAGGCTTGTGTTCTCCATCCGAATGCTTCTCCTTCTGTAACTCCCATTCGTGTGATTAGGGACTTAACCCACTGGCTTTTTTTTGCTCTGATATGTACCATTTTATGCCAACACTTGTTTAAATGCCTTAGGCGGACATAGGTAGAAGTGGAAAGCTCTTCAGACTGCAGTTTTTTCCCACAAGTAGAGAATCAAATTAACTGGTCTTGCAGAATCATCCACTGTGGCATTGCCCTTTACCGACAGGTTTTTTTTTTCCTGCAGTTTCTACTTGAATTGTGTGACTTTATTCTGCTGACTTCAGTCTTGTGGAGGGAGATACACTCCAGTGAGAGGCCATGGCCTACAGCCCTGATTCTGCAGATGGGAGTGTCCTTACCCTAGTTTCCATGAGTGTGCTACAGAAACATTCTGGCTTCTGTACTAAAATTAAGTATAGGCATGTGTGTTTGTGGAATTGGAGCCTGAGAAAACAGAAGCAGAACATCCCAGAGAGTGTGTGCTTTTTACTTTTAACCCTCTGATGTGTATGTGCTCTGAATTTGTTCTTGAAATGCATTCACATCGCTGTATCTCCTTGGAATCCTCTTGCAAGGAAGAAAAGGAAGGAGAACAGAAATGTTTTTACTCTTTGGTTGTGATAGTTGTTTTTGACAAGGGGTGGGATTGTTTGCTGATTTGACAAGGTAATTGCCTTTCAGCATCTTGTTCAAACATCTCTTGGTGCATAAAGGAATTATGGGAACAGATCTTCAATGTCAGCGAAATAGTGGGTCTCTTGGGGACACTTTGGATGGCTAATGAAGGGGTCTCCCTCATCCTCTCTGAAGGAAATTTTTGAAGGCATGGAATCAGTGTCATTCTGTAGCGTGAGAGGTTTTGAAAAATATGTATGGGGTTGCCTTGTGTAGGTAACAAATGGATTTCATGTGTGGAGAGACTGCGTGCTCAGTGTCTGCACCTCAGAATGTTTCTGGAGCAGCAAAAACAGCTGAAGGAAAGCTTAGGGATCTGGGGTGAAACTCTGAAATGAAAGACCGGATTTCAGTACAGTTTTGTAGATTGGGAAGCGTGTAGGGTTGTGCTGATAGTGGCCTAGTTTTTTTAGTGCCCTTCATTGTGTTGTGTTTGTGTGTGGCTTATTTTTTTCAAGCTTTTGCATATGGACTCAAATCACAGTGAGAGTCATACCTCAAAAAAAAAAAAGGCCAGAAAAAAATGTATCTATATACTGGTTTCCTTTAGTTTTGTGCATTCTCATTATTTCCTTTAATTTTGTGATTTCCAGGTGACTGAAGTGTGTGCTACTACTGTTGCAAGGATGATAATCCTCACTGCTAGCTATAGGAATCAGGTATCTGTTACTCGTCAAGCCTTCCTTGACTTGTTAGTGAGAGCTAGCCGTGTATCTGCAGCATGATTCAGCCTGTACTAAGACCTTTGCACTAACATCTGGATGTGCCTGGCTATCTCTTCAGGCAATGGGGAACAGTTATCACAGTTCCTGAGTTAGGAGCACGTGGTAGAGATCAGACCAATACCTGTAGGGGAATAGACAGGGATCGGCGACCGGAAGATCACGGGATGTGACGGAAAGATAGACTCCTCCCCATAGGAGTGGCAGGAACAGGAAGCTCAAGAGCTATATAAGCGTGTGACGCAGCTAAATAAACGGACATTTTGTATCCATCATATTGATGTCTGTGCATCACTGTCCCCAGGGTGGGTAGAGCCCTGTGTCCCGGAGATATGCGGCCCAAGATAAGTTCTCCCGTAGAAGCGTACAGCTACAAATACCCCACGAAGATCCATCTCTTCAGTGCTTGTTGCCAGTGGGCACCTCTTCAGCAGGAACAACCTGGTGTAGCAGTGCCCAAGCCTTTTTCAGAAATGCTTGTTTCCAGCAATTCCTGTTCCTGCTCTGGTCTTCACCCTGGTCCTGTGTTGAGCATGGTTTCTTGAGACTAACTGCTCTGTGCTGACTAATGGGTAGAGAGGTGATTATAGACTTAAAGTGACAATATCCTCAAGCTGTGGAAAATACTCTTTAATGCAGTGTCATGCTAAAGTGTGACAGTTGTCTGACAGAATATGATATAACTCTTTGGTGTCTGACTGGATTTGTTTGCTGCTTGCTTCCAGTAATACTGGACAAGTTGTTTCGTCTTGGATTTTAGAGGAAGTAAGTGCCTGTGGAAGGCATTGACGCTGTGGAAACTTGAAGACAGACTTTTATTGCAAAGGTCAGCACTTTCTAGCAGTAAAAAAGGTGACAAAGCTAGCCCAGACCACTCTGGGAAGGTGGGAGTGACTGTGATCGTACAATCATAGAATCATTTAGGTTGGAAAAGACCTCTGGGATCATCAAGTCTAACCGTCAACCCAACACTACCCTGTCTCCTAAACCATGCCCTGAAGTGCCATGTCTATACATCTTTTAAATACCTCCAGGGATGGTGATTCTGTCACCTCTCTGGGCAGCTTAGATCTGCTTGCAAATACTTCTTTCCCCAAATTTGGGCATTTAGATCCAGTTCAGATTGACCTATAGCAGCTAACAGAAGAGGGACAGTCTGGTTCCCTGCACCAGAAACATCCATTGCTCTACCGTGGAGCCTGGCAGAAAGTGTCATTATGCCGTGCAATCCCAGGCATTAGCACTGAGGACAAGGAGACAAATACCAAGAGGGGAAGGAGCTTTCAGTTACTTTCATATGAAATTGTTTCATGTGGGCTTTTTAACATATGGTGTTTATGGCAGAAACCTGTGACATAGAGATAAGGAGACATCTGATCTGGACCCCACCTTGTGTCACTGCTGTTCAGGGTGCAGCAGGGTCACCTGGCTGGGCAAGAACATGGGGAGAGGAGCCCAGCACATCTGCAGTTATGTGCATGTGTGCCTGTGTGCACTTGTGCTGCAGAAGCAGCCAGAGGCCCTTCCCACCGCAAAGCATCTATTATCATGTGTTTAAAATAATCTAAAGCTAAAATGGGAGCATTCACTTTCCCTTCCTCTCCAGCCAGAGCCCAGAACAGGCAGCCGAGTCTGCCTTAAAGACTTGCAAGTAAATTGTGCAAGATCTTGGCAATGAAAGTACATGGCGTGTCTCTGCAGCTGGGGAGCTGTTGCAGGAAAGGGTCATGGGATCCTATACAGTACCGTGAAAGATGCCAACATAAAAGCCCAGCCTGTCTTGCCAAATTACAACTCCTGGGCTGATAGAAGGGAGTACCTGTAAAAGCATTGACCTTTGGATCTGCTTTCCTTATAATACGTTATGTCCAACCACAGGTCTTCAAATTATGTAGAGGAGTAGTTTTCCCAAACAGTACCCTTCTGTTTTCCAGTGACGCATAAAGGCGAGGTAAATGGTAAGAAACAAAACATGCTTAACTTAATGGGGATGACAGCAAGACAGATGGCTGTTGGTGGATCACTTACTGCAGGCCTGAGAATGCCAGCTTCTGGGTGGAGATGAGCACTGAGGAAGTGCTCAGTTAATCTCACTGGAGGCCGGTGAGTTGCTTGTGCTCATGCTCACTCCTGAGCTGCTGTGGGAACTCAACTACATTTGTGAATGTGTGCTGCCTCTGAGGATGCCTGTGCAGGAGTGATTGTTCATATAAACACCCTCCCTTTGAGGCAAACAAAGCAATTTGTGCTCAGACAAGTATTTGCAATTCTCTCATTTTGTAATTCATTTTTCAAAAAACACATTGTCATTCAGCTGTGGAGCAGAAATAATGCCATCTACCCACAAATAAAGGGCAGCAAACAGTCCATAATCTCTTCAGGCTAAAAACTGTTTGTTCAAAAGGTTTGGCAGCTACCTTCAGATAACAAAGATCTTCACAAAAACACTGACTGGGTGATGGTTGGTTTGGGGTTTTTTTCAGCCTGCTTGCCTTGTAGCCCTTAACCTGCATGCATGCTGTACCCTGCCCTTCATGTGCATGTCACTAAAACATAGGGCTATGGCACATGAATGGCATGTCCTTAAGTGGCTGGGACAAGTAAGGGTGATGATCTCTTTTAAGGCAAGGAGAGAGCTGGTAGGAGTTGCCCTTGATCTGTCTGCCTCATACCACTGGAAATGAAATTTTCTGATTCTTCCTGGATATGGCACTGGGAGAAGGACTCATCAGATACCTATCTTAATTTACTTGGGCTATGTATAGCATGAGACAGCAACACCAGCATGACAAGATAGTCTAAGAAAGCTGATCATAGATCAGTAAGGGGATAGCACAGACTGTCACCTGTGTGCTGCAGTCTATCCCATTGCAACTAGCACATGTCTTGTCTGAATTTCTGTGTACAGATCTGCAGGTGAAGTACCTCCCAGCATGGTCTGCCTTCCAGTCCACCCATTCTCTCCAGTCACCTTATGCATATAATCAAATAGCTTGTCTCTTGCTGCTTTTTTCCCTAAATAAAATGAGGAAATTTCCTGTTAATTGTAACAAAGTCCAGCAAGACCTTTCCAAAACTGTCTCTCTCCTTGGCTTCTATCTATGGTATTTCCAGTGTGTCTACAGAGAATTGTTAACTGAGTTGGATCCCAATTCATTAGGTGCAACCCTCTGTATTGCTGCTTGCTACTGAAGTCTTTGCACTGCTTGGAAGTCTAGGCCTATTTTGAATGATGGAAGATTTTGAGCTGCATTTAGTATAGGAGCAGATTTCACATGAAGATGGGAGGGGAATATATTGTATGACATTTGTACTTCAGAAGCAAAATGACCACCTATAACTTGAAGGTAATTTAACAAGGAATGTGTTGTCTTGGGTGGGAGCCAGGATTTCTGCAAGGAGCTCAATAGAATATAGCTGCTCTGCTCATTTGAGAGGTGTTGTAGGAATGTGTTTTTGATCAGTAAAGCTAGTCTAAGTAATGTCAGTTCCTCTCCCATAGCTCTTGCTTGCTGGGTTGTGCTAATGTCACAGTTTGTAGGGCCTCAGTGTATATCTGCTTATTGAAATGAACCAGGCTAGGAAAGCCCATCTGGGGGGGAAAAAGTCATCAGGTGTGAAGAACAAGACTGTCCTCAGCAGCGAAGGTGGTTTATGAAAGGGTTTGCAGAACTTCATGGCACTTGAATTTGTGGTACTTCACCCCATTCTGAAAATGTAGGATGTTTTATTCCATATGCAGAGGTAATAAAGCAAATTGTTGTAGCATAGTCTAGGAAACTGATGAAAGCACCTCCGGGTTTGGCAGCACCAATGACTCCAGCCTTCTGTTGGAAGACCCTGCATTTTTTTTTTTAATAGCAGTTTATTCTGTGTTGTAGCCTGCTGCAAGGGACAGATTGTTAGCCAGAGTTATGAGATTTGAAATGAGTAGTGGATACAACCCAGACTGGTCCCTTCTGTAAGGGACAGACACCAACTAATAGATAAGTCTCTCCTGGATGGGCTTGTATTCTCGCTGTCTCCCAAGGGGGATGTGTATATGCTACCCACTTCCTACTTAGCACAACTAATAAACTCATGCAGGGGTTTCTGCTAACTTCAGTTAGCTAAAGACCTTCCTGCTCTGCTGCAAAGGAAGAGTAGATTGGCAAGAGGAGCATTGTATCCTATACTGCATACGTCTCCTTGCTGAACCTGAGTTGGCTAAGGAATAATGGCTCCATGGCCAGGTGAGGAGTGGGATTCCTCATAGTGCTGGCACCCTGCTCAGAGCAAAGGATTTCCCTTAAAGTTAGGGCATCAGACAAGTTTATGCAGAACTTCAGCATGCACCAGAAGGTATAATTCTCTTTCAGGTGATCTGTTTTCATAGTGAATTCTTCTGGGCACTTCTTTAGGCTGTTGCACTTACTGGCTTTGGCTAAAGGATGATGTTTCAGACTAATACCCACAAAATAACCACAACAGTAAACTTCTGGCTTGTCTGAAGCACAGGAATGCTGATTTATCTCTTCTACCTCAGTACAAGGAATCAGCCAAGGAGGAATGATATACGGGACACTGTTGTGGTTTAACCCCAGTTGGCAACTAAGCACCACACAGCTGCTTGCTCACCTTCCCCACCTTGGTGGGATGGCAGAGAGAATCAGAAGGGCAAAAGTGAAAAAACTCATGGGTTGAGACAATAATGGTTTAATTGAAATAATTATTATAATAAACTGCAGTGAAAAGGAAAACAACAAAAAAGAGAGAGGGGAACAAAACCCAGGAAAAACAAGCGATGCAACTGCTCACTACCCACTGACCCATGCCCAGCCCATCCCTGAGCAGTGATAGTTGCCTCCCCCCACCCATCATGCCATACGGTATGGATTATCCCTTTGGCCAGTTGGGGTCAGCTGTCCTGGCTGTGCCCCCTCCCAGCTTCTTGTGTACCTGGCAGAGCATGGGAAGCTGAAGAGCTGAAGTATATGCACTATTAGCAACAACCAAAACATCAGTGTGTTATCAACATTATTTTCATACTAAATCTAAAACACGCCACTATGCCAGCTACCAGGAAGAAAATTAACTTTGTCCCAGACAAAACCAGGACAGACACTTTCAAAAAAAAAAAAAAACCAGCAGCTGAAATAGGAAGAATTATGGCTCATGCATCTTCTCTGTCTTCCCTGCATTTCTTAAGGTTGAAACCATGACACCCTTGAACGCAAGAAGACTTTAACACCAGAACTGAATTTTAAACTGGGAAGAGTTATGTTACGGGGAATACTTTGTGCACAATTACAAGACCAAATCTTTGCTGGTATAAATTAACACAACTCCATCAACTGTCTGTGACCCAGTTTGGACTTGCACGCATCTCCCCTCTCCTCCTTTTACGCATTGCTGTATCTCAGTCTTATCAGATCTATCATTGCTCAGTGACAGAGAGAAAGAAGTCAAATGATAGAGGGATGTTTCTGTAGTGGCCATTTGAGTGCTGAACTTCAGAACCTTCCCTGACCATTTCAAAATCAAAGTAACCTACTTTGTAGCATCTGTTATTGATTATGCAATGTGTTCTTTGCAGCCCTTAAAATGTAAAGTGTACTGGACACAGTAATTTATTGCCAGTACCAGGAATTACACAAGAAACTGCTGCTGGAATTAGAGTGAAGTTCTACGTAATGTGTAGTACTATGAAGTACTGCGTACTAGACAATAAATTACTTAACACTCCTGTTTAGCAACACCTGACTGAGCAGTAAGATACTAAGCAGCATGTGATGAGATCACTTTATGGTTAAAAAACCTCTAAAGCTATAAGACAAAGTGCATATCTTATATTTAGAGTGACCTGACTCATCCCAAATAATGCTGACTGTTCACATACCAGAACTTTAGTCATATTATAGAGGTTACTGAATCAGGGCTTGCCTGTGGATACCCTTGTCTGTCTGAATAATTACACTGAAGTTAATAACACGTGTTAATAATGTACAACTTCTGGGAATTGGGTCAGATCATGCCGTAGTATCTTATTGTAGGATGTTTTGTACCCAAACATATTGTTTCATTAAATATGGACTTGTACAGATAACTTGGTACTATAATAGCTGTGATTAACAGCAGCTCTTCTTCCATGTAAACATCTGTCTTTCCCATGTAGATTTTCTGGATAACTGTCTCATGTGAGAGGTGTTCTGCCACTTCTGAGCCAGGCAGATGTGGGGAAAGATGCTGAAAAAGCACCTTTATGTTAACACAGTAGGAAGGTGTCTCTGCATATGATGCAAAGGTCAAAACTTTAAATCTTTAGACTTAATGAACTGAGATGTTTATAAGCAACCAAAAGGTCAAAAAGTCTGATAGGAGAAAGTATAATACAGATGGGGATAGAGGCAAATAAAATGTTTGTTCATTTGCATGAAACTCCGCTCTTAAGTTTTTAATTCTGCAATCACCAGCAACAGAATGAAGTTGCATAACTGGTCCTGTCCTGCTCAGGTATGCATGCCTTGGATGAGGTACCAACCACCCTCATGTCCCCCGACTCCAGTGTGTGCTGGCTTAGAACCCTCCATACCTCGTTCTGTTTAGTGAAGGGTCAACCCTGCAGAAAGAGATGCTAAAGTACCTCTTCAGTGCAGAAGGGTTTGGGATCCTTCTCAAACTCTGAAGAAATGTTTGTGCTAGGGGGTGAAACAGGAAGGTTTCTGTTAATGTTGTTTTGCCATGTGTCAGTTAACTGGTGACAAGTTACTCTGCTAGGTTTCTGCTGAAATGTGTGCTTGGATCCCAGTTTTCCTCGTGTGTCTCTGCTTGTTCCAGCTTCCCTTGATGGAAGTAGGCTCCAACAGTGCTCAGTGCTCATTGCATGAGTCTTATATTTAGTCAGCTGCAGGTGTATTTTAAAAACCTAAGGCCAGATTCTGCTCCCATGTGAAGTTGTGTAGCTCAGAATAGCTCAGCTGATTATCAAAGAGGGTGAGACCAAAGTTGTGCATAGCGCAGTAAGCAAATGGGTTAGAGGAGCAACCAGCCACTCCGAGAGGGCTAGATGTCATTGTGACCTTGCTTGATCGCTATTGTATATAAGTGGCTTTTGTCAGTCAAATTAATTCAAGCACTGACTTAACAAACAGCTAAGAAATCACACCCAGTGTTTGCTTAACCTGTTGCTTTGGGGGTCTGCCTCAGAGTTATCTCACTCCTCTGGAATGAATATTGTTAAAGTCGAATTTTTTAGCTCCTGGTTTCTGCTCAGTAATTTTGATCTGTTTGCAGTTGCCATGAGGCTTGCTTCAGTGCTCCTTTAAATTTCTTGATAACCAAAGTGAGATGTAGTAATTGCAGACAGAAGAGGCAGGGGAAACTGTAAAGATTATAGAAACTGATGTGAGAGCATATTAAGGGAGGAAGCGGATGATTCTCTGTTGCATATGCAACTTCCTGATGTGATCTTGCCTAGTGCAGAGCAAGGGAGGGGAAAAATGTGCTGAACTGGGTCATAAAGGCTGCTTCGTTCATAAGCCTGCATTATGGCTGACTGACATTCAGATTCTTGCAGTGTGCAGAGCCTTTGTAGCCACTGGGAAGTAGGGCTTGCCCTCCTGAGCTACTGTGTGCAAAGAACTTCAGACACAAAATTCTTTATAATTGTTTGTAGTAATAGCTGGTGTACTGTGACATTTGTTTGCTGCTCCTCTTTTTTATTTTTTTCCTTTGAATCTTGGCCTGTAGTTTAATTAACTAAAAAAATTTACCTTCCTAGCTTGTTCTAATTGAAATTGGTGAGGAAAAATTGCTCACAGGAAGTAGTGCTGCCTTACAGAAATCTGGTTTTCCTGCTGTATTTTTTGCTCTCCATTCTCACGTCTTGACTCCTTCAACTAAACGTGTTCCTCTGTTTCTCCACAAAGCCTTGATGCTTTCTACCCTGCCTTTTTCCTTAGCAGGTACTAAACAGAAAGCTAGAAACTTGCCTTGGTCTGATCAGGGAGATGGTGAAATGTTTAATAGCCATTTACAGACTCTCTGAAAGGCATTAGCATCCAGACAGAGGAAAATGATTCCTCAAGGAGCAGCCAAGATCAAGGCTATAACTTGGAGGAGTTAGTTAAAAATAAATTGAGCAATGGAAATGAAGGATGTATATTGTCGTGGTTTAGCGGCAGCTCAGCCCCACACAGTCGCTCGCTCACTCCCCCACCGGTAGATGGGGGAGAGAATCAGAAGGGTAACGCTCGTGGGTTGGGATAAGAACAGTTTAATAATGAAAATTAAAAGAAACAACAGTAGAAATGCAATGTAAAGGAGAACAACGAGAGGCGCAAAGCCCCGGGGGAGGGGGAAGGGAGGGGAGAGGGGGAACGAACCGCCGGAACAAACCGCACGCGCCGCAGCCGCCCGCCGACCCGACGCCGCGCCGCCTGCCCGCTGCCACTGCCCCCCCTCAATATACTGGTCATGGTGTCACATGGTATGGAATGAACCTGCCATTGGCCAGTCGGGGTCAGCCGCCCCCACCATGGCCCTGCCCCTCCCAGCCCCCCCTGCCACGCCACGCGGCAGAGCGCGGGAAGCTGGAAAGGTAGCTGACCCCCACAGTGAGGAGAATTAACCCCTTCTCAGCCAAAACCAGCACATTCTCCACCCCTTATTCCATACCACTTACACCATGCCCAGGTCCCATATGATGCAATACAACCGTACCAACCACCACCCCTCCCCTTCCCATCCTTTAACATAATACACAGACATCATTCCCTTAGTTCATGGATCTTCCCTGTAAAATGTCCATTAAAATGTCCATTGAGTTCACGCAGTCCATGACTCTGGGCTCCATCTGTTGTATCAGTCTTTCCGGGTGGGAGAGATGGTGTGTGGCGTTGGGTTGCTGCATACCGAGTCAGTCATCGTTCCATCACTGCTGCACGGCTTGTTTCATAGTTGATCTTCCATGGGTTGGGAGGCTCGTACTCTGATATCATTGATACAACACAGAGGTGACACACAATATTATATAGCAGTTCACATTGTGCCATTCAGTTCATTGACTGTTTTCACCCAAAATCAAATCCCCTTGAGGCACACATCGGATTTCTCCATCCTCCCGCATCACCCACCAAGTGCACCCAGGTCCTCGAGCAAAAACAATCCCACGAATGGGTTTGCCTTTGCCAGAGGCAGGAAGAACCCAGACTGTTTTGCCCAGCATACTTTTTGTGTGCACTACAGGGACTCTATCCCCTTCCACAGTATGTAGGATTTCTGACTGGGCAGGGCCAGCTCGGTTGGCAGATCCCCTCGTGTTGACTAACCACGTGGCTTTTGCTAAATGTGTATCCCAGTGCTTGAATGTCCCACCCCCCATTGCTCTCAGTGTGGTTTTTAACAGTCCATTGTACCTTTCAATTTTCCCAGAGGCTGGTGCGTGATAGGGGATGTGATACACCCACTCAATGCCGTGCTCTTTGGCCCAGGTGTCTATGAGGCTATTTCGGAAATGAGTCCCATTGTCTGACTCAATCCTCTCTGGGGTGCCATGTCGCCACAGGACTTGTTTCTCAAGACCCAGGATAGTGTTCCGGGCAGTGGCGTGGGGGACAGGATATGTTTCCAGCCAGCCAGTCGTTGTTTCTACCATTGTAAGCACATGGCGCTTGCCTTGGCGGGTCTGTGGGAGTGTGATATAGTCAATTTGCCAGGCCTCCCCATATTTATATTTCAGCCATCGTCCCCCATACCACAGAGGCTTTACCCGCTTCGCTTGCTTGATTGCAGCGCATGTGTCACATTCGTGGATAACCTGTGCAATAATATCCATGGTCAAGTCCACCCCTCGATCACGAGCCCACCTGTATGTTGCATCTCTCCCTTGATGGCCTGAGGTGTCATGGGCCCACCGAGCTAGAAATAGTTCACCCTTATGCTGCCAGTCCAGATCCACCTCAGCCACTTCAATCTTGGCAGCCCGATCTACCTGCTGGTTGTTTCGATGTTCTTCAGTGGCCCGACTCTTGGGGATGTGAGCATCCACATGCCGTACCTTTACAACCAGTTTCTCTACCCGGGCAGCAATATCTTGCCACAATGTGGCAGCCCAGATGGGTTTGCCTCTGCGCTGCCAGTTGCTTTGCTTCCATTGCTGCAGCCAGCCCCACAAGGCATTTGCCACCATCCAGGAGTCAGTATAGAGGTAGAGCACTGGCCACTTTTCCCGTTCAGCGATGTCTAAGGCCAGCTGGATGGCCTTTACCTCTGCAAACTGGCTCGATTCACCTTCTCCTTCAGCAGTTTCTGCTACTTGTCGTGTAGGACTCCATACAGCAGCCTTCCATCTCCGGTGCTTTCCCACAAGGCGACAGGACCCATCAGTGAACAGGGCATATTGCTTCTCATCTTCTGGCAGTTTGTTATACAGTGGGGCTTCTTCAGCACGTGTCACCTCCTCCTCTGGTGATAATCCAAAATCTTTGCCTTCTGGCCAGTCCATAATCACTTCCAAGATTCCTGGGCGACTGGGGTTTCCTACTCGAGCCCGCTGGGTGATCAGTGCAACCCATTTACTCCACGTAGCATCAGTTGCATGGTGTGTAGAGGGGATGTTTCCTTTGAACATCCAGCCCAGCACTGGCAGTCGGGGTGCCAGGAGCAACTGTGCTTCAGTACCAACCACTTCTGAAGCAGCTCGAACCCCTTCATATGCTGCCAATATCTCCTTTTCAGTTGGAGTATAGCGGGCTTCAGACCCTCTGTATCCCCGACTCCAAAACCCTAGGGGTCGACCCCGGGTCTCCCCAGGTGCTTTCTGCCAGAGACTCCAGGTAGGGCCATTCTCCCCGGCTGCAGTGTAGAGCACATTTTTTACATCTTGTCCTGCCCGGACTGGCCCAAGAGCTACTGCATGGACTATTTCTCGTTTAATCTGTTCAAAGGCTTGTCGTTGCTCAGGGCCCCATTTGAAATCATTCTTTTTCCGGGTCACTTGATAGAGAGGGCTCACGATCAGACTGTAATTTGGAATATGCATTCTCCAAAAACCCACAACGCCCAAGAAAGCTTGTGTTTCCTTTTTGCTAGTTGGTGGAGACATGGCTGCTATTTTGTTGATCACATCCATTGGAATCTGACGACGACCGTCTTGCCATTTAATTCCTAAGAACTGGATTTCTCGTGCAGGTCCCTTCACCTTACTTTGTTTTATGGCAAAACCAGCTTTCAGAAGGATTTGGACTATTTTCTCACCTTTCTCAAAAACTTCTTCTGCTGTGCTGCCCCACACAATGATGTCATCAATGTATTGAAGGTGTTCTGGAGCTTCTCCCTGTTCCAGTACAGTCTGAATCAGTCCATGGCAAATGGTAGGACTGTGTTTCCACCCCTGGGGCAGTCGATTCCAGGTGTACTGGACGCCCCTCCATGTGAAAGCAAACTGTGGCCTGCACTCTGCTGCCAGAGGGATTGAGAAGAATGCATTAGCAATATCAATTGTGGCATACCACTTGGCCGCCTTTGACTCCAGTTCGTATTGAAGTTCTAGCATGTCTGGCACAGCAGCACTCAACGGTGGAGTGACTTCATTCAGGCCACGATAGTCTACTGTTAGTCTCCACTCTCCATTAGACTTCCGGACTGGCCATATGGGACTGTTAAAGGGTGAGTGGGTCTTACTGATGACTCCTTGGCTCCTCAGTTGGTGAATGAGTTTATGGATGGGGATCAGAGAGTCTCTGTTGGTGCGATATTGCCGCCGGTGCACTGTTGTGGTGGCGATTGGCACCTGTTGTTCTTTGACCTTCAGCAACCCCACCACAGAAGGGTCCTTTGAGAGACCGGGCAAGGTAGACAGCTGTTCAGTTTCCTCCGTCTCCAAGGCAGCTACACCAAAAGCCCACTTGTAACCTTTTGGGTCCTTGAAATACCCTCTCCTGAGGTAGTCTATACCAAGGATGCACGGAGCCTCTGGGCCAGTCACAATGGGGTGCTTCTGCCACTCATTGCCAGTTAGGCTCACTTCGGCCTCCAATACAGTTAGCTCTTGAGATCCCCCTGTCACTCCAGCAATGCTGATGGGTTCTGCCCCTATATAGTTTGATGGCATTAAGGTGCACTGTGCGCCGGTGTCCACTAAAGCTTTATACTCCTGTGGGTCGGACGTGCCAGGCCATCGGATCCACACAGTCCAGTAAGCCCGGTTATCCCTTTCCTCCACCCGGCTGGAGGCAGGGCCCCTCTAGTCCTGATCATGGCAGTCACAACTCACTTCCTGTAAATGTGAATCAGGAGTCCCTCTATTACACTTAGAAATAAAATCTGCGTTTCTACTCCTCTGTCTGGGGACTTGCTCGCTGGAAACTGGAGCAGCAGCTTTCCTGGAAGAGCCTCCCTGAGTGACTGTTCTTCCTTGCAGTTCATGTACTCGTGCCTGTAGGGTCGAAGTAGGCTTGCCATCCCACCTCATCATGTCCTCTCCGTGGTCACGCAGGTAGAACCATAGGGTGGCCCGTGGTGTGTATCCCCTTCTTTGAGCCAAAGGACGCTTATTCCTAACAGCTGAGACACTGCTCTGTCGAGGTGGGGAGTAGGACAGATCTTCTTTGAGTTGCTGGACCTCTTGGGATAGTTTCTCCACAGCAGAGACAAGCGAGGAAGAGATATTTGTGTCATAATCCCGGAGTCTATCTATCACCTCTGCCACCGTTGGTGTCTCGTCATCTTTCCAGGACATCACTGCCAATGAGTTTGCATGCGAAGATGGTGCGCTCCGTACAAACTTCCGCCACATGGGTCGTGTGCACTCGGCTTCATCTGGATCTTTGGATGACCGTTGATCATCCAGGTCACCATAAATCACCTCAAACACAGCTAATTCCCTGAGATACTGGATGCCTTTCTCCATAGTTGTCCATTTTCCTGGGCGATATGTAACATCTTCTTTAAAGGGATACCTTTCCTTCACTCCAGACAGGAGTCGCCTCCAGAGGCTGAGGGCTTGTGGTTTTTTTCCAATTGCTTTGTCAACGCCCCCTTCCCCAGAAAGGGATCCCAATTGTTTGGCTTCTTTTCCCTCTAGTTCCAGGCTACTGGCCCCATTATCCCAGCATCGGAGCAGCCAGGTGGCAATGTGCTCACCTGAACGACGGCTATAATCTTTTCGCATATCTCGCAACTCGCTTAAGGACAGGGATCGGGTGGTCTCTATTTCATTTATTACTTCTCCCTCCTCTCCCCGCGATGGCCCTGGTTCTTCATCATCCCGTTCTAAACGAGTTGATGTCCGCTTCCAATATTTCGTCTTGTGTATGGGGGCAACTGATACTGGTACGGGTTTATTTTCTGAGCTAGCTCCGGTACTTGTTGTGGGGGTTTGAGTGGCTGCAGTGCCTGTTGTCAGGGCTGGATTGTCTACAGTGCCAGTCACTTTGCATTTCAATCCAGAGACATTCTCTTCCCCCTGGGGGCACTGAATACTGTTGAGCAGGGCTCGGTATGCATGGGCCAGACCCCAGCACGTTGCAGTTATCTGTGTCTCTCTGGAGTTCCCAGCGTAACAACATACTTTCTCCAAATATTCTACTAGTTTTTTAGGATTCTGCACTTGCTCGGGGGTGAAACTCCAAAACACTGGGGGTGCCCACTGCCCTAGGTATTTGCCCATGCTATCCCACATGCCCTGCCACTCGTAACTATCAAGCCTCGGGGCAGATTTCTGGGTGATATTCTTAAGTTGCTTAGTCAAAACCAAAACAACATGCCCAAAAACTAACAATGACTGCACCTTAACCACCCAAGGATGTTCAAGATACAAAAACGTTGTTGTAACAAAGGCACAGACATCATAGAACAAAGTTGCAAAGGTATTATTCTGTATTTCCTCCATATAAAATCTCTCAGAGGAGGAGGTATAATTGCTAATTGCCTCAACAAGGTGGTATCCGAAGTACAGTAACGGTTTCAGCAAAAACCCCAAATACCAGATAAAGCTGAAAACGAGTGTTTGTATAACAAATCTCGTAGGCAAAACATTACTAATCACAGCAGAACACAGCAGACTCAAACAACCAACACCGATTTTTAACACCAACTGCAAAAAGGACAACATGGTGCTGTGACCAGCAGCTGTTGTTATCTCCAACCCTTGAGCCCCACGTTGGGCGCCAAAAAGACTGTCGTGGTTTAGCGGCAGCTCAGCCCCACACAGTCGCTCGCTCACTCCCCCACCGGTAGATGGGGGAGAGAATCAGAAGGGTAACGCTCGTGGGTTGGGATAAGAACAGTTTAATAATGAAAATTAAAAGAAACAACAGTAGAAATGCAATGTAAAGGAGAACAACGAGAGGCGCAAAGCCCCGGGGGAGGGAAAGGGAGGGGAGAGGGGGAACGAACCGCCGGAACAAACCGCACGCGCCGCAGCCGCCCGCCGACCCGGCGCCGCAGCCGCCCGCCGACCCGACGCCGCGCCGCCTGCCCGCTGCCACTGCCCCCCCTCAATATACTGGTCATGGTGTCACATGGTATGGAATGAACCTGCCATTGGCCAGTCGGGGTCAGCCGCCCCCACCATGGCCCTGCCCCTCCCAGCCCCCCCTGCCACGCCACGCGGCAGAGCGCGGGAAGCTGGAAAGGTAGCTGACCCCCACAGTGAGGAGAATTAACCCCTTCTCAGCCAAAACCAGCACATATATCTAGAAAAAGATTTCCTGGCAGTTAACTCTTTGAGGTTGTTAGCATTTCCCAAAGGGTAAGATGGAGTTGGTTATACTGGATGTGTACATAGCACCAGGCTGTAAATCTATGATCTAAACCCAAAGTTTTCCAGAGTGTAAGTGCTTGATTATAGGAGATTGGCTTAGATATTTCTCTTTAAGACTGGACATGATTTTTTTCCCCCTCAAGCAGCACATTCCCAGTGCTGCATTACTGCTGCAGTAGGCTGAATGACAGAGGGAAGAGGCTGTCCTCTTGAATTTCTACCTTCTCTTCTCATTTCCCAAACTTGATGCAACCCTAAAATGAAAGATCCCAAAGGGACAGGATGGTAATGAGTGCTTAAACAGCTTCTCCATGGCTTGAGACAATTGTTGATATGCCTCCTATCTTGAGAAACAAAGGCATATTGGCTTTTCCAATCTTAAAGTATGATGTAAACTTCCCAGCTGAACTAACTCAGTGGTAAAGCAGTACCTGATCCTTGATGTATTTTTATACTTGCAATTGGTAACGTGACAGCATGACAGTTTTCCTAAAGTTTTAAAAAAATGCGGCCTTTTCTGTACCAAAGACTGGAATCTGTAGGCAGATATCTCCTGATCTCTCTGGGATAATGCTGCATTAAGTTGTACTTTGTGTTTCTCTGGAGAAATAGTGGGATGGGAAGGAATTTAGAGCCCAAGACAAGACTGCAGTCTCCTTCAAGTGGTCATGTACAGGTCACCTGTCAGAAAAATCATCAGCTTGCTACTGAGAAGATGTATCAGTTGTGCATTTCCCCTGTAGCCAGTGTTGTCAACTCTGCTGCCCAGCTAAGAGGCTCTATTTTTCTACATTATATGATTTCACAGGGGTCTCCCTTGGAATTGCAACCAGCCAAGAGGAAACCAAGACTCTGACCATCTTTTCTAGTGATTTGAGATGCTAATTAGTCCCTCTAGGATGTGACCTTAGAAAGGGAGAGACTGAAGCCAGCTAAGATAAGAACAAGGAATTGGATTCCTCTGTTCTCAGACCAGACTTGAAGCTGGTGCTGTCTTCCCCAGTGTCTGACATTTGCAAATGCATGGTTTTGAGAGCTGGCCTCAAGCTGTGTCTGTGGGCTGGCAGGGCCCACTGGAGGCTGCTGTGGTGGGCACTAGATGTCCCTCAGCCTCTAAACCTCTGCTCAGCTGCCACCAGTAATGCTTCTTCTGTGTGTGATGGTGTGTCTTGATCATTTTCAGCATATACTTGTAAACCAGCAGGCCCACTACTATTTGTGGATGTCACTGTTTATTGTTGTTTTGCTTCTCCCATGTCTCTCTAGACCAGGACAGCCTGATTCTCAGTATCAGGGTGGGTTTGGATGTGAGAACAGAGTGTGAAGGAAGGAGACTGAAGTCACAGAGCAAGGCCAGAACCATTTGGTATGCAGTGACTAGCCAGGTGCTCCCAGTTGACCTAAGCAGTTGGCTTCTCTTTCTGCTCTGTCATTTGAGATTGCAGTCAGTGTGTGTTTCTGCAAACACATGATCGGTAATCGCCTCCCGGGTTTCTTCATGGGGTGCTTATTCCAGGCATCCCTGTCATTCGAGGTGGCTAGCTCCCTGTTACTCAGTTGATGGAGGCTAGCTAATGGTGCAGATACTCCACTGGAAGGTAAGGCTTCCTGTTACCTATCAGGGGAATGAAAAAGCAGGAGGTCTTACAGCAAATTAAGTCAGTAGAAGAGAAGGCGTTATGAGCTATCACAATTATGTGTTGTTCTTTAAATGTATTTTACAGCATCTGCTCCTGTCATTCCCAAATCATGTGTCAGGCTTGAATGTGCCTTAAGGTATGATCATTTGAACATAATAAATTTGGGCTTCCTTCTGTTTTCTCTTGATACCTTCAGGCTGACAACTTCAAGAGATTGAATATAAGTGTGAGCTCTATGGCACCTCCGATGTGATATGGGGTACAAGCCAGCTGGGGTTAATAGGGTAAGCCCCCAGCCTGAAATACCCACAAGCCCTGTCTTCTTCTTACTTCCTCCTTCTACCCCCAATAAACTGACCTCCTGGAAAGTGCATCAAGAGTGGGGGGTGAGGAAGAAATGAGGGTATGAACCTCTTCTGCTAGACTTGGAAGTGGATGTATGTGCGGGGCAGAAGAGGTTATATACTAGGTTGAGTTTTCTCTGTTGGCTTTTTGTCCCTTAACATGAGGGTTGTAACCTTTCAAGATTATCACTCTTCAGGCAGTGATAGCTGTTTGGATGCCTTATTGAGGGTGTAAAATGGAGTAATAATGGTCAACAAGAGAAAAAAGTCAAAAGAGTTAAATGGTGAAGATCCACACTGGCTTTTAGTAGAAACTGCACACCACATTCAGCAGTTCTGATGTTGCCAGGGGATTGATAGATATGACTGATCTCTTGTGCATATTGCAGAGTTATTGTTGTAGCGGTAAAGATAGTTTGACATACTTTTTCTCTTCCCCTGTGTCCCCACCCCCTCAATGCTGCAAAGATAGCTGTTGACCTAGAGCATCCTTCCCTTCTCTGCTCAGTTTTTTTGCCATGGTGGATATTTATCTTTAGGCAGGAAGTGATGGGGTTAACCCCTGCTGAGTTGTCAGATTAACAGAATCTCTTCAGGAGAAATCTGATTTATGCAGGAGTACCTGTAAAAGGGCATGGGGCAGAGAAAGGAAGGATCGTTCAGGCTGGGATAAGATGCAGCTACAGGACTAAACAAAAAGGAGCAAAAATAGAGAGGCAAGCATGGGGTGGTAAGAAATAGTTCTTTCCCCTTTAAACTTAAGAAGTCAAACCCTTTAATTCTGTTTTGGTCCAATAAAAGCTAGATCAAGAGGAAATTAGTGCTAAGACAGACTTTTAGAAAGACAGACCTTGCTTTCTTTAGTATTGACAGGCAAATTGTCGGTACCTTTTGGAGCAGTAAAATTGCAGTCTGAACAAGATTTTTTTCTCCTTCCTCCTTTTAAAAAACAAAACAACCCCACAGACAACAAAAATCTCCCCAAAACTGGGAAAGTCTTATGCAGAGCCCCAAGAATGGTAAACTCAGGAACATGGAGAACATGTTTTAAAGGGCAAAGCAGAGTAGCTGCAGCATTGTCTGACACTGCCATGTGCATGCTCATGCTGACAGATGGTACCTTTGGCTCTAGCTTGGAGGAAAGAGTTGGAATGACTTCTGGGTACAGAGTTTGGTGAAGGGAAACAGAAAATATGGGAGTGGCAGAAATAAAGTGATGGCGGTAGTTTTCTGACATGAGGCGTGCCTGAGGATGCTGTTTCAAACACAGCCCTTACCACAAAAGGGAGACTTGTGGAGAAAAGCAGAAAGAACATCATGTCGATAGGATTAGAACAGCCAGGGGCTTGATGTTCCTGCTCAGATCTCTTTTTCCAAGCAGCCAGAGTACTATGGTGCTCAGGCAGCCTTCCTGGCTACTGGTTGATTCCCATACTGTGCTGTACCTGGAGGCTTCTGGACACAGGTCTTCCTTGTACCTGGCCTAAGTAAACAACAAGACCCACCATACCAGGGATAGGCAGAGCAGTTGTATTTAAGAAAAATAAAAACAGAAGTTAAATGTGTGGTGCATGTCCTCCCCATTGATAAATTCATGCTCTCAAAATAATGCCTGAATTAGGGTGTGGGATCCTACAGAGATGTTTTCTCCTAGATAAAGATTGCCTACTCTGGCTGCCCTGTTTAGACTGGTTCATATTGCTCAGCAGCTTGGGCAGCGTGAGGAAGTCATAGTGATGCTGATGTGTAATGCTTGTGGATCCCCCCCACCTGATTTGTCTTGATGAGTCATAGATATGGCAGCAGATCCTGGGGAAGTGGAGGGGAAAACAGTGGTGGTAGGAAGATGTGGTGGAAATGTCTGTGGAACCACAGTTTAAGTCTGACCTCTCTTTTTGAAGTTTTTGATAATATGAACCCAAAACTGAATTAAACCAAAACTCCTTTACAACTTCTGAATAACAGTTTGACTAGAACCTGACGTTCTTCAGGAAGGACTGTTGGTTCTTGAGGCAGGGGCCATGTTCTATTTTCCAGTAAACTGCCTGGAAGTCACAGAACCCGTAAACAGATATATTTTTAACCTGTTTCTTACCCATAAAATAATTGTTTTACCAGAACTAAACATGACAGTTTTTACCTGGAACTGAAGCTGAATCAGAACTATGCCGAAGGGTCAACCATTCAGCTGCTTCTTATGGATTTATTCTGTGACTAAATATAAGAGCACCTCCACAGGCCTCATGTTACAACCAGGGCTGATACAGGGAGGTGTTGGGTCCTGCCATGGCTGCTAGGTTCAACTGCTCAGGCTTTCCAGGTGGGAATTATTTGACTGTCACCATCTCTTCAGGAGATTCAACTCACCTGTCCCCTTTCCAGGAACAAGATCAGTGCTTCTGGCAGATCAGAGCTTTGGAGATAATTTTGTAAAATGAGAATATCTTCTCTCCTGTTAATTCAACCAACTGCAGATGGTTGAAACCTCCACTTAAAGGAAGGTGAAGGTGCAGCAACATTGAACTTGGGGGAAGGCTTGCAGACGGCAGAAGGAAGACTTTGGTGGTGGGTGATGTAGGGACATTTAGTATAGCCTGTAGGGGTAGAGTGCTCTCTGCTGTTGCACTGCAGCTCAGAATAGTGATAAAGAACTTCTTTCACTCCTGCTAACCTTACCTGTTACCTTGGACAGTGCCTCTAACACAAAGGAGGTAGTGGAGCTTAAAAGGAGAGTTATCTGGTCCAAAACCAAACAAAACCATTAGGATGTCAGACAGCTGCATACCTTTCACACTAGGCCATGAGTAAGAGAAAAAGAAAATGACTATATTTGCATTAAAGCTGTTCACCCCTCTCACCTTCCACCACAGCTGCACTTCTTTAGAGATGGCATGGGGCTATTTATCGAATGTATATAAAATTATACATATTTCTTTTCTGGGTTAAGTATAGGTAGCCCATCCACCTTGGTAAAGATTGGTGGTTATTGTCTTTGGCAGATTAGGTGGCACATCATAATTCCAAGCCCTAATTTGTCCCTACATATTATTGCCCTCTTATCTAAGTTTTTGTTCTCCTTGGCTTTTCCAGGGTGTCCAGATTCCGCCTTAGAGAGAGGAGAAAGGTCAGCTTGTTTATAAATCATTAGATAACACATTTACAATACATTAACATATGAAGATCTTATAATAGTTCTTATTTGACCAACAAACATATGCATAATATCCACTGAAGAAAATAGTGCTCTATTTGATAAATGACGGGCTGACTTTTCCTGCTGCGGACCGGAGGGTCCTAATTCTTTCAACAATTCGTAGTTGCCTTGGTACTGTTTTCTGCATGCACCTAACAGAAATCCCATAAATTTAATAATACTGGTGTTAATCAGTTCCTGCATTTGGTCTTTTAGATGTTGGTATTTCTTAACTTTTTTGCTGCTGCATCCACCAAAGATGTTGATTTAGTCTTCTACCTGACCGTGATGTCAACAACCAGAGCTTGGTCACTTCTAAAAAATACCAGGTCTAGTTTATATAATATGGACTGTTCGTCTCTCAGCAGCAGCTCTTGGAATACTACCCAGTCCTTCTTTTTAGGACTCCACCAACAATTCACATAAGTGATTGTGCCTTTGATTGCGCCTAGCGTCCCGTACTGCTGCTCAGTATCCAATAATGTGTGCGCAGGACTCGTTCTTTACCTGAAAATGGACAACCAGACTTAAGTTGACTTTCCTGTCTATGCCTTGCTAGAAGTTCTCTTGTCCAGTAGACACTGGCTCTTAGCTTTAACGCGGTGTTGAGCTTTCTGTGGGAATGCCCCTATAAAATTCTAACCAGTTGTTGCTGATCTTATCCTTCTCAAAGAAGGAAATTCCATGGCCCTGGGAAACTGACGTGGTCCAGTTCTCAAGTTCATGTTTCTGCCAGTTACAGGGACTCAGAAGGATGACTTTTGGAATGGGTATCTCCCATTCCAAAACTGGTTCCTTACCACCAAACTCCTCAGATATCACCATAACTGCTCTTGGGTCCCAGCTGGATGGAACTTTTCCCTTGTCCCCTCCTGCTGCAATTCACAATTTTTCAAATTCTTTCTCAACTCCCTCTTGCCACACTACTGCTCTTGTTGTCTCATCCAAAGACCATGCAATTCTGTGCAGCCTTTGGACCTGTACACTGGGAATCAGTCCCAAGAGCCTGGTAATACCTAGGCCTCCATCCTGGGTGCTGGAGTATAGGATGGCATCACATGTACTTACTGGAAGGTGTAACCATGCCTTGACAGCTGCTCAAACTGACAAGTCAAGGGTTCCTAGGTATGTGGCTCTCACATCGGCCTGGTCTGCCAAGTAGATCAATTGTGGGATAGCATATCCTTTCAAGATGTCGACCTTCTGAAATGGTTTTAGTGTAGCCTTCGCAGTCTGTTGTAACCAATCCTTTACTTTCTCCACTAGTTCTGGTTTTGATATTCCTGTCCATGGGTCAATACATAGGCCCAGGTACTTTTCAGAAGTTCTGGGTTCAATTATATTGAAGGGGGTACCATTAATCATCCTGGCAGGACAGTCATTGATGGTATATGAGTCTGTTGTCAGCTAGATGTAAAAGCCATGGCACTTCTCCCCTTGGGTCTTGAGGCCAGTAAGATTGCAAAAGACTTCCAATATTTCAAATTTTTCTGCATACCCTCCCATGAACCACTTAAAAGAACCAAGCCATCCACAAAAGCTGTAGTTATATTCTTCGAACAGTGTTGGAACCCACTTCTTTCTTCTCCCAACTTCAGTGGCAGGGGGTCCACATGTGAGTTAAATAATACTGGGGGCATTGGATCACCCTGTTTCACCCCTACCTGAAATCCAGTGGGATCTGACTTTTCATTCTTCAGATCAAACCAGGTGTTAATGTTGTGATATAAGTTTGTAACCAGGGCAATAATGTCACTGTCCACGCCTTCCAGTTGAAGAGCCAGAATGATGTGAGAATGGCTCACGGTGTCAAAGGCTTTTCCTAGATGAACAAAGACTCCACCCCCAGGGATCGATGTTCCTTTTAGGCATTATGAATCAAAAGCTGTGATAATCTTATATTTTCTGTACATCCTGCTGACCTTAGGAATCCCCTTTGTCTTGGAATAATGGGGCATACCTTAGTCAGCCTTGTTGTTAAGATCTTTGAGAACAGCCTTAAAATGGTTGAGCCAGTGGTAATTGGCTGCCAATTATCGATGGCATTCTGGCGGTCTGGCAAGGCGGACTTTGATATTAGCAGTCTGACATTCTTTCCCCATGTCCGGTATAGTTCCTGACACCAACGAAAGGTTGAAAAGTTCCATTAATTGCGTATAGTGAGGATTGATCTTAATGAGATCTCTCGAATTAAGCCCATCTGGTCCTGGTGCTGTGTTCTTACTCTTCTCTCTGATGTTTTTAGAGATTTCTTTCACCATGATTATGACTTTGAGTGCCGAGTTGTCCACATGACCTTTAGTTCTGAAAGCATCTAGGCCCTGGAATGATCCTGGTGATTCCCATCTCAATTTGAACACTTTGTGTACTTCATACAGTGAGGTACTGCACTTCAGGGATTCCACATAATTCAGGATGATACTGGCAAGTTTCCCTCTGTCCAGGTAAAACAGCTGCTGGAATCATAAGAATTGACCCTCCTCTTCATCCATTCCTTTGGAGGTTAAAGTGACAGTGATACTCTTCTGAACCTTCCTTTCCTTTCTCCTCTTCCTTCGTGTTTAAGGGGCCTTCTTGCCATGGTTAGTGTTGCTGTTAAAGCTGACTTAGTTACCCTGGAGCTTCCTTGTCTCTGAAACAAGTATGCTTCTTCTCAAGGACTTGGAATGAATGATTTTGGCTACCTCAAAATGTCTGTTCATTTGACTGTTCACTCATTATAGGATGTGGAAAGAAAGACGGTTCTGTCCTGAGAAGTTGGGGAAAACATTTTGAGGACCTTGAAAGCTGCTGGATGTGATATCGGAGAGTCCAATACTTGTGTTCCCTTCCTGGTTGTAACTGGAATTTCCAGTAGTCTCTACAGGAACTGTTTATGTAAAGACTGTATTGAGAGTTTTGAAATAAGCAAGCATTTTGGCTATGACCTCATTATTTATTTTTTTTTTAAGGGCAAGATCTTAAGGGAGTTGAGAGGAACTGTAATGATGAGATCAGCAGATAGAGTTGGAAATTTGGACCTCTCTCCCTGTTTCTAATCCTAGATTCCTGGCCAGATTGTAATTCGTGTAATCCCATTTTTTCTTACCGTCTGTGTTTTCAGCTGTTGGAGTACTCTCTGCTTTCTGGTAATGATCTGCTCGTTATTGCTTTAAAGGTAGAAGAGGATTTTCTGCATAGGGGAGGCTTGCAAAAGCACTTTACAAAGAATGTCACGGCACAGATGCATACAAACTATTATTGTAAGCATAAAGCTTTTCAACTGACCTGCACAGTATAAATCTGACAATTTGTACAACATTTGACTGAATCATCCCCTGAACTAGTTTGGAGAACAGACTACTTGTTGCTGGTATTTAATATCTAATTTGCTTCATGTATGTATTTTTATCAGGCCTGGAATTGTAGCTTTATCTGGACCCGTTCAGATTTCCAGTCTAATTTAGTATAACGCAGTTAAAAATAAGTTCATTGATCTTAGGGTTTTATACACCATTAGTGTTTCCGTGTATCACTTTTGATACTAAACTCAGTCTGAATTACTGAGCTCTACAAGATGGACTTTAGACTGGAAGCAGCTGGAGGGAATTATCTTAATTCTGTCAGTTTGTTTGGTTGTTTTTTTAAAAGGGAAAGAAGAATTAATTTTATCCTTTCTGCCACTTAAGCTTCAAACAATGACAATTTGGAACATATGGTAAGCATAAGGCTCTAGTCCTTTTTGCTGAAGCATCATAGAGAGAATTGTATTAAGGTGAATATAAGGGCGAATCATGCAAAGAATCAAAAAGTGAGATTTTATTTTTTAAAATTATTGCTTAGGAGAATATTGGATCTTCAAAACCATGGGTATACATTCAAAATAAAATTTTCAAGTTTGTGTGATCTCAAAGCAGAGGAAGTCCAATCATTATGCCATTAAAGGCTGCTCCTGTCATTCCTGGTCAGCAAAATCCACAGCGATAGATTTGCTTGATTAAGAGTAAGTCTATCCCAGTAACTGTAAGTATAGTTTATAATGCAGGTTTGACTTTAAATAATCAGAATAGGGAAGGAAATAAATGCCACTTGATGCATCAGTCTGTCTTTATGAATCTGCAAGCGGCTATTTTTCAGAAAGGAACAACTTACTTTCTAGAAGTTACAGTTTCTAAATACTACGAGATCTTAAATTAAGACTTCCTTATAAATGCTACGTTTTGTGGCACTGAGTTACATAGTGACTGTTGCAAAATTGAAACTGCATTGATCTTTTATACTCCTGTAGATGGGAGAGCAATAGTTACAATTTTAAAGTATCGTTTTAAGTCCCTCTTAAATACGGCTGGCTTTGACTATTAGAACACTGAGTAATGAAAAACCATGGAGGAATTGTAAGAAACAAATCTAATTTAGCTTTTGGAATCCAGAATTGCTTTTGATATTTCAAAATGTGTTTTCTGACATCAATTTTTTTTGACAGATATATTTTGCACAAAGCAGGAAAAGCAATAATAAAAGATTTTAACCCCAAAGTACAGTGAAAATCAGTCTTTTCCCCACAGAGAGTTAAATGTTGCATCCTGTGGATTAGTCTTTGAACCATTAGGGACTTAAGGGTACCATGGGATTCTGCCATTCTCCATGGACAGTAAAATTAGACACTGACTTTTTAAAGTGGAAGCTGGACTTTTTGGTAATCACAAGACTGAGAGCTGATCACAAGATCCAAGATGAAATAATGAGATTTTCAATGCTGTGAAGGCAGACTTTTCCCGTCTTTGACAGTAGGATTCAAGTGTTTGATCTGCACCCATATGAGATCAAGGACTTTCCAGAATGTAGCATAGCTTTATATGATTCATAGTCCGTGGTAAAGATCCCAATTTGTTGTAATCTCTGAAAGGGAAGAAATGATAAATAACTGAATGAGTCTTCCTCATAGTGACAGTCCTCTAAAATCAAAAGGCAATGTGTGGAAACACTTGGGCTGTGCTAACCGTATGCTCCATATACCTCTCATGGTTGTGTACGATGCTTAACCTTGATTTGATGCCAAGGACGATGTGAAATATCTTATGTTAACATGCTCATGCATAATAAATGTAAGACTTATAAAGCATAAAGCTCAGGGACTGGCTTAAGAATAATATGGCAACCCCAAAGGGGTTTAAATATTACTGGTAATGGTTTACCTGTGAGAAATGGATGTGAACACAAACGTTCTTCTGACTGGAGCAGTTTAGGAGGGGAAGGAGATACTGTTCCTGCTATACAGAGGTGTGTTTGCCTCCAGCCTCTTAATGCCATTCTAATTCCCCAGTAATTATGCTGCTTGACAAATCAGCAGTTATGGGAAGAAATTGGACATAAAGAAGCTCTGAGGAGGGACAATTTTATCATTCATCAAGCAGGTCATATTCAGGCCTCATGTTTTCTGTATTGATAATGTTAAATGTATGTCACTTGGTGGGAAGCTAATTTTGTTTCCTTAAGCAGTATTTCTCAACAGAAAATGCCACTATACAAAAGAAACTGGCTGCCTTTGTTTTAAATGGAAGTAAGTGGGAAGCTGCTGTTGTAGAATTTCATTGTTTTCTTTCTAACTATAATTTCTCATTTTATTCTAAACATCTCATCCCCTGAGAAAAGTATTTCCAGGGAAGTAAGATCTCTGTCTATCCAGAGTTAAGATACTATTGCTGCAATGAGTTTGGAAATTTTTCCATTGGGGGATGGGGGAAAATTCTGTCTTCTTTCAAAAAATGAAAAACCATTCCTGTTTCACCTTGGATCTGGGAGCTTTCTTTTCTAATAATAAAAAATTTCATTAATAACTGTCACACAAAAATTAACTGAGACCCTGTTTATCACTGAAAACAGTTGGGAGAAGAAAGGGGCAGCTTGTCTTAACTATGTGATGAGCAAAGTTTTCATGAAGTACCAAATTACTTTGTTAAAAATAAACCAGAAATGAACCAGAAAAATAGATATGGAACTAATGATTGAAATAGTTTAGCAATGAAACTTTTGACATATATAAGATTTTTCACAATTCTTATAGATGCAAAACTGTGCACACTCTTCCTAGCACACAGTTTTGGACAGATGCCCTGTAGTACTAAGAGCAAGCGGATACAGAAATCCATTCCTAGGGGATGTCAGTGTCTTTTCAGCAGACACTAGTGCCAGTGTTAATATATGGCTTGCTAAATATTTTGTAAGCCATAATGCTAGTAATTGTTTTGTTTTGTAGTTTCCTCATTCCCAGAGTATCAGGTTTTTAATAACTTTTCTAAATCTGATTTTTATGTTTAAATCCATTGATGTGATTCACTATAACAGCTTATCCTATCAATCATGGTGAATATTTCATGAATAGAAACAGTGCACTCAGAAAGGGAAGTATGGCTTACTAAAGTGCAAAATAAATGCTGAGAAACAGTGAGGTAGTCAGCTGTGGCTATTAAAAGTGAGAGAACTCTGAGGGCTCTTTCTTTCAAATACTTTTTTTCTATGTCTGCCTAAAGTCAAGTCACTTACTTATGGATCAATTTCCAGAGAAGTTCTCCATATATAGTGATCCCCTAGATACAATACAAAGACTAGTTTCTGAATAAAATTTAACACTTTGTACTTTCATCTCAATTTGCATATTGGTATATGATTCTTATATTGGCAGTGATTTGTAAGTCTGAAAGACCTCCCAAAGTAAATGAATGATTCAGTTAAAAAACCGAAACAGAAAGCACCCACCTCCCTGCACCAACCCAAATTATTAAGAGTGATTCTCTTGGAAGAGTGGATGGAGTCTGACTTCTGAGCCTCTTCTTGGACTAGTTTCAGTGGCCTTAAATGAAAATTTCAAGGTATATCAAGAGGAGAACATACAAAAATATAGGGAGTGTAGGAGAAGATGCAGTCCAGCATGAATACCTGCAAATACCAGTTCAAGTCCAAGATATCTGTTTGAGAAAACACAACTCAGTATGACAGCCTACAAATAGTTTGGTATTTTGGCTTGTGCCTTGTCTGTTCTGTAGTCAGAAGGGAGACGTAGAGAACTAGCTACATCACAAGAACAATTAGAAAATTATTTGCATAATAAATAGAAAAAATTAGCCCAGCTGACAACATGCTGAACAGCTTTTGGACAACCTGAAAACCGAGAACCAACAGCAATTTTTGAGTAAACTGCGGTAGTCACTGTTGACAAAGAAACAAGGAGCTTTGATGGTACTGAAACACATTGTTCTTGATGCAAATGGACACAGTTTCTTTGACTCTGTTGATTTTTGCCTATTCAGCATAGTGACTCTGACACAATGACTCAGTTATTTAGTTATTGCTTGGTTTTATGATTTCCAGTTGCTCTCTGCTATTGAATGCTGTTTGGGTCCTGTTCATGTGGGTGCTTATATATATAAATTTGACCTACAAATGAAAATTGCTTGCTAATAGTTCTGCACCTGGATTCAGTCTGGAAGGTGCTCGCATGCAAGAAATCCCTGGTTCAATCTTGCTGAAGCTGGTTAGTAGCAATAGTCAAAATGATGACCGTGTGCTGTTGTACTTCTGAGATTATTATAGCAGTAACCTTATTGTTGTGTTTCACTATCTAGTTAAGTCACTTGTTCCTTGAGGACTGAAGAAGTCACTGCCCGGTGTAGATATCCAAACTACAGAATTTTGTCACAGTGCAGTAAAAAAAACCCCAAAACCCAAAGTTGGATCCTTTCCATTTTTTTTTGGGGGGAAAAAGTGCTTCTGAATCAAATCTGTTTGTTTTCAGTGTCTTTGTTTCAATGAACAGCAGTATGAACCAGTTCTTTGTTTATTGGAAAATATGTGTGCTTTCAGAGGCCACTGAGTCAGAGTGCTGCACGGAGCAATTGAAATTACAAGCAAATATTTTCCTCTTTCATGCAGTTAAGTGCCTAATAAATCCCCATAAACATGAGCTTTGCTAAATGAGACAGCATAAACAGGCTTTATTAAGCCCGGACTTAATTTACTCCGCAGCTACTTTGAGAACATCTGGCAGCAAGGGCCAGCCTTAAAGTGAATGTAAAAGTTGCTAGTGCTGACTTTGGGGCCACAGCTGTGCAAATGTGCCTCAGTATGAACATGAACTGGACTAGTGGTCTCAGGCTTGACAGTAGGGCTGACTGCTGGCTTCAGCACTAGGTGGTTCAGGAGCTGCACTGAGCTGCAGATCACTGCTTTGCCTAAGCCAAAGGAAAAATTACAACAAGATGCTGCAAACAGTCCATCCCTTTCTGCCTCTGCAGCTCATGGTGTTGAAGAACAGTAGATGGGTTGGTGCCTCTGCCACCCATTTCCTCCACACCTTGAAGGGGGCAGTCTGTACCTGTGCTCCATGGTCCTCTGGCATAAATACAGTTCCCTTCTGCAGCAGACCTGGATGCCTCCTCTTTCCCACTCCAGCAGCTTAGCAGGTCCAGACTGGGAGCCAATGATGGGAAGGGAGATATGTGGAGAGGCGTGGGAGAAGGTGGAGAGGAGCAAGGGAGAAATCCACAGCTATTGCATGGACAGAGTATGCATAGAGGAGAGGTATGCGAGTGTCCTGGGAGTGGTGGGTCTGAGAGTGTATGCATAAGGAGGGCGAGTCCTTCAGGTAATGGGACTAACTGAAGGAATAGAGCAGAAAAGACAAACTGATCATAAATCCAATTCTGAAGGTTTTCCAGAATGCTTCATCAGCTGACATTCCTGTACATGCCAACTGCCCCCTGCAGAATTTGCTGCACCACAAGAGAAAATGAAATAAGTGACCTCTCTCATTCTTGGAGAGGCAAATTGAATGGTTCTGCTGCTACTGAGAAAACTGTATGCTG
Source organism: Phalacrocorax aristotelis (assembly GCF_949628215.1). Taxonomy (NCBI): domain Eukaryota; kingdom Metazoa; phylum Chordata; class Aves; order Suliformes; family Phalacrocoracidae; genus Phalacrocorax; species Phalacrocorax aristotelis. Next base: position 12,554,912 of record NC_134281.1, read on the forward strand.
GCTGTGGGAGCTGGATTCTGACTTTAATTGCTGTTGTCTGAATCCAGAATAACTGTCTGGTATAGCTTTGTCTTAGTGCTTGAAAGTGTAGTCAAAGTCTGACTGTGACACAGTGTACAGGGATGGGTGATGCTAAGGGATGAAGACATCCTTCCCCTTCCACCATTGCTTTTTGCACTCCATCTGGCGCACTCACAGCTGTGTGAGTATGGCCCCTTCCATTGCTTCATTCAGATTCAGAGCTGGGTCCAGGGTTTTTACAGCCCATGTTCATGAATGTGGACCAAGACTGACAAAAAAAGAACTTGCTTATGTGGGGGCAGAATATGGCAAGTTTTTAACTCTTTCTCTTGAAAGAAAGACCAAAGAGGAAAACAGACCACTATTTTATTTCATTCCATGCTTTGACACTCGGTGGGCTAGGACCTAGAAGGCATCTAATTGATAACAGTAAAAGATGGCAGGAAGAAAGGTTTCACACTGAACTGATATAGTATGGCCAAAATTTTCTGGTCTCTTTTCTATCTGCCTTTCATTTGTTTATCTTTATTAAATTGTCTTTATCCAGGCACAGAAGATAATGTCCAAGTAGATAAAAATAATTGTCATTGCTGAGATCTTTACTGAAGCTTTCGATGTGGGAGAAAGTTTCCTTTTCCTTGCTTCGCAGAAAGGTGTTTCCTACAGCTCAGAGCCAAGGCACGCTGGATTAGAAAATGCATGCATTTCTATACCCATTTCCAAGCAAAATATTATTAAATCTGTGGAGTTTTTTTACGTCAGTTGGCATTTTTGTCACAGTTACAGAATGTACTTTTAGACTGGCTGAAATGTGCACTTAAGGAAAAAAAAAAACCAACAAAACCAAAAATCTGCTCTTTAATATGCGGACATGTAGGGAAAGTGTGGTAATGAATTTGGCTTAGTTTGTTGAGTCTGGGCCAAATCCTGATCTCAGTTATGCTGGCCTCAGCTGAGTTGCTCCAGATTTTCACCAGTTTGACTGAAGCCAAACTGTTCTTTTGTCCTTCAGCATTTGATTGTTGGTATTAATAGTTTAGGGGCGGGAAAGGGGGATAAGCTTTAAGTGCAAGGATTTGCTAGAGTGCTGTCCTGAATACATAGTTTGAGAATACTTTAAAATATACAATACATATTTTTAGTCACTGGCTACCTGATGTCACAGGTGAGGTGTTCCAAGGCTATTTATTCTAAATTTCTATAGATAACACCTTTTGCATGGAAGTGCAAAAAGCTGGCTCCAACATCAGTGTATCTGTATCATTTGAGTCTCATGTAAACTGTGAAAGCTCTTCCTGAACACTGTCAGTAGCTCCCTTATTATAGACCATGGATTAATACATCCCTGGGCAATGTACGCTTTTGTATGTTTAATAGCTTTAAGCTTCCTAGTCATGTACAGTCCTTAGGACTTTGCTTTTGAACAGTTTTGTCATTAAAGTACAGTATTTGTACATAAACTTATAAAATGCAATGAACGAGTCTGTAGCACTTATGGCTTTAAAGGTAAAGAATCTATAATATTATGTGTATGTTTGTACACAGACACTCATACTGTTCATGAAAGCAGTGGCTAAGCTCTTAGTTCAGAGGGGCTATTATCTTTCTGTTATTTTGCATGGATACTTATACAGTGATAGCAGGAGAAAATCACTTAAGTCCATAAGCCTATATCTATGTTAAAGCATGTTAGAAATGTTCTCAGAGATGGGAACTCAATCATGTGTACCTTTGTATTGTTGGCATTATCCCTGGCACGCCGTTGGTCATCTAGCACTCTCCCAAATAATTCCTTGGCATGGTTCAGTAGTTAGTACTGTATGGCACCAGTATGCCTAGGTGTGAGCCGCCTGTTCCAAAAAGTGAGTGAGTTAACGGTATGACTGTGGAAGGCTCCCATGCCAGTGGCCGTTGTTGTGAAAGAACTGCCCCAAATGAGAAGAAAATCAGACCTTATTTTTTTTATATACTTTAGCTTTATTTCTACTAGTAAATTAATCAAGAACAGCTCTTGGCAAGTCAGTTATTCACAAAAAGGATAATAATGATGACGTACTGCTGCATCAGCCAAAGAGGTTGACCAAAATCAGCTGTTATCAACCACAGCAAATGCAGAGGCATCTACCTCTTTCCCAAAGAGTTTACAGCCTAACACTACTAGAGAACTTCACTGGGAGTGAGAAAACATTGCACATGCTATATGCATGGTCTAAACCTATTTCCTTTTTCTGTACCCCATAATCCTAGAGAGGAGGATATGAGCATTGAAAGACAGAGTTGGGCTAGAAGCTGGGATGTCAATGAAGGGGTTCAGTCAAGGTGGAGAGGAGGGGGTGAAAGCAGAGTAGTCTGAGAAAAATGGTGTTAATCCAGCAGTAGAATAACAGATTTAGCTGATGTAGAATAGCAGGAGAGAAGTTCAGATAGTTGGGCTTATCTAGTCTAGTGCTCCTTTGCAATGGGCAAAGGGCAAGACTGAACTTCAGAATTAGGGCAGAAAAGGATGTTAGAATGCAGTGATGGACATGTAAGAAGGAAGACTCAGCTACCCTGAAGCTGGTCTGAGGTCCCAATGATAAGGAGGCTGGCAGTATGGTCAGCTTTGACAGAACAGGGCAGTCAATAGATTAGGCTCAAGGAAAAGGTTAGGAATTCAGGGTGGGATGCCCACTCTTTGGACTCTAACAGTGGGCAGAGAAAGCTGGCGGGAAAATTGGGAGGGGAAGGGAAACAAATGTAGAGCACAGCAAAGGAGAGTGGCTCTTCTAATAATTTTTGGTTGGAAACCAAGTGGGTGGCAATGTTTTAGTTCTCTGTGAACTGTGTGAAGAAGATAAAGCTATAAATAAATACCACAGATCATCATATGTATTCCTTTCAGTGTCTGTTCTCTAGTCCATGGGAAATGCAAAGATTTGCTGACTGGCTTTTCTAATAAACACCCTCATGTAGAGTGAGCATATCATACTTCAGGGAGGTCATCTGTGCTGGTTTTGGCTGAGAAGGGGTTAATTCTCCTCACTGTGGGGGTCAGCTACCTTTCCAGCTTCCCGCGCTCTGCCGCGTGGCGTGGCAGGGGGGGCTGGGAGGGGCAGGGCCATGGTGGGGGCGGCTGACCCCGACTGGCCAATGGCAGGTTCATTCCATACCACGTGACACCATGACCAGTATATTGAGGGGGGGCAGTGGCAGCGCGCAGGCGGCGCGGCGTCGGGTCGGCGGGCGGTGAGCGGCTGCGGCGCGTGCGGTTTGTTCCGGCGGTTCGTTCCCCCTCTCCCCTCCCTTCCCCCCTCCCTCGGGGCTTTGCGCCTCTCGTTGTTCTCCTTTACATTGCATTTCTACTGTTGTTTCTTTTAATTTTCATTATTAAACTGTTCTTATCCCAACCCACGAGCGTTACCCTTCTGATTCTCTCCCCCATCTACCGGTGGGGGAGTGAGCGAGCGGCTGTGTGGGGCTGAGCTGCCGCTAAACCACGACAGTCTTTTTGGCGCCCAACGTGGGGCTCGAGGGTTGGAGATAACAGCTGCTGGTCACAGCACCATGTTGTCCTTTTTGCAGTTGGTGTTAAAAATCGGTGTTGGTTGTTTGAGTCTGCTGTGTTCTGCTGTGATTAGTAATGTTTTGCCTACGAGATTTGTTATACAAACACTCGTTTTCAGCTTTATCTGGTATTTGGGGTTTTTGCTGAAACCGTTACTGTACTTCGGATACCACCTTGTTGAGGCAATTAGCAATTATACCTCCTCCTCTGAGAGATTTTATATGGAGGAAATACAGAATAATACCTTTGCAACTTTGTTCTATGATGTCTGTGCCTTTGTTACAACAACGTTTTTGTATCTTGAACGTCCTTGGGTGGTTAAGGTGCAGTCATTGTTAGTTTTTGGGCATGTTGTTTTGGTTTTGACTAAGCAACTTAAGAATATCACCCAGAAATCTGCCCCGAGGCTTGATAGTTACGAGTGGCAGGGCATGTGGGATAGCATGGGCAAATACCTAGGGCAGTGGGCACCCCCAGTGTTTTGGAGTTTCACCCCCGAGCAAGTGCAGAATCCTAAAAAACTAGTAGAATATTTGGAGAAAGTATGTTGTTACGCTGGGAACTCCAGAGAGACACAGATAACTGCAACATGCTGGGGTCTGGCCCATGCATACCGAGCCCTGCTCAACAGTATTCAGTGCCCCCAGGGGGAAGAGAATGTCTCTGGATTGAAATGCAAAGTGACTGGCACTGTAGACAATCCAGCCCTGACAACAGGCACTGCAGCCACTCAAACCCCCACAACAAGTACCGGAGCTAGCTCAGAAAATAAACCCGTACCAGTATCAGTTGCCCCCATACACAAGACGAAATACTGGAAGCGGACATCAACTCGTTTAGAACGGGATGATGAGGAACCAGGGCCATCGCGGGGAGAGGAGGGAGAAGTAATAAATGAAATAGAGACCACCCGATCCCTGTCCTTAAGCGAGTTGCGAGATATGCGAAAAGATTATAGCCGTCGTTCAGGTGAGCACATTGCCACCTGGCTGCTCCGATGCTGGGATAATGGGGCCAGTAGCCTGGAACTAGAGGGAAAAGAAGCCAAACAATTGGGATCCCTTTCTGGGGAAGGGGGCGTTGACAAAGCAATTGGAAAAAAACCACAAGCCCTCAGCCTCTGGAGGCGACTCCTGTCTGGAGTGAAGGAAAGGTATCCCTTTAAAGAAGATGTTACATATCGCCCAGGAAAATGGACAACTATGGAGAAAGGCATCCAGTATCTCAGGGAATTAGCTGTGTTTGAGGTGATTTATGGTGACCTGGATGATCAACGGTCATCCAAAGATCCAGATGAAGCCGAGTGCACACGACCCATGTGGCGGAAGTTTGTACGGAGCGCACCATCTTCGCATGCAAACTCATTGGCAGTGATGTCCTGGAAAGATGACGAGACACCAACGGTGGCAGAGGTGATAGATAGACTCCGGGATTATGACACAAATATCTCTTCCTCGCTTGTCTCTGCTGTGGAGAAACTATCCCAAGAGGTCCAGCAACTCAAAGAAGATCTGTCCTACTCCCCACCTCGACAGAGCAGTGTCTCAGCTGTTAGGAATAAGCGTCCTTTGGCTCAAAGAAGGGGATACACACCACGGGCCACCCTATGGTTCTACCTGCGTGACCACGGAGAGGACATGATGAGGTGGGATGGCAAGCCTACTTCGACCCTACAGGCACGAGTACATGAACTGCAAGGAAGAACAGTCACTCAGGGAGGCTCTTCCAGGAAAGCTGCTGCTCCAGTGTCCAGCGAGCAAGTCCCCAGACAGAGGAGTAGAAGCGCAGATTTTATTTCTAAGTGTAATAGAGGGACTCCTGATTCACATTTACAGGAAGTGAGTTGTGACTGCCATGATCAGGACTAGAGGGGCCCTGCCTCCAGCCGGGTGGAGGAAAGGGATAACCGGGCTTACTGGACTGTGTGGATCCGATGGCCTGGCACGTCCGACCCACAGGAGTATAAAGCTTTAGTGGACACCGGCGCACAGTGCACCTTAATGCCATCAAACTATATAGGGGCAGAACCCATCAGCATTGCTGGAGTGACAGGGGGATCTCAAGAGCTAACTGTATTGGAGGCCGAAGTGAGCCTCACTGGGAATGAGTGGCAGAAGCACCCCATTGTGACTGGCCCAGAGGCTCCGTGCATCCTTGGTATAGACTACCTCAGGAGAGGGTATTTCAAGGACCCAAAAGGTTACAAGTGGGCTTTTGGTGTAGCTGCCTTGGAGACGGAGGAAACTGAACAGCTGTCTACCTTGCCCGGTCTCTCAAAGGACCCTTCTGTGGTGGGGTTGCTGAAGGTCAAAGAACAACAGGTGCCAATCGCCACCACAACAGTGCACCGGCGGCAATATCGCACCAACAGAGACTCTCTGATCCCCATCCATAAACTCATTCACCAACTGAGGAGCCAAGGAGTCATCAGTAAGACCCACTCACCCTTTAACAGTCCCATATGGCCAGTCCGGAAGTCTAATGGAGAGTGGAGACTAACAGTAGACTATCGTGGCCTGAATGAAGTCACTCCACCGTTGAGTGCTGCTGTGCCAGACATGCTAGAACTTCAATACGAACTGGAGTCAAAGGCGGCCAAGTGGTATGCCACAATTGATATTGCTAATGCATTCTTCTCAATCCCTCTGGCAGCAGAGTGCAGGCCACAGTTTGCTTTCACATGGAGGGGCGTCCAGTACACCTGGAATCGACTGCCCCAGGGGTGGAAACACAGTCCTACCATTTGCCATGGACTGATTCAGACTGTACTGGAACAGGGAGAAGCTCCAGAACACCTTCAATACATTGATGACATCATTGTGTGGGGCAGCACAGCAGAAGAAGTTTTTGAGAAAGGTGAGAAAATAGTCCAAATCCTTCTGAAAGCTGGTTTTGCTATAAAACAAAGTAAGGTGAAGGGACCTGCACGAGAAATCCAGTTCTTAGGAATTAAATGGCAAGACGGTCGTCGTCAGATTCCAATGGATGTGATCAACAAAATAGCAGCCATGTCTCCACCAACTAGCAAAAAGGAAACACAAGCTTTCTTGGGCGTTGTGGGTTTTTGGAGAATGCATATTCCAAATTACAGTCTGATCGTGAGCCCTCTCTATCAAGTGACCCGGAAAAAGAATGATTTCAAATGGGGCCCTGAGCAACGACAAGCCTTTGAACAGATTAAACGAGAAATAGTCCATGCAGTAGCTCTTGGGCCAGTCCGGGCAGGACAAGATGTAAAAAATGTGCTCTACACTGCAGCCGGGGAGAATGGCCCTACCTGGAGTCTCTGGCAGAAAGCACCTGGGGAGACCCGGGGTCGACCCCTAGGGTTTTGGAGTCGGGGATACAGAGGGTCTGAAGCCCGCTATACTGCAACTGAAAAAGAGATATTGGCAGCATATGAAGGGGTTCGAGCTGCTTCAGAAGTGGTTGGTACTGAAGCACAGTTGCTCCTGGCACCCCGACTGCCAGTGCTGGGCTGGATGTTCAAAGGAAACATCCCCTCTACACACCATGCAACTGATGCTACGTGGAGTAAATGGGTTGCACTGATCACCCAGCGGGCTCGAGTAGGAAACCCCAGTCGCCCAGGAATCTTGGAAGTGATTATGGACTGGCCAGAAGGCAAAGATTTTGGATTATCACCAGAGGAGGAGGTGACACGTGCTGAAGAAGCCCCACTGTATAACAAACTGCCAGAAGATGAGAAGCAATATGCCCTGTTCACTGATGGGTCCTGTTGCCTTGTGGGAAAGCACCGGAGATGGAAGGCTGCTGTATGGAGTCCTACACGACAAGTAGCAGAAACTGCTGAAGGAGAAGGTGAATCGAGCCAGTTTGCAGAGGTAAAGGCCATCCAGCTGGCCTTAGACATCGCTGAACGGGAAAAGTGGCCAGTGCTCTATCTCTATACTGACTCCTGGATGGTGGCAAATGCCTTGTGGGGCTGGCTGCAGCAATGGAAGCAAAGCAACTGGCAGCGCAGAGGCAAACCCATCTGGGCTGCCACATTGTGGCAAGATATTGCTGCCCGGGTAGAGAAACTGGTTGTAAAGGTACGGCATGTGGATGCTCACGTCCCCAAGAGTCGGGCCACTGAAGAACATCGAAACAACCAGCAGGTAGATCGGGCTGCCAAGATTGAAGTGGCTGAGGTGGATCTGGACTGGCAGCATAAGGGTGAACTATTTCTAGCTCGGTGGGCCCATGACACCTCAGGCCATCAAGGGAGAGATGCAACATACAGGTGGGCTCGTGATCGAGGGGTGGACTTGACCATGGATATTATTGCACAGGTTATCCACGAATGTGACACATGCGCTGCAATCAAGCAAGCGAAGCGGGTAAAGCCTCTGTGGTATGGGGGACGATGGCTGAAATATAAATATGGGGAGGCCTGGCAAATTGACTATATCACACTCCCACAGACCCGCCAAGGCAAGCGCCATGTGCTTACAATGGTAGAAACAACGACTGGCTGGCTGGAAACATATCCTGTCCCCCACGCCACTGCCCGGAACACTATCCTGGGTCTTGAGAAACAAGTCCTGTGGCGACATGGCACCCCAGAGAGGATTGAGTCAGACAATGGGACTCATTTCCGAAATAGCCTCATAGACACCTGGGCCAAAGAGCACGGCATTGAGTGGGTGTATCACATCCCCTATCACGCACCAGCCTCTGGGAAAATTGAAAGGTACAATGGACTGTTAAAAACCACACTGAGAGCAATGGGGGGTGGGACATTCAAGCACTGGGATACACATTTAGCAAAAGCCACGTGGTTAGTCAACACGAGGGGATCTGCCAACCGAGCTGGCCCTGCCCAGTCAGAAATCCTACATACTGTGGAAGGGGATAGAGTCCCTGTAGTGCACACAAAAAGTATGCTGGGCAAAACAGTCTGGGTTCTTCCTGCCTCTGGCAAAGGCAAACCCATTCGTGGGATTGTTTTTGCTCGAGGACCTGGGTGCACTTGGTGGGTGATGCGGGAGGATGGAGAAATCCGATGTGTGCCTCAAGGGGATTTGATTTTGGGTGAAAACAGTCAATGAACTGAATGGCACAATGTGAACTGCTATATAATATTGTGTGTCACCTCTGTGTTGTATCAATGATATCAGAGTACGAGCCTCCCAACCCATGGAAGATCAACTATGAAACAAGCCGTGCAGCAGTGATGGAACGATGACTGACTCGGTATGCAGCAACCCAACGCCACACACCATCTCTCCCACCCGGAAAGACTGATACAACAGATGGAGCCCAGAGTCATGGACTGCGTGAACTCAATGGACATTTTAATGGACATTTTACAGGGAAGATCCATGAACTAAGGGAATGATGTCTGTGTATTATGTTAAAGGATGGGAAGGGGAGGGGTGGTGGTTGGTACGGTTGTATTGCATCATATGGGACCTGGGCATGGTGTAAGTGGTATGGAATAAGGGGTGGAGAATGTGCTGGTTTTGGCTGAGAAGGGGTTAATTCTCCTCACTGTGGGGGTCAGCTACCTTTCCAGCTTCCCGCGCTCTGCCGCGTGGCGTGGCAGGGGGGGCTGGGAGGGGCAGGGCCATGGTGGGGGCGGCTGACCCCGACTGGCCAATGGCAGGTTCATTCCATACCACGTGACACCATGACCAGTATATTGAGGGGGGGCAGTGGCAGCGCGCAGGCGGCGCGGCGTCGGGTCGGCGGGCGGTGAGCGGCTGCGGCGCGTGCGGTTTGTTCCGGCGGTTCGTTCCCCCTCTCCCCTCCCTTCCCCCCTCCCTCGGGGCTTTGCGCCTCTCGTTGTTCTCCTTTACATTGCATTTCTACTGTTGTTTCTTTTAATTTTCATTATTAAACTGTTCTTATCCCAACCCACGAGCGTTACCCTTCTGATTCTCTCCCCCATCTACCGGTGGGGGAGTGAGCGAGCGGCTGTGTGGGGCTGAGCTGCCGCTAAACCACGACATCATCTTCAGCGGTTCCATTTGGTGTTACAAATATGTTGTTGTCACATTGTAAGTGCTCTCCTGAAATGGAGCATATGCTTCACTGGAAATACTTTCAACAAGGGGACTACATACTTGTGCGAAGTAATGTAGCCTGAAATAAATCCTCATCTGGATCACAGTAACTCTGAGCACCTCAGCAGATTTGTCTAAGTCAAAGCAACTGTGGTAACCTGGACCATAGTTTGGCCTTGAGTTTGTGAAGAACATGAACATAATGTCTGAGAAATTTTTCGAGATCTGCTCTTCTTAATACATCCAAAAAAAGTGTGCAATACTGCATGACACCAAAACCTTTCTCTCCTTCTCTTCCATACTTAAAGTATGGATCATTCACAATCTTCTAGTATTTATGTCCTATTAAAAAGTTTGAAAAGATGGACATTGAATGGATAATGTCAACAAGCAGTTGTGTCCAAAAAAGGAAGCTACAAATGAGAGGCATAATGTTACCGGTTAAATGAACTTATTTTCTCAAAGAGTCATTGTTACATAACAAATGCCTAATGATAAATCTGATATATGCAGAACTAAATCTTTGCTTAAAGGGAGCAGTGCTAATTGAATTACATTGGTATAAAGGTGGTGTAAGAGAAGTGTCCCCAGTGTCTTTCCACTTATATCCCACTGTTATTTAATAATTTTGTGAGTAGTTTTTTTGGTTGGGGTGTTTTTCTGGGTTTGTTTTTTTTTGGTGTCTCCCCCCTGCTCTGAGGCTTCAGTTTCCTTATTGTCATCTATTCACTTCCATATGGTGTTTTTTCTAGTTGGCAAGCCCTACAGCTGGCTTCGATGGAGGGATCAGCTGTAAGAAGAGTTAGAAAATGAGATACATCTGCAGGGCTTTTCATCTTCCCAAGCAGTCTGAGGACTGAGTGAAGGGGCTTTAGGGCTGAGAGTCTGAGTTCCTGTTGCCTGAGCAAAACCACTGTCTTGGCACTAAGAGACATGGGTACCAGACAGTGCGCATCCTGTCCCATTTTGACGCATGCCAAAATGATGGCATCTGAATAATACCACTATAGTCCTGGTGTCTTGATCAGTTTAAGACATCTGTTAGGCTGCTCAGCTTAGGTAACTAAGGTGCTGACTTGGCTCCGTGATTTGACAGAAGCCAGGAGATGCTGTTGAATGTGAGGGATTCTGATTTCTTATAAGGAGCTGTATGATCTTTGGATCCAACTTGGCAAACTTACTTCTCACCCAGCTTTCCTCTTTGTGTCTTCATGGTCAGCCACATCTTCAGGGTGTTCCACACAGTGGAGAGACAGTGTAGGGTCTGTAGACACTCAGGTATAGCAGATCATGCACTGCAGGACCACACATTCATCTTTCTTTCTGATATTTGGCCAGAACTAGCATGTTTAAGTCCCTCTTGCAATGTACTGTGTTGAAGAGTCCTGGTACAATCTTTTAGAGGCAGGTGGGACTTGGCCAGAGTGAGGGTGCCCGCTAGAGATACTACCGGGGATGACAGCAAAATTGCAAGCATTTTTAGGCATTAGTGTAGATACTTAGCATTGTATTTGGAATATGCTGGAATTGAGCCCATTTTACATTTACTTTAGTTTATCAGGACAAAGACATAGTTTGTGTTTCTTTCATGTTAGTCGTGACTCCATGTCCCTCTTATGGACATCCTCATTCAGATGGGCTCAAGCTTCATCTGTTGTGTCAGAGGACAGCTACATTACTTGCTTGTTTGCTGCAGACCTGATATTTGCTTTGACTATGTACATAACCTACAGGACTGGTAACAAACTGTGATTGCAGTTACCCTGGAATAAACCTGGAGTGATTCTGGTGGAGCAATTACTTTTCCTCAGCCATTCAAGACAGAAAGGGCCCCTTCATCTGCAAGTTAGTATCAAACTGAGGACAGAAGGCAGGGAACTGCTTTCTAGCTGAATTTCTGAGGACACGACAACCTCTTAGAGCAAGGTCAGCCAATGGAGAGGGAAGCTCATGTCCAAGGACACCGTTCCTTGTAATAAAGCTAGGGGATGGTGTTTAATGTAAAAAGGTCTCCAAATGAACCTCAGGCAAGAGTAGCATCTCCTTGACTCTAAGTTACTGCTGACTGGGCATGGAACAGTCAAATGATGTTAATTATAAAACAGTGGAGGCCTCCAACAAAACTAATGCCTCACAAAGACATGATGCTGGACTTAATTAAAGCCAAACTAACAAACAATATGTAACTCTGTTCTGTAATTGGTTTATTTTTGTTGTGTGAGTCTGCATGTGATTATTCTTATGTGCATTAGTGCTAGTAGCTGGGACTGTACCAGTGTTTCACTGACCTCAGCTTAAAATATTTCTGCAGTGTCCAGGTTCTCTTTTCATTGGTTTGTGATGAAGTAGGCATACAAGAAGAAAGCTCTTCCCCGTCACAAAGCTGTTATGATCTGACCAGTATTTTTGCTTATGGGTTTAATAGAGGCACCCAGGTGAAATGACCTGATTTATTTCATAGGAAATGGTGTTTTTCTCATTATGAGGTAGCACTGCAGGCAACTCAGACCATTGTGGAGAACTAGTTCCTGCGATGTGAAGAGGCAGGGTGGGTTGAAGGGTTGAGAACAAAAGCCATCTCCCACATCAGACCTAATTCCCAGACAGGGCTGGAGAAAGTTTGTAGTTTTCATCACAGCTGTTTTTCAGTGCATGCCCACTGCTGAGAACAGAGTTTAGTTGTGTAATAACACTAGGAAAAGACTTATTTCTATCTGAATGACATTTCAGGTATGTTTAGGCCCTTTCCCACTCTTTTCCTGGCTGAGTAGCTGGCACTGTTGGATCATTTTTCTGAGGAGCTGCTGCTCTGCTGTGACAACAGCCAGGCGCTTAAGCAGGAACCTGCACTGAGACCATGCAGGATCAGAAGTCAGCCAGGCAGCTGCATATTGCTGAACATCACCAGATCAGACTGTCAGTGTCAAAACAAACCATAAAAAATGATAAAGTACTGCACACCTTGTTGGGATGGTTACCTGGGATGTTCTGGCTTGCAGAGTTATGGCAAATGTCGCTGATTTACTGGTGACAATGCTAACACTGTACATGTAAGAAAAAGTGTCATATTTTTTGGACAGGCATTTAGAACAGTTTGTACAAATCATCTTGAGCTGTGGAGGACACAGTGTCTGTACATCTTTATGGTACCTGAGAAATGACAGCTATCTGAACATCCCCTGGGGGCTTTTGCCACAGGCTGTGCATCCAAATGCTGTCTACTCATAGTGGCTTAGTGCTGGTGGGGAGGAAAGTCATTCCAGAGGCAAGCTGAGTGAGATTTTATATTAAGGACTGTGCTCTAGTCTCTGGCCTCCCTTCTTTAGATTTATTCCATTATTGAGCTTGCTTGCACTTAGAGTAAAGGAACTGAAATCCAAAGTAGTTCAGGAAATGTGCACTGGAGCTGGAGTTGACCCCAGAGGTTATGGATTTGTTGCTTTGTTTGCCATACTAACTGAATGTGTTCCACTAGTGATTTCTATGCCAAGATCTCAGATGGTTTTGGTAGTATGTTGAATATATGTATATAGAGAAGTCAAGACAAATGTAACCATAAAGGCTTATCTGACCTTTACAGGTAGCTGTTCAATGGCAGAGTTTTGGACACTGGTAGGATTTGTCTTGTAGCTGCTCCCTGCGTTACACAGAGGACATCAGACTCCAGCCAGAGCTGGCAAGTTCCCACAGTGCTAGGATCCTCCATCCTTTAGTACCACTTTCACCATCTTACATAGGCTGAGGTAATTTTATTCTTGGATTAAGTCCATTGTTTCTGCCATTTTTCTTGGATATTAAGTACCAGCTTAAGAGTGGGGAAGGTTTTTCCTCTGTGTAATCTGTAGCTGGTATCGTGTAACTTAGCAGAATTTGCTACTGGATCATGATGGGCTGCAGCTCATGAAGTGATGTGTGGAGTTCTGGTTCTGTTCTCCCGAGCTGCTGCTCTGCTCTATGAATTTTGAACTTAATCTCTGCCTGCTCCTCTTTTTCTGTTCCCTCCTTTACTGATCTTACTGAATTAGATAAAAATACCTTAGGGCAGGGATGGTCTATTGCTCTGGGAGAAATCCTACCTTTCCTGATATGAGTAACAAAACTGGACTTTGTTTGAATCTGGAGCCTAGATTTCACCCTGCGTGTTTATACAGTGCTTACCAAAATGAGACCTTGATCTCTGTTGGAATCTTAAGGTGAATTAATAATAACAAAGGAGACCAAAAAAATGTATGGGAAAGTTATTTCCTTTTGTTTTTATGTGATGCTGGATGCCTGTCTGTTTCTGTGGTGTTGTGGATCTGCCTTACCCTTCTGCTCAGTATTTTCTCTTAAGCAGTTTCCAAAGGCACTGGTTTTAGCTTTGGATGTGCCAACATAAATGTGGAGATGAGCGAAGTCATTCCCAGGTTACACCTATCTAGCTGAGTCTGCATCTGGGAGCTGAGTGTTATCCACAGGGTACCAGTTCAGGATCATAGCAGTAAAACTGTTAACCCTGTGACATCCAGTGCCTGGAGGAATCAGAGCTGCTTCTGCTACATAACACAACTGTTCCCATCAGGTACTAGGTACTGTACCAAGTGCATGCTATCGAGGCTCTCCCTTTGTTGGGAACATGAATAGGGTAGCTTTATCTTTCTGCTGCTTCCATTTCCATGCATTCTGAAAAACTTACTGTTCTCATTATGAGAGAGATTCCTTATATTACAGGTCTAATTCTCAAGAGTACTTCAGTGTATCCTCAGTCTTAGCTGAGTCTTGGGTTCGATAAGCATAGCTCCTGCAAGAGCCAGAGTTGTACTAATCAAACTCATAGTCTAAATGGTGTTAGAAGGAATGTTGGCAGTCTTGGGCAGTACTACATACATGGTAGATCACAGTGACATTAATAATGATGCATTTTTGCAGTCACTAGTGTTAGATCATGGATCTTTTCCTCTCTCAGGCTTTTTCTGGAAGTAGTGTCTTAGGTGAATTTGAAGCAATACACATACTGGAAATGGCAAGTTCTCTGGATGCTGGCCTTGGGGTATCTCTAACTGGGTAGCCTTATAAATAAACAGTGCTGTCTCTGGGATTCCTTGGAATAGAAGTGTGGTGCCCAGGGTATTTCTGCTCTTGCTGAGCTACGCTCCTCTAAATACCCTCTTGCTGCTGTAGCTGATGCAAGATGCTTCTGCCAAATGTGACTGTTCTCCAGAGCATCTCACAGATTCATTTTCTTTGGCTTTACTTTGAGCCTGTTCTCAAGCTACCATCATGCTGACTCGTACATACAAACAGTCATGGCACTTGTTTCCAAGAAGAAAATACAAAAAAAGGCACTCTAGGAGAGCACGAAAGGGCAGAACTGGCCTAGCTGTGGAATCTTGGCTATTCCATTCCTGTTGTTTGTTCATCAGTTCCCAGATTAGTAACAGGAGCTTTTGGTCTGTGACTTCAATTTCTGACGTGGCTTTTTTTTAAACGTTCTTCTGACTGCTTCACCAAGCATTTCTAGTTGTTCCCTTTCATTCACTGGGTCTTTCACTAGAAATACCTGTTTGCAACGTTTGGGTGTTTTTCAAATGCTTTTTTTTTTAGCATATGCCTTTTCTGCAAGTAAATATTGCAAGTTGACATGCACTATGTTTCACCCATAAGCCTATCTAAATTTTTCGTGTCTACTCATCAGTTGACTGATGACACTTTGAAAATTTAGTTGAGTTGTTGATTGGCTGGGATACTAATTTGACATGAAACAGGTTTTCATGGAGCCATTCCAAACTTTCCCAATGTTTTGATTGACAACTATCATGTCTGATAGAATACTGACAACAGGTGTCCTTTTTGCCAGCAGTGGTCTTAAACTGGCTGCCAACGTGTAGTGTTTGCCAGCATACCACAAGTTTTATGCTGGGCTATTTTAAGACTATGTTCTGTAAAAGAGCTGAGACACTTTTAAAATACCTACTAGCATCTAATGGAAACTACACATGACTAGAATATGCAAAGCTGTGAAGCACGGTTGGTATAACTTGTTGAGTTGCATGCTACTCCTTTGTAGAGCAAAATATGAGTATTTTGAACATCAGTCGGTCAAGACAGGTACTTCACCCAGAGCAATACTTTACCAGGTGCTTCAGATCAAGGTGTAAAATCCTATTAAATAATTATATGGTATCATTACTTAGAGACAATTTCCTCTGAATTCCTAGCCGTTAATATTTGGCTGTCATCCTGGAGCCTGAAGGTAGATATTTCATATCCTACTTAGTGTCACTGTGAATGTTTTCTCATTATCTGTATAACCATTGAATCCTTCTCTCAATCCTCCAATGTGCTTCGTTATATCTTGTAGTGCTTGTTTTACTTTTATCTTGTACGGTGTGTTGGGGGGAGTATCTCAGCAGTTGGAGGGAGGGGATATGTTTTTGTAGGGAAGAACAATCTCTGCCTTTTCAGATCTCCTGCCTGACTTGTGATTTTGCTTCGTGTCTTGTCCTTCTGTAACAATAGAAGGAAGTTAAAAGTGGCCAGATGGGAATTGGCTAATTCACATATTTGGGGAAAAGGCCACCACCATGAACGTTCATAATATAGAGCTGACTGTAAAAGCCTTCTTTAAGTCTTTAATGGGTTTCGGAAAATCACATTGTCTAAGGGGAAACTATTCATTTGTACGGGCTGCTGCTGGAAAAGCACTGAACGAGCTGGGAAGCAGATGCATCTTCTGGCTATGCATTCTGTTCTCTACTGAAGATATGAAGAGTTCTGTAACCTTTTTAGCAAAAACTCACTTCCACAGAAAAGAAAGGACTTGAAAATATTGCAGATATTTTTCCCTACTAAGATATTTCAGTATAGAGTGTAGGTCACAATCAGGATATCAAAGGGATTACCAACAGGAACAGGTGTATTTCACAAGTTTAATATGTAATTGTTTTAATATGTTTTCTAGAGCAGGTCTTATCAGCTGTTTTTGAACTAAGATTTTCCATGACACTTGGTGCAACTTTGATCAAACTGTCACCTTTCCTGTTATCCCGAACTATCTTCTATAATTTACACCACAGTGAGCACAAATGAAGAGATGTGTCCTTTGTGGTGGAGGAAGGAAAAGAACTACGAAGACTGGATCTAGTACAAATCCAGTGAGACAAAAAATAACTTATCAATGAACCTTCTTTGTTAGAATGACAGGTTTTTCTGGTGAGGTTGGAAGGTCTGAAGTACTGTACTTCGGTTCTAGTTCTGAACTTGCAGCAGTGGAGAAAACTGGAAAAATCTGTGTGCTTTAGCCTAGAGAACCTGAAAAATGCAGTGTTTCTGTGTTTAAGGAGTTTTTATAGGTCAGGCTTTCATTAATTCCATTAAGTTTTCTAATCTCATTTCAGCCGAGCATTTATGTTGCAAAGTAATGCCAAAGGATTAGCCAAGCTGGAGTTAGCATTGCAACCTACAGGCATTAACTTCTTCAGTGCCAATGGATTACCAGGAATAGGAGAAATGCCAGCGTCTGCCTGGTGTGAGCTCATGTAACGCAATAGTATGTGCAGAGCTCTGTGGTGGCTCATAAATGCCAATGTGTTGCTCCATAGAGAGCATTAAAGCTAAATCTGGAAAGAGACATCTTTCTGATTATTTCTGATTCCTAGCTAGTTGATTTATTTGTTATAGGCTGGTTTTTTGTATTCCCAGGATGGCTTCTCAGCATTTGAATAAATCTTGTAGTATAACTTAGCTTCAGAAATTAAAAAGTAAACTGTTTATTCCTCTCTGCCCAGCCCCATTGGCTGTCCACAAAGGAGTCTTTCAAAGAAAATGGGCACATGCTTTAAGTTTTCAAGTAGCTCAAACAGTAATTGCACTGTGGGTTATTGTTAGAATTACAATGACAGAGGCTAATTAAAAAGAATGCTATTGCCTTTTAGGAAGAAAAACAAGTTTAATTGGTAACATCCCAGACATGTTCTGCCAGAGTCTTCCTCTCATCTTTTCCTAACTGGTTTTGATTAATGTAATTTTAACTATAATTTCTCTGTGTAACTTGGCTTCTAAGATTCTTTCTGCCAAATTGCATTATTGTTCTCTGCTTGATGGAACTGTTTACAAATGTCATTTTCAGAATACTGTTGTGGGAAGACACTGTACTATTGCTGCTACTTAGTGTTCTTTCTCACTAGCAAGCAGATAAACCAAAATTTAAGAAAAGTAAGGTAAGGAGAAAAAAGCCTCTTTTCTGTGCATCCTGGAGTGTTTACACCGTGCTAGAGGCAACTAGTTGCAGAGTAACTGTATGCACGCTACATTTGTTTTGGTATAACCTACAGATCATCAGTTTAAAGCAAAACCTTGTAACTGAGTAGCAAGGTGGATACGGGCATGTGCTGGGATTTTATCCCATACCAGGGAGGAGTTTACCTCTATTTTTCAACTCCCTTCCATTAGCTGCCTTTGTTCTGATCCTGCAGTCCACACTGATCTATTCCAGGAGCTAAGTTCCTGTGGTCCATCCTTCTCTCTGTCCCTTGTTTCATGAAGGTTATCTTGGGATGTGGGTACCTAGTACCTAGAAAAAGTGTCTGTTCTAAAGCAGAATGGATTTTTGTATTGCAGAGTATAGGCACGAAAATATGATGGTACACGGTGGTACTTATAGGGATATAGGGAAATAAAGAGTAGTAGTATATTGGCATACTATGTTTTGATTTCTAGAGTTAGAAGGGTCTTACCAGTGCTCTAGAAACTGCAGTTCTCACTGGAACCTATAGAGTTTGTTTTGCCCTGACTCAGCTTCAGGAGGGTATAATCAGAGGACTGTGGCTTAAACACCTTTTTTACTTAGTCTTAATCCACCATGACGATATCTTCAGCTCAGCTTGACTAACTTGCTGCTGGGGAAATGAATGGCCTTGGTTCAGTGACTTCATGTGTTGTAGATGCTGTCTCCATATGTAAAGTGAGGAAAATCCAAATGTGTAATCCTCCAGCAGCTTGTGACAGATATGTGTTTATTGTATGAAACTTGCTGGGGTTTTGGAAGAAAAACAAGTTTTTCTTTTTCTTCCATCTTCCAAAACTCCCACCAAAGTTTAGGTAGGACATAGGCACACAGCTGGGTTCTGCTAGGCTGGACATCAAGTCCTGCAGTGCTATGGGCTAGTCCACACATTGGTCAGCATCTGATTGATTCACTTTCCAGGTGTCCAGTGCATAGAGCCTTCAATATCTTGGCACCTCAGCTGGACAGTACTGAAGTGAATAAGGCCTCTCCCTGTGTCTTGGCTATGGTTGTGACCCTCACCCGTACAGTTCCCATTACATGGCATCCTGAAAACTTCAATGGGATTTAATGTATAACAAGTGTCTGGTAGGCCTGCACCCTATGACAGTGGCTACAAGAGAAGCTGAAAGAGGCGATAGAGGTAGTGCTCTTACTAAGAGCACTGAAAGCTTTGCCAGTGAGAAACAGTGTTTTGCAGATGTCTGTTAGACAAAACAGTGACCAGATGAGCTTGGTTGCTGTGTGCTGAGGAGCTCAAGGAGGTCTCTAGGTAGTATGGTGCTTCCTGGAGCTACCACAAAGGCCAGAGGATCGCAGCTGCTGCATTGGCCTTCAGTGAGACTATGCTGTGCTTTTTCTCCACAGCTATTTACATTTTAAGGATGGCTCAGATAGAGCTGAAGGTTGCTATTGTGCCTGCCTTTTTAGCTATGGTATTAAATTAGGAGAGGTTCCTGGGGCTTTTTCTTGCTTTTGAGTGTCCAGCAGGAGCTGAGCTTCAAGCCTCCGAAAGTTGGTTCCGAAATCTCTTGGAAGAAGTGTGCGTGTCTCTGTGTGTCCCAGGGCAACGAGCTTCTTGTTTTGAAGCCTGCCTCAGCAGAGGGGAAGTCTGTGTTTCCAGTAATGAAAACCGTCATAGCTCCAAATGAGTCCCTTGCGTAACTGATAGATGGGTGCAGAGCGGAGCTTGATTCAGCCTCTGAAAAGAAATAATAAACTAAAAAAAAAAAATAAAATTCCTCAAAGTCCCAAGTTTCAGACTCAAAATAAAGTACTGATTAACTGCAAGCCTGCTCATACATACAAAACTCTGTATGACAGCTGCAGCAGAACTTCTTTTCCTAGTAGAGTCATTCCTTTGCCTCAGCCTAATTCCCTTACCAATGGAGATTAACCTTCTGTGGACAGCGTATGCATTTCCATATTACCTCTGTTGGCAGCCTATGAGATAACGTTAGCCTTTTGCTAATCTGAGTTCGCAAGTGAACCAAGCCCATAGATTCAAACTCTTCCGATCTTGAGGGGTGGGGGAAAAGGGATCGCATACAAATGCATATTTTTCTGGCTTGTGGACACTACTAAAGATTACTGGGGACAAAATCCTGCCTTCATTTACAGAAATAATATTTATATTCAATTTTGGGCCTGTTCCGCTGTTGCATAACTCCCCAGGTTTCAGTGGGGCTCCAACAGCTGGGAATTTGGCATGTCTTACCTTATAGTGTGTTGTTTTTAATTTTCTTCTGTATGGTTCAGAGCAGTTTGAGCACGGCATTAGAAAATCTGGGGCATGTGGGCTCTATTTCCAGCAGCATGGTGGGGGTGTCTGCATATCTGGGCACTAGTTAGCACTCACATCTTCTCTGTCTGTAAAATTTCCCTGTATTACTTAAGTCAGGATCTGGAGAGGAGCAAGGTGGAACAGTAGGAATACTTATTACCATGATATGCTGAGAGAGTTACCTCACTCTCTTGAGATGATTGTATGGGCACACAAATAGAAGGTTTTGCATATGCAGGAATGGTACCGAACATGCATGAGGCTGGTGTAGCCCGTTGCTTGATAAAGGTTTCTATGGAGAAAGTGGTTTTGTGCCCATGCCTCCAGCTTTTTATCATTCTTGGTCCCCTACCATGCAGTATTATCCAGGACCTTCTCTAAGAGACCTTCTTCCATGTATTTCAGCACTACTCAGGACAATAGAGATCAGGCTCTGAGAAAGACCTACAATGAAAACTTTCTCAGCTCACTGGGGATGTTTTTAGCTTCTCCTCTCCATGTCTCTAAAAACAGAGCGCCAAAAACAACACTGAGTCACTCCAAGCTTGCTCTTCCCCAAAGCACAAGCATGTTCCCCACCCCACCCACATCCAGATATGTATTGCTGCAAAGAGCCGTGAGAAGGGGTGCAGGCTGGATGCTGATCCCATTCCTGATGATGCCTGCATATGTTTTTTGTAGCTGCATGTTGCATGGTTCTTTTTAGCTGTGGCACATCATCTGTGCAGGTGCTCCATCATGCATTACAGAGGGGATGGATGGAAAGGAAAGGGGTTGTAAAGATCTCATGTTTAAATTGATTTGGCTCACTTTTGCCTGGACTGAGAAGCATTCATATGAACAGCCTGGCTGGATGGATGTTATAAGCAACTGTGGTACATTCAGGGCTGCATTACAGCTTCAGAAGGATGTTTCTAGAGTGCCTTGCTGAGCAGAACTGGGCTGTTTGCTAGTGGATTACCTTTCCATAAGTATGGGCTTAGAGGAAAATTGAAAGAAACCTTCGTGTCACTGAAAGCAAAAGTTGTTAGCAACAGAAGTCTGAATGTTTTATGGACTCCTTTTCTGTCACTCAGAATACTTACAAACTGGATTACAGGGACATGGTGGAAAAGTCTCTTTGTCCAGTTCATGGACATGGCATTGGAATAGATATAAGCTTGAAATGGGCCAAGGAGAAGGAGTAGGCTGGGTCACACCCCAGCTGCCCTGCAGACAGCTTGGCCAAGGCACCCCACCAGGAGACGTTTACTGCTGAGGACAGCTGTGTTTGTGCCTATCCCCATGTATTCAGGGGATATCCCAACTGCCCCCAGCCCCCTTAAGTCCTGTAGCTCCTACCAAGTGGACTCTCTGCCTCAGTGTTTTAGTTTGCTTCAGTATTCAGTGGCACATGATTTATGAGCTGTGCTCTCTGATTTATGATCTGTATGGCTGGCAAAGAAAGCAGGATTAGGCACTTGGCTATTGTGCAAACAGGGATGACACATAGTATCCAAAGAAGAACACAGGAAAGATAAAATTACACAGATTGTTGAAATACTCTCCTCAACTGTGTTGCTCATGTGGATGAGTAAAAGAAGAATAAGGGTTGTTGGGTTTTGTGTGCAAGTTGCTTTTTAACTCCATTTTTTCCCTCCATTTGTGCTTTGTTCAGCCCAGCCAGCAGTGCTGGATGCTTTACTGTAATTTGCAATTCTGAATTTGGGCATTAACATAAAACTGTTCTTTGGGTTTCTACCAACTGATGGAATTGTTTTATATTTTCCTTTCCCAAGCTCCAAATAAAGTTTGCTTTTCTGACACACCATGAAACTTGGGCTTCTGACTTACTGGATATTTTATTACTTTTTAAACATTTTCCTGAATGTGTGTTTGAAAAAATCACTTTCTTCATACAGTACTTGTTAAACCTCAGCAGTGGAGATTCAGCCATGAAATACGTGAGAGGAGCTAAACTGGGGAGGGGAAGTATTACAGACTTGGGGTGTGTACTGTCCTGTGACAGCAGTACAAATTTGAAGTGATTTCACTGAAACTTGTGGTGTAATTAAGAGCAGAATCTTACCTCTTTAATTTCATCAAAGTGAATAGCACGCGGTTATAAGCAATAACCTCTTGAACAGAGGATACATTTGATCAGTGTCTTTGCTGCTGAGCAGTGTGGCAATCACTGTTCTTTGTTTAATCTTTTGTATGAATAATAAGTCCTTCTTTACTTCTACATAGGAATTTCTGCTAAAGCAAAGCAATTTTTTACTCTGCTGTTAAAGTGAAGTATTTTCCTTTAAATACCAGAAAGTTCATCTATGCACAAATGAAAATTAACTTGGAGGTCTGTTTTCTGAGACGATGGGGGAAGCAGAGAGCAGTTAGAGATCCAGCTCTGGTACAGTGACACCAGCCCAAACTGTGATCACTGGGAGCTCAAAACCAAGAGTCTTCTGTGGAAGATGCACTTTCATATTGTAGCCTGGAAGGAGGAAGGTCAGCATTTGAGAATGCCTTACAGGGCTGAAGGTAGGGAGACACAAGCACATAATACTGCTCTAGAAAGATGTTTAGGATGGTAGGCTGAGGAACTCAGGAACTTGGGAGAGCGTCAGAAGACCTAGTACATCCAAAGGTCCAAGGTGCAAGCAAGGATCTGAGATATTCAGGCCCAGATTTTTCAAAGGATCCAGCTCACCTTAAATTTAAGGAAGGCTAAATACCTAAGTGTACTTGAGGTTGTGGGCAGACCTGGCACAATGCTTCCTAGGGCATGGGTGGAGTTGGAAACCAGTGGCCCAACACGGTCAGACTGTTCTTGCAATGAGAAGGATATGAGGAATATCTGGAGTTGAGACAGGAGTAGGAGACCTGAGGCTGAGGGCACTAACTGCTATTCAGCAAGAAGCTACTCTCCCATGGTCTGCTTTCAGTGCCTGCTGCTCTAGGTGCCTTATGACCTCCCTCAGCAGCCACCACTGTGGATTTCTAGGGCTATGACATAGGGAAAACAAATGTTTGGATCATGAAGGTTTTACCATGCCTTGCCTGTTGTCCTTGCAATTACGCCTACGTCTGGCTTCCTACCCCAAGCTCACACAAACAACCTTGTGGGTCTACCCTCAAGTTTCCCTGAGTGCCAGGGATCCTTGCTGACTGAGACACCCGCCCCTCATTTTCTTCCCCACCATGCGTGCAAAACAAAAACACTGCAAGTGGAGACGGTAGAATAGAGCTGCCCTTAACAGTAAAGGTAAAACCCCATATAGTACTTACTCTTTGTGCTAAAATTTGGTGTCACCAAGATGTACAATGTGGCCTGAACCAAACTGCAGAAATGCATACAAATTGGAAGAAAAGTCTTTTTAATATGAAAAATTGTGTTATGTGAAGGTTGCTTTGCAATTGCCCACAAAGAAGCGGTAGAGAGTGTAATTCAGCGACCACTTACCATGGAGACAGTGTTAAAGATGGCAGTGGGCAGATGCTGAGTGACAGCAGAAGGACTGGAGCAAGCCTGGGAAATGAGGTGGGTCCCAGACCCTGGTGAGATCTAAAAGTAGCAGGAACTGTCAGCAGAGAGGCGAATAGCTGATCGTAACGTATTACCTCCATGAAAGTCTAACACTTCCAGCTCTTGAATGTTGTCTGCCAGCATGCCTGTGTTGTCTATCAGCATCCCCACCCACTAATTTTGGAAAGAAGACTGAATTATTTTTTATGGTGCCCATGGAAGGTCATTGACCTGAGGTTTTAGTCTCTGCTGTGTCATCAACTGGCATTTGGCTGGTAACATTCATTCTCTGTTAGTATATTAAGGGCATAGTTAAGAAAAGTGTAGTGTAAGTGGATCAAATACTTTAAGACAGCAGCTTAAAATTTTCCATTTGCCCTTCCCTTCAGCAGAAAACTAAGTATTGAACTAAAAAAAAAAAGGGTGTGAAAATATCCACTTTGCTTAAAAGTCCTTTTTTTTTTTTTTACTTGCTGGCAAAAGACCAGCCTCCTTTACCCACCCCCCTTCACTACTTCTCACTTTGTAGATGAAAACTGGACTTTTCACCCCAGCTTTAAAAAATCCTAAACCCTAAACTTGGGGTGACTGTTCTAAACCATGTGATTTCTGGAACATGAAAGAGAATTAACTCTTCAGGAACTAGCACTTCGCTCCCATAGGCTTCCAGCCCCCTGGGTATATTGAGAACAGCATATACTGTAGCTAAGGTCTGTGGCAACAGTTTTTTAGGCTTGTGCAATTATCTTGCCAGAGGCAAAGGATATTCCGGGAAATCAGCCAGGAGAGACTTACAATAAGCAGGGCAAGTGGTATAAATGTAAGAATAGGGTGGGATGCTTGGATGTGGCAACAGTTGGCCTAGGATTATGTTCAAACTGCGTGGCAGCCTCAGAAAAGGAAGCTTGAGTGAAGGCATTTATAAATACTAGGGTTTTGTATAGACCTATCCTATTAATATTAAGAAGCTTGAGGGGACAAAAAAAAGATAAACATGTTACTCTTGGGCCATAAAGACGGTTGGATCAAAACTCGGGTACATACATCATCAGTTTCCAAGTAAAAAGGATCTGGCTTTCTTCGGTACTGCTCACATGACAAAGAATAGCAAGCCAAAGCACTATAAAGCAAACAAGGAGGGAACACACGTACCAAAGCAGCCAGGATGTTCAATTTAATTACTAGTTCTCCTTTATTTCTGCTTTCTGTGCTAGAACAGAATGGAAGGGGCAGAACCTCTGGCTCTGGCCAAGTGTCCTTTCTTCATTGAACTTAAGCTTTATTATTTTTTTCATGCATGCACAGGAGATCCAGTTCCAGCACAGATGAGCTGATCTGTGATCCAAGCATGTAAGTGCATCAAGCAGCAAGGGAGTGCAACAAGAAAGGGTTAAAAGAGAAATAGGTTTTAATGTGTATAAGTATGGGTGTTGGAGGGATCATGCACCTCTGCTAAACAGGATGCCAGAAGATTTATTTACTCACGTAGAAAACAAGGCACACACAAAGAAAGTTGTTCTGCAAAGTCCTCTGATGAAGAAAGCAGCTGAGAGATGAAGTCCAAGGGAAGAGAAAAGAGAAGAAAACAAACTCACGGAATCTGTACATTCCAGTCATAACATCCCAAAAGGAAAAAAGCTTGCTATGAATAAAGGAAAAGAGAAAGGTATTTGGTGAAATAAGTCCTTACGTGTTTCTCTTAAAACCACCAAATGCCTTCAACTCCAGTTCCTTTTCATGCCAAGTATGTTGAAGTAACCACATTGTGCTGTTTGAAAGCAAGCATACTCATTTAAGAACTGTATTGCTGCTGAGGCTTCATGTCTGCTCAAGCCCAGCGTTTGCTGGTTGAGTAGAGGCCCTTCTGCATGAAGCTCAAGGTGGAGTTGGGAACACTGCCGCCCAGAGAATAGTCCCGAGCTCAGGCAAGGCATTCATCTACAGGTTGAGTTTGTATACTTAGCACTCCACCCAGTGTGGCCTCTTGGCTCTGCATCCAACTAGTTAAATTCCTCTAAAGTGTAAATGTCAAGCTCACCTTCCCGCAAAAGGATTCCCGTTTTCACCTTCATCACATTCCCTTCCAGCTTCTCCTTTCCATCATGGCAAGCACTGGAGAAGTAGCCATCTGATGGTCACAACTCCACCCAAACCAAAGCCAAAAGCCACAAAGAAATATCAGCGCTAACTCCTGCTAAAGCAGCTCTCTGGGGTATCGTTGGGAATGTGCTGGAGCTGGCCATGCCTGTATCTACCTAAATGCAGTGATTGCTGTCTATCTTCTCTGCTGTTATTCAGCTTCTTTTTACTTGCTACTGCTGGTGCCAGACCCTGAATGGATATCCAGTGCCCAGGGCTGGATTGTCAGGGGTTGCAGCCCCCTCTGTTGTTGATGCTGCTTAGATGTGGTAGTGGTGAAAGATGTTCCTTTTTTGATGTGTACTAGGCTAATGAACTGAGCATGCTGATTTGGCAGGGATTTGGGAGCTGAAGGAACCCAGGTGTTGCTTTCTTCCTCTGCCCCAGTTCCTCTGTGAGAATGGTGGGATGTATGAAAAGCATAAAACTATTCCATAAAGAGTCTTCATCTCTGTAACTTATTCAAACAGGCAAGGTGCAAATGAGAAATGAAGGAAGAGGGAAGAAACAACTGTGTTACTACCCATGTTCTCTTACCCTTCTTGGGAGCTGTGTTTCTCCTGTTCCTTTGTTTGGGTTGATTGTAAAGTTAAATCACAATATGCTGTGGAACAGCCTTTATTACATTTTCTCCTTAAAAGGAAGAGATGGTTGCAGGGACACTTTTATGAAGAACCTGTTCGAAAGTAACCCAGGAGAATGAAACCAACTTCCCAGTCTTTGAAGCCTCATCAGAAGTAAATGTATGAAATCTCTGAACCTTAGGGGTTGTGCTATAGTAGGAGTATTGGTCATCCTTTAAAAGTGTTCCTTTTTATTGCTTTACCCTAAATGTTTCTCAGAGTAGAGGGAGGGCTGTGTGTCTATTCACCCATGCTGTGCAACTTATCCAGGTATTTGTAAATTTGAAATACTGTAGCCTGGAACATTGTTTTCAGCTGCTGAGTAGATTCTTTCCCTGTCCGTGTCCTTCCAGCCTTGCCATGCAGCTGACATCTAACATAGGTTAACAGTCTCTCCTTTTGGTAGTACAGATAGATGCAAAATAAACGTCTAACATTTCTGCTATTTTCTGTGCTTCTGACTCTAGTTCTACTTGCTCATTCTTCAGAGGACAGATCATTTCCATCAACCGTTGTCTGTTATATACAGTACATACCAACATAAGAGGAATGTTTAAGCATTCAAGATGTTCTGTAGCTCTCCATGTGAATTTTGTTTGTATGCCTCTTACAAGCTGGATTAATTTTTGCACCAGTTGTTTCTCATTTTTTTGCACATAGTGGCTGACTGTGCATGTGGAAATGCTTGGGGATGGGTGAAGGGAAGTATCATCTTTTTGTTGCACTTGAAGGAGAAACAGCCATGAGACATAATCTGGATGAAAAAAAAAAAGTGAAAACATTTGAACTACATCCTCTACTCGTGACACATAGCAGTTCCTCTTTGTTTTGACCCACATTACATCTTTGCTTGGTAATAGGAAGTAGGCCATCAGAATAATAGCAGGTGCATTTGGGACAGTTCTGATATCCTCTAAATTTCCTAAATCCTTCTCAGCTGCACAGAGCAGGTAACACACTGATGATACCAGAACATATGATTTCTCCTGGGAGTAAATGAAGATAATGCTTCTGCTCTTTTTATTTTATCTGTTAGTCAGCTTTGGTATGTTGACTACAAAGGCCTCTCCAGGACACCATCGTAGAAATGAAGTTGTGTTTGGGAGCTTGTTGTTCTTAGTGACTTCTTAAAGGTAACTTGTCTGCCTAACCTACTGACTCCTTTAAGGCATTACTGAGAGACAGTTCAAGTCTCTTAGCATGGATACAAGGCCAATAGAAAAGTGCCTAAAAGCCTCGAACCTTATTATGTAAACACAACGGGTGCAGTGGAAGGATAACCCTGGTATCTTTCCAGCACCTAGTTAATGGTAAATTGGCTTATGTTTCATCTAGATAAAGCTAACACAATCTGGTGGCAAGAGGCAAACAGAACATCAAGGAGGATGATCTCTCTACTCCAGACACAGGGAGTGCACTGGATTGCGGTTGCTTTCGGGAAGCCCCAACATCTGGATATCAGCATCTGGCCCAGATTTTTCTCTCTGCTGGGGATCTCCTCCTCTTACCCATGCCTCTGTTTTCATTAATGCTTTGAATGGGAAGGGATGCAAAGTACATACAAGCAACAAAACTTCAAAAGCTGTTCTGACTTCAGAGCTTTCCAGGAGTATTTCCAATCTTAACTTAAAAGTACTTTAGGATTTTTCTCTCCGTGTTGACATTTAGCATAAGTTTAATCATCCATGCTGAGAAACCTTGCATGCAACCTTCCATATAGTGTTTTAACCTAGATTTCTGAAGGAATATGACTAAGGCACTTGTCTTTGAGTCAGGATTCACCCTCCTGCTAGGACCTTTTCATTGATTTCAGCTGTGCTGGACAGAGGAGTAGTAACTTATTGTCATTCTACTTGCTTCAGAGAAAAGCAAGCAGCTCCAAGAAAGAGAGAAAAGAAAGTCTGTGGCACCTCTGAAAAAGGTGTCAGAGAAGTTGCATGAGAAGATATTATCAGACACACCAGAGAAGCTGTGTGTCACAAATTATTTTTAAGTGACACCAACTGATCCACCATCAGGATTCAATGCTATAGAAAGCTGTGCATGGCTTGTTCCAGAGGTTATGGAAGTACTTGCCAGACTTGAAAATGTTTGCTTCCTTTGGTAGCCTGGGGTTAGATTTTTTGCCTTCTGCAAAGGTTACATTTCTTCACAGATGCTTTGTAAGGCTGAATTTTTGGTAATGCAAGGGAGGATAGACTGAAAGACAACTTAAACTGATTAAAGAGCTTTTGTGTTCCGTAAGAGTTATTTTATTGTGACTTGGGTGGATTTTTGTATAATATGAACACTTCTTAGGATATTTTTGTTTTGCCTTTTTTTTAACCTCTAAGTGCTAGTTCATAGATCCTTAGAGGGGTACCTAACGAGATGGAAAAAACATCAGAATGAAACAAAAAATTGAAAAGTGGGAAGGTTCTATGCATCCTTGATGTATACTGGAGTAATATTTCAGTTGCAATACAAATGATTTATTTACTGTGGAGCCATTCTGTACTGATAATAAAAGCACGTTTCCTCTTGGAACAACCCGTTACTGTTTGCAGTTCAAAACCATTCATTCATGGAGTTCTTCATACAATCCCTTGCCCCCACGTCTCGTGTGAGCATCACTAGGCGCCAAATGCAATCAACACAAATTCTGCTCTTGATCACACTGGTATCAGCCTCACCCAGAGGAGAACTTGGCTTTTAGACCTTGTGTCATGTTTTAAGAAAAATAATATTGACTCACGTTATTTCAAAATCATTGTTTATAGCCAGCGAATTTTAAATCAAAACAGTCAGGCACACTCTCCTTTTATGCTCATTGCTAAATAAGCCATGGAAAAGGTTTCTGTTTGCAGAACTGCCTTTCCCCCCCCCCCCCCCCCCCCAAGATTATTGCATTTCACGTGTTCTAGTTCATCCCAAGATCGTGCTTTGTTCTCTTCAAAGTTTCCTAGGCCATTAATCTCTCTCTATTGTTTCCATTTGGCCTCAGGATAGGTCAGCTGGAAATTGTATTGCTGGAGAAAAATATTCTGGTCTTGAGAACACAAAAAAAGGAGTGAGGAGAGCCTCCAAATACTGTCAGTTCTTCATTCAGAGTGTACAACTAAGTAAAACTATAAAGGCTATGTTACTAAATCCTTTTATCAAGGCCAGCAGAATATACTAGGTATCAGGCACCATGTTCAACAAGAGCTCTTTTTCTCCTGTTTAAAAAGTGAGTCTTTTCACATCGTATTTCCATGCTGCTCTATTTTTCTCCTTTGTCTTTAACTACCCACCAGGGTCCACTATATTGGATATGACAGTTCAAAATGTGTATTTAGGGCTCGGTGACACATAGCTAACACCATGGCCACAAAGGAACAGTTATGGCAATTGAACCATGTGAGCCGCTGTAGTGTTGCAGATCCATCAGTCTTTCCATTGTGACTCCTCCTTGCTCCCGGAGGATTTATAGGCGCGTTTTTGAGACGACTCCAGTAACTAAAATAAAGATGTATTTGTCTCCACAGAAATGTTGCAGCCACATATGTGGCTCTTTGGAGACAACAAAAAAAATTGAAGCTCATCAAAGTCATGCTGTAGTGGCTCTACTGATGGATTTCCAAAGTCTTGTCTTAAAGCACATCACTTTTTACCTGTTTTTACATCTGTGTTTACCCTTTTTGACTGACATATGGGACAAATTAAAGTGTTTCAAGCAAGGGCATGTACTCATTAGGACAGGAAAGGTTAATTTGGCTACTTTCTGAATAAGTATGTAACACAGTCTTTCATTGTTCGGTTTTCTTCCTTTATGTGTCCTAAGATCTCTAGTTCATTCAGTGCACAAGGTGGTTATACTCTGGAGCAGAATTTGTATCGGACAGAGATGCAGGATCATGTTGTGAGCTGGAACAAGGCCAAGAGGAAGAAGGGGTCCTGTGAAAAGGATATTAGCTGAGGACAAATGCTTAAACTTTCCTGTTAACTGATGTAGTCTAGGGAGAAAGAACATGGGCTCACTTCTGGAGGGCATGAGCAGCTCCCTGTGGAAGGAGGGAGCTCTTGGTGGGCGAAATTCCCAAAATGTTGAGTGCCCAAAAGGGGCTGGGTTCCAGCCATTCCCTACACACAGGCCTCCTGAGAAAAGGGCTCATGAAACCACACGATAGCAAACCAATTTTTTTGTATATTCACAAGGTGATCAAGTTCGATTCACACAAGCAACTACACCACCTCAGCATAACATTTTTTTGATTTTTTAAGGAAAAAACCCACCCATGTATTTATTGGCAAACATAGCAGAAAGCTTGTTTTCCATGTGCAGTACAGCAGGTGTATATCTGAAGGCAGTACCCCTGGGACTGGTCAAGTGCCTGGTCCCAGCGCTGTTCACTGGCAGCTGGAAAAGAGGTCTGCTGAAGTATGTGGGTTAAACATGCCCTTTTGAGTCTGGAAGTCTAATGAGGAGAGCTTGGGACTGCTAGAGCTAAGAGGCATTTCCCTCTCATTTTGAATCAAAGGCCTGTGATTTGGGAAACTGAAGTCTAAGTTTCAGAGTGTGGTGCTGTGTTTGTGTAGTTAAATCTTGGTTTTACCCCCCTCCCCCCCACATACATATATATTTGGCTTTCACCTTTACTTAGGTACTGATCTCCAAGAAACACCATAGTTGTCTGCTGACTGGGACTCTTGGTCCTGCAGCTGAAAGCTTCTCCTTTACCTGGGAGAAAGAGGATGCCTGATTAGCTCTTTTAACTTGGGTTGTTATGCCCAGACTACCAAGAAATGCACTTGTGAGGGAGGCATACTGCATGCTCCCTGGTTGCAGCCTCAGGCTACAGCCTCCTGTTACATCATCCCCAAACACTAGGCATGTGCCTCTCCCATGCGAGACCTCATGTGTGGGTTTGAATCTGTACCAGGTCAGACATGCACCCTTCTCACATGACTGTGCATTCAGGGTTGATATCAGTGTTAGAGGAAGGAAATTTAGGGAAACGTGCATTGGCAGAACACATCTGGACTGCCAAGAGTGGAGACTGAAGCTGCAGACTGACTAAAAAGTGGCTGCATCCAATAGAAGGGGGAAAATCTAAAATGTTATCCCCCATCTTCCTGTTCACAGCTTTTCAGAAAGCTGACATGATCTTAAGGATAACTCCAATTTTTACTTCAGCCCATAAACCAGAAGCCCCTTATGTTAGAAGGGGCACAACAGAACACTTAGGCAGATGTTCCGCATCTGCTCTGCTCTTCTACAAATCCTTTCCACTGCAAAGTTTGATTTATGATCTATGCAGAAATCCTCATTCAAATCCTAATCTAGCATTTAACCATGCAGTACTTATTTGTTGTAGCTCTTTCTAGGAAGGATCAGACTCATGTAGCCTCCAACAATCTTTCTTTGTTAGCAAAGTACTCAAGTCATCTGGATTTCAGCTGCTGTTCTTTTTTTTTTCTTTTTTTTTTTTTTTCAAATTGTTGGAGACATATCTCCAGAAAAACAGAATGTATTGGCTGTACAGAGAGCCCATTGTACTGTCCAGTCAAAGAGAAACCACCACCATGTGAAATGAAACATGGTGTGCAGAAAGCATGAATCTGGTATACACTGGTGTTTGCAGACTTGCTCTTGATCTTCTGGAGCAGATGCAGTCTCTAAGTCAGCTAATGATGAATTAGGGACAGCTCACTAACACACTTTGAAGTAAGAAAATAGTATTTTGGAAGGATAATGTGATTTGATTTGTGACAAATAGTACAGGCATGCCTTTATAGATGGGTTTTGTTGTTTGGTTTTTTTTGATGGGGGTGTCCCTTTGAATAGGTAGTATGCATCTATGAGTCTGTAACTGATTACTGTGTACTTACAGAGTTCAGAAGAAATCAAGAGGGAAATGTAAAACAATAGATGAGATAAGCAGCATCGTTGCTTATCTACAGTAGCTGGGTTAAATAGCTAGGAAAATAAACTTCTTAGCTTTATTCCTGGTAAAATTGGTTTGCCTAAATTGAAAAGCAAGAAATTAAGTACTGAGCTGCTTTATAACCTAGGCCAGAAAAGGAACAGGGGTAGTGCAGTGAGTCCAGCTGTTGGTAAGGCTGATAGACTGATACCCCCTCACACACCCTCAGAGTGCAAGCAAGGCAGGCAGGAGGTAGTGTTCATGGGTGCAACGGGGAGACTCTGACAGGTGAAAGAGTAAAACCTTAATGTCAGAGTTTTTACTATTTTCACTTATTGATCTAAGCACTCTGTACCATTGGGAGAAAGGATAAATGCTTCTGTCAAGGGAAGAGTCTGGTTTTGAGACAACTTATTCTTCCTGGGTGTCAAAGGGCCAGAGGCCTTGTGACTACCACACCTATGGGTCCATGGCGCTCATATCTTCAAGAACGGTGGATGTAGCAACCGCCAGGGCCCTTTCTAATAGTGAGATGAGGAAAGTTTGGCATGTTGTCTAGGAGGGTTACTTGAGGGGTCTAAAATAGGTCTGAGGCACTGTTCGGTTTCTCTTGAAGACAACCTCTGAGAAGCAAACGTGCATAGAAGAAAGCTCGTATGATGCTTATGGTTACCAAAGGTTACAATGAGGTGGCTGACTCAGTGTGGTTGAGCAGGAAGGGAAAATAGAGCAAGAAGTGAACTTTGATTTTGTTCAGGAAAAATCTTTTGTCCTGTACAGCAGTGAAATCTGATGGATATGGAAGGTGCAAAATGGAACTAGATAGGAACAACTTGAGTGGTAGGAGTTTGATCATGGACCTCTGAGCTGCATGTATTCTGGTGTGCTGCTGCTTTCGTGTGGCATAGGCTCTCTTTTGGGGCCTCTGCAGTTAATTAATGGCATTCAGAACCAAGTCTGCAAAAAAGCTACAGCCAACAGAATATATCTCTTCAGACTTTTTTTTCCTGGAATGTCCCTAAACAAAAGCTAATTCCCTGGAGGGAAATGCTTTAGTGTCCTTTTGCTCGGAAATCATCAGATTTCAGTCCGTTCTGAAAACCCGTAATTGTAATAAAGTGATTCTTTCCAAAAGATACTTGAGTTGTTTTCCACCCTGCTCAATGAGATCCATATTCCATGGCACTAACTGTAAGTGAATGGTTTGAAGATAAATGAATGTCATGTCATGAATGTGTTTTTACTTTGTCATGGGGAGACACCAGCCAATTTAAAATCTGAATCAAGGGGTTTTATATTTATTTTCTTATTTTAAAAAAAATTTTAAATCTGTTAATCCCATGGAAAAAATGGTATTTTTATCCCTGATTTGATTATTGCTATAGTAGTGTGGATTAGGAAAGGAAGTTAGGGACAGAACTTCAGTTTTATTTGCAATTGAGACTTTTGAGAGTCTAAGTTTATCTCAGTTTATTCATAACTTAGCAACGATTTGGATTCATTTAATAAGATGCTTAAATTTCTTATAAAGAAGTGTGAATATTTCTTTACAGGAGATGGTATGGTGTGTGGGGGTGTGTATGCATGAATGTCTAGTTTCTAATTTGTGCATCCCACCCCTGTCTCTGGGACTGGGATGGAGATTCAGGATTATTAGTTACAATGCTCCTTGCTAGTGTACTGAAATGCTGCTTCACAAGATGCTGCCCCTAGCATCTGAAAGAAAGGAAATGGAGAGCAGAGGTAGAACCCATTCAGAGCTAAATAAATACACTGTAACATATGCTTTGAGTCACATGCTTCCTGCAGGCACTGCAGAGACAGTGAGCCTAGATGGAGAGTGTTGAAAGAGATGGTTTTGTTCAAGAATGCTGATATGTGGGAAATGTTAAAGGGGAACAACAGAATGAAACCACTTGAGAAACATGTCTGCTGAATAAGGAAGAAGGAGTTTGCAAGGTAGGTTGTGGACTTGCTCTTAGTGCTTGTCTTGAGCTGCAGTGGGCATCCATGTAACTTGCTGAGACAAGTTGCCTGAGCAGTGGTAGCAGCAGCTGCACTTGGAGCTGGAGGGAGACTGAAACACCGCGTAGCTTCTACCACATCATATGGCAAAGACTGATGTGCTAATCAGCTCAGGAATGAGCTGTGGCCCCGCAACGTTCCCCTCCCTCATACCTGGCCTGACCCAGTTTTCTTTTTGCTCTGAGCTATGGCATAGAGGGGAAGAGTGGAGATATTTTCAAGGACTTAATAGAATCAAGGTCTTGAAACAATTTTTAAGTTCAGCTCCAAGACACCTACCTACTGCACCTTTTCCCTTTACCCACAGTAGACTGCATAGGCATGATGGCCAGTAATTCTGAGATCTTAATCCAGAGGTGTAAAGACATAAATCGGAGGCAATTAAAAAGAGTAAGATCAAATCCCCTGTTCCTCTCTGAAAAGTGGAACTTTTATATGTTTGGCTTTCCTATTCCCCTTTGCCCTCAAAGATCCAGCCTTGCTAAGGCACCTTCAGGGTGAGGACAGTTCCCTACCCCGGGTGCAGTTCAGCTCAAAGTAGAACTCCCAAATGAGGTGGCTTTTTGTTCCATTTTTTCCAACCTGAATCAGTCATGAATGCTCAGTGACCACTTAATCAGAGGCTTCTTTGCAGTTTCAGAGGATTGTCTTCCAGATTTAGCATGTTTCCAAATGGTTTCCTACTCGTCTGTTCTTGGTGTTGGATCATCTGCCAGCTTTGTCAGCCAGGGTGAAATGTGAATAATGGACTCTAGGCATTTTCATCCAAAACTTTCAGATAATTACAAAGTAATAAGTAGATAATTTTCACCATCCTTGGAGAGTTAAGTTTTTGCAATTGCTGGCCAGGTTTTTTGATGCAACAAATTCAGGAAAGAAAAACAAGTTTCCTCATGCTGAGGAAGGAAAATCTCTCTCTAGTTTTTGATGGCTAACCAGTCTTGAATAGAATGTCTGACAAGCATTCAGATATAGCAGTCGTGTACAAGCTAGCTACATGTTGTTCAGTTTGTAACTCTACAAATCAGGACTCCGAAGAAACTTCTAACAGCTGCCCAGATTTCATTCGGCAGCAAAATTGGAAGATGAGGAGGTAATTTAATGGCAAACCCCTTTCTTAGCAGCTTGAGGGCTCCCTTTTGAATTGGATCCTGGAAATAGTTATTCTGGCCCTTGTAATGCTTTAAGATAGACCAAAATATACAGAAATGCAAAAGAAGGGATTGAATTGAACTAAAATCTTAGGTCCAGGCTCCCTGAAATTGGGGATTGTTTGGATCTGGATCTAAACTGTGTGCCTTGAATCCATTGGTGATGGGAAAAAAAAAGGTCATAACAGCCACTAGTTACTTGTAACAGAGAACAACCCTGTTTGATAAATGTCTGAGTTCTCAGTAGGTGAATTTATCTAAGTTATTCAACCATAGTTTTGGGTACTCTGCATTGATCTTTGAAGCAACATACTCTAATTTACCTCTCACCATGGTGGTTCACTATCTACTTTAATAGTTGATTTTTTTAATACTTATTTTTTATTCTTGAGTTAAGACCTGAAAGTGTTAAATCCATGAAGGAAGTGGAGAGAGCTCCACAGTGGTCCACCAGCATGGCATCACTTAATGTGTACTGATTGAAGGTAGGCTAAGGACTTGGTTCAAAGACCCTTTACAAGGCTTTTAATCAACTTCAAAAGACTTTGGGTTAGTCCTGTTTCTCCCAGTGAACTATCTACAACTACAGAGCCATTTACAGCATAAGGTGCTGCTGGATTTAAGTGACAGAAATAGGCCTTAAGGAAAATGAGAGTGTGTATATAGATGGGCAGCATGCCTTGACAGCCTCTGTGAAGCTTTCCTTCTTTCCATGTTTGAAGAACTGGCTTTGTGATACCCCTCACTGGGGGAAACCCAGAAGAAAGTACATCCAATGCAGGCTGCCAGCAAAGCTCACCAACCTGCTAGTGCAGAGGTGCCCCTGTTCTGTCACTCTCATTGCTGAGACAGGGTTTTCCAGCTCCAGCTGGGTAAGCATGCCAGAGGGAAATGAAACTGCTGCTGTGTTTTGATGTTGAATTTGGAGTTGTTCCCTTATGTAGTGATACCCTGGTAATCTCATATGTCCCATTTGAAAACCACTGCTCTATCAGACTGGGAGGAAACTGGAACCAGGAAGGAACTCCTATGCCTATTCTCACACAGATTCTTGGTACAAACCAGTGTGTTTGCAGTTTTCTGAGTGCTGCCTGAGCACTCGGGTGCTGAGGCATGGAGTGAATCCCTTGTGCAGGGGATGGTGTGTGAGTGCATCTGCAAGGCCTTACTGAAGTCTCCTAACACCCACCCCTTCCTGCTGTCTCAGATGAATGAGAAATGAGAAACAAATCAGAGAAAAGACCATCTCAGACAAGGTTATCAAGTGAACTTTGTTCTTCACAGGCAAGCGTGGGCTGGCAGGAAGGAGGAAAGGCAAGTTAAAAAGATTTTTCTGCTGGTAGGATCTGTCAGCTGAGGCTGACAGAGCAGTACTACCTTGGCCTTCCCCCAGAGTTTGTTCCTCAGGCAGGTTTGGGTCTTCACGGAAAACCAGTGGTGGACTAGGTTCTCATATTAAACCCTTGTGGGTATAGAGAGACAAGTCCTAGGATAACTTTGACTGACTTTTGCAAGGTCTACAGATGAGGAGAGGGTTGCCATAGGAGTGTGGAAAATAAGATCCAGTCCTTTTTCTTCTGCTCCATCCTCCTTCACATGCTGTGATTGCCACTGTGATGGTTCTGAAGGGAAAAGTGTCTGCCTTCAGAGCAAACTTTCCTTGAAGGGAGAGATCTGTCTACGGGCTTGGGGTTTCAGGCAAGCAGGACTTCTCCAGCTAATCCTGGCTGAGTTTAACATTGAAAAATGGTTTAATGACAGTGAAAGCTTGCCTCTCTTGTTAACCATGCACATGTAACAGGAGGCATGCAGTGGATCTGTGGATTAACAGAAGGGCTTGAACATGTTAGAGGAGGAAAAGCAGGCATTTGCTGCTTTGGCTAGAAAAGCTACGATATCTGCATATTTTAAGGGTAAAAGTGGCTGATTTCAGAAATGTCAGTTCATTTTCTTTTCCTTAGTTTTCTTGCCTTGCCCTGAAGATCTGCTCCAATAAAACAGAGCATCTTAGGGCTTATAAATATGAGAAGGTCAGAAAAGCATGAATAAGAAACTGCAGAGAAACAGAATGGGGAAGAAGGGAGGTAAGAGCATTGCTTTGCAGCCCCGTGGAGAGTTTGACTTCAGGAACGAGGAAGCCAGAGGACTTTCAGACCCTGAGGTGTGGCTCAAAGTTAGTAGCATTGTGTGGATGGTGTCCTGATGTAGCTGCCTGGAAACATACTGTTTCGCAGTTTGAGTCTCCAAGACTGTAAGAGCTTAAAAACTGTATACCACTGGTCCTGTCATCTGCCTCACTTCTGGAACCAAATTGTCAAGAACGGTGTTTGCTTTCCAGATGGGAGGCTTAGGCTATAGCTCACTGTTGGGCCAAAAAGGAGGATGGTATATACCTGAGATGTGGCTGCTGCGCCTAGTCTCTTCTTATGTATATCATAGTTTTAAAAACATAAAAATGGCTGTGCTGATGACATGCCAAATGTCCCTTCAGCCCAATACGCCATCTCTAATGGTGTCCAAATGCATACTCAGGGAAGATCAGGAACTGGGCAAACATACATGGTATTCTACCCTAGGTAGTCTTTCAACATTCAGCTATTTTCACTGAGAAGGACTCATGAGCCTTCTGTGGATAACATAATTAGTAACCCTCAATGAATCTTTTTCCCAAGTAAATTACATCCATTGAGCCTGTGTAAACTTTTTGCATTCAGAACATGCTTTGGCAGGGAATCACAAAGGTCAGTTACCTGTTGTGTGAGGAGTCACACCCCTCCTGTGCTGAATTGGTCTGTCTTCTTCAGGGATAAAGCATATTTCTGTTATGTCAGGTCAGAGCTGTATTTTGGGAGATACTGGTAGGAAAACAGTCTGATCACTTCCTCACCAATTCCACTTTTACAAATGAAGGAAGATTATGATACAGCTCCATGCTCAAAAGCACTCCCAGTTCAGGGGTCTTACACCAGTGGGACATGTGCAGCTTGTATGAAAATTGAGCCTGTAAGACATAATGGATGATCTGGGGAGAGAAATGTATTGAAGGGGATGGGTTCTGGCAGTACAAAAAGCTTGCATCAGGTTTTTAATTGCTTTCCTAGTGTTTTCCAACTCTTTCTTCATTTCTATTCGCAAGACTCCTTAAAAATGAAATCATAAATTTTCCACTTGCTACAGCCAATATCAGATGTGTGCAATGGCACTGAAGACTGGACCCAGATCTAGTGGTAGATAATTAGACGCCAATAAGAAAGTGACTTTTACCAACCTTGGCGGCTTCATTTTTATAGTTGCTCATTTGAGCTGCTGACACAGCAGAGCTTGGAAAACAATAAACTATGTGTACTCTTAGCAGGAAGGAGTGGTCCTATTTTTATACTGCATCTTAAATGGCCAATCATTTCCTACAAGGCTTAGGAGAGACCAGAATATGAATAATTGAGAGTGGAAAAAAAAATAAAGCCAGGAAGACATGTCCAAGAGAGATATAGGTGATGCATGGAAAGACTTACATTGTGAAATTAAGCACAGGTAGATTTAAATGAGAAATTTTGAAAAGCCTTTTAACTCATTGATCAATTAGATAACAGAACTGTTTGCCAAGGAGATCACTGAAGGCTTTTCAGAGAAGTATTCAGTAGAAAAGATGAAACCCTTAAAATCTGCTTGAGGTAGCAAGATAAGGAGGGGTATTCTGGAATACTACTTCTCTGCTCATCCAGATTCTACTGGTCTGTCTTGCTATGGCGGAGGAGATACTTGCTGCAAGTAAAAGTTAACATATGGAATACATAAAAGGGAATATCATACAAAGCACCTATAAGCTACCTGGGGAATTCCCTGCTACCCCATCCCATTTAGGGACCCCATTCAGAGAAAGGACTAGAATCTATTTGTCATCACTGGCAGTGCTTGCAGAAGAGGATGTGCACACTAGTCAGCGGGAATGTGCGCTCTCAGTGTTGGGTACTGATGTCCATACAGAAGCTGACACATTGTTATTCTTGATGTTCATGATCTGATCTGGAGAAGGTGCCCATCATCTCCAGGGACTCAAAGGTTCACCCTTCTCTAAGTGTTCTAATTGCACAAATAAGCACATTTAGGTCCATATTGGACATATGTAAAATTTTGGGTTGGATTCTCTGTTGATGTAAATTGTCAGTGTTCAACAAAGCCAGAAGGATTTACAGCAGCTGCGGATTTGACACTTCTCCCCAGTGACTGCCTTGGGGTTCAATCCTGAGCCTGACAGATTGCGTGGTGACTCTTGTGCTCTTGGGCCCTTCTGTGAAGAGGTATTTTAAATTCTTGAATTCATCTTCTTCCCTAGAGCTAGACAAAACACGAAGGCTGACTTTCAGCCAGGAGGCTGACTGAAGCTATGGCACTTGTAAGCCAGAAAAAAAAAAAAAAGAAAAAAAAGAACAATCAAACCAGACTTCTGGTTGATGTAGAGAAAGAATAATTATGAAGACTGAAAACTTGTGTACTAAAATGTGTTTGCACGTTGAACTTCTTTCACCTGTGTGCTCAACAGCATACAGCTGTTCACATCCACAAGAAGATGTGAAAATCAGAAGGGCTGCAGTTGACAGTTACCGTATGCATATGTAAATAACAACGCACAGTGGGAAACAGAGAAGAATCAGGCTTTTTCAGTTAAAATATTCCTCTGGCCCAGATCATAGGAATTGCCAGCAAAGGACTTGGTGCCAAATTCAGTAAGCCTCTCTAAGAACGTGATGACTGTACTCTTCAACCACTTACACTCCTGGAAATCAGCAATATCTGATTAAAAGACAATGAAGTTACTGCAGTATCAGCTCAACTGAAATAAGAAACTAAGAATATTTTTTTAGTTTTCATGAGTATCATTTCTGCAAAGAAAATTCTGAAATAGATGATGCAGAGGAGGAGGACACTGTTGCAGACAAGAAAAGACCTGTTTGCAATTTTTTTATTAGTATTATTATTATTAACTGCATCGTATCTAGCCTGAATGCATTTTTAATTCATTAGCCTCAGTCAATCTTCAAGCACATTTTTATTATTAGAATGCATTTCAAAACTGTCCTGTATGTAATTTTGTGTGTTTGGCTTGAGTCAGCAGTTTACAGTTTGTACAGAAGTAACATTTGCAATACCAAGTCCTAGAGGAATTTTTCAAGACAACAAGGTTATTTCATATGAGCAGTTAAAAAAAATCAAAAAAATTACAAACATCTGTATTTTCTCGAGGGAGACATAGATTATTGCTTACAATGGTGTGGGCTGGAATGTGCCTCTTTCAGCTGGATAAATCCATGTGCCCTTGCCAAGAAAGTTTTACATTTCCCTTTTTCCTCGGCTGCTGTATCCAGCCTTGGCACTGTATCTACTTATTATATTTATTTCTTGGATGTGCTGGTTCCAGCTTTGGCATTTACCACATTTCTGTATTTGTCTCCCTACCCCCGTCTGACATCATTCAAGTGAGATCAGGGTGGGAAAAAACCCACAGCTTGGAGAGTCTAGTCAGGTATAATAGTAAAAATAAGAGCTTATGTAGTGAGAAAAATGATAGACAGTTGGCTAGTTATGAGCAGGATTGTTCTCCAGGAGTTTTGCCATTGTTTTCAATGAGATCAGGACTGGGCACTTGGCTGCAGTGATAAGTGGATCTGGGCCATGTGGTTTTACATCCAGACCTTCCCAAAACTCAGGAGTGTTTAAAACTGGCCTCCCTTTGGTGAGAACATGCAATGCTTGGACGTACATGCACATGAGTTGATTCTGAACGTGCCTTATAGGCAGAGTCCTGGTGTTAACGTTCCCAAGCAGAAGTTTGCAGAGGGTTTGGAATTGGCTTTGGACTTTGAACAAGATGCATAATGGTGTCATCTCCTTGTGTATTCCTTTTTCCCAGCCATGCTTGTCCCATGTAAGGGCCAGAGACAGTGTGGCTCACTGTAGTGTTATTCCAAAGTTGTAAATATCCAGCTGTTATATAAAAAAGTTGGTGCTTAATACATTTTCAGGAAGACAATTCTCTATTTGTGTTCATTTCTTGAATCCTGCTCCTGTATAGCTTGTATTCAAAGAAGAGACACAAGGCTATTTTGTTAGTCACTCCAGATTCAGAACAATGTTCCTTAATGCAGTAGTTATTCTCGGTCTTGGCCCTTTATAATCTTGATTTGATTTATTTAAACCACTGTGAAAAATCTGGGAAGCTGGCAAATTGTATTTCTTAATTCCCTGATTCATTTTCTTTAATTTTTTAATAGAGAAAATGAAAAGAAAACAAGCCTGAGAATTGATATATGGTGTATACCACAGCCTCTTTGGACGAGTAGCATGAATCTGTCACACACGCCTCAGATATAAATCATTCTGCACCATAGGGACATTAAGACTCTTAGTACAAATGTACGTGTTGGGAAATTGTTCTGCAATTGTTACATGTACGTGTGCAGTAGCTAATTTGCAAATCTGAAAAACTTGGCTTGTTTACATCCTCTCTGAAGTAACCTAGGGTGTCTGGTCCGTGTTGGGAAATGGGCTACTTTGCCAAATGAAACCTGGAAGGAAAAAAAAAAAAAGTAGTAAGTGGGGTGGTATTGTAGCACAAAATGTCCCAACCTTGTAATCTTTTTATTTAATTTTGAGGCTATTTTAAGCACTCATGAATTACTTGATATATCTTTTTATCTCTGAGGGTGGAATGGGGGATTCTCTATGTGTGGCACTGCTTCAGTCCACAGTAAAGGACATGGGGGAGCATGTGTCTTCTGCTGAGCATGCAGTATAGAGATCTCTGTTCCATCTCCAGAGACTTACAGGCCCAGCTCAGAAGGACTGGACTTCCAGCTTGAGTTATAGTGACAAATTACTTAAACTCTAAAGATCTTGCTTTTATCCCTGTTATGCTGGTCAAACTGAATGTTTTACCAGTCTTTTCACCTAAGATTTATGTAGAAGTTGCTGCTGTGCCGTTCAAATCTGCCTCCAGCCTGAAACCCTGAATGCTAAGCTTCATTTAGGTATGATTCCCCCCACCCCAAACTAGGATTAAATCAGATAGTTTCATTTGAGGAAAAAAAGGAAGAGAATGATTTTGCAAGGATTTCCTTGCCCTGAGGTGCAAGTAGCAAGTAGTCTGTAAATCATGGTAGCCATGGATGAGCCAAAAGCCTGGTTTCTTATTTCTGAGGGAGCTGCTAGAGCCAAATGCCATCTCTCTAGGTAGACTTTCTGGGATACAAATTCATCCTTATTTGATATGTACACAGTTCAACATGTTATCTTCAATGAAGAATAGCATAGGTAATAATAATAAGGGGACACGACTAGAAAAGGAGTCCAAATTCAAGGATATGATGAATGAATCAGTGGTTAAAGTGCTTCTGAGTTTTTGGATGATATAATGGGAGAGTAGTTTAAAAATGCTTTTGTCTAGTCATTAGTATCTACTGGTGTACCTGGAAAACAAATATGTACCAACCAGTAGTAACAACGTGATTGCTTATACAGTATCTTCATGCTCAGCTAACACGTCTGTAGGTTGAATTGTTCAGCATCCCCCAAATCGTAGGGAAGTCAGAGGGTTTAAATGAATGTCTTGAGTTTAACCTCTTGTGTGATTGCAGGCAAAGGCAAGGAAGCCAAATTGCAATGTGAGTACCAAAGGTGTTATGTGGTTTTTAAATGCAGTCCAAAGCCATATTTTCTGTTTTATGGCTGAGGACTAAGTTGGTTTTAGATGCTGATAAGTTCTACCAGCAAACAATGCTTTACATGCAAAAACCCCTCTTGTGTGGTCATGGATGTTCATAGGTAGATCATAGTTTTACTTGGCATGGCTTAAAGTTCAGGCCTAATATGTCCATAGGCTAAAACAGTATGTAATGTGATATTAGGAGAAAAAAATAAAGGGGTTTTGCAAGAGATCAGATTCCAGTGAGATTTAAAATACTTCATCTAGTGATTTTAAGCGGTTTAGGCACGAAAGGATTTTGAATACTCCTCAGCATGCTTTAACCTTGAGTGTGCATGTAGACTGTGGTATTTGCACAAGAAAATACTGTGTGGGGTTGAAATAGCTCCCGTTTTAGACATGTAGTAATAAACACTTTGTTTCATAATGGAAGTTTAATAATATCCAAGCATTAGTAACATGCAATTATGCTTCTGCTGGATTATTTGCACCAAGGGACTATCATAAAGTTACAATTCAGTACCTGTCATTACAAAGAGTGAGCATGAACTTATGTTGTAATAATAAGACAAAGATTTTGGTTTCAGCAGAAATGTGGCAAATTCTGGCAGACAGTATGGTTTCTAGAAGATGGACATGTCAGAATCATAGAATTATTAAGTTTAGAAAAGACCTCTAGGATCATCAAGTCGAACTGTCAACCCAGCACCCCCAGGACTCCTAAACCATGCCCTGAAGTGCCACATCTACACATCTTTTAAATACCTCCAGGGATGGGGACTCCACCACCTCTCTGGGCAGCTTGTTCCAATGTCTGACCACTCTCTCAGTAAAGAATTTCTTCCTAATATCCAATCTAAACCTCCCCTGATGCAGCTTGAAGCCATTTATTCTTGCTCTATCACTAGTGACCTGGGAGAAGAGACCAACACCCACCTCACTACAACCTCCTTTCAGGTAGTTGTAGAGAGCGATAAGGTCTCCCCTCAGCCTCTTCTTCTCTGGACTAAACAACCCCAGTTCCCTCAGCCACTCCTCATAAGACCTGCTCTCCAGACCCTTCACCAGCTTCGTTGCCCTTCTCTGGACACACTCCAGCACCTCAATGTCCTTCTTGCAGTGAGGGGCCCAAAACTGAACACAGTACTCGAGGTGCGGCCTCACCAGTGCTGAGTACAGGGGCACAATCACTGCCCTGTCATGAGAGGCTGGCGTCCTTTGTCTGAATA
Organism: Phalacrocorax aristotelis; assembly: GCF_949628215.1. Taxonomy (NCBI): domain Eukaryota; kingdom Metazoa; phylum Chordata; class Aves; order Suliformes; family Phalacrocoracidae; genus Phalacrocorax; species Phalacrocorax aristotelis. The sequence continues at coordinate 12,599,291 of NC_134281.1, forward strand.
AGTGCTGCCTGTCTCTATCAATCTACTCAAATGCCTATGTGTTGAAAAAGTAAAAGAAATTTGATTCCAGCTTGTGATTATAAGAAAATCACATACAGATGGCATTGAAATTTTGATTATTCAAAATACCCATAATACCCCAACGGGGACCTGTGCAAGGAGTCGGACTTTAAACCAACAGAAAACGTTGAAGATGAGGGAAAACCTTGCTGCTTTTGAGTAAAGTAGGAGGAGGAAAGGAACCTGCACAAGGGTTGTTGATTCAAGGTTTCCATATGTCCTTGCCTACAGAGACGATCCCTAGCTTTCTCAGTATAGTCACTGTTTTTGCATAACCCAGCCCTTGTCCATGCACAGCCATAGTGACTCCAGATTGTTAATTATGTTTTTCACACCCAGTAAAATGCGGCTAAGCTCCCCTCCATTCCCCCTAGCACTGCAGATCCTGTCTCTCATCCTTCGTGCTCCCCACACCACCTCACCCTGGTTACACAAGTCAGCCAGTGAGCCAAGAGAAACCTCTGAGCTCTCTGGCTGTAACAACAGTTGGTAGGAGCCAGGTTTTTGCTGTATCATCTCTCTGAGGGATTGGGCAGGCGGGAGAAAGGGCGAGGGTTGGGGCTTACAGGGGATGCTCAGTTCCTGGAGCTGAGAGGGACGCCCTCTCCCCAAACCGTCCTGTCGGAGGAGGCTGAGTTGGCAGCCTTTGCAGCACGAGGCCACGGGGACGTGCTGCAAGTAGGATCTGCCATTTGGGACCTCAGTGGTGGGGATCATGGTATGTGAAAGGGGAGTATTGAGGTTTTTGGACGTGTGTGTAATACCCGTTCACCAGCTTGGGACTAGTCTGTCTTTCTTTTTAGCTGGTTTGTATCCCCAGGTTTTCTGTCATGCTCCAGGTCTCCATTAACAAGTGTTTGTTTATGTTGTACTTGCTCTAGGCCACTATCTGCCTAGCAAAGCATAATATACAACATTTAAACTAAGAGAGTATCTTTGTTTAATCTGGGCTAATTAATTCCTGATTCAGGGAAACAAAAGAGAAATTCCTAAGTAAACTAAGTTTTCCTAAAGCTAAATAACCCTTCCTACCTACTTTCTCTCCTCTTGCCCTACTCCCTGTGTGCAATAAAATGGCCACCCATGAAACATGCAGCTCAGTTGAAAACATAATGGGCTCAACTGGGGTTTGGAGGAACACCAAGAGATGATCTTCAGGCTGTGCCGAGGAGAATTTTTCTGGACACTACAGTAACACAATCTCTAAATGGGAATGCTCTAGTGCCACAGGCCAACTTGGCCACTGTCCACTGGGAGATGATGCTTTGCTTGTCCTGTTTGCTGAGCCAGGGCATTTGGGCTCCTGTGTTCTCAGAGGTTATCTCAAGCCCTAGGACTTGGGTCTCCCAGGTCTCTCTAGTCTTCTGCTCTCAATAGATTAAGGGGCTCCTTCAGTGGATAATTCTGACTATATAAATTAGTGTCCCATATTGACTTTCCTATCAGAAGGGCATAAGGAAAGCAGTTTCCTTAGCTGCCTCAGTGGATATCTTCCCTCCCTCAGTATCAGTCTTCACTGTTGTAAGAGCCCAGGACAGGGGATGCAATCAGTTCTGGCATGTGCTATGTGTCAGATGTCCGTGGCTACCTGTGTCCCTGCTGTGCAAAGAAATGCCTATAACTCTAATCTCTTCTTTCAGCAGCAGCTGACAGCAGGGCCTTTTTGGGGAAGGATTTTGTTTCCTGACACTAGCCAGAGCGTAGAGGGATGGCTGGTCACACCGTGCTCAGTGTCTTCAGGGTGGGTCGTGTGCACATCCCTTCCCTCTGTTCTATACAGTTTCCTTTAACTCTATGCTTGAGTACAGATTTCCATCCCCAAAGTATTTCTTCAGCTCTCTGAGGGAGGCCTACTGTGTAATCTTTACTAGTGAGACTAAACTGACTGGGTAGAGCTGGGCCTCCTTCTTTCCATTTGATTCCCTACAGGGCAAAACCTGAAGGCCTTTTTTCCAGTTTCAGTCAGTCCCATAACTGGGATTTCTCTTTCCCCGATTTGCTAATATGGCTGTTGCTGGAGGGTATTCATGAGCTGAACTCAAGATACTGGGTCTGGTCCAGGGATGGCTGGGTGAAATTATATGAGCTGTTTTATACTGGGGCTCAGAGAAGAGAATTTGTTCTTTAAAACTTGGGTTCAGTGGGAATATCACCTGTCAGCATCTGGCACTGTAAATTGCCATGTCAGTTTGTTGGCAGAATCTATGAATGAGACCAAAAGTGCCCTTGATTTACACCACTCAAAGCTGATACTGTTTTTTTAGCATCACAGGATACACAGGCACAGCTGAAAAGCCATTCTGGAAAAAAAATGTTGAAGTTAGATATTTTCTTCCTACTCATGGGAGCTGAAAACTCAAGCTTACTGTAAACAGCCTTGGAAAACATTTTATGTTTCCAGAGTTCTGAATCCAAACATTTCCATGAAGCAATGACACGGTTTGAGAGTAACACACTTCTTTTCTTTTCATGAGTATATTTTTTCTAATAGATGTACAAAATTTTAAAATACTTCTTTTGCTTTTAAGGACAAACATCTCCCTTCTCAGAGCAGATTTCATCAGAGGTGGGGAAAGGGAAACATGTACTTCCTTAAATAAATACCTGTATGCGTTTTTAGTATTTCTGGGTATTTTATTTTTTCAAGCAGAGCTTGACTTTTTTTTATAACCATCGTTTAGTACTATGGAAAATGTAGAGAGTTGTTTGGCTGGATGGAGCAAAGCAGGGGGTTAAATTTTAGCACATTTAGTAGCACAGAGATCTCTCTTCTGTGAAAGACAGGATTGTATTATGTAACAGCCCGGCTGCCAAATACTTCTGCTGGCAGCGGTCAGCCTTCTATGCACCATTGACATCAAAACCTAATGAGGTTTGATCCAGAGAAGGGATTTGAAAGGACGTCTTGTTTTTCTTCAATCTTCACAAACTGAACTTGTTTAAAAAGGGGGAGAGAAAAAAAAAAAGATACAGAGTCTTATTTGATAAATGAGGAAAAATAGTGTTTTTCCTCCAAAGTTTTGACTGTTTATTGGTTTAACAGCTATTGCTCAGAACAAGTCGTTTCTATTTACAGTGTTTATCGTATCAGCTAACCTTCTGTGATGGATTGAGGGGGCTGGAGGTTGGGCCTGCGTGTGTTCCCTCCACAGGGGTTTTCTGACAGCTTACCTTAGTATCTCGTGTGCCTAATATTTATACGTAAGTCATATTGACCATTCAGTAAACATAAGACTAAACAAGTATCCCACTCCCTATAATGTGTGTGCTGAATAAAATACAGCAGTAGGTAAGCGGGGACAAGAAACAGAGAAACATAACAAGACAGCATGTAAGGATACCAAGCTCCTGGAAGGCTGCCACAGTGCTTGAAGCAATATAGAATGGTACTGTGCCAGTGGTAATAAGCTCTTGCTGAAAAGCAGGTCTTACTAGTTTACCCAAAAAAGTAAGAGAGATGCTACTGGGCAAGAGCAAAGGTTTATCTAGCCTGATATCCTCTCTGACAATGACTGGTAATGAACATTGGAAGGAAGAGATCAGGGAGCAGAGCATGTGTTGAGTGGTCTGTCCCCTGATGCAACACCAACCAGCAGGTTAGCCATATCCTGAGTTGGAGATTTAACAGACTGTGACTCTGTGAATGTGTTTAATCCCATTTCGAACTCATATCATGTGTTCACAAGCTCCACAGTTTGTTGCATGGAAAACTTTTTCCTCTGGTTTGTTTCAAACCTGTGCTCAGCTTAGTTGGACCCAGGCTACTTTATCCAGACTGTTGGGTACAGGAACAGGGGAACACACAGGCTCATGCAAATGTCAAGCAGTGTTGGATCGGACATTTCCCTTTCATGTTTCTATTGCAGTGCCGACACAGCTGGTTTTGGCATAATACAACGAGGTTTCATCTTAATGAACTTGCCTCATTATTGTCATGTTTTAGGGTGATCTTGTGGCAGAGCTGGTTTTAAGTAAGGATTTAAATCAAGAATGAGGTAGACTTACGATGTTCATTAGAAGCAGCTGCCCATGAGGTTTAGTATAGTTTGTGCATCTGTGGAAAAAAGAATATAAAGCTTCTAATTTGAAATAAATAGCAGAGTTGCCAGCACTAGCAAAATGGAGGCAGGAATGAACATATGGGTAGCATATTGAATATTTTATGCAAGTACAGTGCTTGCCTTGGAAATGTATGGTGGAACATATCCACTTACCTTAGCCTCACCCAGGAAGTTCAATATCCTTTTGTTCATTTGCCAGTGGGGAAGGCAGTGTAACCAGGGGTTAAATACGCCAAATGAAATCACCGAACAATTCAGTGGCAGAACAGGGATTGGAGTCCAGGAGCAATGTCTTTCAGTTACATATTTAGTCTCCTGCCTGCATTTCTCTGGAAAAGTATTTCTAGTCACAATGTTAGAGGTGTTAACTCAAATGAAGTTTGACAGTTATGCTTGTATTTCTGCTTTCATCTTGAAAGTTACAGGGCTCTCTTGCCTGTTCAACAAGTCCTGTCAAAGCTTTTTAAGAGAAAACTACAGAGCTCAGAATTATCATTAGTTTTTTCTTGTTCAGTGCTTCAGCTGTTGCCAAAGCTCTGTGATGATAGTTGCGTGTGTAGGAACAGAGACCTGCTGATAAAGTCCATCTTTAGTGTCTGTGTGTGTTACCAATGGTACAGGAGTGGAATGTGAATGATAAGCAGCATTGCCACGTGACGGACTGCATTTTGCATGCAGGTCTCAGCATTCGCTTCTCTCCCCGAGAGCAGCTCCCAGTCTGTCAGGATTCTGGGCAGCTACAGAAAGCTAGTTGCTTATAAGGTAACCTGTTAGAGGAATGAGGTTGTTTTCCCCCCTCTTCTTCTCTCGCCCTAGATTTTCCTTCCAAAGGCCCAGCATGTTCACATCAGTATTTTGCCAATGAAAACATATCTGGATTTAAAAGTGGCATATGGTAAAAGCAGTCTGATATCACAACACTGGAGACTTCTCCTTTTAGGAAGGAGTAATTATGCTGAAAGTTTCCTGGTCTAGCACTATAATGTTCAGAATGTCAGGACACATGCTAGAAAGAACAAACTAAGACCCTCAAACCCTGACCTGATTTGGATTTTTTGAAGTGCACAAGTTCACTTGGCTTTCAGCATCTGTGAAGACAATGTAAATTAATGAAAAGGTCTTCGGACAGCATCTTGGAGGGTGCATTCTAATGATAGGCTACAGGGACTGATGGGGCAAGAAACTGCTGAGTCCTTTGGAAAAGGCAGGATGTGCAATTGTATCCATTTTTCTATCACATCCTTATCTATTGTTTAGATATTTATTATTGCAATCCTGATGATTGAGATGGGGATAAACAGAGGGATTAGCAGGTTATGCTTGTATATCCTGAAAATTTTGGGCTTTGTGAGTGTACCCTTATTTTAACAGCTCCTGCATTTGTAGGAATGGGTGGTTTTAACAATAGATATGACTGAAAACCAAGCCCAGTTTATTTATCTGAAGATCAAATCTTAAAGTTTTCTTGTCCCTCGAGAAAGCTGGTTGGGGACATAGTTCTTAAACTCATTCTCATTTTCATGTTGCATTCACAGCAGAAGATTTTGGGGTAGGGAGGCATGCTAGCATTTGTGTTCTGTTTGTGGTTTGCTTGGGTTTGTGTATGGGTTTAGTACAATCTCAAGGAATCCACACTTGGATTGTGAGAGTTTCACAAATAAACGTCATGGAATGGAATAATTTTGTGGTTCAGTCCTTGTTGTCTCAGTGAAAGTAGAAGTTGCTTAGAGGATTGACTTAGTAAAAGCAGTGTTGCCTAAAAGCCTGGTTTAGCAGCCCCGGTTTTGTGTGACTCCATTGATCGTGGAGGAGTTGTATTCATGTCAAAACATAGCGACAAGAGGATGAATCATGTTCTGGAATTTTTAATGCAGAAAATGAAACCATACAATTTAAGTTGGAGTGATTTAGAGTATGGACCTATTCCATCAAGGGCAAGTTTGAAGAAATAAGGGTGTCCTCTTGTTTACAGTACATAGGTCAAAACCAGAGAGCATGGTGTCCAAACCTGTTTTTCACAAACCTGGCATGACACCCTATTTTTGACGTGGTTTGACAACTAGACAGTGCTAATGGGTTATATTAATGTATAGTAAGGCAGGAAAATTGATGGCTTTTCCTTGGTAATTAATACAACAATGTTGATGTCTGTAAAGCCTTTACAAGAGGTTACTTCAGTATATATATTGCAGCAGAACATAAGATATTATATTTGCATAACACCTTGGATGCGCTCAAACTTTTCTCAAACACATTTATGGATGTAGCTACCACAGGCTTGGAAAAGTGAAGGAAAAGCACCAGACCTGGCAAAGCCTAGAATACAGGTTTGGCTTTCAATATCTGCAAACTAGCTTTAGACAGTGACAAATTTTCAACCCAGGCAGTGTGTCTAGGCCCCAGGATTTTGTTCTGCCCTTGTTCTGGGAACATGGCACATCCCAGAAGCCAAGGCAAACATGGTGTTAGCTTTTGCTGGATTATGTTTGGCTGACATTTCCTGAAGGAAAGAGCTCAGGAAAATAAAAACTTAATTTTTATTGGGCATCGTAATAAGAATAAGAATAATAGCAGCTCATTAAACAGAGCAGTTGCATTTCACCCCTTTACTTCTGAGAGGCTAGTGGGAGAAACAGGCAATGCGCATTGTAGTGGAGAGTAGAGATTAATTCTCCATCTATCTAGCAGAAAGTAACAGTTTACACAAAATTGTTTTGGGAACAAATTGCATATTTACTCCTGTATCTAAAACCCTGGGTAGGTAGCCCAGATCTTGTATAGCTTCTACAGGAAGAAACAACTTTCCATTACTTAGTTCTGCCCTTCAACCATTTAAAATGGCCACTTCATATCATCTGGCTTCCATAGGGAGCCAAATGCAGGGGGTCATTTCCAGTACCCAGGGAAGTCAGTAGAAGGATGCCACTTGTTTTTGATTTGGGCCTCAGACAAAACAACTGAGGGGGCTGTTTTATGTGGCAGTGTGGCACCTAGATTTCATGGTAATTTTTTTATTGTGAATGCTGCAGAATGAAAAGGATACAGCTGCAGACGAATTCTGTGACATCTGTAAATTCATGTCTTTCAAGAACATAGATACAGTAGAATATCCAGAAAGGACCATATATTCCACTAGCAAGACCTGTCTTCCTAAATCTGGGGTGCAGTGTCTCAATCAGCCTACATCAGATCAGCTGAATTCTCAAGATCAGTTTAGCAGCTGGAATTATCTGCCCATTTTCCCAGATGTGCTGTGTTTACTTTTGCAGTGCCATCTTCTTCATCTGGATGCTGCCACTTTTTACACAAAAGTCTTACCTCTCTGAGTTCTTTGTGCTTACTATGTGAGGAACCCTGGATGCAAAACAAAAAAACAACAAAAAAAATAGCCTTGGATAATTAACAACTAAATTGGGATATTTATTCATGTGGTGTCTCCAGAAGAGTTTGCACAGAAAAGGGATCAGGAGTTAAATCCGGTAAAAGATGCAAACATCTTTGCAATATGTGATTGTCCTTGGAGCTGTTTAAATCCAGTAATCACAGCTCCCTAAGGGGCAAAAATTAAGTAGTTATGATTTCCTGTGAGCTAATGTAGGCAATTCTGCACTGAGCATGGTGGCTTTCATGAATGTCACTGTTGTGCATGCACCCATCTAACATCTACCCATGAGGTCCCCAAGGTAGGCACTACAGTGCTGGCCTTTGGTGTTGGGAAACAAAAGGTAAAATCTTTGTGTTTAGCAAATGTAAAAATACGCAGGATAGGAGAACTGCATTCTGGCACTGTGCATTCTCGGAGGAATCACAAATTGATTAGGGAAGCTGTTTTATGATTATTATGGGAATCTGCCTTCAGCAGTACTACGCATTTATTCATGGAAAGGTTGCCCTGTTACAATATTTCAGGTTAGATGCACTGAAATTAAGTCACACTTTCCTCAGCCATATCTTCTGATTTTCAAATGAAATCTTGATGTATTTATAGTTGGGGGGAAAAGAACCAAACCCAGCAGTGACAAATTGTTCCCTTCATGATACAACAAAGGATAAACTTTTATTGGTTTATGGATTTGCTTCCCCCTTGTCACTTGGCTGCATCTCAGAGTCGTAATCAGTACCTTTTAACACCAGAATGAAGCAGATTTGCTCCATATGTTTCATACTGTATATTGCTACGCTATCTGCTCTAGCTGTGCCCATAGCCCAGTGACTCCCATGTCAATGCTGCAAGAGCCAGTAAATTGCAAGCTCTTGGCAATAGCAGCAACTATTCCCCCTGAAAATATTGCATTATATTCCCTGGCAAAAGAGTACATCTAATGGAGTACAGATGATGTGAATTAATCTTTGAATAAGCATTTAATTTGTTGGCCAAGATCTGATTGCCCTTTTTTTTGTAGTATTCTCATAATGAACATAAAAAGATTACAAGATTTGTGAATGTAGTCAGTCCTCTGGAAGCTCTGGCAGCTGGCTCAGCTTTGACTTCATTTTTTTTTCCCTTAGCAATTAAAAACACTTCTACAAACTCAGATCCCAACCATCATTAAGGGCACTTCCAGAGCAAGATGTAAGATTCAGAACTCCATCACCTTGCTTAGCCCCTTCTAGCCAGAGATGCTGAAGAAAAGTATCCTGCTGAGAATTTGTTTGAAAAATGTATTTCTTGCACAGGACATTAGAATTGAATAGGTTGGCTTGTCTACAATCATATGGATTAGAAGTATTGCTATAGCTGAGATACAGGACACTTAAATTAATCCCTCCTCTTGGGTAAACCCTGCTTTCATTAGGCTCCACAAAGAGCACATTGCCATGGCCTGTAATAAATCTTGCCTCCAAACTGTTTCCAGAATGATGTACAGGATGGCAGAGAATAGATGCTGGTAATTGCATAAAGCTTTGAAATGAAATATATTTGAATATCCACAAACTCATTAGCAGAAGACGAGAGGAAGACCCTGTGGCTTTCTGGGCAATGGAAGGGTCTTTCACCAGCAGTGCATTTGCGTCATGACAGAGAGGAACTGGGAATAGAAGGAGCGATGAGAGAAAGAGAGGAGAAAATGCAAAAGGATTCTTTTGAACTGGATCCCAGAAACAACGGGGTGTAGATAAGATATTGCAGGCAAGGCTTGTCTTGGATCAAAGACTTACTGGTGAAATCAGGGGGCTGCGGGTCCTGGCCTGGATCCCACAGGCAGTGCATTAGACTCCATCTGTGACATGTGGGATCTCACGTTCCTGACGCAGTTGAATCTACAAGCTTATGTGTCTGCTCTATGGGGATGGGACTAGCCCTTGTCTCACGCTTCTGCATGGGGTGGGAAGGTGGGAAATTACACGCTGCACCTGGTAGGGTTGGTGTCATGGGCAGCTGGGGAGGGTCCATGAGACAAGGGAAGTTCGCTGCTCTCCATGGCCAAAAGTGATTGTGGCCTGAAGGAACGGGGATGCAGTCCAGGCCTTGGCACTTAAAAAAGGAGGTGGTGACAGGAAGATTTGCAGGCAACAGATGTGGAAGGAGAAGGAGAGTTCAGGGACAAGGAGGATGGTGTGGTTGGTTCAGGTGCAAAAAGAAGGTGGCTGGAGACAGGGTGGCAGGCACTGGGCCACATTTGAAAGTCTGCTTCTCAAATGACTGTGGCTTTTTTTTTTCCCATTGTTAACGCACATGGCAGGTTGGCACAGTTCAGAGCTGCTTTTCCAGCCAGGGGCTCTTGGTTGCAGGGAAAGATTCTCTTCTTGAGCATGTTTCTGCAGGGCTTGTGTTAGGAAGTGGAAAAATATGGTCTTGGGTTAAAGCCAAGGACTGGAGCAAAGATAGCTGGGTTTTATTTCTGATCCCAACACAGGTGTAAGGTTTGTAGGAGTCATTTAAACTTCCATTTCCCTTAATGTAAAACAGAGTAATAGCCTCTTCTTATCTAAAAAGATATTTTAAGGCTTAATTCCTTAGTAAAGTACTTCTGAGGTAAAAGCTACTGGAAAGAGGTAGAAAACTTTGAAAGCAGTGTTCACACATCTGAGTTCTGTCCTGACTTTTAACTCTACCCCAAAGGACATCGATGTTTTGGCATCTGTACTCCTGTTTCACAATGCTTGTGCAAGTGTTGTGTTTGCTGTTTTCCTGGTTAAACTCATGTGACAAGGTCAGATGGCTTCTTGTCTGATCCAGAAATGTCAGACTGACTTTGACAGCAAACTGCAACTGAGCCCAACCATGGACATCAGGTGCCTTGTTACAGATTTCCCCACTTTGTAGCAGAGTGCTCATGTATGACACAGCTGGGTCTGGATTTGGGACAGCTCAGCTGAAAGGTAACTGAAAACATTGAGGAAAAGGCAAACGGAGCAACTTCTTCACAGCAGTTAGGATAACAATTTACCCGTTCCCCCATGAATCTTTTATGCCTGAAAAATTCCCAGAGCATATGCTGCATGATTTTCAAGGATGATGATCACTCATGTTTCCTTTTGTTTCCAATGGAGAATCAAGCCATTGATTTGTTTACTGCTAGCTGACTTCTAGCATGAAACTACAAGGAGAATAAATAAAATGGGGCCATGACTCTCACAGATTGACATGATGCAGGAAAATCTTAAACCTTTTGAAGACATCTTTTTCTGTTAAAATTAGCATTTTTCATGTTGATTAGAGTCCTCTTCATTCTGCAGCATTGGGGAGAGGAAGAAGTAAGGTCAATCCAGTTTGCATTATGCACTTTGCTTTGTGTACCTTGCAATGTTATGTTTACCACATACAAGTCTCTCATAGATGGCTATCCTCTCCCGAATACGAAAACAGCTTCAAGTACCAACTGGGCACACTTTTGTGTGTTCAGGAGTGGTCACCGCCCTCGTGGGCTGACAACTTTAAGAAGAGAGGCAAACTGACCCAGAAGGAAGTACTTTTGTTCCTGGGATATAAATGGGAGAGAAAGGCTTAAAAATGATGTGACTTGCTTGGGATTGTGCTGGATGTATGTGGCAGAGCTGCATTATAACCTAGACCACTGGGACCTAGCATTTTAACTCAGCCACTGAACTGTACTTGTTCTCCCCTGGGGCTGCAGCAGTGTCTGATAGTTTTAAATCATTACTCAGACAGGTTGATTGTATTCCAGCTATTAGGATCTATTTTGCTATTAGTAGAGCTGCTGAGTGTTTCTCTGGGATTCCTCTCCTCTCTCCACCCCCTGGGTTTGCTGTGTGCAGTTATGCATCCCTTAAGTTTTCCTTGAAATCTCAGATTCATTCAGTTCATGAATGCACGATTCACAGTAGAGCTGACACATTTCATTAAGCTCAGCACATTGCGTAGAGGCTTGGCAAAGGGTCCCTGGGCTTTATTCAACCCAGACACACCGTGTGACCAGCTGTCACAGATTGTGTTGTAAAATTAGAATAAAACCATAAAACACAGTTGAGGGATGGGAAAAATTGTCCCTCTCTGGGGACAGCGTTTTGAGCTGTGACAAAAGATTCACAGAGCGCATCAGACACAGTCACACAAGAAAGCTTTGTGCAAAACTCAGCTGGTTTCATTTTTCATGCTTGAACATTATACCGTAGGTAGGTGCCACTGTATAAAGGATTCACCTTATTCTAGCTTCAACACAAAGTTCTGCTTTTAACTTTGCTGTCCAGAGCACACACAATTTTTGGTGAACCAGTGTATCCTTTTAACCAAGCTACAGGATTAAAAAACAACCTGTAAAAACATTGTGTTTTGCTCTGCTGCATTAGGGAACAGCATAAGATTGGAGAGTTGTGCAACCCTTTTCCATAAAGGAACTAAAATCTGTTTGTATTCATTAGATCTGCTGGAGTCTGTGTTAGGTAGACACGGATACGGATTGTCCCTGTTTTGCAGGGCTCTTTTTTCTCCCCATTGTGTGAGACAACATGCTGTGGGATTCTTTGCCATACAGATACATCTGGGTGTGTTTTTTGGGGGCTCCTCTGGCCTCAGGTCTGTCAAGTGGCCCAACCCCAAGCAGTGCAAAGCTATGACCTCTCCTCTTGACTACACGTAAGAAATGTAGCCATGTGGCTACCACAGTGCATTCAATGCATGGGATGCTCGAGAGAGAAGGATCTGCACTGCAAGTGTTTCAGGCATCTTTTTGGGGGAGTATCAGGCAGGAATCAGCTGGTGTGTGAAGCTTGTTATATGTGATTAAACAGCTAAAGAATCGTTACAGAGCTGAATTCTAGGACTCTCTACTGCATTTGAGAGCTCATTTGGAGGCACTGATTTGTTGAGTATCTGTATTTTCTCTTGATGTCAGATGGAGATCTTGATTGTCTGAAACAGGACTCCCAAAAGTGAACATGAGGAAACTGTGGCCTAAGTGAATTGGCCACAAACAGCAAGTGTGTAACAGAGCTGGGACAAAACTCTTATTTCCTGACTTTCACCATTGCAGTTTAACTACCAGGTGTCATTTTTATTGTCACTATTAGGTAATTGGATGATGTATAAGTATGTCATAACTTTGGTAGAGAAGTAATTGGAGACCTCAAGGCACTGATAGATGACTACTGTAGATGCTAACAAAATTGGTTAATCAACAATGATGAAATTATCTCATCACCCGGTAAGTGAAGCATGCAACACTGCGACTGGAATCTGTTCAACGCCTGCTGTTTACCTTGATTCATGCCAATTTATAAAATGGGTTAAGCTATTTCCATTCCAGCATCATGTTCTCCATGTGGGAGAAAGCTTGTCTAATGAAATACTTCCAAGTGAAAAATTCTGTTCTGAGGCCTTGTTAATCTCTTTTTTCTGTGATAAGGAGGTGCAGTTCTATGTCCACACTGAATTCTGACCCCTCTGGAGAAGAGATGGTAGCAAAAATGTATACCAAGTGAAAATTAAATATGTGTTAAGTTCTCATTTTCTTATGTTTAAGAGCCACACATATAACCTTGGATAGAAGAACAGCTCCTTGAGGGCATTAACAAGCATCTGTAATGACTTTTCCACCAATGCTATCAGTTGCATTCATCTCTTAAAATGGGACACTATGTTGAAAAGGCAGAAAGATGAGGCTGCCGAGGTGCATCAGCGCATTAAATTAAGGTTTGGGTTCAGGTCTGTTCTCTGTTGGACTCAAGAGTCACATCAGGTCCCTGTTCTGGACACTGACACAGCCCTAGTATTGGAGACAGAAAATCCCCACATGCTTCATGATAGCACTGGTTCTGCTCTGGAATGGATGGATGGATGGATGGATTCGGGCCTGAAAAAGGCCAGGCAGCTCAGTTTCTGTAGGTATCCTGCATTTTGCTCTTCCTAAGCATAGTACAGATGCTTTGAGACTGAATTACAGTAGAGCTCATTAGGCTAATCCTGCATGATTCACTGTGTGGGAACAGATGTGGCTTTTTGCAACACATAGACAGAGAACCCACTTGCAGCATTATTTGTTTATGAATGTGTAAAAAAACCCTCCACCTCTGATACTGGGAAGCAGTAGGCTGGTACCAGGATCTAAATAGGGCATCTTGAATGTGAGTGTGGGGCTCATAATATGAGGAAAACTAAATTATGATCTTAGGGATTTAACTACCTTATTCATAAGGAGGTGGCAATGTTCAGCATCTCACAGGATTCAACCCAGGAAGGGATATCTCGCATTTCCCCATACATCTACTGTGCTTCTCTAAATCCTCAACATAAGGTTTTAATTTTTTTTATATAAAGGCATTTTTTAATGGCTTTTATAAGAATAAGTGTCAGGTACAGTGCTTCTGCAAGTCATGAGGCATATTGTCACACACAGAGACACTTTTCCCTGAGGAGCTATGGGATTTCACAGCCCTTTTTTATTTTTTCATTCTTTTTTTTCTTTTTCTTTTTTTTTTTTTTCTCTCTCTCCTTATTCCAGCCGGGGATCTGAGGAACAAGGCTGTTTGTCAGGCAGCATTTTTGTCTAAAGTGGAATGTGACCAGCCTTCCCAATGAAAGGCTTTCAAATGGGCTGCCTGGGGGATCTTACAGCAAACTCACCCTCACTACAATAGTAAAAGAGCTGCTCTGATATAGCTGGCCTGGCAAGGCAGATACACAGGAACGAAGGCCTCTCAAGGGAGCAAAGCCAGCTGGAATGTCCTCTTGACTGAGCAAACCATAAAGGGAGCCCTTATTCTGCTGGGAAGAAGTTGTGGAATTGGCTTTACTCCCAGCCTCTGGCAAAAGGGACGTGTCCATGGCAGGGAGAGGGTTTTGTCCCTAAACACTGTGTGATATGGCTACGCTCTGTCCTCAGGATAGGGCTTTCTTGCTCTTTGATGGGACTAAGGGAGACAGACTTGAAGTGAGACCAGTCCTAAAATTGATTTAGTGGCAACATGAGCTCAGCCAGGCCCCAGATCTGAGGAGGATGGACGTACTTCTATGCTACTTTCCTTCTCTCCTTTGCTTGTTCTTTGCTCTCCCAGTATTTGCAGAAAAGCCCTCAGGCTTTGCATCCTACTGTGCATTTGCTGCTCTTTCTTTTTCCAGACAGGTGTTTGTATTGATTCTGATATAATCAAGTGGTTATTGTCATCCTCAGACCTGCTATTAGGCATTTTTAAGTGCATAAAACTGGTTACCTGATGTATGCAGTATTGCATCGCATGTAGATTCTGGTGTTTTGTTTGCAGCTTCTGAAGCATCTTCCCCAAACAGGTAATAGATGCATTTTCCCTTTAAACAAATAATACCTTAAAAAAAGAAAAAAAACCACGAAAAGGCTAGTGCTGATGTTCCCTTGGGTTTTTACATCCTGAAGGGCCCCTCACCAAATAAACTACTACCAGGCTGGGCAGGATGGTTGGATCTTCAGAAATGCAATGGTTTAGGCCTTTTTAATGCAAATCTGTGCTTCTGGGAGCTCATTTAACAGAAAAGGCTCCTATAAAAGCAACATCTTTAAGTGCATGCAGATTTTTAAATCTGTTAACTTGAAGGGTAGTTCTGCTTTGGCAATCGGCTGTTGATATGACAGTTATCAGATTTTCCATGGTAATAGTTATTTTCTTCAGACTGAAAAAGAAAATCTTACTTCTGTTAAGTGGGGATATCACATACTCAGTCTAGTAGATGTGAACTTCCTGGTTTCTAATGGACTTCAGAAATAGACTGCTTTCTGATGTGAGAATTATCACTAGCATTGAAAAATAATTAAGATTAAATTCTCCTCTCAGTAAATTCAAGGATTGAATATAGGAAATGCAGATAGCATTTGACTTACCAACTGCTGTCTAGGTAATAATCCCACTGGGCAAAAACCATAGGCACAAAATCATTTTCACAGGCCTGCTGTGGTGTATGGTATCCCTAGATGTGCAAATACCTCTGTAGTCCCCTAAGGCAAGAACACAAATCAAGGTAGGGCAAATACATGGGAAGCCATTAGCTTGCTGTTTCTGTACCTCACTCTGCAATCTGGGAACAAGTAGCTCTGCACTTCTTAAAACCGTTGTGAAACTGCATGGATGAAAATTTATAGAATGATTTGAAGTCCTCTGGTAGTGGGGTGGCATATTATTAGAGTCAGAACTGGGCCAGATATTGAGTTCATGCATGGACCCTGGGGACCATAGCTTGAGTCAGATGGTGTAGGTAAATTTAAATCCATGCCACAGTCACTATGTCTGCAGAGAATGGCTGTTTTCCTTTTCATCTGCTGTTCTTCAATGGGTTTCCAGCCTTTGCTAGCCTGTCTTTGTGAAATGAATTTTCCCCATTCAAAAGCAGCAGTGTTTTATTTTTGTTTTAGCTGTGCTTGGGAATGCAGAGCAATTCAATCAAGAGGAAAATACACCATGAAAAGCTCTGAAAGCCCTGAGGTCAAGGATCTGAAGTTACCCACAATATTAATGACAAACCAGTGGATGCACCATGGCAACGGACAGAAGAATATGTGGCGTGGAAACCATAAGTAGTGTGGGGCTTTGAAAGAGCACAACCGGCAGAAAAATGGAAATTACATGATGTTCTCTCTGTTCTGTGCTAGGACAGCCATGTACAGTCTAATCCCTAACGTTGGTGAGTCTAAGACTTTCAAGAGGGCCCCATAAGAGACGGAGAAATGAGTTGGAGCTGGAATTAAACTGCTGAAAAGTTTTATTTAAAGGGGGAGAGGTTTGGGTGGGAGCAAGTTAAATGAAGTTCCTTTAAAAAAAAGGATGCTGATCTCCATGCCTGGATCCTCCTCTGGGGTTCCCTGTTGGATCCAAGTGAGTCACTCAAAAACCAAGCGTTGGTAGTGGACTTGATTAGAAATATGAACCTCAGGTCCTTTGCCAGAGCTGGGAATTAGTGGCAATAGGTTGTGCTGTTGATTTCAGAGGGTGTTGAGTTTCCTAATTAAGAAGCGAAGGGATTGTTTCCAAAAATGTCTCTAGATAGAATAGCTTGTTATTATTTACTTTTACTAAATGGTTATGTTTCTGTGACTATCTTTGCTGGCTTGTGGTATGTGAGGCAATGAACAGTTGAAGATATGGTAGGCTGAACTGTCCAGTTTTGCATCACATGGCAGTGCTAGGGAGCAGGGAATGAGGCAGGGAGGGGGATGCAGCATTATTCTAGTAGGCCCGGTGAAAACAGCAGTTCCTATGCTTGTAAGCATGAGAATTATATCAGGAAAAAAGCCAAATAACTTCTCTAATGGTGGTCCTGCAGTAGTCCTGGTCCTACTGTCACCTTCATTCTTACTGGCGGTTGAGGCACTGATGGGAGAACTCTGAAACATGGGATGTTCTTTTACCTTGCAGAAACCTGCTTCTGCTGACTGGGCAGTGTGGCACCTGTGGTTAGTTCACACCAATTTGTGCTGGTCTAGTTCACACTTCAACAAACATTTTTCATTTGGCAGAAATGACTGCAGCAAGCAGTTGGCGGTGGTGAAACCAAGCTCTACAAACCAGTGATGATCCACATTACCACGGCTTGGCTACCCCAATCTAGAGTAAGTGTGGTTTTGTTGTTGTATTGCAATGTGTGCTGAACCCTCCACCTAATCCTCAGGTAGCATACGTTAGCATTATGGCTTGAAATCAATGCTGGCAGTTGCAACTGCATGTTATTCTGCACAAATGCCTTTTTTTGCTCTTCAGCTGTAGGAGCACTTCAGCCATATAACTATGCATGGAGTTTTGTATACATGTGGGTTTTTTCTTTTTTTAAACCAAGCCCCTACTTTTCAGACCACCAGCGATATAGATAGCAGCTCAAAAAACGGGTCATGGTAAACTGGATCACTGAACAGCCTGCAGTTCTGTGTTGCTGTAAGACCTGTTGCTGTAGCTTTTGTTGTGTACACTTGCAATCAGATGACCTAATTCTTTTTGTGTGAACAGGGAGTGCACTTGGGCAGGGAAAGGGCTGAGATTTGAGGAGAGCCCTGTGCAGTAATCTGTCCATTGAATCTAGCTGGCTAGAGGAACTTGATTGCAACAACTGAATGAGAAGAGAGAAAAGAAGCATATAAGCCTAGGGGGCAAAAAAGGAGGGTAACTTCACTTCAAAAAGGAAATGAGCAACAGAGGAGGGCAGCATGACTTTGTGGAGGAACTTTAAACATCAATGAGGGAGTGGGCAAGGGAAGGAAAGCCATCTGAAATCAGAGAAGGTGTTTTTTAACGTAAAAAGCAAAGTTCCCTGGATAAAGGCGAGAACTGCAGAAGCAGTGAACTTATTGCTGTGAATGCTGAAAAGGATTGCTTAGTGGCTAAAATATGCCCATAAGACCATTTTGATGGTATGAAAAGCTCAGGAGGTGTTGAATTTGGAA
The DNA here is from genome assembly GCF_949628215.1 of Phalacrocorax aristotelis. Lineage (NCBI taxonomy): Eukaryota > Metazoa > Chordata > Aves > Suliformes > Phalacrocoracidae > Phalacrocorax > Phalacrocorax aristotelis. The sequence continues at coordinate 12,617,211 of NC_134281.1, forward strand.
CCAGAGGGCTGTGCAGCTTCTGGGCATTCTGGTGAGCAGTATCCTTTGAAGCACTCTTTGATCGCTTGGAAAAGCTGGGATTAAATGACAGAAGGAAACAGAAAGTTCAGCTGGGACATGTGGCCGAGAAATGTAACCATGTTTTCTTCAGTTGTTTGGCATTTCTTGGGTACTTTCAATTTCTTGTTCAGTGCATTGTTCAGTGGCTATTCAGCTGACCTTGAATATATTTCTTCTGAACACATGAGAGTTGCATCTTTCCACACCTTCTAAGGCTTGTGGCACTATAGCTCCAACCATACGGCAAGGAGAAAATAGATTAAACTGGCTAGTCATTCATACTAGTATTTCCTGAGGGCATTCTTCTTTCCAAAATACTCTTAACTCTACTAATTTAGTTAATTTTTAACTGCCTCCCTTGCATGGATCCTTTTCTCCTCATGACTAGTTTAAATGTCTAACATGGTTGTGAACAGAGAGAAATGGCAATAAAGAGTGAGTGGAAGAGTGATGGTGAAAAATGTGTGCATGCACTGAGGGAGATCCAGATTTCTGGATCCACAATTTCTGTGCAATCATTTTTTCGGCTAGTGTCTCCAGGGCAGGGACACGCTCTGGGTTCCTCCTCCCTTTCTGTATCTGGCCAGGACTGGCTGGCAGCAGAATGAAGTGCCATGGAAGGTCTGCAGGAATTTGGCATCTGCCTTAGAGTGAATGAGCAGGACAAGAATGATGGCCAGGTTTGGGGCAGAAAAGAAGCGTTATCTCTACTGTTTACTGATGGAGGAACCTGTGTGGGTTTGGGGCTTTTGTTGCTTCCAGAAACTTTTAGCAAAGGGATCTTCTAGGAGAATTTGCTGCCATGCAGGGGAGCTGGTGGCAGAGGTAGGTGGAGAGGATGACCTGGGTCTGTCCATGAAAGACTGGTCTCTGTGCCATTGAACGTGATCAGTGTGATGGATGTCCGTATCCTTTGGACACCCTTAAGACAGTGTTAAACTCTTTGAGAGGTATTTGGACATTCCTGGAAAGCTGGGAGTTTTACAAGTAGCTGGCTACATTGAGAGCTAAATGCAATGCTGATGTGATGTAGGGAGGAAGGTAGCAATAGTGGGTGCCCCATCTTGTGTGACTCTCTAGACAGTTGAAGCAGGCAAAGTGGGGAGGAGGTTTGTGTAGCATCCTTCTCCTCTTGTGCTAGTGCTTTCTCCGAGGGCTATTTTGCTGGTCAAATCAGATATTGAAAACTCTGAGCTACTCTCCCCTCAAAAACAGCCCAGATGTTGCACTTGGACTAAGGGACTACAAATCTGCCTCTCTCTGGCTGCTTTCTTGACTCCCCTCATTAAAGTATTGATATTTCTCAAGGTGGTTGTGTGGCTCTGGAGCCACAGCTGCCTCATAAGTGCAACTCCTTACACACTGACTATGTCACATAACCAGCAGTGGGGGCCTGTGGGGCTCTGGAGGCTTTTCTGTGACTTCAGATCTATCTGGAAGTAAACCAGGAGGGGGCTATCGCTGCATGCACAGCCTGGTGCCAACACACGCGAGAGCAGAAACACCCCAGTGGAGCTGCTATCTTTGCCTCTGTGACACATTCCCAGGCTTCCAGAATGATACTGTGTGTCTTGTGGGGTTTGGCTGTGCAAAACTCAGTATGCAAGGGAGGGTTGGCCACGGCTTCTCCAGCTGTTCATAAAGTGATACGTGTCAATGGTAACCCTGCGTGTAATATCAGAAACAGCAGCTACAGATGGAAAATCACCAAAGTGCAAGTCGTACTGACATGTTCAATGCCTGACATCAGATTCCTCAGAAAAGATCCTGAGGAATCTGGGAACCATGGCACATGATGGATTATTTCTGGTTTGGCCCGTCTCCTCCATGCAGCTTATTTCTGTCACTCTCTGCTCCTCTTGACAGCTGGAGGGTTGTGGAAACACAGCTCGTCTCTCACTGCTTTTACTATTCCTGCTCTGCTAACAGGCTGGCGTAAGTCTGTGTGTGACACACGCCAATGTGGATCATATGTCCTAAGGTGACAAAGTCCTGGAGTACAGTCTGCTCTGTTCTTTCCAGTAAGGATGCAAAAAATAATCGCGCATGTTTGCTGGAAGCAAAAGACATACTAAAACTCCAGCTGTTATGTTCCTTCAGAGTTCGTAAGCAATTATGCACCAAGAAAAACAGCTTACCATAGGTTAAAGAGGCATGTTTAAAACCCATTGCTGTCTTCTGATCCCTGCAAATAAAACCTGTAAAGGCTGCTTCCATCTCTTGCTAGCTCACCAAGGGGCATATTCTGAGCTCTTCCATCACAGTTTTTCCACTGACCCTGTTGTTGCAGAATCAGGTGTTAGCAGTCTGCCCAGGCAATGTTGGGCAGGACTTGCAAATTGTGCAGCACAGTGTCCCCTGGATGCTAAGCCCTGTGCAAGGCTGTCAGCACTGTGCAGGTGTGCTGTGAGACACAGAGAGAGATGTTCTGTGGAATCACAAGCTTAGGGCCCAGCCTGTTAAATGCTAAACGCTTCTGGCTCCTCGGTGCTGCCAGAGGGATTCAGGATATTCAGTACTGGGTGCACAGAGTGGCTTGCTCAGATCTGGCAAGAGAGGTTTTTACTCCAGGCTTGGGTGATCCTACTCTAATGTGGGAGGGATGGCTTAGGCAGCTTCTTTTCTTTCAGCCTGTTTCCAAAAGACTCAAAGAACAAATACTACCAACATGATGAAGTTCTTGATATTTCCTCTAAGGATATCTAACAGCAGGAAATAACCTGTTTAAACCTGAAGCACAGACTGAAAAAAAGCGGAGCCCAAGCAAAGCTGCTGCATGACTCCATGTGTGTAATGGGTCAAAAACCAGGACTGAAGCCAAGTTTGTAGCAGCATTTCCACTTCAGATCCAAGTTTTCTTTTAGTCTTATGTTTATATAACCTGAGTACCCTGGTAGACAGACTTACACAGGCTGTGCAGCAGTATGTTACTGAGTGGCTATTTTGTATAGTTATTGCTGATGTTGATACTAACTGGCCCGTCCTCTTTAATAACATTGAACTCTCATTTTACTCTGCCTAGTAATTGTTTTCAAGATCTAGGGTTCAGTGAAGGAGTCAACCCATCTTTGGTCTCCCTCTCTGCAGGATGGTGCTTTTCTAGTAGAGATCCCAGGGAAATAATGACACTTGTGGGAAGGGTGATTTTACCACGAGGTTCATTTGAATTCCACTCACACAGGTAGAAGGAGCAGAGCAAAAAGTTTGGTGGCTTCCTGCTTTGGAAAAGGAGGGGAGCTCGCTGCAGAGGCAGCTGTTTTCTGGGCACAGGGGCCAAATTTGTTCTGTTGGTGAATCACTTTCATAACACATGAGACCTCCTAGATATGCAAAGGGGTCAAGATGAGCCATTAGCTCTTGCAACAGTTCCAGAAAAAGAGTGAAAGTCCTGTACTGCTTGTTCACGGCCTTCCTGGTGTTTGCACAGGGGAAGTCTAATGCCATTCCCCTGCCATATTGTTTCCCATGAGTATGTCCCAAAGAATGCCTGATGCAAAAAATAAACCATGGCAAGTGCCGTCTGTTTCCATTACTGTATGGGGAATGACTGGCTTATGTAACGTGCAGCATGAAACCATTGCCGAGATCAAATATAAATATTGCTCTATTGTGGAATGTACTGGGAACATAGTTGACATTTTTGTGGCTGATGAAAAAATCAAAGCTCATTATCACTCTTGAGGTTTGCCCTCTCTGTGCATGTTTGTGTGTGGGTCTGTCTATTTCTGTATATCAAAGGCTCTGGGTCGAATCCTGATATTCTGAGTCTATTTTTACTCGGTTTCTACTCAGGCAAAACTTTCATTGACACTAATTGGAAAGCTGCCTAAGTAAAGGGCGCTGAGGGAATTGAGAAGCTGGCTGGAACTCAGCTTGATTTTTACTGAAATTCCCTGTCTTGAGATTTTTCTTTATGTTATATATACTTGCTAACTCAAGTTTAAAGCTGATACAAATTTACACTGCACCACTGGAGCCGGACACTGGTTTTATGCAGCTGGGATCTTTTTGCTCTGCATTTGGGATAGGTGTCCTCTGTGTCTCTAGGTCTGTGCTTTGTAGGACTTTCCCCATGGAAGGGGCGGGGTCTGTGCACGAAGCCAGCCAGATGGCAGCAGGGCTGTGCTGACTTGCACTGGCTGTAGATCTGGCATGCAGAATATTTACCTTTTTTTCCTCTCTTTTTTTTTCTTCCCCCCCCTCATCACTGGAAGCATTTGGAGTTTGATGGCAGGGATTCAAGCAAGTCCCCTCCAACCTTGAAGCTCTCCCTGCTTTTTTCCTTCTAACCTGCTGCTTCCAAGCTTGTTCTCTCTGAACTGCCACCACTATCGCACACAAAGGCAGCAGGTTGTCATTTGGCATGGAAGGCCCAGTGTGAAAGGCACCTAGGGAAGAACTGGCTTGTGGAGTGAAATGCATATCCTGCAGATGAAAGAGTCCTCTGGCGGCATGTTGAAAATGTCTGCCAGGTGGGGACTCTGACCGGGGCAGTCAGAAAGGAAGATATATTTCCTTTTATCATTAGCTCAGTTTTTTATTTTAGACTCGCTAAAATCATGTGCTTACTTCTTAGGAAGAATTTGTTTTGAGGAAAAACAGACAAGTCCATCCTGGACAGATGGTGCTGCAAAAAAGGGGTGGCAGGAAGGTGTTGTGAATGGAAATGGACGAGTGGGTGTGAAATGAGGATGGAGAGAGGGGGTATGTCTGATACAGACTCAAGCAAGTCTGGGAGGGATGATGTGACCCAGCCCCTGAAGTGAGCAGGGGAGCTTGTGGTACATGAAAGTTGTGTCAGTAAGAAGAAACTTGTGTGAGTGCACAGCGGCTTTTTGTTTCCTTCTGTGGCACTAATGAGAGTTGTCAAGTTGCAGCTACTTACTGGACACAGTCAAAGGCTTTGTTCTCATCTTTATTTCCACATTCTCAGCTCCACTTTCCTGGTGCTACCACTCAAACTAGTTTGGAGTTTGGGAAGTTGGGACCAAGCCACCTAATTCCTTTCTTACCACCCTATGATCCAGCCTGTGTTTTAAATAATTGGGTCATTTTCCAGCTATTCCTGGAGTGTGTGGGTGAGACCATGCTTTGGGCCACAATGCTAGTCATAGAAAATAAGCTCTGTTTTGATTAATGCTATGTTTTGCTATTAGGAAAGCAGTGGTGGGAGAGTTGCCAAGGGTTTTTTGCTGTCTCTGCAGAGGAGAGATTCCTGAATTGGACTGTGTCATTTAGTGGAACCCACAGTCCTATTTTTGGTGTCAGACCTTTGAATCTCTCCAGAAAAGGGGTATATCCCCATTATGCTCCCACACCCGTTAATCATGGGTATGGAGAAGTGACATCCTGCTGGTACAACCTTTGAGAGGAGGTGGTGAATACGTTAGGAAGTAAACAGGTTGGTTGTTCTCAGCAGTGTATGAAGCTCTCTGGGGATAGCAGAAGGAGGACTGCTGTACTAGAGATGTTCCTGATGAACATTAATCAGCACTAACTTAATGTTCTGCAAACTTAATACATTTTAAATGAGTTGTATATAATGCTCATTATCTGGCCAGAAAATTTATCCCAAGAGATATGTTGGGTTGACTGCTGTTCATTTCGATGCTAATCAAGTTTAATATAAGAATAAAATGCACACCATGTTTAAACCTCATCTTACATTGATGATGTGAGCAGAAGAAGAAATTTCCTTTTTTGTCAGTTTTAAGGTCAGACTTCAGATTTCTTACCCTCTGATATGACAGGTTATTCCAACTATTGGCCCAGACAGCTGATTCAGCGGCAAAAAGATAAATTGGGCTTCCAATGCACCCCTGAACTTCTGGGGAAAGCATGCTGCCTTTCATGGGATATTTGCAGAAACAGTAAAATGCAGAAATCCCTTGTATCACTCCAGGAATAGCTGGAAAATGACCCAATTAGTTAAACCCTTTTTCACGAGGTTGCTGATTGACTATTTAGGAAACCAAAAGGACTGAGTAATTTGGATAATTTTGCATAAGAAGTCTCTCATGTTTCTAAGCTTCATTCATTACTATACTTAATATGTAATTACAGGTAGGTAATATACCATTAGCCTTTAATTCCCTGTTACTGATGATGATGGAATAGAGTTACTGCTTGTAAGTGTCTTATTTCATGCTTCTTAGTGCCTGAGCCTCCAGAGGAGCATCTCTGAAATATCTCTGTAGAGCGGGCAAAGCATGACTTCCCTAGAGCTGGCCTGGAGTTATGACTCAACCTGAACAATCAGTATTTAGGATTTTGGTTGTTTCTCATGTTTTGCAACACTTGAAACTGTTTAGGAGACCTCCAGAAGGCCCCCAGGATTTAATGAACCCCCCAGCCAGGTGGTTTTCCTGGTGTGTGTATGGTCAACCTGACTTTACATGTGGCTGAGAAGCTCTAAGGGCTTTCACCAGTACATGTTTCTGCTCCCTATTTCAGGGAGGGAAAGATGGGCTCTATGCAGCAGAGAGCCGAAGTGTTTCACATGGGATGATGTGCACATCACAAGGTCTCTGTTGTAATCCTTGGCCTCCTCCCTTATCTTTCCAGGGAATATCTGTGCAGATGGGAACAGGCACAGCTAAGCTGTTCTTTCCAACCTCCGAGCTGGCCAGACAAAAGTTGTTCCTGGTACAGGTGCCATGTAGGCGCATTAGCAGAGTGCAGTGCCAGAACTAATACTCCCTGCCCTGTGGCACAAGGATAGGCAGAGTGAGAGCGCTTATCTCTGTCCATAGCCACTGACACGCCTAACCCCTTTGCAAGGCACAGATCGCTGGAGGAGAAGGGATGTCCAGGAGTGAGGGCAGCCCAGGGACATGCCCAGAACTACCTCTGCTCTGTGTTTTTACTGTGCAGGGTCCTGAATCATTTGGTGTGTGAAAGCACCAGGAAATAAGAAGGCACCCAAAATGAGTTTCTTTGCTTCCCATTAAGTTCTGGATCATTATAACCTACCTTACCGTAGCATTGTGAAGCTTCGTTTCTTAATATTTGCTCTTTGGGGCTAGAACCCAAAAGGAAGCTGTTAGACAGGAACACCTGTGTGTGACTCCAGCTTTACATCCAGATTTTCATGTCCCTGAGGAAATGTAAAGGAAGACGTGCTTTGCATTGTAGGGCAGTGACTGCGTTGATCACCCCCAAGGAATGACTGCCTTCTTAAATTGCCCTGTCAAAAGGGCTTCCTGAAAGAATGCCAGGGAGAATCTTACTGAATTTATATATGCATACATCCATGATATTCAGGTGTAAGGAGACGCACACAGCTTCAGTATCCAGCAAGTCTGAGTGCCTGTGAGCTCTCATTCCTTGTGGTTTGTCAACAGAACTCATAACTGTGTCCACAGAGAGTTAACTATGTTATATTTGACATGCCTTATTATAAACCAGAGCTGCAGGCCTCAATGTATACAGTAGGCTTCCTCCAAGTCCATCATTTAGACAGATGAACCCAGCATTTCTGCAAAGTCACAGCTATTCAGGAAGCTACATTAACTACAAACTGACACTTGAGCTGAATAAATTAACTTCATTGAGTACTGGAAAAAAATCACAGGTTGTCTTTGGATAATGAAGTGTACTTCATAACAGGCTTGTGACTGCCGCTCCGCTGCTTCATGGTCTTGTCTTGATTTTCTGTTCCTTCCATTCTGCAAGAGAAGATGGGCCCCTTGCTTTGTTTTGAAAAGAGCTAGTGACATAATGGAGACCATATCACTAAATGAACTAAATTAAATGATTCATGGATTATTAAATGTTAAGGCCAGAAGGGACCATTACGACCAAATCCTCTGACCTGCATAACACAGGCCAGAGAATCACATCCAAAAATTCCTGGAGCAAGTCCTCTATTTGTATGGGAGCTATGAGGATATCTTTTAGAAGAAGGGTCTTAATTTAAATTACCACAACTGATGGGAAGTCTCTCTGATTATAGTAATTGCCATGAAGGCATGACATCCCTCTGCCCCCAGCCAAAGTGCTCAGGGCTCAAATATAACATGATGATTTTACACTGCACGCCCTCTCAGGAGGGTCAAAGCAGAAAACAAGAAAACAGCAGAGTTTCAGAGAGGAGATGGCTATGAACTGGCTATAGCTCAAGAAATCAATGCAAATTGCCCATTGAAAGGAAGGAAAGAAGGTGAAGTAAGTTAGATTTTACTGAGATTCAGGAGGCTATATCAAGTCATCTAAACCAGGCACTGATATAAGTAGAATAGCCTCCTGTTGGTCTTGAGCTGCAGAGAGTGCAAGGGGCATTTTGAGATTGCTCCAGTGCAGCCCACAGTCTAGTAGGTGATCCACAGGGTGCACTGAAGACTAAATGCAAAGCATAGCCCTCTGCACTGAGCAGAAAAAGGTCTGAGGGCGTTTTGCCCTGGAGTGAGCTTGATCCTTTTTCAAACAGATGTGCAACGTGTTTAAAAGCAAAGGAAGGACTGGACATTGAATGCTGCAGAGCTTGACCCTGCCAGGGGATCTGTTCCTGCAAAATACTGCATGTTCTCAAGTCACTGATGAGTGTGAAAGCCAAGGCTCTCCAGCACATAGCAGGATCAGCTCCTTAATAGGAGTGGTGGTGTGTGTTGGGCAAACTTCCCCTGATTGAGCCAATCAGAGCAAGCACCTTCTCTAGGCATGTCTTGTACTCCAAGACACTCATTCTGTATTTGCCTATGCACCTCGTTTGATCCTCTGGACAAGAAGCTTCAGACTTAGAACCAGAGCATAAGCTCCCACAGTACCTCTGTTCATAGCCTTGTTGCTTTGCAAAGTGCTTATTCCTATCACAGGCTGCTCAGAAGTGTGGCTTTTCTGATAGCTCATTTACTGGGAGTGTGCCTGACCTTTAAAGGGTTCACATTCAATTACCCCTCTGTGCCCCTTTCTGGTCACCAAGCAAATACCTCAAACAGCCGAGAAGGCAGTGCAGCAGATGAGGATGTTTCCAGCCAAATCGCTTAGCAGGAGGGAAAAAAGAGACACAGGAGTCGCTCAGAAAGCCACATGCAAAGCAAGAAGCGATCTCTTTAGGAGTAACCATTCATACCTCCCCTGCAGCTTGCCCCTAGGTCATAACAACACCCCTTTAAAAAAAGTTTTTGTTGCCACTACTGTTGTGGTTTGGGGATCTAGCAATAGTGGTGTCTTTAGGGCAAAATAAATATAATTATACCTATAACCCCATTGACTGTCTTCACATGTAGCTTGCAAAGATATTGCATGAATAATTGGTGGCATGGCTCATGTTGTGCCATTGATTAGCTAGCCGCTGACTGAACCATCTGCCCAATCCTTTGAAGATGAAGTGCTGAATATTTATTGTCATCATCATAATTCTGGCTTTCAGTTCCGTGGAGAAGGGCCAGCACTGAAACTCCAGCTCCAGCCACCCCAAACATGGGTGTTGTTTGGAAGCTGATCCACAGTCAGGTTCCAAGTTTAGCAAATCTTTATCATGGAATGAATAAAACCCCAGGTGTGACCATCTTGGGGTCAATTTCTGGCCTCACTGGAATCAGTGGGACTTTTGCCAGTGGCTACAGTTGGAGCCAGAAGTGCAGACTGAGGTTCAAGATAGGATTGCATTTACAACTTGATCTTACCTCCTTACTTAAGCTTAGACAAGAGGAGAAAGTATTCCTCAGTTTGTACCCTCTCCTAAGGACCTAAGTAGAAGCAGCTAATTAAAAATGTCTTCAGACTGCCTTAGCCTGTGTGTTGTTCTCAGGCAATGGGCAAAACTTTATGATCTCCTGGCCCCTGTTCTGCCCCTGTTCTACCCCTGTGGTATACACATCCCCTTCATTGGAAATTCTCACTACAAGTGGTTTAGCATATTAGCTCATCATTTCTGGAAACCTGTAATGAGTTTTATTCTCTGAAGGACATTGCCCCTGTATCCAAAAATGTCCCTTAAGCAGGAGACTTTCACTCTTCTGGGAAATGCATGAGATCAGATGAGGGTGGGAGTCCTTTACAGGGCTGTGTTACTTTGAGGGCCTCAGCCAGAACCAGTGTCTTCTCTTGCTGGCTGTAGTTAGCCTTATCCAAAAGCATTGTCCTGCTAAGGACAAGTGAGGCTTCTCTGTCTGAAGAAGAGTCTTGTGTTAAGGTGACGCTTTTGTTCTTTGTGTCAATACACAGAGGTTGGAGGTAGAAAGAAAAAAGGCCACTTCTTGCAACCACCCCTATTGCTTTTGCACCTGTACTGTGGCCAAACTTAGTGTGCCTGTCAGCCACACATGCTGCCAAAACACAGTCTCAGCGGCTGCATGCTTGGGAATGTAGGGAGCTGAGAGCCAGCCCTGCACCAGCTGCAGAGCAGCTGCTGCCCAGAGGCACTTTGTGCTCCAGCTGCTGAGGACCACATCCCATTGTAGTGTGGCGATGCTTGCTGTGACCGCAGCTCTGGTTCTGACATCCAGCTTGCTCTCTGCAGCACTGAACCACATTAACCCGCCCCTTTCCAACTTTGTACATAATTTCTGATGTTTTTAACTTCTGATTAATTTTGAGCTTGAGAATTAGTTTCTGTGGACATAGGTACAGGGGAAGTAATACACTGAAAAACTAGTGTGTTAAGATAGTGTCTGTACTACTTCTGGAGAGGATGGACTGCCAGTAGGCAGAGGTGGACAGAGAACTTTCTCCTGCCTGGGACAGGGCAGGATGTTGGGCAGATACTGGCAAGCAAAAAAGCCAGGGGGCAAGGAAGAGTGATCTATATTTTACTCTGGCAAACTCTACCAAGGTGTATCAGTGTAACTCATTGTATGCTTTACCTTTTCCTTGTCCTAAAAGGATCTCTGGCTTTAACATTGTGAACATGGGGACATGAATGCTTAATGCTCAGATTTCAGTGTCTCCTTGCACAGAATCCATTGGCATGTGCAATAGACAGCAAGCTGGGGCATTTATCGTGTGAACTTTCAGGATTAAGGTTTTAATGTGGGCAAATGCTGGGCAGATTTCCCTTGAGCAGCTCTCCCAGTGTTGCTGTGAAATGTAACACTGCATGGCTGCAGTGCTAAGTAGTTATGTCAGAACAGTTGTTAGCCAGATGAGAAGAAACCCAACTTGGTCCACAGGAATGAGCTCTGCTGAACCCAGAAGCCACTTGGCTATTGTGGTCACTGTAGGCTGCAGTAAAAGCCTTCCTCATGTATGAGCAGAGAGGTGGGCAGTGATGCTAGGCTTTGTTTGGTGCTGAAGATTTTTTCTAAGATTCATATTGTCTGATTACTGCCCTTTAAAATCCAGTGTTTAAGGCAGATTCCTTCTGTAGTCAGCAGAGAAAAATAAGCACTTTAACTAAGTCCCAGACTTAGTGTTTCAGATGGTTTGGATGAATTGCCCCTGACTCTCTTACCTTCATAATGTTTAATGGGTTTGATCCAGCCTGTTTCAATTTTGACATATGCAGTTGGGGACTTTAGACATTAGTCAAGTTACGCTGGGTTACCAGTGCTCACAGCTCACATTTTCTCTCTTATCTGTGAAAGGCAAAGATTTATGTAGCTCAGCTGATATGCAGTAGCTCAGTAAACCAGAGCAACAAATATTAAGCATCCAAGAAAGAGAAATGCAGTAACTGCAATTTATATAATGCCCAAGGATGTATCTCCAAGCATTGATAGTTTGTTACTTTCAGGACGTAACTAGTTGATATTTATCATAGCTAGTTAGCAAATTGTGGAGTGGGAAGAGAACTCTGAAAGCCACCTCATTGTCCTCTGCTGTAGTTACCTGTGTGTAGATGTTTATGCCTTTAAAGACCTCCATTATTGGAGCCATGCTTGCCTAATGCTTCATTATCTCTGTAGTTTGAAAGCTCTTCCTAAGCTGAAATCTAATTTCCTGTGTCTTTCTGAATGCTGGTTAGCATTTCGACATAGATAATTAAACAAGAGTATTAATGGACAACAAAATAAAGCAAAAATCCCCAAAGGGTGTTTAAATGGGCAAGAGAGGAGAAGGGAGGCTTGCAGTACATCTGCAGACATAGCTAGATTTTGGCAGTGACAAGATAGCGACTGTCTGCAGTATTATAGGAGGTGATCTGTTTGTGGAAGTAAGGTTGAAGCATTTAGCTTTTTTTTTTTTTTAAGCTAGTTTGCTTGAAAAAAACTGCAAAGGACTTTTGAAGGGCTCTCCCAGCTCAAGTTAATGAAATATATTTTATTATATTGTGATTTTAAAAAGTCAGGAGAACTTCTGCAAGATATTTTTTGCACCTGTACAAAACTCTCTGGTACTTTTTATAGCCTTATGACCTGGTATTTGTTCAGTTTGAGTGATAGTCCCCTGGTGTTATGGATGGGAAGGAAGCTGTTTTAATGCTCATTCACAGCCAGAGTTTTCTGGGAAGGTGCAAATTCTTCAAAAGCTCATTAAATTATTACTTTTATCCCGGACTGCACACTGCAAAACATTTCCCCCTGGTCTTAATGCCACCATCCGTTCAGGCTTATTATTACAGAGCAGATCACAAGATGTAATGTACTACTAATATTGCTGCCACAGGCTCCAAACAGACTGTCACAAATATGGAAAGCTCAGGGCCCACATACCTATTATGGTTCTCACTACTCTGAACCACTTCGCTGCCAGCTCAGAGTTTCCAGGCAGTGCAGGGCAGGGTCCATTCACCGGAGTGTCTCCCTCTTGTGGCACGGGGGAGTATTAAACACATGGTGCTCAGCAGATTGGTTCTCGTTATTAGCTAGGATCTCCAGAGAAACCTGTTTGTCTGTCATTTCAAGGTCTCTGTTTTTTTTGCTTAAAACACAGATACATAAATAGATCTTGCCTTAAGACATCAAAGCTGGTTTGGGTCCTATTTGTGGCAGAAGCTAGTTACTAATGGAGTAAAAATCCATAAATGCAATCTCTCATGTGTCTGCAACTTTCTTTACCAAAGTGTTTAAGAAAGCTCTACCACAGTCCATGCTCAGTTGTTAACTGTAATTATTCTGTTAGCATAAATGAGAAGACTGAGACACAGGAGACTAAAATGCTGCTCAGCCTAGCAGCACACGTAACTATAAGCTTTGCCTTGCCTCCTCCAAGATTTCTTTTTCAGCAGCTGGACCATGCTGCCTCTGAAGTGTGCAGCAGTGCCAATATCCTTCAGGGTCATATCAAAACTTTTGGTAAACAGTTTAAATAGCTATTTATCATATATCACGTGCTATGATTTCTAATTGTTTCTGAATCAGGAGGGCTTTGAGTCTAATGTAAACCACTTGCTGACAATAGAGAGAAGCAATAGTTCTGCCTATGGCCAGAAGCACAGAGAGGTTTGGGTAATGTTAAGGGTATAGATTCCTGAAAAGCCAAGGCATGTGATGGCTAGTCTCAGCATGTTGGTATGAGACTTAGTGGCAGCATGTGAGCTGTATACCCATTGGCAGGCTCTCCACCCACTCTTGCAAAACTGGCATGTGCACTTCTTGCATTCAGGAACCAAGTGTTTCCATGCACAAAATGAGTGGTGGTGCACAAGCAAGAACATGCTATCTTCTTCCCTTATCCAGGCTTCAAATGAAAATACGATATTTCCTAGAATGATATTTCATGTTGTAATGTTGCATATATATACTTGCATGTAATCAGATTTCTAAGCTAGTTTGATGGAGTATCTAGGCTTACCATGTCAGGATGAGAACTTCTTGTATGGTGGTGTATATGAACACTCCAGGTTGGAGTCTGAGCCTGGAAAGATGTTCCTCATTATTAGGGAGAAGGGACTGGACAAGAAGAGATCAGGGAATAATGGAAGGTGATACAATCTAGGGATTACGAAGTTTAAACAAGGAAAACACTTGTTTGGTTTTTTTTTCTGCTTGGAGCTTTCTGCTGATATGGCGTAGCTTTGCATAAGTTAGAACTCCTCGTGTCTCATTTTCCTTAAATACACCACAAGGGGAATGCAACCCGAGTTGTAAAGGGAGATCTGTGTATATTTTTTAGCCAAGTATCCCCAAAGTCTTTCACAAATAGAAAGTCAGGTTCAAAACAAGCTCAGCTGGTCTGGGTAAAAGGAAATACAACAGAAATAGTGTCCCCTGCTCCTGGAATGTACCCATGTCTGGGACTGAATGTTACAGCAGCGCTTTTTCACAGCCTGGCATAGCAGTTCACAGCAGAGTAGAGAGATCAGGCACTGCATACCTTCAAAGAAGCAATGGTGATGCACATTTGAAGAATGTAATTTACCCAGGCTGGAGCTGGGAGATCATCTGCATCACGAGCGTTATTCCTTCAGTCTGCACCCACGTTTGACAGCCCTCCTCTCACAGTGTTTTGTGCCTTTGCGCTATGGTGGCAGAAGACTGATTCCAGAGACACTGCATTGTGTTGGCAAGGCAGCTCCAGAAGCAGATGTGAGTGAAGTGTGTGCCTGCATCCAGCTGTTGTCTGCACATGGGCGTTGCAGCTACCACGTCACCTGGTTGGGTGTATCTAGTGACTTTCCAGCCATGGGAAATACTTAGACAAACCTACTTTGAAGTGTGAATTCCCCAAAAGATCTGATGCAATGTTTCTAACCTTGCTTTTTAGATGGGAACATGCCCTTGGAATTGGCCTTAAAAGGGGTTCATGAAGTACCTATGGCTACAGCACAGAGCATCAAGAGTGTATTCAAACACTATTTTTCTTTTTCAAAATTAAAGTAAGACTCAGCAAAACCTTGGAAGTTCCTGTCTTCCTTTCCTCCAGGCTGTACAATTCTAAGTCTGGATCTTCTGAGGGCTCTCCCTAAACAGTAAACAATTGTGCTACTGAACCCTAGATCTGTGGAGGATTAGTCCTAGAAATATGCTAAGTGTAGTAGCTCATACTCAAAAAAGAACTGAACAAATCCCCAGGCCCAATACTGGCAGGGTTAATCTGCTGGGAGCACTTTCTATTAAATATAGAAACCAGTTTTCCATCTCTCAAGCCAGTTATAAATAAATACCTTTTTTTTTTTTCAGGAGAGCCTGGCATGGCCCCAGATGAACCTGATCAGCCTCTGTTGCAGAGCTGTAACAGCAGCTGCAAACCTACTTAACACGTGAAAAGGCTGACAAGCTGCAGCTCAGCCGCAGAGCCAGGGACAAAAGCTTTTCCCGTTTCTCACTTCCTGTAAGTGAGATGCTCTGAGCGGGGCTGCAGAGGCTAAGGATGAGCTCTGCCCGGGACCTCAGTGTTTGTCCCCTTCTGCCTGTGGAGGAAAACAAAAAGAGAGGGAACTTGGTGCTTTGCTTGGTGTGTGGGAGAAAAGTTATGACTGAAATAGGACTGGAAGTGCTGAAACAGTTATTGCCGGTGGTTTTCAGTGAGGGGACTTTGTCGGATTTGGGCTTGCACAAACACATGATAGTGTGAGCAAGAGTTTCCAGGTGTTCAGGCCTACAGCTGGCTGCACAACCCAAGGAAGGAGGGTGTGAGTGCATGGGAATTGATGGCAAGAAATAAAAACTCAGTTTTTGCACTGTCTTTCAGTTTGAAGGAGACTGAGTTTGGATCCATAACCTGCCTTTTTGGGCCTATTAACAGTGGAACATTTATGTAACATTTATCTTCTTTTCAGGATACTACTTAACAAATAATCTGCTTGAGGAAGCCAGTAAATTGCTCAAGGACCCTTGGATAGAAGGCATTACCAAGGGAGAAAAATAAGTCTCTATTATTCTCATGCCACTAATGTGTCTTCCCTGCTACACAACCCCCAAACAGATTCTGCTCTTAAAAGGTAATCTATAACAATTCTGGATGCCTGTTCTACAGCAATGGTAATATATTGCTCCCCCAGGTGACCAAGGGTTGGCTGAGTAAAGAGCATAATATTTGAGGCTGTTGTCAGAGATGTACTGGTGTGTGTCTGCATCTTGTTCAGATATGGAGTGGAGAGGAGAAAGGTCACACGCCACAGGGTGGAAACTGGACAGTGGATTGTGGCACCAGTAATGTGGGCATAGGCAAATGGCAAAATCCTCCTTGCTCCATTTCCTTTGTTGCAGTATTCTTGCAGGACACTAGCAAGGAGAGCTTGCCTCCTAGCACAGGGGTGTACTGGGGACAAGTGACCCTCACACTAGCCATAGCAGGAGGCCTTCTCTGGTTAGGGAGAGAATAGAGCTACGTTCTTCTCCAAGAAGGCTTCTGCTTGAGTTTTTTCTCTGATCAACTCTGTCTCAGAAGGACAAAGCATGCTATCAAGTCAATCTCAAAATCCATGGAGATGTGTTGAGCTTGGTGCCTTCCATGATTTCCAGAAAGTTTAAATGCTGTTCTATGGGAGTTTTGTGTTGGGATGTTTGGGGATTAAAATGCATTTGCATAATACCTATATGGAGTTTGCATATGCATTTGGCAAGTCTTGAGACAGGGTACACAAACTGCACTTGCCTTGTCAGACAATGACTTTGAAAAGGTGCCCCTGAAAGTCTATGGCTATAACTATCATTTTAAAAAGCCTCTTTCTGATAATGAATGTTTCTTTGCTCAGTTTTCATAGTCCTCTTTAAGCCCTGTGTTTTCTGCTAAGGCTTGTAGGCTTGGGCCAATCTTGAGGCCGGTTCTCATGGTGATCTCTGGGACACCTGTCAAGGAGGAGCTGGGCTGAGACCAACTCATTCCAGATGTCACCAAGAAACCCTTAGCTTCTAATGACTCCTAGCCATTAGTGTTTTGGATACAACTATAATTGGTAATTTGGGAGTGAAGGGGTTTCTTCTTCCCTTCACTAATTTCCTCTGCTACTTAGACCTGCCCAAACCACTTTGCATACCTTGTTTTGCTGAACAATATTGCTTGGACTTCCCAGATCCTTTATCTGGAAATATTCAGCTTTTCTGGAGAGACTTCAAACAGAAATGTTTGCTTCTATTTGCAGCAGCAAACAGCTAAGAAATCAAATGCAAAGATTCCTAATAGAGATTGGCAAAAGGCAAGAATGAAGCATTTGCCTGAGGAAATATCGTAACAAACCAGAAAAATGTTTCAAAATGATCATTTGTGAGTTACTTAATAAAATCACTTCAGCACAGCTGTGCCCTAAGAAATAACCGTCTAGATTTAATTCCTCTTAAGTAAGAGGCATTTATCTGTGGGGAAAGGATGCTGGATGAGTGCTTTGTTCCTCTTCCTTGGGGGCAATGATATGGCCTTGATAATATTCAATGGTACCCAGCATTCTGCAAAACTGAATGTTTTTGAAAAATGGTTTATTTTAACAGCTACAAAAAATATGCAGTACAAGGATCACTGCCTTACTTTAAGGTGTCACTCCCAGGCAGAATCGAATGGCAGAAATGATGCTCCTGCTACCGACTTTTGGAGTTGCTCCATCGTAGCAGAAAGATTTCCTACTGCCATCTCCATCACACTCAAAGCACCTAAAAAAAAAAGAGATGAGAGTTACCAGTCATAAGGCTGTGTACTGTATCAAGGCACTTCAGGTGTAACGTATTCTCGAATGGTTCTGCATGTTATCTTGAAGTGGTCACTACAAACTGGGAACCAGAGAAAGACTGAGTACTGCCAGCTTTTACCTCATGTTCCAATGTGTGCTATGGGGAACTAATTTTGGTGCTTAGCATAAATACAGCCATCTTGTTTCTTGGCATAGGTGCAGTTATGCTAAAATAAGCATGCTGAGATGACTAAGAATAATTCATTGTGATATCCTATTGAATTTTCAGGGGTCATGAAGATGACTCCCTTTTAATACTAAAAATTACATTATCTGAACAGAGTGTATCTGGTGTTGCCATTAGTAAATTTGGGAGATGAAGCAGACTGAGAAGCTACTTCTTGGTAGCTAGGAAAACTCTGATTATTGTTTTTTTCTCTCCTTCTTACTCAGTAGCCTTATCTGTCAGTGATGCTGAGAAACAGACCCTGAGGAGGCAGCAAAGAACAGGGATGTTCCAGGAGAACGGGAAAAAGGCTGTGCTATGTGTCACCATTTAAGAGAGCTGAGAAAGTGTTGTTAGTCAAAATAATGGAAGAGCTTAGAGGTTACTCATGAATGAAAATAACTGGGTAATCAGCAGCAGTGACCATTTATTTAAGAAAACCAGGTCCCTTTGAATTAACGTAGTATCCAGTTGGGTTGACAGCTTACAGGCAGTAATCTATCGATTGGCTGACAGTAACACTAACACACTGATGGTCTCTTTTGGTACAAGCAACCACCCAACATTTTAGTGATGCAAACCCATGGGCCAATGTGCCAGCCTTTAGAGGACTAGAAGGGCTAAAATGGTCACTGGACTGACAGAAAAAAGCCTTCTGCTGGTGCAGATAGGTTTGGTTCTCTCTGGATTCAGTACTACCACCCAGTATTTGGCCCCATTCAGTAGCACACTATTTGGAAAGATGTTGATAGGGGTGAGTTTTGAGGAGAGCCACATGAGTGAATGGAAGCTGATCTGCTTGCCTAAAGGTGAGGGACTCAAGGAGAACCACAAGAATGGAAAGGGAAGTTTGGAAATGAGCTTATATAGTCATAAAGATATAACTGCATTCAGGGGCTGGAAGCTGAAACTGGTCAAATTCAGCCTCATAAAAAAGTACATACTGGATGAGTTCTTCACCCTTGTGGTTGATTCTCCTCCATCACTGGCTGGTTTTTTTGTAGGTCAGGTACTTTTCTAACATAAATGCTTTATTTCAATCAGGTTTGAATCTAAAGATGTACTATGTCTTTTAAGTCACATGGGACAATGGTCATTTCTGGCCTTGCCCACATATCAACCACAGGTGGCATGAAACCTCAGGGTTCCAGTCTGAGATCTGAGCCTTGTACGCAGGCTGGTGACGTTTGGGGTTTGGGTTAAATATAATACAAAAGAAAATCATTATAATATGTTTGTTCCTCTCATTTTGTCTCAGGACAGTAACTGTGGGAAAGCCATGAAGTGTTTGGTTTCTTCCTGGGCTCAGGCAGTAGCCCACGTCTCAGAGGTGAGATGGCACACAAGACATTTCCTATTTTCAAGCATACCCTGTTGCGGTACCAGATACCTCTTTCCTGCTGTATCATATAGAGCTACACCACTAATTCAGTGCAAGTAGCAGTCTAGCAGCACAGGGCTTGGTGAGGAAGGACAGATTCCTTAATGCATGTCTGTGCTTCCCTTAGTGTATTGCTCATGATACGGGAGAAAGCCCAGCAATGTAAACATACCCAGAGGTGGGAAGGGGCTGTTTGTGAGAATAATAACCACGTATGCAGAGGGTCTGGGTGCCTGTCCTTGGAATGAGACAGCTGGATCCCATCCCTGGCTCACACTGGCATTTTCTGATGTGTGGCAGTATTGGCACCATGAAATGTCAGTCTCAAAATGGAAATGGCCTGGCATTGTTTAGGACCAATTCCAGGAAATGCCTCTTGGATAGAAGCACTCTCTCTTGCTGCCCCTTCTCCATGACCGTGTGAGGAGAAGTATCTAAAATAGGTCATTGTTATGCACAGAGAGAACCCTGTTCCCTGAGCGCCCTTGGTTTCCAAGTAAACGAGCTTTGGAGGTAAGTTAGCAAAAGAGGCTGATTCATTAGCAGCAAGGGAAATCTGTGCGTTGGAGGGGTGCCCAGCTGCCCAAAGGGATTTGCATAGTGACATGCTCCTCAAATCTTAACAGAACAAGATGAGTGATACACACACAGGCTTGAACTATATCACAATCACATGCTTGCTGGGCTCATTTCTTATCTCATGGGTTTCTCTGGAGAGTATCAGTTGCTCCAGTCCCTCATAGGGTTTTAAATTTGTAAGGGAAGGAGTCACAGTGAGGCACCTTCTAACGTGAGAAAATTCTGTATCTGTTTTCTTTTCCAAATTAGGTCACCTTGTAAGGCAGTTCTGGATGGAGTTTGTCCCTGCAGTTATAGAGGCTGTAAATAACATACATGTTACAACATGTTTGACGGGATTTCATTGCACCATCACAAGTCTATCTGAATATCATATCCCAAATTAATAACAAATTAATTTTATCTGCTGAAAGACCCCAACTGTCACCCTCCTGTCCGGAATGAGATCATTTTGGGCAGCTATTTGCTTACAGAGGGAACAGGGCCAACACATTCTTCTGGCTTCATTACTGAGGGCAGGCTTGTGCACAGACATGAGTGCTCCCCTTTGTCGAATCATCTGGAGTGCAGGGAGGAAACTTCAGTCTGTTTGGAGCATCTTCCGCCTCTTTGTTGGTGTGTCAAGCAGGGGTGCCAGTTAGTGCCAGTGATGAGATGGGCACTCGTCCACAAGATCAGAAACGGAAACCCGCAAACTGCTCTCGGACAGGACGCTGAGCAGCTGTCAGATTATAAAGATCTCTGGCCCCTCCTGACCTGGGCCAGATTTGAACCATTGACCTAGAAGTGAAAAGCTTGAAATCCCTGCACAAGCCACGGGATAAACAGGGCTTGCAGAGCTGCATGCCCTCATTCCGCATTCAGTTGCTGCCATCTAATGGCAGATGGGGAGCGGAAAGTCCTCATGCAATATAAATATCTTGTCCGTGGGAGAAACTGTGCAAATAATTCTCATCAGCCCCTAAGAGTTCTGGGGAAGCATGGTGATTTAGGCTGGCTTTATTCCTCTACAGAGTAGTTTGACAAAGGCCTTTTGTGCTGCAAATCAAGTAAGATGTGTCCCACTACAAAAAACATGCTTTTGTGCTGCTTTTGCGCTCCTATGCTGGCCTATTTCCATATATGAAATCTGAGTGAAAGTCTGTGATTATAACCTGACTTAACAACCATCCCAAGGGCAACAGTAACTGAGTGGTGGGTGCCTGTGGCAAGGCCAGGTGACGAGAGAAAGCAGGCAGGAGATGGCACTTTGCATTTCTCTGAGTAGTGCTGGTGCACTCAAAACATCTGCTTTTCAAGAGCTTTGATACAGAAAGAGAAGGAGGTGGAGACTAGATCAAAATAATCTCAAGTATCTGGAAACTATTGGGTCTGAAGGCTAACAGACAATAAAACTCACTTTCCTTCAAATAATACATAAAGGAAAAAGCAAAGGAGAGATGTCTCCTTCTCCCCCTTGCCCAACTCCAGGAAGTTCCTGCTGTATTTTCTGTCTCTAAAAGCCGAGATTTATAAGTCACTAAGTATTCATCATGTATCGGTTTTGCACTGCCTGTTTCTCTCTACACACAGACTTCCAAATAATACTTTTAAGCCACAATAGCTAACACTGTCTCACAGAGGAGAAAGGTTAGAGATTGCATATTTCTTTATGCATCCCTGCACTGCAGCCGTTGGGTGTCCGGGGACATGTCCCATGATGGGACTGCAACCCAGTGAGCCATGGAGCCGTCCCCAGCAGCCTTAACACAGCCCCAGTGGTGCCATGGGAGCTTGCATGGCCCAGCAGTCAAACTGTTACCTGGGGCTAAACGAAGTCATGAATCAAGCTTTATATTTGAGAAATATCTCCGGTAGTACCTAGTCACCAAAGAAATGCCATTTTGTAACAGGAAACTGTGGGAAGAAAAAAAAAGTCATGTATCTGAACAGAATACTGGAAAAAGCTGTAAAATTCCCCTTGCTTGGCTGAAGGAATAGTTGTTGGAAAGAAAGTCCAGGAGCAAATCAACATGGAGGAGAGGAAGGGAATAACAAACTTATTTTCCTACTGGAGGAAGGCCTTTAAAATCACTGTGGAGAAAAACAGGAATGACTGCAACGAGTCCTCAAATGCCCTTGTAACTGCTGGTACTACCTGCACTTCTGTGGGAGAGCGGAGAAAAGCAGCACACGTGAATTCTGGCTCCATGGGCAGGGGGTTAAAACATTTTAGCATGAATTTGCTTTACTTTATGCCAACAAGCACTTCCCAGACTCCAGTGAGCAGCTGAACTATCCTATCTAAAGAGTGACAGGAGTTGTGTTTGCAATCAAGGTCCAGCCACCATTCCCTTACGTCAAAGCCAGGATCTATCTAAACACCGCTGCTGCACTTCTGAGAAAGTGCAGCTTTGTGCCGCTGCTGAAAGTCAGCCTTCTAAAACACGTCCCCGCTGGTGATACCCCAGGGATTTCAGACTGGTATATGAGGACACAGTATACAAGCCAGACAGTTATGTCTGCTCCTGCACACAGAATGAGATCTGGCAGGGTGCTGGGAGCCCCTGTTGTAGCTGATGGTTGGACCCAGGTGGGAGATCCCTGTAGAATGGTGACATTCCTGAGCTGGACCCATTAGGAAAATGCCCTTGTCAATCAAGTTCCCCAGGAGACTTTCTGCTTGCTCTGTAGATATTTTTCATTGAAGCTCAGTGGTAAAGTGATAGCAGAATACATTTAACAGGTCTAAAAATGTCTTGGCAAGGTTGCTATATTTTTTAATCCATGTCCCTTCCCCTCTTATTTCTCACAGGAAAAACTGTCTTCTGACCGCTCTCAGGGAAGCATCAGTTGCAAAGTGAAGACATAAAATTACACCAAGTGAGCTGAAATTTAAGCCTTGCCATTACAGCAGTGACATTCAACAGTTAACGCGCACCCTCAACACGCAGCAGCTGCAGGGTTTTGTTACTGTCACTTACAAAACCCTTCAACTCCCTTTGGTGTGCCCTGCTTTGAGCCAGAGCTCGCAGGCCCAGAGACACCATTTTATCAGTAAGAGCCCTTTAGCGTAGCATGACATCTGAGAGACCTCAGCAGGATATAAGATTGCTCTGGTACTGAGGTATGATTTAATATCTTCAATTGTTCTGGAAATTTGAGCTGCATGATTCAGGAGACTTGCATGAGTACGGTTGCTTCAGCGCTTAATGAGATTTATGTGCTTAAATGTGATGGATGCTGTAATCACATTTCTAACATAATGATTCAATGTGGGAGGGAGAAAAAATCAACAGGAGTTTTGCTGCGGTTGTGGCAGAGGCAGGCTTTTGACAGGAAGCTTGCAACAACAGCTCTTACAAATGCCAAAATAAGGAGAAAAAAAAAAACCAAACCCATAGAGGAAACATCTTTCCTCAGCTCTTAATTGCAGCCTCCTCCTCGCTCTGCCTGCGCTGAAAGTTGTCGCCCTTTCCGATAACCTCCTCCCCGGGCTCTAGGGGTGGCAGGAGGCCCGGAGGCTTGGGCACGTCCCTGCGGGGCAGCAGGAGGTACTCCTGGCACCCCGGGTACCCCGAGCGCCTCCTCCTAGGGGGCTGTTTCCGAGCAGGAGCCGTTCTTGCTGGGTAATGCACACCCCGCCCTCCGCCCCGAGCTGTGTCCTCTGGCAGCTGGGGTACAAAAGGGGTCTGATAATAATGACAGCGTAGCGGGCTTCCAGCAGCTGCTGGCCTGCAGAGAGCGGCCAGCGTGCGCCCCGATGCCTGCCCGGCCCCGGTGCCTGCAGGGCTCCGGGGCAGGCCCGGCGGCTGCCACTCACGGCGCCGCACCGCCTCCGCCGCCGCCGCCGGGGGCCGGGCTCGAACCCGCGGCTGCCGCGCAGGGCGGGAACCGCGCCGCGCCGCCGCCCCCCAGATGTGGCGGGCGCCTCCCGCCTTCGCATCGTCCCGGCTGCGCCCGCGGCCCTGGGGGCAGAGCCCCGCGCAGGGCAGAGCCCCGGGCAGGGCAAGGAGCCGGTAAGCGCTGCGGGGGGGAGCGGGGGCTGGGTTTCCTCCTCCCGCAGAGGGGGACTTTGTTTTGTCCACCCCTCCTCCCGCACCCCCAGCCGTGACTGGGGCCTCCTAGCAGCCTCCTCTGCTCCCCAGATGTTGGGCAAGAAGAGGATTAATCCTACCTGGGGTAGTGCAGGGGCTTAGAGTGTTAGGGGCCCATCTGAAAATGAGAGCATCGGAGAAACATCTTCCAGCGGTTAACCCGGATGGGTGCTGGCAGGGGGTGACGGGGAAAGATTTGGGGCACTGCCTGGGCCAGCAGAGGGGCAGGCAGAATGAATGACGGCTATATCAAGAAATGAGATGCGATGGCATGAAAAGGGTAACTGCTAACAATTTTGCATGTTTATTTTTTCTTGTAGGATGCTGTGGGGTTATGGCAGCTTCTCTGTAGATAGATCAGTCACATAGTGCATGCGTGTCAGCTGAGGTGCAAAAGGAAGAAAAAGTATCCAGATTAGAAAGAAGATCAAAGAATTATCTTGTTATTGAAGAGTGGTGGACAGCTAGCTGTGCTACACTAGGTGCTAGGTACTATGCATAGTATATACCTGTACTATCCTAGGTATGCTAGTCCTTTGCTGGACTGTAGGATGCTTGGGTATGAACTGCTCCCGTTTCATGGCTAGGGGTCAGCCCTAAAAAGGTTTGGATGCTGCTGGGCTTCTCAGTTCTCATAACTCCCAGTGTGAGAGCTGGTGGGTCCAGAATTCAGACTGTGTGTAGCACCTTCTGCATCCTTCTAGGTGTTCTCGGAGTGAGAGCCAGGATGCACAGCAAGCACTCCAGTGTGAACACAGGCCTAGGAAGAGATGCAATTACAGAAACGAGATTGATCTGACACTATACAAAGTTGAAGGTACACTATACTAGCATTTGGGTCAGCAGAGCATCTAGCGGTTTGGGTGTAGGTGGTGGTTTGCCTTCAGGTTAGTGGAGTAGACAAAACACCAAAGGGTTTCCTGTGTCTGACCCATCTGATGCCTCTTTTTGTTATCTCATTGTTTCTGACTTTGTTTTTCAGATAAACTCCGTGATTCAAGAAAGACACCATGAAAGGTGAGGAAGTTCGGCAGAGGAGAAAAGAGGGCAGGACTAAGAATGGAGAGCGATCCAGGCACAAAACAAAGAGCAAGGGCAAACGCAGAGAGAGTCGACTTGGCAGCCAGGAGGCAGAGGATGTCTCTCTGCATGCACAGCAGAAGCTGTCGGCTGAGGAGAAAGCGGCCATGGCAAAGTCAAAGGAAGAGTCAGCCATTGCAATTTGCCTGCAAGTGCTCCTGCCATACCTTCTAGCAGGGCTTGGCATGGTCTTGGCAGGCATGGTTTTGGATTATGTTCAGGTAAGGGAAAGAAACTGATCTGATGTACCTGACATGGGATAGGTAGGAGCCTTTTCTTCAGAGGCAGGGGATTTGCTCTGAGGATGGCAAAGTAAAGGAGGATTTGCAGCAGTTTTGCATGCCAACATGTCCTTCAAAGTTGGCTATTATGTACTTTTGTGCAGCTCTCAGGAGACAGCGTGTGGTGTTTTTCTGGCCCTTTTTCTTTGGAGATAAAAGACAATATGTTACTGTTACTAAAGAGCACACAGAGGATCTCAGGCATCTATGTAGGAAGATACAGTCCTGTGCAAAGATCTCACCTTGTTCCTGGAAAGAGGGTGGCTGAGCTGCAGCCCCAAGGGCTGTGGTGGCGTAGCACTTTCCTGCAGTAGATACAGCTGTGTCACTCCTGGGTGTAGCTCTGGAAAGTCCTGCATCCCCTGCTTCATTGCGCAAGGAGCCGGCCAGCTTAGCACTGTTAACACTTCATACAACCAGCCCAGACCAGCCTGTGCACCACATCCTTTTGTAAAGCCTTGTAGCAGATGACTCAAATCCTTGAGTCTTTTTCCAGTCTGATTTCTGATTCTGTGACAGTCAGGACCGGCTCTTTCCTCCTACAGTGCAGCAATACAGAGCTTTAAGGTAGTGGTGAGTACCTAATTTTAGACAGTTTAAAGCTGCAGTTAATTTCCAGATTATAAATTGCTATGCCTTTGTACTCTAGGTGACACTGCTGTGTGCCTTTCTGTTAACCCATGTTATTTTATGAGCTAGCCATTGGGTCAGACTGCCCTGACCGGTCTGATACAGTGGCACTGAAACCACTGTGCTTGCATTGACAACTTTCACAAATCTGGAGCTGTGTTCTGCTATTAGCCCTGGGCTGATCTCCCTAGGCTAGAAGAATTATAAAGGCTTAAGAGTGACACAGTATCCTTAACTGACCTTAGCATGTACTCAGTACCCAGAATAATGTCTAGTCAGATCAGAAAACACCAAGGCAAATCTAGCCCCCAGTGGCAAACTACTTTTTGTCTCATTAGACATTATCCTGAGAGTCTTGAGCCTTGAGCAGCCACTTTCATTTTTATTTTTCAGACTGTTCAGACCTGACTAATGGATCTCTAACATTAAATGCATCTACTTCCTATGGTGAGATACTAAAGCATGAAATAGGTTGCAGATGGGTTTATGATGTTGGGGAAGCATTTTTCTTTCAATGTTCTTCCCTTAGAGTATTTTTTTTCTATGAAGGACTGGGCCACTAATATAAACAGAATGTGAAGCAAACCTCACACTCTTCTGAAACTGTAAAAGCCTGAGTTTTGTTTTATGCAAATAAAGACCTCACAAAGAGCTTTCGTTAGTAGTTAAAGCCTGGGAAATCAACCTATGCAACATCTCATAGGAAAAGCAGGCCTTTGGCAATTAACACAGTGACTTTTCAATAGTCATGGACTATTTCAGCATGTGTCATTGTGGACTTGTGGCTGCTAGGAGCTGCCCTTCCTTTCTAAGCCATTCCAGGCCTCTGCCCCTGCTGCTGCTTCTGTGGGGCAACAGGAGACCCTGTGAGGCTTTGGGCCCCAGGCCCTCTCCATCTACTTGCTCTCAATCTCTCCACATAAGCACTCTTCTCTGCCCTTTCCTAAAGCAGGGAAGAGAGGAGCAAGGTAGGAACAAAAATACACAGCCTGATCTGACAGGGAGCTAGCAGAGTAAGGAGTGATAGTACTCTAACAACTGGGGCATATAGTCCTAGAAAAGCATCATCCTCCCATAAGTCTAAGGAGTCAGAATAGCGCTGTCTGTTGCTAGCACTGCCATGTTGTAAGAGCACTCACTGGTATCCCTGTCCCTTCTTTACAGGGACGATAAGGCACATCTGAAAATATGTTATTTGGCACTTGTCATCTTTCTGTTCTTTTTTTGTAGCGTGGCAGTGGATGGAGGTCCTTGATCAGGGTCAGGGCCCACCAGAGAGGCTGTTTCTGCTTTGGCTCCTCCAAGGCAATGTTACCTGTTGGGTAATTTGCAAGCGCAGGCATACAGTGTATTTGTGTGCAGAGAAGGGCAGCGGTGTACCTCCCTGGGTTTTGCCATGATGAGTAGTGCAGCCATGAGGTGGGGTTTTTTTCCCCAACTAGTTATAATTGTTTCCCACATTGTTCAGCAATGCTCTTTTTCTTCTTAAACCTGATGCATCTCCTTGTGGACAAATATGGTACGTCTCTTTGCCAGGAAAATACGATGCATCTCTTTGCTGGAAATATGGTGTGGATCTTTATCAGAGGCTCCTTAAACGCATAATAAAATGACCCAGTGTACACACACAGGTCACCTGAACCAATTACCTTCTCTGCATACTGATTTGTCGGTTGAAGGCTTTTTATGGTGCTTGCTTAGAAACAAAGAGAGCCGAAGCGTGATAAACTCATAAATCCTGCCAGGCTGACGCTTTAGTACAGGATGTGTGGCTTCTGTGGTTTTAATGCTATTTGAGTCATTCTGGCTCATTAATATTTCCTTTACGTTAATGTTTCTGCCTGTCAGTAATCCAGCTGGCAGAAACAGTGGCATGTGGGACTAGGTATGAACATTATCAGACCTTCGAAAACCTGTAATAGTTGTCCAGAAATTGTCCTTTATTTCCTTGAAGCCTCTGTGAGTCTCTACACAGAACTGGGCCTTCATGCTGTCACTTCTCAGCTCCTGGCTTGTATAAAGAGGCTGGGTCGTGTGTGGTTATTACAGGATTTTTATTAACCTCCCTCTTCCAGCTATTGTGGCTTTTCTTTCCCAGTTAGATTAGCTGAAATGTACTCCCTTGTTAGCTTTCAGCTAAATGGACCGTTGTTAGGTGGAAGAGACACATGTACACACCAAGCCAGCTGCGAGTGGAGAAGGCTTTGGGGTGGTACCAAAATATCAACCTAGAAAGCAGCAAAGGACAAGTCTCTCATCTGTAGCTAGGGCTTGTTTTCCACCCTGCCATGCCTGCAGAGAGATCTGCTGAGCCATCTCAGCCCATTAGGCTTCATGCTTTGGTTTGTGTGAATTCAGACCAAAAGAAACACACCATCCAAATGGCTGAGAGCTTCCTTAGTTCCTATTTATCTGCAAGGCAAAAGCCTGTTCTGTTCAGTCCAACCCTGCCGATGCATTTAGCTCCACGCTGGGGACCCTGTCACAAGGACAGAGTCCACAAGCCATGAATCTTTATGTCTCTCTGCAGAGAGTGTCAGGGAAGGGGTTGATCAGTACAAAAAGTGTTAGTGAGGCAATGTAATTTAAACACCAAATTTGAACTGGACTGAGAAACCTATATCCTTCGTGCCTACCACTGAATACTTGCATTGACTTGTTTGCCTTCACTGGGGCTTGGCTGGGTTTGAACCTGTGGTTGAATAGTGAAAAAGCTCAGTTGCCAATGTACTAAACCATTCCCATACACTTCCATCCTAAACTGTGCTTTTAAAGCTTTTTGACCCTCTGATCCAATTAGTTTGCCCAAATTAATTATTCGAAAGGAGCCCCAACAGAATGCCCTGACTCCTGCCCCACATGCATGACTTTGAGCTGAAGTCTTCACTGAGCAGGATACAAATCCTTTGGCTGCATGTGGCCATGATACAGCTCTGGTTCTTGACCTTGTGTCCACTGTTTAACCATGGAGACTCTGAGGTGAGACCCCCTCTCTCAAAGACAGTATCTTCCTGGAAGCATGCAGAAGCAGTGTGTTTCACTTCGAGACGGGACACCAGCTCACAGCATGCCATGGAAACATTTACTCTTTCTCTCCCTTGCCTGCTGTGTAGTGAGATTACAGAGCTACCTTAAATAAGCTCTGGCTATGACTCTTATCTTGGCCTTTGCAAACTAGCAGAAAGTTGAAGTGATGACAGCAGATAAGGGTGTTCTCTTTTGAAGCTTATTGGCTGGTTCTCTGGATTTTTTTTTTCCCCTGAAGGCCGGTCATTCAGAGGTATAGCTGCCATAGACTGATCGTTACATCCCGCAGACCACAGAGGGGACAAGAGGGGCCAGGGTCTAGAAGGGCAGATAATCTCTCATCAGCTGGTTTAGCTGTGTCACTTGCCTGGGGATGAGACCTGCGTAATACTGTCAGCCGTGAGAAGTGTGGACTCATGTTTTCCTTGACTTTTCTTCACCTTGAAGGACAGCAAAATGGATCCTGGTTGTTAACTCCCCACCTTCTTGGCCTTGGGACAGTGAGAAAAGTTCAATGTTGCTTATGGTGGAAGTGAGGGAGCTGGGGCTGGTTCACAGCAGGCTTACATATTAAACCATCGTATCAAAGGCGAGCTGCAGTCTGACAAGAAATGTAACCTGAGGAGAAAGGACACTACTGCGTTTGAGCACGCTGAGGGATTCTTGCAGGACCTGTCACTCTTTCAGTGCTGTAGCCTGAGCAGGTCTTACTGGTTTTTACTGAAGTGGTGGGAGCCGAATGGGGTGCGGGCTCATTTCTATTCATCCACAGACGTCTCCACAATCTTCTTTTCTCTTTTTTAATTTCCCCCTGGATATAAATTGGAGAAATAGTGTCCATCAAGTTTGCTGCCACCTGGGCTCAACCCAATTGAATCAGTTTTGGAGGATACCCTTGCTGCAACCCTCTGGACGTGCTCCTAGGAGGAGAAGAAGCTAAAGCAATTTGGCATCGTTGCTGTAGTTTGAGGAAAAACAGTTCTTTTGACTTCAAAGAGAGCTACCGGAAGGATCCGTGTGATGTCCTGATCTCCCCTCATCTGCCTTGTTGAGCATGGGGTAACAGTGTTTGACCATGGTGGTCACCCAGTTACAGTTGGAACTGTGCTTCCATGGCAAGAAGCTGAGAGGTTTCACCTGCAAGTTGACCAGGTCAGCCAGTGGATTTCTCCCAGAGACTTCATTCTCCATTGCCTCCCAGATTTTCATGCCGTTCCTTCTGGCTGGCTTGGGCATGGTAGCTGCTGGCCTCTTGATGGATGTTGTTCAAGTAGGTACATGTGGTTAGGCAGCTTTGTAGTGCTAATTCACTGACCTTGAGTATTTGTGCATTTTTGGTTTTGATGTGTGTGGTCCTAGCAGCCAGTCAGCAGGGTGGCTGTAGGCTTTTCCTGTGCTAGAGAGACACTATTCATCTTTGTTAGATCAGTTCATGGGCTTCTTGTAAACCCGGATAGTGGCTTTCAGACAGGCTGCCTGACACTGCCCTCGGTGCATTAGACTGGGTGCTCCCTTTACTGTGTCTTGCTAAACACTATGCTGATGACTGCTATGAAGCAACTGGGATCAGACTGCAGCATATTTCCCTATTGCATGATATTATTTCTTTCCTTCAAAAATTGCTGATAAGGAGATCTAGGGCAGGGTTGTTATTAACTACCTGTCTCACTTAGAGGCAAGTTTATGCTTTCAGTTCTTTGCAAACAACCTCATGTAATCTTTGGTCTAGAAGGCATTTAGATACTGTGATGAGAGACATGCCAGTGTAAAAAGATTAGCATTGCCTACAAACTGAGTGCATCTTGGCCACATTCTGAGGTGGTTGTAAATTTGGAATAACCTCCATTGACTTCCAAGGAGTGCTGCTGGGTTTACGCTGTTGTGCCCACTACCAGAATCTATCCCATCTGTCTTTCCTTTGTACCAGCAGCACAAATAGAAATGCAAAGTTTGATCTAGTTTGGGCTTCTTGTGCCAGTGGATTTACAAATCAAAAGGCTGGCAATGTTTCGCAAAGATATATCCTGCACTCTGAGCTCACTGGAGTACATTGGATTCTCTGGCATTAGTACCACAGCAGGAGCTAAATATGGATACTTGAGTGTTTGGAAAGACAATACCTTGCTGTTTTTTCTTGCATTGGGAGAAACAAAGAAGGCAGAGAAGTTGAATTAGAGGGCATATGAGGAATATCAAAGAAGGGTTAACCGGAGTGGCACATGCCTGTTGCTATGCTGTGTTTGTTGTCTCTACCTTGTGCTGTGCTTAGGCACAGACCTGTCTTGCAGCATTACAGAAGTTCTCAAAACTACCCAAGATGTTATGTTAATAGTTAGCAGTTATCTCAGAGAAGGCTAAAGACATAGTACTTACCCACCCCATACCCTTGGCAGGTGAAAAGGTCTTTGTCTAAAAGAAATTGAACGCACTTGCTAAGAATTGGGCTCCATTCAGAAATATACCTGTATTGTTGCATGTGTCGTTTAAAAATCAGAGTGCAGTCTATTTTGTCTATTTGTTCACTAGACTCCTAGAAATAGGGTCATGCATGAAGCACATTAATAGGGACTGTAGAAGTTGTCAGTCAGTGGGTTCAGCTCCCAGAGGAGGGAGCTAGTGCATTGGGAGTCACAACTGGTGTAGGAAAGATGTTTGGGAGCTAAGCTGCCATGGTATCAACGACCCCATATTTAAAAACAAAACCAGTAGCTGGGGAAATCCAGAGATCTTAGCCTTTAAAGATTTGCATTATTCTTCTGTGCCTTTTTGTCTTTGAGCTGCTTATTTTCAGCTTTTCTTCCTGCAAGTGTGAGAGCTAGACTCACTGTCCTGTCCAAATAAATTTATTTGCTTGAGGCCAGGTACCATAAGACTCATACTGGTAATCATGAGGGCTCATGCTACTGAAACTACAGTTTTTTCTAGTCCAGGAGTCTGTGATTTGCCCATTTTTCAGGGGTTGATCTGTCTGAGGAATGCTTTGCCCTATTTGCAGTGACTGCAAAACGTTCATAGGAAACTTCATGTCTGCCTTTGACAGGAAGAAACATGGGCAAGTTCAAAGATTGTATCTAGACCATACATGTGAGTTTGATGGTGCTGCCCTTGTTTTATTACATGCAAAATATCTTGAAATAATCTAGTCTGTGCTGGGAGTCCAGCTGGTGCTCTCATTTGCAGGGCTGATGTTGTGGTAAAGAGGAGAACAAAGTGGAAGTTGCTTGTTTGTGTCCTATCAAACTTTTCAGGATTTTAGCAGTTTCTGATCTGTTCTGAGATGAAATCAAGAACTGAACATGTTACTGTTAAAAAAAAAACCAAAAAATCAACAAGAGAGATTTGTCTAGTTGACTCTAAGGATCAAACCTGGGTCTCTCATACTGTCATAAAAGGATGCCCAAAGAAATCGCCATTCGCCATTTTCTCGTCTTGGTTGTGGAGATGATGCAGCCTCTGTACAGGACCGATGACATGGCATGGGTCTTTTCTTGCTGGATGTTTCTGCCTCTGCTACAGTGATCCTTGGCCAGCTGGTCGATCTGGATTCCAGGCTGGCTGGCATTGCTGAGACCTTTGAGGGCCCTGGCAGTGTTTGGCCAACTCTTTTACGTAAGGTGACGAATCAGATTGAGACTGGGCAATCAGATTTCAAACCAGAGAATTCAGGAGGAAAGCTTCCCTTTCATTCTCCCCTTTCACACCAGTGCAGTGGGACACAGTCTAAATTAAAGTCACAGACATAAGATACTCCTGTCCTTTGTTAATAAAAGCCCATGAGATGATTGTAATTGAAAAGGATTTTGAATTGGCTTGTGTTTTATAGTCCAGGATCTTTTTGATCTTTCTGTTGGCTTGTTCAGGGCAATGGAAAATCTTCTGAGGTTTCTTAGCTGCTGCCATGGGAGGATGGGTGTCCTGGAGACGTGACAGGACATGGTTGGGACTGTGAGGACAGTGTAAGGAGGAACAGCAGGGCTAGACAGCAGCTGGGGAGACTCAGTACATCATAGCCTCTCTTCCTCTATGGGATCCCATGAACAGATCCAGCTGGCATGGGAACCAGCTGCAGTGGATCACAGGGTAACCAAGTTTCTTCAGAGCTGATCTTTAGGACTGTAACTCTATTATGGGGACGTGAAGTGGGAAAGATTCTCTTTCTGGCTCAGTGTGCCTGTACAGGTTTTCAATGCTTCAGGGAATGGTTCTGTTCCTTCTAAGCCAGTTTTCATCTCAAAGGACAGAGGTGCTTCCTAGACTTAATCCAGCTGCCTTCATTCAGGCAGCTCCTTGCCTGCACAGCTCTAACCTACCACATTCGTCTGCTCTTCCAGCTGACTGTCCTGCAAGGTGATGCAAGGGATCACCTGAGTATCCTGTATTTCTGCAGTCTCTAACACAATGAAGTCCTGGCTACTGTGGTGTAAATCATTATGAATCTGTCCTTAGGCTATTGGTGAGTCACTAATGAGACTCAAAAGGAGGTAATAAAGTGGGCTTTTTTTATTAGTACAGTTGTGTGAATATTAATTGTTCAGAGCCTTTCAGTGGAATTATATGTAAGGGAGAGTCCCAAAAAATCATACCTCATACGCTGAAACTTATGGTATGATGGCTTGAGACCTGCAAAATTCATCATGAACATAAGGATTGGAGAGTATATTGATATGACAAAGTCGTATTTACCAAAGGTGACATACACAGAAAATACAAAAAGTTGAATTTTTATGTTGCTTTTTATTTATATGTCTTTTTATGTGCAAAATATGCAAGCACTTAAGTATGAATGTCTACACACCTGTGTATTTTAAATGATTGGGGTTTTTTACATTGTGACTATGAAGTCTGTTTTTTCCCCTCTTTCTTTTGGAGATGTCAAAGATGTGTTTGGATCTTTATTCTTATTTAAAGAGAGAGGAGTGAGGGAGATTTGAATCTTTAAAAAAGGTGCCCACCCCTAGCTTTTCTCAGGTATTTAAGTTCCATGTTAACAAATTCAAACAAAATTCTGGTGTGTAGAATAAAGTGACTGTTCTTGTGTTGTCTGTTATTTACTCAACAGTAACTTACCTTTACCATTTCGAAATATGCCTGTTTCCAGGTCACCACTGCCAGAAAATTTGCCTTTTTATATTGCTAGTAATGTCTTGCCTGTTATCTGCACCTCTGAGGGGTGTCCTGCACTGTGTGCTCAGGGCCAGCTCAGGCCCACTTTCATTCATCCTGACTCAGAAGGAAGCTGTGAGGAAGCTGCTGTGTCCCAGCAGACAGCCAGACCACCATCTTTTCACAGCTTCCCATGGCACAGGCAGAGCAAAACATCAAGCCGTTACACCCTGTATGTATTTCCCAACAGGCTGACAGCTGAATGTGTCGACATTTACTGAGTCTGGCCGGGCTCCTGGATTTTCAGGTTTATAGAATCCCAGTGGATGTGGAGAAGGTGGGCAGGGATCTGTTCATTTTGACATCTAGTGCCAGAACTCAGGACCGTTGTATGATACTAGCCAGTGACAAGTTAGAATTAGTGAACAAGTTGATCATTCACATGATGTGTAGCTAAACTATGGAAGTTTTTGCCACAGGATGGCACATGTGTTGGAGGCGGGAGATTGGATGAGTACTTGAAAGAAAAATTCTTTGAACACTGGTAAGTGTGCAGAAAACCTCTGCCAGCTCAGTACCCTGTGGCATAGTCGTAGTCTGGAAAATACACAGGAAAATTATCCCATCTCATTGTTGTACCTCTAGATTCTTGCTTTGTACTCCTGAATTTGACTACTGGTGGAGATAAGGATAGGTTAGATGGACCTTTGGTCTGACTCATTGCAGCAGCTCTTATTTCCTTGTATTCTGCTCTTAGATGCTGGGCTAGTTGGTTTTACTTCACGGTGAGCTGCTCCGTACTGTGATTTCATCCTGATGTGAACACCTCTGAGTACAGTGGGATTTTTTCAACATCCCTGAATGCACCGGGGTGAATGAATTATGATCCAAGGCACAGATAAATGAGAGAAGATGTGTTAATCAGTGAAGTTTCTTGAGGTTTCAGAATATTACTTGTGTTGCAGCTGATTCAACAGCTTTGTAAGGTTCAGCTTCAGAGGAGCAATGATAATCAAGATATTGGCCCAGCAGTTTGGGCTTATGGTATATCTTAATTCAAAATCCTCTTTCCGGCTGTGCTGGGAGCATGCTTGGTAACAGGAAGATTTAGGAACTACCTGTGAAGAAGAGATACAAAAATCTCCTTCCCTCCCACCACCAGCCTTACATGTGTAGTTAGAGGTTTGGTAAAAAAAGACAGATACAACTTTTTGTTGTAGATCATTTCCAGATCTTTCTTTGTTCTTACGAGTCTGGATAGCAGTAGGTGTTCCTGTATCTAGTGTCAGTACAAGGGATGGAGAACATGCTGTATTTCGTTTGGCTTGTGAACCCTAATTATTTTTCATGTTGTTCTTGGCTAATGCTAAAGGCACATTTTAATTTGTGGCTTTCCAAAATCTGCTGCTGCCCTCAGGAAGGAAGTTCCTTCCCTGTTAGGATAGTGATTTGCAGTGCATGAGATCAGAAAGAATATCGCAAGCTAAAAATTGCTTCCTTCAACCCCAAAATGCAACCACCCCAGGGCAGCATCCGCCCCTATGTATGTAGCAGACACCTGTAGAACAGGTGGCGAGGTGGGAACCCCCTCCCCTTTGAAGCAACAGCATTGGACTGGTCAGCAGCACAAACTGAGGTTGTTGCCTTTGTTTTCTTCCAGCACTGGGATGTGTTTCGGACAATTACGGAAGTTTTCATCCTGGTTCCTGCCTTGGTTGGCCTGAAGGGTAATCTTGAGATGACGCTGGCATCCAGGCTCTCTACTGCTGTGAGTGTTGACAAGGTGGTGGTGGGGTGTGTGGGGGAGGGGGGAATTAGCAGGAGACGCCAGGAGATTCTGCCTTTATATAACCACACTGTATGCATGAGACATGCCCTTTTCTCCTAAGTAGAAACTAGTGGTGTGTGAGTGTTAAAATAATGTGTTTGCCCTCATTTTGTAACTGGAACAGAGAATTTCCATCTGTGCTTTGAAGGTGAATTAATCCCTCGGTGGTCAGTTGCTGATATTTGGGGCCCTGTGACACATGAAGGAGACAAAGCCAGAGCTCCACAGCTGTCAGCTTAAGTACTGGATTGCTTTTCTGTGGGTATTGATCTTTGAGAGACCCAGGGCTTCCCAGCAATCCTACCTTGGGGGAAGCAGACTGAGGCTTCTTGGGACCTGCAGTAGCTTTTGCTACTCTGGATTTGATTTCTCTTATCTCCCTAAGCAGTTTTGTTTACTTTGGGCTGTTTGTATTGCAAGTCTCGGGATAAATTGGAGCTTAACAGAGCAATTTAGGGGGAATGAAAGATGAAAAATGGTTTAATTGATTCAGCTTTTGGTCTGTGTGCAATGCAGTGGATGTGCCCACTTCTGCTTTAGCTGGGTGCCCTGCATTACCTGTCCACCTCCATGTGACACTGGGACACTGGGCTGGAGCATGATGAAGATGTGTCAAGAAGGAAGTGCAGGAAAGGCTGGGAGATGCCAACCTGCACTAGCTGTCCCTGGCTTTAGCAGCCCCTTTTCCACAGGGACCAGGTGAAACTGCCTTCAGCAGCCACCTGTGTCACTGGAACAGGTTTTCAGGGTGTCTCTCTTGGCTCCTAGGCTAACACCGGACAGATGGATGATGCCCAGAAGCAATGGAAAATGGCCACCTGTAATTTAGCCCTTATCCAGGTGAGTCACTTCAGCTGAGGCTCTTTTCTCTTGCTATGCTGCAGCCCAACAGCATCTGTTCCCAGCAGTGCTGAATCCTGAGCTGTTGATTTGGGGCAGGTATTCTCAACAGAGTCAAGCAGAGCCCAGGACTTGACCTCCAATAAAGCTCTACGCGGCCCCAGAGCTTGTAGTTTAGCTGCAACATACATCTAGACAGTCATTGCCTTTGTGGACAAACTGAAATAATGAAAAAACCTCCTTTTGCAGGGGGAGCTGCAGCACAATCGTTGTTTCACAACAGCATCTAGATAAAGCCTGTCATTTACTGGCAGTGTTTGGGAATCAGCCTTGGGCAGGAGGGAGAGATGGGAGAAATGTGACTCTTGTAGCTCTTTCGGCTTGTTAAAATCCAGCAACCAGCCTAGAGGTTGCACATGGCAAGGCCACAGGGCTTGCAACATGTGCCTGTGTGCTTTCCCTTATCTCCTTCCACAGCTTTCAGCTTGCCAGGAGTGCTGTGTTGATGGCGAGCCCATTTTTGTGTTGACTGGGGCTATTCCTTTGCTGATGGACTTGGTGTCCTTTGCTGAAATGTTATCTGCCCTTTGCAGACCTCCAGAGTTTTTCTCCAAACTTTGTCAGGATTTTTTTGCATGTAGTGGAGCCTTACAAGGATGCTGCTTAAATACATAAGCAATCAGCATCTCTGCAAGGCTTAGCTGTGTGGAAATTCTGTGGTCACATGGAGCCAGGACTGCCTGGGAGCAGATGCAGATGATTGCTCACCAGCTGTCTTTTGGCCCACAGGTCCAGGCCACTGTGGTGGGACTTCTGGCAGCTGTTGCTGCTGTGATCCTGGGAGCCATCTCCAAGGGCTCTGTGGAGCTGAGCCAGGCTGCTGTGCTGTGTGCCAGCAGCGTGACTACAGCCTTCATAGCTGCACTTTCTCTTGGTAAGTTGTTTGGTTCCTCAGGTCAAATATACGGCACTCAGGTGTGGAATAAAGTGTCCCTTCTGACAGGGGACCCAGCTGACATCCCTTTGGTCTGGCATGGGGAGGAGGGATGCAGGAAGCATTGGTCCTATGTCTGCTGCTTTAACCCCCTCTGCATCCTGCCTTTGCTTCTCCCAGGATCTGTTGTTTGCTGGGCTCTCGGCATCCACAGCAGCAATCAAAATGTCCCACTTCACCTGACATGTGAAAAATGCCACATGCTATGCATGGGTGTACACGCACACACGCTTTCTCCATGTGTCTTGGGTGACATGTTAGTCATCTACACTGGCGCTTTCCTAGGGGAGAGCAAACTAAATCCTGCACAAAGCAGGATGTTGAGAGTCTGTTAGCAGACAACTCCAGACAACACTTGAGAGGGACTCAGGTCACCCAATGCCCTGCAGAGGATTGTGGCCAGCCCTGTGGCTTGCCTGCTGTGAGCTCTGAGGCAGGCAGCCCACTCCCCTGGCTATTCCCCTTGCGAGGGAAACCTGGCAGGCTGGGCAGATAGGAGCTGCTCTCTGTCGCCTGAAGATGATCAGTTTGTAGGTCTGCCATGTGAGGGCAGCATGGTACCCTGAATAGAGGGAGCTGGCAGAGTTGGATACAGCAAGTTTTCTAAATGAAAGGGACAAGTTAGACCAAGTGCATATCCTGAAGCTGGAGTCAAAGGGTGATTGTAGATGCCTTTGATGAAAAGCATGGGATGAGGCAGTTGTTAAAAGAGAAAAACAGCAGCCCAGCTTTCATTAAACTCTTCCCTTCAATCTTTCTGCTTGGTGTGATACAGAGGCTTTGCTGCTGTACCAACACAGGCTTTCAGCTAGCATTAGTTTCTTCCCTGGACATGGTCATAGGCAGCCTCTGTGTGGGTGTGCACAATGGGAAGCTATTTTTATGACCAGGAAAGGAAGCAGCATAAACTGGGTGGTGGGGAGGGGAGCGTGAGTGTCTGAGAGGGCTTTTGTGGAGAATGCCATGTTGTGTGAGGATGTATTTCTGTATGAGGCATGTTGTACCAGGGACCAGGGAAGGTGCACATACATGGTATTTCTTAGGGGTGCTGATGATCTTGTGCACGCTTAGCTTTGGTGGGCCTGTGTGAACAGGCACAGAGAGATTGTGAGCTGGAGGGAACACCATTTCTCAGGCTTCCTCTGGTGCATCCTGTCAGCCACGGAAGGACTTTGATGCACTTGTCCTGTGTCTTGTCTCAAGGCTGCCCTTGTTAGTCACACAGCAGCGGGGGCTGGCCAGCCAGAGTTTATTCCAGGTGGCTCTTCCACAGGCCTGTGAGAGATCTGATGGCTGAGGTATTCCCACATCTTCATCAGGGTTTGGGGTTTGTGCTCATTAACTTACCTGGGCAAGCAAAACTTCTCTCCAACAACGCTGAAAAGCAGCTGTATTTTCCAGGTACAGCTCAGAGGGCGGGATGAGAGGGGTCCACTCTGGAGCTGCCCACAGCATCAACATCCACCCAGTGCAAATTAAACCAGCCCCAAAGACTCTGGGACATGAGGGGTCAGTCTGATGGCCAGGCCGAAAGGCTAATTCAGGCTACTGTAAGGAAGCTCATTGCTCCTTGGGGGTTCAAACTTAGAGAAATTTTGGTCTAATATGGAAAATGTCTTTGTACTGTGAAATCCAGAGCAGGGGATGGCACCAGGAGGCTGCTGCATGCCTGCTGTATGCTTATCTATGAGTATGCTTCGTGCCTGGTCCTGCTTCAAGGCAGCAAAGATTAGGCTGCTCAGGAGGGGAGCTTCTACATTTGGGCCGCCTGCTGGTATCTCCTTTGATCCCTGGAATTTGATTGTGTGCCTCTGGGCTTTTAGTGCGGTTCATAAGGGCAGAGTCAATCCCTTCAGGTGGGTGAAAGCAAAAGGACAAATTCCTGGGGATGTCCAATTTCCAGCTGCATGATACTGCTACAGGCAATCTGCTTCTTGCTTTTCCCAGACCCCATGTCCCTCTGGGAACGAGAACAGCAGCTCTGGGGTGAAACACAGCAGGATATGTTCTCTGATGCCTGCTTTGTGTCTTCTGTAGGTCTGGTGATGATTGGTGTGATCATCGGGGCAAGGAAAGTTGGGATCAATCCAGACAACGTCGCCACACCCATAGCAGCAAGCCTTGGAGACTTGATAACCCTTTCCCTGCTGGCGGGAATCAGCAGTACGCTCTTCAAATACATAGGTACAGTGTTTAGCAGGGATTTGCAGCTCAGCAAGGGAGTGATGAATCCTTGTGAAATTATTGCAGGGCACTTACCTATTTCTGGGATGTTTCAGAATGGAGGCTGTCATGCCACTGGCATAGAAAAATGACCAAAGAGGCTTTTTCCAGGCTCTCTTAGGAGCGAACTGGAAGGCAGAGCCTAAGAAACGCAACGGGGATTTGTCAAAGAAATGACCCAAATGTATTGCATAGCTTTGGAACAGAAGGTTGACATATGTGACGCTGACTCTGTTCCTGCATCTGTTGCTAGCCAAGCATAATGACTTTCTGTGCATGGGTAATAGCAGGTCTTTCCTCACAAAGCTATTTCAGGGTTTTAGCATTTGTAAAATATTCTTGTATCTTCTCATGTGGAGAGTCGTGGATGAACAAGATATTATCATCTTGGAGGGAGGGAGGCAGTGCTGCACTGTTTTATGCTTGCAGGACTCTGAGTAGGAGTTGTGGCTATGGGGTTAGCTGTGCTGCTGGTTGGCAAAAACCTGGGCACCTGTTGACACTGAAAAGCTCAGAACATGTTGCAACTTGGTGATATATGCCTGACTGTTGCTTGTAAAGTGCTAGGCTATTTACTGTGAGCCTAACCTAGAATAGAAACAGGAAAATAAAAATATCCAGCAAACTCAATATCATTTGAAACCCAAAATGTTGCTTCAGACTGAGCAGAAGCGGCGAGGCAGCTGTTCTCAGTTAGCATAACTCATTCCATATGCCAGCAAGTGAGGGAGTGGAGAAGGACACGTTGCAGGGAGAGGCCCATGAATTTCTTGTGTCCAGTCCTCCTTGAGCTTCCAAGGTGTGTTTTTTTAATAGGCTTTTTCCATGACGCCATCGCACCTGCCTCTGTAAAGCTAGTTTGTCTTTCAGTTGCTATGCCTCTGATAATATCTCCCAGGGAGCACGAGGCAGAACAACATGATAACCTCTATGGTTGTGACCAGAGAGCATTTGTGATGTTTTCAGGGTAGTTTAACTAGCCTCTTGAGATGGAAAGTACTCAGCACACAGACATCTAGTCATTGGGAGCAATAAGTGAAGCAGGGAGGAGGAAGGCACTGTTGATGGTGGATGAATAAATCTATATCCCTCCCCAGTGTGTAGTAAGGGACAGTCATGCTGTGACAGGTTCTGGGTTCTACCAAAATGTATCCTTCAAAAATACATGTGAGTCTGTAAATGTTGGAGTACTATGTGATGCAGCACTGTCTCCCTCTGGAGAATACCCTTTTGCCAATGAAGATTTTCAGTTTTTTAAAAATCAACCCTGGTCCTTCCCAGTCCTGTGTAATGGCGATACAAACTGTGCCAAAGGGTTGCAGCTTGCTTATGGGCGGTGTGTGAGAGAATGTGTCAAAACTGGAATGTGGAGAATGAATGTCCGTTCATCCTAACAGGAGTCTTTCTGTGGGCTTTGATAAGGTTTGATAGACTCCAATGTTCTGTATCTGCATTATTTAAGAAGGAATTAATTGTCCAAAACAACAAGGGGGTGGGGAGAGATCCAGTACAGCAGCTAAGTCTGTCATACAACCCATGTGCCCTAAATGGCTCCAGGTGGCAACGTGCGCTGACAAAACAGCAACTATTTACTCCCCAGAAGTGTTTGCATTTCAGTGCCAACTAAAGCTGCACGTAAAGAGTGCACCTCTTTGTGTAAGAGCCCTCGATTCATGGAAGATATCACATCACTGCTATCTCATCCAGGTAGCCCGAGGCCCTGGCAATGTCATGTTGAAAAATGCACGCTTTGAGCCTGCTTCATCTCCCAGATTACCTGCAAAGTCTGCGTTACAACCCACTGGCTTTGGCCCCAACAGAGACCAGATGGAGAGCTTTGTTGAAGAAGCATTTTTATATCAAAAGGATTGGCATCATCCCTATTGCTTGAAGGTGTTTCTCATGCTTCTGAGTCATGTTTATTTTCTTTTAGTGCTGCACATCTACTTATTTTTTAATTCCTTTGCTTCTAAAGGTCACTTCAAGGTTATGCCCCTACCGAATGGAAAAAGCACCTAAAGGAAACTCATGTAAGCTAGGACAAAAGAAATCCTGGATCTTAACTGGCTTATACGTGCAAAAGAGCATTTGTTCCTATAGAGCAGACCAGCTGCTCAGCAATTCTGCTAGCTTGCCACCAAAAGTACCTATTACCTATTGTTTTAGGTGAAGGCGTGAGGTGTCTGTCGTAAGTGTGATACAGCTTGCACGCAGAGTTTCCCCCTTGCCCTGCCGTTTGATTTGTACCCTGAAGCCAGAAATTTTTTAACTTTTTTGTCTTGCTTAGTTGGAGATGGAATTGGAGACTTGCTCATCTTCAAATATAACTTGCTTTGAATCCTGCTGATTTTCAAATAACATCCTCTAGCAGTGAGTTTCAGGGATTAATTATGGATTTCTGTGGTGGAGTGAGGTGGCTGTGTGGGGAATATCTTGGTTTATGTGATTTTTCTGCTAACATAACTCAGTCTGAGCGAAAGCCATGCTGCCTTTCGTCCAGACTTTGTGCAATATGATTTTGGCAACATGTGAAGCCATGGGCATTTAATTCAAGATTTCTTTTCTCTGCTAGATATGAAATACCTTTCTCCTCTGATCTGTGCTGTCTTCATTGTCATGATCCCTCTCTGGGTTGCTATCGCCAAGCAAAGTCCTTCCCTTGCTGAAGTCCTGAAATCCGGATGGCAGCCGGTCATTGTTGCAATGAGTATCAGCAGGTAAACCAAGGAACTGCTCCTGAGCCCACATGCATATGCATGCTGCGGAGAGAACCTGTGCTTATTTAGAAAGCCATCAAAAGTGAAACTGGACGGGACAGCAGAAGAGTGTTTGTCCAGTGCGGCTTAGCCATTGGTGGCCCTCCGACAGGCTGTGAGATAGCAGCTAAGGAGCCCCCAAATGACTGGAAAAAGAAAGTCATCATTTTAAGTCTCACTCACACATCCATGCACCATGTAAGTGCAAGCCAAGAAACTGAAAAGGGAGATGATGACATTCACAAATTGTCAGACTTCAACCTCATTTTTATCCAGCTGTAAAGACAGAAAACTGGTGAATGTAGAGTCAGGTAGTTCATTCCCGCTGTGCAACATCTTTCAGACCCACCTGAGATCTGGGAGAGAATTTTTAAAAACTGCTAAGACCAGTACGGAAGTGTAGCAAAACTCCTGGGGAGGATGATGAAGCCACTGCTATTGGTTTTGCTCAAGGGTGGGCAAGGGGGTCTTCGTAATCTCATTATGCCATTAACAAAAACTGTAAGGCTATCTGTTGGTGAAAACTGAGCTGTAGAAGGAGTAAATGGGGAATCGTCCAGCCCTGGCAATGGGGAAGAAGCAGTAAGTCATCTGTGTGCTATTTTCACAGCATAGGAATTGCCCTGGGAAGAGGGATTGATCCACCCTCATTGTCTGTCCTTTTTTAACAGCATTGGTGGGCTCATCTTGGACAAAACTGTAACCGACCCAAACTTTGAAGGCATGGCAGTTTTCACACCTGTGATTAATGGTAAGTTGGGCAGGGGGGATTATACACCCGCTTTTACTTATACCTCCCCTCCTCCCCAAGGGTTATCGTATCCACTATTGCCCCTACACAGCGGTCTGTGTTCAAGTCCTTGCTCCCATCACGAGTGGAAGTGAAGCTACATCCCTGCTTACTCATATCTTGAAGCATCTCTGGAGCAAAATAGCAGGCAGGGCTGAAAAATTCTGGCAGAGCTGTGGGAAAGGTTAACAGCACTGATAGCTGTCTCCAAGAGCTACGTCGACACCTTTACTTTCGTAACATCAAACCTACTAAGGATGTCACAATAAATCCATTTTCCTTGTTTCTCTCCACTCAGCAATTTGAGCTGTGCAATCACCTCCTATACAGATTGTTGATAAAGATTAATATATTAAGTTTACACGTGTGTGTATATATAAAAAAGATTATATATATGGATTATGTATAGGGATTTTTAATATATATATCTTTCAACATTTTCATGTGTATATTTCTATTGGTTTGAAGCCTCACAGTACTTTTATACGCACACATAGCTGTACAAACTGCTGGGGATCCTGGCAGCACTGAGGATCCACTGGGTTATTTTTTCTGCTGTTGTAACATTCTTGCAG
Source organism: Phalacrocorax aristotelis (assembly GCF_949628215.1). NCBI lineage: Eukaryota > Metazoa > Chordata > Aves > Suliformes > Phalacrocoracidae > Phalacrocorax > Phalacrocorax aristotelis. Next base: position 12,661,085 of record NC_134281.1, read on the forward strand.
GCCAGGCCCATGCCAGGGGAAACCCACGTTCTCAGGGCAGGCTTGGCCTCATGCCACCCTCAAAGCGTGGTATCCTCTTGCAGTGTCAGAAGGTGTCACCCAGCTGTCACCTTACTGCATCTGCATGAAGACAGCCACCTTGCTGACAAACTCTTTCCAGCATGGTCAGCCAAAGAGCCTGATTAGGAAAGTACGTCAACAGCAATTTAGTTGAACAATGATTGACCCAGACGTCGCTCTGTGGGGGCGGCTGACCTGTTCGGCAGATCTGATGGCAGAGTTAACGCAGTGCTCTGTGTCTTTGCATAGGTAGCTCTTCACTTTGCATGTGCAGGGGAGCCCTGCAAAGTGTGGCTCCCATCTTGAGCTATATTGAGCTCGTCTTAGTATTTTCACTTTGATTCTGCTCTGGCAAATGTCACGTTTAATGATGGAGCATTTCCTTCTTCAAGGAAGGGAAAACATGAGAAGCCCCTAGGATCTGGCTCACCGTTATCTTTTCTGTGGCATTTCTACCCTGCAGATACTCAGGGTGGTGGAGGTTTGCTCCAAAGATCATCATTCCTCTATTTTCTCCTGGAAAATGTAGCTGCTTTTTCATGTTTGCTAGAATTAATCAATCTGGAAGGAATTAATTGCCTTTTAATTACCTAACATATTTGGGCTTTGATTCATTCTCATATGATTCCTTCTTATTTAACAAGTGTGTTAGATGCCTTCAGACAAACCTATAATCATTCTCTGTGATGTCTGTTGTTTTTTAAACAATAATGGCTCTCTGGATGAGTAAATCCAAGAAGTGGCTGTGAGCGGCATCTGCCATTGCCTACACTGCTTTCCCCAGGTGTTGCTCACAGACTGCGTCAAACCAGGTGCGATTACATAATCTTCAGAAGCCATGTGGCATTTACAGCCGGTGGTGGGGAGCAAGGGAAAATGTTTCCAATAAAGCACTCAGAAGGAGATGATCACTGGAGCCTTCCTGATTTTTAAGAGCTGTTCCTGCCAAGTGAATAGCGCAGCATCACCATGACATGTGGGATCAGGTTTTCTCTTCCCCTCACTGCTGCTCTCAGTGAGCTTGTAAGTGAATGCAGATTGACTCACCTTGGGCTATGTTTTAGACTAATGTTTCCTGCAGCAGTGAAGGTGGTTTAGAGGTTTCCTGTGTTTGTTCTCACAGGTGTTGGAGGGAACCTGGTCGCCATCCAGGCCAGCCGTATTTCCACATTCCTGCACTTCTGGAGCATGCCTGGAGTTTTGCCATACAAGATGAGGCAGAATTGGCCCAACCCATGCACCACATTCTTCTCATCAGGTAGACCTTGAACGCTAGGTGTCCATGTCTCAAGGCCTGTCATCACAGATAGCTCCTTTATCAAGCCTGGTTGGCAAAGGACTAGGTGGGTTTCAAAGGCAGAACTCCCTTTCCCCCTTACAGGGAAGATATTCAGATCGGAGAGGAAGTGCCTTTGCAGTGGGCAGCTTTTAAAAAAACTTGTGGTATACTTGCTCACTGGCATGCAAAGAAACTGGCCCTCAGGGAGCACTAAAGAAAGTAATTGAAAAAAAGTCTCAGATTTGATCTAATAGAAAGTCATTTTAACCATGGCCAGCCTAGAGTCATCACCTGTGGACAGTGGGGTGAATAGAGCATAACCTTGCTGAAAAGCAGCAATTCCTCCATCTTCAGCAATGGATAAACCTAAGCATCAGCAAAACGGGATTTGGGTCTGTTGTCTTTTGAGATTGCAGGTTCCTCTTGATTTTCTGTGCTAGGTTGGGAGTTACTGCTAAAACAAACTAAAAACTGGGAAAGTGGGTTGCATCAAGGCAGAGCAGAAGCAGTGGGAGGCAGAGAGCAGCTGAGAGGATTGTTTGGAAGAAGTGGAGTGGATCAGCGTGGAACACATCTTTGGCACATAGTTTCAGTGCTAGACAGAGCTTCTGGGCTGATACTGCAGATGCTCCAGGTTTCTGCGTGACCTAGAAAAGGCGTTAGCCATGTGGTTGGTGGGAGGAGACAGCCCCAAGTCTATGCGTTAAAATGTGCAGCTGTGTCCTGTCCTCCTTCCACTGTCTGTAGCTGCTGTCATTGCTGTTTCTGTCTCTGTCCTCTGCAGAGGTGAATTCCAAGTCAGCCCGAGTCCTTTTCTTCCTGGTTATCCCGGGGCACCTTGTGTTCCTCTACACCATCCATCTGCTGCAGGGAGGCCACACGTCTCTGTCCTTCACCTTTGTGATGTTATATCTGACTGCTGCTTTGCTGCAGGTAAACCCCAAACTCTCATCCAAAAGGAACCTTTCAGACACAGTGAAAACAAATCAGTCTCCAGGCTAAACAGGAGTCACAGTAAAACTTCCAGCAGGTTTCCCCACTTATTTTGGAAACTAGTTTCACATATCATGCTGAAGACCTAGGGATCCCTCTGGGCAGGGCCATATGGGCAAAAGCGAAGGGAAAACCCAGGCCTAAGAAGTTTATCTTCAAAAGTAAAAGTTCTGGGTAGGCAATGGGCAGTTCATCCGATCTGTTCTGCCTGTTCCCTTTCACTGTTTTGCCTGCCCTATAAACTTTGTTGTCTCACTGAGAAGTGCATGCGGCTGTTGCTTGAACTCACGGAGGCTCTGACTTCACTTGCTCTTTTAAATCAGTGATTCATTAATGTGCAGGGTGAGGTAGCTGACTTGTCGCTTTGCCTTACAAGCAGCCTCATGTCTGTGGGTGAATTCCTTGCATGTGTAAACAATCAGTTTTTCTCGACCTTTGCACAACCCTAAGCCCAGCAGCATAGCCACAGTTGTAAAGGAAAATATTTATTCTTCTCTTTATGCATCGAGGTGACTCCTCAACCAGAGCCAAGCATGAAAATACGCAGAATAAATGACAGGGTAGCGCAGAATCCCAGCAACACCAATGACCCTGAAAGATTCCCATGGAGGCCAACGGAGGAGAATACGCTCAGCCTGATTCTTCCTTCCCCTCCATTATACTTTATAAAGAAAGATAGAAAGAAAGAGAGGGGGAAGTTTGGGTCAGCTGGAGGAAGCCCAAAGAGAAAGATCAGAGGCCTAGAAAACATGACCTCAGAGGAATGTTTGAATGGACTGGGGTTAGCTAGTCCAAAGAAGAGAGGCTTGAGAAAAATCTGGTTAACAGCCTTTTGAACTACCAAGTTTCTGTAGGGAGGGACAGAATAACATTTTCTCTGTGGTCACTAGGGATGAAACATGAAATCATGGGTTTCAAATGGAAGAAGGGAGATTTATGTTAGACCTTGGGAAAAACAAGAACAGAAAAAAGAGCTGTAGAACTGATTGCTTAGAGTGTGGAATCTCCATCTTTGAGGGTTGTTTAGCATAGGTTAAACGAACGACCTTCAGAAAAGATGTGGGCATATTTAATCCTGTATTGAGGCAGAGGAATGGCCTATATAAAACTCTTGAGTTTCCATCCAGCTTTAGTTTCTGTTATTTAATTGGCTTCCCCCATCTCTCCTCCTCCCTCTCCCCCCACCCAACTTGCAGTTTTCACCTTTAGAAATGCCGCCTCTGGCTTTGGTTCCTGTTGTGCTGCGGTCTCCTATGGAGGGAAAACAGATGTGGGGTGCAAACTCTCTCCCTTCTTAATTCAATTAACGAGACAGTCTTTAATCTTTAACTGAAGTATTTTTTTCCTCCGTCTGTTTATCAGAATCAGGAATGAAATAGGAATTAAAAGAAATCACAACAAAGATATTAAAACTGTTGAGATGAAAAAAAAATTATTTTCTTTTTTTAACGTGTCAGTGCTGCTTGGGATAACTTTTATGTAAAAACTGCCTCAAACTCCAGTTGTCCACTGAGACTTTTAGGAAAAACAAAGTAGACATGATCTGAATTTCTAATGGGAAAAAGAAGGATGAAGAGAAAAAAATCTGGCTACAAACTTGCCCTTTGGGGCTGCCTTCGTATTCGCACTGATGGATTGAATGGGAGCACTCCCATTCATGGGGTAGGAAGTGGGAACCGTACATTTGGGAGGTGCTGTTGGTGTGGCCAGAGTCCTGTTTTGGCCACACAATGCTGAGGAGCAGTTCAAGTGTGGTCCCACGCTTGTGCTGGCAGCATGGGGCCGTGGTACCATGGGTGATGCCAGGCAATGCAGTGCCCGAGGGCATGAGCCACCTACACCCGTCCCAGTGCAGCTCCATCCATAGAGAAATGGTGGTTCTCCAGGGAAGGTGTTAACAGTCAGCAATCCCCATTAGCTCTGGTACCCTGGCCGTGGGCCATGTAATCTTGGCTGTGAGCTGAGGGAGGCTGTGCGTTATCTTGCTGCCTCACACCAGGGCCTGTCTTGCCTCTCCTTAGGTGGGAATCCTGCTCTACGTGGCTGACCTAATTGTGCGCCTGATGTGGAGGAAGGCGCTGGATCCGGATAATTTCTCCATCCCCTACCTCACTGCCCTGGGGGATCTCCTGGGCACCGGATTCCTGGCCGTCTGTTTCCACCTGGTTTGGCTTGTCCATGGTGCAGACATGAACCTGGGGAACTGAGAGACCATGTGCTGCTCCGCATCACTTATGCGACACAGTGCTTTCCTCTGGGACAACAGGGTACTTGGCAATGAGTGCTGGGTCCCCAGCTGGATTTGGCCTCCCCTGCCGCCCCTGATGCCCCATCTCTCCTCCCTGTCGTGCCTTACTGCTGGGCTCACCCGCCCTGAGGAACGAGCACCCACAGCAAGCTGGTTTTAAGCTGTGCCTGCTGCTCGCACCTGTGCCTGGCAAACAAGGTGTTAAGGAGCATTTGGGCATTTGTAATGAATGAGCATTTTGATCGGTTTGACACAGCCCAGGCTGCTCCAGAGCCTGCTGAGGTCACTGCATCCAGTCCTGCAAGTGGATGTCGCAACCTCTCTGTCGGACTCTGACTTCCCATCAAAGGAAATTCTTTATTCGCCCCCCTTTTCTCTCCCAGAACATCCATGGAGGAGGAGAGCAACCAGGTCTTTAAACGTGTCTCGTCTCCATCGCTCAGACGCTCAGGATCTGACGCAGTGAGCTCCTTGCTGGCTTGCACCCAGCAGGAGGTTATCTAGGCGTACCGCCTACCTGCCCTGGCAGTGTCACTGTTGTCTGACCGACAAACTGCATTGATTGCATTTTGGGGTTAGGAAGGTTTGTTTTTACGGTTTATGAAATGTCCAGTAGTTAAAATGTTTATAGAAACACACACACAAATAAAGTGGTTAAAGAAGGTAATGCGGAGGATTGGGGACTGTTTTTTCTTGCTGTGGCTCTGCCTGTTTCTAGTTCAGACTTGTCAGATAGAACTTCTTTCTCACTTCTTTCTCATCCATTCAGGATTGGACAACACAATTTTAATAGGGCTTCAGGAAAATCAGTGTTTACTAACCAAGAGCAGCTGTTTTGCAGCCCACATGTTGCAGGCTAGAATTAAAGCCCATTCCCTCTCCCACAGTTGCCATCTACCCATTAACAATTGCTCTGTGATGAGTCTAGAATCTGTGTGCGTTCATAAGGACTGTGTTGGGATGGGTGAGGATTTGGCAGATGACTACTTCGGTCCTTGCTCCAGGGTGGCTATCCGGTGCTACCAGGAACCCATCGGGGAGGCTGAAAGCAGCCAATTCTTACTGAAGTCTAAGAAGCGGTAGGGTCCCCTAGATAGCAAGATACTTAAGAGTCAGGAGTTGAGGATGTGGGTGAAACCTTTGAAAAATGCCACTAGGCCTCAACTTTAATAATAATCTGCCTTTGTGTGTCTGGAGGTCAAGTCCCCCAGCCTGCTGGCAGACAGATGCCTTGTTCAAGGACCTGCCAGCTCTTAAACACTTAAATCTGAGCTTTGTTGGGTGCCTACTGGCCTTGGGTGTTTCCTTGCTCCTGGTGTTACTCCAACCTCCCAGAGCTACTGCAAAGCTGAGGCCCCTGCATGGGATCAACACGTGGCTAAAGGTCCCTAACAGCAAAAGCTGTTCAGCTCTGGGCTGCCAGGCATGCGGAAAAGCACTCTGTAAAAGAAACCAAGCTGTCACCTCCCCCTCCAAGCCTCCTCTTGCTTTCTGTGTTACGAAGGATAAATTACCCCACACTGGCTGAGCTTGAGAGTATGCTCACATCAGCTTCATGGTGGGGGACGTTTCAGCGATTGAGGCACATGCTCCCCCTGTCTTGGGCCTCGCTGCTTTATCTGTTGCTGCAGCCTGTGTGCTGTCAGCTCTGCTCGGCTGCACCACTGTCTGCCCCGAGCACCCACATGTGGTAATTGAAGCAGCAGCAGCTGAGGGGGCTTGCGGGGAAAGCGAAGCAAGCGTCTGATAGCTGGTCCCAGTTTGAGGGGGCTGCATTAGGTGATATGTAATATGTATTTTAATAGCTTGAGCTTAGCGTTTTATTTTGTAAACCTTTATTAGCTCGAATTTGGCACTGGCTTGAGCAGTCCTGGTACATAACTTCTGCCTCAACACCGTCTTTTCTCTTCCTTGCTGCATGTCCCCATTGCTTGGAGAGGTCCTCTCCAGATCTTGATGCTTTTCCTGCTGGTATGAATCAGGTAAGGCTGGTCCTAAGGCAAGGCTGCTGAGCGCACCACAGCCCTCTACAGGGTCCCAGACATGTGAATCTCTTTTAATAGCCCAGATTTACCTCTGGCCCCTCCAATCCCCCAAAAGCCCCAGACTGAAGTCCATGGCTGGTGCCTACAAGGCACCGTATATACGAGAGTCCCCAGTCACCCTTCTCCAGCATCAGTTCCCAGTGCTCAACACGTGGCTGCTCCTCTGCCATGTGACTGCAATGAAACCATGGCACCAGTGCGTTCCTTCATCAGGGGACTTCTGGGCAGAGCTCAGGTATTCTTATTGTCACTGTTGACAGAGCACGGATGAGAACATGTAATGGGTGCCATCTGTGTCCTACTTGTGGGACCCATCTGGGCCAGGGTGACCTATGCTGCACCTTGCCTGTGCTGGGCTTGGGGGTTCCCCCCTCGCAGGAGGCACTGGGGCTATGAGCCGATGTGGGGAGATTGGAAAGGGCACAGCAAGACACGCTCTTCTCCAGGATACCCCCTGGTGGGCAGCCAAGCATCAGCCTCGTGCTCATGCACTTAATGCAGGGAATGCACTTAAGACTGAAAATTGCTTCCAGCCTCAAAAGAAATGATATAACCAAAGGAAATGGTTTCAATAAAAGGGGATATTTTTTTCCTTTTTTCAAGGGCACTGAAAGGCTAGTTATTTGGCTCTTCAATCTGTTTACTCTTTCCCCCTTTTCTTTTTTTCCCTGTGCAAATGAGAAAGGGCCTTTGCTAACAAAGGCTGTGTGTAACCCTGGAGCATGGCTTGGATCAGCACTCCTGTAACTCCATCTGAACCGGCTTCTCCAAGGAAGCACCCCCAGCCCTTCCAGTGGGCCGGCAGCGCTGTGCGGGCAGCACTGCTCCCTCCCCGGCACTGGCTGCCTTGGTGGCACTGAGCACAGCCCCCATCCCAGCCGGGCAAGAAGCCACAGAGTTGTCCAGGCACCCCTTTGGCGTCCCCCTTCCCTCCCCTTAAAAGCAGAGATTTGGTGTTTAGAGACCTGCAGGATCCTCAGCTTTTAAGAGCATTCAGTACATCATAGCAGGTCCTACCTGGTTTTATGCTCCCTGTGATGTTGTATTGGGGTTATTTTGTTGGGCAGGAGATTTGGGGAGAAGGTTGCTTTCCACCCTTTTCCTTCATAAAATTCACATGGTTTCAGAGCAAACCATGGGGTGTGGACATTTCATAGTGATTTCTGTCTCTAATCTAACCCAGGAGAAAAGCCACTGCCAGCAGTGGGCCTGGTTTCCCTGCTGCCGTGTCTGTGTCATTTCTGTGCCCAGCCTTCCACTGGGTTGTAGCCACCCTGCCACAGTGGTGCTGACAGTGACTTTTGACAGTGACGTTTGAGCTGACAGTGACTTTTAGTTGTATTTAGTCCTCACAGCTCCCAGAAAAGCAATACCCTTAAAAGGGAAGAGGTGGGAGAAAAGAGCTCCTTTCTTGTTGCTCTTTGGGCTCAGCACTGCCCTAGAGTGAGAAACCCCATCAAATGCTATGAGATCCCAGTTGAAGGCTTACTGTGTTTTAATCTCATGGGGGAATAAAGCACGTGGCATGCCAGCAGAAGAATGAGATGGGCTGTTTTTGAACAAAGCAGAAATTAAAAAAAAAATAATGCTTTGTGCTGGATCCTCCAAGCCCTGTGCAGCCATCAGGGAGCTGATCCAGCCTGGAGTAGGAGGCAGTTAAAAATAATTATTTTTTTTTAATCTCCCTTCCTTTTGCTTCACGCTCTATTACCAGTGCAGATTGTTGAGGCTCACTCCTGAGATGAGCCACTAGTAGTTCCCCAATAAACTAAATCTCAGGTTCATGTCAGTGTTGTGGGATGGGGGCTGCAGAAGGGCACGCGAGTTTGGGAGGGAGTGCTGCCCGCCCTGCACCACCACAAGGCCAGCACATGGGGGTGCTGGGTGCTGGGGTGGCTGCTGCGACCTCAGGGAGATCCCAGCGCACTGGGGACGAAGGTCAGTCAGAGGCTCCCTCGCTGCTGGGTGCAGAACAGATTCTCTTTGCAAGCAAAGAAAGGGTTGTCACCGGCCATAGAGAGAGATGGGAGCAGGGGTTTGTTTTCAGGCATGTCAAAGCTTTTATTTCGCCCCTGCCCCAGCTTCCCCTCACCGCCTCCGGCCTAATACAGTATTTTTCCAGAAACCCTACTTTGTGAGAGATGCAGCATCCTTACCAGGGGCAAGTGAAGTGCCAGCCAGCAAACACAAGCAAGTCTGAAAAGCCTCCTTCAAGCGAGACACAGCTCCAAGACATACTTGAAAACACTTACATTTTTTTTTTCCCGTTCAGTGGAAGGCTATTTAATCCTCCAGCTGGTAAACAACCCAATCTGTGGTGCACAGCAAGATCTGGAAGGAAACCTCCCTATCGCTGAAGCTCGGTTTTGTTCCACCTGGAGGAAAACCTCAACAGCTTCACATGGGCCACCAGGGATGGGGCCAGCAGCTCCATGGCATGAAGCACCCACAGCACAGTAAAGTGCCCGCCGCTCCGAGGGCTGGAGCGAGCAGAGCTGTTGGCAGCACTCGGAGGAAGGGGCCGGGTCCCCATTAGCTGCTAAGCCACGCTGGACTGTGGCAAAGCTTGGCATTGCATCAAGGGAAGGTGTTCCCTCTTTTATGTTGGGGGATGTGTGTGTTTATAGAACAAATATGAGGTTGTACACACACGCATATGTAACCATACATAAACCAAATGGCTATTAAGTATTGCAATCGTATACAAATATAATCACTCAACATATAATATCTAAGTATAATAAATACTGTTTAATTACGCTTGTAATACATACTTTATACACATATACATATTACATATAAAGCATGTATTATCACTTACCTTTCAATTATTTGCAATAATTCCATTACACATTATAATATACTTATTATTTACACTGTATACGTGTGCATGCAAAGCGAGGCTGTTCTTGTTTTTTGCATCGCTGTTGCTCTGACAGCTCCCCGACAGCTCCCAGGCCTCATGCTGAACCCCAGGGCCAACCTGGCAGGGTGGGTGCCTGCCCCCCTCACCCCTCGCTGCGGTGCATGTGCCCCATGGCAGCTGATGACACAGACACTCTGTGACTCAGAATTCTGAACAATACTTCATATGGCAACAGGCGTGTTTTGTTTCTTTATTTTTTTATAGGCACTTGATGGTGGGGAGGGGTGAGGGAGGGACGGTTTAAATAGGGTTTGCAAGGGTATGCCTTCCCTGAGGCTGAGCCATGTGCAGTCGTCACATCTAGCTTGGATTTTTCCGTTTGTCTTTGGGCTCCTGTTGCCAAGCCAGGGTGACCTTGGCAGCGCTGGCTGTGGCGGCTCTTCCTCAGCTACCATGGTCCTCCTGCCCCAGCTGATCACTGCCAAAGGGGCACTGAGGACTCCAGCCTGGCCAGAAAATGGTGCTGCCAGCGAGGCACGGTGCCCAGCCCCACGCACACCAGTAGATAGACTGCTTGGTTATGGGGTAGGCATCCAGTTGCAGCTATGCTCATGTCCCTCTGCTCCTTTTGGCAGGGTCGATGCACTTATTGCAGCGGGGACACCCCAGTACTCTCACCTGGCTGCTTTGGCAGCCACCAGCACCTTCAGCTTTGCCATGGGATGGCCCTTCCTTGTTCCCCAGCCCAGCTGCTCCCAGCACTCCCCAGCCGCTGGAGGTTACTGTGGGGCTGTGTTGGGTAATGGCCACACTTACCCCTGGGCACCAGCCCTGCAGGGAACGTTTAGTTCCCTGCAGAAATACCAAGTTGGGTTTTTGGTTTGGGGTTTGGGTTTTTTTTTTGGCAGTGTAAGGCTTGTATTTAAGGGCACCAAAGAAGTCCATGCACAGGTAGAAATGCCCCTGCTGCCCTTGGTGTTATCCCTTTGCGCTTTCTCCAGGGGACAGCAGCTGTGCTCATTGCTGGGGGGATGGTTGATCCTGTCTTCACCTCATTGGTCACAGGGCTGCCCGAGAAGAGTCTTCACCTTTACTCATCATCAAACCTTGGCCAAAATGCAGCACCGTATGTGGCCCTGCAGGGCAGCTGCACCGAAGTCCTATTGCCACTAAGAAGCAGGGCTATGTTTTGGTCCCATTTGGGATCCCAATGATGCACACATGCCCATCACCACCGGACCGCCATCTTCCTCTGAGAAACACTCCTGACTCACAGTGGGGTGCTAAGCAAGGGTCGAGGGGATGACACCCTGCTCCATCCTCCTGGGCCGGGGCAGTCCCTAGGGAGCTCCTTACTTTTCAGCCCTTGTTGTACATCAGGCACTACCACGTTCCCAGTTCCAAGTAGAGAAGAAAATGAAATCCAATTACACTTTAGAGGTAGCACAGATTACCTTGATCTTGTCTCCTCTGGCAAGAAAAAGGGATGCAATGGAACAGCTAAAAGTAAAAAAAAACCAAAAACCAAAAACGAACTACCACAAAACCCAACTAGGAGCCCTTCAAACAAATGGTTCCCTGTAGTGGAGTCTTACAGAATAAAATGATTGTAGTTGGGGTCACCAGTCGCACGGTGTCCTCGTAACTCCGTTTTGCTCCTGTGCTGCAGCGTTTTTCGCGTCGGGGCTGCCCAGCGCCGGGGAGCGGTTGCTGCTGCTGCGGCTGCTGCTGGGCTTTGGCTCGGGCAAAGCGTTTCCAGGCCCGCAAAGCTCCAGCCCGGGCTGAAGGCAGCTGCTTCACAAAGCCAAAGTGGCCATTTTCTGTTTGCATGGGCAGGTTTTGCTTCAGAAAGCAGTATTTAGGCAGCCAGAAAGCCAAAGGTATGACCTAAATGAGTTGGATCGTGGCTGTTGGGTTTTTTTGGCTTAGTTTTTGGTTTTGTTTTCTTTTTGAAAAAGCCCAAAGGTGGGTATTTCCAAAGGTCCTACACTGAGCTAAAAGACACCCTGTTACAGACCAAATCTCAGTTGGGTATAGCCCTTAGCAGACCATGGCTGAGGCTGGAGGGCTGCATTTGCTCCAAACTCACATGGCTTTGCTGTTGTTTGGGGCACTGGGTCAGGTCTGATGGGGATGCCGGGGGAGCGGCTGCCGATCAAAGAGCCGCCGCAACCAGGACCATCTCCGAATTGCCACTACTGCAGAAAAGGTTAGAAACCAGCTGGCTAAAAGACAAAGCCCAGAGCATGTTGCCCCTCACTTCACACCAAAGAGAGCCCAAAGGGGCTCCCAGCCAGGCAGGTATTGCCTAAACACCCGCAGAGAGCACAATGGGAAGACAGTCTGTGTAGCTGTCCTTGCCACTCACTGCGCCATCAGCTTTTAAGAGCTACCTGCTGGGAACAGTATTTAGGAAAAGGGGAAAAAACCAAAAAGAAATCCATCCAAAAATCCACCTCTTTATGACTCTGAATCTGCTTCCAAATTGTGATTCATCACCAAAAGTGATGAAAAGAGCTTGTGGTGACTTGAACAATGATTTTTCCAAGCAGAGGCAGCGCTAAGCAGGGAATGTGAGACTCCTGAGAAAGCAGGAGGAATGCACTCCAAGCCTGAATGCTGCAGATGAAATTTGTTGCATCGTATAATCTGGTTTTGTGCTTTGAGTTTCAGCTAGATGGGGAGATACAAGAAAGGCCATTTTCGCAAGATCTCCAGTCCAGATTGGGAGAATCAGTCAGACTGACAGGATCACCAGCGATTTTATTTACTTTTCTTTTTCATTGCTTTGTTAAACCTCCAGCCCCAAACAGAGCAACCAAGGAGAGAGTGTCAGCATATAGGTGCAGATCAGAGACAGAGAGGAAAAAGGTTAAGATATAACAGCTGAAAGCTGTTAGATGAAAGCATTAGTTCTTAAAAGAGCCTGAGAACACTGGGGTTTTATAAAACCTCCCATTGTATTGCACTAATAAGTCAAGTGTTCACGGCCAAGCCAACAGACTCTCTCCACAGCATCTATTACCGGCATGTTTACTTACAAAGGCAGCTGCCAAGCCAAAGCCAAAGAGGAAAGATTGAAATATGGTTTTAAAGAAATACAGTCCCCTGGACTGGTTTTAATTTAAAATCCTAGGACTGGGGTTGGCATTTTCTTTTCTGTTTCACCCCCTCCTCCCCATTTCTTCTTCAAGGAATGAATTGTCCAAAGCCAGCCAGCTAAAGGGGAACTTTCCTCTAGGTGTCTCTGTCCCCATTTTTATTCTCAATTTCTCTCTCTCTCTCACATGCACACACACACAAAAAAAAAACCCAACCCTCTTCTCTGGTCTTCCCAGTCCATGCTCTCCCACATCCCAGCACAGTGCTTTGTGAAGCACAATATAACTCACACGTGCCTCAGCACCCTTCACTGTCCCCCAATGCCATGGGGCCACCCCATGTGGGAGGCACCAGCTGCCACAGGAGCAGCACATGGTGGCAGGGAACAAGAAGCCGACGCTTCAAGCTGGGTCCTGCCAGCCTGGTGGGGCGATGGGCAGGATACCGTGGACAATGTGATTTCATCTGAGCAGACACCTGCACCCATGCTGTACATATGGCTTTGCAAACCAGTTATCACTTGCTCTTGAAGAGCAGCAGGCATGGGGCCTGTATTATTGGATTTGACCAGAAATCCAGAGACATGCATGGACACAGGCAGAGTGTTCTGCTGTTGTAGTTCAGGAGAAAGCCCTGGCTCTATCAGTCCATACCTGCTGCAAACCTGCTCCTCTCTCTCTCTCTCAGGATTATTTTTCATCCCAATGGAGAGCACGTGGAAGAGAGGAACAAAAAAGCCCTCAAGGCTTTGTCAGGGAGAAATGTGTGGTCACAGTAACACACCACTGCCTACCCCAGCAATGAGGAACGGTGCAGGAAGCTGGGGGAGGACGGAGGAGAACAAGGCAAAAGAAAAGTTGGGAGCAATTTTAAATTAAAGGAAAAACTTACATTAAATTATTGCTTTATTTCTGTTTCTATGCAAGTCTCTGACACACTCCCCTCTGCCCCCAGAGACGCCATGGCCGGCCCCAACAGCCCAGTAAGGAGGAGAAAGACCTGAAGGGATCCTGCCCGAAAAAGCAGCCTTCCCAAGACTAGGATCTACAAAGTAGTCTCTTAGTTAAAAGAAAGTCCCCAACCAAGACAATCCCTCCTACCCAGCAGTGTCGGTCCCACCACCAGCCCTTGTAGATGTTGAAGGGTGGGAGGGAAAGGCAAGGAAAAGCTCCAGCGCCAGTGTTTTGAGAGGTGTCCTCCCTCCAGACCATGCATGAATGAGGCATCAGGATGTGGAGCAGACCATAACAGAGAGGGCACGGGGTTGAGGTCAACCAAGAGATGAGCACAGGGTGGGAGGAGAGGAATTGTGGCAAGATGAGAGTTACCCAGCTCTCCCTCACCTCTCCCCCCAGTCCCTGCCTCATCGGATGTGGAGGTACGAAGGGATGGAGTAATTGAACAGCAAGTAGTCCATTTTGTATAAATTAAAGAGTCTCCTTTGGTAGAAAGGGCTAATGTCCTGGAAGAACTGGGCCGTCATGTCGTCCGTCGTCCTGGTGGTCTTGGATGAAGACGGGAACTTGACACTCGTGTCAGCCCCAACCAGCTGGAGGATGTAGTTGGCATCTTCGGCCAAGGTCTCATACTTGCCCACCACGTCGTAGTGGACGATGCAGGGGTGGCAGAGTGAGTGCACCCGCTCCCAGTGCTCATTGAAGGGTTCCTCCCGCTGCGTCCGTGGATCCAGCAGGTAGTAGACAAACTCCTCAAAGCGCACGTCATCCCCGCGCTCCAGGGCCTTGTCGCTGGGCTCCTGCCGGTGCCGCCGGATGATCTTGGTCCCGTAGCGCTTGTGGAAGGCTGTGTTGTAGCTGCGGGTGAACTTGTTGCGGTATGCTGAGACTAGGCGCTCAAAGGGCTCCCGCACAAAGATGAACTTGAGGTAGCTGCGCAGGCGGTGGTTGATCTCAGGGATGCTATACTCAGAGAGGGTGCGCAGGTTGGACGAGACGTGAGCCTCGTTGGCGGGGATTTCCAGTGGGTCCCGGTACTTGCCTTGCCCCGTCAGGACCATCATCACCCGCTTCCAGTTAGTGCAGGCCACTTTGGGCACGTAGCAGTAGAGCAGCCCATGTGTGTCATCCACCACCAAGTGCCGCAAGTCGTCCGGCCGCAGAAGTCGCCGCTTGCGGGTGTAACGGTTGCAGATGTTGCTCAACAGCTCTCGTCTCTGCTGGTGAATGACCTGCAGGGATGACTGCTCAAACTGGGGAGGAAAAAAAAAAAGTCACCAGCTCACCCAAGCTGATCATGGCCTACACACAACACTTGGCCCACAACCGTCCCCATTCCCTGCCCTTTCCTGGCCTTGACAGTCACCCATGTGGGAATTTTGGGACAGTGTTGACTTTGAACACAACTTGATTTGGTGCATTTAATCCTTGGCCCTGGTGGGGGCAAAACACAAAGAAATATGATGAGGAGCCAGATGAGGAGTCAAGCCAAAGGGGGTGACAGAAGAACAGGCAGTGCAGATAGGGTCGACAACTGAACAATTTATTATAGCAAACCCAAACACACTGGGGTTAAGCTCTCCCTTACACCATTCCAGGGTAGGATACATGGCCCAACCCCTCCAGGGGCAAAGAGTGCAGCCCCTCTGCTGGTGCAGAGCCCTGCACACCTCCTGGCTGCAATGGGGCATCGCCGCATTGCACTGACACCTACACCCGCGGGCTCCCTGCAAACACCGCAGCCAAGTGGCAGAAACACAGCATGCAAGTGCAGGCAGGTATGATGAAAATGGCGCAGCTGTGCTGCCAAGGAAAGGCAAAGGGAGCCAGGTGGAGGAAAATGGTCTTTAATGCTGATGGTCAAACCCTGGGGAACAGACGGTGAGCTGGAGCAGAGGTAGGGTGGCCGGGCATGATGGAGAGGAGCGAGACACTGCTGGAGGTGGTGGGGTGGCCCTTCCTACGGGCTTTGGGTTTCTTCTCCTGAGGGACTTTTTCCACACAGGCCAGTCTGATGCCTCAGACTCCTTTGTCCACAGGGAGGTCCTTTTCCTTTATCCCTTTTGATCCTTGCATCAAGGCCTGGCAGCTGCTGCCCTGGCTTCCCAGGAGCCCAGAGCCCCCCGACCCCTGCCCCAGCTGAATCCCTCCTCCAGATTTGGGGATGTAACCTTTCCTGTCATGGTTTTAATCAGAAATCCCAAAATGTCATTAAAACATTCGGGTGAAGGAAACCATTTCCAGGAACTGAGAAGGGGAAGGTGCCTTTCTCGTTCTGCCCACTCCCTCCCCGTTTTGCTCACAAGGGTTGGGAGGTTTCACATTCAGCCCCAAGGTCAGGACCGGGAATGTCCAACAGCCTTGTCCAAACCACGAGTTCTAATGGCTTCACCGCCCATTTGCTAACTCGGGGCAGCTCTGACCCCGTGAGCTGTTGCTCTAACGCAATGACCCCCATGTTGCAAGACAACGGTGGCTTCCACTTTGGGATTGTGAAGACAGTCCCGCCAGCATCACAGGGCGCCACGGCAAATGTCTCTGCAGCCTGCAGAGATGTGGCAACCTCAAGATGAAGGGCAAGGGCAGGCCACCTCCTTGGTCCCTACATCCTTGCTGCTAACAGCTGTCATCACTTATGCATGCCAAAGGACACCCTTTGCTAGGCGCACCCTCACCTCTCCCTGGGGGCCCACAAGGGGTTTTGGGAGGCACCATTGTGGAGATGAGGTTTTGTAAAGCTCCTGCCAGGAGTTAGGATCCTGAGACAAACTGCCCATCCCATGGATGATCCAATAGACCCATCACCTTCAGAGGGGCACTAACATCTGGACAAAAAGCTCCTCCTGCAAGAGATGAACCACACTCAGACCCTTCTGGATCTCATTTCCACAAAAGAAATAACCTTGTCCAAGTCACTTTAGTGACCGCTTTCTCCAGGAACCTGCATGGACAGTAATCTGAGACAGGAGTAGGAGAAAGCATCCCATCCCTGCTTCTTCCAAGAGGCAGATGGTAAGGTAAAATGCTCAGATGGAGGAAATGCAGGTCAACAGACTCTAACTGGCACCACAAGATGATTTTGACATTGTTGGCTACTTGGCTATAAAGAAGATATAACACCTAGGGAGGTGATAATCATAGCTGAACGGGCATTCTCATGGTACACCTCTTTGCAACACAGCCAAAACTTTCAGCAGAAATTTCTTTCATTTGGAGGCTCCCCATCACCTTTTAAAATTGGAAAACCTTTTAGCAAGTGCTTAAAAAAAAAGGCATTTTAATAATGTGATTTTTTTTCAGGTGTACTTTCATAATTCAAAACTATTGGACCAGAGAGTCAGATGGACAGACATTGTAAGCAGGCATGGCAACAAATAAATTTGACTACTTTTCAACAGCCGCCCACTGGAATAAGTGCAGGTCTTGCAGTTATTTCAGAGTAAAATTGTTCCCTTCATTTCCTTCTCTTTCAAAGCCAGAGAAATTAAGTTTCAGTTTTAAGGAAATAACGCCATGACATTCCAGCAGCGTTAGGGTTTGCCGGCATTGTGGCCAAGGAATTCCACATTTGCCATTTTTCCCCGAGCAAGTGTAATTTGGCTGCTTATAGACATAAAAGCATCAACCTAGACACTAACATAAAGCACCATGTAGAGAAAGGAGATCTGTCTCTGGCTGCAGTGAGCACTGCTGATGGGCAGTGGGGAGGCAGCGGGGATGGCAGCCAGCTGCAGGGACGACCAGCATTGCCCTCTGCTTCTTGGGGGCTGCAGAAAACGACTGCCCCATGGACGTGGGGGGATGCAAGGCACATTTGGTGGCTGGGGCGTGTGGCCAGGGCCCAGCCTGTCGCACCGTTTGGAGGGTGGTTTCCTGCAGGACCTCCTGCAGGGTAGTTGTGAGCGAGGATCCCTCTGCAAAGACAAGTCTGGCTGCATGGGGGGAAAAACTGCCTGCCCAGGTGGGGATGCAGTAGAAGGAAACAAACACCTTTTGCAGCTTCAACCACAAACCCCAAGCTCCCACTGAGCTGCTAAAGGGCAAGTGGGACACCTTCCCGGATGCTGGGTCACTGATGCTGGTTGGGCTGCATGCACGGGGGGCTGGTGAGGGCAAGTGCTCCCTGCCTCAAGCAGCAACCATGGCTCATCCTGCAGCAGACCCTTGTACAGACACAGACCCCCTAAGCCCACCTGGATGGGAGCGTTTCCCTGCCCAGACTGTGCCTGGCTACCCAAGTCTCAGCAGGTATATCTGGCACAGCTCAGGGTGATGGACAGGACTCAGGGTGATGAATGGAATGTCCCACGATTACAAACCCCTTATGGCTGGGTCCAGCTTTACACGTGTGTGTATATATCTACATGCATATACATGTGTGTGTGCATATGTGTGTGTATATATATATACACATATATAGCATCCAACACAGAAGCCTCTATCAATTATTAGCTCAGAAAGAGCAGCAATGATGCTCTTGCCCTGCTATGATGGCCCAGAGTTGGCTTTGACATCCTCAGGTAGCGAAATCTGCTGGTTTTGCCCAGCTATGGCTCAGCCCACCGGTAATGAAACCATTTGCCCAAGTACCAACAAAGGCCATAAGCACTTTTTTTATCACCAATTACTCCCAAAGCAGTGTGGTCTTTTCTTTTGGAAAGAAAAGGGGCATGGGGACCTTGGGGGTGGTTGGAGACAGCACAGTGCCCCACACACCAGAGGGTGGAAGAAGGAGTCAGACCCCAGTGCCCCACTCCCTCTTTACCCCTCTATCGCCCTCTCCCTGTCCCCTTACCTGGTCACTGTCATACAGGGCCTGGAGTGGGCTGCGACCGGCCTTCCCCTGCCAGGTGGATCTCATATCCCCATCTTCTGCAGCTGGAAAAGGAGTGAGAAAAATCAGTGGGGTTGGGAGAGGCTGATTCCCTCATCCTCTCTGGAGATGCCCAAGTTCAGATGAGGCAATGTGCCCCGAGAAGAGACAGATCTGTTTGGCTGTCGGAGAAGACACTCAAGCAATGCTTGTTCCTCCCTCTTATTTTTTAACAAAACCTGCAGTTAGGGTTCAAAGGTCCAGACTTAACCTTTAAACAAATAAAAGGCCATAAATAAAGATAACAGCTTGTTGCAATTTCAAGAGCAACTGGCAACAGTTTGATCCATATGCATTTGGGAAATGCCACTGCGTGCAGGCTGCATTGGCGAGGAAATGACCCAGGAGGTGACAGGACATTCACCAGCATCGCTGCGGCCCTGTGAGGGGCAAGACAGCATCTGTGCTTGGCAGAGATAAGGGGCAGGTCCAACATCAGCAGCTCTGTGCTGAGTCCCCACGGACTCGGAGTTTGCATTTCTGGGCTCAGACACACGGTCATTAACAGACAAATTGGTCAGATGCTTCATCTGACTGATAAGTCATTTTAAGTTCTTATTCACTATTTTTTTTCCTTCCCTTCTACACTAGCAACATCTCCTCCAGTGTCTGAAGCTGAAGCAGCCACCCAAGCAGTCCTCGCCCCTTCCCTGCCATGCAGATCAGCTGGTTTGATTTCAGAGGTCTATCTGCAGCAGCACCAAACCCAGGGCTGGATCTGGCCAGCCACAAACGCAGTGCTGGACATCCAGTCGGTGACAAATGCTCAAGTTCTCATGCTCAAAAATTACATAGGGATGCAACCACCTTCCAGGCTATCCCTCAGCCCCAGGGACCTGTTTCCAGCACAGCATGGGCAGAACTGCATGGCTTGGATATCCCAAACCCAACGCAGGGAGCCAGTCACGACAGGGGTGCAGGCTCTCACTTGCAGTAACACCTCCAAGCAGCTGTCCCACCTCCCACCCACCCTCTCCGTTGGCAGAGGGTGTCATGACAGTTTTCACAGGAGAAGGTGGTTTATAACCATGGGGGTTGTGCAGCCCTGGAGTTGGCTTCCATAGAAGAAATTGCACTGTGAATTTTAAAATGGAAGAAGATGTTTTTTTCGGGGATGATAAGACACATTGTTTGGGAGATCATGGCCTGGGAGGTTCTTCTGGTCCTCCAAGTTCCTGCTCCTACACGGACCTTCTAAAATCTCAGAGGGACGTATGTGTTGGAGGGAAAAGCATCTCCCACAAACCATTTCTGGCAACATGAGGCTTTTTGCATGACAGTTTGGGGCTCTCGATCTTTTTGTTCACTGATCATCACCAAACAAAACCAAATTTGTTATAGCCCCAGATGACATCTTTTTAACTGAAATAACCAGAAGGAAAAATCCAAATCCCATCTTCATTTCCTGTGCTTATATTTTGCTTAAATGAAAACTATTCCAAAGCACAAAGTCACGAGGGTCTAAGCTAAACGTTATTCATTCCTGGAGCTGTAATTAGGGGAAAATGACTCCCTGACCTCACAAGATTTCATCAGCAGCGCACATACACTCGCGCGTTCATGGGAAATGACACTTCCTGCAACACTGGATTGATCGAGATGTGACTCAACAAGAACGTACGGTTTCTTCCTCAATCCCCTGCATCAGTTACCCCACAGGAGGGTGAAACGGCATCTGTGCTAACAAGAGATAAGCGGAAGATCCAACGTACGAGCGCTGGGCTGAGGTGCTCATTCCAGAGGAGCCCCGTTTCACATTTCCAGGCTGAGCCCTCTGCAAATGACAAGGAATGAGATCGACCTTGAAAACTCAATGCACTGCAGCTCCAATCTGCAAGCAGAGAGCATTAAACTCGAGTCCCCTTCCTGGCTACGGCTGATAAACTCCTGTTCAATTTAAGAGCATGACCCCACTGTGGGCTGTCTGCAAGCGCCCTGCACTGCAGCAGACACTTGTCCTATATTTAGTAAAAGCAATGTGGAGGCGTTTGTTTTTGAGATTAACACCTGTATCAACCATAACGTTTCTTACAAGGAACATAAGCAAACCCTAGGTGGTTCAGGCTGACCTGAAGATAAAAGAAATGCAAATTGCTCGTGGGTGTGTGGAAACACCATCCCAGGGAAAGGCTTCAGCTCCCAGTGCAGTCAGGTCATGGCCAAGGAAGAGATGGCTGGCTCAGCAGGAGGCTTTTTAGGGTGACCAAAAATCAAATCTGCAGTAAAGCAGGGAGTGAGCAGAGGTCACGCAGGTCAGTTCCATGCTCTGACTGCTCTGGGCTGCGCCTTTCGGTGCTGCTGAGGCAGGGGAACAAGCCTGGCCAGGGCCTGCTGCACCTCGCGTGACTTTTGCCAACAGCCCCACCAGAAACCTTGCAAAATGGATTTCCTCCAGCCTTTCCCCAGCACAAGATCTGGCAGAGAACAAGGCGTCTCCTTCGGATAGCAGCAAACCCCGTGGGATCCCTACTGTGCTCATGCCGTACAGGGTTCCAGAAAAAAGGGAAAGAGAAAATAAAAGGAAAAAAAGCTGCCAGGCTGCTCCCGTGCAGTAGAGGAGCCTGGGAGCACTGAGCTGGCAGGGGGAAGACACCAGCACTCCACATTCACTGCATCTTAACAGCTTTTGCTCTCCAAAGTGATGACACCACCCCCTGCCCGGGGTGCTCGCCAAACCCTTCAGAGAAAATGTCTGGCCCAATGGAAGGTTTTTACAAGGCTCCAACTGCAGGAAGTCTCCCCCCTCAGAAACCATCTGGCTCGTGCTACACGCGGCATCCCAAGGAGAAAAACAAATGGGCAGCTGGGCCATGAGGATGACTTTAGGCTACAGTGTTAAACCCTGCGGCAGAGGGGGAGATGCAGCAGCTGCAGCCCTGTGCAGCTCAGCACAGCACTGTGCCGGCACCAGTGCATGCAGAGGACAGCAGCTGATCGGTGTGTCCCATGGGACCAAGGTGTCCATGCTCTGCAGGGCTGGGGTCAGGGTGGCTCCAAACACATGCAGCTGGCAGCGTGCACTTGAACGAAGGCAAGTCCAGGCCACCTGTGCCCAAAGCATCCCCAAAACATCTGGGATCACCTGGCACCAAAATTGGCCACCACAGCAGTAGGCAGGCCAGGGCTGCAGTGGGAGGCTGTAGGTGGTGACTTAACAGAATCCAGCCTGCCTAAGACCAGGCTTGCCACCTAACACAGCTCTGTTAGGTGGTTATGGTGTTAATGGTGTTAACCACAGTTAACATCATTATGGTATGGTTAGGGTGTTAACCCACGACCCCAAACTGTGGCCATCCCGTTCACCATCCTTCAGCCCCAGCCCCTGCAACATCTCTGCTGATGCACTCCTCTCCCCATCCTTCCCCATCACCAGACCCCGGGTCCTCATCATGCAGCTCTATGATCACAGCTCAGCCCTAATTTAAACATAAACCCCCTCTTCCCTGGCTGCTCCATCCCAACCACCTCATCACGCAAGCCCACAGCGTGCTCCTGTCCTGTCCTGTCCTGATCCCTTAATTGCTGTCCCCATCCTGTCCGTGCCTTCACTGCCTACCACAAGCAGGCAATGGCCCACCTTAGGAAGGCTGAGCTCAAGGGGCTCCACAGCTGGCTGAACTGCACAGCTGGAGAGGAAAACAAACATGGAGCAGGGGAAAGGCTCAATTCTTGATCTGTGCTTGTTTCTTCCACCAGATCTGGGATACAGCCTGGGCTGCGAGGAGGAGGAGGGAGGAAGGGGGCAGATGGGCAATGGCATTTACACACTCCTTTCACTCTTTCACGCTGAGAGCAAGTCAATAACCCACCCCCTGTACCACTGGCTTACCAATCCCTGGGATGCTCCTGAGACTCCAAGAAGTTTGGGAAGGCCAGAGAACATTGAAACATATGACAGTGTTGAGGAGGCAGTATCATCAGAGTAAATTAATGATTCATGCTGCATTTTGGCACCGTGGCCCTGAGTACAGCAGGATCTTCCATCATGGAGGAGCTGCCAAGATCTTCACATCCTGGCTTTCCTCCTACCATTATAGCTTCTTACTGAGGTTCCCAGATTCCACCACATGCAGTGGTAATCCTTGGAAATTTAGCATCGCCACAGTTACATCCGAAAGCAGGGATGTCACTTAGCCAAGGTATATCGAGTTTCTAAAGGGGAGAAGAGATCGACCCTTGGCAACTGCTGGATCACCATTTGGATAGCAAGTATTAAGACAGTGTACGTCAGTGATTTAAATCCAAAATGTTTTTCACTGAGACAGGCAGAAGGAAATATCGCATTTTTCCCTTGCATCTTCAAAGGATGAGGCAAGGGAATAAGAATGATGCAGAGCAAGAGACAGAAAATCCCATGATAAGGCATTAACATTGGCCAGAAATCACCAAATGAGATGAGCCTGAAAGGGAGCTCAAGCACATTTTTGAGTCTTCTGTGCTACAAGTGCTTTCAGTCTTTCCTTTGGATCTTAAAAAGGTAAGGCGCTCCCACCCTCCTTTTCCCCGACAGCCCAGATTTTAATGCTGTCCCATCAAAACTGAAGTTGTTCTCTTGCGTGGTGTGACATCAACACCGCAGCAGGATCTGGGGTTTCAATGACTTGCCAGCTCTCTTTGGAAAAGGGAATAGATTTTAAAGCTGTGAATATTTAGGTGTACTAGCTGATTGCAAAGACAGCCAGACATGTGTGAGGTGAGGGAAAGACTGGATCATGCCTATCCCAGACTTCCACCAGTGAAAGAATTTGCTGTTTTGGCTGCACTGACTCTTAATTGCAGAGGGAGGTTCTCTGCAACCACAACAGCAAATCCAGCGCCTGAATTGAAGAGTTTGGCTAGGAGACAGGATTCAGGCAGTAACAAGCTTGCTAAGCTGACATCAGCATTACTGAGGCTTTAGAAAACAGTCTGAAGGAAAGAAAACAATTAAAAGATGTGGGTGCAACTGGATAAAGGAATAAAATCAACATGGCATTTACTAAGTGCAGCTTATACTCATGCAGCCCAACCGTCAATAAAATAAGCTGTTTCTGTAGATCAAACATATGCGGTAGATCTTCACCCAGATATATGTAACACATCGGATATGACATACCACAGGCAATAAGTACTTCAAACAGAGAAGATGAAGTTTAAAAGGTGAACTGCAAGGGACAAGCAACTGGAAAGCAGGAGGTGTTTAAATGGGAAATACTGGGCAGAAGGCAGATTTCTAGTAAAATATCTCCGAGATTGGCTTTGGGAGCAATACTTCAAGAATGAATCAACATAAAAATAGAAAGATAATGATGATGGACAAAGTGTTGACAAAGGCTGTCATGGCAGGGAGAGACTGAAACACTAACAGGGAAACTAAAGTTTCATCCTGGATCAGGGGAGGGGAAACATAACAGAATTTAATTTTGCAGTGATGGAATTCAGCAGTTTCTGCTGCTTTGCTGCTGGGAGTGGCAGGAGGTCCTAGACGCATTAGTTCTGGGCTATCAGCTGCCAGTGTGACAGTCATAAAAAAGGCAAATGAAGTCCTGAAACGTATCAGGTGAGATATGTGCCACAGCAGCAAAAAATGCATGAATACTATTATCCATAACACTGGCGACCCTCACCTGCAGCACAGACAGCTCCGCTCTCCTGGGACCAAGGCAAATCCAGAGCTGCTGAGAAGGGCTGTGAAGCAACAAGGCGATCCCAGGACTTGATGCCCCATGGGAGGCTACAAGGGCTGGATGTGTGTACGAGCTAAGCCAGGATGTGATTGTCCCCTGAGAATGGGCCAACAGAGAGGGACTGGGACTGTTTCACATGCCTGACACCTTCATGCCCACTTGCTCAGGTGCCAAATAGGAAGAGATTTGGAAACCCCAGATCAGTGGAAGTCTGGCCAAGATGCAGCAGGAACAACCCAACTCCTTTTGGGCTGGAGGATGGAGCTTTCAGGTGTTTTTCCAGGATGGACCCTGGGCCACAAGGAGCCAAAAACTCCACTTGCAGCCTCCGATATGAAACATGGGGGAGGATTAAAACCTGGAGATTCAGTGGTCCCCAGCCAGAGGAAGTAAAGAGAGAGCACACACACTTACACGTGAGTACGCACCCCGGAGGCCCCAAGCTGCTACGCCTGACCCCACCACTGCCTCCTTGCTGCTGTCTCACAGCCCCAGCTTCACTTCCTGTTGTGTCTGCACAAAGCCTAAAAAAAGAGAAAAAATAATCGTGGTGCCTGGCCACCCAAAATGATCAGTCTGCGTGTTAATTACAGCCTGCAACTCCCAGTGGGTGAGTGGGATAGGTGCTTGTTTGTACTGTAGGAAGAGCCAGCTCTCAGGGCAGCCCCTCTTGGGGACATCTGAGAGATGCTCACTCTCAGACCAAAAAAAACCCAAACTCTGAATTTGAGGGAGGGAGTGTGTGAAACAATCATATTTGTGATGGATTCTGGATTTGAACATAGGAAATGGTATTGGTGACATGAATTGACTGCCTGGCACACGTGGCATGTGCACAGCTGCGCAGCTGAACTGTATTTATAGGATAAAGAAGAGTTTATGGTGGGAAATAAGAACGATATTACCACTTTATATTAAAAGCAGAAACACCTGGAGCTCTATAGTGTAACGGGATCAGCACTTGCTTAAAGTCCGTCACTGGAAGAGCCAGAAATTAGGACCTGGATCTATCTCTTTGTGGGCACAGCAATGAGCTTTTGTAGACTCTTCCCTGGCATCTGTCATGGGCGATGAAGGAGTGCTTTGGCTGTACCAGTGATGGCTCGCTCATCCCTGACTGTAGAGACGCAGCCCCGCCTTGTGAAGACAGGCTCCTCGCTATTAAAATAACTGTACCCAAGAGGCATAGAGAAGGATCCTACCATCTAATTTAAGAAAGGATATTGAGACTGCGTTATTCAAAGCCAAATCTTAGCTGCGGCCACTGCCTGCTGAATCTGTCCAATTTTTTATTTTAACATCTGGAAAAAAAAAAGAGAAAGAGGAAAAAAAAGAAAATAGAGCTTGACACAGCAGGGAGAGATGCAGACAGTTCCTGCAGTGTGAGCTCAGTTTTCCTTCGTGGTTTGATAGCAAATCCTGGGATACGCTGCCCAGTTGGCAGCTGGACACTTTGTGTGAGAATGGTACAGGACACAGAGGCCAAGAAATCACACATGGAAACAGCTGTCAAACCCCTGGGCAGTGGCCCATGGTCTGTGCAAAGAGCTGCTCTGCCGGGAAGGGTCAAAGCTATTGGGTTGAACAGTGCTGGTCTCAAGGAAGCAAAGTTTCAGTCTAGGAAGTTCTGGCTTTTATGCTTGGGCTTGTAGTGGTGAAGAACACATTTGGTTCAACAAAAGGGTTGATTGTTGTTTTATTGTTTTGCTTTGTGTTGGTTTTTTTTTGAGACACTTCTCAAAACGAGGGTGATGTGGGATCCCAAATCCTCCACTGAACTCCAAACCCAACAACTTAACACTGCTGAAGGTAATGACCTCTGTTTGATGGAGAAGAGGACCAAATTAGTGACCATTTGCTTTCTTGCATGCTGCATTCAGCTGTGAAAAAGCGGCAATTCTGGAGTTCTCATCTTTATGCATCTTCAGAGCTAAGGGAGCACCTCTGGGAACTAAAACCAAAACACATTCCTATTTTTATTCTTACAGGAAGGTTTTGATTTGGGAATGCAAAATTTTGACTTCAGCAAAGAGGCAAATCCAATCTACTTAGATTCCTATGACTGCTCATTTTTACTGCATAAAAAAAGCTGGGGATATAGACAACAGAGGCTGAATTAAAACGCTAGAGAAGAAAGGAAATCTAACAGAGCCATGTGCTTGATTTGCTTAATGCATCTTTAAGCTTTGTGAATTCAGACACAAGGTCTTCTGCTGGTGCGCTGCAAGTGAAACGAGAGGCAGGAGGTGTAACCAGCTCGCTTCATCCAGGCATTTGTTCCCAGAGCCAGCTCAGTGGCTCGATGAATTGCCAAAAAAAACCTCAAGTCTACTTGAGCATCTGCCCGGCCAAGGCTGAAGATCCCCCACATGCCATAGTGATGTGGGGAGGGAAGGGGTGGACATGTCTCGCTGCGTTCTCGCTTTGTGGTCACCCCCTCATCATGGGCCCTCTAGCATAGCCCTGCAGCGCCTCGCCATCTGCTCAGCCGGCAGCACCTGCTTCGTTTGCTGTTCTTAGAGATGGTAAAGAGACAGCAGCCCTTGTCGCCCATCACACTGCTCTGTCACACTGGCAGCTACCTCCAACGGGTTAGGTGGGACTCTGCCTCTCACCATCTTGTGGAACCACGAGGAAAACCTGTATTCCCGGGGTCATAAGGGAAAAGGGGATATCCCAACTACTTTGGATTTGGGGCACAGGACTTGAGGCCATAGTGTGGGGAATCTGGGGTGGATGGCAAATGCCAGAGACCTGGCTGAGACTGCACAGGAGAGCGGCAGTGCAAACGCGGGAGATGTACTTCCCACTGGGGGAGAGACAAGAGCACCAGTCACAGCTAAGAACATTGATCCCTGAATCTGCAGGACATGACAGGTGCCATTCTGCCCCCAAAAGTGAAACAATAACACAATGACTACGTATAAAGACCTCATTCAAGTGCTTGTTCTTCAGTGCAGCCCCAACCACTGCATTTCAGGACATGCAGGGGTTTGTGGAGAGAATGAGGGGATGCCCGAGGCATTTCAGACTTGCTTGGGAGCCTCCAGACCTCTGCCAAGGGACTGTGGGACTGAGTGGATTTGGAAGGAGCTGCCTCACCAAGTAGCAGGCCAAGTATTTTCCTACATCTCCAAAGCTGAGGTTTGTCTCCTAGACAGCTGATGGGTGTCTCTGCACTTTGTTTACACTCCAGCGGTAGCAGATTGTGACCTTTGGGCATGCTCAGGGGTAGCAGGCAGCATCCATGCCCCACTCTGGCAGGTACACTTGGCAGCACAGCACACAGGGGATTAAGCATTTTGGGGAGACAGCATTTCAAGGTGAACAGCAATATTCAGGCAGGCACAAGCAATGGCAAAAAGTAACCAGCCCTATGGAGAACAACCAGAAGAGATGATTTCTGATCTTTCCCTGGGCTTTATCCACGCACAGCACTGCTCCCCAAGCAGCTGCATTACAGAAAAGGGGAGAGCTCAGATATCAACCTGCAATACCCCAGCTGAGCCCACCTCATGCAGCTTCCATGTGGCAGACAACAGATCCCTTTGGAGTGAACGTTGTATTTTACCTCTTTTGTTTATCCTGGGGCTGTGCCAGTGAGTGGTGAGCTGGAGGAGTGATGGAGGGGAGCTGGCATCAACTCGCAAAACTCTGTAGCTCTAATATTTACAATACAAACATATGTTTCTTGTTCCAGACCCACATCCTTTGTAGCTCAGGAAATGCCCCTGTGGCCCTTCCCATCTTTGCTTCTCTTTGCATGGTGTTTTTCTCCCCAGTTATGGCTTGTTCCATCTGTTCTGCCTTGTGACAATGTCCTCTTGCAGAGGCAAGAACAGACACAGGTGACCATTTGTTCCCATCATGAGGTAAGCAGTGAGTGACTCCTGTGCAGGAGGTTATATGGACATGGGCAACAGGTTGTCTCCTAACGCAGCCCCGTGCAGTATGGTCACAGGCAGACCCACCATCACCTGCCTCCGATATTCTCCCTGCTGATGAACAAGCCAGTAATATATAACCCAGCCTATTCCTGACAGCCTACCCTCTCTCTGCAAGCCAAGCCTCGGTAAAGGCTGGCTGGCTCTGCATTTCTCTCTGCTGAGGTAGAGGTGGCATAGAGTCTGTCAGAGCCATCTATCTCAGCTCACTTGTTAGGGAAAGGGAATAATCCTCCATTCTCCAGCAGGCATGCCCCTGCCAGCTCCTCCCATTGCCTGCAGCAAAGCAGCAACCCAAAGCATCCTGGGGTGCAGCAGGACCTTCCCTCGCTTGCTTCAGAGCATTTTCACACATCATAGCAGAGCAAAGGGGCAGGATACTGCTGAGCTGACTAGCTAGGGATGGCTGAAAAAACTGCACAGGGTGCCCATCCATCTGCACCAGGACCCAACTAATGCCCTGATCCTCTACACCTTGTCCTCAAGGGACGGGCAATGGGAGCATTAGGAACAGGACCTCCAAGGGGAGCCCAAGGTCTGTAGCTGGTTGTACCCCTGCAAGGGTCCTGGAGCAAGTCCTTCCCAGATAACAGAGCCAGGCTAATGTAGCAGATCAGAAGGGCAGGATTAGAGTCATCATTGTGATCCTGCTTCCTTGAGCAGGCCAGCGGGCAGGGACATCCCTGTTCCCTGCAAAACCACCGTGTGATTTAAGAGCATCCCTCTGTGTCACCAGCTGAGCCACAATCCTCGGGCATTGGCATGGGACCTGGAAGTTCAACTGTCCATCTGAAACCACTGGATAAGTGTCTTCTCTCTCCAGCACTGCATCCTAACTCTCAGGCTCAGAAGCTGCCCCCAGGTAGCTTGGTTTTGGGCTGTACAACTCTATCCTCAAGCACAGCCACCACCTGGATGTTGTCAGCCCGGTTATCCCCCACGGCAAAGCCCCATATCCAGGCAGGTGCCATCTCTCACAAGGAGCATCACAGCACTTTGGCTGCTGTTACATGGGCAACCAAAATATGTCTGTTCTCACAGGGATGGGGAGTAAAACATGCACATGAGCCTGAAGCTCATCTGCTTCTCCATCAGAGGGCTTAAAGAAGGCTATTTAATTTCTCTTACCAGTAAAAGACTGCTGCTCTGAGTCTCTATAAGGCTCAACAGCACCCACACAACATGGTGGGCTGGAAAACACGTACCTGCTCAGTTTGGGGCTGAGCAACAGATCATTGGAAGTTTTGGCTCAGGCGGTGCAACACAGCCTTGTTTAAAGGTCCTGCTGAATCAGTCAAGTACAGGATTGTACCCAGAGACACCCCCGGTACCAGCAGCCCAGCCTGCTGGGACTGCTCCTCATGAGAAGGGAGAATGCTCCAGTCGGCGGTCCACGTGGTCCTGACTTAAAGCTGTTTCATTCAGCAGAAATTAAACCAACTGAGTGACTTGAACTTGGCTGGATCAGACAGAACCGAGTCCCAGCAGCGTGAGGATGCTTGAAAGCTTAGCTCAGGCTTTTTTTCCACCACTAAACATTTTCTACCATCCCCCTAGCCCTTTTGAAACAGCCAAACCAAATAATTAACCACTCTGCTCCCCTCACCTCCCAGCACTTACAAACTGCAGAGGGCTAAAGAGAGATGTGTTGCAAAGAGATTACCCACAAAGCTAAGGGAAAAACCACAAATAAAAGCAGCTGGGAGTCAAACCTGAGCGGGGCAAGACAGAACGTGCACATGAGGAGGTTTACACAGAGAATAGCCCATGTATAACAGGCACCACAACCTGCAGCAATGAAAGTCAAATCTCCTCCCCCATCAGTGCAGATGGATGAACCCACACATATTTGCATATGGGAGAAAGCGGTTTTGCCGCACAACAGGCACCAGGGTCACCTAGAAGTGATGTTATAGCTGCCATGAGAAAGTACCTTTTCAGGGCAAGATGAGGGATGGATGAAGGCTGCACAATGGTCCACCCTCTTCCTCTTCTCCAGTGCCTGGCTAAATCATGTCCCATCCCATGAAGCTGATGGAGGGGTCCTACCAGTCCCTATCACACAGACCCTCCACCCCTGGAAATCTCCCCCTTTTCCCCAAATGACTCTTTGGCAGTCTGGGAAGCTACTTAAGGCTGACTTCAAGCAGCTACAGATGGCTCCTGAAGGGTGATGGGGCACCCCATTCCCAGCACCCATTTTCATCCCACATCTCTGCTGATGAGGCACCCCCAGTACCTCTTTCCCAGCCACATTCCTTAGAAGAGGTACCACAGGCAGCAACCTCTGAGGTGACACTTCCTATTCTAAGGAGGCCCGGTTGTACAAACCTCCTAGACAAGAGGGAAAGGAGCATTTTTCCACCCTCCTTCCACCAAATGCGCATGCTCCACAGCTACTATCCCCTGGGACAAACCCTTCTGCAGTATTTCCATCCTCAAACCACACAGTTCCTATACACATAGAGACCTAAAGGTATTGGGGATCTGCGGACTGCACTGTTACAAGGTGTGCACGGGCTCTCCCCAATGCCCAAGATGACCTCCGAGGAGGAGGAGACGAAAGGAGGTGTCACTCCCTAAAAATAATACCCTTGTTTGCATCAATCACCATCTTGCAGCTTCTCCAGAGTCCCAGGGCTGTGTGGCACAACTGGATGGTAACAGCATCCAGGCTCCCTGGCACTAATGACAGTCTCCCTCTAGCCAAGAAACACACTCTAAGAGGGGACAATGAGTCACTGTTATACAGGCTGCACTGCCTTTAACAGGAAAAATCATTCACTCTTCTCGGGATGTGCCCTGCTGGCTGGAAGGCAGCAGTCCATGGGCAAGAGAGAGACAAGGGGGTGTGATGCCTCCAGGAAATGTTAATTCAGGGTGTGGACAAAGGTCCTAAGCTATTCTCTATGGAAAGTGATGGATGGGAAGAGCCACGCAGAGGGGTGAGTACATGTCCTGCTCTCGTTCCAGCCAGACAGGGAACGGATGAACCTGCCAGAAGCAGCAGTGGTTGCAGTGAATGTCTGGGGATGGAAATGCATGGCCTCAGGAAACTGAAGAGGGATCAAAAATCTAAGCACACATGTCTCCACCTGTGCGTGAGATCCCTGATGCCTGTACAGAGTCACCTGCTGTCTTGGGACCCTGTGCCAGGGGCTCATGGAACAGGAGTGCCTTTGGCACACAGCATCGGGGGACGGAGTGGCAACAGAGATGCATCACCTGTCTGTCTGACACTGGGGCACTTAAATCACCCACAAAGTGCACATTACTCCCAGCATGGGGCCCTCACACACAGAAAATATGAGGTTAGACAGGCCAGGAGCTCTAAGTTGTTTAAATGTACCTGCACGGTTTCCAGTCTGCTGGCAAAAGGCAGATGGATGCTCCCTGCTTCCTCAGTGTGGGGTTGCAATCCCCCTTGTTCATGATTGTCACCTACCCATAAACATTTCCATGCCTGATGACTTACGCTGGATGCAATAAAACTGCAGACAGCAGATACAGGGCATTCATTTGGCCTCCAGCACAAAGTGCCACCGGACTTCAAGTTTCTCCATTTGGATCCAGCTCAACATAGACACGCTGACTTTCATAGGAAAATGCCTCAGCCCACCCTCCCAGATGCTGTGGCAACCTTTGTAGGGCAGGCAATGACTCTGTGCCAAGAACATCAGCAGATGCCTCCTGAAGGGCTCGTGAGACAGAGGCAGCAGCCTTGCAGCTGACCTGACCCCCTTCCCAACTGCAGTCTCCTGCTGACTGTCCCCTTTGTCACCGACTTTTCAGTATCTTTTCTAGCTGAAATGTGTCCCAACCAAGAATCACACCTGAACAGGGCTTTCTGGCAGGTGACACACAGGGGTGCCACAGAAATGTGACAATAAGAGCTATTTCACATCACCACCCCGTCTTCCACTGAAAGGATCCAAAAATACCTCTCCAACAGGCAGCTGCTTCATTCTCATTCCTCAGGGTCTGCTGTTCCTTTGGCACAGACCATAGCTGGAGACAGGATTCTGGGCAAGATCAACCACTGCTGCACCACAGCCTGTGTACCCCATTCAACACCACGTGGGGCATGGGGTGGGAGGGGGACAGCGGTCCAATATTCAGAGCTATTTGGATTTTTCTGGAAACCACTAAAAAAGGGGTCTCTGCTGAAAGCGCTCCAAAGAAACATAGCAAGCACTGCTGACAATGTAACCTCCACTGTCCATTTCTATTAAACCTCTCACAGATTTAACAGGAACTGGTGCTGACTTTTCACCATCCGAGGTGTACAAGGGCTCCCACCTGCTGTAAAGCTAGTGCAACCCTGTGTGCAGCCCCCTGCCAGCACCCTTCGGAGGAGCACTTCCCAGCAGGCTGCTGGAGCACTTGCGTGTCAAAACAGACAATGGACTCGTGTGTGTTTTGCTTCTCATGCCTGAATGACAAACCCAGCCCACAGAGCTTCGTATTTGCAGTGCAAACTCAGCACTCTGCAGTTAACACTGGAACTGAGAGACAATTTAGCATTTATGTATTTCCAGCCAACTCCATCTTCCATATGCTGTACACAACTGCTCAGACAGCAGCCACATAGGCAGCTAGGAGATTTGAGGGGGTGTTGTCAGATGTATGCATTTTTTTTAAGCTGCTACAAAAAGAACATTAAACTCCTGACATGAGATTGGGTCTGAGCATCCTGCATGATTGCAGATTTCTACTGTATGTCACACACACTGAACAGGGAAATAATTATCTCTCTAACTTTATTTTTTGCCCTACCCTCCCCCCGTCCCTACAGGAGACTGCTCAGACTCCTGAAACCTGAAATCCCTGGACTGTCCAGGCTTCAGCCGGATGACTCCTGTTTAGGGAGTCCTGGACATATCCAAGCCAGTGCAGGGACTGGCAGTCACTGGTTCCAAAAGCGACTGTGATTCAGAGATCTGGCTGCTTTAAAACCACTTCAGCATTACTCTTGATGCTCAAGATCCTGGGAGGTTTACTTAGGAAGAAGTTATTGCCATTGCCATTAGGAAGATATTAAAATTACATACGGAAGCTCCTTGTTTTCTGTAAAGCCTCATGAAAGCTCTTTCCTCTCTTGACTCCTGCTTTCTCACACAGCTTACTTTGCCCTTTGTGAGGGTAATTTTTCTTCATTTCTCACTGATGGCACCTCTTGGACCATCACAGTGTCACCAGCCATACCCAGGCACAGCAATTGGCACAGCTGGTCCTTGGCCGTGTGGCTCCCTCCCACCCAGAGACAGAGACAGCTTGGGCTCTGTTTTCAAGGAAGGCTTTGTTATTCCGATTTAGTCAACTTGAGTCAAAGATCAGCCAGGGAAACTCTAATCAAGTGATGGAAAAGGGCGACAGCTATAGGATTAGCTCAAAATAAATCATGTAGAGAGGGAAAGAAAGAATCCAGATGCTTCAAACAACCTGCCAAATGCCACAGCACCATCTCTGGCGATCAGAGCAGGGCCAGAGCCAACGGCAGCTGGTCTGGACACTCTGTCCCATTCAGTGGTTCCTCCTAAACCCACATGTGCCCTTGGTGGCAGGAGGCTCTGGTCACCTGGTATCAGCCTGAGGCAGATGTCAGGAAAGCTTAATAGAAGGACCACAGGCATTTGAGGTGGTGGGATGTATTTCACTGGGGTAATGTGCCTAGCTCTCTGCTGTCACAAGAAATGCAATTGAGATCTCTATAGGAAACAGAAAATTAACAGTATCCAGCAGGAACATGGCCTCTGTGAGCAACTAAAATATCTGTGCATGAACACCACTCAACCTTCTATTTTCAAATGGTTAATTCCTCCTACAAGCCACACTAGACGCGTTCCAAGAGCAATTCCTCTTCCCCATTATGCCTGTCACTCTCCTGGCCCCGGCTGGCTGCTTGCATATATAATGCAAGCCTGAACTGCCAGCGTTTCCATTCCTTGTCAATAAACTCTTCCTTTCCAGTCTGCTGCTCAACAGGAATTGCAGCAGAAGGGCTTGCGCTGGCAGTGCCAAGGTAGAGATCCCTGCTGGGATGCACACGGGCTGATTTTCAACTGGCAAGGCTGCACCAGAGACCCACCTCCCCCCCGCACAGCTGCACTCTGCAGTGGTGTCCGTACCCCTGCAAGCTCCCATCGCTGCGGCAGGCTCAGGCAAGCCACAACTGCAGAAAGCTCTTGGGCTCAGACAGCTGCATGGAGCTACCAAGCCCTTCTGCACCAGCCTGCTGCCTCCTGGTCAGCTGCTGAGGCCACAGCAGGCCGGGGCATCAGGCTGGACTCGCTCAAAACCTCCAGGCAGTCAGGTCTGGCTCAGGCAGATGCTCTTTGTGCCCTCTGCACACAGGCTACCTACACACATATAAGAAAAAAATGACGTCTCTCTAACATTGTATGGCTCAATGATTTGCCTGCTGAATACGTTTCAACCAATCTTGTCAGCTTCGTGCATCTGGAATTGATGAAAGCCCCAACAAGCAGTTCTTGGAAAAAATGCACACTCAGCAAACCCTTCCCAACACACCACCTTGCACACAGCCACTCCCTCCCCAGCTTTGTTTCAACGCTCTTGCCCCTCTGCTCTCAGCACGGGGCCAAGCCTTTCCACATGACAGCAGGTCGTTAACCTGTGAGACTCTCTGCCACAAGATACAGAGAGCAAGAGGCTTTACAATGCATTGAAGAGATGCATGAGCTTGCAGAGGACAGGAGCTAATTACAGCCTGCTGGAGGCTAGGGAGAACCGCCTCCAGCACATAACTTCTCATCCTATAGCTCCTTGTGCCTACTTCTGCCGCATTTAGTAGTGGGCATTGCCTGAGACCACCAAAGAATCCTGTTTCCCCAGCCAGCATGTTTAACAGAGGATACGTACATCTCTAGTGTCATTGCAGCACTGAGATGCAACAGATCCAGCATCGCTGGTAGCAACTTGTCTGAGTGGTTGCTGGATTTATCTCCCTGTCATTGGCCAAGCCCTGAGAATGGCTGTTAGCAGCAGGTGCTCTGAAGACATCTCTCCTTTTTACAGGGCACGAGCAAGGTCTAATGGAGACCTCAAGGAAGAAGGGAGCCAGGAGTCTTGCATCTACACCCACCCAGCAGCAGCCGTTCATGGGCAACTGAAGCAAAACACCAGCATCAAGTCAACCTTGTTTCAGTCTCAGAGGGCCTGTGTCTGCTGATCCTATTAAGCTGAAGGGAAATCAATCTCTCTGATACTGCCAGGAGTAAACTTGGAAAAAACCCAGCTGTGAATATGCTACCTCTGCACCCTTGCCAAAAGCAATGGACTGGCTCTGCAGATGTGTGCAGGACTGAACTCGCCGCCTTCTCGTGCCATGGAGAAACATGACCGTGCAGAGACACTCCCCATGGCACAGGGAGGCCGGGCAGAGCCGCATGCTTGCAGGGCACCACACTAAGAATGGGGGTGGGGAATTGCTGAGGAGCTTCTGACCTCCAACTAGTTTGTGCTAATTTCCCAGGTCCCTGCCTTGAAGAAAGCCCTCTGGAGCAGGGGAGCCAGCCCCAGTCACACACACTCACCTGGAAGCTCCAAACAAACATCACCTTTGAAGCTCATGTCAACATTACCCATCTTCCTGCAAGGTCAGTGAAGCAATATCTGGCCAGAAAGCAGGCTTGGGTCAGTTTTCACGTTAGTGGTGAGGCTGCAAACCCTCAGGGAGAGCAGCTCTCCTGGGGAGACCACTCTGAAGGATGGCTCAAACCTGCTGTCACTGCTCCTTCCCCAGAAGGGCTGGGAGAACAGCCAGGAGATGGAGGGCTGTTCATCAAGTGACAGTTACAAAGAGAAGAATAAGCTGTGAGCATTGTTGTGACATGAGGCCAGGACTCGTGGCCTCCATGTCCCTCCATACCACAGAGGTGACATGGAGTGGGAAGGGACCCATGGGTCACAGCACGCCCTGTGTACTGCCGTGCAGGTCCAAAACATTCACCAGCACATCTTCTCCACAAACACCCACCATGCATAGAGCTGCCAGCGCATGCCACGACTAGGGACTTGCTGATCTGCCGCTTGAGCCATTGCAGAGCCAGTGACACCTTCAGAAGAGAGTTTCTGGGTAGAAAGCAGCTTCAAGTCCAGCTGGATAATGCTCCGGGGGAGTCTATGACAATTAAGTCCCATTATGAAAAAGCTGGGTCTCACCAGGACCAGGTGCTTCTGCAGGACAGCAGGTCTCAGCACCTGTGCTCAGCCACAGTTTGTTTACATGGCCACATAACAGACTTATCTGAGCATGACACCAGACTCATATCTGGGGCTGAGTGGTTTGCAGCATCTCCCATCTGTGGAAACAGCTTCACAATGTGACACACCACCATGGGGGTTCAGTGACAGCAATCATGCGGAGCAGCACTGCTGGGAACACAGAGTGCATTTTGTCTTTCATTGCCCCAGTGCATCAGGGAGGATCATTGACAAGATGGAGGGAAAGCAGGACACACTAACCGAGAGGGAGGCAAACAGGCTCGAAGGAGCCAGGCTGGACTGTCCACAAGGCTGGAAATGGCTGGTGCTTGGAGAGCTCTTGCCGCTGCCCAGGGAAGGACTGGAGACTGCACAGGGCAGTGTATGCAGCTGGGACAGCAAAAGTAGGCACACTCCGAATCCACATGCACTTAAACCCTCAAAACCAGGTCTTCGACCATTTTTAATACCAAATGGTGTGATTTTCACCTCAGCAGAGAGCTGCCAAAGGATGTGGCTTATGTGGCCAGGCTTTTCTGCGCAGGTAGATGGTGATGAGCCACCTTGTTGGTGAAGGGAGCTTAGCTTCTTTCACACTAACCTGTCCACCAGCAAGCCAGCATAAAGATGTCCCCACATCCACAGGTCCTGCCAGGCTGGGTGGGTCAGCAGGACAGCACCAGCTTCAAGACAGGTCTCTGATAACATGGCTGGGGTCCAGATCCCATGCAATGATCTTGCACAGCTATTCATAAACTTTTCATACCAAAACCCCATTTTTTAGACAGCTGCCCAGGGCGGGTCACAGCGATGCCTGGGGCTGACACTGAGATGTATTTGCCAGCTGCAGGGGAGTGTGTGTGCACAGGGCAGTGTGGTGTGTTTGCTTTTTGCAATTGCTGTCCTGTCTGCAGGGCTCAGACTACAGGTCCAACAACATCCCTGGAAAGCACATGTCAGGGCAATACTGTACTCTGTCAGATTCAGCACAGTGAGACGGTAACAGAAATTTGGGGGCTGTTAAATAGTGGAGTGGCAGTCGAGGATATTAGCTGCTGCAGGTTCATCCAGCCATGTGGTCTCCTTGGCTTGCATGGCTCCATGCAGAGGGAAACAGGCACTGGTGGCTGCTGAAACCAACTGTGCCACCTCCTGCAAAGTGTGTAGTATGCATGGTTGGTGCCACTGCAGCCCGTTTGCTGACCAGCCAGCACATCCCGTCTCCTGACAGCATGAGGCTTGCAATGCAGCTGGCACTGGGGAATACTGGGCATCACCTCTGCACAGGACCCGAGTTGCATAGAGCCACTTCTCACACTGTGTCCTTTGGCTCCCCTTCCCTTCCCTGTTCTCACGCACACTGCGTGTTCCCTCACAGCACCATGCTCTCCTTCCAACACAATAAATGAAGTATCAGCTTTGCTCCCTGGCTCATTAAAGCTACGAGAGAAACAAAATCAAACCACAGGTCCTGGTGCCACCTCCTGTAATGGGTAATCTCCTGTGAAGAACATGCAGAAAGAGGAGTTTAGCTGAGCAGTGGCCACACAGCTGCTGGGAATACAGAGCAACTCTTTCTTCCCACCTTTGCCCATGTAGGGTTTGGACTTGGACTGAGATTTTGGCTTCCCAGCAGAAGCCACAGGCAATTGGGAAATGGAGAACAGAGCAAGCCCAGGCTACAGAGGAGACGTTTGGGGGTTGATCCCTATTTATCAGGGCTCTACAACTTATTTTACTGGATAATTTACTGGAATTACATGGGGTGCAAACCTGCAGCAGAGCAAAAACTGGGCTGGTCAGATTTAACCTCAACAGCCAGCAATGAAACAAGGATCCCGGCACATGGAGATAAGCATCATGGAAGGGGGACATCCGCCCAGGGCAGCGGTGTGTAGGGTGGATTTAGCAATAGCTCCCACCATCCAGGCCCACTGGAAGGGCTTTACTGCCAAGGAGGCAGTTGGGTTTGAAGAAGGGAAAAATTAGAAGATCCATGAGAAACAGTGGAGAAATCACAGAGGACTTGTAGTTGAATATAGGCCTATCACAAAGCTGCAGATCCAGACAGGAGACAAGAGACAGGGTGTCCCAGCCACTGGTCTGAACTGGACAGCAGAGGCTGTGAATATGGGGTTCAACTCCCCACTGACACCAGGCCTTCCCTCCACTCATGGGGGAAAAAAGTACTCTCTTAGGGTAGCTCCATTTGTCTCTGTTCTCAGCATCACTGCAAGCCATGCAGTGAAGGCAGGACCTAGGCATGACAATGTTCACCCCAGGCCTTCCAGGCCACTGGAGCTACTCAGCGAGATGTTCCCTCCCTGCCAGACCACTAATAGTCATTAACTGCCTTTTAACAAGGAAAGTTTTGGGCATTTGCCCAGCTGTGTCTCAAAGCTTCAATGTGAAACATCCCTGCCTTGGTCCCACAGAGGTGTTTGGGGAGCCAAGCTCTTCTTTGGGTACTCAGCTCGGAGGGGGAGTAATGGGAGTTAAGCACCTAATGCCTTTGTAGTTTCTTGGCTTCTGATAGCAAGTCCTGAGAAAGACAGCTGTGTTTGCACTGTGATTAAGATGGAGGGTTTGTCATGCTCTCCATTCAGACGCTTGCGGGAAGCAAGGACCAAGAAAGAAAATCTAGCACGTAATAAATAAATCCCAGCACCCCCAGGAGTGCACCGGCCACTGCATGAGCTCTTGTCTCCCAGCCTCAGACCTGACTGATGATCACAGAAAGCCCTTCCTGCACGAACACAAGCAAATGTCCAATTGCTCCCAGAAGATGTTTTTGTAGAGTCCTTTTCCCAGGATAAATAGGAGCACTGGTGTTTTGGGAGTGGGGACAAAGCAGAAAGTGCAGGTGCAATATTCTGTCAGAAAGAAACAGCTGGGCTGGAATGCCAGAGGGATGCGGGGCCAGCAAAGGCTGGCTCAACCTGGCAGAGCCACCGAAATGTGAAATCTCTCCTGCATGCACAGAGTTAACTCCTGGCATGCTAAGTCCCCTCCTTCCCCTTCCCAAGCCTCTTACAAGTATCAGAGATCCTCAGGAAACCGTAGAAAGCCAAGAAAGACTAGAGAAAGCATTCCTCATAAAAAGCCTGGCCCTTTGGAGCAGATGGGCTTCATTACTGACCTGCTCTCAGCATTGGACTGGGCAGATTTTTCTACCACGACAGGTCACGGCTACAGCATTTTGTGTCTTCTTCAAACCAGCCAGATCTGAGGTCTTTTCAGCCCATGTTGCCCAATGCCTCGGCCGACAAACGTCATTGTACTTTGAACAGTGGCTCCCCGCAGGGCAGCGGCTGCATCCTGGGTGTCACAGCACTGTGACTGGGAATCCGAGCCAGGCAAAACTGCCCCACGACAAAAGCAAACAAACCAAAACAAAACAGAAAAACCAACACCATCTCAGAAGGCATCTTAGATTTCACATCCCTGCCCGCACTTGCAGTGCTAGCCAGGGCAAAGGCAGCATATCCCTCATTTTCTGGAATGCTGAGGACACGGGTAAGCCAGCTGCAAACATGACCCAGTCTCAGAAAGCCTTCGCTGGCCGAACCACACTCACATTCCAAGGCAGTGCCTGAATTTCAGCCTGAAAATACCTTTAAACAATGGGAAGGAACTGAGGTCTAAAATAGGCTCTTTCCTGTTCTGGAAAAAAAAAATCTCTGGTTTATAAACATCTGCTATATCTAAGTGTGTATGTTGCACCATTCAGGTGAGGTCTAGGCACATTTGTTGGTTCAGGACCT
Source organism: Phalacrocorax aristotelis (assembly GCF_949628215.1). NCBI lineage: Eukaryota > Metazoa > Chordata > Aves > Suliformes > Phalacrocoracidae > Phalacrocorax > Phalacrocorax aristotelis. The sequence goes on from NC_134281.1 coordinate 12,701,107, forward strand.
AGTGCTCTGCAGGACCTTTGTCAAATCACTTGTAATCTCTACCACTCTATAATCTCTATAATAATTTGTTCCCCCCTGAAGGGACAAATCTTTAGGCACGGGTCAGAGCTGACTGACAGTTCGCAAGAGCAACTACTGACTTTGGATGCATAGCTCAGATAACTTGAAAGGCCAGATTTGCAAAGATCATAGCAAGAGTCTCTCCAGGACCTGCGGGTGCTGAGAGATGCTGGTCTGGGCAACAAAAACCATCCCAAAGCTGGCAGAGAGTGGTGGCAATGAGTATCTTCTGTATCCTCCTTGGCACATCAGAGGGCTGCTAACCACACCAGAAGGATAAGGCCTGTGATAGGTGCTACATTCCAGTGGTGTGGCTTCTGGCATTTCTGCTTATCCTCCTGTAACACCTCAGTCCTCCTCTCTTGGGCTAGTGAAGTGGTACCTCCACTCCAGGAGTAGCTGGAGGAGGCTTTGCTCTACCAGTGCCCGGAGGAGATCCAACTGGTTTATGCAGCCGGTAAGGATGGAGAGGGACATTGCTGCTTCCCTGCTCACAAACCTTCATGGAGTGCCATCACAACCTTGGTGCTATTAACGATCCTGGCTCTGGTTATCTCTCATTGTTACAGAGTCAGATCAAAGGCTGAGTACATTTAACCTGCCAAGCCCCATGGGAATCCAACAACTCATGCTGATAGCAGGCCGTGAAAGAACATGGGGAGGGCAGAAGCAAAGGGTAAGAAAGTGCTGCTAAAAAGACCTAGGAAGCAACTACTGGATGCTGAAGGCAGACAGAACCAGAGCAGAAATAAAGCAGCAAGTTGAAATTAGAGGGTTTTTTCCTTCTTTCTTATTGGAGAAGGTGATTCAGTGCTGGAACTAACCAGAAACATGGAGCAGTCCCTGTCCTGCTGGCTGCCTCTGCGCAAGGTCTGCCTTTGTCCACACCAGTCACCTCCAGCACGCACAAGTCACTGGACTGGGCACAGGAAGGATGGGCAAGAACAGAATAGCCCAGCTCTTACACAAGGGTCTCTTGGGATCAGACTAAATGATCTCACCCTCCCTTCTTGCCTCAGGCTCCCAAAGGTGCCTCTTCCTCCAAACACTTCTGCGATTCAAGGGGATGTTTTCTCAAATAACACTCGTCAGAGATAGAAGTCTTGAGAGGGGGAAGGTTGTGTAAAATGCTTCATATAGCACCCAATGACCTCTTATTAGGAAATACGTTATTTCAGGATGGAGGAGCTGCTTATTAACTGTTTAGGAGAATGCAAGTTCAGACACGCAACCCTCTGGCCCCTCACTAGCGGCCTGAAAACTGCCAGCTCTCTGGATGTCAGTACATTTTGCCTGCTCACAGTTTTCCCAAAAGACCTACCATTGGGGTGGCCCCACAGCACTTCTAATTAAGGTCTGCAGAAACCACAGACGCAGATTAATACAGGGCCTTACCACCTGCCACTCACCTCCCTCTGCCTCCTTCAGATGTTCTCCCTTCTCTCTGCCCCACATCTGTACCAGCATAGTTATCCCCAGCTCACCTACTGTTGCTAAAATCAGTGCAGTTCCCCTGAGAAAAGCAGTGACCAAAGCTTTGATGTAGATGAGGATCAGCAGCCTCCAGCATTTACCGCTGTGCCAGTCTAGACACATTACGACTGGATTTAGATTAAAAAACGGTCTGAAAGCCCCACTGCCTATTCCCTTCCCACCTTCTGCGTGCAGAAAATGTATGGTGTGCAGAAGTCAGCATAGCCACCACTAGCGATGTGCCATCCCTGGAGGAGACAGTAGTGGAAGATCAACTCAGAAGATGGATGACAACCATGCTGAGGCCAGGCAGGATCTCCTGAATGGCTGTGGGTTGCTACCAGTACAACCAAGTCCCCCTGATGGACCATGTAACTGTCGGCACCAAGCTGAGATCACGTGAGGTTTGCCCAGGAGCTGAGCGTACCTGCCCACATCACCAGTCTGGATGCAGGAGGGCCTGGAGATGCTGAAAGATGACTGCTCCAGCCAAACCCCATAACTACCCACTATGGCAGCCATTGTAAACTCCACCTGATGGTGTGCTGGGCACCACTTTAGTACCTTCCTGCGATGCAGATATTCTGCCCCAGGCCACAAGTCTGTGAGCCTGGAGTGAGACAGCTGAAGGACAACAGGACAGACAGGTCATCACTGGCTTGAAGTAGGCAAGGGACAGAGTCCATGGGTGCAGCTGCACCCCACGGCCAGGGGAGAACAAGGACTACAGCCTTCCATGGCTGCTCAGTGGTGCAGCCAGGGGCAAGGAAAGCCAACATAATATAAGCGGGATATGAAGTCAGTGCATGCTCAAGCACACAAACCCACATGGGGATGTTCTCCCTAGGGAGCACTGAGACTGGCCTCACCTCTCCTCAGCGCCATTGAGGTTGGCAAACACACCTGAGCCCATTTCTGCCTCCAGGTCATACAACGGGGGATTCTGCCACTAAATTCAGTACAAACAAATTCAGCCCAGCACCAAAATAACCAACCCAGCAGCATTTAGGAGCAGAGTTATTTCAGCCTATGCTGGTGTGTGGGTGTTCCTAGGGCAGAACAAGAAAGCCTTATTTCAGCACAGCCACGGAGTTCAGAGCAAACCACTCCAGCGCACAACTGCCCGGATGCAGTTAAAAGTGGGAAATGCAAACGGAGGAGTTAATTCCTGCACCCCGAGATGAGTGAGCCCTTAGCACTCTCAAGCTTAAAGGTTTCTAGTTACATCATCTTTTCTCCCATCTTGTGTTCCTTGTCCCAGACACAGGATGGTTCAATCTCTATGTGCTATTAGTAAGGATTAATTCAGCATGTTGCACGTAATGGACTGTGGGTGGCCCAGGAAAGGCGACCTGCTGAATCCTGCTAAAGATGGAGAAAAGGATCTGACTGCTCCCAGGGGAAACTCATAGCACTGCTGCTTTTTCTAGCATTTTTTCTTCATTATTATACAGAAACCAAATGACACCAGAAAACTAGAACTCCAAATAACCACAAGGCAACTGTCACTTTAAAGATGACATTTTGTCTGAAAATTGTTTACCTCTTATTGTAACTAGTAACTTCTAAAATTCAGGTAATTGACCTCTGTTTGCCTTTCTTTGGGATAAAAAAAAAAGCAATTTTTAGCTTGCTTCTTTTCTGTATACAGCAATGACCTTTCCTCTGCTAGTGCAAGTTTTTTACAGAACTAAAGAGGAAAGGAAATACTGTAAACTGAAAAATAATAAGGGAAAGAAATGGCACAAAAATGAAGGCTGGACCCAGGGAGACAACTATGTGGCTAGAAAATAACTGGATTTTAGAGGATGTGAATATCACTTTAATACACCTCTTTCATGAACCTTAAGGGGCAAATCCGCAGAGGGTGTTCACCGAGGCAAATGGGCTTCCACTGAGTGGCAAAACACCACTTGTTTCCACCAGGTCAGGATCCCTACCCCAGACCTATCCCATCTACAGGACCTTTCAAAAAAAAACCATACTTGCTCCATATCAAGGCAACAGATCCTTGCCAGATGCAAAGGGTGTTGCATTTCCCAAGCCTCAGCTGGCCAGCGCCTCTCAAGGGAGCGTTCCAGATCCTGAAATCCCCCAAACCCTTTGTGAGATGGCGTCACCATTACCATCACCTGGTTTCCTCTGACCTGGTGGGAACTCTGTGTGAAACTGTGTTGAGATCATGCAAGGGATTAAAGTCAAGTAAGCACAGAAAGTTCTGCTGACTCAGACACGCAGAAGTCTCCTTCTGAAAACCAGAGTCCTGAAAAGAGCCATGTTTTCCAGTCAAATACTAGAAAGTGAATCCAGTGTAAAGCGTTACCGTCTCTCTGTTAGGAGCCCTGGAGACTAGCGCCGATTCAGCGCTGCACTTTTTACTGAACAGTCCCAATACTGACATAAGATGCATATATCGTTTCTTTAAAAAAAAGTAACTAAGGAATACAATACTGACTCTGGTCTTCTGGGATTACAGAATTAATTTGACAAACTTTACATGTTCTTCTAGAAGTCCCAAATGCTTACTGAAACCTAACTCCTCTTCAATCTTATTCAGCCAACAAGTTAAGCCTTTTTTTTATTTTTAGGAAAAAACACATTAAAGTGATGGAGCAGCCCCTATAAAAGGAAAATTGCATTTCATTTAGTCTACACTGATAAAATTCCACTAACGTTTCAGTCAAATTGGTCTTCTGAATTTTAAGACGTAACTTTAAAGGCCTCATTGATGGATTGCTGCTGTAATCAGAAAACATTAGTGCATTGTTAAAACTACAGGAATTACCAAATAACGTCTCTTAGGAAAGCGGAGATAATTTCCCCAAAAGAGCAGAAATCAGGCAGGGAAATAAATAACCCCTCCAGTAGAAAACTGATTATATTTTAGTTCTGTTATTACTGAATTGTGTCCCAACGTGGAAGATATTTCTGTGAACACACACTAAAGAAGTCCCTTGAGCAATTCAACCGGATTCCCCGGGGCTTTTAGCGACCGTGCGTGTGAAACAGGCGCTTGTGGACCAGAGCAGCTCCTCTGCCTGTCCCAGCCCCAGCGCAGCCTCAGAGGGACCGCACGAAGCCGGACGCAATTTCTCGCCCTGCTGTCACCGAACGCAGGGGCACCGAGCGGGACGCTCGCCCAAAAGAAGCTTGCTTTAAAAAAATGAAACACGAATTTCACTGCAGGACAGCAGCGCTGCGGTGGTTAAGTCGGTCACACGCTGCAAGCAAACGCAAGAGCGAACTTCAGCCGTCCCAGCCGAGAACGGGCAACCTCCGGGCGAGCTCACCGGCTGCCCCGAACTTAAACTGCCGCGTGAAGCGGCCCCTCCGGGCCGGACCGGCCCCCACCGACACCGAAGCGATTTTAGGAGCCAGCGAGGGGCTGACCGCCGGTGCCCCGACCCCGCCGTCCGCCCCACGGCCGGCCGGGGGTCCTGCCGGGAGTGGGCACCCCTCGCCGAGGCGGGGAGCCGGGGGGCGCGGCGGACCCACCTGGGTTGAGGCTGCTCTGGAAGTAGAAGACGAGGAGCAGGAACGAGCCGAGGCAGGCGGCCAGCACCAGCCGCGGCGCCCGGCTCCGCCGCATCCTCCGCCGCGGCTCGGCGGCGCAGCCCAGCGCCCCGCGGCCAGGGCCCGCCGACCCCGCACCGCCCCGCGCCCCGCCCCGCCTCGCCTCGCCCCGCCGCCGGCAGGAAGTGACACCGGAGCGGCTCGGCCGCGGGAAGGGGAACTTGGCCCCCCGGGTGCCCCACAGCGACCGGCGGTCGCGGCGGGGATCGCTCCGACCAGCCCCGCCGGGCGGCGGGAGGGGGCCCCGCGGGGGGCCGGGGGTCCTCGCCCGGTGCTGCGTCCGCTGCCCGCCAGCGCTCGGGAGCAGCCCCTTCCCTACCCAGCGCCCGCGACGGCTTTGCAGCTCCTCGCAGGGGAAGAGGGAGTTGTTGATGTGCTGGCAGGGCGCGGGGTTTCCTGATGACTTTTCTCAGCACGATCAGTACTTCGTAAGCATCACAAAGTTTCGTGGCCTTAAAATATACCCCTTCGTCCTTTTTTTTTTTTTTTTGGGGGGAGTGGGGGGGCTAACCCCATGGCCCTGCAGACTGTTACTGCTTTCAGTTATGCTTCTGACTAACTTGGACTCAAGCAATAAAGTTACATAGAAGGAGGACATATAATTTTCTACTGATCTCTGCATGTTTCTGGAAAGCAAGAGCGCAAAGCTCTCTTACCACGTCTTCTAATCTCCAGGTTCTGTAATTGCAGGCAAAACGAGCTCTGAGTTTCTGTTGCCCCGGTTTTGAAATAGCAGTGATGTTGCTGACCTACCTCTGTAAAACACTCAAGATCTACTCAAAGGCCACTTGCCAGATTAGAAAGTCAGGCTGAGAGCTGGATTCCCACTGACAACAGGCAATCGCCCCTTCTGTCTTCATCCCTGAAATACTTCTCTTTAAGAAAAAGAAGGCAGCTCAGGGAGGAGCCACTGAGAATGACAAAGCAAGCCCGGGCGTGTGCACGTGCTGGGCTTCATTCTGCCCTGGTTTAGGGCAGAGTAAACCAGAAGGAATTCATTGCAGTGAAGGAAGCTGGAACGAAGTAAGAACCCGAGCGGTGCCTTGCAAGCCAAGCTGAGCTATCACCATGCCATTACACAGCTCTTCAAAGTCCCAGTTGGATGGTCTAGAGAGGGCAACAGAAATGAGACCACAATATACTTACACCTCCTTTCAAAGACACAGCAGTGTCTGCAGTAAGGAGTTAGAAAGATAACCTCCGCTCCTGAGCCCTGTGCCTGTCAGCTCCGTGCCGAGAGGGACTGTAACCCCCGCCGCCAGGAAGTGAGCAGTGCTAGGGGAGAGTGATAGCTGCTGGCTGGGAATGGCTCCGCAGATGCAGGTTGTGCTTCATTACACGTGGTGCAGCAGTTTTGGCCCCCTTGGCGAGTGTGCAAAGAGCTGGGGTCCGCCTTACTTGCAAAGATAGGCTGAGAGACCCCAGGGACAAAGGGACTGGCTGAGTCCTGGTGGGGAGGCGGACTGGTGCGTGTGAATACACTTTGATATCTGCTTACAGGCCCTTGTAATGGGGATGCACTACAAGGTGAGATCTCCCTTTACTTTTGTTTCTGAAGAGGCTTCAACAACCTCAGAGGGGAATAAAGACATAGCGCTTTTTTCAGCATTAGAGGAGACCAGAGTGGTTCTCTGGGCGTCTGCTACAGCAAAAGGGATGTCTGGCACTGCTGCCCTTGAACCTCTCAAGGGAACAGAGTGAGGTTCAGAAATTGAAGGCATATACGGCCTGTGCGGTAGCTTTTCAGGAGCTGGAAGGTGCACTCAGACAGTAGATGAGTTTTTCACTATTTGCATCTCCCAATACTGAAACACTGGAAAATCTGGACCAAGGCTCTCAGAGGACCTAAGGAAAATAATCACCCCTTTAGCCCAGCTTCCCTGGGTTCAGCAGAAGTAAAAACAATGCCAAGTAACCAAACTTCACCCATAGTTGGGCATTCCATTAAAAGAAAATGCAATAAAACATCCCAGTTGACACTCAGACACTGACCTGTTGAGTCATGCTGAGTGATGTTGGTATTTCACACCCACAGGGGAGGGCCAGGGCCATCTGTGATCACATCAGATATGCAAGGCTGGTCTTCCAACAGTCCGAGGTAAATGTGCTGTTCAGATCTGTGGGGCTAGATGAGGTAAGGGGAAGCACACCATGAAGATTTTATAGGAATCCTTCCTGCACTCAGTTGCAAATATGATCAGCTCCAATGCTAAAACATGCTTTTTAGGAGAAGAAACACATCTTCAAGGGGGATGAGGCACATTATGGCAAGAGCTGTTGGTTAGCAATGACACCAGCTGCTGGGAGGTCAGGGCTTTGCTGTTCACTATTTCTGTGTGTCTGAAAATCTCCCTGGCCCCACATGCTGATGTCTCATACGATCTCCTTTCCCCTGCAGCCCCACCATACAGAAAAGAAAAAGCAACCCCAGCCCGTAAGGCAGAGGAAGGTGGCTCGTGCTTCACTCCAGAAGCATACAAAGGCTCAAGCTCTCAGACTCCCAAATTATTATCCCAAGCCTATTTCTAAGGGAATCATCAGATCCAGTTTGCACTGGAGAAGCCCCCTCTCTCCCTCCCCAAGCCCCGTGGGTGACTGGAGAATAACTGAGGCATGAAGCACACATGAAAATACAACTACTCAGCAGCACATATGAAATGAGTGTGGCAGTTTTCCGTGGGCAAGCACTGAGCCTGGCTCTCTTAATCTGCTGCTTTGCCAGGTTAATTTGAAGAACTGAGAAATGAGTATTTGCTAAAGACTGGCAATGGCCCCTTCCCTGCCCGGCTGTGAACTCCCCATGGACCGGCCACCCTGCTCCCTGTCTGCACAGAGCTTCACACCATGGGGTTCAGACTGGCTGGAGCTATTTATGACTGTAAAGGCAACATTGATAACCAAGAATAACAGTCAAAAGGTACTAATAATGCGGCATAGAGGAATATTATTTGTTACCGCTGAGGCCTGGAACCGCATCTGGCTTGGAGGTGAAGAGGGAGCGCTTTTTGCCTGCAGAAAGATGCTGTGCCTTTGGTGCAGTGCATGCTTGACTCCCTCCCTGCTCATTAGCAGTGCTCGTTACTGTCTTCTCAGCAGGTTTCCCTCAAATGCCTTGCTGTTTCCCAGGACCCTGGTGCCACTGAGTGAGATTAACCCCAAGCTTTGGTCTGATGACCATGTTGAATGGAAATTAAACATCAGCCAGTTTCAGCTGAAAGCTGAGGAATCTGTTGAACTCCTCCCCAAGTCCTGTTTTTCCAGCTACTGTGAAAAGGAGCCTAAGGGATATTTTGCTTTTGCACCAGTTATTTAATTCTGGAGCCTGAATGCCATGGCAATCATTTACCCTGGTCTCATGGTGATGAGACCTCCATCTGCTGGTAGATAGGCACTAGTGCACGCTGAGTTTGCTGCCAGAGCCCCCAGATTTTACCAAGCTAGCAAAGGCTTGGGCAAATATGTAGGAAATGACACTGATGCAGTACAGGCTTTCTGCAGAAACTAACATCTGGGGAGCTACTTATAGACATGACTATGGGTAATCGCCTCTCTCTTTTCTAAGTACTGCTTTAGATATCACCCTGTCGCCAGGATGTCTATGAGCCCCAATGTGTCCTGATACCCAGTGCTTTGTTTTAAATTTTATGGCATCACTGTAATGGGTCAGTTGAGGGGGACCTTGCAAAGCCCCAGCTCATCCTCTCCTTGAGCAGATGTAGGTACAGCTTATTCCAAAACTTTCTCAGAGATGGACACCCTGTGATCTTGTCAAGCAATTCCTTCCAGCTCTACAAACCCTAGAAAGGTTTTCCTACCACCTTATCTGAACTACCCTTGTCATAATTGGGACCCAATATGTTTTGCCCTGAAAGACAAGCAGGGAACCTGGTTTGTCACATTTTTGTATGAACCAGGAAACGTCAATTCTGCTAATATCACCAAGCTGGAATACTTGCTTTCTCAAGCAGTACATGGATTTTCCACCATCTCCTGTAGTCCTCTTCACCTGCAGAATGTGGGTTTTCAAATATTATTTCATTGAAACACTAATGTTTATGCCCACTTTGCACAAATCTACAACAGCTGTAGTTCAAAGCAGCAGAAAATCATGCTGGGGTGGGCTTTTCACCACTAAGTGCTGGAGTAAATGTTTGTAGCCTCAGTTAAGAGAAACAGGTTGGATAAAAGGTAGAATTTACCTTAAATACTTCTGGAGAGATAACTGGAGAATTGTAAGTATGTATAATAAAGTAAGATGCTTGGTGGATCTTTTAAGTCTATGGTCAGATTTTGCCACTGGTTCATACAAAGTAGCCCTAATGCCTTGAGAAATCTCCTTGGTCTCAGGGGGATAGGGCAGGAAGTAAGTAGCTGATACCAAAGGCACTCCACACCCTGGAGAATCCCACTAATTTGGTGGGTGTGACAGCATGTGCTGGCTAAAGTTAAGCATATTCATATGCCTTGTCAGAAAAAAAGTACTACGGGTTAGGATAGTGCAAGTAGCATCTGGTCCTGAGTAGTTAATAATGTAACCTGGCTAATTCCATAGCTTGCGAACTTTCTGTTCGCAAACAAAATGCTAATCACTTCCAAGAGATCCTTTTGCAATTATCTCCTGATCTCCTGGAAAATCTCCCTAGAGACCAAGAAACTAAAAACTGGGCTCTTGCTTCTTATTGTGAAATGCTGGCCTCTGTCAAAATAGATTTCAAGAAATCATTCAATTTTCTTGCTGCCACAATTAAAAAAAAAAAGAAAAAGTAAAAAATAAAGCAGCAGCTGTTTTCTTTTAAAAGCACCAGTGGTGATGGGAGCAAACCAAATTACAGGCTCTGAGGGCTACTCTCTGCCTGCAATACTTACATCTACTGGAAATGCCATCGGTATGATGGAAACTCCCATCAACCATTTCATTCAGTGGTGGCAACTAGAGACTGTGTTTGCCTTTTGTACCAGGCATTTATATTTCATTAGTTTATATACTGTTACCAGCTGGGAGCTTGTTCTCTGCTGATGCTGATTTAGAGGCTCACATGGGGAAGGTATGTGATTTACAGATACACACTGGAAAACCAATTGCCCTTCATCTTAGCACAGCATTGGGAACGGCAGTTACTTCCGACAGCAAGAGCAGCAAACCTGTCAAGCCTCCCACTAGGAGTGCAAGACTCCTGCAGTTGGCGTTTGCTTCGTGCTCTGCTGTTTCTTGCACATTCACAGCAGAAAGCCCCAGCCTCTCTTCCTGCTGCCTAAAGCACTGGCTGCAACTGGTCAGCTCTAGCTGCCGTCCCTGTAACAGCTCCATGCAGGGTTATACAAAGAGAAGGGGATGCTGTGATGTTGCTGCATGGCTGAGATGGGAGCCAACTAATGACCTTTCTGCTCAAGGGAACCTTGTAAAGCCCTGTAAAACCTTGTAAAGTCTGGTCCTGCCCATCATATGTCAGTGCACAGCTCTGATGACTCAGTACATGGCTTCTCCTGCATTGCAAGAAAACACAATTCAGAGGGAAGAGATGGAGAGAAGTAGTTTTTCTACTGTGTCACAGAGATCTCCTGCGAGCAAGGCTTTGGGCAGAGCAGGGACTCATATACACGGTGCTCTCTTTTACAGTCTGGTTATGGTGGCTGGCAGAGAGGACTCTGAGCTTTTTAAGCCCAAATAGCTCTTGCAAGAAAAAACATGTGTTTCAAGTTTGCCTCTGGACATGGGAATTTCTCCCACTCATTTCTTAAGATGTTGCCTCCTCCAAGGAAGAACTATATCTGCAACATCATGAGGGGTCTGAAGGGAAGGGTAAAAACTCCTGAGACAGGGCCCATAGGGTTTTACCTGGCTTACAAATACCTAACTCAGAGCAGGTACATTGCCAGACTTTTCACAGGACCCAAATTACCTTCTCTTGCAGGTTTCTTAGGATTAGTGGCCACTGAATATTCACTCATCTTGTGATACAAATCCCAACAAATAACACCAAATGCTGTTGTGGCGGAAAAGAAATACAAATACCCCTGTAGTTATATACCCAAATCCCTCATGGCAGGATGGGCTCTCAAGGTCCCAAGTCTGTAATTTTTTGAACACACAGAAAAGCCTGACTCCAGCCTATGCCATGCTGCATCACCTCACAGTGTGGCACAGCAATATTTAAGTCCTTGGGGGATTATGAGCACTGTTCTACTGCTTGAGTTTGGGGTTACACACATGGCCAGACTTCTCCAAAGAAAACAGGCCCTTCTCATGATGGCCAGATCCATGCCAGGACAGGGGCATCCTCTCTGGGGATGTGGTGCTTCCCTGGCTGGGCTCAGCCTGGCAAATAGAAATGCATGCCATCATGTTTTGACTGGGCAGTCTGGTGGCACTAGCACTGGAGAGCATCCATGTAAACAACAGCCAGGCAGCCTGCCTCTGGGAGCTGCTGTTAGCTTCTAGGAAAGCAGAGCAGGCAAACAAATCTCTTTATTTCGAGTATCATAGCATCACAAACGAGATACCCATGGTACTGAAGCCAAGTAACAGGCAGTGGAGGAGCTGCCAGATTTTGTTACACTGATGAACATCTAAACCCAGTAAAGGCTGCATGAGCACACCACCAAGCTCCCTTTCACTGCATTCATCAGTGCAACATCACGATGTCTTCCAGCTGTGCACCAGGACAAGGGATTAACATCTGTCCAGAGTTAGTTTCAAAACGCCTTCATGAAACAAACACTCACTGTACACACTCTTTGCTCTGTTGGGTGGTGAGAAGATCTGTTTTCATGCACATGGATGCAGACACATGTATTTTGCAAGCATGCTATGAGCAGACAGCTTGCATTTGGGATGGAGGATGGGAAAGGCTTGTGGCAGCCCTCCTCTCCTGTGGGGGGTTCCTGCCTTGATCTCCATGAAAGCCTTTTCCCAGACAGAAATCCCTTGGGTGAGGCAGGCAAAGGCTAAGGAAGGGAAGAGGTTTATCTGGCATAGTGGCTAACTTTCAAATACTTTGCAAAGCATCAAGACACAATGATTTGAGTTTTACTACCTGCTCCCCTGAAGCTCTTCTAGAACAGGAAAAACTAGCCTGCATGTTGGTTTCCTACCATCTACAACTGGGGGGAACACAGTGGGGAGTCTGCATTACCAGGTAACACTAAACCTCACAGTAATTTGTCATGAGCTTTCTAGGGTATCTGGGAGGCCAGGGCTTGTGGTCCTTGATCTGTCAAGCCTCTGTCTGCATTCAGGTCCTATTGGACCTCCCTGGCAGTGGCAGATGAGGTAGGCACAAAACCTGCACTGTGTTCTGACCTTGCTACCATGGTTCCAGCACACCAGAACAAGAAATTCTCTCCCTGAGCCCAGGCACAGTTAGCATTCAAAAGATTCCCAAAACAGGGAAACAGGGGCTTGGAGATGCCATCAGGAGATCTTCCCATATTTCAGGGCAATTTGAGCACTGTGCTCTTTAAACCATTTGGCTGAAGCTGGTGATAACTAAGAAGGAGGGAGTGTTTGCCCACACAGGCATGGCGCCTTTGCTGATGTATTTGCAAGCCCAGAATTGTTAGTTTGAAGCCTGTAATGAAACGGCCAGATCTTTGGCTGCTGTACACATTTGCTCAGAGACAGTTCATTTTTATCCCAGGCAAGGGACCACGTCCAGGAAGTCTATACATACATTTGATAGAAATAAATTTGTTAACAGTATGCTTTTATACTTTCACAAAAGGCATAAAACAGATTATTCTAAGCTGGGCTTTATTTGCTTGGAAATGTGTGACTCAATAGCACAGACAAGCCTGGTATCTTAGGAGCAGCACGGGTAGCAAAGACAGCTCAGAAATTTCTGTGAAAAGTCCTGTTTTCTGGACTTCAATCTACTTATGTTGGTTTGTTCATGACCAGAACCACAGGACCAAATGATCTGGTCTTGAGATCTTCTATATCCAACAAACCAGCAGCCAAGATATAGCATGAGAGAGAGACCCTACTTTAAGTACCTCCTCTGGAAAGTCCCCTTTCTTAGCATAGGAGCAATGAACACAAGATTGTGATCTGAGGTATTTCATTCTCTAGCTCCTTAGCTCTCAGCAAAGGCAAATTTGTCCCTGAGAGTGGAGTGAGGGGGTGTACTGTGGTGAGAAGCGCTCATGGCCGAATGAAGCTGCTTCTCAGCCTGGTGGAGCACGGCGTGTTGGAGAGAGCTCTCTTCCCTGCAGCATTCACTTTGCTGCTATTGTGCACACATCCATCTGAAGTGGCTCCAAATACAAAGGAAAAAAACCACACACTGTATATAACAACATAAATTGAAATCAGTGGTCAGAGCAGTGCTATAAAAGTCTCCTTGACCGCAGAATAAGGATGCTGAAAGTCTTCCCTTTCTCCTTAAAACCTTGTGTTTTAGGCAGGGACAGAGGTCCCGTATGTCCCTCTCACATCAGGGAAGGTTGGGCAGGTCTGTCCTTTCGCTCCTCAGCACCCCATATCCTGACAGCATAACCAGACCATCCAGAAATACTGACGTTGTAGAGACTCCCTACAGTGAAGCAGCCTGGCCCTGGAGAAAGAGTAGAATGAAAGAAGACAATGTATAGAGTGATGTTTTCAAAGAAACCCGTGTAACTTAGGTACTGCCCTCACTGACTATGTTTAGATGAGTCTTGAGGTTCCTAAATCCCTTTAGTGCTGCTGAAACATTCCCTCATGACTAAAATAGAGTTTCTTGTTTACTGAAGGGGTATGATTAAAATAATCATAATCATAAATGCCATTTTTAAGGCTGTACCCTGCACGTACTGACACAAAGCCAAACCTAGGTTTGTTACTGCAATTTTAAGCATAGAGAACTAATTGCATATGCCTAGACATGACAGGGCTGGTCAAATCCAAACTAAACAGCTCTTATTTCATGGAAACCCTGGCTGAAAAAGCATAAAAATATTCTTTGTCCAGCAGTAGTCCATGACTCTCTGTGTTTTCACTATTCTAGGAAGCCTGAGATACTATTTTTATTTAGACTAAAAATAATAAAAGCTTTTCTCCAATCCTCTGGGTGCCTTAATTGAATTATGTCTGCATCAGTAAACCCCAGTACTGCTAAAATCAGACAGCCACCTACCCAGAATGTCTAGGAGGCGTATCTAGGATGCATGGTGTCTACCTCCTCCAGAAACTCTATCCAGAGGTGTCTTTTGCAAGAAGTTTAGTCCTGGAAAGTTACCAAATCAACTTAGTATGGAATGGAGAAAGCACATTCCAAGTCTCTGAGCCACCGCAGAGAAAGCCCAGCCAACTGGCTCCTCTCTTTTATAAAGAAATCTTTCAAACAAGGACTTTGGTCCAGTATTTGCACAGTCCATCATAGACAGAAGGCGACAGGGCATTAGATTTGCAGCTGGAGCTCTTATTACTACCACAATTAAGGAGAAACAGCCAAAGTAGCCCTGCAGACTTCAGGCCAAACAACTTAGATCAAAGGTTTGCAGGTAATGCCTTAGCCTCTTCTTGCAGATATTCACCATGGAGTGATGATTCATGAGTTTCTACATAATGTGCTCCGAGAAACATAAGTCTGTGAGTTCTCCTCTTTGTTTCCAAATGCTTTAGAATCATAGAGTCATTTAGGTTGGGAGAGACCTTTAAGATCATCACATCAGTTGCAGCCCAGTGAGAATATGCCTGCTCACCCTACCACAGGTGACCCTGGGGGAGGTACCAGTATGACCTACAAGGTGGCCTCCCATCTAAGTGCAGATAGTCTGGCTGGCTGAGTTACTGATACTCTGCACTGCTCAGGGCATGGTGAAACTTCTCGCAGTGCTCTTGGCTTGTAATGTTAGCACTGCTGAAAATGTTAAAGAACAGCCTGTCTGCTACCAGATCTTTGTATTGATGGCGGCTAGCTCCTGTACTTTTTAAGCAGTTGCTGTATTTCCAGCTGGTTGCAATGAGATGAGCTCTACCCTTTTCAGTGTAGCTAAAATAATCCACAGAAAGACCTATGAGCCTGACCTTCTCTGAAGTTTGCTTTCAGTGAGGGGGGGAGAGAAAAAGCTAATTCTTTTCTACAGATGTGCTCAGCAATACTGTGATTTCAGCAAAGCCAGAGAGAATTCAAATGCCTCTCTCAGCTGAGGAAAAAAGCACAGTCATATGCCTTCCCCAGTCCTTCTGTCCAACTAACAGTGCAGCCAGTGTCATTGAAAAAAAAAATTAGAAAAAAAAATGAAGCAAATAGTAGGGGTTTTTCTTTTTGGCTCTTATTTCTGCGGTTAAAGCTACAGCTAAAAGCAGCAGTAGCAGGTTACAGCAGAAACTGAGTATGCTACTGTGCAGAGCTTCAGTTCAATGAACTGGGCAGTCTTAAAAAGAAATTTGTTTTCAAACTTCAGAAATGAATTTAAACAAAACACGATTATCTTTTTCAATTGGGGCATGTTCGGAAAACACCAGCCGGACACAGTACAATATAGCTCAGGCGTATGTTGCAATGTTTAAAACCTGAAGCATTGAGAACTGCACTGAAGCTTGCTCTGTTTTACTTCCATTTGGCATCCTGGAGCTAACAGAGTGGAGGAGCTTGAACAAAGTACTTCAGTCAGCCTTTCTGTGGCTTATGCCCTGAAATGCCCCTGCCCAACAACTCAGTACTGCAGTCCTCCAGTCCTTCAGAGGGTTCTTCCAGACATGAGATGGGGGAGTAAAGCCACCCCAGCCTCCTGGTTTTATCAACACAAGACTAAGAATATCTAATAACTAATAAGGAAATTAAAAAGTGCTGCTCAAATTGCAGGGGTGGCAGAGAAGGACATGCTCTTAATGAAATATAAATCAGTACAGTACTGCAACATCGCCCTCATCCAAGCTTGCATGGTGTGTGGAGGCTGAGGCCCCCCCGTTCAGAGCTCCCCTTTGCACCATGAAGCTGGTGAGATCCAGTGGCTGCTGCTGTCCATCATCCCTGTGCTGCATGGGGATCAAATCCCTCTGGGCTGAAAGCACCAAGCTCGTGTCGCTTTTTAATGATGTCCACAGACCATGTGGAAAAGCTTCCTGCTGCTCAGCAAAGCAGCTGTAACTGAGCAGTAGATAATCAATGAGATGGAACCATGATCATACATTATCTAGAATATAAACTCTGGCTCCATGCAAGGAAAAGATTAGGAATTGGGGAAAAAATGTAAGAAAGCTGTGTTATTCTGACAGTTAATTCTCATCCACACTGCAGTGCAGTATATATGGCTTTACTGTCCTGTCCTATTCTGCTCTTTTAGCTATGTGTTTCCTCTGGTAGTTGGTTTGTAGCCAACCAAACTATTCCTGCAGAGCCCAAAAGAGATTCATGGTGCTAAATCAGCCAAGCATGCAGTCAAGGCTAATGCTGGCTTTCCAGGACCTCCTCTCAAGATTTCCAAAGCTTGACAAAGTGGGCATGACTCCATGGATCTCGTGAGCCACTGTTTGACTACACAGGAATTTATAGCTATGTGGTTGCTACAGCTTTAGCTGAAGAAGGGATATACTTTACTAGTTAACATTTTCCAATGAAATCTTAATTGGACTGTGCAGAAGCCAAGAAACGAAAACCATTCTCAGCTGAAGTTCCTGAACAGTATTTTGCAATCAGTCAGGACAAGTGAACAGCAGAGAGAAAGCTAATCCTGAATCCCACCCGTTGTGACCAAGGCTAGGAATGGCAATGAATGACACAAAGCAAAATCTCCTCATTTTGAATGCGGTGTCTCAAACAGCTGTCCTGAGTTCAAAGAAGTCTGATCTGCAGCTGCATGTTGGCAGTTTTGAATGTGACAGTGAATCTGAAAAAAATTACTGAGAAGACTATAAAGGAAAAGGTATCAATCAATAGCAACATGAAACCACTTCATGCGTTTCCTTCATGTGTTAAATAATGGCTGAATAAAGTAAGAATCTGTAACAGCTGAGTGAAATATTAGACTGTATAGAAACACATGGCAGTGCTAAAAGTATCAGCTTTTCCTGCACAGAAAAGCAGTGCTATTTCTATACAGACTTAGCCAACAAAACTTTCCATCTACTCCAGCTTTTGAAACAATTAATCTCATGGAAACCAGAGCGGGAAATCCTGCTGGGGAACCAAATGCTTTTAAAACAGTATTTTGGTGAAAGATCCAACAACAGTGAAAGTAAATGCACCTGACTTTCTGGGCTGCATTCAGAGAAAGCCCCCTTTAGTTGCAGCAACAGATGTGAAAACCTCTGTTCTCCTGTACCAAGCCTTTCTTGCCAACTTTAAAGCACATTAAGTGCAAAATGGGGGGAGGGGAATCTTTCCTTAACTAGCTTCAGAGATCTGTTTTTCTCTTTGTCTAAAAAGGCCTTCCACCACCCGTCCTCAAGAATATTGACTGCAAAATTAATCATCAGTCTGGAGAAACCTGAAGATGCCCACTTAGCATGAGCATTTCCCAGGACATCAGTGTCCAAACCCCCTCCAGATGCAGAAGGTACCAAATCAGCATCTGAATTACCCCAGCTTCCAGGACCCCTACACACACCTGGGTAGAGGCAGGTGCCAGAACAGTACTCTGAGACAAGATTGAACCTGGCAGCCGGGGAAGATATTGAGTAAGTGGGAAAGGCCATGTCATCTCCCAGTTTTGGTGGATGACTTCAGAAGGGTTGTAACAACTGGGAAATGTCCAAAATGTGATTGTCCAGACTCATACAATCAAATAAAATCAGGCCGTTTGCCAACTTCGGGGAGGGCAACAGGGTACGTCTGACCACATGAGATGCTCTCCTATCACTGTCCCCCAGCTCAGGGGCCAAAGGCAGATTTGCAAGGATTCAGCCCTGCCACACAGAGGGGAAGGGGAGATGAGACCCCATGTGTATTTGTTGAAGAGAGGGAGAGAGGGGACAACAGCGAGCTACTCAGCTTGGGTGCTGGGAAGGAAGACAGGAGCAGGGAAAGCAAGTTATCCAGGAGACAGACTGTAACAGGAGACAACAAAATGGGCTGTGATTTTACCATTTGTTTCATACAGACTGTCAGGACAGCCCTGCCTGACACCAGAAGGCACCTCCAAGACATGACAAGCTTCAAGTCCAGCACATGTGGGTGGTAGGATTTCTTTTACATAAGGGAGAAAAGCCTCCACACTAACTCAGTAAGTAGTAAGAACAACATTCCATAATACGTCTCCTTAATCTTAGTCAAAGAACAGCTGAAACATTTTTGCAGAAATTTAAAGCAAATTAATCAGCATTAAGCAGACACTTTCTGGTTGGGAAGTTTCAACCCAAATAGTTGCAATTTGGCAAAACTATAAGCAGCTGAAATGAATTATTGTTGCTGGAAGTGCTGGTCTATTTTAACAATAGGTGGTGTACCCGCATCACTTACCATATGCACAAAATCTAGTGTTGTGATGACAAAGGGAGAAACGAAGGCTGATACTGTTAATCACTAACACCTAAAGCGTTGTAAGGAAGTCAGGGAAAGCAGCTTTTTCCTTGGAGTTAAGAGGTGGTAATTTCACCCTCCCTTGCTGAGGAAGCTCTGGCTGCTGAATTTAAATTTTCACAGATCAAAAAAAAAGCCCTCCAGGGGGTTTCTAATCCATGCAGTTAACAGAGCCTATGAATTTTGAGACCCCCTCAGATAGACAGCATCTCATTTTCGAAGCCTTTTTGAAAAGCCTAATAAAGATGAAATGAGCAGCGTTTTTATTACCCATTCCAACACAGAGGCCAGGAGTAGAAAACATCAGGGGACACTGATGGGTCAGTAGATAGGTGCTGTGGCTTCTCTGCATTAGAAACTGGATGATGAAGGTGTGGATATAGTTTGTATAAAGATGTAGACAGAGCTGTGTAGGGGACTGAGGTTAGAGAGATGTTGGAAAGCAAAGGTGTACAGAAGGAATGCACAGTGGGTACACCCGCCTCCACATTGGATTGACAGTTGCATAAAAAGAGATTAGTATAGTGACAGCATCCTTGGTTCTGAATTTAAATTCTTCAACCAGATTCTAGGGTAATATTATAGCTATTACCTAAGCAAGACAGGTGAATTGTCCAAGTAACTTAAAACAAGAAGAACCCTGAAGACTCACTGGGATGGATGTTTGCAGGGCATTCAGACTTGTATTCAAGCACATCAAGATGATGTGCAAAAGAGAGTCCCCCACCAAGCATCTTGTCAAAGTAACAGCAGTCCCCAAAGCCACACTCCCTGACAACCTCTGTTCCTAGTTTACAATATTGCATGAGTCCTACATAAAACCAAAAGGGAATCAGCTGTGAATGCAGAGCTCTGCTCACACATTCAGCAGAACTTCCCAAAGCCAGCACAGGCAGGAGGAAAGCCCACTGGCCCAGGGGTGTCAGCAGTTTCCCCACACGCTTCTGCTTTGGAAAGGGGTACTCAGTGCTTCATGGCAAGCTCCAAAAGGGTTTTAGCAATGCCACTATAAAAATCCTTGATTCAGAAGAGGTGACATTGCCAGACAAGTTAATGCCATGGGGAACACAACATATTTATGACTCTTTATGGCAAAAAGTACACAGACAAGCATACAATTAATCTTGAAAGCTTTGTAGGAGCCCCATAAACACTTCTGTGTGCTGATGAGGTGAGAACACGGAGATCTGTGCCCTACCAGTAGCCACAGGTTCCTTTCCATTTAACTCACTCTTTAACCAATTACACATTCACTACCATTTTAAATCCTCTGTTGCACATTTGGCTCTTGTAACATGGACTTCTAATTCATGCTATCCTCTTCCAAACACAAAAGCCATAATTCCACAACATCCAAACATGGACAAAGTAGAAAAGTAAACAGAGCTAGAAAGGCGTGAGACAGACTTTTCTCCTGGAGACGTGTTCTCACTAATCCTTGCATCAAGGTGAAGTGACTTGACTGTGATGGAAGAATGAGTCAGTGGCAGAGCAAAACAGAGGATTGAGGTAACTTGGTAACCCGCAGTTTACGCCAAAAAGTTAATCTGTGCTCCCTCCTAAACCCCATCTAGAGAACCTTCTCTGTGGGACATCCAGGTTTATTATCAAACGAGTCTCCCTCTCTCACCTCCCTGGAAGGCTAGTTGTGCAGCACAGCCCTGTGCTCAGTGCTGAAGTTCAGTCTCTGAGGATGAGCAGATATCACTTTTTTGATGATGTGAGCAGGTGATCCCTACCTGTCCTGCACCCTGTTAGGGCAGCAGCAGTCACATGAGACAAATGGTTTCAAACACACACTCCAAAAAGCACCCCATGTTGTGACAGAGGATCCCTCCAAAATGAAAGCCATAGGGAAATCCCTGTGCTGCAAGCTTGCATGCTGCCATCAAAAGCAGCCTGCTTGTTCTGAACACCCATCCCATGTTGAGTATCATGGACCTGGAGGGGTTTTCTGGCTGGTTTACTGACCTGCAAATTTGCCTGGAAAGGGCGAGGAGTCCTCCTGCAGCACAGTGCATGGATGGAAGAGATGTGGGACTGCCTGGAGCAGCCAGACAAGCTGCAGTTGCTGCCTCCAGGATGTTTTCAGAAGACAGCAGGTTTTGCTCTGAAGGAAAAGGGGAGAAAGAGAGTTGCAGAGAAGTCAGGCATTTGGCTGAATCTACACAGGTACCTACACAGGCATGTGAGGGTAACACTGATTTCCATGTCTCTGAGGTGAATGGAAAACATTCAGCCTTCTACTAATTTATCTCTTTCTTTTTTGCAGATTTATTTTATTTATTGAGGATGTCTCACAGTTCAGGAGTATACAGAGAGTTAATTTAATTTACCTCAAAGTGTCACACTGTGGTATGAAGTGTTTCATACACAGGCAGGATTAAGAGGTTTCACTGAATTGAAAAGCAGAGTTACATTTGATTACATTCAAAGGGGCCAGAAAACAGAAGAATGGGAGGAAAATAATTTTCCATAGGTGAAAGGAAGTGGAAGTTAATGATCTCTCATGGTTAACTTACAGCTTCTTATGCTTTCTGGGTGTTAATGTTAAATCAGCTAGACTCCTGCCAACTTACTTCCTGCAAGATACCTTGAACTATTAATGCAATTTATTTTTTTCCGTTCAAGTTCTTTTACTTACACATCTTACAGCGTAAGTTCATTTTAAGTTCACTTCCAGAGTAAAGGGTAAACCTGTCCCTTTGCTTCAGCTTGCCCCAGGAAATATTATATGATCAGTGCAGCAAAACATGAGCATGGGTACATAGCCTGTGTTTTTATCATTTTAGCAGGTTCTCCCTTGTGTGCATGTACAATTCAATCCAAACAAGCTCTCAGAGTGGTTTTGTTCTCTATTGTAGCACACGGGCCAGCCTGCTTGGAGATGTATTTGGACATTAGCAATGAAGTGTTGCAGAGAAACTGGCTGAATTTCGGGAAAAGGAGGCATTCTTCCTAGGGAGAACACCTTCACCCAGAGAGCAGGAGCATTTTGCAGAGGTGGACTGAGCTTTCTCCCCACGCCGGGGATGCACACTCCAGCAGGGGAGCAGGTCTGGTGCAAAACAAGCTCAGGCTATCATATCAGGGTGTTTACATCCAAACCTGCTCAGGAAGTGCTGACTCACATAGGGAATAATGCCATTTCTAGTACAAAGACAACCTCTATCTGCAGAGAGGTTATGCTGCTCTTTAAAGAGCAGCCAAGAGCAGAGTGTGCTCTCCAATGCCCCCAGCTGCCCACGAACAGCAGGAGCCTCTCCTGCCGAGCGCCTGCATGCATCTGGAGGGCCCGAGCCCCCGGCAGCTGTACCGGTGCCACACCAAGCTGCCAAGTCTGCTCAGATCCACAAAGGTGCCACATACTCCTGAAAACATTCCCTGCGCGTGCCTGTAATTTTGTCTAAATTCACCCTTGAACCTCGTGGACATTGTAAGCTCCCCCTGCCGTCCCTCCAAAATGCAGGGCAGACAAACCCCCTCTTCATTTTGTTTAAGGGAAGGAATATATATAAAAGCCCTAATACAGAAGAGCACACTTCCCTCTTTGAGCATCAATTGGAAAGCAGCCAAGCAATTACTGAGTCCTGGAATAGAAAAACAGCAAACTAGCTACCCTGAAGAATTACAAACCAAGGCTGAAAGAGATTTATAAAAAAAAAAAAACAAACCAACATCCAAAGAGGCAGAAGACAGCTATGGCAAAGCACTCACCCCTTGGGAGAAGGCGCATTTATCCCCCCAGCAGTGCCACTCTGCCAGGAACCTCTCCCAGCCACCTGCTCGTCAGTGCTGTGGCTATAACGAGTTCCCCTAAATGTCCTGTGTAACGTGCTCACCCATCGATCACACCAAGCTGAGAGCAACTGCATCAGATGTATGGCTGAAATCAGTCAGAAATAAATTGTCAGTGGGGGATGTTTCTCTGGAGGTCGTTAATTGTCCGATTACAATGCCAGCTGACTCCCAGCCACATCGGGTGAACTGGCCTGACTCTTGCAAAGCGCTTTCCGTTGGCTTTTGACCCAACTGAACGTTTACACAGCCTTAATATTTCCAGTATTTGTTTCACAATGCTCTTTTGAATCTTAGGATGCGTGCACTGTCCTTGATTTTGTCATCTCCTCCGTGCTGCCATTGCAGAGAAAGGGATCGTTCCCTGGCAGAGACCAACTTGGTGCGCAGATCCACCATTTCAGCTTGAGCAATCCCTTACGAGCAGGACGTGGTTTTCTCAAGTATATTCGTTACTCAAGCTGACCTTACACTTTCTGCTGGCATTTTGCTTTTTGGCTGTTTTCCCCCCTCTCTGGACTTTTTACAAGGAGTTCACTGACAGAGCAGGCTATTCCAAGATCACAAGACCCTTTTGTTATAACCCCTATAAGTGGGGAAAGGCACGGCTTTGAAGAAGGTTGTTGTTTTTTTTCTTGAGAACATCAAATCTCCCAGATCAGACAGGCCTTGCCCAGGGCATTGTTCCTAGAAAAAGGATTGGTTTAGCTTTAACCTCAAACTGCACCCTGAGCAGGAACAGGACATGGGTGCAGATGGATATGAATTCCTCCAGCTAAGTTTCTAGCTGGCCAGATGCAAATTGGCTCCAGGCCAGAAGCGTTGGGCTGTGTGAGTGCAGCACTGAGCCCGGCACTGCGGGTTGGAGCCCTCCGCACAGAAACGCAGCAGTAGGAGTCAGCTCTGTCCTCTCCCTCCAAGGCTCTCTTGGCATGGAAGGGTGCCAACATCTGGACAGGGCATGTCTGCTCAGCACAACCAGCACGCTAATGCAGCTCGGCCCGGCTGGCCCGATCTGACACTGGCAAGAGGGTCATGCCTGGCTGTGGACTCAGCATTATGCATTTTTATACTTTTTTTTTTCTTTTCATTTAAATGCAGATCCCTTGCAAATTTACTCGCAAACACTTAGGTACAAAGTGGTTGTGATTTCCAGTGAATTACTTGCAATACCATCCATTCAGGGGAAACACCAAAAAAATAAATCAGCAAAATTTGCAGGGTCACTTGCAGCATCTGCCACATGATTCCAGCTGCAGAGGAGGCAGCTGACTCCTTTGTCACCATGCTTTGATGCCAGGGTTCTAACAAGGCAGCCGAGAAACTCCAAGTGCTCTGGAGGTTCTGTGGAAGCAGGGTTTCATGAAAATAAAATATATGAAGCACATTGCATGTATTGATTTGTAATTCTCACCAGTGGTTGTTTTCATAACGTAATTGCAGATACTTGCTCTTGTTCCTTGCAAAGAGAACAGTCAAATCTTCGTCTTGTTTAACAGCCTCTGCATCAAAGACCTCATGAGAGGTTTGGACACTTTAAAAGGATCAGCAATTATCTGTGGTGCTGGCTTTGCATTTACTTTCCTTGCATATTCATGCCAGCAATATTTTAGCATGCATATAACAGAAGGAAGCAAAGACTGACAGTGGGGGATACAGCTGAAGTGAAGCAGATGTCTTTTAAATTCAGAACACATACAGCACAGAAACACTGAGTGATCGAACACAAACTAGAAGTGAAAGCAGGAAAAAATGGACTTCATACTTAAAACTGAGCACTGCAGAAAGAACAAGGAGCCTACGTGGTACAAAACAAACTTATTTAAAAAAACCTCTTCACTCTGAACACCCTGATGCATTGCCAAGTAGCACAGGTAAGGAATTTCGATAAATTCAGTTTTATGTTGACCATGTCCCTTTAATTATTACTTTTTGGCACAGCATGTAGGACACCTCCGGGCCAAAACACAAGTGATGTTTAAAGTACAACTGTTCCTTCCCTTTGGGAATGAAAGTTTTCTGATTTTCATTTAAACATATTTGGATCTATTTTTTAGATATTCATCCCATTAGCAATTATACTATTAACAGTGAGTCAGAGAACATTTTGCTGATGTTTTAAAACATGTAACTTAAGGTCAGAACCTACAAAACTTTACCAAGCAAGCAGACCTAATGTGAAACAGCCTTACTCGCTCCAGTGGGACTGCTCTAATGAGCAAGGGTTTACAACATGTGATCTTAAGATTGTGAACAATATAGATCTGCTTTGTTTTAATTGCAAGGCACTGGGCACATCCATGCAAGAGCAAAACACAAGGATAAAAGAGCAAGGCTGGAGAAAGAACAGATAATTATAAAATGAAAAAGAACCAAGGGTGGAGGGTTCCTCTTTTTCTTGGTTAATCTGGGAAACTTATTCAACTAAGACAGCAACCAGTGGTCATTAGAAAAGTGCTGTGAACACGCAGGCGGTAAAAAAAGCTCAAATCAGGCTTTTACAATAATCACAGACCTGAAGACAGATATTCAGCTTCTCTTGGAACAGCTCTCATCTAAAAGCAGACCTGAAATGTAACCCACACACTAGAGGCTATCTTTGGTCCAGAAGCCCTTCTGGATAAACCGATGTGATGAGTTTCTTGGAGTGGAGTTACTTATAACTCTGATTTGGCTTTTGCACAATGCAGATGAAGCCACGGAAAGAGGCAGGCAAGGCTCAACTGCCTTGTTTTGCTGCAACTCACTTAGTATTTTATGAAATTTTGATCCATACGGATTAGATAACTGCCGGGTCTCCCACAGTTTAATTTCACTTGGGTTTCAAAGAAAGCTAAAAAAATGGAAATAAAACTCAGATTAAAACACAGCTTCTGTTTTGTGCATGTGCCCATTGGCTCAAATCATACAAAATGGTCAGGTTTACCTAGTTTTGATATCATACCGAAATATCAGCTTGCACTTTTCTCAAAAAGCTTGTGATTTTCCAAGTGACTTGCATGGCTGTGGCCTGGCTGCTGGTTTTGTGGCAGAACCACGCAGGTTTTACACAGTTTCGCTTTTTGCCTGGCTGCATTTCTGTTAAAGCTGTTTCCCTGCCAAAACCACAAAGGATGAGGCAAAGAGGAAAAAACTCTAAGGCTGTCAGTGAAACTGTTCTCGAATAAGGTGACATAAACCTCGCATACAGATGATTAAGCTTAATCTCTGAAAAGGGACAGCAGAAAAGGCTGGTAGGCTTAAAAATGAGCTACAACAGCTGTGTTTTGGTTGGCCAACAACTGCTCCCTACTTTGGCTGCGGCTAGCTCGGCTCATGTGAACAAGACAGATTATTAAAATACAGCATTCAGCAATCCCATCCTTGGAGCACTTGACAGAACAGCCTTCTCCTTTGTATTTCACTGCTTTGAGTGAATGTAATAACAAAGCAAAGTGGAGTGATAATGCGATGTGCCTGTGACAACACAGTCAATGATAATTGTACGGTGCTGTCCTTAGTTCAAAGCAAAAGGTACCATTTACTGGCTTAAAGCATGTCTTTTTGTTTCAAAAATACCTTTTGGGTAGGGAAATGCATGCCCTTCTCTCTGTCTGGTTTAACTGCTGGGTTTAATTGGCCTTATTTTAGAGCATAATAGATAAATCAGCAAGACATGGCAGAAGTCAGAATAAATCAAGCTAAAAAGCTTTTCATAACTTACTAGTCACCACAGAAGGAGAGAAACTGCCAATTTTCCACAGTAATAAGCTATGCTACCAACCTGAAGAGTAGTTTAAAATAATTAACAGTACCAAAAAAGAAAGGGTGTGTATACGAGTGTGTCTGCGGAGCCACTCCACCCAGTACAATGGGAAAAAATTAACTGGGCGGACCTGCATTCCCGTGGCAGCTCAGAACGACTGCACTTTATATTTCTGTGCCTGGAGATACACATTTCTTGCACACAAGTGATGAGGCAAAAGGAGAGCTTGAAAAGCCAAGCAAGACAAAACAAAGCACCCAAGAAAAAAACGGAAGCAATTTGTACAAGATAAAGAGCAACTCACTGTGTGTTTTCAGGAGCACTGGTTTTCATCTTTGCAGTAATTATATCATTTATTAGGTGATGTTTCCGGTATGATATTTAGAGTTATTGTGGGAGGATGTCATAACATCCATGTTTATTAGATAACTTTTGGGACCTTGCTGTGGGAGGCTATAAGAGAAAAGAATGAGAGATATAAATTGTCTAAGAAAGATCAAGTGTTCTGTTTGAACACAAAGGGCACAACACACTTAATGGAGACAGGGGAAATAACCATGCAGCATCTTTTTTCCTGCAGATGTAGGATGTCTGGTATTCAGATCTAACCAGGTAACTAGGACATCTCTCATACTGACAAGAATCAGGAAAAAAGCCTCACAGTTCCTGCTGGGAAGGTAGGAGCTCAAAGGAGAGATGCAGGTGCAGAAAGGCTGGGAGATCTGGAACAGGAGAAGACTGGGGCCACACACAAGAGAAGCACACAGTACGCTGTTAAGCTGTACTTCTTACAGAGGAATTGCTCAAAATGAGCTTCATTCCTGTTGAAGTGTTTCAGGATGACTCTACTCTGGGGCCTGGACATTCAAGGCAGATCAATTACCCTGCTGTTGATGGCAGCCTGGGAATCACAGAGCTCTGTGCCACTGCTTCGGTACGGGGGGATGTAAGGGTAAGGTCAGGTAAAAAGTGGGCTGGGCTCTGACATAGCTTAAAGCAGCCTCTTGTACCTTATTAGAGCTTTGTTAGCCCAGGTCTGGTCACCATCACCTCTTTGTTGATAAGTTTGTTTCCTTAGGAAAGTCCAAGAAGGAAAGTCAGCACCACTCACTTCACCTTTGTAACCAAGATATTGAATTACTATTAAAAAAAAAAAAAGAGAGGTAAAAGAAAAATTAAGTGTAGTGTTTGTCTGGAAAAATAAAAAAAAAGTTACAGCAGTTGTACAGAGAAAAAAATTCAAAGTATTCAGTTTTGATTTCTGGAGTCAAATCAACTTGATTTCCTCTCCCTCAATAGGATGTCCCTTTGGTATTTGATATCTTTTCTGTATTTTGAAATGCCAATTTTGTTGGTGGTGTTAGTGAAAAAGCTGTTAATAATCCTCCCAGAGTGCACTCATGAATAAACATTAAATTCATTCATTTCCTAAAATCCGTCATCTTGGCTGCACGTTACTTAAGGCAACACTACTGCAAGTTTGTTGTGGGGCCCACTCCAGGTCTCCCTCTCAGCCTGCACCTTTGTGCAGAGCTGAAGGCTGTCAGCTTTGCCAGCGGATCTCAAACAAGCAACATCACTGATCACGTGGCAGAAGCAGGATCTCCTTGGTGAGCCTCGAGGAGGAAGAGGGGGAAATAAATCTAGGTGGCCAACAGTGCATAAAGAATGGAGGTACCAATTTGACAGTGGGCTCATCTGATCCCAAGGGCTTGGGTGTTTTCATCTTTTTCTCCACTGTGCTCTGCGTTTCTTGTCAATGTTGGATGCGCAGGTCTGCTACTGTCTGATTCAAGCAAAGTGAACTTGGTGAGAAGAGTACAGACTTCATCACCTATAGGCTCCTGTCCCCTGGAATTTGAGTCTGTAGATAAGGGAGTGGGAGCAGGGGGCACAATACATCAGAGCACTTGGGATGCTTGGCAAGATAAACACTGCACACAACTATGTCTTTAATGTGCAATTGCTCTTCATAGCCATGCCTGGTTTGTGGAGCTAGGAAGCTTTTTCCTTATTTAAAAAGTAAGCTTTGTGGATCAGCAACAAAATGGTAAGGTGTGTCTTCAATGTAATGCTTTTATTTGCAGCAATGATGGAGCAGAGAAAAAAATTTGGGTTTTAGCTCTTCAGAGTTTGGAGTGACTGCAGTTAGAAATATCACCTTTTGACTTGTAGAAAGAGCACCTTTGATCTGGGAATTGCTCAGACAAGAAAAATCAATATGGACTGGTATAATTTGTTATTTACACAAAGTCATTCTACTCTTGACTGCTAAAGGCTTTGCACCTTTTAGTAATAGACATTTTTCAAATAGATTGTGCTGAAGACTCTAAACCCCACACACTGGTTCTCTCCCTCTTGGCTGCTGGTTAAAGTTTTAGGTTCAAGTAGGAGGTAAAGCAGCCAAGTGAATGAGGCAGAATTCTGCAAGGAAAAGCTTGAACGCGGGCACTAGTGACACTAACTCCTAGTTGGGAAAAGGTTTAAGCTGCACATGAGAGGTCTGTGAATAGCTGTCAAATGCTTCTGTGAAGGTGGGTTTTTCCACAGCAGCATTATGCCCTGCCTGTCCCAAAGAGACACACTGAGCAGAGCAAAAGAGAAGTGTCAAGCTTTGCTCTGCAGCAGCATTTTAAAGCTGAAGGCAATCAGCATAACCATCCAGCTTTGTTCATCTGAAGAGAAGAAATTTCTCTTTGCTTTTTGAATGCTGGGTTTGTTCTGCACTGCTGCTAAGCTAGGGGTTTTTGTTCGGGTTTTGTTGCCTTTTTTTTTTTTTTTAACTTTGTCATCTGAGGAAATCCATGTCTAGAGTAGAACTAGCAAATTCATTTTGTAAGTTGAATGCAGATGAATGCAGTCATCTAAGCTGTCTCTGTCTTAAAGCAGAATTTGATAATTTCCTTTTCTTCCACTTTCATCTGCTGTGTGCTTATAGCTACTCAGGTTTACCATTTTCAATGTCCCTGATTAATGCTTTCTGCTGGAGTAATGCCTTCTGTCTTATTGCCACATTGTCTTCAATATCTGATCTGCAGAACAAGGGTGGCATCCAAGTAGTGCAGCCGTATCTTCTCTAGCTCTTTTGCTGCAGTACAGAACTGTGGCCCTCTGAAAAAGGCAAGTGTCATTTGGCCTCAGATGTTTTGGTTTTGAGATGGAGAACTGCACGTGCGGATCTGAAGTCTCTTGGAGCAGAGCTTCTGTAATAAAAATGAGACTGGTGGTGACAGTTTCCATTATGGTAAAGCAGATGAGTTCTTATAACTTCTTTTGTCAAAATTAAACTCTTCTTGTCCAAAAAGATAATTCTTCTGTTTGAAATGTAGATCTGATATTTTACTATTCAATTAAATTTTTCTGCCTTCTTAGGTAGATTGCAATTGTTATTCAGTTTCCTAAAACAGGCACTGTGAGAGAAGGAGGGACTTGTTCATTGCTCTTCTCCCTGAAGCTGTATTTAGGATCTTAGGAAAATTAACCTGTAAGAGTGTCTTACGGTGCAGCTCCCTTGTATTTGCTATGCCACCTCCCCCGTAAATACAGTCCCTTCATTAAAATAAGCCTATTAACCTCCATCAGTTCAATGTCACTTCCATAACCTTGGGAGGTCAGTGTCCTCTTTGATAAGAACATTCCTGTTTGTTTTTAGCTGTTTTCTCACATGCTCCTACAAGTGACCCCAAACAGCAGAACATGGGAACACATACATGCCCATCACTCAGAAAAGCGCACAAGTTTTCATTTTAGGTCAATCCGCCTTGACAGCATCCTTTTAAGAAGAGGCCTTGCGTTGGTGGATGGGTAGGAGTCTCTGGACTCTGACCATAGAGGTCTTTCTGATTCACTTCCTTCACTACCTGCTCCAGGGTACATTCCCCTAGGGAGATTTCCCACAGTCAGAAGGTGATTCTATATGTAGCAGCCTACATAGCACCTTCTGACCTTAGCATGCACAGTATTTAAGCAGTGTTCAGCAATTAAATGTGTCAGGGGTGCCAAAGCTTAAAGTAGTGCAGAGTTACAGGGGAGACATCTCAAACTGGAGGTACAGCAGAAATGAGGGATTAGTTACAAAATCAAGATGGAAAGGAGTGATTTGGCAACTTTACCCTTTCCCATAACTACTGATTCAGTGAAGCGGGTTTTTTTTCTGCACTGCAGTCATAGCCAGCAGTATCTACAGAATAAGGATTGAAATATTTTGAAGTGCTGTCACAGTGTGAATGATTTTCTTTAGAGCATAAAATCAGACTGCAAAGTTATTTTCTGTCTGCAGCGACACAAGAAGAATATGAATGCGATCATATCTTGCCCTGGGCATACAGGAGAGCAGAACTGGCCTTAACCAGATTCTCTTTTTTATTCAGAGTCCTTCTAAGAAATATAAAATCCAAAAGAAATTCTGAATCTGGCTAGATGTGTCGTAAGAGGCACAGGATTTCTGCATAGCTGAAACAGCATGACTTTGATTATTTGAAAATGCATGATTTAATCATTTCATTATGCATACCTTTCT
Organism: Phalacrocorax aristotelis; assembly: GCF_949628215.1. Taxonomy (NCBI): domain Eukaryota; kingdom Metazoa; phylum Chordata; class Aves; order Suliformes; family Phalacrocoracidae; genus Phalacrocorax; species Phalacrocorax aristotelis. The sequence continues at coordinate 12,731,717 of NC_134281.1, forward strand.
CAGCAGGCACCACAGCCTAAAACAGACAGAGACAAGCATTAGATAAAACAACATGCTTTCTAGCTAAAGAGATTGGAATCAAAGAGTTTAGTCTTGCAAGGCACTGATATCCTCAGTGCCTTTAGACTTGGCTGCAAACAGCAGGGGTGCGGCATACTGCCTAATTGAGCCTTAGCAGAATCCTTTGCTCAGAAGCGACATCCTTTGGGATGACTTTACTTTCTCCCTTGAATAGTGCACATCTGCCCATGTCCCACCTCCGTGCTCGTCCTTGTCCTCACACCTGTTGTGTGCAGAGTGTTGTCGGTGTCCTGACATTCACTGTCAGTTCAGGTTGCTTTGCCGGCCCCCACCTCTCTGCCACACATCCATCCAACATTTTTCCAGGCTGTGAAATTATCACAAAAGAGACCTGGATCTCAGATCTATCCATGACATACCTAGGCAGCTTTTTGCACCATATAGTCAATAAATACCCTCAGCACAGTGCCCTTGTCATGAGTCACAGACAGCTACTCAGTAACAATGGACAGCACAGTACTTCGGTTAGCAGCAGGCAGTCCATCACGTGTGGTCAGCATGCAGATACACTATTTTTCCTGCACAGAATACCTGGTGTGCCCCTCTCTACAATGCCAGATCTTTTTCCTCTACTAGAGAGTGGAAACAACCAGGACAATGCTTTACCCTACCCCACAACAAAAGTCTGCCCTGTATTTCTCCCTTGGTACAGCGAACAGCAGTTCAGCTTTGCTGTCTTTGCAGCAAGATGTGTTTTGCACAGCAAATCAACACAGGCATGCTTGTAATGCTGTATTATTTAGTAGAGGGGGTACAGTGTCCGGAAGAGCCTGCTTTGACTGCAGAACAGAACGTGCGTTCAACATCCCAGCTCTCCAATTCTCCACATGTTTTGGCAGACAGTTAAACCAAATGGCCTCAATTTCTAATGAAAATAAAGGAGCGCACATCGAAATCCCCTGGGGAGAAGCCCCAGAATGTGAGTTCATCAGCTAGGCTAGTTTTACAGTGCTGGAAATAAAGGGGATTGCAGTTAGCTGTTGGGGTGGGTTGACAGCCATGCACCATTTGTGCCCGTTGTCCAGGCTGGATGGGAGGCAAGTCCTCTGCCTTATCAAGGCACTGAATGCCAGGCTCAGGGTTCATCTCTTAGCTTAGTCTCAGCACTAAGCTCAGGAGACTATTAAGCTCTGGACTGGAGCCAGCCCTGGCCCAGTTTGCATCAGTGCCAGCAGAGGCTGTGTCAGTGACCAATCTATGCTTCTTTATCAGTGCAGTTGGGGCCTCCATGACGGGATCAGCACAAAGGTCATTGGCAAAGGCTGCTAGGTAATTTTCCCCTCCCGTTGCGGGAGGAGATGGGTGAAGAGTGGCTGCCAAGGCCAGCTTTGTCCGTTCACCCTGAATCCCAGATTCATGCCCAGGCTAGTACCCATCACTCGTAAGTTATTCTCTGCTCCCCAGGGAATCAGGTGTTTGAAGAGTTTGGCACAAGCCTTGTAAGATCAAGGTTGGCCAAACCTGCCTGAGATCTTGTCTGCAGAGGACACCTGGGGTATCCCCACTGAACAGATATTCCTAATATGATTCAATCAACCTGCAGAACCCCCCCATAAGAAAGAGCAGGGGCTGTAAACTCACATCTTCACCATGGCTCTCGGCAGGTAAGAGAACTGGAGCAATGGGGATAACGACAGAGCCCTCTCTCCACTAGAAAGGTGGCTAAGAACACCGACCGGTTTCCTTCAGACCTAAGCTGAATTCACACAGTGACCTGAGGAGGCAAAACTCAGTCCCAGATCCTAAAACATGGTCTCTTGGTCAATTAAATGCTGTTCAAAGGGCAGCAGAGCATCAGAGAGTGCTTTGATGCCAGCGAGGTGTGCAATATCTACTCAGGTGTTTGCACAGGTATCAGTAACAGTCCATGCACATCAGACAGACAGGCTTCTTCCTGGGTTTGCTGACAGAAGCAGCGGTTGCCAATGAATCACAGAGAACAGAAATAATCCCTGCCTTTTAAACGTCAAAAACTGTAAAGCTTCACAGCTGCACAGTTCTGAAATTGAATTGAATGACTTGACTTGCCAAAACCAGAGATCAGAGTTCTAGGTCTTTCATGCCACAGCTGAAAGCATCAATAGCACTCAAAAAAGAGCACAGAGCTGCCTTTCAAATACCAACTGTGACTTTAGAAGCATTATTGGGTCTTACCCTTCAAACACAGTAGCCTCAATTCAAAATGGATGTGGGAGTAAAGAAAACTGGTTTGCAACATGAACATTTTATTATTTAAAGGACTGGTTTTTCTTTCTGAAGTTGTATCTAAAACTAGCCAAGGAATCTGGATTTCAATTAGGTTTTAAATTTAAAATAAAAAGCATTTGAGTTAATCCTTAAGTAGGAGGGCAGCAGTGTGAGTGTTTTCTCTACAAGCAATGCAACAACAATTCAAAAGCAATATCCGCGTAAGCACAGACTTGATCACACAGGGATCCAGGGAAAAAGGCTTTTTGGATGGAGCATTCAATTCCCAGAAATTGCTTTCCCCACTGTTCTGAAAGAATCACAGGTCTGTTGACTTCTCCTGATGCTGTAGGACCTCATTGCTCAACCATAATATCTCTCTGCTTAGATAAAAATCTCTTGGCTTCATATATTGTTCCAGTACCTGACATACCTGAGCAGCTCAATGTAAATCATGCATTTATCATCCTAATGCCCCTTCTGTTACTACCTACCTTTTACAGCAGGGAAAACTGAGGTATAGGGAATCTAAATAATTTGTGAACAGCAGCTTTTTTTCCTCTTTGGTTATCGTATTATTCACTCAGGTTACTATAGATAAACAAAATGTTATGAACAATTGAATAACTGATTCCAGCATTAAGATCAGAGGTATTTTTCTTGCAAACACAAGGAAGGGGATCAGTCAGCTCACCACAAAAACTCACCACACTATCACCCCTGACAGGCCGATTTGGAGAGCTCAGCAACAGTCAAAGAGGCAGGTCTGGTGTCTCATCATCAGGAGAAACAACATGTGGGGACTCTGAAAGTGAAGACTAGATTTATACATATGTGTGTGTGTATATATATAAAAAAATACCTATATTTTTATGGTTTTATTTATAAAAAACCCATACATATATAAACATACATTTAAGTAGATATATAGGCAGAAAGATGTAAAAATGTAAAATCCATAACTGCTGTAAAATTAACTATCTTCAAAGCATAGCATTCTGGTCCTGAAAACCCTGGAAACCTATTCCCAATGACAAATACATCGTGTTCCTGCCTGTTTATTACACACATCAGCTGCAAAACCCAGAACCACTTCACGTCATGGCAGAGAAAAAAAATGAATTGGGAAAAGAAACCAAAACCAAGACAATGAAAATTTTAAAATCTACCTCTGCTAATGTTACCAGCACTTTCTCAATGAACATTGTTGTGTCTCTGTCACAGCTAATGCTCACCTAAAAAGCACTGCTGATAATGCAAAAAATCAGGGCCTGCTTAAAATGCCGAGTGGGGAATCCATGGACACGATCTGGTTATGCTGGCACCGAACCAGAAACATCCCAAACCCCTGAGCTGTGAGCTTCTTGAACGAAAGCCTTGTATCAATTTTGCTGATGCCTGGTCCTTGCATTCATAATGCCCCAGGTAAGAAGCTGCATCCGAACTTCCCTGTGCCTTGGCAATGTTTGAAAAGCATGATCCAAGTTTTGCATCTTGAGACTACATAGACAGTGAATGATTAAAAAATAAACAAACAAAAAAACCCCAACCAAACCTGCTGCCTATTTTACATTCTCAAGCTTTTTTGTATCTGTACAAATGCTAGGAACCAGCCAGACAACAGATGCTTCAGGAAATTAGCTAGTCTCTTCCAGGAACACATATTAAAATCAAGAAAGAGATGAAGATCAGGAGACCTGATGCCCTTCAGGGATTACTGCTGGAAGCGTTGCCTCTAGGTGATAAAGGGGGAAGTGGTTAATCCAGGGCAGATGGAAGTAGATAACATTTCTGTACTTGTACAATTCTGTACAACATTAGTCCAGACAGGAGTCTATTAACAGTGTCTGATGGAAGCAATTGTATTATTTATTAAACTGACAAGATCAGTTGCCTGCTTTGTACCCATATAAAGAGAACTATTGTACTTTCATGTCCTTTTAAACACAGAGAATAAAGCGCTCCCTGGGGTGCTTTCAGGGGCTGCCTTCGATTAAGAGTTCTGAGAACACTTGATATTGTCAGAGATCAGCTTGCCAGATCCCCAACTGGATTTGCAGCCCTCACAAAGAAAGGAAGATGGTAGCAATTATAATTAAAAGTGAGCTGAGAAGGAAGGACCTTACCTGACTTAGAGGAGTGCTTTTACTTACTCTTCCCAAAGGCTAGGCTCTCAAACCTGAGGGAGACTGACCTGCTTTTATAGCACCACCAGTAATGTCAGGACTAGCGTTATGGCACTGATAACTGAAAATGGGATGTTAATTCTCTTATTCACCTGAAAAATATGGGGGGAGAGGAAGATTACAGTTTCTAGGGCATGAGTAATTTTTAATAGGGCCTAATTCTGACAGGCAAAAGTGTTGTGTAAATTATCAGCAGGTTTTAAGATGAGTTGTGCAACCTATCTGTATATTCTCGAGTGTGGTGGAGAAGGGCAGAGGGGAAGGCTTTTCGTGATGCCTCTGATTGATAAAATCATTGGCTATTGTAGCCCCTTCATTATTAACTTTCATCCCAGTAGCTGAGAACAATTTGGATGCAGCATGTAATATGCTGGACACAAATATTTAGGGTAGTGCCATCATGTAGTTAGTGAAAGACTCTACAGTTACTTCCTCTGGGGAAGAGCCCAAGTCCATGGCTACTAACCACGTGTGTTAGCACAGACCTTTACCTGCAATGTATTTTGAGGAGTACATCCAGAGGATGCAATTTTGTAAACGACAAAATAAGAAATTTCAGTTCATTTGGGGTGGATAAATACGCTAACCTGGTAGCATACTTGATAAATTAATAGCAATGCTATCTCAGAGCAGATTTTTCTGGGCAATTATGGAATTTTCCAAACATCTGAATGCCCCTTTTACTACGGGCTCCTAAACAGAAATGCGCATTGATGGCACCAAAGCCAGGCACTAGCTTAGGGAAGGCAAAAAATTCTTCATGGGTACCAAAGCAATGTTGTTCTAAGTTTTGTTGTATCATGATTATCAACCTAGAACTAAAACCTCCGGCAAGCTGCCAAGTACTACTGAGACTCCTGTATGCGATGAAGCTCAGACTGAGTCTCTCACAGCTTTCCAGAGACTCGAGATGACTCTGCTCACAATTACAGCACAGTAAACTTGCAGTAACTCTGTTAGAGGAATTCCATGGTTTTGATCTTAATTCACCTAAATGTAAATGACTAAGGTTTTGCCTCATATTTAAATGCAGCTTTTCTACTGGATTTTGCCTGGTCCTTGCTGTGAACATAGAAAATACATACATTTTAAGCAGAAATCTGTACAGCCCAATGTTCCCAGTTAATTACTGCCCCAAACAGTTTCAGAAACAGTGGCAGACACAGCTACATGACGTTTGCTTCAGTTCAAATTCCTGCATTTCTGTTTTCTCCTATTTCTTACCTCTGCCACCTGGGTGTGTAAGGCTTTGCCAGCAATGCCAAGAGACCTCCTGGCCTACTAGCTTCAGTTTTGAGTGTGATCTTAAAAGCTCCTCTAACTTTCTAGTATTTTACTTTTGCAACTTTAATCTGCAGTCTGCTGCTTCTTTATCTCCAGTGAATCTTATAAACCTCAAGATTAGTGTTCAGCATCAGGCCCATGCAACCATCAGCATACCAACACAAAACAGCAAAGCCTGTGCCCCACCTTCTGGCTGCTGAACAGTGCTGCAGGAAAATCATCTGCCAAACCCTTGCTCGTTCAGGGAAATTTGTACCCTCAGCTGTGTCGTGTCAATTGCTACGACTTTACAAAATAGTGATATTTCTTGATTGGCAAAGTAAAAAGTGGCTAAATACACATTAACAGCAGCATCCTCTGCACCCACCGTGGAGATCTATATTGCAGGACAACGTTTGTTGTTACTAAATCTAATAAATCTGTGGCCCTATTTAATTTTACATTTTTTATAAGCTGGTTTCCAAGGTACTGTGCAATGGCACCGTGGTCAGTCAGTGGCACAAGCATTAGCAGACAGAAAGCTCAAATTCTCCTGCTGTAGAGTACCTGATCCTCTCAGGATCCAGCTACACTGGGAAAGAGCTCTGTCACTGCAATGCTGCTCTTGGATTATTCATTATGGGCAAGAGGAGAGCAGCTATTTGGTACAAAACTTTCAGCTAGTAGAAGGAGATGACAAGGAATTACCCATACAAATGAAAGGAAATAAGAACAAGGTGAATATTTGTGGCAGGGAAAGAGAACAAGGAACCAAAACACAGGCAAACGTTCAGAGTTTGCCCTCACACAACACCAGTCAGTGCCCATGTTCCCAGGCCTACAGCCTTCCTAGATTTGAGGCCAGTCAGTGTAGACATGCACAGTAGTAGAGTTAATTATAAAAGTTTTCATGTTCACCTTTAAAATATCTATCAAGAGATGATTCATTAATTTTCTTTAAAATTGCACTGAGGAAAGGAATCCTTAAGCCTACTATTTTATGTCTAAATTTGACAGAAATAGCTGACCTTGCCTGTAGGAATAGCCAAATGCGCTCACAAGACAGTCTTGATGTCTTTAACCAGCCTGTAACCCTAGCCTGCATGCACAGAAAAATAAACATATTTCAAGGAAACAATTGCGTGAAAGTACAGCATAATTTATCCTGCTTCAGGTCATTAGAGTCTCAGCACAGCGACAAATGTGTCATTCCCTATAAGTTATACTGAGTAGATAACAATTGTGGAAAATACCTATCCAAGGATGGAATAGTCCATCTGGATCACAGGAACGTTCTGCTTATTGCGAGCATTTCTCAGGAGTCCCCTCTTTTCTGTGCTCTGTCGGTACAGACAATTTCAGGAAATCTGTAGGACTTGCTTTTGAGCTACCAAAAAAATTCAAATACAAACACTATTCTTTTTAAGAGGTATAACACCTAAACTTTCAAAGTCCTTTCCAATGTGGCTTCATTCCAAGAGACACATCCTAGTAAAGTAGCAGTTTAAGGTGAGTTTCTCTGTTTTGTCATCATTCATGAGCCTTCTTCAGCAATATCATTTGTTCATCATCCAACTGTAGCCTAAATGTATCAAGGGCTTTTTTGCCTGTTACACAAGAGCAATGGCGGCAAACTGAGAACATTTCCATGGAAAAGCACCTACATATACAACAGTAAGTACCGGCATCACTGAGGAAACTCTTACTTGTTTTGGCATTTGTGTCTTTCTGGGACGAGTACTTCCTGGTTTATTAAACTTCCTGGATATACTCTTCTAAGCTATAATTAAAAGGCAAGTTTAAGCATATATTGTATAATGAACTGACATTGTGAGCATAGCAATGTCCTGCTTAATAGCTAGTAATATAGCTCTGAAGTATATTTTTATAGAGTTGTATCTAAATTACTTATTATTATAAATAAGACTAAACAGAATCTAAGTGGTCTTTACACCTCATGTGTCCTCAGAAATGCAAATCTGTGTTGGGTTTTTATGTCTGCTTGTTGCAAAGGCAAATGTACAAATACAGGAAAATATACCAAAACCAAACTTTTTCTTGCAATCTTTATTTGTCTTCCAGGACTCTGATTCTTGTATGATCCTATTTTTCCTCAACAGGATCAGTTCTTCCTCATGGCACTAAATGTGCCTTACAATATTTGGAGGTCTGTGTTACTTCCAGTTCTCAGCAGGCCATCAATTTGACTATTTCAAATTTACCTCTGAATACAGAGAGCTTAACTTTCTTATCTCCCCTTCTGCTATGCTTAGCAGTACTCTATCTCAGCTACCATCTTCAGGACTCTTGTAGGAAATTATTAAAAGCACAAACCACTGGGGATATCCTGCCAACTCAAGTCCTTGCAATGATGGAGAATACCTTTTTTTCTAACCACTGAAAAGCTTTCCATCTTAGAAGCCTTTTCTGTTCTTTTTCCAGAGCTTCAGAAGAGGTTCGATAAGAACTTGTCACATGACTGGTCTCTTGTGCTTAATTGTGTGCATACTGATGTGTGCATTCAGAAAAACTGAGCAAGCCTGAGTTCAGGTCTTGAGCAGAGTGATTATCGCATTTAGAAAGCATTTTTAACACAGCTCTGATTTTCCTCCTCTTTCAATGAGTATCCCCAGTGAGTTCAGGTCTTACAGCAGCAGGGCGTGGAGAACTTGGGCAATGTTCACGTTGGGTCTTTAATCAGGTGCTTTAATATCAGTAGGAAAATGTTTTCCCTTCTTCAAAAATCTTGCAAACACTAACTGGGACATAGAGTACCTTGCACAAATTTACCTGGGAAAGATGAGAGATGGACAAGCAGAGGACTTAACCTTGGGTAAAGCCAAATCAGCTGAAGGCACATGAAGATAATTCAAGCCCCCAAAGCTAAACCATTATAGTTACAGTGCATTTTGCTTCTGAATTCAGAGAACGAAATAAACGTATTATCACTAATAAGGACAGGAATATCATCCTTACATACCTATTTTTATTCTTTGATGAAGTCTGTGCTTATCCAAATAGAATTCTCTAGCTGCTAAAAGGCCTAGAAAAAAAAAAACTTTTTGCTCTTTCTCTACTTACAACTTCTTGTTCTTTGCTTGGGATATTCCAACGGTCTCTCTATCAGGGGATTCATTTTCAGTGTCAGGAACCTTAAAAAATAATTGAAAAAAAGTCACACATAAGACAGGTCATCAGTAGAAAGCAAAGCATGCCTTACCCTTGTTTCCTAAACCAACAGCCTGTGACATGCCAAAGCCAGAAAGTATTGATTATAAACAAAAAGTACAGTCTCAGATTCCCAGATTCCACAGATTTTAGTGAGTCTGGCTTTCAGCAGCCTCTGATAGTGTGACACTTCCTACCAAAAGATTCTTTGTCTGAGAAAAAGCAGAACAAGAAAACTAAACAAAACCACAAAAAAAGCCTTCAAGGCAACGAAAGTATAATCCCACTTATTCATAGCTCAGCTGAAATGCTGCCTATGAAAGCCACTACAGTGATTTATTCTGCTCTCATTTAAATATTGTCAGGAACCCTGCCTTCCTGCTACAAATCTACCTCCCTTTGCTCACAGAATAACCCAAACAAATACAGAAATATTTACACAAATAAATTCTACATTGCATTTAGGTACATATATTAAACTTGATATATAGCTAAGCTACCTTCTGCAAATGCACAAGCTGAGATTGTTCTACCGGTAGATGTCAGCAGGAGCAGAGAAAAGCATGATGGAGCTCTGGTAGATCCCAGCTGTCCCACCTGTGTGTCAAAAGGCACCCAGTTCAGACAAGAGGTTTCAGAAGGAACCCGAGCAGGCGGCTGCCAAAGTAAACATGATTCATCAGCATTTCTGCTTTCTGACCCAGTGGGTACAGGACTGGAGGAAGTCAGCATGACACACTGCTGCACTTTGTACAGCAATGCAAAATGGTTTCATACAAACCTGTTCCTCAGGCTGCATCTCCAAACATACATTGATGAAGGAAGAACGCAGGGAGATTCCAAACTTAGGACTTTCCAAATCCCTGTCACCTGCAAGCTTTGGCCCCAGTGATTATTCAAAGTGTCTGTCACAATCATTCCATCGCGTAAAGAAAATGTAATCGCTGAGCTGATTTTACTCTTCGCTGCTGTGAGCGGAGTCTAGGAACGTGATGATCAGGGTTTCTGACAGAGCACTAACCAGGCTGTATGGTGGCAATACAGGATTTCAGGATGTTTAAAGATCAACTTTGGTATAAGAAGGATGTTTATTAAAAAAACTAAATGCCTTTGAAACCCCCCCCCCATCTGCACTAAGAAGCACGAGATCCCAGCTCACGCATCCTTACCTGTACAGTGCACATAGTAAAAAATTGTTCATGACAGTGAAAGCCTCACTGGAAAAAATATTTTTCCATCAGTGAGGGAAATTCAAATATGATGTTTAGGTGAGACATAAATGGTACGCAAGAGAGACCAGCACCTGTGCTAAACAGTATAAGGAATATGTCGTGTCACGCCTTTTTATATCGGAATAGGCAAAAAAAAATTTCACACTAAAAATGCAAAGGTAAAACTGAAGGCTTACAAGCCATCTACTTTCCAGGAGACATGCATATTTCATCTTGCATACTGCTTTCATCCACAACTTCATTCTGAAAAAGTATTCTGAATCTTTTATTTTGCTAGATCTTAGTTATTAATATCTGGTACTATAAAAATACATGTAAGAATTTTCTCCCATAATCCTTAGAAAAAAAGATTAGAGGCTAAATAAAGGCTCTAGGATGAGGAATTGAAGCCTCATAACTGTGACCAATCAAAAGGCATTTTCTTACATGAAAATTTATCTTCATCGTCTTAATCAAAATTTAAGTTTCAATGAAAAACTTCAAATATGGATTCTTTTTGAAAATCCAAGGCCTATGGAAAATACAGAAACAAGAGAGAACTTTGACAATGAAAGCATCATTTACTTTTCCGATTTAGTTTTGTGTGTTTAGTGAGTAGGATGTACATGGAGCAGAGTACTGGTGAGCTAGCTGGAAAGAGAATGGGGAAGAAATAAGTCAGTGTTACTGTGTCTAGTATTTGTAAGGAAATTCTCTTCAGAAACCCAACCTGCATCACAAAGAAAATTCCTATTCAAAAGCCAGCTAAGCACAGTCTAATTGATAGATGCATTTATTTTTTTTTTTCTAATATGAAAGGTTCTCTTTTCTTTAACGGGCAGCAATGTCTGCTTTGGAAGCAACTTTCTTTAGTAAAGCAGGATGTGAAATCTTCCAGTCTTTGGCTAGAAGAATAGCTGTTCTTGCAAAACTTGTGCCCTGGCTCTGGATTTCACACAAGGTTCCTTTCTTCTTTCTTTCCACTCCCTACTACACAACTTCAGATATGTGCACAAAGGATTTTTCTTAAGTATATTTAGCACATGGTGGCAGGCTTAGCTGGTGGGATCAATTCGTCTTTACTCTGAACTAATTCTTATGTTTCTAAATGCAGCAGCTCATTCAGAATTCAATTCCTTGTATTTCACAGTAGTACAACTTCAACTAAATTTTTTTACAGGCTCAAAAAGCAATTAAGCAAACTCAAGACAGAAAAATCCACCTGAGGTCCTAGTTAAAGCTCAAGTAGCAGCAATACTACAGTGCACTGGATGCTATGAAGATGTATTGGAAGACTGTCACGGTATGCTTTCCCTGTCTTTTTAATTTCCTCTATATTGGACTCTATAAGAGCCCATATGGACCTCTAGTCTGCCTTATTATGGCTGTTCATATGTAACATTCTCTTTCTGAGAAACCTTCTGGGTAGGAGTCAATGTCAGTCACCCCAGCAACATCAGCTTTTTCTCCCTTTTGGAGAAAGGTGGGTTTTCAAAGATGGGTGAATCTGGTAAAGATGTAAGAAGAGTAATATTTTATGAACATAGGGGACACCGTTAAGGTTAAAGCCTCCCTCACTATACGTGAATATGCTTGCAGAGCTCCAAATCAAGATTCCAGACTAAGAACCCTGCCATATTCCTGTTTTACCCTTTCCTGCTTTATTTTTCCTCCAAATGATGCTGCTATTTTCTTTTTTCAGCAGCTCATTCAGTGCAAAAGTGAAGAGTATGATTTGTCCTGGGTCCTCCACACTAAGTAGTCCAGTGCTGTTGTGTACAGACAGCAACCACTTCAGAGAATGGCGGAAAGAAAAAACAAAAATAATTTTGAAATAAGAGACAAACTCAAGAAAACATTTAAACAGATATTAGAAGGATTTTTTCCCAACTCAGATTTGGGTCTAAATGACAAGCCTTGCTTCTTTGTCTTTTACATAGAATAAACTTTGCATATTTATTTATTTGGGCATTTATTCCAATTCACAGGTGTTCTATGACATTGTGAAAAGGTCAGCATTAAGTGATTCAAAAAGCTAGATCTGAATCTTGTTGAAATTCAGATTATCCTGATTTTCTACATTGGATACATTTTGCTCGTGTGCTGCTCATTGGCAGCATGGTGCAGTATGTTTTGCAGACAATGGAAGCAGACAAAAGCAGCTGAAGAAAAAGGAAGATCCACTAGCTTATAATGGGAAGGTTTTTTACATATTCCCATTTTATAGCTGTTGCCAATATCCAAGAAACATCTGTACATGGTAGTGAGAAACTTGGAGCTTTAACTGCACAGCAAGATATAAAGATAGTTTTTAAAAGCTTCTAAGATACCTTCAAAAACAATCAGGAAACAAACGCAGGAGTGTTATCAAGAAGGCTCTCAGCCAGCAAGCTCTCCTAAATAGCCCAGAGCTTTACTGAACAGCTTGCACTGGAAGATCAAGGAATCAAGATGATCTATGAAACAATCTTAATGCTGATTTAGTAATTTTCTGTGAATACAACTCATCCCAGACTAGATGAGTCTCAGGAGACCTAAGACCCAGCAGCTCCCCAAAACAGGTCATGAATGGCGCTCTAAGTGATGCAGACACTGCATGTGGATTCCTCTCTGGGGAGTAATTTTTTGCCACATTGCCACAGGAAGAATCCATCACCTGGTAATTTTATTCCATTTGCAAGGCAGTGAACAACTTCAGCAAGCAACAACTAAATTAACCTTAGAATAGCAAAGCCAGTCTCAGTTGAATATGAGGCAACATTTTACCATGGGGACTTAAACACTGTGGCTGTACGTAGACAGCTGAGCCTACTGACACACTAGTATGTGGCATCTTGAGCCAACACAAAGCCGACAGCCTCCCTAAAACTCAAATATCACAGGTTGAGCTCTGACTCTTTGGAAATACTAAGCTTAAGCTGAACTCTTACCATTTCCATCATAAGATGTGGACATTATAACGCTTTGAGACCTGCATAAGAACATCTCCCAGACCTGCTGCATTCACATGAAATCAGGTCCAAAGCCAGAACTATTCTACCAGCTCACACACTGACCTTGTCCCATAAGTGCCTCAGCCTCCCCATTTGCTTCCAGGGATTTTTCAGAGATCTGCCATTTTTTTTTTGTCTGCTCCTCTCTGGCTTTCTGTCTATTGCCAAGTATTTTCCCTTCATCTACATGTTCAAAGCACAAAGCTAAAAATGCAGAAATTAATCACTTCTGAAACTTCTCTTTGTGGATGAGCGCAGCCCGTCTCTTGTGAGGACCAGCAAACTGTGGTTCATTCCAGCGACATGGGCAGAGAAATCTGCTGAGCCTGACCAGAGAAACCGGGAGGCTGCCCTCCACAAACAGGCCGCAGCACTTGCTGGAGGCACAATGTGTTCTCTGCCTACACTGCGCTAGTGGTGTGTCTCCAGCTGCAACACAATCTCATATATGCAAGCAAGAGGCAGGAAGAAAGAATGCGCTCCATGTAAATTTAGCTAGCATGTTCTCAGATCTGATTGCTTTAAGTGGTTGGCAAAGCTGACAGCATCTAATTGCTGTGGAGCCTTCGTCCCAGCCTCCTGACAGAGACATTTTTAGAACTGTAGTTGCTGACTAGGGACAAAAAAGAAAAAGTTAGGAGTCCAGAATCACCTGCAATTTGCATGGGCTGAATGCCTTCTGGTAAGGCCATGAAGCAATAGGCTTGGGGATGAGGACAACTTGACACCTACATGGCATAAATTGCCTAACAGTTGCCCCTAACAAGTACCCCAAAACATTAAGTATGCAGCAATTTAAAGCAGAAAAGAGAACTTTCCTCAGTTCTGTGAATGGAATTCTGATGTATTCTTATCAAATATAAAATGTATTTTTTAAAAAAGTAAACTTTAACCCCTGTAAGCCAAGATCCACACCTTATCTACCCAACTGCATGGCTGTGATGCTGCCAACACGCTGCTGCCAGGCCAGGGACATGCATCAACTACACAGACTTTGTTTTAAGAGCATTCCCAGATATGCCAGAATTTTTGACATAGAATTATTTCTTTAAAAACCCTCAATGTACTCAAGATTGGATCAAGATTAAACAAATCAACATGCTGGGACATATTTTGGAGGTAGGAGAGGAAGGGAAATAAGCAATATTTAAGGAGTTGTCTTCCATCCCCTTTCCAGATAAAGTTGGAACGCTGACTGGCCCAGCCCACGTAATTGTGTCTAAACCACCACACACACACACACTCCCTTCACACATTTCTTGGGAAACAAAAACCAAACAGAAACCCAAACCTTCCAAAACAGTAAGGGAAACACAATTCTACTAAACAGTAGCACCAGATCACTATTATGATTTTAACTCAACTATTCATAAGAACTGAGTAAGCCAGTTTTAAATGCAAAAGAATCAACCAGAAAGATCTCAGTAAAGATCAAATATTTGCTGATGAACCTTGTACATAACATAGCTCTGACCATGGAAAATTGAATCTAATCAGTTATATTAGTTAAACTACACATGGGTGGAATTTAAGTGGGTTGTAAGCAACTACGGTGCAGAAATCAGATTAAGCCTGGGAGAAACTGCAGTGTGTGATTATCATGTGATAATTACTCAACGTTTTGACAGAGCCCAAGGCTCAGCTCAGCCCAGCCCTTGACAATGAGAAGGCAGCATAAACATGAGTATGAAACTGTATCACTTCTGTTAATCCGCCAGCATTTCCTCTGTAGGAAGTCCGTGAGCTTCTGATGAAACCCCAGGGCTGCTAATTCATGAGAACCCCTGGGGACCAGAAACAAGGTCCAGACCCCTGGAGAGGGCAACATTAAGTCAGCTGCAGTGCAAGTCTGTGTTGATAACCTTTTGGAACTGAGTCACCATCAATCGTTCACGTGTGTGGAGTTCTTAGAGAAACCCATCTGGTCCTGGCATCCCTTTGATCTGCTCTTCATGCTGTTACCACAGCAACTGATACTTAAATTAAAATCTCTTAGCAAGTTGGATCTACAGACAGCCCACAAGGTAGCAAAAGTGGATGCTTGAGGCAGGTCTGGGAGGCATTTATCTGCATAATTACCAAAAGGGTTTTCAGCCTTGTTTTCTGTTTTTCTTTTGGCAGAATAAGCATCAGCACACCAATTTTTCTTTACCAAAAAATACTCTGTAGGTCAGTCACAGCAATGACATCTTTCTGTTTGGCCTGCTGTGCAGTCTAAATAGCTCTTTAAAAATTTGATTTCTGCATTGTTTCCATATCACACACAAATGGAACATCTTTTGCCCCAAACACTATTGTTGAAAGGTGTAATAGTAGCCATGTGCCTTCTCAAAAATAAAGGATGCTTTACAAAAGTATAAAAGTCTAATTAGATCTTCCCAATGGCATTTAGATTTGTCCTGTTGAATTTGACCCAAATTTCTTTAATACTTTAGGGAATACAGACCTAATGTTCAAGTTCTTTGCAGGCTAATTTCACGTTTGGCAATACAGATTCTAAGACTCATTTTGTTGGGAGGGAGGGAAAGTCTGTGTTTGTAGTAGAGGATATTATATGAGCTGATGTGACCTGTGGTATTCTCCCAGTTGACTAGCTGAGCTAGCTCTGAAGTATGCTTTATTTTTGTCTCTGGCATAACAGACACATAAGAACTAAATTTGAGATCTCAATCTTTATCCTGAGGAGCAGGACAAATGAGGGATGGTTTTGCCCCAATCTGGCTCCTAAAGCACCACCTACACAGATTAAGTATGCTGCATCACACACAATGCAGAAGGAAGGGTGAGCTTGTGACTGAGAACAGCTGAGGTGATGCTTGGTTCGGCACCAGTAAGCACAGTCCACATCTTCAGTCTTTCAAATCAATACTGAACATTGCCAGTGGAAGATAAGTGGAAGAGAGCAACACAACGTCTTTGGTTTGGGTTTTTTTTTCTTATTACTCAAAATTTAAGAGTGAGACTACTGTATGCTTGAAGTGTTCTGTGTCACAGGTATGATTTCTTTCAAAGACCAAGGGGACGGAGAGAAAGAGACAGAGAAAGCAAGGGAAAGAGATTGAAGGATACTGTTGAGAGAAGTGAGGAATACGTAGAATAACTCAGCCTGAAATGTAGAGGCACATTTCAGTAAAGTTTCACTATTACATGATTTGCTCGCTAATTTCTTGCAATCAAAAGAACTGAAAAATTTCCACACAAAACCCCTCCCAAACACTGTTTTACCACAGCAACTTTTTTTAAAAGCCTATTCATTGCTCATGAATCAAATTTCTTCCAATGGCTATTTAAAAATCAGACAACGAAGGTCATGTTAAGTAGATTTCTGTTTGGGGAAAAGTCAGAGGGACTTTCGTTTTAATGTTTCCAGTTGTAGATGTTGGGCTGGCGGCCTTCCTCTCATCCAATTTTTTTTCTACTCCATCATTGGTTAATCAAATTTGAAAACAGGAAGAAAGTTAGAGCAACAACCATGGTTTACTTAACCAGGAGCAGAACAGCAACCCATTAAAATTTCTGGCACAAACCTTCCTGTGAACGCATTTGCATGTTTATTAGCTAAACTTTGCCTTTTGCAAGCACTCTTGGGTGGGTGGGGGGGAACAACCCACAAATCATTAGTACAAAATACAGTAGAAAACATATTTTTTAAAGGCCAAAAAAGTTAAAACGGACTGGAAATCTTTATTGCAAGAAATGTTTGAGAATTGGTTTGTCCTTCTGTAGGCACCGAGGCCAGAGGCCCAAGATACAAATTCTGTTAGAAGGCAAGTGTCTGAGTCTTTGTCTTCAGAATTTGGACAAAAATTTGAAACCCTAATTTTCAAATTCTAATGTGGATCTCCTCTGTCAAATGGAAATACTCTAAGTAGGAGAAGCAACCCAGTAGGAAGATATGATGCACAAACTGTGCAAAATAAGCCCAAATTCAGAAAGTTAGAGATATTTCATGATTTTAGATGAAACAAACCTATAAATACAACTAAACTTTTTGCTGACCTCAGTCAGGTAAAAGCTACTGAAGTAACTAGAGAAGAAACTAAGTAATTAAGGAAGAAAACCACACCTTAATTTGACCCTTTCCTTTTAGTGATTAATTTAATAATATTTATATAATAATATTGAATATCTGATTTGCAAAAGCAGCATGCCACGTCATACCACAACTGTCTCTCTTCCTCAGCAGTAAACCACTACCCACCACTTTCAATTCATGAGGGCAGAGGACAGCTATTCATTTGTCTGTTAACAAGTACCGTGTTTGTTCTCATCCTTCTCCACTGAATTCACAGAGTTTTCTTGAACTAGGAGAGCAAAGATGCTTACAGCTCCTGTCTCCAGGCCAAGCAATTGTTTTAAAATCTCCAGAGTCATGTAACTGTTGGTGTTGGCAGGAAGCTGGACATTTCTGCTCTGACAAGGGCTTCATTTTAAGGTATCTCAGTCCCGTTTACTTCCTGTCTTACGGACCTAGAAAGACTGCTAATGGCTATGCACGCAAGACTCCTCATTTCAATCTCATATTTGTGTTTCACAGGAAGACTCTCGGGGAGGTTTTAAGATTGCCCCAGATTAGAGACAGACCCAATCCATCACCTTACAATCAATTCTAAGAGAGGCAGGATCACAGTCTCAACTTCTCCCTGCATGCTCCTGCCAAGATCATAGTGCCTTCTGTTCTCTCGAAGTCAGCTATTAAGACAAATCATCTGCATAAAAAAACTGGTCCTGCCAGGAATGAACTGTACATTTGTATTCCAAACAAATTCTTATTACACTCCTGGTGGATGCCATGGTCTTATTTCAGATATTGATTTGGTGGAGGAACAATAAGGCACGCAAATGTCTGGTCTGTATTAATTGATGCTATAACTCTTGGCACAGTATCAGCTGGCAATGCTCTACACCATGTTTTAAATCAATTACCTGTAGTAGTAATTGTTTGTTATCAGTAAGGGGAATTTAATAAACAAGACGTACTTGATAATTCAATGCACAGACAAATCCAGACATTGACGTATAAATTAATTTACATGAATTTACTAAAATGAGACTACCAGAATTAAAATATCGCCATACACCAAATTAATGTTACCAGTTCTTGTAACTTGGTATGTTAAATACACCTCTGTCCATTTCTTGATCTTTAGACCTTTGCTTCTGGTAAGAAAATTAAGTATTATAAGGAGGCTAGGCTGTAAAGTCCAGACTATTTTCTTTCTTTCAGTATTGTCTTAATAGAGTCAGTGAAATAAAAAGATGAATTATGTTGTTATATCAGCTGAACAACTTACGTAACGTACCTCAGTTCCTACATACTTGAAATTTAGTGTTTTAACAATAGAATTTACTCTTCCACTCACCTGTAAATGAGTGCTACTGGAGCAGCAATGAGAGCAGTTCTGCTTTCTCACCAGCTAAAACTGTTTCCTCTTCTGTGAAATCACTGCTGTTTTACATCATTGTGAATTAGGTCAGAAACAAACCCAGCGACTGCTCATTCCAGCCTGTGAAACATATGAAGAGCGGCTGCAATGACAGACCTGTAATAATGCTTCTCATCTTCAGTCAATTAAATTTAGACCATGCAGAACTATAAGAAGTACACAGTGGAAAATTTTGGCAGGGTGACTGGCAAGCCATAGCAAGATCTAAAAAACCTGAAGTCTTTTAAATTCATCTTTCCTGTGAATTTTAATCAAATGCTATAAATAACCCAGCTAAATACAATAAAAATTTAAACAGTGAAGACCATTAAAACAGACACTCCCCGTTACCTCATGGTGACTTGCAGAAAAATCTTATCAACGTAAGCTGCCCATCCTCTATGTTGCAATCATAACTCACCTTGCTGAAAAACAAACAGCACAGTAATGTCTGCATTCACTAAACTTATGTACCAAAAGCAGATACAAGAGGAGACCAAACATGTTTTTGTAACTTACAGAAGAGGACAATTACTCCTATCAGAGGGAATAGGAGCTTTTGGAATGTGCTTTTGGACATAGGAGTGTCTTTTGAGAACTATTGAACATATCTTCAAATGAAAACCATAAATTAAGTGTAATTATTGTTTCTGGCAGCTTGCATGAGAAAAATAAAGCATTTATCCTGTCATTGAGGCTCACAGTCTCAGTGCAGTCTCAGGACTTCTGATTCGTTCTTTTGGCACATCTGCGCTGCTGCTAATACACATTACCTTTTGTTTTTTCTCCACCACATTTTTTTAAAAAAATACTTAATTTTGCTTCAAAAATTTGTGACTAAAATGCTGTCTGTCCTTTGGCTGTTTTCAATTTTGACAACTTCCCTAACAAACACCATCCCACAGTTGCAATTCTCTGCAGAGAGTGTAATTAGCCCCCCCTTGTTCCCTGCCCAACCACCAGCCTACCAGCAATCATACCCAAATTTTTCTCCCCTCCTCCCATCTTTAGCAGCAAATCCAGACCTTTGTGTCTCTGCCTTGCCTGTATGCTAGTTATCTTTTATTATATTTATGCACATGCTCTGTCTCAGAATTCCTGCCATTTTGTCTGTTCACATCTTTATGCTTGCCGGTCCATCTCGTGTGCCTCTGGTTTTGCCTTCATTAGGCGCATCCCCCGGCCCCTTGCCTTTTATTCAATCAGCCCTACGAGACAGATCCTTTCTGTAAAAGCCACAAATGATTACTCTGCAAGATCTGGCTCACTAGTTATATACTCAACATGTTTATCTGTTTATACAGCAGGTTCCAGAGGACAGGGGCTTTTCTTCGGCACCTTGTGCAGAGCTTGCCATTTAAAACACTGCCACTATCAGCCACATTACAACAACATCAGCAACACTGCTTTGCTGCAATTAGGAGGGAAGCTTGCCAGCAGAGGATGGGGTTTAAACTCTTCCTCACAAAGAAAACAACATTGAAACCATCAGTTAAGTCTCCGTTTACAAAACCCAAGGGGGTATCTAGAAACCCCAGTTCAAACATAGATTGTCTATACAAGTGACATGTCATGTAATGGATGGTTTAGTGTGGTAAACAACCCAAGACAAGTAAACGTGCTTGTACTGGCTGCAAAGTTTTGGTCCATGTGAAACAAAGTGCAAGACCTGAATTTAGAGGCAGGTTGTTTTTTTGAGATGGTGCTTTTTTGATTGCTTGAAAATATTTTCAAGTATTACATCTGAAACATAGCAACATATATTACCATAATCTGCTTAGAGAAAATAAATAAGAATTTACTAAGGATAATATTAAAAGCTGACAACACAAAGTCTTTACTAACCCACTTTCCTGCAGTGTTTTTACTATGAGATCAGTCTGTCAGACAGCACAAA
Organism: Phalacrocorax aristotelis; assembly: GCF_949628215.1. Taxonomy (NCBI): domain Eukaryota; kingdom Metazoa; phylum Chordata; class Aves; order Suliformes; family Phalacrocoracidae; genus Phalacrocorax; species Phalacrocorax aristotelis. The sequence goes on from NC_134281.1 coordinate 12,752,129, forward strand.
ATCTGAGGTAACATGTTTTAATGTAGCAAATAAATTTTTCCAGAGCAGGTTTTCACAAAATGGCCATCCTCTAATGGTCTCGCTCTAAGGCAGAATGGACCAAGCCATGACCATGAACCAGCTCGTCCCAGCAGACACTCACCAGGGAAGAAGCAAGAAGAAAAGATGATGGAGTTGTTCAAAGCAAAGGAATTCCTGTGGTGTCCCTGGTCAGTGGAATAACTCTCCATGTTGTAATATTTGAAATAAATGCAAAGTAGAACACAAAACCTGTGCCCAGAAGAGGCCAGAAACTTTTTTTGTTTTTCAGAACAATAATTGTTCTTTCTTGGAAGGCAGGCTAGCCACCCTACAGACAGAAATAAGACTACTCTGATTAAAGAAAACCAGATAAAGTTACCATTTTTAGGTTTGACTCTATATTAGATGGCAGAAACAGCAAAAAACTTATGCTGATTTTTTGCATTGTTTGGCAGTACTTCAGAGGCTTTAGTCAGCATTTGTCCCTCAGGGGTTCTATAAACAGGTCTCATGCAGTACTTCTGGTGGAGTAGGATGCACAAGGTGCTCTGGAAACTTCCACCAGGCATATGCCCCTCAGCAGGCATCAGCGAATGCATCTTAAATATGTATTTGAGAAACTAAATATAAAACCCCTGTTTTCAGATCACTGGCAGATTCTGTTGATAACAAAATAATTTACTCTGTGTGGTGCTTTAGTTTTAGACAGTGTAATACAGCATATTATGGAAGATGTTGTTACCATCTCTTCTTTGTATAAGCCTGCATACATTTATTGCACAGTTAGTTTCCAAGTATATCCTATAAGGAGGAGAACAGGTTGGGAGGAGAACCCATCAGGACTAATGATGCATAAGAATATTTGAGGCTATTATCTGACCTCCTCCTCAGTGTTTCGAGAGAAGGTAGTTTATTAAGAGACCAAAACCTACATCTTTAAGATAGGGTAACCCAACCTGCATGAAGACAGCCAAATTTAAACATTTTAATCAAGAAGTTTACCTCTGATATAAAGTTTCAGAGGGGGTTCTGTGTAGGGTTTGCATAAGTTTCTCTCCAACAGACAAGCTGAAGAAAGGGTTTGTACACCTTGTTATTATTTCAGGAAAGTATCAAATCAATAGATTTTTCTATGGGCATATTTGAGGAACAAACTTAGAATGTATTCAGTTTTCTTTACCTTCAGGAACCCCATTTGAATAGGTTAACTTTCAGCTAATGTGTTAATTACTTCCCTGGTATAAGCTGAAGCCATCTTTCTTCACATGAAGATTGGTTATGTACTTAATTAAAAAAAATCCCTACTAATATTTTTAACTGTCATTCTGGTGTTTTAAAGAAAGTGTCACAATCTCATTGATTCCTTTCAGATCTAATTTTGTGAGCAAGCATGTAAGGACAGTTACTATTATCTCCATATGGATTCAAACTCATCAATGCTGCAGAACATTTTGTAAAATAAATATCGATGATAATACTACAGATTATTCAAATCACACATTGACCAATGTTGGACCAAATTCAGCAAAAAAAAGATTAAATATCTGAACAATCCTTAAAACTGGAAACTGTGCTCCAAGGTGACTCCTTTGTAGCTTATTTCATATAAGTTGTATCTAGATGGGTGGAAAAAAAATGCATTAGCATACAAGGAATTACCACTGCCAGTACTGGTGAGGAAACAATGAAAAGATGATTGGCATAAATCATTCAGAAATCTTATTACACAATCCTGATCCATATATTAGATTGACTGGCATTCCAGAGTTGAGAAGTACTAAGGTCAGACTTACTGTGGAGCACTGTATTTCTTTTCACATTGTATTGTAAACAGAAAGTGGAATTCTCATCCCACGGGAAATTCCAACATTTTGACATTTATTTTCAGTGCAAATAAAAAACATACTGAGTTGGAATCACTGAAACTTACATGCAATAGTATAGGAATATCAAAATAAAGTAAATATCATAGAAGTTGAAATGAAAGGAATAAAATGCCAATATGAAAGATTTCAACATTGTCAGAAAGAAATAATGTAAAATTAATCATTTTGATATTTTCCCATCAAATTTAATCTAAATCAATGTATTCATTTACGATTATTCACTTTTTATGAAATTGGTTTGTCTGAATAGAAAATTGTCTTTTTTTTTACAGCTGGCTCTCATTATTAAAGATTGATCGGATTTTTAAAGTGTTGAAAAAACCCATTAAGAATTCAGCTTTTGCAAACTTATTATATTGAGAGTAATTTTGATTAAAGTTTCACAATCCACAGGAAAGAAAAGCAAATAGTCTCAGTAATTGTCAAACATATTCAAAGGTCTTACAGGTGGCTCCAAAGTGACTTCATAAAAGACAAGTAACTGAATTGCTAACATACATGAGATCATTTGAACACAAGACCTGCCTTCTTCCTCTTCAGGCCCTGCGGTTATACACCCTCAGTAGCAACCCGTGCTTTGGTTGCTTGTCCATAGTAATCCTGCATATGATGATTTAGAGCATCTTTTTTATACCAGCTTGCCAGTGTCCAATTTACTGTCCTGTCAAGGAGTGGAGATGTGTGTGCCCAACTTTCCATTTTCTACCATTTAAAATTTAGCTCCTGCACATTGTTTCTATGGCCTTACGTATAGCTTGCTTCTCCCCTACTGTTCTCATTGTGATCCCTTCATTCAGTTCTCTTTTTCATTGTCACTCACCTCCTCCTCTAGCTTTTCTGCTTTCTTACAAAATACTCTACAGAATTTGTGCTGTCACAGAGCAAAAATGCTCTCCCCTCTCCCCAGAAATAATCTCCTAACTCATTGACCTGTCTCTCATCCTACGTTAAGCTTAAACACTTCAAGGCTCTTTTGGGAAAAAACCCTTCATTTGTATAAATGATATGACTTCAGTAGTATTCAGAAAACAAAGAATAAATGAGCAGAAACTTTATCCCACAGGGAAGGCAGCTTAATTCTATGCCAAGATAATTAAGGGAACTCATGAATATAAGAGATGCCTTCTGTTCAGATGTTGCTATATTTTTTCTACAGTCTGTAGTGCTTCTGTACATGCACCGTACATCCACTCACCAGGTGCAAATGGAGATCAAACCTCAAGTGTTTCAATGTCCTTAGATGATTTATTATAATGGTTTTATCAATAATCCAGCAAAATTATGGTAAAATTAGTTTGAAACAACAGATTATCCTGGAATTGCTAATAAAGGAGTACGGAGGGCAAACAAAAGAAATTAGTGTAATGCACTTGCTTGCTAACAAACTTTTGATGCTGTTGTTTATGGAGAAAATCCAGCTTGGACGCGCAGTTGGGCCTATCCATACATATTGAACCGTTCCCCATCTCATGCATCATTAAACCTCTCCCAGATGCTCAAGTGACTTACGCAAACAAAGTACTACAAAGAGCAAACACCTCAAAGAGAAGTGGTCTGCATTTCCAATTAGAAGCACTAAATTTGGCCCTTGGATGCAGTGGCTCTGTGAATTATTTGGTATACTTTCCCTGCCAGAATTAGTAAATTTAACCTGTCTTAAGCAAAAGGCATATACAGAAGTATTTCTTCCTATACAGTCAGTATTTCTCTGGTCAAATGTGTCAGTTTCAAAAGTTCTCTCTCAGGCAAGTTTTCTCCTCTCCTTAAGTTCGTCTACTCCTAGCTGGCCCTGCCTTGTTCTACCCTAAATAATTCCTGGTGGTATTTATATACTATAATTGCAGACATTTATCGCTGGTAGTTCTCTAGACAGCCTTGTGACTTGGATAGCAGAATGTAACTGGTGTTTAGCATTTGCTTTGCACGTTTCCAAAGCACTAAGCAACCATTCATTACCTGCATTTGGCAGCTGTCCATAGCTTTTTCAAGCCCTTGTGAGGGTGGGAACATTATTAAAGTGGTATTCTCAGAATCCTGGATATACATTTACTTCTGCTGCAATTAAAGTATTTCTGAATATTTTCAGATAGCTAAGAGGTATAATTCCTTCTTATTCATATCAGGTATGTTGCAGTGTTGCATGTCACCAGCCCTTTTGTGGACAAGTTGAAGGAGCCAGATAATTATGGTCAGTGTGGTATTGAACCCAAATGAAGAAGGTGGGCTTAAAGGGTACAGGTATCAGCTTAGGCACTGGATGCCTTCACATGACTATGTGGTTCCAATTACAGTGACCTTGAATCTGCCTAGAAACTATTAAGCAGGAACACCCATTGCTTACTTCATCCAAACCTGCAGCAAGGCTGCTGATCATATGGCAAACTGGAAATGTTCAGCAAAACCGTCAGAAAAATCCTTTAGATAATCAGTCTGTTTTAGAGGACTTTCCATTTTGCAGAAACCATGTAATCTAAGTGTAGTTTTGTTGTTGTTGTTGAGTGAAGTAGTTGAATAGTTGATGCCTTCTTAGGGAAAAGCTATTCTCGTGTTTTAGTCATTAGAGAACGCCACAGTCTCTGTACATTTCCAGAGATACAAGATAAATCACAAATGGAGGGAGTTCGGTGATCTATCATTACATTGGGTATTTTTCCACGTGAAAATCACCACTACTGGGTACTGTATTGGGGCAGGAATGGACTCAGCAGACGAACCACAAGTCCTGGCACACCCAGTGTTTAAATAAGCAAATCAAGCAGGTAAACAAAAACAACGCAACACACAAGAAAGCACAGAAGAACAATAGAGGGCTGGATAAATGCCTGAAACACTTTTTGGCTTGATGTGTTTTTCTGGTTTCACACTACTGTCTTCTCATGCCTTGAATGAAGCATTGTTATGTATTATTACCATTAATAATAATATATTAACAACACTGCCATGATCAGTGCACCAGAGGTGGGAAAGAAAAGTCTAACAGAATATTCTCACAAGAAAAAGTAAGTCTAATAAATTGGCCACGACTAATTTAGCCTTAGTTACAGATGACTCTTAGCCATCAAAGCATTGGTATTTTTCTCCTACTACAAGCAGCATGGGCAATGCAACTCTTTCATTTATGTGTTTAAAGTAGTGGGAGTTGGTAACAAAAGAGATCTGTCACAAAAGGGACACCAAAGATACTTGTATGTCCCTTTGAAAAGCAAAGCTGATTAGGCCAGTGGCTGGAAACAGTGAAAGGCCAAAATTCCCAGCTATTTGGGATGATGGAAACTCAGATTCAACCACTCACTCTGAATGAAGAAAAGCAAAAATGTAAATTTGCCCTTCACATATCCTAGATGAGATCTTGACCACTAGGCCGGTTTCTTTCTGAGGACAAAAGGGTAAAAAATCCATCTTGAGTTTTAGGATTTTTCCTGACAAATTGCAACATCGCTGGTATGCTCCTAGGAAACACTTAAGCTTTGATAAGTCCACCTCTTTTACTGACTGCTAATTTAGTTGAAAAATGTGCATCTCACTTTAGTTAAAACCTCCTTAGTTCCACCTCAGTGTTTTAATTTTATGCTTTAATTTTATGCTCTGCCACAAACTTCAGTATAACTTTTGGCAGGCACTTAATTTCCTGCATACCCATGCTCTTCCTATGATGCTGTGATTTTCTCTCTCCATAAACTTTTCAGGGAAATGGAGTGTCTGTAATTGTGACTATAGCTCATGTCTTCACCTTCACATACCAGATAGCTGCTCCAATAAAGCTCAGGAGTACTCAGCACAAGAAAACAAACATTTTGTGATGCCTGGGGAGATCAGCCCTGTTCAGTCTGAGTTCTTGGTCTGAGAATTATAAAAAGTTTATGTGCAACAATCCCACAGATTGCACAATGCGACTTCCAGTACTTTTAGGATCCCATTAGGGTCACACCCATTCACCCAGAGCCACGTATAAGTCAGCAGAGTAATCATCTTCCCAACGTTCATCTCATCATGAAGATGTAGTAAACTTATGTGAACTTCAGCTGTGCACATAGCCAAGCATGTGAGAACAACACGCAACGTGTGAAATGTCTGTTCACCTACTGAATCGTAACAAACTGTTGGTTTTCAATAGCTACACCATGCTGCAAAATTACTGCATTATTCATTCAAAGCTGTGGTGCAACTTCCTTTATTGATTCTGGATTTAATACTGGCTCCAGCAGGGGGAACGGTCAGATAGCAATTATTTAGGGCTCCACAGAGACCCCACAAAGCTATGTTAGATAATACAATGAGTCATTCTACGCACTTGCCCCTTAATCTCTGCCTGGGGCCACCACTAGTCTCCCACTATCCCTGGCAACTAAACAGGGATTAGTGCACCTCTGACTGTATGAGTGCACGTGTATATGAGTACATGTGTATTAGAATGAAGATAGATCTGGTTTTTCCCTATTGCTACATAGGTAGTTCTTCCACCATTTTCTGGGAAGAAAATACTTAAATCAATGGCGTGTCTGAAGAAGTTCATAGGCAGGGGCTTGTGCAGTACATTTTAAAATAAACTGCTAATAAAAGGAAATGACAAATGATGAAATAGATCTGCCCTGTACTTGCAATCCACTTCTGCACATTCATTTAAGTGAAAACAGATGATTTAATAGCCTTTTCTTACAAACAGCATTACAGCTCTTACAGAATCCAGTTTGTATTTTGTATTTTCTCACATCCCATCAATACAATTCTTAAGCAGTTTTCAGATGCAAAGCTAAACTCCATTGCCCTCTAACACACCTTTACATACCCTCTGAGACTTCTGGTGCTGCAGAGTTATTACTGAGGGCAGAATATGAATTGCAGTGAGAACTGCCGTGATAAGAGTACAGCATGAAATCTGTCTAACAGGATTTTCATGTGATGCCCAATGCACTATAAGCTATACTGGCCAGATTTATCATTCCGTGACTGAACCTGCATGGCTGCCTTTTTATTAATAAATCTAGCAGATATATTAGTTACGGAGAACTAAACACAGATCTCACTAATTGTGCATCATAAGAGAGCCACACTTTAATAATACTTTGTTCTTAATTTACTGGAGAAGTTAGAACAGCAAAGCAACCTTTAAAATCCTACTCTAAACCAGCTTTCTCTTATTCTGCCACTTTACTCCTAAAGCAAAGCTTCCAGTATTTACCTCAGATTTCTTCTGTTTGAACAGCTGCATTATTTCCCTCCTTAACTTTCCCTAGATTCACATCAGATTTTAATTTCTTGACCACAGAAGAATAGTAACATACTAAAATTCACTGAGGACACACAGGCCATCAAAAATCTTTCTGACTCACCTTTTCCTTCCTAGCTTTCATTAAAATATTAGTCCAGAACTTCATATTCAGCAAGGATATGGGATAGCCACCTAAGCAGGCTTCAATACTGTGACTTGAGACGAGACACTTGCATTTTGGGTTCTTTTCAGCTTTTTGAATGCAAATTAAAAGACTAACATTACAAAGCTAGATAAGAGAAGAAGAATGGAGTCAGGCTTCCCAATTCCTAATGTCTAACCTGAAAACCATCTTATTCTTCCAGATAACTAAGTATTCTACAACAAAGTAGAAAATAGAAATAATTCTACCTGGGAAGACTTAGAGAAATCCACAGTCTACATTATTCTAAAATGCAGTGATGAGGCTCTTTTTCTGCAAGTTCCTGGTTCCAGTCTCTGCTCTGAATCAGTGGAAAAGGGATTTGACTCTGATTCTACCATCCACAGATCTGTATCAGAACCATGAGAACAGAACTGTCAGAACCAGAGAGAGCAGACCAACCTGCTCTGGGTTACTTTGGCAATTTAGCCTCTGGGAAGAAGATGGAGGTTTCTTTACCTCTGATGGTTAACTAAAAGTGGTTTGTACCCCCTGTGGAATGTCTTTGGTTCCTTGGGAATGAAAGATGCAGTTGGGCACATCAGATACTCCATAACACGCTAGTTTCTTCTGCACGGCACTCCTGAATGTGCCTTGTCAAAGGATCAGAATAACAGTTTTTTGAAATGAAAACTGGACTTTGAAAGACAGCCTATTGCTAGGTGCTTCAGATCTTGATCTATAGGTTTCGATACTGTAAACAAAGGGGAAGCAGATGCAGGCACAAGCAACAGAGTAGGTCACCTTACCATCCCCAGTTTCCTGTGTTTCAAAACGTTTGCACGCCAGCTGTCCAAGGCACCCAATCACCAGAGCCAAACATCAATAGAGTGCTAATCCAAACTAATCCTTGGCATTATGGATGAATAACATCTATTAACTGTTGTGCTGATGCTTTAACTGAAATTTTGCAACTCATTGAGCACACCAGTAGAAGTAATGCTTCCCTGGCCAGAATTAGAGCAGTAATGTAGTAAGCTTTTCTGTTGAAAAGGGAGATAAGAACTTATTATGACAGAAAGAGAAAGCAGAAACAGTAGTCCAAACTGTAAGTGCTGTAACAATTTGGTTTACCTTTTATATCTTAAATGTGGTCCTTTTTTGTATTTTTTCTCTCTGAGATACAAAAGAGATAATGGAATTGTTGCTCTGTATCATTTGGTGATTCCTTAGAAACACATTAGAATAGACTTTGCTAATCGACTCCACTGCAAAGCAAATGAAAGTATCTAAGAGTAACTATTATATTATACAGGAACCACAATTTAGCAAGATTAGAATTATTTTATTAGACAGTAAAACTCAGAGTATCTGGAATGGTACCTGTTTTAAAACTCAGTCATTATCTGAAATGGTGTTTACTTTCTTACTTAGGAGTGTCAATATTTTAAAGGGTCTGAAGAGATATAAGTATTGCTTTTTTGTTTTTTTGCCTTTTTTTTAGTGAAGCTCAAGCTATCTGATTTTCTTCCTTATGACTTCATTGTGGGAGAAATTATAAATTTAGTCTTGAAATAAAATTAAAATAAAACTAATAAGTGTTTGCTGTAGTATTTGTACCAGGTAAGACTACTAGATGCCTGTGACTACAGCTCATGCAAATACAGCACTCTGATTAGCAATATTCTTACAGATACTTTTTTGTTTTCTTCATTTAATGTATCTTCACTTAACCTTAAACAAACTCTCTTTACAATACAGAGGGACTCTGAACTTTTAGTGACACTTCTAAATCCCACAGCAATCTATATAAATAAATAATTACACACTCAAACCTCATAACATACAGAAATCAGCTAGCAGGGTGCTACCTGAGAGATGGGGTACTTCAGGAGACAAAACATGTATGCTTTCACTGAAAATACAATTCTCTCTGTAATATGAGCTTTCTAAGTGTTGGATTTAAACTTGAAGCATATTCAGAACACAACTAAAATCCCATTAAAATGGAAATGAATTTTCTTACTCCCATTCTTTTATCAAAACTTCCTGCTTTTCAGTTTCTCTCATCTTTGGTGAAGTTACAATTTGGTATTTGTAGCTTCTTATTTAGTCCAACAGAATAAGTGGTATTAGCAAGGTGAAAGCTTATATTAACTCATAAAAGCTTGGGTATTTTTAATAGTATTAGGAAGGGTTATAAGGCTACAACAGCACAGCTTCCTTTATAGTCAAGTCACAGCATTTACAGAATAACTTCTATAATGTGAGGTTCATAAAAAAGGAATGCTGAAGTATTCAGTTAATTTGAGACTCAACACTTCCTTTGTCATAAACAGGTTCAAGTAACAAGGGCTTACAGAGCAAGCAAGAAGCAGCAGCAGCATAGAACCAGCAGCTCGTACTTTCCTACTCAAGCACTCATTCACCCTTTTCGTCTTTATATTTATGCTTACCTATCCCAGGTAAGATGAAGCGGTTCTTGCATGTCTAGTCTATGCTTTACAGGTTATCACCAAATAGCCTGGAAATTCCAATCCTTTCTCCTGTTCTGCCACCTGCTTCTTATATGTCTTCAAATTTCTCACTTCTTTTTCCTTAGAAACTTTTTCTAACCTCTTTCTCACAATACATGCATAAATAAAACCAATAACAAAAGCAGAGGCTTTTCAAATCTAACCATAGATCAAGTAAGACCATTTTCAGGATATCTGTGCCTACATTAAATGAAGAAGATGCACTAAATGAACTTCAGAAATCTCTTTCCATTTTGTTTTCTGTGGCTTCTCTTTTTTTTTTTTCCTATAGAAGGAAGAGGACCCATATTGACATTGCAACCAGAAGTCACTGAAACCTGAAAGGCACCAATATAAATATATCTTATTACCTGTGTTCATATATGCACAAGCCTACACCATCATCTAATCTGGTTTCAGCTGGAAATCAATATTTCTAGCTTTTTCTCTGCCAAGAAAGTAAGAGAGAGACACATGAGCAACTAAGGGCAGAAGTTGGAACAAGCAGCTTTTGAACAAGGTGCACTGTGAAAGGGCAAAAGTAAAACCAGTAACTTGCTGTGTAGGGTCTGATGTCCCACAGTATCCAAACTGAATTGTTCTACTGGCGTAATTGTACAGAAGGTTGATGGTGGACTGGAGCAAGGAGACAGATGGAGCTATTGCACCTCGTCTGGATGCAGAAGGAATGCTTTAGTGTTAGCCATGAAAAAAGGAAAAAATAGCAAGGGAAAATTATAATGTAAAGCTGAAGTTTCATTAAAGGAAAAGGTTTACCTAAATCTATGCTTGCAAGCTTCCATTCAACTAGTCCTCTACTGCAGTGTGTGCCTCGTTATTTTCAAGTGAAGCTATATAGTTCCACTTTATGCTAAAAGCATGCCCCAACTGACACACTTAAATGGATAGCAACATATACTTTATACATTTTTAAGTACTGGAAAATACTGGAAGCTTTCAAACATTGATAGATGTATTGCAGATGATGAAAGACCACATTAGTTGAAGATGACCAGTTCCAACTGTTGGATGTTGGAAGTCATGCTTCTTCCTATAAGCACTAAGAACTTGCTTTGTCAGCTGGGACCTTTCCCAGGCATTTCATTTCTTTGACAAATCTACTACTCATCTAAAACTTCAGAGCTTTACCCAACCGCACCTGTGTTAGGCTCCTTCTGGAACAGGATGTTTCAGTGTTTTGCAATTCCCATTAAGTCCACAAGCCTATCATCAGCTCCCAGCGCTAGTATACTGCTGGATTTTCCACCTGCATTGTGTGGACTGGATTACTGACAAACCCAGAACTGGATAAAACCATTCAAATGCTTGGATGCTGCAATGAGAACAGCAGCACAGCAGATTCTCCTTTGTCAGGAGGTACTCTTTCATCATATAGGGCTAGAGCGCAGACACAGCAAAGAAAATAATGAAATAACCATCAACGGTATCTTACATCAATTACGATAGACTGCAGATTAAACCGCACATGACACTTTTTCAAAGCAAATCAGCTTCTCCTATACAGAAGTTCTTGTGTCATTTTAAAATTCTAATAATTTGCTGAGAACTCAAGATTAGGAAATAAAAAACCCCAAACCAATTATTTGCTACAGTTGGCCACTGGAATCAGATGCAGCTGTGGTATGGACAGGGCAATTAGAGCAACATGGCTTTTCCCCCTCCTGTTAGTAGAGGTTGTACTGCATTAGGTAATATTAAGAGGGTGGAGAGAACTCTAAAGCTCCTAAGACAGTGATGTATTGTAGAGCTGGATGAGCTAATTTTAGACCCTTTAAGCTCAGAAACTGGCAGCAGTTTTTCTGAGAGCTCAGTTAAGACTAATTTACCTTGAATTGTGTACTGAACTCATCCTGCAGATCACAAAAATGTAAAATTATCATGCACTTAGAAGGTAAAAAAAATACTGTGCTAGTTCCTGCAGGTTACATAAAAATGCTTTTAGAAGCAGTAATGCCAGGAGAACATGACTTGCATTTTTAGACTTATGCTCTTCCCCTGTAATTAAAAATGACATATCCTATTAAATCACTTAGTACATACCTTAAAGCATACGATGCAGAGGTTTCTTGAAAAAGCCAATTACACAGTGCAGCACTGTACAAGGCCAATGCTTTAAAGCAATTTTCAGATTTTATGAGTTACATATGCTTCAGAAAGGGAGAAGCTTTTTATTTTACTGCCAAGAAGATACACTGCAAATAAGATACAAACCTCCCTACTTGATTTTATTGTTGTTGTTGTGAATTAAAAGTCCATTGCATATCTTCGCTTCAGCACAAACATTCACAAATTACTAGAGAGGTCTTTTAATGGGAGAGGCCCCTCTTTATACTAAACTTTTGGGTAGGTAAAACAACGGTAACAATTAGATGGTGGATAGGATGCAGTTTTGGTATTGCTTGCGTATTCCCACCAAAGAACACTACTGCTAGAATTCATGGGTAGGAGAAGCCTCAAGTTGTTGCCATGTAGCTACGTACCATATTGATTTTGACAGTAACAATCAGATGTTCCTGCTTATTAGCAAATGCAAAGTCTGGGCCAGCCTAAAAGTTTATCAGGAACATATCCCCTCAGACATCTGAGAGGCATAAGTTTATGGGAGAGATTCTTTGGACATGACAGGCAATTAAAAACACTGAACCTTATTATAAGTAGTTAAGATAATTGAAAAACACAAACATATCTGAGTTAGGGCACACCAAGTTCAATTTATTCGTTGAGTAGCCCAATGCCTTCACTGCCTAAGCATAGTAACTTGTTATTGTCCCAGAACATGAATCCTGGATGTCTTTTGTAACAGCACTTCTGTAAGGGCAAATACACATACAATATACAAAGGAGAATAATCTGACTTGCTTCACAGCTGGAGCTGAAGGAGAGGTTCTAGCAACATCCATATTCATAAGTCAACATCATACATAATTTTGATTTCAAGTATTTATAGACTCACAGAAACTTTATTTCTGAAAATTAGAGGAAAGACGAATGGATGGAGGGTCATTGATTCCAATATCTGCCCCTCTGCCCAGACCCTCTTGAAAAGCTGACTACAGCTGATGTGGTCATCTGGCATATGATAGCAGACACTGCTACAGTTACATTTAGAATTAAAGAAGATCAATCTAAAAGGATGGTACCTTAGTGAAATAGTGTCACTGTTGCCTCAAAAATGTGAGGTAGATGAAGAAGTTCAACCCATGGACTCTAGCACATATGCTTTTAATTTCAGGGTCCTTGGAAGAAGACCAGAGTATGAGGAATAGGCACAGAAAAGGACGGTACTCCGATGGGCAGAAACAAGCTGAAATCGTGTACTCCCTGTGCTTTCACAGCAGATGTGACATTCAACAAAACCCAGTAAGTTTCAATAGGCTGACAGTAAACTATACTCATACACCAGATGTTCATGGGTTGAAATTGTGTTTTATTTAAAAATAACATTGGTAATATCATATCTGTGCAAACTACAGTGGAATGCATTAAAGCACAGTTTAAAAGGCCTTACTGATACCCTTTTGTGATGGCAATACAACTTGCTTCTGTCTCCATCAATGATTTATCCCATCTTTCCAAATTCCAGTAAAGGACTCAGTGTACTGTTACATGCTGGAATCACCACACAAAAAATAGCTGTAGTGCACAGAACTGTCTGAATTATTACTTGGTCTTTGAAACCAAATGCTCTAATTATCAAGAGTCCCATCGCAACTCTCCAAAAGCCATAAAACTATTTTAAACACTCATTCTGTGCTTCAGATCGTAACATCTCAGGAATTTCTAAGTCAAGCCCTCAAATTCCCTGAATATTTGGAAACATTGACTTTCCAAAGACATAAAACTAATTTGGCCATATTTTAATAGATTTTAAACCTAGACATTTCTATGTACCAAAAAAAGAGATAGCTTTAGTCCAGGATTGAGTATTGTCTGCTTAATGTATTTTTTGAGACTGTATCACTAAGCTATGGGATAGATAAGGACTACTACTACCACAAGTCTGGTTCATCTGAAATAAGAACTGGTTTACAGCTTTTAGGAAAGCCAGACAAAACTGGGGAAGATTTATGAAAATAGTCTCCCACCTTTTATCGATTCTGATCAATAAAATGATGCATTTCTGCATAAACTGCCCAAGGTATTTTTCTCAAGATGCAAGATATTGACTAGAAGCATAAAGGTAAATCTGTCATAATGAGAACACCTTTAACAAGACTGAATACAATAAGCACCAATACAAGTGACCATGATTTTGTGTAAATATACTCCATATAATATACCTTATTAAACCAAAACCTATGGCTACAAATTATGGCAGAAATTAGAAAAAGGGTGGGTGGATAAGGACCTGAATCCAGTGAAGGATTTAATTCACAACAAGAGAACTGCTGAAGCAGGAACTTGATTCTGTAAAGATGCATTTCCAAAATGACTTGCTGCAACCTTTATTAGCTTGTCTTTATGAGCAAATGTATTATTTAAGAAATACAGTTAAATACACCATCTCCTACCAAGAGTTCAGAATAGCCAGTGTGAAACTTTAGAGTTGTTTTACCCAAGGATCATGCAAAGACAATAATATATGAATCCCAAACACATGCAGTAGTTCAACTTCAGTCAGCCCAGACAAGCACACCATGCACAGTGGTACAGCAAATTTCATCATGTCTCTCATACACTACTTCTGCTTCCTTTGCTTTCATACTGTACATGAGAAAAGCAGCCCCCTTCTTCATCTCTTGTGTTTCCAATATTTTTTCAACATGATGAACCAAGTAAGTTCAACTGAAGTTTAGAGAATGATGTTGCGAGAACCCTTAGATGAATCAGCTGACAAAACATTAACATTACTCTTTACCACAGAAGTAATCCAAGTTTCTCCCCCTTTCTTCAGTTTGTTGGCCTCTGCTTTGGCAGAAATACAAATATGCAAAGGCTTTAGGATAAAACCAGAAACAGAATAGACATCAGCAAGACTGGTTAACAGTATTTGTCTCCAAACAGCCATTACTAGTTGCAAAAAAACCCTAGGCAAGGCTTTCATCAGAAAGGCTGAAGCCATTTCGCATCATTTTCCTGGTGCCTAAAGGCTGGATACTACAGTGCTATATACAGGATTCATGGGCTTTCCCTCCGTCTACAAATTAATCTTACCTTCAGAGCACACAGTACAGAAAAGGAATCACCCCCACCTCACTACCAATCCTAGGTAACTGTAAGAGATTTTACTTCAAGCAAATGATCTTGTTGTAAAATATACATCCTATTTTTCCGAGGTTACGTATCTCACGATGTTGGCTTGGAACTTGTTGGAAACTATTTCCTTTTCATCTAAGAAACCAAAAGATCAAAATTCACAAGTTAACACATTTCAGGTAAGTTTGTGTTCTTTCCGAGCACAAAGTACTATATAAGCATTTAGCCTACTATGTTCCTAATTATGAAAAATAGCCTATGTATTCTTTGCTTTAAAAAACTTGCCTCATTTGATGGCAATTCATTCACAAAGCAGTAAAGTATCAAGAATTTGTCCCACATTTGTTTTATTTAAGGAGATTGGAGTTTTGCTTTTGTGGTCTCTTGAGGGAGATAATGAATGCCTGGCAGATTACAGAAATCTTCACAGAAACATAATGGAGAAATAGATAAAGGTTTTTCTTTTTGTAGGATTAGACTTCTCCTATGTCATCAGGATTTTTCAGTCCTTTTCCTGTCCCTGTTTGGGACTATGATGTGTGTTAATCCAGACTTGTTATTGTTCTAATAGCAGCCAAGGAAAAATACCTTCCTAAGTTCGCTTATACATTTTGCTCGTTTGCGTGTACTGAAATGCATCTGCTGTACAAGCAATTTGACAAGGCATACTGTGGAAATTGGGAAGGCAGTAAACACCTCTGTTTTGCTTTAGGTGAGACTAAGATCCAGAAAAAATAGGCACCCTATGTTACAATCTAGCAATCAAGTCAGACACCTTTATGCAATCTGGTTTTTTTTCTGAGATGCCCTATGGCTTCATAAATCAGAAGCATTGACTACTTATTCTACACTGATTCTACAAAGCTTTAAACATGAGTGCTATGGACTGTTTGAAAGCAGAACATTCCTTCAGGAGATCTTCTGCAGTTCAGAGATACAAGCCATAGACTTTTCAGACAGACTTGTTCGGCCCTCTGCATTGACTGCTGAATCTCTGAAGAGAAACAGTTTAGGAAGAAAGAAAATTTTTTAATGGCTGCTTGAGCTCACCTAAGAAAACCAGAAAAGCAAAGCACAACTGAGGCTGAAGGAGGGCTCCATATAGTATTTCTTCTTTGCTTAGCCCACTGGCGTCCTGATTTTAGCGTAACACAAATCAACGATAAAGACTATTAGACTACCACTTAAGTCTATTTCCCGGCAGGTAAGAGCTCCTCAAATTAAAGGTTATAATCTTTCATGTTGTAATAATTAATGAATACATTTAAAGTATCATCACTCTAATAAAGGATGACTTAGGAAACCACAAGAATAAAAAAACAATTTAGTGTAAGAACTACCTTGACATTTTTATATTTCACTTTGAAAATAATTAAGTTTTTAACTGTATGTTACTATTTTTAGGGCTAGCTGGAAAAACGATTTTGATCTCCAGGGTATTAATCATCTACTTACAGCACAGAAGCAATGAAAAAGCAGCAAGGTGAGCACTCCATAGCTTAGCCCACCAAGTCACCTCCACCAGAGGAGGCAGTGACAGGCAATTCCGCAGTGCTGCCTCCACTAAGACTGTGAAAAAGGCCACAATGTAGACCAAAGAGGTGAACACGGCCCCCCTCTACTGCATGTTGTATTGCTCACTTCCTGACACAAATCAAATGGCTTTGGAGGACAGCGGCATCTAAACCAATTCTTTGCCTTACGGTCCCACCTCCTTGCTTCCATTTCCTTCACTATTAAATCGTAAAAAAAAAAAAAGGGACACTCCTTGACTCTCCCCAAGGAAACAATATAAACAATGTAACAGATATTTATAAGGGGATGGACAAGCATGAGCAGCTAATCCAGTTTATGTTAGGTTTAGAGTTTAGGTTTTTTGTTATACATAAAAATCACTAAAAAAATATTAGTGGTAATAAGTGTGCTGAAACTCATCCTTTTTTTTTATTTCATACTGAAGAAAAACAAACGCATGAGAAAAGTATGCCCAAACTCTACTCAGGAACTCCTTTTATCTTTAGTACTTTTTGAATTGTGATATGTATTGATTTCAAAATGTCTGTCAAATACAACTGTCTTTCCTACTGTACTGGAGGGAAGTAACTCAAGGCTCAACAATCTTCTGCAGTTTTTAGAAGCAATCTATGCTTGCTAACACATGCCACTAGGATGAATTGCAAAGATAGTTTAATCCCTGATTACCAGTACAGACTCTTGAGATACTGGGAGCAATGCATAGGGGGTGCGATACTAAATGTAACAGCTCTGCCCTACCAATACTATTTCGTGGACAGTAGCAGGACCACGGGAAAGAGTGCCAAACCATAAAATCCCAGCTGAAAAGCAATAACTACTTCCTTGTACTTGATAGTAGAAAAGGGACTGGAGGCAAAAGCATAAACCTAAGTGTCTGTGAGAAGGGCCCGCACTGGAGAAGTTTGTGAAGGACTGTATCCCCTGGGAGGGACCCCACGCTGGAGCAGGGAAACAGCACGAGGAAGGAGCAGTGGAGATGGTGTCATGACCAGACCACAGTCCCCCACCCCCAGCACCACTGGGGAGGAGGTAGAAGAGTTGCGGGTGAGGCTGAGCTGGGGAAGAAGGTGGTTTCAGTTTTGTTTTTCTCACTATCTTACTCTGGTATCAACTGGCAGTAAGTTAGTTTTCCCCAAGTAGAGCCCATTTTGCCTGTGACAGTAATTGGTGAGTGGTTTCCCTATCCTTATCTTGACCCATGAGCTTTTTCATCATATTTTCTTCCCCTGTCCTACAGCTTGGTGGGCACCTGATGGCCTGCCAAGGTTAACCCACCTCACCTTGTTTATAAGAATTTCAACAGGGAAGTCTAGGAAATCAGTTTCTGACACGGCCCCTAACAAGACCTAACACAACTGCCGGTGATCAGACAGAAAGAGATTGGCATCAAAAAGATCCTGTCAGTGACATTACTCTTAACACATCCCATTTTATAACTTTAAAATGGCGTGCAAACAGCAATTAATCCTCTCACTCATGCAATATATGCTTATCCTCAGAGATGTTAAGTAACCAACAGAGTCATACCACAGATGCAAGACAAAGCAAAGCTCTAACCTTTACTGTCACTGCCCAGATAAGCAAACCCAAAACACATTTTAGAAGTGTGCATTTCCTGTCAGGATCAGTGAGGTGAACTTAAGGCCCTGCAGAATGTGAACTAAATTAAATGCAAACATCTCAACAGCAGAATCTCAGGCTTCCTCATTTAGAAATTCAACTCCTTTACTAAAAGGGAGAGACAAA
This sequence comes from Phalacrocorax aristotelis, assembly GCF_949628215.1. Lineage (NCBI taxonomy): Eukaryota > Metazoa > Chordata > Aves > Suliformes > Phalacrocoracidae > Phalacrocorax > Phalacrocorax aristotelis. The sequence continues at coordinate 12,770,402 of NC_134281.1, forward strand.
TCGGAGCCTGAAAGGAAGGGGCTGTTTAATGATGCCTCATCCAACATGGGAAGCAGTTGGCCTGTTTCCAAAGCTTTTTTTCCTCCACCTCCCTGGCCCAGCAGAGACCTTGAGTGTTACAGAGATGCCAGCCTAGCAATCAAGGAGCACCTTTAATCACCTTCAAAAAGAATAATCCTTCTAAAATTTGTCCCTCAGCTGAGAGGAGGGAGGGGGTTGTCAAAGGTCAATAAAATCAACATTCAGGAGCAACAGAAATGCAACGGGGAGGTGACAGCTGTAATTGAAAGCCTGGAAAGTGACAGAGGAAGGGGAAGACCATTAGGGCAGTTCGCAGTTCTGTAGAGGTGTTTCCTCGAGTGAAAGTATGGGGCGTCTTATTTTGGGGGGAGAGAGGAGGGGATAGATAGGTAGAGGAGCAGAATGAATCAGGCTGAGGGAAAAGGAAGGTCTGCCTGCAAAGGGAAGGAACAGTGCACAGTAAAATCTTTGCTTCCCAGTCCTCTCACTTGCTGGTGTCACTACCTACACCCAGGAAAGATGGGATGGAAGGAGCATACACATCACTGGCAACAAACCTGGCTGATACAGCCCCAGCACAGGGTTTTGACCACAAGGCTGTAGGGGCTTTACCATGATTTTTCTTCCTGCTTGAGGTGAGGGGAAAAGGAAGAGAGGTAGGTGAAAAATCCTAGATGAATCCTTCCCACCCCCACCAATTCCTTCCTGTTCTGCCTGACCTTTGCCAAGCCAGGCTCCCTCCCCCTCACCAGCGCACAGTGCCAGCCCATGACTTCCCCTCAATCACTGTCTGCTATAGTTCAGACCCCATCAGTGCTCTAAATTGCCCTCCACCCACAAGCTGTGCAAGCCCTGTGTCAGAGCATGTCAAAGGGAAGATTACATAAGGAAGTCAGTGCCAGGTTTCCAAGAGTTGTATTTTCACAACACAAGAAGGTAGTGAACCGTGCCAACATCTACCCACAACTATCAGCCTGTTGAAAGCAAGTGACAACAGTAGTGTAAGTTCTATGTAAAGGGAGTTTTTGCCCAGACGCTCTTAGGCTCACAAAACCTTGGTTCTCAGTTCGTTTAGGTCCATCTTACATGTACCTACAGCTAGCAGAGCTGTACGCTACTCAGAGCGGCAAAGCAGACAAATCAATCACAGCTAGGGACTCTGTTGGCAGGGTACAGTTGGAAAGGAAGACAAAGTGAATTTCTTTGAAGATAGAATTCCTCATAGGACATTGTACATACAGAAACCCCCCTACTCTCGTATTTCAGAAGAAAACTAGGAGGCTGCAGTAAGTATTTTTAACCAACTACAGAAATAGCACTTCTGTCCTTTCAGTGGACAAAACAAAGCTGTTAAACTGATTATAAACCTTATTACAAATGAAATCTTCCAAAAATTCCTTTTTTTAAAGACAACTTTTTCTATTTAGAAATCAAAGGTAAACTTTTTAGATTTTTACTACCATAATGTTTGGACTGCGAGCATCGTAAGAGTGGAAAGTTATTTAAAGAAAGCTAGTAGAAAATACCATAGCTCAAAAAACCTCCAAACTCTGCTCTCTAGATAAGAGATTCAAGTAGAGAGATTCTTTCTTTCTTTCTTCCCTACCCAGATATGTCTGCTGCAGACACACATACAGCTGATTTTGGTAATTTTATAATTTCTCCCCTTGCAAAGCACCACAATGCACAAACATGACATAGTCATACCTGCTGTTCCAAAAGGAAGTACAAGTAACCAGCAAACCAGTGACATTGGCTCTGCAAAATAAACACATGGCATTTTCTATCCTGCCTTTCAGTTAACAAGCAATCAGTGCTGCCCCCCAATCATCTTGTCTTCCTAACATTTTTGAGCACAAGACTGCTCCTGTTTTTGCCATGCAAAGAAATTATCTTGAAGGGTGGTTGCTATTTTTAGAATCTGAAGCACTGGAAACTACGCCACTCAGCTCCAAATCGTGAGCTCATATACCTAATGGAGCTGAAGATGTTCAATCACGCACTCACTTAACACACACTCTGTGTACTGTCAATTAGAAAGGTCATTTAAGGAGTTCTTAACCTGTCTCTTCATTTACTTGAATTACAACCTTGAGAACATAGTGCTGCAAACCCACAGAAAAGTGGTTTGCTTCATTAGATCCACTGTTTATTTTTAGTTATAACACTTGACCTTTCCTTCCTCTGCTGTTCCCACCTCTTCTAAGGCACATCCAGGAATTTTTTCCCTTGCCAATATTCAGGGAAGGCTTGGTAAGCACAAGATTTAAACATACAGGAATTCCAGATTAGAGCTAAAAAATTTGTTCTTCAGCTTTCTTCCAGTATTTGAGATGTGTTTAAGACAGGTAAACACTTCAAGTCTTTGTCAAAAGCCACTTCAAGGGGAATGGTGAGAATCCCAAGCTTTAAATAGGAAAAATTTAAGTACAGGAAAAAACTTTCGTGTTGCCTTCTGGCATTTCAAGGCTTATTACAGAATATTCAGCTACCCCTTTTCTCTTACTTGCCCCCACAATTCTTGCATAGGCCAACTAGTTACTTGTGTTACTCAAGACAAATTACAGTGCTCAAAATATAATTAAAATTCATGCTATGTGGAAAGCCATCTACTAATTTGATGATTAAATGTTTTCCATGTTTACAATCACTACCATCATAACCACTCCTAGACCTGGAAAGGATAAATTTCACCAATAAGTTAAAAAAAACCACCAACACACAGCTTTGCTGTTTATCCACTGTATCAAGAGCTACAGTCCAGATATAAATTCCATAGTTATCAGTGATACAGACAAAACACTGCTTCAGCCAAGAGCAGATTCAGTGAGCAACTGAGTATTTTCAACTGCAGCCTATAAAAGGTTCCTGGTATTACAACATGAATAAATATCAGAGTATTTTAAAGACACAGAACGCCCCTTCAGAATATGGCAAACAACATTTATGACAACAGAAATGTAAACACACCATTTTGCCTTTAATGCCACTGCTTGAGTGACTGTACTACTCAAACTCACTAACGATTTGGAGCAAATGAGCTTCAGGACAAGGAATCTCTTGTCAGCTAGAGGGGAGATCATTTTAGATCATTCTAAACCCAGTTAGACCTGCACTAGCTAAGTTTCCATCAAAGCAAGTTTGAAAACCAAAGACAAACATAAGCAGATATTTTTTTAAGCGCTACTTATGTAGCTTATCAAAGGCTCTCCCTGTAGTTTAAAATGTCTAATCTTGTCACTCAAGCAAACACATACAGACAAAGTGCTAGTGCCTACTACCTGTCTACTGAGGATCATTTAATCACGTTGTGTAAACTGATGTCTGTTTCTCAGTTCTTTTATCAAGCTCACAACCCAGCTGTTCCACACCTCATTGCACTGGATTCCCGTAAGCTTCCTGCCAGAGGGCAGACCAGCAGAAACTAGAAATTGCAACATAATGAAAGAGGCAAAAGTTGTATCAAAGCCTTTTCAGAGCTACATCACGAAATTCTCCCCACACTTGGCTATTATACTGGGCTTGCAATTTTAAAAAATTTATTTCCAGTTTTATAAGTAATGCATTACTAAGATACAAAAAGCTGGACAGGTGCTGGGCAAAAGAGGGCTTTTTGAGGATGAGAGACAATACAGCCCCAATACTTGTGAGAATTGACAACTTGAGCACTTAGGGTCACATAACAGCTGGACTCCAGGCACAAAATACTTAAGATACTTTAGAAAAGACTGAAGCAGGAAGCCTATGTATTTAACTCAGTCACAGACCAAACAAAAAATAATAGGAAAAACAATGTCAGACTCTACATTCACGGGTATTTAGTTGGCTGTTACAGGCTTTTACTTCTCAGATTCTACCTTTTTCTCTAACACCTAATGTCAAGCTTAAAATTTTGGCTTTTAACTATGTCTTCTTGTCATGGCCCCTTTTACTTTACATATGAGCCTACTGAAACACAAGCAACATGTTCACTTAAAATACTGCTCTTGCTATTAACTACTTATTGTATATTTTAACTGGAGAGTTTAAAGCTTAAAAGACTAACTGTATAGAGTGCTCAATGCTTATAAAGTATCACTTCGAGCTGACAGTCTGGGCAAGTTTGACATAAGGAACACATGCAATTTGTACACTGTACAGATATGCAAGTGGTAATTATTGATCAACTAACTTGAACATGCTAATCAAATCTGATTTTGAAATAAAACTATTAGTGCTAACTAACAGTAAATTCAGGAAGTTGTCATTTATTGACTTGATTTGTTTCCTCCTTCACTTTCTCTTTAACTTTGCTAAAAGACCAACCTGCCATTATCAGTTTCCCATAATATAAAACCTTCTCAATGCTTTATTGTTTACTAAGTTTCATTTCAGCTGTTTAGGTTTTATAAAATCTGTAACACATTACCTGCTGCTAGCTGTCCACCCTAATCTCTGTCTCTGACTTTTAAAAACAGCTCAGATGAATCTCTGGTTCATCCACTTCAACTGAAAGATTAAGGTCACTTCTGCTATGTAATACTATACAATTATGCATACTTTACTTCAAACTGTAACACCTGACCTATTAAGAGACAAACTTTCAGGCATGCAAGCCTTTGGCAGCGCCCCTCTCAAGGTCACTGCTGCAGAAGTGATAGCAAGTGGGTGGCTCCATCAAATATTTCTGAGAGACCAGAACAAGCAACTCCCCAGAGCTCTGGAATATACAGAAGTGGTATAAAATTGTTCTCTCAGTTTGAACAGAGAGAATTGTACACACTGAAATAGAAGCACGTTAGATTTCTTGAGCAAGCCCTAAGATGGAGAAAGCAAGTTTTCTTGCTGCATTTAAAAAGAATACAGCATGCACAGGCCTACAGAGGTTTTAGTATTGTATGTGATAAATATAACTGAAGCACAATAAAATCTCATGTATGTAACAAACCATGAGGTCAGACACCACAAAGTGTTGTATGTGTTTATTGAACTTCAAATTCCATGGTACATCATAGATTAAATAGTTAAAAACTGTTTACTATCATACAATGGTCAGAGTAGTCTTTCAAAACATCTTTCTGGACGAAACTAAGAGCACAGTTCCCCCAGACCAGAATGCTAGGGATGGAAGAAAGCTTCAGAGTACTGACTGTACACTACCCTACACAAAGCATGATAGCACACCAAGTCATTGTTCTCTGCTGCAACACATGCTTCAAAGAAATTCTATACGTTTACTACCATCATGGGCAGGCACCTACTATATTAGTGGGACAGATTACTCTCCGACCCTGCTGCTCCAAAGACTCCAATACTCCATGTAAGGGTACAGACTTACAGTTCTGAATTCTGTGATGTTTTACATTACAGAGCTGAAACCACATTTGAGACTATTAGCACTAAACAAACAGCAAGAGCGAACTGACAAGTTCTTGTATTTATGCTCTTCAACCCTGACACACAAGATGCCTACAACTGAAATTTTTATCTTAAAGACATGATGTCACCTGAGGTCAAACAACTGAATAACAGCAATGTCTTAGGTTACTTTGAAATTTTAGACTGGTTGAGGTGGTAGACTAGTGCTTGAACTGCACTGCTCAACATTGCATCTTATCTGTGCCATCTTGCCTCAACTGAATATACAATTAAGTAAAAAAATTCATCAAAAAAGAAATCAGTCAACTGTAAACTGTTGGCAAGAATAATTCAATTATATATTCGTCTTCTATTTCAAGCATTTGTACAAGACACTAGAACCTAGAAGCATTAGCTTTAATTTGTGCAACTTAAGAATTTCCTTCAGGAGGAGTTCAGTCACCTGACTGGACGAAGAAATGTCCCAACCTTGCATGGCATCCATCAGTCGTAGCTCACCTCACAGTAAGGTTCCGAGCCAGAACATCAAAAAAGCACAGTAATGCTGATTCCAAGCAAAGTCAGGATTTACAGTTCAATATTTCCCTGCTGTATTACTGTTTCCATTTGCAACACTATTTACGGAGGAAGCCTCACAAAGGCACCACTCCCAGCTGCAGTACTTACAGTGGAACTGATGCAAATGTTTATTTTGCTGCAAAACAGTTGGATGTATTATGGCTTCCACAGAACCAAGTGTGCACAACATGAAAACATGTAAAACAGCAGGTTTAACCTCAGCAGCCCCTTTGAGTGATGTCTTGTCCTGAAGATTTCGTAATATCCATTGTAGTGAACACCTGTAAGACACCAAGAGAACAGCTTATTTACTGTTGCTCCGTATCATCATCCACATGGCTATTGGTCTCCTCTTGTAAAGTAACAATGCTACATTTATTTGAAACGTTACAATTGAAAACAAGTTGCAGTGCACAATTAACACATTTTCTATCACATGTCAATATCTTATGGTTAGAAGTTAAGCAAATACTAAGTAAATCTCAAAGTACAATGTAGTGTTCTTTCCTTCTTTCCTTGCACCTAGGTAATCATCTTCAAAAGCAGGCTTGAATCAAGCTGTGCCCTCCCCCTCCCTTACCTCTCCACAAGTTGGATGGATACCAATTGTTTCATCAAGTAATTCTTTGGTGAGACCACATTTTATTGCAGCAGCAAAACCTTGGGTAACTTCACCAGCATTAGGTCCAAGAACATGAAATCCTATCACACGATTCTTTAAGACAGGTGAGAACAAAACAGGAGTCAATACTAGGTAAAGTTTAACAAAAGCTCTAGTATGTAACTTCCACTACACTAAAAATTATGTTACGCAAACAGATCTGTAGCAGAACCCTTAACAAAAAATTAACTACTCTGAAGAAAGTAGTTCTGCAGTTCTTTTCAGTCCATTACAGCAGAATGAAACAAGTTTTAAAATTAATGAGTTTTAAATCATTGCACAGCACTAATTCAAAGATAATGCATAAACCCAAACAGATTCTAGTCTTGTCAGCTGTTTTTATTATTTTATAGGTACCCGGTATGTTTTGTAAGTTCAGATTTAAATTTTTTTTTTCTACACTGAAATTAATTCAGATAGAGGACCTATTTATATTGTTTGTTAAAAATCTGATACTGAAAAGCTTCACTGGCCATTCCCTTCCTCCCCAAGAAATTAACAAGAAGGAAAAAGAAAACATTATAGGCTTGAATTCTGAGCAAGCTGACTCTGTAGTAAGATCTAGAGTGATGGCAGTAGGCTATAAAAACAAGTTAAAAATGGGTGTGGCTTGTTTCAATTTGGTTCATTAATTGGTTTATCAAGAGGGATACAAATAAGGTTTTAAAACGTTTTCCCAGGATGTTCCCATACCTTCAGAGATGCCCCAGCCCAGGTCTGGCCATGATTTGCAAGACAGCATACAAACTCCTCGTAATATAAGCCATTTAAATAAATTATTTACCTTACATTCTCCTCCAGCATGCCAGGAAAAAAACCTTTCACAAAGAAATCTAAATGAAGTCCCTGCTTCCATTGTGTTCTTTTAATTTGGATTATTTCCAATGAGGCTCCAATAAAAGCAGAACTTTGAGCCTTTCTGCAGTCTGAGAAAGGGTTAAGGGCTAATAAGGAAAAGAGTAAGCTTACTCCCTCTTAGCTTAAATGCCATGCTATTTCATCGTATCATTCCTTCTCTCCAAAGTAGTTTTAAAGACCAAAAATCATCCTTTGTCTGTTCTCGCAGATACTTTCGGGGAAAAATACTGGACAGCATTGGCACCTATTTGTTGCAATATCAAGAACCTACTGATCACTAGAAATTCCCATTTCTCATCATTGAGTTTTCTAGGACCAGCCACACGTTTTCCAAGTTCAGTATAAACATACAAAACTCTGCTTTTTGCAAAGGGCAAAAACCAGAAGATCCAGAAACCTAAAGCGAGAAACCAGATAGTACAGTTACTCAAGACCTACTTTGAAGAAAAACCTTGGCAAGTTTCTTCACAAGTCTATCCTTAAACTGGAACTCAGGATGAAGTTTCATAATGAATAAAGCTACCACTTGCTCAAACAGCCGTTATACCAAAAAAAACAAACCCAAAAGCAAACCAATCGGGTCTCTCCAAATTGATTAGACCTCTTAAAACAAGTACTTACGTTAACAAAACGGGTAGAGCTGGCCTCAGGCAGGCCAAATAAAAGATACTAGCCTCTTGGATGGTCTAAAAAGACATTTCAAGAATACACTCAGCATATCCATTCCAGTTTGCTACTTACGTTGTCATGTTTACTGCAGATAATCTTTGCATAACAAGTATTATTATCTCTGCCTGGGACTGTCCATTCAAGTGGCCAGAACAGACTGTGATAAACCTGGGAGGATGACAAGAAAAAGAGCATTAGAATTTAATTAATTCAGTCAGACACAATTCTAATTTTTGTCTTTACAAATAGGTGGTTTGACATTTAACCCACTAGATTTTCATAACATATACTAGACAAGACAGTGATTTTTGTTCCCCCTGGCCCAGGCAGTGCATCCTCCAAAGTCAGTAAAGAAAGACTTGACTCGAACCATGTACCCCTGATCTAAATACTCAGTTAAAACAGAAGCAGGTATAAGACACAGCATTTTGAGATTGTACTTTCAGAAAGAAAAGTGCTTTAGTAGTAAAAGATTAGGTTTAAACTTAGAGTAACTAGATATTATTCTGCAAAACAGCATCAGAAGCTAAATAATGCCAAGTGTATTTGAAAGATGTAAGGAGTTAAACACATGGCATGCAAAGAGTTTTAATGAAACTCTTCAGAGAAGTGCAGAAGCCAGGAATGACCACAAAACAGGGAAAATTATGCCTGATACTCCTATACCCATTACGAAAAGATCAGGAAGAAATTAATTCCCAATTGAAGTACAGTGAATAAGCAGAATAGTTCATCCCAGGAGTTTGGTATACTTCAGCAATAAGTCTTTAATTCACGACAAAATAAAACCCAAAAAAACCCAAATCAAAAACATCTACGATTTCACAACTTGAGTTTCACCTCCTGAATTCAAATGCTTCTTGGCAGCATGCAAATAGCTATGCAAAATTCTAGCATAATCAAGTCCACTCCTGGATTTCTGGGAGTCCAATACCTTGTTAGCCTGATGACAATGCTTCCATGATCAAAGACCTACTTAGCTCACCTTCTAGCCCTGTTTTAACACTATGCCTTGAGTGTAAAGCAGCAAAGCTCAAGACAAACATTCTCAAGCTCCAAGTTAAACGAGTCTTGAGTGCTCTCACCTCCAAGTTTTGCTTTCCGTATTCTTCTATGGCTCTTTCTTCAGCTAACCCACAGCTGCCATACTCTAAAGGAGTAAACACTGTTGTTGGTACATTGATATAGTCACACTGTAAGTAAAAAGAAAAATTTTATTTAGACTATGCAAGTTATATGTAGTATATAACAGGAAAAGTTGTATTAGCACTTTTTTTCTTTTACAAAAACATTTGCAGTTCCCACGGTCAAGTGGACAAATCAACTCATGTTTTATTGCAATTTTGAGGCAAAAAGCATAGAAATAAGTTGAATTCTTATAGCTTTACCTTTGTGGAACTGCCACCATAAAGCCTGCGGGCAAGCAGTTTCCCTGCTTGAATGGCAACTGGTGTGAGTTCAAGCTTTCCATCCAATATATCTCCAATAGCATAAACGTAAGGCACATTAGTTTGTTCTTCATCATTTACAGGTATCTTCCCATTCCTTTAAAGTAAACAGAGAAGAGAATAGAGTTCAGTATCATAACCTTCTTCAGAGCTCAGCAAAACACAGAGGGGAGAAGTCCTGCTACAAAGGTATTACTCTAATAACTGACCATATTTTATTAAACACGCTTATGCCTTTTTTACTTCAACTGCAAACTCTTCACAGCATCAATTATCTCTGACTCTGACATATGGCTGCAGTCAGTATTCAGTGGGACAGTTCTGACCTGAGCAACAGTGTGTGTCTGATGACAGTGAAGTTACTCTGATATCTTTGGACTTATGATCTTTTACTTGATTATTATACAGCTTGTAAAGTACGTTTTCCCCTATGGGGGAAAAAGAGCTGCAATATTATTCACATGTTTAAGTTGGCTTAGTAAGGTGTTAGCTGCTGTAACCTGATCTTATTTTTTCTTTGTATTGAACAACATAATCCTATCTCTTCCTTTGCACCACTTTTGCACAGACACCAGGGAAAAAACAAGAAAAAGAGCTGAATATGTAGGAAGCAAGTAGTTTGCTGCCTCTTTAGATCCCTAGATTAACTCATCACACAAGCTGAACATAACATTTAATTTAACAGAATATTAAACTGTCATTTCTAAGTAAATTAAACAAATATATTAAATCTGTTCCTTAAGCACAGTGGCCAACAAGTAGGTATTACCTCATTCAGAATAGTTCTTTTATGAAATATTTATTAAAGAAATTAGGTTAATGGACAACTGTACTCAAATCCAGGAAAGAATGTTTTTAAGGTTCATATAATTGTCAGGGATTAGAATGAGGATTTGAAAAAAAAAAGCATCATTAGGTATTGTTGAAGAGGTAAAACAAATCATCGCATCCAGTGGTTTAAAGGAGTTGAGCAATACTCACTTCTCATTGATTTTGACACCAATTGTCTCTAAACCAATATTTCTGGTACATGCATCACGACCAATGGCTATCAAAACCTAAAAAACCCAAAATTAAATACAATAATTTTATGCAAGAAAAGCATATCAGTGTAACACTTTGTTAATGTTTTGCTGTTTGCACATGGAGGAGCTTGAACTGTTATTTCTAAAAAAATAAAAAAGTAAAGCATAATTGAAGTGACTGTTCAAAAAATTTTTTGAGAGCCACAAACAGTTCAGGCTCCTCCATGTGCAAACAGCAAAACATTAACATCAGAACAAAAACAGAAGCAACAACACTGTTCACGTGAATTAAATTCCAGGCACAAAGTTTCACCCATTCTGCTGACAGCACTCAACTGAAGATTAATATTGAGATTTTTCATGTATTTTTTTTAAACCAGTAATTTATGTGAACAATTTTTCAAGCAAGACTTCCCTTTACTCTTTTCCTGAACAGCTTTTGAAGTATTAAAATACATTTTCATGTACTGATATGGCCAGTTATTTAAAATCCAGAAATAACTTACAGTGTTGTATTCTTCTTCAAAGATTTCTGGTCCCTCAGTAGACCTTGCTGTCACTTTCAGTCTTCCAGGCATGCCTTCCTCCAGCTGTTCAACCTGTATAAATATTTGTAAGCTTGGAATAACCTTACACAGCAGAGCTCACTTACATTGTAACTTCAAACCTTGACCTACTAATGTATCATTCAGCAGCAAAAAAAAGCTTAATCTCATAAAATATTTATTCGTGTGCAGAGCCAAAGCTTTCCCAGACAGCATGCATTCTATGTGTGCTGTTTAAAGTAATTTTTGTGTTGAGAGAAGAAACATAAAGAAAGCACTTGCCTGAACAGGTACAAACTTCCTGATGAACTTTATGCCGTGTGTTTCCATGTGAGCACCTACTTTTTCTGCCATTTCTTGGTCGAAGCCCCGAAGGAGTATGGAACGCACCATCACTGTGACATCTAGACCTAGACCAGCAAGAAATCCCGCACACTCTAGAGCCACATAGGAAGCACCCACAACTAGAGTTTTGCCAGGGCAGTAAGGCAGAGAGAAGAGGTCATCACTAAAAAGAAAAGAAGTGTAAGTTACAAGGTTCTTTCAACACGGACTTGTTTGTCTTTACAAACACTACAGCAGACAAAGTTCAGCCTATTATGCCTTTGCATCTCACCTTGTAATACAGTATTCTTTATCTCCAGGGATGCCCAGATATCTAGGCCTTTCTCCTGTTGCCAGGACAAAAGTCTCTGCTGTGTGATAGGTTACTTGTCCTTTTCTATTAGTTGCCTGTTTATATAGACACAGTTAAGGAAGTCTTTATCATAGGAACAGGTTTCAAGATAAAATTTAAAAAATTATGTAATCCTCCCCTCAAATATTGTGGATATGTTTAAGAATCAAGAATAAGCAGTTTCACACAAGAACTAATGCATTTAGGGAAGTCATACAGGTCATGTTCAAGTTATAAAAAGCCACAACAAATTAAGACCTCCCTGCCCCCCACTTCCAATAAAAGGCCAACACAATGTTAGTGACAGAATAACATCAGTTAGTTCCTAGGCTAATGTAGAAATTAAAAAAAAAAAAAAGTATCTGGTTACATGATTTCAGAGGGCTTAACACTGAAACTTAAATGAATTAGAACTAATTTGACCTCTAGAGGCCCTTGGTCTTGGGAAATTTCATCTTGCCAATGCATCTCTCAAAACCTGACCTTCATTCTTGCTCTTTAGTTATTTACCAACAGATGAAGGGAGACCTCCTCCCTACCAAGTCATCAGGTAATTCAAGTTGGAAAGGAGCTCAGGAGGTCATCTAGTCCAACCTCTTGCTGAAAGTCTTTCTGTTCTACTTCCTTATAGACTAAGGACACTTAAGTACCTGAACACTAGAACAGCTAGTAGATGATGTAATTTGTCTTTTCAGTGCTAGTCTCTCATTTTGAAAAACATGTAGTTCAGCCTTCATAAATTCATATTGAAGACAGACAATTACACCCACTGAACCAGTTGTCTTCAATATGCAGTTCTTAAGTTAACCTTGCTACAATGACTACTTACAGCAAGATTGCCAGCACATGTTTTGTCTTGCAAAACTGAGAGTTTAATTCCTATGCTGATACAGCATAGGGTTCTAGCAGTACTGTTATGCAAGTGCTTAATCCAAATTTAATTTCAATAGTTTTTATGTTTTAATACGAAGATTTTTTGAAAGTGGCAAAACAGTACAGCTAAAGCTTTTCTTCTTCCCCCCAACCCCCAGGCTGCTGACCTCAGTCACAAAGTTACCAACTGAGACCACCTTACTCTATTCATACAAGACCTAAGTTTACAGATATCCACATTACTCTTATATAACAGTTACTAGGTTTGCAAACACTGTGGCATGTACAGAAGTACAATAATAATTTGAATCAATAACTTATTTCACAAATGAGTGTTTAAGTTGGCAATGTCTGGATGAAGTCTCTTCCTTGCTGGATTTTAAAAGGCAGTTTTAGAGCATGAGTTCTCTCTCCCAACTAAATGTTTTAAATACAGTTAATACCTTAATTTTGTGCGGTTCAATGAATTCTCCATAAGAATTGAGGTATGTCACAGACTTCTCTCTTAAGGACACTCGATAGCCCCAGTTTAAAGAACCAATGTAGTTTTGAATTGCTTCTACCATAATCTCCCAGTTGTGTTTAACTGAAACAAGACATCAATTTCATATTTAAAGAAATCAAAGTGCAATGAACCCTTGAAGAAAAACTTAAATCTTATTTATTGTACATCATGCTAAGAAAACTTCATTATCATCAGTAATGGGGATACACATTAGACTTGTTCTACTATGTTAATATTTACCTGACTTGTTAAATCTGAAATAAGCTCATTCTAGAAGTTCTCATTTAAATCAGACAATATAGGGAAGAAAAGACAATTTGCTTTCAATCCTAATGGTTTCTATGACTCAAGAAGGAGGATGCCTTCTGATTCACTTAAAAACTACTGAACTCTGCCTCTAGTTTACCAAGTCCAAAGTACAAGAATGATCTTAAGCTCAGAGTCTCATCTGTACACTGTCTTGGTCTGTCCTCTGTGTTCTTACTAACCTTGTTCTTCATACTGCCACCCATATTTCCTTGAATCTTGGAGTGCCTGACCCAGAAGTGCTGCTTGATGCATTAGCTTCTTAGGAATGCAACCTACATTTACACATGTGCCACCAAGTCCTAAGATGGAAAAAACAATGTTATTACCTGCATGAACAGGATATTTATGCTTTTCCTGTCACATGCTTTGCATAATCACCTATATATCAGTTGGTGATGTTTTCCTATAGCCATACAAGTTAAGATGAAATTTCTCTTGTAAGAGACATTTTAAAAGCCAAGGAACACAAGTTTGCATTCAATTTAAGAGGTTACTTAACTCATTGAACCAAGAAGGGTACAGTGTGTTGTCTTAAACACAGCATCAGGATACTTACTCCAGAGTGCTTCAGATTTTAGTCAGATTGGCAGGTAAGCAAGGCAAAAAAACACAAGTTCCTAGACTTTAGTATCACCTATTATGTGGAATTTGAAATATGTATTTGTTTGAAATCTTAGCTATGAAAGCACATTCATACCACCACTTAATAAAACTTGACCAATGAAGTTCCATACTCATTCTCAACTGCCAATAGCACTAATAAGGTCAGACAGCAACTGTCTCTAATTAGGGAAAGGTGAGGCATGCATAGCCATATAGTCACACTGTTCTAGAGATAGCCTAGATCAGTTGTCCACAAAATCGAACTAGATGAACTAAAATGCAACATGAGATATCCAAACATGAGAATGTGAACACGCGCACACACAATATCCAGATACGATCCGAAAGTCAACAGCACTAGAACAACATTTGACAAAGAACCGAGAGTTAGCAATGCACAGAACGGGAATAACTGTCCAGAAAAACAGGCATGCCAGGAAAACAACTCCTTTGTTATCTGTGTTCAGAATTACAGGAATTCAGCCACAATTTCTAAGATTAGAAACCAAAATATCTAACAACTCAGTATGTATCACTGGCACTCAAGCATCATAAAATACAAGTTAACAGAAACTTACCCCATGACGTTCCAAGAGGCGTCGGAACAACATAATCTAAAACCATTACTTTCTTTCCCAAGGCAGCAGCTTCCTATAAAAGACAGAGACAAGTCAGCATTACTGAACTTTTGCCTGACCAGGAAAGCCTGTCCACTCATTTATTGTCATAATATACTTGGCACTAAGAGAAGGCTCTTGCTAGTTAGTCTCATTTCGATATATGGCTCTTCCAACTCCTTCACTAGACAAAAATTCAAATCCCTGAAAAACTGTTACTTTCTTCCAAAATTTAAATGGGTGCTTATGTTCAATGCTGCATCAGTATCATCCTACACTATCAAAAGCCATGATCTGAAGAGGGTACTAGATAGGCTTATCAGCCTATGATCCTCTTCTACCACACCCGAAGAAATATTTATGCTGTTAGCTCTCCTTTTCTCTCAGGAGGGAAGGACTGACTTGGCATATTCATGAATGAAAAAAAAGTGATGTTAATAAACTGGACATAGTTCCATGGAGAACCACCAAGATTCTCAGGGGGCTGGATCACATGCCCTATGAGAAGGGTGAGGGAACTTGACTCATTCAGCCTGGATTTGGAGGGGACCAAACAGCAACTGTCCAATACCTATGAGGAGGTCATTAATACAGCTGCACCAGGCTCTTCAAACTAGTGAGCAGTGGAGGGACAAATGACAATGGCCACAAGTTGAAACAAGAGAGTTTCAGCTGTAATAAGGAACTTTCACACCATGAGGACACTCAAGCAGTGAAGCATGAAAGGCTGTGCCATCTCCACCCCTGGCTATCTTCAAGACCCAAATGGATGAGGCCCTGCATAATCTTGTTTGACCTCACAGTTGACCCTGCTTGGAACAGGAGCTTAGACTAGACATCCTCCTAAAGTCCATTCCAACCTGAATAATCCTATGATACTCTATCCAAGGAATTACCAGGCACTTGATTGAAGCTACCACCCATTGTTTGATCTTCCAAAGGCTTGGATCAAATCTTTAAGTGCCTCAAATCTGCTTAAGAACTCCTGCACACTTACTGCAGTCCTGGCTTAAACAAGGTTTAGAATTACCCAGCTGCCACATATGCTGTGAATAGCTGCTCTCTCCCACTCTGAACGCTTTGGTAATTGTCACCAAGTTTATAACTGATGTCCCAGAAGGCAACGTGAGGAAAGATCTGGAGCATTCTGAAAATGCCCAGTTGGCCAACTGAATTCAGTTGTCACCTTTGCTGCCTGCCTTATATTTACCTAGTCAAAGTAGCATGCTTAACTGTATTGCTGTACAGCAATCATCAAGGCTGTCAAGAATAACTTCACCATCCACAAAACAAACTGACAGTTAGGATACCTGGATGAGCGGTAGGAAGTGTGTGTTCAAATCCCTCAGGTAGAAGAGAAAACTGAATCCACACTTCGGGTCCTGAGGCACTCTGAACAACAACTAATTCATAATAGAGGTTTGTGCACCCCTCACACATTTCTGAAAAAGCAGCTAGAAAGAGAACTAAAGAGTGAAGCAGTTCCTTGAGAGAACAGCTGAAAGCACTTCATTTTAGATGACTGGCAACCCTGAATCCTAAACTATCAAAATTACTTCAACAGTAGCCTTTAAGTTTTCCAGATTAGTGTTTGGAAGTGTTAAAGTGCCCGTGTACTACAAATAAGGAGAAGATGTTTGAAAAACTTTTGATTCCACCCTCAGCCAGGAACCTAAAACCTATTATTAGGATCAAGGCCTAACTAGGCATTGGCTAGAAACTAGTCCACAGAGACCATGATCTCCTGAGTGAGCACATTACTAGACCACTACTGATTCATTAACAAGTTGAACAATAATAATCATCAAAATATAGACTGTTTCATATTATTGCTATTAATAGAGACTAACTTTTGAAGAAGTGTCATATACAACCTGTTCCTTAATGCAATTTTCACATCATACCTTGGAACACGCAAGTCCACCTGAGCCACCACCAATAATAATGAGGTCATAATCATAGGGTTCTGCATATTTGCTATCCCCAAGAAGTTTCTGCAGTGAACCATCATGATAAGCCTGGGGTGGGGGGGAAGAAAAAAAAAAAAATCAAATGCCACACACATTTCTGAGCAAACACAAACTGAATAATGTTGCCTTCTCTGACCTAGATCACCCAGTCTAATACATCACACAAAATTTAGTTATGATTAAACAGCAAATTCCCTCAGTAGTCTTGTCTACTTCCAGCTGATTTTTAAAGAAAAGTTACCTGGTAAGTTGAATCACAGCCCCCTATGTGAGTTCCATTCACAAATACATTAGGCACTGTCCTCTGATTAGTTAGCTCTGCTAACACTTGCTGAATACTGGGTCCATCAGCTAAGAAAAAGAGAAACAGGTACATTATAGAACCATGTTCAAGAAATGAGCTTTTAAAAAAACCTGAAGTATTACAGGCTTGGACTGCAATATACTGTAGGCCTACCAAGAAAACAATTCTATTATAAGCGTCACATTTGTAGACTTCCTGAACATAATTAAGTCTTCAGAAATTACTTCTCAAAAAACCATGCTTAAATACCAAGGATAAATTGGTGTTTCAAGCCATAATTCTACAGAATGGAGTAAAGTTGAAGGAATAGAGTTTGGTCCCTGAATTTCCTGGATTCTTAAAGTCTCTTCCTGACAGTGTCACACTTGGTACTACACGAAAATTCTTTTCCAGATATCACAGAAGATCATACAGACAGCTTTTCTTCCATAAGAATTGCCTGGTTTTGGAGTATGTTCTGCATAAGTGCACCTAGTTTTGCCCAACAGCTTTGTATTATGAGAATATAGGGATGGGAAGAATGAATATACTCTTCTAATTACCCTAAAGCTACCTTCAGACTTTTTCTACCCAGACTGTCGTAAACCTTCCAGTTTTAAGGTTGTCATTGCCTGACCTGACCTGTCATGTGAATCATCAGCACCTACACACAGGCTCAATTTGGATCTCTGCAGTTTTCCAGCAGTAAATGTGGGAATGAGAATTTATAGTAATCACTGACTAAAATCTTTTTACTTTAAGACCATATCTATTTAGTATCAGTAATCAGAGCAATTGCAAGGGAGATACATTATTAATTAGGAGTAATTCCAGAGAAATTAAGACTGTGCATTGTACTTTGCGTATCTTGGGCTGTAATTGGTTCACAGTATCACAACTTTAATAAAAAGTAAAATTAAGTAAGAAGAGATGCTATGGATCAATAAATAAGTACATTTTTTCCAAGCACTGCTTCAGCAAAAACACTTCAAAAAAGCATTAGAACTTTAAAAAAAAAAACAAAAAAGGGAAACCAAGTTTTGTACAGAAAACACTGATATGCACAATCAATAGCTTATCAAGAGTACAATTAAGAGTTTACCAAGAATAATGTTAGAAACTACTTTTCTTAAAACTACATTAAAAACTACATGCATTATGGACATATATGCATAAGGCACTACACATACTAAAAACTAAAGCAGCTTGGGCTTTAAAAAAAAAAACCACCCTCAAACCAGCAGCAACCAAGGTTCTGGAATTTACCCTTCCTTCCAATGACTCAGCAACTTTTCCTAGGAAGGTCACCCATATAACAAGTCAAACATTAACAGTTCATCTAAAGCCACAAAAGAACCTGAGGTAGGAGAAAAATACCACAGGCTTTTCCCGAAAAGACAGAACTCCTCAGAGAGAAATCACATCTCACATCTTCTATCAGTTGATGATTTGTACAGAGTCAAAGCCTTCAGTTATACTGAAACCATATCCTGTATTAAAATATACATTGAAGCCTAATTGATTTTATCTCTGAATATATTAAGATCAATTTCAATCATTTTATATATCCTCCAATTAGTACAAGACAGGTTAGAGTCATGCACAGCCACCCAGTTTTAGTTACAATAAGCAGCATGTGATAGATTTTCTTTCTTCTACTTACCAGTTACATCAAGTTCCAAAGCGTAGTACTCCACACGCATAGAGCGGAAGAGTTCTTTCACCTACAACAGAAACAATACCAGTGCAAAACTTTCACAAGGTCAGGGTAAAACTTGATTTTTGGACATACAGAGGTAACTTAAGTCTCAGTTATGCTTTGAGGGCCTAGGTCTACACGCCTTTGGTAAAGTTTGGCACTACTACTATGTTTTGCATGTTCCTCAGTTAAAGCCAGGCTACTTAACAGCATTCAGAATAAGCATCCTACATCACAACACTTCCAAGTTTCATTACCTTAAGAAAAAGTTTCTATATACAATTTGCTTAGCTGCAGACTTCTCCATCCCTGACAGACACCAAAAGCCATGAGAATAACTGCCATATGGAAAAACATCAAGACAAGAGATAAAGTAGCAGCCAGATTCCTTGATAGTACTAAAGAAAGAAAGAAAAACTGAGTAGAGAATAACATGCAAAACAAAACACTGCCAAATAAATGCAAAAAAGAAAAAAGCATCATAAAAAGCTGCAGAAAGGGTAATACTCTCCAAGTGTACTCAGCACTGGGACAGCTCATGCCTACCAGCCCTGCGTTCACTTTTGCTTGCTGTACTTCACAAACATTTTAGAACAAGCAGAGAAAAACCTACTGTAAGGAGTCAATGCACTGGGTTTAACATACAGAAAAGATGGAGAAAAAATAACTGTGTCTAAATAAATTATTGACAATCTCAGGAAGAGAAGTGGTGGTGAGAACTAATGGTCTTGACCCACATCAAGAGATTTGAGATTAGACTTCCAGGAAAACTTTTCCTAATAGCAAGACATTGGAACATACATAGTGTCTAGGTAGATGACAATCTTCATCAGTGAGTGGCTTCAAAGTACATTTCAAAAGTGTTTCTAACTACCACTTCTCCTACCATAAGCTAGGGGACAAGACTAGATGATCTCATTTTTTTTTTCCAGCTGAGTTTTGGTTTGCTGTTTAACAGCATCTGTCTTAACCTCAGGAATCAGGCAGGAGTGGTTCTAACTTGTTTGCTATTGTTTTACTAAATCAGTCATCTCGCTTGTGAAATACTGAGACAGTTAATACCAGAATGTAACAGTTACATTTTTTTAATCTTTTAAATTCCTATTCTTCTCCATTAACCAGGAGAAGCATTCTAAAGATGCCCGGTCATTAAAAGGCTACTTTTCTCCTGCATTGCCACAAATAAACTCGGATACAGTATCACTGGAACATGTCCCAGAAACATGTTTCATGCATCCAGAAGTCAAGAATAAATTAAAACGGGGTGGGGGAGAGAAAAAAAAAAAGAAAAAGAGAGAGAACTCTATATACAAGCCTAGTCTTTAAAAAACAAAACCAAAAACAAACCAAAAACCAACCCAACCATCCTAATGACAACTCAGTGGAGATTCTCCCCAGCCTAGACAGAGTTCTGGGTGTTTTTCTAACATCAGCTCTGGACAGAGAGTGTATCATTACCAGATTCAAATCAAACAGCATTTCAGAACTGAGTTTTTTTCTTATGGTAACACCTATTTGTAAAACTGGCAGTAATGAAATTGTGAACAGACCTTCCAGTTGGACAACAACATACCTCACAACACAGGAGGCAGTATTACTTCTGGCAGTATCTACTCCTTTGAAATACATTTTGCAGACTTACTGTAAATAGCTATTGTAAAGCAATGGGTAAAATATCTGCTTTTAATCACAACTGTCTTGATGTGAAAACAGCTCAAGCAAGAAGCACTAAATATCTGTGTGATGGATCCACTTGCCAGCATGGAATCTGAACAATGAAGCACACCAGGTTGCTGCCAATTCAGAAGAAAGCTTTTACAACCAGCTTTCTGAATAACCTCAAATTTATTGACAGCACTTTACTAAGAGTAAGTTGAGTCACATCTAATAAGCTTAAAGATGTCAAATACATGATGAGTAAGATGTTTTTAACATTGCTGTGATCCGTGCTGCTACTATGTCAAAGTCTGAGTATTCCAGTGCTTTCTACTGGAGTTTCAGCTTTTTGCAGAAAATATAAAGCTTTTGCATTCTGTACCAACTACGTGGCAAGTTTCTTACCACATCATGGATCAGTTGTACAAAAATAAGCTCTGCTTGTATAACTGATTATATTAGGTCTATAATTTTAGAACAATGTAAGTTGCAAGGGACCTTTGGAGGCCATCTGATCCAACTCCCTGCTCAAAGCAGAGCCAAATGTGACCTTTGATCAAGTTGCTCAGACACTGTCCGCTCCAGTTCTGAACATCTACAAGGATGGAGGTACCATAACATCTTTAGGCTGTTCCAATGTTTGACCACTCTCACTGTCAAGAATTTCCATTTTACCTCATTGGAGTATCTCTTGTTGCAACTTTTATTTAATAGTCCTTGTCCTTCCACTCTGCAACTCTGAGAACAGAGTCTGGTTGTCTTCCCACTTGATAGCTGCAGACAGCAACTAAAATCTCTCCTCAGCCTTCACAAGGCTGAACAACCTGACCTCCTTCACAGATCCTGTGCTCCAGTCCTCTAACTGTCTAGGTGGCCCTACAAACTTTTGTCCTAAACTCACCATTACCTTCAGGCTTGCTTACTGGAATGACTATGGCTATGGACTGAACGAGGGGGAAACAGCAGTCCAACTGTTCCAGACCTCACATTCTGCAACTGCTGTTACAAAGCCCAAGCTGAATGCCATGTAAGATCTAAAAAGCAAAGCTTAAAGGGATTGCTAGTATGAAGTGGTAAGCTAAGAATCTGGAGCTAAGTCACAAAATTAGCTACTTGGCTGCTGTTCCAGTTTGTAGCAAAGCAGCAGAGTAACAGGCAAGTTTTCATTAGTGTTTTTTTTTTTTTTGTTAGTAGAACAAGAAAGGATTGCACTGAAGAAAGGGCAGATTTAAGACAATGCATTTAGGTAACCTTTATTCTCTACTGAAGATATGGAGTAGAAGAAAAAAAATCAGACAAGTGTCAGCATCCTAATTAGGGGAAGCTATTGCACTTTATACTTATGAATAGATCATGCTTGTGTTGTGCTAATGAAACAAAAAGAAAAGTAACAAGTATATGATCAGAGTTATGACATCTTCAATACAGGCAAGAGATAATAGATTATTTCAGTTTCGAAAAGAAAATGATTAGGAGTAGAAAGATAACATACACTAATCATGAGTAATATCTAGATAAGGTGAACAGGAAATGATATCTGAGAAACACTCACTGGTACAAACAGCAATTGAATCCACCAGAAAACTATTTTGAAATTAAGAGGAAGTAAACCTCCATACAATACATAAACCAGAGAACTTGCTGCCACCTGGCATTGTATTAGGCTAAATGATGGAAGAAAGATCTACTGAAAACTTAATAAAACTAATACAAACCCAGGTCAAGAAATTCCTGAGCCACACACTGCTGGGAACTTCAGCAGCATACTGGGAAATTTCCTTCCTTATACCCCAATGCTAAAAATGTAATTTCTCCAACAAGTGTCTGGGATGCATGGTCACCGATACATTTACTTATCTTCCCTTCTGACCAACACAATAGCCTCGTTTACCTACTAAACCCTTCCAGGTTTCTCAAAGAGAGACACTAGAAAAATTTCCAGAGATTACTAAGCAGTAGATAATTTCTCTGAAACTGAAAAATTGGTGTAACTCTTTAGAAAACTCTTCCTGAAAATGCTTTCTGTCACTAGGGTAGCAAAGCATATTTGAAATAAGCTTCATACAGTAAAGTTCAGTAATAATGGTATGCCCTATATCTGCTGTTTCACATATCAGCTAACATTCTATAATAGCTACAGCTGAATTGGCCAGAACCCCCTGTGGACACAGAACGTAATTGGTAATAGCATAACATATAGCTAGAATAACCAGCAACTTCTATACAACCCCAGCTGTTGCTCTTAAAAATAATTTCAACATATGACAGTGTTCAGACTTGACAATTTTTCATGCTAAAAAACTATGTGTTCTTTATGCATTTCTATTTTACTTTACATTAATCTTTTCAGGGTGGGAAGAAAGTAAAGAACAGTCAAGATGAGTTATGACAAGGAAGTCATTCTACCACCACCCTCTCCACTACTCCCTTGCTACAGCAATTGAACAATAAATTGCATTTGCAGAAAAAGAACTGCACAATTGCCTAGTCATACTACTAGCTAAACTGAACAGAACTAACTACTTAATTTAGATAATTTATTTGCAGTGCTTTCTGAAGAAAAGCACAATCTTAATTTTCTTCCAGCATGGTTACATCATTTTGAAATAAAGAATTCTTCCCACTCCTCAAATTAGGTCCTTTTAGAGCATGAGTGTTCTCTGCACTAGTGCTAAACGTCATCAGTTTTTCAATTAATCCTACACCAAAAGCACATTGCTAACAACTCCCACAGTAAAAGACGGACACAGTGAACACTATTCATATCTGTCTGTCTTTAAGAACTCAAAACTATGTGATTACAGGCTAAGTACCCAAGCTGTAACTACACTTTCAAATTATATCCACTTCATTAATTCTACAGACTCGATCAGCTATAGCAGAAGTGCTGCATTACCCATTGCTCTCCCATTCCTTTCACTATTTTGTAAGTCTTCGGTGGGAGGGGTTGCTAATACTCATACTACTGCAGACAATTCTCTGTTCTAATCACTTGATATCTAATGTGTGGCTTCCTTCTCTCATAAGCTTCCTTCTTTAAATTGTTCCTCTGCAATATATACCTCTTCTACATGTTTTCTTCATTAAATCATCTTTCTCTTCTGTTCCAAACAGGAAAGTAAGCCAAGGAAATCTGCCTACCAGAGCAACCAGCTCTTCCTCCCATATCTCCCAAGTTTATCACCTGTTAATTCACAAAGATTTATACAGAGCCTTTCAACTCTCCCTCCTAGAAAGGGCCATGAGAGAGGACCCTCCTACTCACGATATTCATTCTTCCCCTTTCCAAGACAATAGAGATAATATTCCTCATATCTGATTGTTTTCCTGAAGCAAGTAACCCTGCCTAATGGAGAAGCTCTGAACAAATGCAGGAAAGAACATTAATCTGGAATTCAATAACTGGACTACAATCAAGTCTATTTTTTCCCCTTAAGCTCCTTGCATTAGCCTAGACCCATTGCAATACCAGAAAACAGATGAAGGAAAAGGTTGCAAGGTTTAAAAAGTTACTGTGCCTTTGTATGCTCTCAAAAACACTGGACTGAGTGCCATGCATATCATCACTTGAGCTATCACAATCACTAAAAGCACACAAAGCAATATAGGAAGGCACAACTAGGTATTTCTCAATGGACAGCACTGAAGCCCTCAACAAAAGGATTTCTCCTCAACAGAAGATAACTTTTTTGTCAACCAGACTAGACTTGAGCAAGACTCCAATGCTCCATTTGCTAAAACTTCCATTGATTAAGTTGATAAGCAAGAAAATATTTGAACGATTTGAGCTGCATACCACACTATACTATCTTTCTGCCAAAACATTCTTGGAGAGAAGGCATTAGTTTTGTCTATCCTCTCATACACAGAGGTTTCCTTTCCCAAAACCTCAATTAAGCTGCAAGTGAGATAGGATATATTCATTTCAGTTTTCTACAATAGGGTCATAGTATCTCCTCCCTCACAAGAGCTACTGGAATTAAACCTAACCTACACGTGGGAGTGCAGCTTCTGAGTGTTTCCCTGGTTATCAATTACACTGAGGAACACTGAGACTCAGTCCCACAGTTCCAATGAAGTTTTTCCACCATAGCCACATCAAACATGGCATTATAAGGTTTAACTAACATTTCATAACATGCTTTTTGCAAACATCCAAGAATCACAATGCCTACAAACACCCAGATTCCATGTGGGCTACCACTATAGTGTGTGTGTGTGTATCATAAAATTCTAATGACAATCCTGTTTTTCTTTAATGACTCTGGGTCACTAGTTACAGCTACCTTGTGATATTGACACAAAACCAGGGCTAGACAGATATATTTCTCTAAATACCACAATAACTTTTTTGGGTTTTTTCTAAGCACACATTATGGCTAGCATTTAGAACTGACACTCGTGCTGTAGAATCAACTTTCTCCCTCAAGTTTCAAAAGCAGCCGAAACTTAGCTTACCCCTCCCCAGGGATGCAACCTTGTCTAAGCTGAACCCCAATGCCGTGCTCAAACTTTCAGTAAGAAAACAACGCAACCAGCACCCTGACCTTCAAGTAACAGATACAAAAGCTGCTTAGCTGAGGAACAAGCACATAGTGCGTAACTTCCCACGCATTTCTCTACCACTTCACTAACGTGGCAAAGGGAAAGAACTACCAAGGATGCCAGTTACGAACTTTACCTCGTTTCAAGCCCAACAATGGGGTTTCCAAGGGGTGGCACCTGGTGCTTAGGCGGGCTGCCGGCCGTGCGACCGGGCCCCTCCAGGCAGATGCCCCTCGCCTCGCACGGGGGCCTCGCCAGGCCCGCCTCCTCCTCACGGCGAGACCCCTCCCGCCCGGCGCTCGCCAGGAGGGCGAGAGGAGGAACACGGCTCCCGGAGACCCCGTTCCAGCGGCCGCCGGCCGGGGGCGGGGGCCCGCAGGGGAGCGCGCCGAGGCGACCGCCACCACCTCACCTTATTGCAGTAGGGGCAATAGCTCTTGCTGAAGATCATGACGCGGTGGGAGGCGATGAGGGTCCGCACGCGGAGCTTCAGGCCGTCCCAGTCCGGGAGCGAGGTCTGGCCCGGCGGCGGCATGGCGCGGAGCGAACGGTACAAACACCCGCCGCGCGCGCACCCGACCCACGGAACAGCGGCAGCGCGCGCCCGACGCCCGCACTGACCCTCAACCTCACCCCGCCCCTTCCGGAGCCGGGCCGACCCATCCTTAGGGAAGGGGGAGGAATATGCCAAAGAGAGATTCCTGCTCCTTCTTTCCGCCACACGCGCTATGACGCATTGTAAAATAATAAAAATAGCCTTTTATTATGGGTAGAAGCGCTACTATTTACCTAAAGGTGATGTATATAGGCACGAAATTGCAGTTTTTTAAGCCACCCCTCCCCTCCGAGAGGAGGTGTGGATTAACCCTAGGGAGGGAGGCGGAGAGAGCATGCGCAGGGGGCGCGGCGCGGACTGGCGGCGGGAGGCGCCTGGTGGCTTGGGTTCCTCATGGCGCCGTCCCTTCCCTGGCTGCCCCCAGCCACCGCGATCACGCGGCGCCTTCAGAGGCTGGGGGGAGGGGGAGAGGAGGCAAAATGTTCCGCCGGGGAGCGACGGGAAGGGACAGACGGGAACCGGGGCTGGCTCAGGCTCAGGGGTCACCGGCCTTTCCCCGCCTCCCGCCCTCCCCTCACGTACCGGCCGACCCCGAGGTGGCAGTGATCCCGGCGTGGAACAAATGCCCGGTTTCGTCCCGCCCTCGGTGCCCAATAAATTAGGACGAAGTCTAGAGGGAAGCAGTCTTACAGGGGATAACAGCTTTTCCCCATTCGCCTTCACCTGCTGCTTGGGTCTCTTAAGGACAAGGAGGAGAATAGGGGTACAGGTGGAGCTTCTACAATAAAATGGATTGTGGCTTGAGAACACGTTAGCCAAAACAGCAGAAAGAAACTCCCTTTCTTTCAGATTACACGGTTGAAGAGGATGCTGAAGCATCTGGTACTACTTATCATTACACAGATCTCTGATCAGATTAATTATTCTCTTCCCAAGAATCACAGAGGTGGAGGGGGATGTCCTGGCCTAACAGTGGAAAGAGCCTGGAAGCCTGGATCAGGGCATAGAGCTGGAGGAATCCTGTCTGGTTATTCCCCTGCTTTGGTGCATTTTTGGCTGGGGAATGGCAGGCAGCATGCTGGTGTCCCAAGAGGCTGGTCATCTCCCTGCAGAGCAAGCCAGTGTTTACCAGTTGCAGCAACAGCTTTCTGTAAACAATCATAAAGGGTTGCCCTGGTTTAATATCTAAGAACTTTGCTACTCTTGCTAAAACAAACCCTGCAAGATCCTGAGTGACAGGAATTATTTTCCATAGGTGAGGAAAGCACAGAGACAGGGCGATCTAGTGAGGTTCAATACAAAGTTTTTAATGAAGCAGGTAATAGAAGTCCAGTGCTCCCTCCACGCCTGCCACAGACCAGCCCCACAGCTATTTACTAATGCTAAAAATAATAATTTAAAAGCTGTAATGCCACCAGTGATGAAAATAGGCCTGGTGGGAGACAACTGAATTAATTCCTTTTTGATCACATATATCTGCAGTGTTCACTGACCAGTAAATTTGAAAAAATGTATATCATATTTATTTAGATGTTGGCCATGAAAGAGTTCTGGACTCTTTCATGGTGTGTTTCTATACTCCCCACAGAGAAAACCAAATCTAAGTTTTGCAGCCTTTTATTTCAGTATCAGCACATGGGAATGCACATATGGTATCTGCAGCTACTAAGGTTTGACGTAACATGCAGGGGCCAGACGTATGCACTGGGTTTTGTTCATAGTCCATCCAAAACTGCTTGTTTCGTTCCTAGCTTTGGCTAATTGTTCTCCCTCCTTCTCAGACTCCTTTTACCTGATGAGAAACATCATTACTGTTTGTATTCTTACAGGAACTAATATCACAAGCTCAAGGGTTTGTGTCACTGAAGGTTGGTGGGGTTTCGTATTGAACTTGGCATCCGTCAGCTCCAGGAACGTCAGAGAATGTAATAAATATTCAAAATAATTTTTTTCTGTTGAAACACTCAACACTGATGGCAATGTGCCAGGTCCCATAAGGAATAAATATCCAAGCAAATTATGTCACTTTAGGGTTTTTTCCCCCTTCTGTGCTCTCTCTGCTGTTGGTTATTATTATCACTGTTAGATTAGATAGAGCAAGAATGCAGTAATGGTTTTAAACTAAAGGAGGGTAGATTCAGACTGGATATAAGGAATACATTTTTTTACAATGAGGGTTGTGAAACACCGGAACAGGTTGCCTGGAGAAGTGGTCAATGCCCCATCCCTGGAAACGTTCAAGGTCAGGTTGGATGGGGCTCTGAGCAACCTGACCTAGTTGAAGATGTACCTGCTCACTGTATTGGGGTTGGACTAGGTGGCCTTTAAAAGTCCCTTCCAACCCAAACCCTTTTATGATTCTGTGATTCTGAGAAGAATGGATGAGGACAATGTCAACTCGGAACACAAATGGGTGATCTGGAAGCACTGTAATGGCAGTATCTTGCTTAGCTTTGCTCTCCTCAGAGCTGGAGTGGAGGAGAGAGCAGGGAGGTAAGGTCAAGTCGCTGTTGAGGTTGAGAGAAAAGGAAAGGATTGAACACTGGAGAAAGAGGGAAGACGACTCCTTGGTTCTAGAGAGGAAAGGACCACCACATTAGTATCCTGCCCATGCACCTCAATGGTTTATAGTAGTCCTGGTTCTTGTCAATGGTGTAGGCCCTGAATCTGTTTTCTGTTCTGTGGGTTTTTTTTTTCTCCCTCAGAATACCAGATCGTATTCAGCTCTCAAGACCTTACTCTTCAGGTGTTCTGGGGGTAGATCTAAGGGTTTAACTAGAGCTCTTTGGTCAACCATTCCACTGACTAGGACACTATGTTGAAATATTTGAAACAGCAGAAGTATTGTAAACATTTCTGAATGAAATGGTTTGTAAGAAGGGATTTTGAGGAAGGGACAAGTGGCTTGTGGAAAGAAACAGGGAACTGTTTTAAACATAGAAGTGTGAAAGACTTTTAATAAAGGTTTAAACATGCTTGACTTGTGGCTCCCTGCAGGACAGTCAGCAGCTATACAAAGAGCTTATAGGATGATAGTAAACTTCCCTACCTTCCACATGAAAGGCCTTGGTCTGCTTTCTCTAATATAAACAGGTAGAATAAAAGCAACCGGTCTCATTAATACAGTCCTGTCCTATGCATTACTCACCTTAGTCTGAGGATTAGTAAAAAACAGAACACATAAAACAGTTCTTAATGATGTAGCATAATGTGCCATGGGAAGGCATTGAGGTAGGAACTGGTAGGGGAGGTTTATGAATAGAATAGAATAGAATATGCATCATTTCCGCAGCTCTTGCACAGGACTAGAGGGCTCTTAGCACTGTAAAGGTCTGATCCCATATTTAAAAGTGTAAAGCTACACACCATTCTGAAAAACATGCAGTAAGACAGTCTCTGCAGTAAAAAAGGCTCCAAAAGACAAATTGACAAAGACAGATGTTGGAAGCATGTCTAAATGAAGTTGTTTGCAAGAAGATATTTGGAGGAAGGAGCAAATGGCTGGTAAAAAAGAACCAGAGAACAAATTCATGTGTCACTGGGCTTGCTCCCATTCAAATAGCTGTGAGCCTTGATGCAGCTGAAGAAAGTTGATTTAACAGTGACAAATAGCCAGAGAGCTCCCTCCCAGCCACATCCCTCTGTTCTGTGACTCAGTCCTCATGTCGCAGCACAGGAAAGGAAAGAGCATAACCTATCTCCAGCTTTACATTCCACTGCAGATCTGTCTATGAAGTGGTATTCTCTAAGGTTGCTGCCTCTTTTGCATATCCAGAATGCTCTAACACAGCTAACAAAGAGTAGAGAATGTGTCTTAAAAATCAAGAAGGTGGCAAAAATCCTAACCTGTAGCCTAATTCTTTCTCACATTATTCCAGTGCCTTCCCTGACCTTCTGGGAACTTACCCTGTCTGCACCAGGAGAAGAATAAGGGTGCTGTCTTCTGGAACTGCATTTCCTGTTTGGAGAAGGAGCTCCAGGTCTCCCTGAAGCCACAAGCATTTCATGGGTAGAAGGAACAAAAGATAAGCTGGTGATTTCTTCAGAATAAATAACAACTGGATGTCCTTGTATTACTGCAGAAATCAGTCATAAGCCAGAAGACAGCTGAAGTCCTTAGCCATGAGCATGGTTACACCCTTTGTCAACATTAACAATGGAGAGTTAATGGAGACTGAGCCATGCTGGAGGCTGTTGAAAACTTGATTTGATAGCCAGTCATTTAGGTGGCATGCAGATGGCCTGCAGCTCAGAGTTTATGGATTAGTGTTCATGGCAAATGATGTCAAAAGCCTTCTGGCACATTCACAGATTTTGGCACCATTAAGTATATTACCATCAGCTTGTTGGAGTGCTGATGGTCCACATAATACAGAGTATGTAATAACCCTGTGCTGCAAGTCTGAAACTGGGAGTCTTTCAGATCATAAGAGACTTTGGCCAGGGAGGGAGGGGTAAAGCTTTAGGGAGGAATGATTATTCTTCCTTCACTGAAGAATGAGGAAAATAAGCTCTTCAGCTGAATAGCATCACTCTCCTAGAAGGTCTGGGCATAGCAATAACTTCTGTTAGCAGTGGTAGTGCTAAAATACAGTGAGCATACACACAGCAGAGGGCAATCACAGCTTCATGGTTGTAAAGACTCAACATCCCACCCAGAAAAGCTTGTCTGGACAGTGGCGGAGCATTAAAATGAGGCCTTGATGTTAGCTACTATTGAGAAGTCATTGGGGGGAGCTCAAGACCCACGAGGAATAATTTTTCTTCAAGATCTTGAATAAATAGTGAGAAACCATTGTGCTCCTTTTTAAAGGGCTTCAGAAACAAGGTGGTTAAAAAAAAATAATCAAAGTGGAAGAACTAGGACCTGCATCTCTCAGTGATGTACACATGTATTTTTTCTGTGCAACACCCATGCTTGCAAAGTCGTAAAAGACGGAGTGGGTCCTTTAAGTTCACTTTCCTGGTTTTGCAAACTATCTGCTAGTTTGTGCCTGCAAACGAGAGAGGGCTGTATATCTGCTTTTCTGCAGATGTAATGTTGGTGGTCGTCTGTTTCAAAATTTGTCCCTGAGAGTCTGCTGAATGTGTCTCATCTAATCTTATCCATCACACTTTAAAGTGTATGGTTAGTGTCCCTTGAACAGTGTTTAATTTTGATTAATATCGTTATTATAAAGTGGTAAGGTGAATATGAGGTTTTCTGAATGCATCATAATTAGACTGCCAGCATTTAGACACAGGGAATGTCTCCTCCCTTAGGTGAGGGTGCAACGTTTGTTCATGATGTTACATATATTTTACAATAAACCATAGTATAGAGAGTGCCAGGTCTTCTTCCTCAGGTGGCTGCAGTGAGAGGGAAAGCAATGATGCTCTCAGGCTCCAAGAATTCATGCAGACCAGGGTCTTCCTTTGCCCAGATGAAGCTTTAATGAAGTCAGAGAGATTCAGGCTGGATCTAAACATGCAGAATAATGGCCTCCACAGTTCAATTGTGTTAAGTGCTGCCAGCCAGAATCTTTTCTACAGCTGACAGAAAGTGTTGGTGCTTAGCTGCTTTACAGGATGAGCCCTTTATTTGTCTGCTTTAACAAACGGCATGGTGTCTGTCTCCCATGCACCGAAGTCACCTTTCCATGCTAAGTTTCTTATGAGGGCTTTTTAAAAGAAAAAGGAAAAGAAAAGAAATGTAGAGATAAAGGATAAAAAAGTCTTTAATCTTTTAGAAATATGGGACTTTGGCTGTATTTCTAAGCAAAATCAGTTCCTTTAAGCAGTCATATGCTGCACATTTCCCAGGAGAGTATTTTAATGAAGGTTGGGTTTTTTTTTAATTCTAGTCAGCTTTAGGAAGACAACCCTTTTGCACTTGTTATGCAGGGGTCTTAGACTGGGTTCTACTCCCCTTTGCATTCTTCACTTCCAGTGAAATTCCTAGTGTCTTGATCTGTCCACTGTGACTCTGCTGTTCTCCACTTGAGAGAGAGACGGTCAGAAGCATCACAGGTTAATATTTCAGAACAGGGAATATTCAAATGTTTCCTACAGTTTCTTTAGCTAGACCAATTTATTTTATCCTGCAGCTGCACAGGAATGCTCAGCAGGGAGGTCAGATAATAAATTCAAAAGCACAGATCTTACATTGCCTTTTTTCATAGATTTATTATCAAGTGTGTCTCTTAAAGTCTATTTACATGGTTTTCCTTTAGGTAATTAAATACTGTGCTGAACAGAGCAGGGATTCTCCCAGTTTTTCACCCCTGGGGTAGCTGAATCAGAGAGAGATCTTTCTGTGCATCTAGACTCCCACCCAGTTTGTAGTTGCCCTCTTATTTTTTTCTTCCATTCTGCAGATAAGCAGGCTGGACATCTTTGAATCCTTGGCGTTGAAAGCTCTGCCCTTTGTGCCTTATGATTCACACATACTGCGCTCTCTGCTGATCAGAATAGTGTTGCTAACTGCATATGTCATAGAAGCCATCCTTCTAGGATTTTCACTGCTTCGGTGGAGTGAGTTGATTCTTAACAGTGGCCGATGCTGATGAGGATAAGCTGTTGGCTGAATTTCTGGATCCATTCAAGGTTTTGCATCTGCTAAGTAAGGTGGTTCCTTCAATAAAAACAGGCCCGCCCAAGAGGCTCATAATATTTCCTGCTCCTGGGTGGTGATCTGAAGGTGCAATCTTTCTTGTGGTTTTTGGTGCTTCCAGGCCTGGCTGCGACCCAGAAAGATGCAGGAAGCACAAGAGAAGGTATTGTGGAAAGGAGAAAACATAACAGACCTGCATTTTCTAAAGGTTTAGAGATGGATGAAGCTAAAATTTCAGGGAAGGATCAAATAAACCCGTATTTGTGCTGGTATAGATTTCATGGCCTTGCTAGATAACAGCATAACCCAGACACAAACCCAGGCTATTGTTAAATCTTGGCATTTCAAGACACGTCTCTCAATTTTTGTGTTTTGCTTAAAACAGTGATGGGGAGAGAAACTCTGCCTTCTTTTTCAGCTTCTGTTGCAAACAATGGTTTGGAAACAGGTCTGACAGTCTCAAGTATCAGGCCAACTGTGCAAAGAACTAAACACTTCTTAATGGCACAATTTTAGAGCCAATCTGATGATTTTTGTATACTTTCATGGCAAGACTCAACAGCGGGCTCTTTAGAGATGTCGTCTGATTGACTCTTGATTCAGTTTGCAGGTGGTCCCTATTTTTCTAGCAGGTTAACCCAGAAAACAGAATGACACATTCCCAAACACTGGTGTTTGATCAGGTCTGAACATAGTCTTTTGGAGTATCTGAAATGTTTTTGTTCTGCAGCTACAGCACCAGCAGGGTGCTGCTTTAAAATCCTAATGCCTGTGCGCTCCCTGGAGTCCCTGTGTTCAGAGGTACCTTACATTGCCAAGACAATATTCACGGTATGTCTAGCTAATTTTAAATTGTTGACTTTATCATTGGTGAACCTGTGAAGGAAGGTCTTAGTACTGTTCAGTGAAGGCCTAAAATCCAAATCAAAGCAAATGCATTTATTGATTTTAATTAACTGAGCCCGAAGTGATAGTAGTTCAAAGTAAGAATTGCTGAAGTGCTGTTGTTGGCCTTGAAGTTTCCCAAGGCTGTCTTGTGTTTGTCCTTCTCTTCTGCAGTAATCCACAAAGATCCCTGTCCCCTGGAATGTCAACACTTAGCACTGTAGTCAAAAAGAAGAGTAGGATGACGGAAGTTACTTCTTCCCAGCCCGCCGTTCTCTCCTGAGGTGGTGCTGCTTGCAGCCAGCTCCATTTGATGCAGATAACATGGCATCTGTGTAGATGTACATCTTTGCAGATAGCATGGTCTTTGGTCTTACCAATCTTCCATGTCCTTGGTTTTTGCCCATGTAAGCATTTTGTCACAGGAGGATGTGGTGGATGGGGGTGAGGGTAGTGGGAGGGACAAAGCAAAGAGACTATAGCAACTAGTTATTTAACTTAAGTAATTGGGTTTGGAGCTCTGCTTGGAGAGGAGGGACAGCCAAGCTAAGGCGTGGAGCTGCTAGCACTTCTGTGCTCCCTACTTGATTTTTCAATTGCTTTTGCTCTCCCTTGTATGGAATCCATTTTGTTATTTTGAGTTCACTCTGGCTGAAGTGTTTTACGTAGTACCTTGAATGTTACTGAGTCATTGATAAGTACTAACAAACCATCTGCTTATCTCAATTTGAGCCAGAGGATAGGCTGCAAAGCATGGCAGGGTTTGGGTTTTTTTTTTTCCTCCTTTTAATATGTCAGAGAAAAATGCAGCAGAGGGCACTGTGTTGTTAGGTTTCAGGGGAACATTTACTGAATTGCACTGGGTGGCTGGGAGTAGCCTCCTTCTGAACGTCTGTACGACTAAATAACAGAATATTAAAAGCACTTCCTCTGAACATGAGGGTTTTAGGGTTAGAAAACAGTCTTTTTTTTATGCTGTAAGGACTTGGCAATTTTAATTTTTAGAGCACCTGGGAAGTGCTAGCGTCAGGATCTTTATTATATATAGGATCTGAAAGACAGCCTCATTAAAGGAGCAGCACAGAACACAGATGACATCAAGTAGGCAGGCTACCTACAATAATGTCATGTTTTGTCATCTGTAATAGATACTTCTTCCAAACCTTTGGGATTCCCACAGCACTTGGCAAATTAAATATCTGAATGTTGTTAAAGGGAAGCTTGTTCAAGGAGACTGGGCAGCTGCGAACTGGGACATGGATGCCATTGCAGGAAGAGATAGGGTGCTGAACTTTTGTTTGAGGAGAGTGAGTCCCCATTCACACAAAGCATGTCATGGGACATTTTTAAGTGTCTCTTCAATAAATATGGACTTATTTAAGGCATGATTGGAGAGAGCTGGATACAGTAAATAACATGCCGTGTTTTCATAGCACTGAGCTCTGCCACATGGCTCATCATACAGCAAGCACTGTGCAAACCCCTTTACCTTCGACTAATGGCTGAAAGTGAATCTGATGCATCTGGATAGGTATGATTTTAAGAAGCCCTGTTTTTTCAGACTGGAGGCTGGCAGTGCAAAGCCATGTCCCCATGCTTGCCTTTGCTGTTAAGTAATGTTGAAGATAATGTTAAGATAATTAATTGTAGATGCTTCAGGTCAGTGGTGAAGGTTTCTCTGGCAGACAGGGACTCTGCTGGGATAAATACTGTAATTTCCTGAGCTTCCTCTGGAGCAGGGTTTTGGTCTCACAGATTACACCCACACACAGTGAAGCATAAGCCCACAAAAGAGGCTCATGAGGTTGACTAGATTGTTCTTACGCTTGAAGTTAAGCATGTGCTTAGTTACGTCCTAATAGGTTATATTTTATTTAATTTGTAAAGCTAGATTACTGG
Source organism: Phalacrocorax aristotelis (assembly GCF_949628215.1). NCBI lineage: Eukaryota > Metazoa > Chordata > Aves > Suliformes > Phalacrocoracidae > Phalacrocorax > Phalacrocorax aristotelis. The sequence goes on from NC_134281.1 coordinate 12,805,213, forward strand.
AAGAGGAAAGAGACCTGAGGAGGAGCATGGCCTTCTCTGACACCATCCTGTCAAAGGACTGCCAACGTGGCAGGGTGTGCTAAGGCTGAGGAGCAGGTAGAACCCTGGAGAATGCAGCTTGATCTCATGGGATCAAGGTGTTCAGTCTGTCCTGTTTTGGGTCAAAATCAGGATGTACCATTTCAATGTAAGTTCATGACCTTTCCTTTGGGCTGTCAAGGGATATGGGAAGTGGAGAAGCAGCTATAAAAATGCACAGCGTTAAATTCTCCAAAAATTGTATGAGGAATAAAAGGAATGAGTGGAAAGCCTTCCCCGCTCCCCATCACATAAATGATGTTCTTATCCTAGTAATGGTGACAGGAGGTGGTCAGATGGCATTATTTAGCTGAATGGCCTCTGTCTCCTTGTGTGCTCAGATAAAGTTCAAAATGACCTTTAAAAAAATCCATTTTTAAAGATTCTTTTTACTTCAGAAAGGTCCGACTTTAGTAGCTTAAATTTAATTTTGTTCTTGAGGGAACTGGCTGTGGGGAAGGAAGGCAGCGCTAGAGATGCTCACAGTAAACTAATAGAAGGTAAAATGTCATTTAAAAAAAGTGAGTGGAAAGCATGTGTCATTGCGAAGAGGAAATTAATGAATTCTCTTCCCCTAATTGCTTTTCTCAGGTTTGATTTCTGATGTCTTCTTCTGACTGCCACTGCCTCTGCTCATGTTAACACAAACTTATTAGCTGGCTCATTGGTTAGACTGAACACAAAGCCACAAGAACAGGGACGCTGTAGTGGTCAGCTGCACACACTTGCAGGCATAGTCATGGTAACACAAGCATCTCCAGCTCTAGAAACACACAGCTCACAGGAGAATCCCCATTGTTCCTTGGTAAGCACAGACTGTGGGTTTTTCTCCTGTAAATCTCCAGCAACAGAAGGCTAAATTTACTGCAAGCGCTTCACAGCTGTACCCTGTAAGGAACAACAGTGACGTATAAGTACCAGCAGACATGTTGTACAAGGCCAGGGACTTCATCACTTCTTAAGAAGCAGTAATTACTCTCCTTAGTTCTCATGTTAAGGAAATTGGTCTTCAGGTTAGTAGTGATGCAAGGTGAGGAGACATTGCAGGGAAACCCTTGCTGGGACTGACTGGATGAGGCATTCTGGCACTGGCCTGTTGCACAGGAGTGGAGCCACCTGTTTGAAACTAGGTTGGTCTGTGCTTTCATGGAAATTTGATTTTGAGCTCCTTTCAGTGTTTGTTGCTCTTATGTAGAACACAGATAACAGTTGTGCCAGTTTGCCCCAGTAAGAATTATAAAATGCATCATTGTGGCAGCTGGTAAGCAACCAAAGGAGTGGGCAAACATCTGTTGCAATCAATGGAAGAAAAAGGCCATCTAAGTCATTGGAGTGAGCAAAAAAATCCCCTTGAATTATCATTACTGTCCATAGAAAAACATCCTTTCTTCATCTCATGCTTCGTCTTGCAGCTTGGAGGATCCTGGCTGGATGCTGGAGACATCTGAATACCTTTGTTCTTCAAATTTGGGATTTCTCATAAAATGTATCCACTGGCCAAACCTCCTTTCCCCACAACACATGGACTGAGCATTTCTAATGTCAACCAAAGACTATTTGCTGTGCCTCACAGGACACTTTTATTTTCTTGCACCTGAAGTATTCAGCTGCCTGAAGTGAAGCTGGAATTAGCTGGCCTGGCAGCTTTAGTTTGGCTTGTCCTTTGGTTAAGCTACTGACAAGCTAATTCACACTGCTTTGTTGTCCCTGGAGATCCTCTCCTGGGCTTGTTGGGAAAAATAAAAGAGATTGGGCTGGGGATGGACAGCGAAGACTACCCATGTATAAGAACAAAACAGGCCAATATGGGAGGGTTGTGCAATTTTGGCTGGGTCTTCTGCTGCCCTGGGATGGAGGCATAAGCAGCTCACTGTGGACTGATGGCTACATGCTGCTTTGGATGAATTTTTGCACATAGCCCCCTCTCTGTCTGGACCTCACTGCAGGATGATGCCTGATGGCTTGGCTGTATTGTCAAGGTAGCAGCCTGGCCCCTTCTCTCAGCCCTGGTGTGTCTCAGAGATAATGTCCAACAGGAGATCCAATTAGAAGCTTGACTGGCTAACCAGAAACAGCAACTGGAGGCTGAAGTTGGTGTGCCTGCTGTGGATAAAATAGAAAACTCTACCTGCAAATCCATCTAAAGACTTCTGTTGGAAATTATTGTATCTTGCTTCTCTATTGCTAAGGAATAGCCTATCTGCTTCTAGGCCTCTGATGCAACAACTCATTCACAGGAGTCCTGTAACTCTTCATTTTTTCTCTTCCTGCCACACAGTAGATCTCCCTCTAATAGTAGTTTGTGTTGGAGCTGATACTCTGCTGAGCCTTTGTTATTCCAAAAAAAAAGGTATTCAAATATAATCCCATCAGCCTCTCTCTGGAGGAAGAACGTGGACCTCGATGTACTGCCTTCCTGGGAACATCTGCAAGCTCAACTTTTTTTTGTATTATGTAGCTGAGAGTCTGAGCTGTCTGAATGACCCCAGGCAGATAGTCAAAGATGACTTTAAAGGCTGGATAATGTATTTCACAACTGTATAATCCTGCAGTAGCCTGGGGGTTTAGAGTTGTTATGTACTGTTTTTGATGTAGAGCTTATTTTAGGTTTTATGAAAAGATGTTGCTTTCTTAACTAGCACTGCAGTAGCTTACGAGCTGTTCTGTAGAGGACCCATTTGCTTTAGGCTCTCTGCATACAAACCAGTATTTTTTGGGGGGCTATGTTCAGACATGCACATGGGTGGAGGCATGCTGGCCTGTGGACGTAAATGCACCCCTGTATATACATGCAGTTACTATATGGAAACCGCCACATGAAGAAAGATCTATATCTTCTAATGCCAAATTTGTGTATATGCACAAACACGTGCTCATACATGCAGAGAGAGAACTGCCTGTCCTCAGACATATACACAGAGGCATGTGTCTCTACAGAGATGTGCAGAAACTAAGTCATAAATGTACTTCAATTACAAGGCATCTTTATGTAATATCTGTTCATGTAATGGTTGTGCACGTATTACTGCCTGCATCCTGACTCTACTCAAACCCTTCTCAAGTGATAGTTTCACCTTAGCCTCAGAATACATGGACTAGTGATGAAATCTAGAGAAAAAACATGGGGCCATAACAAAAGAGAACATTGTAGGAGTCCATTTTGAGCTATTTTCCCTTCCTTTTCCCCCAAACCCTTCTAGTCTAGTCATAAAAGGTGCTGCTTCTGTTTTTCTCCTCCAAAATCTTTCCTTAAAACTTTAATAAGTAATCAGGTGTGATCAATGCCAGCCACTACTCTGCTGCTCCTCTGCTTGCTGTTCTAGTGCAGAGCGGTTCTGTAAAAATGATGTCCTGGGGATTCTGCATTGATTTATTCTCAGCTGATCTGAAACTTCAGCCATTTTCCTTCTTGCATTGTCCCTGCTAGAGCCTATTCTGGATGCTGCGAAGGCAACTGCTGGTGTATGATCTGGGATCTGAAGCCTGAGGCAGCCTCTCTGGTGGCATGGGTGCAGGAGGGCAGAAGCGGCTCAGGCGCAGGCAGGGAACAGAGAGGGAGACTCAAAGGGGGGCACTTAGATGTTCTCTTTTTTGCATCTATTTGCAAGCCATGAGTAAAAAGGCATCATATGTTTTCCTGCTGTCAGAGCTCACAAGGGAAGCGGTATGAAATAAGGAGTGAATTAGAAAGGCAAAGCTCTCTTCACATATCCTTAGTAAGCACAGGAATTTCACCAGTGGAATATGAGAGGCAGAGCACAAGTGTGGCTGTACAATGTCATATCAAATAACGGTCTAACCCGGGTCTCTGGTACTGGCCAGTAATGGGGGCGTCTGGAAAGAAAGAATAAGGAAGAGGTCGGATGGCTAGAGTGGTCCTGTTCTGCTGTTCTCCCCAGGAGCTGACAAGCTGTAGTTCAAGGGGCAGTCTTGGAGCTAGCGTATGTGCTAATGGAGGAATTTTGCAAACAAGCTGGGTTTGCTGCCCTGGTGTGAAGCTAGAACAAAACAAAGAGAGCTCAGGGCAGAGACTCACAGCAGCGCTATGGAGGCCAAAGCAGAAGTTCGGACTACGATCTTCCCTGTGCTACAAACACAGATTATAATAGTATGTGATGAAGTATGTCAGTCTCTCAAACAGGAAGCTCGGGAGAAATCAGCCCAGTTGCACTGACCTTGCTCTTTTCCTGATTTAGAGAAATGAAACTCAGGGACTAAGACCTATGCTCATGGTGCCAGTGTTGACTCTCTCTTCTTTCTAGCTGAGACAGACAAAAGAAAGGAGGGTTTGGATTTGATGAAAAAGCAGCAGAACTCTGGCAACGGTGCCAACTCTCCCCCTGCCAAATCAAAGGGGTTTGGGTTAAAGCCTCGACATCAGGGCTCTATAAGATACATAGGATCACGAGATATGTAAGGTTAACAGAAGGTTAAAGCCCCAAGTATCAGAATGCCTGTGTTTTCAGCACATCGTGTTTTCAGTCTGGATTAAGTGCTATGGCACCCTTTGATACAGGAGTCACCTTACAGCCTGCCTGTAGCTGTAACCAACAGAGGCTGCTTCTCTTTGCTCCCTCTCTCTTCCCTTTTGTACATAGCCCATTGCATCACTGGAGTAGAATGAGGATAGGGAAACCCTCCGACCCCAGTGTGCAGCCTCTGTGCATCTGGGAGAATAAAATCTGCTTCTCGCCTCAAGCAATTATAAGTGATAGCTGTTTTGCTATTCAAGGATCGTGATTTCAACACTCAAGGGGTTAATGCACCAGGGAGGCAGCTGATGCTTTCATGCCGGTATGCTGTATCAAACAGCACAGTTTCCAGGAAGATGAATATCCGTAACCAAGTAGCACAGCAGAGCCCAAAGCCTGTTCAAAAGAATTCTTTTTGATGATCTGGTTTTATTACTTTCAATGAACTGGAGTCTCCAAGGTACCAGTGAATAAGGGATGCTGTAAAGCAGCATCTTGTATACATGTTTCAAGCTGCATCTGCTGGTGCTAAAAAGGATGAAAGAGAAACTGCTTAGCAATGACCCTAGGGCCTAAACCCAGCTCAAGCTTGCACGGGGCATTTGCTGAGACAAAAAGAAGATCTTAACCATTTGCACTGGGACATGACAACCGGGACGCAGCCTACATCATTCACTTTCCCCTCTGGGAAAACTAATCCATTTCCAGGACAGAGCGTGTGGCATGTGCTATATGTTTCATAAAACCTCTTTGCCAACTGGAAAAAAAAAAAAGAAATGCCAAATCAGGAACAGGGAGATGTGAATTATGGGGCTCTGTGCTGGAGAATCTATGTGATTTAATAATATACTATATGAGACACTACACTAGTCAGAAACCCTCTTAAATTCACCATTCTTATTTTGTCTCTACATAATATGTGGAGTTGGGTGTAAAACACAGTTTGGACCATGAGTACATGGACTACCTGGGAATGGGGTTCAACATGACCCCCACCAGACAAGTGAAGGGAGTCAAAAAAGAGTGAAACCTGATCAAAATCAGCAGAAGGAGCACCCAGTCATGGTTTCTTCTTTAGGCACTATCTTGCTATTCCTGTAACAGCACTAAGGAGGAATTTTATAACCGTAGTCTGGAGCTCAACTTCTAAATGGACAGGGGCTGAACTGTGCAGAAGCCCAGACTGTTTGAAAGCCCTCATATCATTAAAGGATGTCAGCTAGTGCCCTTTCTTCCTAAGCTGTGCATATACCATTATAACAATATTAGCCTGTGCATTGCCTCTCAGTGCTTTTGCTTTGGAATTCAAATCATGTGTATGTTTTATAAAAGGCTCTCTAGTGTGAGCCTCAGAAATACATATGCACTCTCCAACTGTGTGGGTTTTCTCTTGCCTGCCTAGTGCACAAATTACTCATTGTAACATGATAAATGAATGGGACTGTGTAACCTTCTTTATAGTTTACACTTTTTATAGTGCTTTGCCACCATATGTTATAAATTCATGAAGCAGTTGTAGCGTGTAACAGGTTTTTCTGTTTGTTTATTTAGTTATTTGCTAATTCTTACAGCTGTATATACATATATGGATGTGTGTGTAAATATATATAGACATTTTTCTGGTGGACTGAAGGCTAGCAGAAAAGATCAGCTGCATCTGGGGAGACTTGAGGGGCAGAAAACAAGAAGGATGAAAATATTGCCTTGATATCTGGTGAGAAGTGAGGAGATTGAATACAAAGTCACTTCACAGGGAAAATTCACATTTCATGGTCTGCAACACTTGGGGCAATTTCTGCTAAAATCAACTATATTGTACAGTCAAGGAAATACAGAATATAAAATTGCATTGTGAAAAGCCTGGGGAATCTTCATGTGATCTTGTAGCTTGCAAGCAGGGAAGAGAAGTTGTGAGCCAAGGAATGAGGAAAAACACAGCTTTTAACAAAATTCTGGGATTTCTGATAAGCATTGTCATGGGATCCTACATGCTGCTCCTCCTGAGGAGTGAGAGTTGTGGGGAAGCAGCTAAAAGGAGTGGCTGATGAGCAGAGCACCTGGATTCCCAGGTGTAGATGTGAAGACATCTTCTGCTTCAACCTGCAGTGCAGTAGGCTACCCTAAATCACCCATATAGCTCAATAAACTTCTGTGTGCTGCCATTACAGGAGGAGCAAACCTAGCTGGCCCTTTGTGTGTGTAGGGCTGTGTTGGGAAAGGACTATTTGTGAAGTGGGCTTTCTTCTTGCCCGTTATTCTGTTCCTCTTCCTTCTCTCTTGTGACTTCTCTGCAAGTACTGTTTGGTTAGGCCTATCTGTTTGATTCATCAATTGTGAATAGGGAATTATATTCACTGAGTACCCAGACAGGTTGATTTAATTTCCCCACGTTTCCTGGTGGGAAATCAAGCTGGTGTTTTAGTAGAAATCCCTAGACATTAAGCCGGCTTGCAGTCAAGGCCTGACAGAAGGAATACATATAACTGCCTATATATCTATATATGTGTAAGCATGCTTTTTTTTTCATATACACAAGCACAGCTACATCCATAGGTGTGTATATGTGTGACCATGTGTATTTATTCTGTGCCTGGCCAGTTTCAGCATCTTTCTTAGCAATTCCACTAGCATTCCCATGTGTCTCACTGTTCAACAGCACTGGACAGGACGTGTTTACACTTTATTTAAGAAACACTGTAAAAACAAGAGCACCTTAATCATCACTAACCGTGGTAGCTGCAATTTAAATATCTAAGCTCTTGGAATCTCATTCATCATAAATATCCTATGTGTCTCTAAGAGGAGGACTTAGGGAAACATTGCTAGTTCTATCTGAGGGAGATTATTAAGAGGACTTATAGCATAAGTAAACTGGAATAACGTCTATAATGATGGATCTGGTGCTTCTAATAAGAATAGTTCCTAGTATTTGTATGTCTTACTTTACCTATATCATATATATTTCCCATTTAGAAAGCAACTTTAAGGTAGGACTTACTCTTTAAAGCCATATGTTGAACTGAGGAGGGCAGAGGTCAAACAAAATGTATGATAGAGGCTGTCATAAAATAACAACAATAATTCACAACATACTTTCTCTGGCCACACCAGATCAACTATGGGACCCTTTTGTCTGGTAGCAATTACAACATAGCTGATGATTCAGAGAAAGAAGATGAGCTTAATTAGTGGTTTCATTAAGCCAATTTTCTAATAGCTCAGACCGAAGGAAAATTTTTTGCTCTCCTAGAAGGGTAAATTATGATGAGTATTTTCCCATCAAGCTGTTTCATTTACCTACTGATGTTATGTTTGTGTGTATGTTCTGGAAGAAAGCTAAACTTAAACTCTGATCCAATACTAGTGAATTTGACAGATGGAAGATTTATACCCTGTCTTGGAGTGCAAACTTGGCTTCACTGTTGCACTGACAAGCTGAAGAGATGTCTCCATAGGTCTAATAAGAACCATACTTTATCCAAAGAGTATGATTTCCAGCCCGTGATTTTACACCAGACATGCCAGGTACTCAGCCTCTCCTGGAAGTCAGACCACTTCATTAGGCTCCTAAGCAAGGTTTTAGAGGGCTTGCTTGAGCCTTCTGCTATTGAAATAGAGAAATACAAATTTTCTTATTTGCCTGCATAAGGCTTTAAATGAAAAAAAATGTTCACCATAAGCTGCAGACATACAAGCTGTGGATATTAGCTTCATCAAGACAATGCAGGCCAGGAACACCTCATTCACTGCAGATGCTCCTATAAGTGTGAATAAACTATACTCAACATACAGATAACTGCATCTCCAGAGAGGTTGAAGTTTACATGCTGTGCTGCAGTATGGAGTTAGGAAATGGACAGGAACAGTTGGGAATTTTTAAAAAGAAACATGCAATACTGGTTTAGCCATCTGGAGAAGCAACCCTTGTTCATATTATGCAAATGCTTTGCAAGTTTGGGTTGGTTTTTTTTTTGGTAGGCAATTGGGAATGATATGGAGGAACTCTAGCTCATAAAGTTAACATAGCAGCTCGTTGGCTTGCATTTCACCCAAAACAAAAGCAAATTACTTGTTTGCTCTATAAAGGGTCACAGTCTCCCAAATATTTTTGGTCAGAGATGTTATCCACCATCAGTGATACAGCACCTGGTCTGTACCAGGGGAAACTGGCATTGAGGTCCTGGGTGAGTGTGTGCATGTGAGTGCACGTGAGTGCAGGAAGAGGGGAGAGAGGAAGGAATTTGCTCTTAAAGAAGCTTAGAGAAAAGGGAGATAAAAAATCAGCTGTCTCATTCCTTTCTCTATGAATTGATTGAGAAAGATTAAACAATTTATTGAATCATTGCCAATCCAACGAAGCATTTACCAGAACAACCCAACGAGATCCTTAGAATAACAATGCAGATTCCTCAGCTCTGATAGGACTTAAAAAGGTCAGGGCTATTCTGAAAAGTGGTGTTGAAGGCAAGATCTGAGTTGTGCTTTTGCCTGAGGAGTGGTGATGGGCACACCTTGTCCTTCCTTACTAGCAACATGAGTGTTTGCAGTGCAGCAGGATTACACAACTGCCTTCTGCGTGGGATGCAATCTGTTGGTGAGACCTATTGGGGTACAGTTGTTCTGTGATCAGTGAGGTAAGCATTTGGTTATATGGTGGTGGTGTGTTGCAGAGGCTGGTCTGGAACCAGCCCCACTGGTGGGTGTGTTGGGTTTCTGAGCTGTGGTAAAGAATTTAGCTGGGCAGATTCTCTTTGCACAGGTATCTCTAGTCTTATTTACACCCAGGCTTCATGGGGCCATCTCATCACCCTGCTTGGCTCTGCCTCCGTTTACTCACTGAATGAAGGCAGGGCTTAGCCCTTACTCATCTGCCCCAAGGACATTCACATTCTCTGTCTCTAGACAGCCATTCTTCTAAAGACAACACCTGGCAGCGCTCCTCTTCTTTTCTTTGTTCCTCGTTCTACTTCAGCCAGATCAGGATTTCAAAGTAACATCTTGGAAGCAAGAACAAAATAAAAATGGACATGACTTGCGATATTTGCAGATCTTGGATCTGGATGTGCCAACTGTAATTAATCTAGCCTAAGGTCCTGTTTGAGCCAGAGAATTTCACTTGGTAATTCCTGAAGAATTCCTTTGATTGCTTTCATGTTATTTGACTTCCCCTTTGGCAAATCATGGTCTCCTGTAAGATTCAGTCTCACAATTACCTGAACTCCCACTGTTAAGTACGAAATAGTCCTAACTCCCCTGGAGTCTGTTGAAATCGGCTCCAGGCAAGATCAAGACACGAGCCTATTCTCCCTCCTCCCCACCTCCTTCCCTGCACATCCAGTTTTGTAGTTGTGAAGTCCTGCCTTTAAGAGTCACTGGGTACCACATTTGTACCGCTGTCTGTCCCCCACCAACACTTCCAAGGTGAGCCTGTGTTCAAATGGCAGATCCTGTATCGTAAAATGCCAAGGACGCTGAATGCCAGTATCAGATGAAAGGAAGATGACATTGGTAGTACATGCAAATTCAGCCAGAGACCCACATTCCAAACTGCCATGTAAATCCATACTGACATCTGCAGGCACGTGCCCTTCGTTCAGGATCTTAAATATGTCAGAGAAGGTGGCTGCCAGGCATTGACTTCTGGATCTGATTTACAAGGAAAATTTGCACCGCAGTGGCATAACCTTTTCATTGCCTTTGCTCTGAGCAGAGAAATGAATTGTTTTAGACAACTCAGGTCATGTTTCCAGGACTTCAAGTGATAAACTGAGACACAACTGGCCATCAGCAGAACCACAGTTTCTGCCTGTGCACCTGCTCTTAAACCCTCTGTAATGGCAAGAGAAAACAGTGTTGCTTCAGCTCTCAGGTTTGTGTAGTCAACAGAAAGAATCAGGTTGGGCTAGAAAAGTGATGTGGAACTTAAATCTTGGCTTCCCATCAAGGCTGCTCAAGTGATTCAGTGTATGGCTATGGGCACCTGCAGCTCAATAATCAAACTGCTGCAAAACATGTGGACTTGCATCTGGTGGGGCATGGCCATGAGATAGGTTTATTGTGCTCTTCCCATCTGCTGCAGAGGGACATGGTCAGGGTCTGGCCACATCCATCCCTGTGGCCTTGTGTCCATGTGAAGGTTTCTCAAGGTTCCTGACTCCTTCTCTGTGCCAGGGTAGAATAGCTCTGATCATAATAAAGATTAGGAAGGTAAACAGCCTCATGCTGTACCAGGCAGCATCAGTGGCAGGTGGGCTCAGACCTTCTTCCTACCCCTGGGGAGATCTGTGCTATTTATCTCATTCTGAATCTCTGTCTTAATATCTGCAGCTTCTTGTTTCAAATGATTAGTGATCTGATGACTGGCATTAACAGTGATTAACAGAAACTCTGCAGAGGAAGAAGCACTGACTGTGTATACACTATCTGAACCGGGCCAGTCAGTAAGTACTCAAGAGAGATTTATTCTGCATCACTCCCAGCCTTAAAAGAATGATGCTAAACTCTATCCCTGCTTTATGAAGCCTCTTATGGCACCCCACTGCTAGATTCAACAAACCATTTTGCATATATTTACTGTCTTCCTAGCCCATAAAAGCTGGCTTTCCTTTATTAACTACAGTTTACTGCCACTCTCAGCAGAAGCAAATAATAATGGAAATGAAACTGTACTCATTTTGAAGATCCCAATATACTTCCAGATGTTGTTCACGTTGGCAGTGTCTTGTCAGACTGTAACTGCATGTATTGTGATTACAGAATGGTTAATGATAGAATCATAGAATTATTGAATGGTTTGGTTTGGAAGGGACCTTAAAGCTCATCTAGTTCCAAACCCCCTGGCATGGACAGGAACACCTCCCACCAGACCATGTTGCTCAAAGCCCCATCCAGCCTGGCCTTTAACACTTCCAGGGATGGGGCATCCACAGCTTCTCTGGGCAACCTGTTCCAGTGCCTCACCACCCTCATAGTGAAGAATTTCTTCCTTATATCTAATCTAAATCTACCCTCTTTCAGTTTAAAGCCATCACCCCTCATCCTCTCCCTACATGCCCTTGTAAAGAGTCCCTCTCCAGCTTTCTTGTAGGTCCCCTCCAGGCACTGGAAGGCTGCTATTTGGTCTCCCATGATGCCTTCTCTTCTCCAGGCTGAACAACCCCAACTCTCTCAGCCTGTCTTCACAGAAGAAGTGCACAGTCCTCTGATCATCAACAAATAATAACAAATAAGCATCCTCCAGATGTTATCACTTCCTCCACCCTGCGTTACCATTGCAATGCATGAATCCTTTGGAGGGTTCCATTGTTTCTGTATCCCTGTCTCCCACAAAGCCTCAGTGCCAGGAAGTGCTGAGCACACAACACTGGTCCTCCCCTCACTGTAGGAGCTAAGATTACCTGGAGGAGGAGATATGAACAGCTTGTAGGAGTCTGGCTATAGTAGAGGAGAAGGAGTGTGCATCAAAGCAGGCTTGTCATGCCAGTGCCGTGACCATCACTGTGGCTATTCACCTTACTGTGTTCACCTTGGACTGAAGCAGGCTGGATTGTAATGCACTTTCCTCATGTTAAAGTGCTCACATGAAAGTATTTTCAGGCTTTCCCTCTCTATAGATCCATATATTAGTTCACGTCATCAGAATGTGCTCAGCATCATGGGTAACTGACTGTAGAAAGAATGCTAGGAAGATGGTTTGCTTAATGCTTTGGTGGCCACTTGACCTTATACATAATCCTCCTATTATTTGAGGATGGTAGATCAGGGCTACAAACATTTGTGACTGCACCTTTCCATAGCAGCCAAAATTATTTTGGAGGGCTAATAGTCAGGATGCAATCTGAACACTTGCAAGTGGCATGTTTCCCCCCGCCTGCTGGAGGAAACCTCATGGAATAGGGTCCCCATGAAGGATCATGGCTGGGACATAGGACAGAGCCAGCTTACCAAGAATCCCTGTAAAAGATAAAATGGCCTCGGTGAGCTTTTCCATTATGGATCAGAGTAAGGACTAAGTTCAGTCTCCTGTGCTGAATAAAACATCAATATTCAGTGCCACTTAATATTGTTGTGATGGGTCATGGAGGTGGCTTTCAGTGGGCTCATTGCCCCAGAGAACTACCAAAGAGTCTTCTGTTTCCTTGAGCAGCCTTCTAAGCTTGCTGAAGTTTGCTGGTTGCTTTTTTGCCAAACAGCCTTGAGGGCACGAATATGGGTCATGTCTGTCCCTTTGGTTGGAAGGGTGTTCGCGTTGCTCTGCTTGAAAGCACAGCACACAGTCATTGGCAGCACTTTGAGTAAACCCAACTGCACTGTTTAGTAGTTTAATTATAATCTCTGTGCCTATGGCACCTTCCGTCCAAGAACCACAGAGCTCTTTACAGGCATTAATTCATTCTCAAGGGTAATCTGGTGAGGTAGCTAAAAATCTTATCCATTTTCTAAATGTGTGTAGGGAGTGGGGATGGAAAAGAAAGTAAAGACACAGCGAGGTAAAAGGTACAAGTTTCATTCATGCATATGCATATTTATGACTCCAAATGTATAAGTGTCATTTCATAACTAAACTGCACACCGCAACCCAGGTTTAGGCTTGATAGGGATCCCCCACCTCACTATGCTCTATCACTGCAATTTTTTGGCCAAGTTGAGAATCCAGTTGTGTGGGCATTTTCACACATGAAACTGCACAATTGGAAATATCGTGACCCAGACAGCCTGACACAGTTATCAAAAACTGTTAGCAGAGCTGGAACCAGAATCTGTGTACCACACACCTTACCAGCCTGTCTTTGCACCTCTTCTTCCCATTCTAAGAGAAGGTTCCTGAAGATGGTCCTGCCATGGTGTTGTGGGACTTGTCATGGTGCCAATGCCTCCAAAGCATTTTTGAAACTAGATTGGCACCTCAGAGGAGAAAATCAAAGCAGATCTTTGCACTGCATCTACTGTACCATGTGTGTGGTCACTGTACTGATGAGTTCTGACAGCATAATCTTATTAAAGTTCATTCCTGACAAACCATATAGATATGGGTATAGGGGAAAAATCACATACTGTTAGCAGTGACAGGGTAACCTTTATGAGGGTACAGTGCTATTAATTGCTGCAAAATTCCTACTCTAGAGAGGTTCATTGGGCTCACAGTTGGCTTTGCCCCCACTTGCTTTTGTTCCACTTTAATTTTGACATTATAATTAATTTGCTCTCCTTGATCTTTGAGGCCATTAACTATGTCAGTCCACAAAGCATCTCACAGCAGTATTTCAGGAGCAGCTTATAGGCTAGACAAACCTATCTAGCTCTAGATTCCAAAATTTGGGCCTTTTTCCTCTCCTTCTGTGCTCTTGTCCTCAAGAAACAAAATGGTTTTTATGATTTAGTGTCTGATTTCTGTGCTGAGGATAGAATGATGCAATCACTACCTTTTGTTTTTGTGGTAGCATCGTTTGTACAAACGCATCCCTGATGATTCATAGGCAATTGCAGTTGGTAGGTACCAGGATGTATTCACTGAATGGGTTTTTAGTAATGTATTCACTAGAAATTAAGCTGAAACTTAGCAGCTCATTTTCCAGATGCCACTGATGCAACTGTCAGACAGGAACAACTTCCAGTGCCTGCTTGCCTGAGCCAGAATTGAACTGGAGATTTGCAAGTAAAAAGCTTTGGCTTACATTTTAATCACCAGTAGTGATTTCTTGGCATTCAGCTTTACCAAAAGTGCTGAGAATCTAGTCTCTCTAAATCAGGTCACCTTAAATTTTCTCAGGTTGGACACCCATACGTAGAGACACTGAAAACCACCATCACATTGAGAGAATACTAGCTTTTGCTTCCAGCTACGAAACACTGAGGCTTCACAGAATCACAGAATCACAGAACGGTAGGGGTTGGAAGGGACCTCTGGAGATCATCTTGTCCAACCCCCTGCATGAGCAGGCACACCCAGAGCAGGGGGCACAGGACTGCATCCAGGCGGGTTTTGAATGTCTCCAGGGAAGGAGACTCCACAGCCTCCCTGGGCATCCTGTTCCACTGCTCTGTCACCCTCACAGGAAAGAAGTTTTTTCTCCTACCTGTTACTTTTATGTATACACTGAAACTTACTGGTCCTAATGGAAAGCCTGTCATCCTAAGCACCACACAGACATACAATGAGAAAAACAGTCTCTGCCTTGAATAACACACAACCCAGAACAAACTTACACAGCCTCAGGGTTAGAGGTGAAAGTGCAGAGAGATGAAAGGTAAAGACTTTAAAGCAAGCCATCCGCATTTAGGAGCCCAGCTCCCATTGCCCGGGTCGAGGAGTACGTCCCACTGAAAGTCAATGGCATTCAAGCCATATTGAAAGTTTGATGAATTTGCCCAAGGTCACCCAGTGCAAATGGAGCAGAGGTAGGAGCTGTGTCCAACACTCAGAAATTCTTGGCCAAAACCTAAACCACACTCTTCCTGCTCCACAACTGTCCCCATCCACACAAGCTCATAATTGAAGATGACTTGGTGAATGTGTTCAGGCAACATATTGGGGGTTTTTTCTTTCTTTTTTTTTTCTGTCTGTGGAGGAGATAATATTAATTACTCTGTATTCTGGAAAGCAATAAATAAATAAATAGAAGGAGATCCTGAGGAAAAAATATCCGTAAATTAGAAACCGATGATTTACGAGACACCACCTGAGGAAAAATCTCCATCTCTTTTATGCTTGGGTATTTCAGTGCTGCATTCTGAGGCTGAGAGAATGAATCCTAATATGCAGATGAGGCCGTGATAATGATTTTTTGCTGCCTGGATTACAGAAGTGTATTTTTGATGCGGACATATTTAAAACATCTTAGCAGGGCTCTGAATTCCCTGCATAATTTGATGAGCAATAAGTAAGACACAGGTATGCCATGCAAGCAGCAAAATGTTAAAAGGTTATAGAATGGTATTACATCCAGTCATGTGAGAGAGCAAATTAACAGTGCTGTTCTTCCAAAGAGACATAGGCTGTAGAGGGAAGATCATCAAGTTGATCTCACTGGGAGAGTTAAAACAAAAAAAAAAAAAAAAAAGAGAGAGACTTGCTTCTTTTATGGATTTGCCAGCTCTTGCTGGTGGGCTGCAGGGTCTCAGCTGTTCTTTCAGCTGAGTTTGAGTTTACTTAGAAATTTTTAATATTTTTATTTAAATACATGGAAAAAAATATTTATTCATGCAGCAGCATTTCCTGTTCTTGTTTGAGACATCAGTAAAAGAGTCTTGGCACCAAAATCAGTCACTTTAGAATATTTCCCCATTAGTTCACTCTGTCAGTAAAGTGGGAAGCATGGCTCCCCAGCATACAATTCCTACTGACATTCAATCAAAACATCTGACCTAACATTTTAGTACTGACACTCAAATTACAGGGCATCTCCTGAATAGCTAACCATTCCTTTTTTCCTTTTCCTCCCCTTCTCTTCTCTACCTCTTTTCCTTTCTCCTCCCTGTCCCCTTTCTTCCTTTAATGCAACGTGTGATTGTTCCTTGTCAGGCTGGAGCACGTTCCCATCCTGCTAAGTGTCAGTGTGCTGCTATCGGCTTGCAGCAAATTGTGCTTTCCCCGAGCAGTGGCTGATAGAATGAATGGCAGCCCAGAGATAGTCCTGTCCTTCACAATGCAGAAAGACTGAGTTCCCACAATTGCTTTTCCCTGCGAGCGCATTATGGTAGCAGGTCAAGGGAGCCAGAGAGTTGGAGGAGAGAGAGAAGAGAATTAAAAATAATAGTCTAGAAAGCTTGGGAATATCCTGATTATAATCAGATGGAAGCAAAACAGTAAGGGCACAAAAAGATCCCTCACCCAGAAAAAAACGCTCTCTCTCCCCCCAGAGTATTTGTGTCTGCTGAACCTAATACGGTTTTGCAAGGCTGAGGTTCAAGACTTTAAGCTGTGCATAAAGCCACAGCTTCATCTTCTGCTGCCATCATGGTCAGAAAGGTGATGTTCAGTGGCAACTCTTGCATCCTTATGTGCTTGTCACTGAATTTCTCCCCACTCATATCCTACATACATTCACGGCAGAGGGCTCCTCCTCAAAGGTTTGTCTTAGCTCCTGATGGTTTAGGAGTTCAAAGGCAGTGAGCTCTGCCACACCTCTTTCTCCATTAGGAACCTGGGGATAAACCTTGTTGAACATCTTGTTTTTGTTGCTGTTGTGGTTTTAATGTCACATTTCCCAGGTGATGTGTCCTAAACTGTCCTTCATCCTCGTCTGCTACTGAGATTCATGCCATGACAGCTGTGGACACTTGCATTTTGTAGTTGTCACCCCATTGCCGGGTCACAAAGTTCCTCTGTAGTAGGGTTCTGCCCAGCTCTTCCCCATCAAAAAGCGTCAGCTCCCATCACATTTCTCTCACATCAGTTGATAGTGCTGAGGGCTGATGCACAAGTGAGCAGCCCTGGTTCTCTGCAGCAGGGTGCTATTACACCACCTCCCATTACACCATTGACAACTATAGGTAGAAAGAAATCCAAACCAAAGTAAAAATAGGACCTAGACCTGGATTTCTTGCAGCCTGTGTCCCCTGTATTAAAGCATATTAAAGGTGGGCGGTAATCGCATTACATGCTGCATTACACAGGGCTGTTGGTGAAATCTGAATGTAGATTCCAGTTTTCCTTCCAGACATCTCTTTTGGCTGATGAACTGAGAGAGGGAGGGAAGTGGCATTTTGGATGGGCCTCCTATCACCTGCCCCATGAAAAACCTGTAAGACGCAGCTTCAGGAACTGCTGGAGCAACGCCTGCTTCACCCTCACTGTTCCTAACTCAGGATGGGGCAGAGCTGCACGTCATTGCCCCATTACATATATTTAAAAATTCAGGGTTTTTCTGTGTCTGGTGGCTGCTCCCAGCTGCTCCTTTGGTGCTCCCAGTACCGCCGCCTGGCCCTGGGCTCTGCCCCCTGGCCCTTGGCATTGTGCAGAGGCAGCGAGGGCACTGCTACAACACCAAAGAACACAACCTGAGAGCATTGCTGGACATTGCTCCAGGGAGTGCCTGGCTGCTATTAAACCCTGCCAAAGATTCTACAAGGCTTTCCTGAAGAGCTCTAAAGCAATAAGCACTTTTTTGCCCTCCTTCCACCTCGAACAGTAACAGCAGCTGTTACCAAGTCAACAGTAAAGCAAACGAAGCCCTTGCGCTGGGGCTGGGAGATGCTGCTAATGATATTCACTTGCTACGGTTCGGAAGTGCTGGCAGAGCCATCACAGAGCAGTTAGGCGTCCCGGACATAAAAACGCTGAATGTTTATGCAGGGGTGAGTGTCCCTTGTCTATTCACAAATTCTTTACCTTTTTGAACTGGAGGCTTTATGAAGACAGCCCAGAGTTAATAATAAAATAAGAAACAAGAGATACCTTCCAGGGGCCCCATCTAGCTCCATCTCCGTTGCCATGCGTGGGAGTTGCACTGGGCTCTGAGCAGACAGACGGTTTCTCCTTACTGCCTGGGTTGGCGGCATATGGCTTTCTAAACGTGTTTAGTTTAGAGGTTTGGGTTTGTATCCAGCCTCTAACTTCCAGCAGGTCCCCATCACTGTGCTTCATCTGCCTGCCAGTGTGATGGGCCAAATGCAGTCCCTGTCTACTTTGACTACATGTTCCCATAGCACAAGCAATATTGCGAAGCGGGGCCCAGAGTTTTCCACATCTCCCAAAACTTCTATGCTGGCATGGAAATATGGTGGGATTTTGGCCCGTCTGGGTTCCGCATTTGCTGCAGTGAATCAGTCCTTGTTCTGCTGCTCCTCCTGGGAACCAAGTATTGCCAAGGAAAAGGCTGTAACTGGCCAGAAAATGAAGTTTTTGTACACCTCCAGCCCTCTCAATGCAAATAAGTGGCAATAAAACAGAGCTAAGAGGATGCTTTTCCAGTGGCAGTCATGTCCCTGGCCTTACTCTTCACTTGGCTGTTTTTGTCTTTCTAGGCTATAGGATGTCTCTGTTCCTACCAGACCTACCATATTTGGATTTTAAAGAATAATGTTAATTCTTTCAATTTCTTTCTTATCCCAAGCAGTGATCTTCCACCCCCAAGCATGAAAGTAGCCTTTGTAATGCTACCTAAGTAAATGCTGCTGCAGAAAATTTTCTGTCTGCTAAAGGGCTCTTTCGTCCAGAGTAGAAAGGCATAGCAGGAACCAATGGCTAGGAGCTGAAGCCAGATAAATTCAGATGAATAATAATGAAATAAGGTTCATATTTTAAATAGTGAGGTTGATTAAGCACTAGTTCAAAGAAAGTGGTAGATTCCTTATATCCGCTTGGCCTTAAAACAACCCTGGAGGCACTTTCTGGAAGATGTGTTTTAGCAGGCACAGGTTGTTACGCTCAGCACAGGGTTCTTGGGTAAAATGTAGTGGCCTGAAATAAACAGGAGGTTGGCCGAGCTGTGCTAATGGCCTTTTCTGGCCCAAAGCTCTATGAATCAATGAATAGCATGCATATAAAAATATACTCTCTGAAGCAAGCTACTTAAATGTGTGCCTAACTCTAAGTGTGGAAGTGTTCCACCTCTCTTCTGTGGGACTTGCCTACTAAATCAAGTCTCATGTCCTGCAGGCTTGATCTGATACACCTTGAAGTCAGCAGGGATCTTTTCCCTGACCACCTCAGGCTACAGATCAGGCTGTCAGAAAGACATGAATAGGTTAGTACAACTCCTGGAAATGCGTTTAATGCTGAAAGTGCTTTGCACTTGTATGAGCACTGTCTGATGAAGGATCTCAAAGCACTTTGCAAACATTAATTCGCTACTTAATTAAACTTAAAACACAAAGCAGATGAGCTTTGTGTCTTTCTTCAAGCACCATTTGTCAAAAGAACAGGTTGCACTTGTCATGCTGATAACAGCGAGTAACTTTCCCGCTTGCATTGTGTTTCTAAATCCAGTTTAAGTTGTTTTCCTTCAATATGAATAATTTTTAGAACAGTTTTTGAAAGAAAAATGCAATCCAAGCACATTTACTTATTTTGTTGGTGGTACTGGAAATTAGAGTGCAAATGCTTTATCTGCATTACAAATACTATTACAAAGTGCTGGGGTGCTTTAATCTATCTTCCAGAATTTTTTTTATTATTATTCATGCTTGAAGTGCTTCATCTTAATGCTCACAGTAGTTACCATAGGCACACACAGCAGCACCAACCCCACTAGAGGGTTTTCTGTATTTTGTTTTCTTTTTCCTGATGCTTTTACTACCTGGATGACATTAAAGTATAAACAAGCCAACAGATGTGCCCACAGCCTGGTAGCTCTCTTGGTGGAAGGAAATACTTGATTGTAGGAAGAGGGGTTTTGTGTGTGTGTTAATATTGGGATAGTGACCTAAGTGCTACTAGATGGTGGTGTTACCAGAAAGTAGATTGGAAAATGTTGCCTAAAATCACATGGAGATAGTATATAGCTGCAGGGAAAGACCTGATGGTGCTGGATTTACATATGGGTTGGCTTGACTGATCTTCCAGCCCCTATTCTGAAGCACAGATATGCCTGCCTCCCTCTGGCTGTTAAAACTTGAAGGATGATGGATCTGAGGCTGCAGCATGAGGGAATTACTGGAGCTGCAGTTCTCTCTAAATGAACCATCTGCTTAGCAGCCAGAGCAGGTCTAGGACAGGAGACCTTAGTTTTGCAAGGCTGAACTCTCATATTTAGTCCTTCATACAGAGAGAGGGAAACCTGATAGATGTGGGACAGTTATGTTTAAGGACAGTAGTTCTCTGTGAAGAATAACATCTTGGGTGGACGTCCCATTTCCTCTGCTAATTACTTGCTAAAACTCAGCACAGGGTCAGCCTGAGACCTGGTGCACCCAGGGGCAGAGCTGCTGGAGGAGTCACCATCCCAAACAGTCTGCACTCATGACAGAGCAGAGAGGCTTTCCTGTATTGCTGCACTTTGGGGCTGAATATCACCTCCTGTAAAGCAGTGGTTTTATTGAAGTAGTTGCAACTTAAGGCACTTTACAGCAGGTGAAGGTCTGGCCCACAATTCCTTGATTGCTCAGGAGGAGTTCAGTCATTTTCTGGGTCATTTGAAAGCTGGGTGAATCGGGATGCACAAATATTCCTATGAAAACTCCCCAAGCCAGCTTCTTTTATCCGATTTCCCTCTCCTCCCCCTTTTTTAAGCAAAATCTCATCAATCAAGCTATTACAAGGAAATGTTAGTATTTTAAGAGCATTTGCCATGTATGGACAGAGTCAGCACACACATCTAGCACATTAAAATTTGATAATCCACATTTTGAAAAGAGATATCAAAAGGCATAATTTAATATGTTCTCATTGAAAAAATCATGAACTGCACATTCCTTAGTACTGTATATTCAACAATCCTAATTACTGAAGTTATTTACATTAGGAAGAAAATTTTCACAACCTGAAGGGTTAGAGGGATGTGGTGTGGGTGGGCTGTTTTGTTTTCTGTTGTTCTGATTTTCAGTAAGGGCTGAGTCTTCTGATTCCTGGGAAAATAGGAGCCTGATCCACTGTCCTCCAGGGCCACCACTGAACTTCAGAATGGACCATGAAAGTGGCGTTTGTCATAATAACCTCCCTCAAGATGGAGAATGATTGAATTAGCTTATTGCATTGGAAAATGCCTGGCAGAACTAAAACCTCTGTGATTTCTTGGCTAGTTGGGTTTATATGTGGTTGCTGGAACTTACGAGCTTGTGGTTCATTAGTCCATGTTTTCGCACTCGTGGAAGGAGGAGTGGAGTTGCAGAAGTTTGGGGAACACCTCATACTGTTCAGACAGGTCTGCAGACAGCCATCCAGTAGAAGCAGAACGGCAAGTGCTTGTGAGGGACTACCTGCAGCAGGCCTTTGCCTTTGCCTCTGCATGCCTCATTCATGGATGAATACAGGAAGGTGGTAATGTTTTCACACTGGAGTTTGTTGGACAATCACTTCCTATCGGGAGGGCATGTACGTCTGACAGAATTTGCTGAAATATATGCAAATATATGCAAATGAATGTAAATTTGCAATCTACTTTACCCCCACCTCCTTTTGCAGAGGATATTAGCAGGTATGCAAAGATCTAAAATTATCCAATTGAGAGCAACGCTGTGAGAGTGTCAGGAGGGGCAGGTACCCCAAAGTTTGGGGATTTAGTAGAATGGATGTACACTGAATATCTTTTCCCACCTACCTCTAATAAAGAGATTAATCACTTTCTCCCTCTCTCCTACTGCAGGAAAACCTAAAATCGTAAACACCTAATTGGGCTGGGGGCAGTGAATTAACGTGAAAAGTGTTGGCTTGCTGCTGAAATGGAAAGAGTTGGCAAACCTAATGGCAGAGCGCCTTTCACTTGCTTTTTTTCCCTGTAATTTGGAAATTCAGTGACAGAAGGATGATTTTCAAGATAACTCCTCTCTGGATTGCTGAAACACAGACACCCAGAATTTGACATTTTGAACAAAACAATACTTGATCCAGACAAGTAATACAGCAACTCTGTGATTGCAGTCTGGGGTTTTTCTTCCTCCTGTGAGAGATATTTTTCTTCTCTGCTCTCAATAGCAAACCAGAATGTTCTACACCCTCAGAATTAAGGAGTGGTGTATTGAATGAGCTAGGGCTTGGGTCTGATCTGAGGCAGGTCTCCATACAAACTGCGAATGCATACAGGTCTGGCTGTGGATGAGCCTGGGAGCACTTTGGATTAATGGTCTTGGATCTACACCCCCATGGTTTCACTGTGTGTAACGAGCTAAAATAAGATAGCCTGAACAGCTCTGAGAGTCTGGGTTTGGGTTAAAAGATAACTAGTTTTCTGCTGCACTTTGTATTGGCTTAGAGAAGTTCAAGGTGATTCCCCAGCCTTTGCCCAGACCATTCAACCCTCCATATCTACCTGAGCACAACTCGCAAGCTCAGAAGCAAAAATATCCTTGAATGTAAATACTTTCTTTCCTGCGTTCCTCAAGCTAGTGCTATTGAAAGATCCTGAAATAATAGCATAGAATCATTAAGGTTGGAAAAGACCGTCAAGTCCAACCACCAACCCAACACCACTGTGCCTCCTAAACCATGTCCCAAAGCACCACGTCTACACATCTTTTGAACACCTCCGGGTATAGTGACTCCACCACCTCTCTGGGCAGCCTGTTCCAATGCCTGACCACTCTTTCAGTAAAGAAACTCTTCCTAATATCCAACCTAACCTCCCCTGATGCGGCTTGAGGCCATTTCCTCTTGTCCTATCACTAGTTGACTTGGGAGAAGAGACCAACACCCACCTCGCTACAACCTCCTTTCAGGTAGTTGTGGAGCGCAATAGGGTGTCCCCTCAGCTTCCTCTTCTCCAGGCTTCTTCTATCAGTTAGCGATGAGATGTCCAGTGCCATGTAAAAACATGGACAGAAGAGCAGCAGGCCTAAAGGAATTAGTCACATGGAGACCTAAAACCTCTTTTTCCAGTTCCTCAGTTTGGCTGAAGCTCTGGGGAGGCTCAAAGAGCCATTTGCCCTTTGAGCCAAGTGGTGGCTCTTCTTCCTCCTCCTCACTGGAAGACCCACTGCTTTGTAGACCCTGAGGTGAGCGAAGCCTCCTGGGATGGAGGGGTGTGTGTCTGAAATCATCCCTCTGCCACCCCTTACTCTGCGAGCGCTGACGATCGGGGACGATCCGGGGAGAGGTGGCCACAGGGTGTCACTCGCACCCCACGAGTGAACCACCGCACAGCGCTCCCGGAGCTCCCCCGGGCCGCTCCTCCGGGGGCAGGGTGGGAGGGCGGAGGAGGAGGGTGGGAACGGCTGTGACAGCTACACTCCGGAACAACAAGATATAAACCTTGGTACTGCTGGTCAGGAATCGCGACCCTTTTCCACAGCACCTTCGGGAGCCAGGGTGCTGCTGGATTTTTCAACCTGCTCGTTCCTTCTCCTTCCGCTACAGTCAGAGAAAGTCTCCCAGGAAATGAATTACCATGGTCCAGTGCAGACACAAGCCTGTCTAGAGGGGGATGTCTGTGGGAGTATAAATGAGAGGGGAATCAAATAAATGGAGATGTGCAATAACCAGCACTATTAATATTTGCACATTTCAAACTGTCTTCTAGGCTTTGTTTCCAAATGCCTTTTATTGGGCAGGGGTTGGTACCAACAAGACTATTTTTTTATATTTTTCTTAGACCCACAGGATTTTTCTCTTTTGGACCAGGTTCTTGGAACATTTGGTTTTAAGAACAAGTCTTATTAAGATCTATCTAGCAGTCTATCTGTCACAGGCATTTTCTGCATATATAGGCACATTGTCAAGTGTCTAAGATTTTCTAGCTTGAGAGCCTTACATTTGGAGTTGGCAGCTTCGGGCATGTGAGCCAGGTGGCCTCAGGAAAGCTGATTCAGCACGTGGCTTCTGCCACTGCCTGCAGGACTTGGCCGGCAGCATGATTTGCGCCCTGCTGAGGCAACCATGCTTTCCAAAGAGTTTTGCTTCTTGACCTGGGAAAAGGGATTGGGCAAGGAAGGAAGCACTGAGCTTTCCCCTTCTCACAGCTTTTTCTGCATGAGTCACATCTTGCCTGCCTCAGGCATAATCCCTCCTGCTGCGTCTGTAATTTGCCCATTTGTGTCAATTTACAGGTTAAAAAGAAGGGTCCCAGTCATGCTGCTGATGGGTCTCCAGACAGCTTGGGTGGAACTTTCCACCTGGATATTCACGGTGTTCAGGGAGATGGTTAAAGGATGCACTTCCTTCTTGGCTTGCAGTCATTGTGAAAGTGCTTGGTCTAGTTACCTCTTGCTCCTCCTTTTCTTCTGTGAGTTCTCTAAGTGTGAAGAGATGATAGCTTGTCTTCTTTTCATCTAGAAAGCCTCCACATGATCCACTGAAAAGAAAAAAAGAAGGTGAGGACCCCCACATCCCACCTTTAATATCTTAGCTGGCTCATCAGCAAATCTGTAGTGTATTTTTTTTCCCCTGGTGTATGTAAATCTCTGTTGGGAAAAAAAAGATGCATTTGAAGAAGAGGAGAATACCCACTGTTTAAAAAGTAATAGCTGTCCAGCAAAATGCATTAATATAATCTTTGAACTAATCTTCTCCTAGGTTCCTCTTCACAACCCTTCCTGAATAGCTACAAGAAACAGTGTGTGCAAAACACTGAGGAAACAGCACAAATAATTCCTTCCTACACTGCCCACTCCGCTGCTGTAACACTATGATCTGTTGGCTACTTTGGCATCTAGGGAACCAAGCAAGGAAAGCCAATAGATGCATATGCCTTTTATATAAATCTGTTTTCTAACATGTCTCCGTAAGCTAATCTGTATGATTTGTATGCCGCCACTAGGGATAAAGGTGCTATTTAGTTTGTTTGCTTGGAGGGAGTCCTGGGAGTCCCATGCGTGCATCCAGCAAAGGAGTAAGCACTGGAATATCTTCAACCTCAGGAGTAAAGGGCCCTTTCCTGGGTGATTCCCTTTGTGCCCCTTTCTGCTGCTTCTCTAGGTCCTCCTGACCCATCAGAGTGGGAGATCAGATCTCTTCAGAGCATATGGAGTCATTCCACATCACTAAGTTAGCCTGGAAATGGGAGTTGGCAGTGACTGTTATCTATTACCACTCGACAGAGGGTTGGCTGCCTGTCAGATTTGTCTGTAGAGTCTCCTTGCACAGGCATGTGTGCCCCCATTGCAAAATTCACCATCCCAAATGACATTAACTGTGCCTTCACCACAGGAGCTGAATTAGCCCTAGAGAATCCCTCATCTGTCAAAAGCTGGAGCCAACTCATGCTAGGAAAACAGCGGGATAAGGAAAATGTGCTTTCTGAGTCCCACTTGTTTTATGGATAGGTCAAGACCTCCAATCACCAGGGTCATCAATCCAATTAGAGAGCATACTTAACAAAACCCTCATTATCAGAAAGAGTGCTGCGATGTGTGCGATAGGAGGAGCACAACAACTCAGACATAGAGGCAACCCGATGATGCTGACGTTCAAATATCCTTTCCACGGGCATGGTTTCTGTGGCTGCCCCCGCAGCTTCCCAGCCATTGTCAGTATCTCGGAGGAAACCAGTATTTGTTAGTCTAATTGTGCCTACAGTTAATGCGGAGAAGATGGAAGATGTGGGCCGCTGCAAGGCTACTTCTTTTCAGTGTTTGTGAGATTAATGGAGGGGAAGGGCACTGAAACTCCAGATATTCTTCTAAAATGTCTGGTTGTCTCACTTCTCCACTGGCCTTAGATCCAGTTTCAGCTCTTACTGAAGCTGGATTCTCCTTCAGCACAGATGTCTTTGCAGACATCCTGCTTATTTCCTCCATCCTAGGCTGAGGGACTCCAACTTCCAGTTGGCAGAGACCATCAGTCCTGCAGTTCGAGAAGTGTCCACCGAGCCTTTCAGACTTCCGACCCAACCATCCTGGCTTGTCCTGAAGCATGGTTTGCCTCAAAGAGCCCTACAACGCTACAGCTTCCCAAGTGGGTACCTGCTTTTGAAAGAGTCCATCTCCCCTTGATATTTCTAAACATGGTGCTCTCCCTTGCTAAGCAAACAACAAGAAAGCAAAATGGAAACAAGGGAAAATATGACACCCTCTGCTAATAAATGCAAAGCGATGGAAAACAATTTTGCCAACTAGGCAACTCAAATTAGACTTCTCTCTCAGAGGAATATGGTCGATTTGTAGCTCTTATTACAGTGTAATGCTATTTCCCTAAAAGTTTGTGTGTGCATTTTAATGAATTCATAAAACCCGGACTGTAAAAGCCCCATGGGGGAAACCTGGCAGCTCTTTAATTCAGCATTAAAGCTCAACTGATGTCAATTGAATTGATTTCTGTGCATAGAAATTGCATTCGTTGAATGAAAACTTTAGCCCTTGCCATTCCCCCTTTTAAAGCTCACTGTAATACAATTGGCTCCTTGAGTCAGGTTCAATTACATGTTGAAAGTTTATAATCTGGTATGCTGAATGGAGGCTGTGAAATCAAGAGAGAAAACCTAGCTATCCTGATTAAACCTTACACCACAGCCGTTCTAGGGTCAGTGAATCCTTATTGTAGCACAGGGGACCAGCTCCTCTCTGAGTATGCAATGCGTCCTGATTGCAGCCAAGGACTTTATTCTGGTAACAACCACAGTGACCTCAGTGTCTCTAATGGGAGTACAGAGCTCTGACCTAATTTTAAATTCTTCCTCTTTTAGCCTAGGGAGAGCTTTGAATCAAAACAGGAATTATGAAGGGAAAGATTCAGTGGTTTTGCTGGGTTTGGATTCTCTTCTAGTGTTGGTCACATCTGCGTTAGGGTACAACCCTATGAAGGGTAATTTGCAGTCACATTTCATGTGGGTTTACGTCCCTTGACTTTTGCTCTTAGTCTGGGGAAACTCCAGTAATCCCCCAAAATTTTGACCCAAACAGAGTCAAAGCCAGGAAAGATTTACTTGTTGGAAAGTTTTAGCTGTTTCCACAAACTCCACCTCAGTCTGCAGGAGTAGCAGCTAACTTCTGCAGATATTTCACCAGATGCAATTTGCAACAGATCCCATATTTTGGATTTGATTTCCAGAACTGCTCCCAGTTCTCCTATGAACATAGTGGAAATCTGATGAAAGTGGCCTTCGTTCACATTATTCTGTTGAGGGTCAGATTAATGTTAGCTGTTCTCTTTGCTTTTCCAGTGTTTCGAGTACTTCTAATGCTCTTTCACTGCTTCCAGAACCAAAAGTATATGAAGAATAAAATTGTATGATCTTCCCACTATTAAAAAACAATCAAATGGGCTTTATCTGAATTTCAACCTATGGTAAAGGATTGGCTTATTCAAACCATTTGCTTATCCTGAGCCAACATCACTGTAGCTTAGACAGCATGGAGCCACCCTCCAAAATCTCCGTTAGTTGGCTTTGGTCACGTGCAAAGAATTATTCCCTAGTAACAACACTGAGTGTTGGTATGGTATATTCCAGCCAACAGCTGCAAGGTTTATTACAGCCACAGATCCTCACACACCCGTCTGAGACAAGTGTTATAATCCTTATTTTATAGATGGAGAGAGTGAGCAACAGAGATGTTCAGCGACTTGGGAGGAGTTGGCTGATTTTCTGACTGCCAGCCCTGTCCTGTGGCCTCCAGCTTCGTTCCTCCATGGGGTGCATGAGACATGCCTGAGCCCAAGAGGCCAAAGTTTTGGATGAAACAGCTTTCCTTAATTTGGTGTCTCAACCTGCAGTTTAAACCTATGTCCCCACTGGTAGCCCCTTAGCCAGTCTGGGGCTGCCTGTGGTCACTGTAATAATGTCAACCCAGAGAAACTTTAATCCTTTAGTGAAAAATAACTGCAAGTCTCTGCTTTTATTTGGTCTGCTGATCCAAGGGAAAAACCTCATCCCCTTCATGGCCATTGAAGGTAGGTCAAGGAGAAGATGCTTCACTACATCTGGGTTAAAAAGAACTTCCTGAGTGGCATTTGCTCTCTGTGTTGCACAAGCAAGGCCCTTGGGGTGCTGGGCTACATGCCAAATGGCCAGGTAGTCACAGAGCAGGCTCAAAACACCCGCCACAGTGAGTCTACATCGGTAGTGGGCAGGGATGGGATCTTTCTCCCATCATCCATGAGCTGATTTCCTCACCCCAGTCCAAAAAGTCTTTCCAAATCCTTCTTTGGAAAAAGTCCCCTAAACCTGTCTTCTCTAGTGGTGCCATAAGAACGGAGCTAATTGCAGAGGAATACGCGCTTTTATTTGGGCATTTCAGTACACACACTGTCTTTCACAGTGGGACAAAGACTGCCAAACTTGTGGAAGGTGTTTAAGAAATGGTCACAGATTATAATTAGTATAAATGATACAGAAGTAAAAACAGACTCTAGGGCATTTGAAAATCAACCAATAATTTTGGGCACAGTGTCACAGAAGGTCAGAGTATCCCAGAGTCCTGAGCAGCCTCTCTGGAAACACAGTGGGACTAATGCAGCAGGAAACTTCCCTTGAAGTTCAGTTTCTGTTCTCCTTTACTTACTTTTACCTTCCTCAATCTAGTCCCATGTCCTGCAAACTCACCAAATGTCACTTAGCAGGATTGTACTTCCCCATTATTGGCTTTTTTTTGTGCACATTTTCTTACACAATGAACTACAGAGCCTGGTAGATCTCTGCAGGCCTGACTACGTAAAGGGTGTATAGGGGATGATGGCAGCTATCAGGAAGGTTAATTTATCTGTTGCCACACACCTGAGTGGGAACACACATCGATAATCAATGTCCCTGAGTTCCTCTGACTTTCTTCTCCCAGAAGACATAACTGCCCTGATAAGCTTTTGGGTAGAATAAAGCAGCAAAGGGAGGGGAAAAAAAAAAAGCTAACATTCTACTTCAAAATGAATCCCCATTTCCCTACCCAAATACTAGGGACAAAATGTCCTCAGCGAGCCCATATACTTATCATTGTACAGCCACAACGTACTTTGTTTTGTTGACTTTGCCAAGCAACATGGCTAAGATGTAAATTGTTAGGAAGAAAGGCAGAGCAGAAGGACTTTTTTTTTTTTCCCTTCTCCCTTCATTCAAATTTTTTTTGCTGTATCATCAACTTTAGGCATCCAGCAAAAATAGCCGTGAAATATGGAAATTTCTCGTTCATAGCACAGTGATTTTTAAAGGCTTCTGCTGTGCAAATGCAGCTGAGATAGGCTTCTATAGTCTCTTGTCATCTTCCACTGTAACAGCGCTTCCTCGCTATTTCCCTGAATAAGCAGATACAACAGGAAACTATTCACCAAACTAAAACAACATCAAAAGCCCATTAAAGTTCTGATTTAAACTCTCCAAAAAGCGTAGAAATTCACAGAAAAATAAAAGGCACCCAGGATCTGTTCGCAGCTAGCCATCACCCTTAACGTTATCCAACTGTGCTTCCATATTGGATGGCTGGCACTTAGCTGTGAGTTTCTAGATTCTAGTGGGTTTAAACCAAACTCTTAATGGCCTTTTCAGTGCTGCTCCCTCTTAAACAACCTGAAACTTTCCTCTGTTTCCTCTTTCTTTTCATGTCTGTTTAGCAGCGCACAGACAGAGCAGGAGGCTAAGATCATGCCCTTGCAAGAGCAAAAATATCCTTAGCTTGCAGTGCCAAAAGGGGCTCTGTGCAGGCAGCATCAGTTACCTGCTCTGCCCTGCATGGGCCAGAGATGAGACCCTTTGCAATGCATTCAGTGTTTGCTCTGCCCAGTTAGTACTAGTTCTAGCGGGTACAGTGGCTAAGCTCTCACTACATAATCTCATCTCCTTACCTGACCTCACTTTGCTGAGACTCTTGAGTGTTGATCTAAAGTATCTTTTGCCCCTTCAGGCTGAATGAGAGACTAAGGACAATGCAGGCATCTGCAGGAAAATTAATACCAGAAAAGTAAGGTGTGGCTATAAATTAATTGAAGCTCATTAAGCCCCATGTAGATGTGGCCATTCACAATTCTAGTGGTGGTATCATGTGATAGTAAACCAGCTGAAGACCCTTTTAATGTTTAATGAGAAAATCCAAATAAAGAGTGCAGTTTCGTCAAACCACTTTGAATTTGCATCGTAATTATCCTGGAGGAACTTTCCATGCTAGTGCAATGTTGTGACCGTTTCTCTAAATCTGCCCAGATTTGCTGCTGCTCTGCCCCTGGAACCAGCACACCTGAAGCACTGAGACGGTTTGGTAAACTAAAGTGGCACAAAAAAGTTTCTTTATTTTTTTTTCTGATGACTTGCTTCCCTCAACCAGTTCACTGGGTGTCTGTACAAGGGTAAGTAGGAACACACTCATGAATGCAGAAAGGGCAGGACTGTGGTAGGGTCAGCTGCCATGAAGCAGCACCCTCTTCTCCCCAGGTGGTCCATTAGGCAGGGAGAAGGGCAGAGTTTTAGGTCAGCCTCTCCTTAAAGAGAAACTCCCATGATCCTGACTGAGCCTAGTGGGCCTCTGGATGCTTTACAGATTCTATCAATGCACTTAACCAACTCAAACTAAAAATCAAGAAACTATATTACCAAAGCTAACTTGTTATTCATCATTGTAGCCTACCAGGTGCAACTGTCAAATCAAAGTCAAATCAGCAAGTAAATCTCAGTATGAGACTGGAGCTATATTAGGCAAATCGTCAACTATGCAGCAGAAATAACCTTTGCTTGTAAACCCCCAAAAGAATCTGAGAAACTGGTTCTACAGGTAGTTTGGAAATGGGAAACTTTACTTTATGCTTGGCTGCATCCACTGCTATTCCTCTGCCCTTTGCTAGGACTGGAAATATGCAGACTTTGAATCTAAGCCCCTTTCAATCCGAAATGAGGGTAGATAATGAAGACCAAATAAGCTTTATTTCCATCTGCCATCCCAAAGCAGAAAGAAGCTGTATTTTTGATTCCAGCAAGAACACAAGAAAAACTTGCATGATTTCAGGTTCTCCCACTTGGAACAAGAAATCAAAAGTCTGGGAGGTAGTTAGCTGTGTCTCCATTCCTCTTGTGCATCCTTTGTATTACTGTTTGACATCTTCAAATATCCTTGCTGTCTGCAGAGACAGCAGGCTATTTTGTGCTTCATTCACTGTAGGCTGTCAAAAAGGAGAAATCCCTGCCCTGTGGGCTCTGTCCTGGAGGATTTTATTTTGCAACTCTCAGTCTAAAGCAAAGCCAGTGTCTGTCTCCTCTCTGCAGATCTCCTGCAGGGCTCAGTGCCCTTCTCCTCTACTTTTGCCTACCACTGCTCACCCTACTGGCAGGGGCTTTCTTGCTGCCTGATCCCCATCCCTCTGAGTACATCAGGGAGAGAAGAGCCTCATGTACTCAGCTCATTTAAGGAGCCTGCATTCATCATCACTGATCCCAGTAGAAAAATGCTTGGAAGGGGCATTATTGTTATCAGAGCTTTTGTCATACTGACCTCCCTCTGTAAAGCATAGGAAAGGTGGGACGGGAAAGAGAAAACTGCTCTGAGGACTGCTTGTCCCTTTGCCAGCACTTTTTCGTGTGAAATCCAGTACTGCATGCAGAGTGCATTAGTATTGTAAATCCTTATAAACATCTGATAAAATAATCAACCTGTCAAATAAATGAAAGTCTCCATATGCTAGATACGGAAATGCAATCTGAAATCCTTTTAAAGAGAAGCTGATAAAGAGTGGGAATTCAGGGTGTCAGCAGAGATAGAGCTCAGATCACCCTGCTCCCTTTAATCTGATCTCCAGCAGAATCCTAGTAAGAAAGGTCATGGGGCTCACAGGCCACTGAGATGCCCTCTCTCTCAGATGAGGGGGCAGTGGTGATGCAGGTTTGCTGGCTCCTGACTACAGTGCTGGTTATACATAGGCATTAGAAAACTCCACTGTGCAACTGCAGGATACATTTCAGCTAGTTAAAATAAGTTTGCAGGTGCCCAGTGACCTTTACACTGCAGGGAGACCCTTGTCACACATCTCTGGCCACAGCACTTGCATGCAATGTTTGACATGACATTACTAAGGTGTTTGAACAAACGGAGAGAGGGTGAGACAGGAGGGCTGGAGCTGCACCTTTTCTACCTCATGCCATATCTCTCAGGCAACATTTTGCATCCCCTGCAATAGAGGATAAAGTGGGCTGCTTGGTATTAAGACGTTTGGCAGCTGGCCTCACAAAAGATGAGGCATAATTCACAGCTTGGTCTTTGCCCAACTCCACTGAACTCTGCTGGATTGGCCGCTCGCTGTGATGAACATCCCCATGTTCTGCCTGGGAGATCTTTCATCTAAGGGACACAGTCACAGCCCTGGTTTGATCCTGCCTGGTGAACGGTTGGGGCAGTTGTGCTGCTGGAACAGGAGAAAAAAACCAAACAAATGCAGAAGGGGGGCCCAAATTAGAACTACGCTTAGGATGTGAGTGAGGACTGGGATGCTGTAGCTTGGGTGGAAAGCAAAGGGCATGAGAAGAAACTTTCATCATGAGAAGCATAAATCACAGTGGTTGATTTCTTTTAAAAATTATTATTCATCCAATGCACAAAGGTCATTATAGGCAAATGTTTCATCTGAGTTTAGTTTTACATTTAAGAGTTGTTTTGTTTGGATCCCTCTGGAGTTATCTCCTGCTTCCTCCCTTGGATGATGTGCCCTGTGGTCCCAGCCAGCTTCACTTCTGCTTTTTCATTCTCTCTAGCTCATATGTGCCCTTTTAAAGCTCCGTTTCCCCTCTCTTTTCCTGCCTTTCTCCTTGCTGTAGTCCCTCTGTCTTCCCAGGGGACCTCCTGGTATCAGGACCAGATTGCCCAAAAGAATTACTACATCAACCTTCAGGGCTGAAGGAGACCTCAGGTATTCATCTATCCCTCAGCCTGCTCAGTGCAGGGTCAGCTTTATTTATGCCTTTCTTACAAATGTCTTACATAATTTTAAAGTTTCCCATGACAGAGACTCTGCAGCCATTGAAGTTAGCCTGCTCCAATGCTAAAATAGGTGCAGTTTTATGTAAATCAGTGTCTAGTGGACACAACTACATATAACTGGACATCTTCAGATGTCTTTCACCTTCTTTCCAAGGCCTTGCATCTCTCTGATATGATGTTTTCACTTTAGCAGAATGGTTCCTCAGGATAGCAGCCCCATGTGACATTTGGGGCAGTGTTGCAGAACCTTTGTGTCCTCACAGGCTCTGGGGAGGATAAAAATCCCATTTCCCAGTTGATTTTGAAGTTGGGCCAGATGCTCAGACAGAGTAAATCCAGGAGATGTCAGAGTTCTCTGCAGAGGAAATTAAGGGGAAAAAAGTAATGTCCTTTCAGGTAATTCAAAACAGTTCACTTTTAACAAACAGAGATGTCATGCCTCAATTTGCCTTGATTTTGTATCATATTTATAGCACATAATATAATGAAAAAAATAAATTGAAAGTCATTTCAAAATGAAAACAAAAAATGTTTCACTTCCAAAATGTTGAAACAGGGCATGTCAACCATTTCAAAATGATGTTTTAAATCTCTTTTTTTTCCCAAGCCAAGAAATGTACTGAAAACAATCCTCATCTGCAGAACTTTTCCGTTTTAACAAATTGACATTTTTTACTGAAATTCACATATCTGTAAAGGTGGGTTTTTTTTAAAAAAAAATAATCCAAGGATCTTAAACATTAATTTGTTGTTAGGCCTCAGAGCACTCTGCGAGGTAGTTAAGTGTTATGATCCTCATTTTGCAGAAAGGGAATCTGACTCATAAAGAAACATAAAATGCAATTGAGTTCCCACTAACTTCAGTGGAAGAATTGATGTGCCCAAGGTCAGAAAGAAAGTCAATAGCAGAGCTGGGGGAAAAAAAACCCTGGAGTTTTGAAACCAGTGGCTTTTCTGCAACCACCAGACAGCCCTCCCATGCAGTGATCAAAGCACAAAGTCAGCAATGACCACTCTACTATACCCTACCCTCGGGCTGGAAGACACCATCCTGAAACCATTCCAATTTTGGAAAGAGACTGAGATCTCCCTTCTCAAGGTATTTGGAGCCATGATTCAGCCTCATTCAGGCTCCTCTGTCCCTCGCAGCCATTCACCTGCTGTGCGTTGGATCCCACTTGGTTTCTGAGTAGTAGAAAACTATCAACTTCCACAGGGGGTGGACCAAGCCCTTTGAACTCTTGTGGTTTAACTTGTGGTTATTAGTTTCTGCAGCAGACCAGCCTCTCTTCTCTGCTTGTGCCTCAGGAAGAAAGAAAAGAACAAAGCTGTCAGAAGGTAGTCACATTTTATTGCAATTCAGAATAACTCATTTCTGGATTAACTTTGAAATTTATAGAGCTAAAATATAGAATGTATCTGGCATTGGAAAACAATATATTAGTGTGCACAGCTGCTGTACACAAGGTTTTAAGATATCGTCTTAGTCCCTACATGCTACCATGCCTTGCAGGCATGGCTATTAATTCTCTTTGAATCCTGGATTGATGTGCCTTGTGCATGGTGACGCAAATCCACCCAACCTCCCTGTGCTCCCACCTCTTCCTCCGTGCTGGCACCCATCCCACAAACCACCTAATGCTTGTTTCTCTGCCAGCTAGTGATTGTGCTATCTGCTTTCCCCATCCAAAGGAGGGAGATGGGCTTGCAGATACCAATGCCATGTCCTGCAGAGGTAGCGCAGGGAGGTGAGCTTCAATAGAGAGAGAGGAAGAGATTTTTACTTCCCCCACCCCTGTGTGATCTGTGCATTTCCCTGACTTTTACAGTCCTGCGCTGCCTCCTCTCCATCCAGTGCTGTGCCCGCAGCATTCAGGTGGTAGCTCAACCCTTCTGCATTTACCTTTGCTCCAGCACTTAAATTGGTCACGGGTTACTGCAGCAAAGACACGTTTTATGCTCTCCCTCCCCCCACCTCCATCGTTTGGATTCACATAATCAAGCAACTTGCAGCTGAAATTGCTCATAGAAAAAATAATTTAAAATTGGTTCATTAATGCTCATTTACGCAGAATTCTTAAATATGATAAGAACATGAGAGCAAAAGAGAATGGATCTGCATGAGAGTAGGAGGATGTTGAAAGCACCTTTCCTGTAATCATGAAATCTTGTGTCTAAATATGTTTAGACAATGTGAAAAGTCAGTTTAAGAAGCTAGGATACATACAACCACAGCAAGGGAGGAGATATCTTTCAGAATGCAGACATCCTGTAGCTTAAGCTTTTTTTGTTCCCAGGATGGTACAATATTCTGTACAAAACCGAAGTATCACCATGACAGCCAATAGCTGCAGTCTACATTTGGAGAAATGGGATGAGAATGGTGCCTTTCATAAAGAACCTCATTGTTCACACTCCCATCTCTATTTGGCATCTGGAGAGGGCAAAATAACAGGAGGTCACCACTCAGACTGGTGGAGCTGTGCTGAATTGCACCAGCTGAGGATCTTTGTGTCACACCAGGTCAATGGATCCGGGCTGATGTATGTCACTGAAGGATCTGGCCCTGGAAATACATCAACACTGAGACATTAGCCATTGTGGCAGCTAAGACATGAGCTGCTATAGCAAAAGGAGTCCATCCAATCCAGCTGCTCTCTTCTACATCAAAATTAACCAGTGATCCAGTAAATGCAGAATACTGTGCCTGATAGTAGCCATATACTCCTTGGAAGGAATTAAACTGCTGAAACACATCTAATTGTACAGTATCGTAACAAAGAGGTCCTCTGGCAATTACTTCCTGAGTTAGCCACTGATCAACTTACACTGTGAAGCATGAGGATTGATAGCTTTTGTAATTTTATTTAATAAAGATCAATTTAAATAGTCTGCCTTAAAAACAAAAGGAAGGTTAATGAAGGTAGAGTCTTAAATTATATAGATCACAGCTCTGATTTTCATGCTAACAGAAAACAGATCAATGGCAACTGTGCAGTATAATTGGAAACGTAAGAAAACTGAAAACAGCCATACTGTGGAAAAGGTAATAAATACTGCTGGCAGACTGGAACAGGGGCTATCAGAGGAGGATAATACTGAACAGAAAAAGATGAAAAAAAGTCTTGCCAGAGAAGAGGCAGGAGAGGTCGGACTGCAATTCAATCAATGGGAGGCATGGGCTCTCTGTATTGCTTTGCCAACTCGTATCAGGAGTTGCAGTACACCAGAGTCTACATCAGACCTGATCCACCATTAGAGTAGTGAACCTCTGAAAATAAGCACACACATATCTTCTCCAAGCATCAGAGGTAGGCTGGGGGTACTCTCTCACTCCCTGCATAATTGTGTTCCCAGAACCAAACGCCACAGAGCTGCAACAAGGACTTGAGAGGAGAGACAGAGCAGCACACGCAGGAGCGAAGAGCTGCAGAGCTGTGTTTTCACATGCAGCAAGGTGGCTGAGGTCAGTGGTGGAGGAGGAAACGATTCAGGTTAATATCACACCATGATGACATGCTGCTGTGTTAATGGAACGGCATTAAGGGGCAAGTTTACAACTGGTAGATGTCAGGATGGTTCAGAGCTCGCCAGCCTGCTGCTGTGCTTTGGCATGCGGTTACCACAACGGTGCCTGACTCACGGGTAAATATTCCTGCATGCAGCTAATGAGATGGCTCATTAGCAGTCTACACAGCCATTGATCAGACTTGCACACTTAGGCACAGGAACTGCGCATATGTTTGGTCCTATGCTAGGTTTCTCCCTCTGGAAGGATGTGCCCACAATAGTTTAAGACATCCTGTCCTGAAAAATAGAGGAACAGTGCTGGCTAATTGCTGGTAAAAGGAGCCTTCTTTCTGTCTGATAAACTGGGCACTGCTTATTTTTCTGGCTGGTGGAGAAATCTCATACTGAATTGGACTGTAACGTTCATTACAATTGGTCTTTGGAGAGCTTGGAAAAGTCCTTTAAAGTCTCGTCAAAGCAATCCATGATATAGAAATGGTTGTTCCCTCTTTATGTTAGCAGATACCTAAATAAATGCATTAATAAGATAAAAAATTTTCCTCTTTATCAATGGGATCACTGGAGTGCCAGGTACTATGGTGTTTCTAGCTTTTTTGGGACTCAGAGATAAATCATCATGGGCAAACTTCAAAAGGTTGATGGCTTAGAAGAGCTTAGCATGGTATGGCTGTCACCCTGACCTCGAGGCAAGAAATAGCATGGGATCAAACCCTCTTATTGGTATTTCAGCTTAGACAGCCAAAACCTGAAAATAAAGCAGACTCTAATGCTCAATCATGTATTTTCTGATCACAGTAATCATTCATAGTCCAAGTTCAAGTTTAGACACACTATTCGGGTTTGTTCTCATTTTATCTGGAGTAAATGGTTAATAATTCCTCTGTCTCACACTTTAGCCTTTACCTGTGAACACCACAGTTAGGGTCCTGCTGCAGATGGATACCTGTGTAAGGGACTTTCTTTTTCTCAGTCTCTTTACTCTCTCTGAACTTATGTGACATGAAAAAACTCAGTTCTTATCACTCCACAATCCCTCAGTATCTTTTGCATGTTAGCCATCTGTAACATCCGCCATTGCCCTGCATGAAAGGTAGCCAAAACTTGAAATAAAATTAAATGTATGCTAGTTACATCAATCTACTGCAGCTGCAGAAATACTACTTCATCTTTTCACTGGTTATGGATGTTGACAAAGAATGCAGATGTTTCCAAAGTACTGAGACAAGCTCAAAATGCAGCTGCCTTTGGATCTTGACTCTGCCATCACTTGCTGTTCAAGGACTGTCCAGACTTAAGTTTTGGGGTGTAAACATCCTCAGAACATCCTGCTTTTTTTTTTAATAAAAGAAAAATAAATCCACATCTGAGATGAGGGAGATTTTGGCTTTCTCTTTCCTGCTTGTTCTGATCAAATATTAAGTGTGTTTCTTCTTCCTGTTTTAATTTTTAAAATTGTATGCAAGCAGCCTAGAAATGCATCCCCAGTCTGGTTGGCTTTATAGCCAGGGGAAAGAAATGAGCACCTGCAGAGTATAGTCAACACCTAGAATTACAGAGAGGTAGTGAAAATGACAGAAAACAGGGGAAATATCTTCTGCTTGCTTCAGTCACTAACAAAGGGCTCTGCATTGTACCACCTTCACTTAGCAGCATACTCCTGCTTTTATCTGCTGGCTATTTTCACAACCACTAGGCAGCTGGGTAAGTTTTTCAGGAAAGAAAACTTAAGTGTGTAACCACAGGAAGACTTTGCCTTGCTCTACTTGATTCATCTAAAAGTTAGTCATCTGTACCTAATCTTGACACCAACACACTCTTTTAGTCAACAGAGAACACCTCAAAGTGCTATTCCTTTCTAAGAGGGTACCCAAGAAGGATGATATGAATATCCTTAAATGGAAAATTTAAATACACATTGACAAGCACACATATATATTCCTATAGATATGAGGGACTCTGCCACTTTTACTGGCAGAACGATATGGTCTAAAATATCTATTTGAGCTTTGTAGGATAGACTCCTCTCATGCCTGCATAAATCAATGGGAATAAGTGCATTAAAGTGAAAGGAGTTATTCCAGTGCTAAGCAGTGCAAAAGCAGTACAACCCAACTCTTTAATACATCTCTGTCTGCTGTCCAAATATGATATATTCTTATAAGGGTAAATCCTGTTGGCTTTAATCTATTCTGACTTCCAGCACTGCACATTTCAGCAGTCCTGCCTGGGGGAGTGGTGACCAGGGAATTCAGGATTTGTGCTGCAGGTCAGAAGCATGTCCCACTCCTCAGCCATTGTGTGCCTCTGTTTATTTCAGCGTGCTGCTGTCACTTGTGCCCTCTCACAGAATCTGAAAAATTTCCTATTATTTCTCCTTAGTGTTTATTCTTTTCCAAATCTGGCAGATGGTCATGTGCCACTCTCTGCCCCTCTGTTTTCTACTTCTATACATTTCTGATTGTTGGCACAACTTCTCCAGCATTTCTTGGAAACTTTCAGCATTTAACTTTCTCAGCACGTCACCTGGTTTTGTCCCTTCAGAGCCATAAAAGGATATGATTGTTTGGGGGCAGAGCTACATATATCACCCAGAGTGTATCATGGCTAGGTGGATGTAGTGAAAAAAACCTATCTGTGTGGAGAAGGGCTGTCTTTCAACACATCCATTTGCCAGGAAAAGAAATATGGCAGTTGGGCTTCTGAACAAAAAAAAAAAAAAAAGAAAAAAAAAGAAAAAATGCTAATTAGCTGTGTAAGTCAGCTCTGAAAAAGTAAAGAAATAAATAAAGGAGTTAACACTCACATGCACTTTAAATGCTGAGGCTGCTTCCTTGCTCTTACATGCATGTCTTTAATAATACACAAGTTCCTTACTTGCTGCGTTTTTGTGCTACACCCCAAACTCAGTGGGAGTCAGCAAACTGGCCTGGCAGGGAAAAGCAGAGGACACAGCATCTCTCCTATAACCATACAGTGGCCCAGGTAAAACCCCACAGAAACAACCCTGGAGCATGTTAGAAAAGCCCAGTGGAATAGAGAAATACAAAGCTTTCAAATTCCTAATTTGCATCTGTGTCCTTCTCTAATCTGGAGCCCCCTGCACTGACAAATATTTGATTGCCTAACAAATTTGCAGTGATAGTCCCTCCTGAAATATGCTTCTCCATTGCATTTCCCTCTATTAATAATCAGCTGGCCTGGGAGATCATTTGCTGTTTGCAATGCAGCGATAAGTGCATATTCTGGACAAACAGAGCTTGTTAAGAAAGACTTTTAGGTCTTCTTGCTGGCCTCGTTGCCAGGAAACTGGAAAAGCTACTGAAAAGCTGCTTGAGTGTGGTGGAGTATATTGCTGGCAATCAGTGTCACTTGCCCTAGGTGATAGCCTGCAGCCTTTAAAAATACTGAAACATACCCCGATGCCATCACGTTAGTACTGGAGATGTTGTGAGGACATGCAGCTAATTAAGTGGACTGTGTTTGTATGTTTGGAGCTCAGGAGTCCAGTGTAAATAGCACCATTTAAAAGGCAATGGAGAAATGTTTAAAACAGAATAGGTTATTTGAATTGCTGACCATTAAAAGTCAAAGACGATCAAGGTGTGAATTTGCAGCAGAGTGGTAGAAATCTCTCGTGCATTTTTGCAGTAGTAGCACAGCCCCTCAGTCTCACATTGCATTTAAATTTGGTTCCTAGTTGGAGCCTGGGAAGTAATTTTGAATAGGACGACAGCTCTCCTTGCTCGGAGTCACCATGCTCGCCCTTCAGGGGTGACCATGCTCACCCTTTATGCAGCTCTGGGTCCTTCTCTGTAGGATGTGTATATACCTTAATGTTATTACTGCAAATCATAAGCCAAAAAAATCCCTGGAGTATTTCCTCTTGTCACGAGACACATGGCCTCTGTAGAACTAGGAGTATGTAAGAACATGGGGATGAAAGCTTTGATGTGCCTTCAAGAGGTTGTTGGAGGAAACTGTGAGCAAATCAAGGAGCATCCCCAATGGGCCGAACAGCCACAAGCCCTCAGAAGCAGCCTGAAGGACATGTACACCATGGACCACACACTCCTGAGCCCAGCACAGCCTTCGAGGAGGGAGCTGTTAGTGCAGAGGAGGTACAGCCTTTGACAGCATCTGAAACACCAGGTTATCAGCTGGTGTTTTGTAAGAAACCTCTTTTTGTCCTCTATGCCAACTTGCTTTCCTGCAAAGTGAACAAAGGTAATTTTTTGTGTAACTTTTCCATCTCAGTGGAAACCTTCCCCAAGAAAATGCTGTGTGAGGGTTTTGGGCAGAGAGTATATGGCATACTGTACATGCTGTGCTGGGCTGCTCCTGCAGCAAGCGTGGTGAGCTCCAGCCTTCAGCAGGGAC
The DNA here is from genome assembly GCF_949628215.1 of Phalacrocorax aristotelis. Lineage (NCBI taxonomy): Eukaryota > Metazoa > Chordata > Aves > Suliformes > Phalacrocoracidae > Phalacrocorax > Phalacrocorax aristotelis. The sequence goes on from NC_134281.1 coordinate 12,846,081, forward strand.
TGGCTCCTCATATAAAACTCCTTTCCTGCAGCAGCATGTTTGAATCACTGCATTTAGGAGTAGGAGGAGATTAACTATGAAAGGTCTTCTCTAGAGCAGAAGGCATGGTTAGATTTTGTTCTAGATTAGGTTAGATTTAGCTGGCTTCTGACTAGAAATGAGATTTTTGTAACCACAATTTTAAAAAAGTATTTTAGAGATACTACCTTTTTGTCTAATAATTGTTTTTTTATAGGCTATCAAAATTTTGGCTAGAAGAGACCATGAAGACATCCATGCTGTACACCACTATGTCAAAGCTATTATCCTGTTATATCTAGATACCCTATCTTCACAGCAAAGACCTGTGCAAGGCTGAGGGTGCCTCTGCTCCTGATATGGGAACAGTGATGGCTTTGGAGTCTACCCTTTCCTTTCTCTGCAAAGGTGAATCACAGCTATTACTGCCCTATTCCCACTTAGTTGCCTGGAATTTAGGTTATGGCTATTTTTTCTTGCTGGGCTTTTGTTTGTATGTCAAAGTCTCCAGGACTTTCTCTTCACAGAAGCTGTCAGATCACTCTGAAGTGCTGCTCTTTTGTTTGCTAAGCAAGACAGAATTACAACTGAAAATAAAAGCTCACTGTTTCCACATGGAAGATTAGCATTTTTTTGGACTAGATACAGTGAATCTAATTGTTAACTAATAACCCTTTCTTAGAGATTCAAGTGCTTTATTATGGGGACTTCTGTGACCAATGGATTTCTTTCCTGTATCGAGCCCGTAAAGTGTGTTTTAACTAGACAGTGATTTTCAGCCATTTTTACTTTGGGGTTCCTGACTACTTTTCCAGCAGAGGTCTTTGGATCCCCCAGTCCCCACCCCAGGGTACACAGACTGCAGCTCAACGCCCCAGAACTAGAGGATCACTACATAAATGCCATCCAAAACTGATGGTGACCTTTCTGATGGTGAAAACCACACCATATCCATCAGCAGATAAAACTTTATATGGGATCTTCCCCCACCAGTGTGAGGGGGTGGTATTGCACCCACCCAGGCTGCCTCCATGGCTTCTGCCAGAAAACCTAGAGCTCAGTGGAATGAGTTCTCATCCCTGTTCCTTGAATGAAATTAAGGCTTTATTGCTTCCAAGGAAATGAAAACAAAACACAGGTGCCATGCAGTAAAAGGAGATATGAGGAGAGAAAGCGTGGGATTCAAAAGCATAATAAATGTGTTTACAGTTGTGTTGTCTGCTCCTAGGACAAGGTATCGACAAAGACATAGCAGAAGGGGAGGAGGAAGAGAGATTAAGATGATACCAAATACATGAAGGAATATCAGCCTCACCACTAAAGGGTACTCAGCTGTGGTTAAGCAGAGCAAGGGATGTAAATCGAAATGGTTTGTATACTCAGATTAAAGCTCATGCAAGTGTAATTGACCTCTCTGTCATCTTCCAAGCAACAACACTGTTTGCTTAGCGAAAAGTTTCTCTGTCAAGGTCAAGCTCATCCTGAAAGAAGTTGTGCATGAAGACTTGCATGAAGGGAAACTGCTGCTGGAGTGCTGTAGATGCCCTGAAGATCTTTGCTCATTTTTTTTGGTGGTCCTCTAGAAGATTCACATAAAAAATCGGCACTTCAGGGCATTAAGTTCCCCATAGGCATAGCTCTTGCTCCCAGTTTTTTATCATCTAAGAGCCAGTGCCCCCTTAAGCCCTATGCAGATACTGTGGAAAGACATGACCATATGCGTAACTTTATCAGAGGTTTCATCTCACCTGCATAAATATCCCACTTGAAATTTATATTCATAACTGTGCTGCCCATGTATGTCCAGCCCGTCCTCCTGGTGTTTAACATGATATGTCTGAACTGAAATAAAACTGTCAGTTTTCACTGTGCTCCCTTAATTCTGCCTTTTAGTGGGCAGGCTTTCCCTTACCATGGTATCTGGGAACTCAACGGTCATTAATAGACACTATCACTACAATACCCCTGAAGGGAGATGAGGCAATACCACACCATTATATGGATTGGGCACTTGGGCACAGAGTAGATTTATCCACTTCCCTAGGATCGGGCAGCAAGACGACGGCTGCCTGAAGGCTGGTATCCAAAATACTTGAGTCCTGTCTTCTTTCAGGGCTATTTTTCAAAGGTCTTGAACCTCAGGAATCTCACAGAGACAGGAGGGCAAGGGTGGCAGCAGAGATCATGAAGGCACCAAAAAGGTGATGCTCACTATGTACTTTTCTGCTGGAAGCAGTGGCCTTAGTGTCTGCCCCCTTTCCACCTCTGAAACCTCAGGCTATGGAATAGCAATGCCTGGCTAGGTAACAGATGCATTGTGGGGCCTTGCCTGCCCTTGTCCTTGTGCAAATTGGCTGAGCCATCCCCCTCTCCCAGTAGCTGCCAAGCAGGAGAAAGCTGGTGGCTGCATAGCAGAGCTGTCACCATCACGGCTCACGTTTCCCCACATGCCCTGTCCTGCTCAGCAGTTTTTCCATGAACTTATCTGAGCAGCACTCCATGCTTTGTGCTATGAAGATCAAAGACTAGGTGTCCAGAATAAAAAGCTCACAGTTACCATGAGGCATGTCTCTCAACATGCTGGGAATAGAAATGTGGCAATCAGCCTTCGGGATGAAATCATATTGGACATGCTGGCTTAATCTCTAAAATATGAAATTGTAAGGGAAGAATTACAGCTAAAAAGCATTTTATGTTTTAGAAAGCTGCTCTGACCCATGCTGGATCAGGAAAGAGAAGGAGTGTGTGTGTGGGGGAAGCCTGTGGGATGCAAACGATTATAGCCAGTTGGGTTAGGAAAGAAAAAAATCCATCCTCAAATAAGCAGACTCCTGTTCCCATTCTATGATGCATGATTCTTTTTGAAACAGAAAGGGTAGAATTTGGCTTATTTCAATTATCAGAATCAGATTAGTTGCTATTTGCAAATATCCAAATGTTATTTGCAAATCTCCCCAAAGCTTCATGTATTTTAGCCCAACTCATACATTCATTTCACAATCATGTTTAGGTGGGATACAGTGCAGTATTGAGTTAGCTGCTCTCCCCGTATACCTTTATTTAGCCAGGCCATCAGAGAGCAGAAACAATAGTCTATAGATAGCCAGCTGCAAAAGATGAATTACCAGCAGAAAAAAAATGAAGGAAGAAGCAATTTGTGGGTTCCTTGTTGAAAAACATTTGCAATTCAATGAGTATTTTCTAATGCACATCCAAGAACAGAGATTCCCACTCTCCTGTTCCATTGCAAAAAAAACCTAAAAGTTTTGAAAGTTTTGCATTATTCCCATCATGAAGAGAGGAATGGGATGATAATAACAATGATGATGAATGATGCCACACTTGACGGCACACCTTGAATTCCTTTGTTAACACAAAAGCATGGCAGATAGCTGTAGCAATGTTTGAACTGCATCTTGACCATATGGCAAAACTATCAAAACCAGAGATTAAAGAGACCCTTTGCCTGCTTCAATTATTAGTAAAAGTTTGCTCCCTTCATTGTTTCATTGTGTCAAGCAGTAAAAATCCATGAATGTTAGTGTTTCTCAGCTTTCAAATATTCAACATACTTGTTATTTTTTTGCAGGGTTTTGGGTGTTTGTGGATGTCACATCCAGAAAGATTTTTCCTGAAGTACTTGTAAACCATGTAGACACTGTCATATGGCAGGTTATGGAATAAGGTCTCTTTACCATGAGCCTAACTCTGGCCAAGGGGGTGATGGACTGACCCTTTAGGAAGAGGGCACCTGAGAGTAGAACAAGGGGAATGATTGGGGTTTTTACGTTTGGTTTCTCACTTTTTCACGAATGCTGACTTCTGATCGCAGGATAATTTATCCAGCCCATCCCTATCTGTCCACTGTGCTTCTTTGCTGAAGCAAACATACACCAGCCAGCGGGACCCGCTTCCCAGCTGTGTCCTTCCCTGACAGCACATTAGCACAGCTTCTCTCCCCTTCCTCCTTAAAAACCTGCTTGGCCAGAGGGGAACCCACCTGCCTTCGGAGTCTGCGGCTGCAGCCCGACCGATTACCCATGAAAACTGCACCATTAGGTTCCTCACTGAGAGGAGGCTATATTAGAGACACTCAGCGAGGCTCAGCGGGAAACTAAGTTTATTAACAAGAAGCAGGAAGCATCGTGTGTAAGAATATCTCTACGCTTGCAGTACCTGGGGGGAACATTATCACTTATCAGCCTAATATTTCACTGCAGTCTCTTTCACAGGCTCTTGCTTCCTTCTCCTTGCAGAGAAGCCTAAACACACTAACAGACAATTGGCAAAATATGCCAAAAATGTTTATAATTTGGATGAATTTTCAGGATTTTTCTGACCAGCCTGGTGAGAAGAGAGAAAAGAAAACAAAGGTAAAAAGTAAGTGAATCATGGTTGGGCTAAAACCTGTATATTAGGTCAAAAAAGGAACAAATCTCTGCAGGATTCCAGGGGGAGAGTCTATTTTATTGGTGTTTTTATGTACAAAGAGAAAGGTTAATAGAAGGTCTGAACAGAAAGGTTCATAGGAAATTGTCATCTGTATGTGTTTTCTTTTTGAAGTAATAGTTTACAGGAGCCAAGGGAGGGGGTAAAACAGTAAAGGCCAGAGGTAAATTGAAGGTGGAACAGTTTGGAAGAACTTTGACAAAACCACTTAAAATTACGGAATGCAGCTTTGTCAAGACTGAAATGCATTCCTGGATTATGCCAATTTGTGCCTGAATTTTGTTTTGGAGGAAAGGAAAGGGGAGGGTATGAATGCTAACACTGAAAATACCATTGGGAATAAAATATTTTTATTTTTCTTCTCCAAATTAATTTTCATTTAGATCAATTTTTCTAATTGAAATGACAACAGGTTGTCCATAAAATAACAATGAATATCAAAACAAACACTGCTGATCTAGAAAGTTTAAATTAATCCTAAATGAATCCCTAGGGTATGTTTTCTTTTGCAAAGAATGATGTAGTTTTCCATGCTTGATTTTAAGCCAGACCGGAAGCAAAGCTAAAAAGAGACAATGCTGGGCAAAGCATAATTTTCATAATTTTCCCAGCAACGGTCTCCGTGTGGAGCAAGACAGGAGGGGCAGCTGCTAGATCTGAGCTCCTCTCCAGTTTGGTCTCAAGAGCAAACTACTCTCATGTTAATTTAATTTTGATTTATGTTTCATTTAACATAATGTCTGTTGTAATGATCAGACCAGATGTCCACTTAACCCAGTATCCTGTCCCAACACTGGCCAATAGAATGGAATTTCCAGGGAAAGGAGATAAAAAACAATTCCTGGATAGAAAGATTTTTCCAAACATATCAACTCAGCCCTGGCAATGAGCCCTTTAGGGATTCCTTGTTTCATTGTTTTGCACATTATTTTAAAATAGGAATCCAATGGAAAGACAGAAGCTAATGGAGAAGTTGTGCTGGGCTCTGAGGACTTCAGTGCTGAAGACGAGCAGTTTTGGCAGTCTGGGGATGGTGCTGGTGTATCTGCAGAGCTTTTGGAGCATGGGCAGCGTGAAACTATGGTTCTCTGCACCAGCCTTGTGGTCTGGTTTCAGCCACAGGCTCAGCAGTTGGGAGTTTGTACGTGGTGGAAGCTGCTGTGCACTGATAACCTCCTTGCCATCCTGTCCATGTTCCCAGGATTAACACTAGACCTGTTAGGCTCAATATGCCTTGACTTAGTCTGAACACTAGTGAAGTGCAGCAGCATCTCTTCCCTCACGGGCACAGGGGCAGAGGATGGCAGTGAGGCTGAGTCAGAGCTCAGAAGACTGTTGTCATCTCCAAGCCTGGCAGATTGTACTTCCCTCCCAGGCCTCACCTGGGAGGAATATGATGAATACAGAAACTATTTCTGAAGGAATAAAACTGAAGTGATCCTTAGTGCTGAACTACACCTCCCTCTCCCACAGAACTGATGCCCTGGAATGGGTTACGAAGTAGATTTCAATGTGGGCTGGAGAAACAAGTGCTCCCATTTTTCTCTTTGGGATGTCATTGATACTTAACCTGCCTTAAATCTATAGTCAAACTCTAATCTCTTCTTGCAGTGATCAATTGCAGTGAGATGGTCAGGAAAATGTCGTTTTCCTCAGCCAGGAGAGCATTGCCTTAGGGTCTGCAAGCAGCACTGCAGGGTTGTTTGCACTCATGTTTGACAAAGCATGTACATGTGACAAGATAATAATTAATCTTAGAAATTAGAAAGAAGCCTTAAAAAGATCCGCTTTCAGTGAACTTAAGGATGTGACTTGCCAATTCACTGTGATGATGTTCCCTGTGAATGGGTACTCATTTTGGAAGCTGTGCACTATATTTCTAAGATGTTTTACGCAATTTCCCAGGATATTGTGTCATATCAGCAGAAATTCAACATTATGCAGCTCTTAAGCAGCAGAATTTGACATTTCCACTAAGCTTTAAAGAAAGTAGCATTGGTTCTTCTGATCCTGATACTTGCCAATAATTCAGGAACAGCAGGCTTAGCCAAACTATACAGCAGTTTGCTGCTGGCTAGGTTACTAGCTGAGCTTTTCAATATATTTTCATGTAGAAACAGGATGTTCTTCAATTAGTTGGCAAACCAAAGCAAGAGGAACGGTGAAATGTTGAGCATAGATATTTATCTGATCATTACCATGGGTGCAGGTAGCTGGAAAACCTGTGAGAAATGACAACAGGTTTGCAATTGAGTTTGAACAGAGAGCACATTTGAACAGTAGAACATAACCACTTTTGTCTTGGTAACGTGGAGAGAATTACCATGGAGAGATTAGACAGCCTTGGTAGGTGGATAGGTGGGTAGGTGGGTAGACAGAGAGAAAGGGAAAGAAAGAAACCTGAACAGAAACAAGAGAGGAAATTAGGCTAGTAAAATAAAAGGTGGGTGTAAATGCCATTTCAGGGCTTTCCTCTGTTAGAACTCAGAGCACTTAAAAAGAAAAGACATAAGTGTTTTCTCTACAAGGAGAACTGCTACAGCAGGAGGAGAAAAATTGTTACCCAAAAGTCCAGTGCTTGAATTAGGAGCAGGATCAAGTCATGCTGGCTGCATTGCTCAGCCCCACAGTGCTCTATGAGATGGTGTTGAGCACATTTAGAAGATGGGAGCACTCCACAGCAAAACAGGCAAAATATTTCTTTGTGAAACTGCTCTCTGAAAGCCCAACACGGTAACTCATCTGGAGGGAGACTGGTGGGGAACTGCCACTGCCGACTCACTGAGGAAAGATAAGTTGCTCTGCTCAAAGACGGATCATCCCCCAGCCGTCCATTGCACTTTCTGCCTGAACTGCTGCCGTCTATGGAGAATGTCAAGTCCTTGGGGCCTCGTCTCCCTGTATCTCCCACGTGATGTCGAGGGCCTGGCAAACACCTTCCCAATAAATTATTGTTATTGCAAGGAAGGGAACAGGCAGAGAAAGGATTTTGCACGGTGATCCTAGCAACATTCTGCCTCCAGAAAGCACATGTCGTGGGAGAATTTCAAAATGCTTCCAGGAGCCGAGGAGGCAGATGCAAGTTAGAAACCTTTGAAGGAGATGAATAGCAGGAAGCATCTCTAAAAGACCCACAACGGCATTACTGCAGAAAAAACAGCTGCAAAATGAGGTAATGACTCTTCAATACTCTCCGATATGCTGGCACAAGTCCTCTGTGTTTCCTCTCACTATCTATCAATGTAGCATTAGAAGATCTTAAAGTGTTTACAGGGATGCGGGGTTAGTCCAGTGGCCCCGTGGGGATGCTGACCCTTCTTTCCGCAGAAGGCACAAGGCAAAGGTCATCCTTCTCCATGCGCTCAATAACACAAGATCCAGGCCCCACTGAGGTTTTTTTTTTGGAGTCCCCTCCTGGGTACTTACTCTAAAATTACCTCTTGACACATATTTCTTTCTCCTCAGATATTAAAAAATAATTAAAGATAAAAAATAAGAACAGAGAAAGGCTGGGGAAAGGGGACAGAGGAGGGGAAAGCCCTGTCTCTCTGTGTCCCTCAAGAGCCGAACAGCACACACAAAATCATTGCCACTCGATGCACAAATGACATCCTGATTTGCGAAGGACATGGGCTGGGTCTCCCGGTGCAGCACGAGCCATCAGTGCCATCATGTCCTACTCCTTTCCTGCCCCACTGCAAGACGGTGTAATCTGCTGGCATCCAGGGCAAGGTAAAGCCCACTGGGAAAGGAAACTTCATTGGAAAGAAGCTTTAGAGGGGACTGACTCAAGCAAGTGCCTCTTCTTTATATAAAAGAGAGCTTTCTGCATGCAGGCAGCAGAAGAATAGATGGAGACCTGTCAAAAAGTGATGCATAGGCAGCTAAGTGAAGCTCAAGCATTCATAAAGAAACAATGTTATCAAAGATGAATAGCTTGAAAACTGCTTTTAGGAACATTTACACAGGGTTTCACCTCCTGGCAACACAGAAACGTCAATGCTGCTCTGGCAAGCTGACTCATAGCAGCGCAGGAGAGCTTTACAGAAGGCTCACGCTATTTTTTCCTCCCGCGCCAAGGTCTGTGCAGAGGTGTGTGTGCAGCGGGGTGGGGGGGTGCAGCACCAAGGAATCACCCTAAATTGGCTCAGAGAGGAGTTGTTTTCAGACTCCTTGCCACACTTTATTAGTGTGGAAATTCAATAATCTCATTAATTACAGAAGATAGTGTAAGGTGGATCTGCTGGGCTCCTGAACAATTTGAGCTCTCCTTCTGTGGGTAATTGCCAATGACATGTCTGAGAGAAATATCACAAAGATACATAACAAAGGGCAGTGCAGCTTTACAGCATAGATCTTGTTGCTATGGGAACTTGTCTTTGCTCCTATCCCGGAGCTAGATGATTTATGTATGTGCAAGAGTTCCTTTATTTTAGGGCTTTTGCAAAAGAGAAAAAAACCTTATCAGATCTCTATCCACATCTATCCATCTGGTTATCTATCCAGTTATCTAATAATTCTTTCTTTATTATAATTACCTGTCTATTATAATCTTTATCCATTGCCTCATTCTTCCAAATATTCCACTCACTATCTACTTTTGGGGGCCAAGATATAAGACAAGAAAAAAATGTGGACATCAGTTACTCTTTGTGCATGCTGCATGAACATGACTGCTGTTCAGGAGCTGAGGTGAAACCGTCAAGTTGTGTGTCATGAGCCCCTACTGCCGTAGTGATGTTGTCCATGCCCACATGCAGCAACATGACAAAAGCATCTCCCTTGTTTCTGAGGCATAAAGGGAATGGTGGAGCAGAAAAAACACTCATCTCACTCTCTGTAAATGGTCAGAGAGGACAAGGGTCTCTCACAGCTGTGCTGGGCATTTGAAGGTGCATTATCGGGAAGAAATTCTGAAAATCCTGGAATCACTCTCAACATATTGAAGTTGAAGCATAATTCCCATTAACAGCCCTCTTTGGTCTGTTCATTTTGCATGGCAAATGTTTGGGTGGCTACCTTGGGCGGCCGGGTGATGTTTGCCTAGAAGGTGGAAATATAATCTTTATTCAGAAATAGGCAGATTTGGCTGCAGCTGTTTGCTGTCTTTGTATTTCATGACTTGTTAGGCACTTCCCAGTAAGCTCATTGGTCAAGATGTATCTGAATTTTTGTGTGGTAGTGTTTCTGTTAGGGTCACTGGGTGCTCCAGTGGGACTGTATAAACTAACTGTGCATCAATTAGAAACTAAAGGTTTCACACCCTAATATCCAAAGATCCATCAAATAAGACATTCGAATTCTGGTGTGCACAAGGATTTAGATGATTTTGAGACACAAGATGGCCCTGGGAGCTTCTACCTCTAAATTTATTTCATTCCACATCCCCTCCAGTTTTATGAAACTCCTTTAAACATGTACATATGTTTGTTCGGAGCATTGAGTGTACAATTTGCAAGTTCAAGATATGATAGGGAAAACCAGGCCAGCAGCCATGTTCAGGTCCAGGTTCATCTTTATATCAATCAAAACAAGACCCTGAGAAGCCATCTGACACTTCTGTCAAGTCACTAGAGTATCTAAAATGCAAGCTCACTCTCATTTTGCCACATGCTCTGGCATTACTCAAGGTTATTTTACTGGAGGTGTGAACATGATGGCCATGACTTCGTTCACTCCATGGCTGGAAACAACTGTCTTCTTCTAACAGGTATAAGCAAGTCAGTGCTTTAAATTTTTGAAGGAAAAATAAAAACCATGTGAACCGCTTGATCTTGAAAAGAAGGAGAGTGAAATTCCATATTTATGAGAGTTTTATTTTAGCCTGGAAATTCTCTGATCAGTGAAACCTCACTTTGCAAGTTCAGGGAGCTGATTAGACTCCTGGTCTAATCAGTTCCTTGCTGCATGGAAACCTCCTCCATGTAGACCTCCCACTTGACTTTCCCCCCCCAAGACCAGCTGTGGTCGAAGCATGGCTCTGCCTGCTTTGAAATGCTGAGTCATGAAATGGAAACTGCCTGTGAAGTTACAAACAGCGCAAGCCTTATGGCGTTTGAAGCACTCTTGCTCTGTAATTTCTTGGGTCCTCATCGTATGGATGGCACACCTGCAGAAACCACTTTCCTAATTCATGTCAAAGATAAAAGTTAATCCCTCGGCACAGCTGATCAACTCTTCATAACAGGGCTCCTGCTCCCACCACGAGTCTGTAGCCAAGAGCAACGGCTCACTCCTCCCCTGCTTCATTGCTCACCCTGAGTTTCAATTCCTTAACGCTAATCAATATCCTTATTAAGGTTCCAAAATCAATTATCCTAATAACGCCTGGAGGGAGCTGAAGGGTTGCTATTCAGCACTCACCTTTTATTATCCTGACTGTTTATTTCCCCATTGATAGAACTGACTAACTTTATGACAGATTATGGGTGAAAATGCAGTACTCAACACACTTGTCAGCCCTAGAGATGTGTTGTGTTATTATTACTATTTCGAGAGCCTTTTGCTTACATTCCCTGGTTGTACCAATGCTTTAGAAAGAGTTCCTGGCTTTGGTCTGCTGGAATATTATAGGGAGTGCTGCAGCTCCGTGCTGCACATCAAACAGAGAATAATTGGTTATATCTATTCAATTATAATATTGCCCTAGGCCATGGCACTTTGTTTATGCAGTATGTAGTTCTCTGTGATCCGCAGTAAGATTGCAAGATGCATGCAGGGTAGATCACCTCATGGTAATTCACAGCAAATCAGGTGAAGGTGTATTCAGAGGCATGATCCCTAAAGCATCAGGGGAGAATGGCATTTCACTTTCAATTAAATCTCTCTTTTTCATAGAGGAGTTGTGCCAAGAGCCTGGAATAAAAAGAGAGAGAAAGACTACTATTCCTTGCAGAAGTGCAGCATCATGGGTGCGTTCCTGCAGAGGCAACTCAGGAGTTGGGGGCACAGACATGTGTCATGGGAGGAAAGCAGCTGTAAATGCTCCTCAATCTTCTGAGCACTGAATTCAATCCATAGCTGCTGTACATGTCTACATGTATATTTTAAGGAAATTAAAGCGCATGTTGTTTTTTCTTTCCTGGGCATATTGATTAACAATTTAAGAACATAGAGTAGGAGAAGAGACTCCACGTCAGGTTATCCTCTAAGATCATTCCAGCAAGGAGCTGAGTAGGAAGGGAAATTAAAGCCTATAAACAAAATCAGCCTTTTCTAAGTGCCCTCCTTGTCTTTGCATGCAGTGTCCATCCTGGCCAGCAGCCTGATCTGCTCACCAGCTCACAGGGAGCCCCTGGCAAGAAGAGTTGGACTGGGAGCACTGGGGAGGAGGTGTTTGGTTGTGCAGCCTCTCCCTGGGCTGGAATATGTCTCCTCCCTGCCTCTGTCTTTAGACAAGAGGCTCTGAAGCTCCAGGGAAAACTCCTTCTGCTACATTTGGAGGAAGGCATCTGAAAGGCTTCTCTCTGATAATCCTGGAACAATTTCTGTACCCTGTAGAGTAAATCTTTTACCCAAAAGGTGGCAAGTGAATGGGGAGATTGACCTGGAAGGAATGACAACTAGGCAGACAGAGGCCTTTCTTACTGGGGCCAGAAAAGGAAATGTATCACTTCTCAGTTAACCAGTATTAGATAAGATCATTCACACCAGTCATCAAACTGATAATGAGACAGGCCCTATTTCAGGGAGATTATTGCTTTATTATGGAGTGAGCATTCGGCAGATGTCTTAATTTTACAGAATTCATTTCACATTATCAAGATTTCTGTCTATCTTATTTGATTTAACATTTGTTAAGAGTGATTTGTCTCTCTCTAATGCTTAAGACCAGTGCAGTCCAATCAAGCAAATTGTATGTAATTTAAAGAGTTCCTGGGGGATTCATAACAGCAATAGGACCTTTTGGGTTTTCTTCCGGAAAAGAAGAAAACCCAGAAAATACATCCTGTGCTAATGATTGCTCTCATCCTAGTCTTCTTTCATCCCAGCCTTTCCTGCCAATATGCCCATATAGCACAATTCCAGATAAATCAGAAATGCAGTGAAAAGTGGCATGAAAGCAGCATCACAAAAAGAAAAAAACTTGATTGAAGTTGTGAGGCAGCGAAAGAAATGTGAGCCCATCCGAATCTGAATTAATTAAAGATTTTATTAGCATCTGATGGTGCCCCAGGGAAAAGTACTTTTTTAAAATCCGCTCTCTGTTTTAAAGGCAAAATACTAAATGAAAGCATTTAAGGGTCATGCGAAAAAAATTTTTTTGAGTGTGACACAGCTATTCTCTATCTGTACCGAATTGCTGCTTATGGTGTAAATAAGGCCAAGCCAGTTGGGTATTTTTCTGTAGCAAGGAACTGGCAAGGCTATACTGATTGGGATCTCAGATGAAGTAAGGAATTTGGGGCGTTTTCAAATTTTACTCTTCCTTTTTTAGTTTTTGCAGTGGAAGTGAGGACTGAAAACACTGCATAACTAAATAGCCCCATGCCTGGGTTCCACAGCAGCTGGGATCTCCTGTCCCTCCACATCTCATCACATTCAAGCCACCAAGGCAGCCAAGAGGATGAGCCCTCTGCTCTGCTACCCCCTCAGGTATGTTGCTTCAGTTGCATGGGGCCGGGGGTCCTGCAGAAACAACTTAAATTATGGAAGAGGAGGCCCAGGGAGCACTTGAGGGAGAAAAATTTAAAAAACAGCAGCCCCAAACAGCAGCATGTCTTGCTAGCTCCACCTGAGTGCATCAAAAGCAGAAACACTGCCAGATTTACACACTGTTTGCCATTGAGCTGTGAAATCCAAGCCTCGCTCCCTGGTCATGCTTTGCTGAATTAAGTCAGGAAGAAGGAAGAGAATAACTCTCCCTTCCACCCATCTTCCCTTCCCTCCCCATCCCACTTGGAGCTTGTCCTTTATAAAGGCATTTTCCTCCCAGGCAGAGAAGAGATTTCCCTAGACCCCAAATGCTACATGCAAGACATAGACAGCATGCTCACATGTCAGTAAGTGCTGGTGTTTGCTAGTTCAGCAATGCATTAAGGATAATGACTAGAGCAGATCGGGTATTTAAAGAAAACCAACCTATTCATAATCTATTTTTTCAAATAAACACATTGGCTCTGTGTTGCAACACTTAGCTGAGTCATTATATGCCATGTTGAATGGTGGCTACCAGTAGACGTGTCACCAGAGATCTTGCTTAAAGTTCTAGCATAGTCAGCAAGAGACCTGAAACAGTAGAAGGCACTCCATAAGGTACGGCATGGTACAAGTTCATTTCTTCATTTCTTGGGTGACTGATAGAGCTTGCAAAAACCTTGACGAGAGATTTGGCAGTGGGGCATGTTGGGGAGAAGCAAAAAATGAGTGGATCCCATGTGGAGTGTGAAATAGCAGGTGAAGATGCTCGTTGGGGCAATGGGCTTTCTGGAAAAGGCAGTTTTGGGAGCTGTAAGCAAGGAAACTTCTCAATGCTGACCATGTTCTGGGAACCGGGATTTCAAAAGTGCTTTGTAAAGAAATAAAATCACTTGTCAAAGAAACACCTTGCTTCATTGTCAAAATCTCAAAAATAAACAGTTTCCAAGAGACAGATTACTGGCTGACTTCTTGGGCCAAAGCATAGCAATAAACCAACCGAGCCATGCCAGCAGTTGCCAGTCCCCCAGATGCACAGTTTTTAAGCCCTAACAGTGATTAATCAAAAAATTTAGACTTGGCCCTTCCTGCTTTAGCAACACACTCCAGCAGCAGAGAAGCAGGCGACTATGCTACTTCAAAAAGCCCTTCTTCAATGCATTTCCTTAAAAATCCCATTCCTGCACTGTGCTTGAAATCCTTGACCCTTCTGGTCTGGCAGGACCGATGCTGGCTTGGTGCGAGAGCCCTAGCACCCCACGAGAGGGATGCTGATAGCAGCTGGGGCAAAGAACCACTCTCCCTGTGAGGATGTGAAATGTGTTTCCCAGTCTGGCCCCAGTGGATGCAACCTGTGGCAGGCACAAAGGGGAGGACTAAAAAGGTTGATCTGTTTGAAATGAGTAATCTTTGTGAAAAAAAACCACTTCTCTTTCTCTAGTCAGGAGCAAAGCTAGACCAAAACCATCCTATCCACTTGTATCAGAGAACAAGAGGTAGAGACCTGGGAATTACTGTGCTGTGTTGCATGAGCTGAAGGGTCATGTTTCAAAATACAGAGTTTTCCAACAAGTCTTTGTGAAGAGAATGGAAGGAAAGGAGGATCCCTGTAGAGCCTAGTCGTCAGCCAAACTAACCACCCATTCATGAAGTCCACAACCCAGGCCATAAAACTGCGGTATTAAACTGTGGAGGATAAAACCAAAATGATAAAATTTCCTTTTGTGACAAAGGATCCTGTGAGATTCTGTGGGTGGGAGCAAAGGATGGAAGAATAAGGAAGAGTCTTGAAGTTAATTATTTTTATTACCATCTGCAAACCACACTTTTGGCTTAAAAACTGTGATTTGTTCAGCATCAGTACTGCTGAAATATTATTTTCATTCTTGTTTTTATTATTACTGTTTTTTCCACTTTCCATCCTACTTGATTCCGGATTGTTCCCCACTTTAGTGGCCTGGCTTGTTATTCTTTTATTTTCCTCAAGACGCTTTTATGTAGACTCCGTAGGAGGAGATGGAAGCTTTGACAGGGAACTCCCCGCAATAAAGCCTTTTCCCTTACTTCTTTTCTACATTTCATGCACTTAATTATTTTGATAATAAACACACACAATATCAGAAGTAGCAAAAAAGAAAGAAAGAAAGACCAGAAAAGTTAATTTTGGTTCAAGAAGCCTTAAAGTGAATGCCAAGATGCAAGTCTTGTTTTAATGTGAGAGTAGCCAGGACAGTAAATGAGTTGTCATGCTTTTGCTGAACATCTTTATTGCTTTAGTTTCAGTGGGCCTATGGACGGCACAGAGAAGCAGTTTTGCAAACACCACAGCCATGGCCTAGCATTTGTCTCAACAGACACTGGGGGAGCTGTTCTTTGCTGTGGGTACCTCTATTCATGCCAGGATGGGTGGGCACATATAGCACCATTTTTCTTCGGCGTCACAGATGGCCACAGTAACCAGCTCCCATGCTGGCTTGGGGAAGATATCCCCGGGTGGACAGAGAAGTGGTATTCCCATTTTACAGCTTAAAAGCTGAGATAGAAATAGTTTATTTGTCTAATTTGAGGCAAAGCAAGAAACCTGTGGCAGGACTGGGGAGCGCCCTCAGATCCCCGCCCCAGACATATGGCCAAGCCAGCAGCACCGCTGTTCTTTCACTCTGAGCTTTCAACAATGGAGAAGCATAAAATGAATTTACTTCTGCATATGAGCAGATGCTGGAGGGGTGATTTGTTTTCCTGTTCTTTTTGCAGTGTCTGCCTAGCTCTGCTGGAGGCTGAGTAAATGAGACAAAATGCTGAACCAAAGCTGCAACACCCACTGATGAAAATTTTTCTTGGCCAGTGCTCATGGCCACCTTAATTTTCTGCAGAGAAGGGAGTGTCTTATGCTCAGACACTAGAAAACCATGAGTTTGCTTCAGAGCCTGATAATATCCCACAGCCCAACCAACACATAACAAAGGAGCAGCCAACCGACAAGTGATTTTCCAAACTTTCAACACAGATGGCTTCTCAGAAGAGGACGGGATACAGTCCTGTCTTCATTATGAGCTTGGTGGTCTGGTGACCTTCAGTTATCCTGAAAAGCAAAACCCCTTCTTGCAGAACTAGCACCAAAGCCATCCCTATAGGATAATGCAACAGTCACTCACTTCCACATTCTCGGCTTCATATTAAACTGCAACACAGACCCCACTGACAGACAAATTAGCCAAGCCAACATTTGAAGGATTCTCACTGCTAATGATCTCTGGTCCATGAAGGCAAACCTAAAGACTTCAGGCTATAAAACTATTGCAGATGAGGAACCCAGCTGTTGATAGAGCTGGCATCAATAAAGCATTTGTAATGTAAAGTCCAAAAGAGATCTGTGTATAAAGTGCACTTCTGTTGAGAAATCAAGTAAGTCAAAGGCTGTGCTGTTTACATAAGCTTGGTGGTGAAATGTCCCTCAGCCCTCCTTACTGTACAGACAACCCAACCTACCAGGACTGAAGAGCTTGCAAATGCACACTTGATAATGCACAAGATTCCCTCCAGCAGGGATAACACTGTGGGATTACAGCCAGATGTTTTGTAACAGCCACAGGGAGAAATAGAAGATGATGGTAAAAGCAGGATCCTAAAACAAAAGCAGACCTACCCTGGTCAGGGAGCCAGGAGCAGATCCAGGACACTAACTTAAGGGTTTGTGAATCTTTAGTCCATATAATAAAAAAAAGGTGTGGGAACTTTCACAGAAAATGTGTCTCAAACAATTCCAAAGCAATGCATGCAGTATATGAAAAGGGAGGCTGTAAATGCATTCCTCCCTGGCTGAGCTTGGGGCTCCACCACGGGTATCAGGCACCTCTGGGGAAGGGACCACTTGTGTCCCAGAACCCTGTCCAAATACTCCAGCTTCACTGCATAGCTGAGATGCTAAAGGACCCTTCTGGGAAATGCCTTGCATAAATGAGCTTGACCAGGCTGGACTAAGTTATAGACCTAAGGAGTGGAGTGAGGAACACTAAGGCAGGAATCAACTTCCCTGGGTAGGAACCAAGGAAAGTCAGAGGTGTGCCAGTCCAAAGGACAAGGCAAGGGCACATTCAAAAAAAAAGCAAAGAAGAAAGAGAGGTAGCTGGAGTCTAAGAACCCAGTTCGTAAGGTCAGGTGGTGACTGTGGCAAGGTTAAGAGAGGAAAGAGTCAGGTTTTGAACAGGGATGGAAGAGACAGAGATTGGATACTGGATTACAGGGAAATTAGAGTGCTAAAGACAAAATAGCCTTAGGGTCACAAGTCTAAAGCAACACTGTGCCAACAGCTTTTTTTTAGGCAGTAGAAATGCTGAAATGGATGCTGGAAAACCTGTCTCCTCTGAACTGGTGTGATTGTGTGCTTGCTCCTGTTTGACCTGCTCCCACCTGGGACCGGTGAGGCTGTGTTGCACTGTAAGACTGAATCAGGCCCAGCAACATTTACTTGCTCTGTACAGAGAAGGGATTTTTGAGGATTGATTAGCTAATATTTGCACAGAGCTTTAAACATACCAAGGGCTTGGTTTAACTAGGCTTTTCACTGCTGTACAGTGATCTGCACATAAAAAAAAAAAAGAGGCAGAATATGTTAGCAAACAGGGTCTTAGCTTTCCGGGTTACAGAGGTGGACCTGTCCTCTTATCCAGCTTTGTAGGAAGAGTCTACAATGAAGCTGAAATGTCTCTTCAGGACTTCACTCTTCAGGTCACAGAGCAGGCTTGCTACATCTTTGGAAACAGCCAAAGCTTTCTGGGGGCTGCAGGACCTAGGACACAGTGATTCTGGTTCAGAAGTGATGTTGGAGGAGCTTTACTAGGACTTTCTGGTCTCTGTAACGTGGATGCTAACCCCACACAAGCTGTTGCAACCTGGTATATAGGCAGCGCCCCATGCGCACATGGATGGGAGGGAGATGTTGCTGCTGATAGCGGTACAGTATTTAGGAAGAGATCCAGAAAGAGACATAAGAAAGTTTCAGGGCTGTTCACCACCCTTGTACTGTCCAGACTGGACCTTCATGGCTCTCAGTGAAAGCCTGTTTTCTCCTGCCTTTTCCCTTTACCCCTTCCACAGCTTCCTTTGGCACTGCTCTTCAGATCCCCTCCCCATTGCTTTCCTCCTGGGGCAAAATCCCCTCTCGAGGGTCGACGTGGAGGCAGTCCTTGCTCAGCCACTGCAGGAGTGCATGGGGAAGGGCTCATTGCCTGCCCTCCCAGCAATCTGCCATCCCTGGGGACCTCCTTGAGGTGTTACCTGGACAGGTCTGCATGATGCCTTGTCCACCTGCTCCACAGCTATTACACTAGAGACGGATGTTGCTGAACAGGACAAGAATCCCTCAGGCAGCAGTTGTCACAGCTAATGCCCCTTTCATTCTGGAATTACCTTTTACCTTCCATAAAAATGAGGAACCCCTTACTGCCTGCTTGTAATCGGGAAAGTGGGCTAGGTTTCATGATAAACAGTAACGTCTGTGTCTTAAAGCAGAAATTATCACAATAAAAGAGGCAGTGGTGGTCTTCTAGGATGGTATATGCATTTCCCTTGCCCCCAGGGCGATGCACTGGTCTGCCCTACCTGCCCACGTCATGGTACTGATGCTGCAGCTCACAGACATGGCGAGCACACAGAGCAGGGGCAGAACACAGTAATATTGGGCTTTTAAAAGCTCCTTGTCTGGTCTTTTTCCATAGCAAAGCCAGGTACGTGACCCAGGGGCCCTGCAGTCTGTCTCCATGCTGACAAACCCTTCTGCAGCAACCTGAACTTCAGAGTTTGGTGGGAGCCAAATTACTTCCTCAGCACTTCCCAGAAGGACTAGACTAGTTAAGAGGAGAGACATCAATGCTGTCATCAGAGGGCACGGAATATATCTCACAGGGGACTCCTTAGCGGGGAAAGAGAAAGGGATATCTGGGCCTTCCTGTCTATGGGAAGATATGCTGAGTATCCACTTCATCCCTCTGTCATCAGAGGGAAGAAGGGGTAAAGGAGAGAGAAACAAAGCTGGCAATTAGCTTCCTTGGGTATCCCAAGATGATTGCACTTCAAAGTATTTGGTCAAGACCTTGCTACATGCTTTCTCGCTGCACTAGACAGCGTGAAAGAGAACGAATGAGTGAGAAAGCAAGCAATCTGAAGAGTTCGTCTCATTGTTAATTAAGTGTCTGGTGCTTAGAGGAGCAATTTCTCCACCTGCCTCTGGATGGAAGCGGCACTTGTGAGCATTAGGAGAGAATCCTGTACGTAGCATCTTAATAAAGCCAACACACTGCATCAAGGAAAAAGAACAAGCAGGAAAGGAAAATGAAAAGAAGAAATTAAGCTTAGTATCTCACTTGCAAGGCTAGAACTGGTCCAGAAAGCCCAGTAAAGGTGGTTGGGCTAGGTCTCTGTTTCCATGGGAGATGGCTGACAGGCGATGTCTCGCTAGGCAATGGAACCAGTTTCCCTAGAAATTAGAGAAAAGCTGTTCTACCTTCCTACCACCTGTGCAAATCAGTGGACATACAGGACATCATTGCCCTTACGAGGTAATGCCCTTACTGCTCCTGAGAGCTCGTAGCCTTGATTGCCCCACTGTGCATTAGAAACAGGTGCAGCTCCCTGCTCCTCTTCAGTCTGGGTAATTATGTGCTACCATGGGGCAGGATTAAAAATACTGATGTACCCATGGAGATATTATTACTCTGTTCCTCCCAGACCTGACCTGGGTAGGAAATCTGAGTGCTGAGCCAGTTGTGAATTCTCTCCCATACTGTCTGCCAGAGAGCAGGAGCTGATGTCAAGTACACAGAGAGGATGTCTGTAAATTAAGGGAACACTGAGAAATGTTTTAATACAGAATAACAGAAATTGCCTTCCCCTTCATAAACCATCCTAAGATGTGTAACTCACAATGTGTGATAGAGACAGGTACAAATGCCTCCGTGCACTCTGGTTTATAAGTGGCTCTGTAACAGGTGTTATCATTTTGTCTGCTCAGTATTTTAACATCATTCGTTTGTGCCATTGCAACGTGGCACAACAACGCATCTTAGAATAATTTACTGGGAAGAAGCAATTGCTATGAATCACATCATATTGTCATTATGAATAGAGTACATCTACATGCTGTGCCTTCAAGGAAAGTATGGAAGAGACATGCTCACCATTCAGCTTTTCACGGACCTGCATTTTCTTTTCCCCTTTCATTCCAGTTGTTCTCAATCTGCCCCTGCACAAATAATCACATCGAAGGCTCGAAGGCGGTTTTTTTGCTTCCCTTTTATTCTTTCTTTTCTTTGTTTACCAGTTGCGAAGGCTGGCTGACCATGACTTGTGGGCTTTCTGGAACAAAGAGTACAGCTAGCTAGTGCTCGTAGATGGATGCTTTCATGATTGACTTTAACAGAATCACAGGAAAAGTCAGGTTGAATGGGATCTCTGGGGGTCACCTAGTCCCACCCCTGCTCAAAGCAGGGCTAACTTGTTTGCTACCGACTTTCCAGTACATCAGCCTGCAAAATTGAAACCTGCAGGGACTTAGGAAAAATGAGAAGCAGCGGGTAAATCAGAAGAGCCCCTCACACTCAGCAGCATGAAGGTCAAGGTACTGTCCCTAGATTTGGGTATGCTGATCCTGTCTCTGCCTGGTTCACAGCAATATAGAATACGTATTTACTGATTAATTAATGAATGAATTAATTTATAGAAATCTCAACCCAAGAAATGCTGCTCTCAGAGTAGGAATATGACCTTGAGACTGCCAGAGCCCCAACTTTCAAGCCCCAGCCATCTCTTTATTCAGCATGCACCCAGGTTTCTCAGCGCTTGGGTTTTAATCAGAAAAAAAATATTTTGTCCCAGTTCCATTTCTGAAACACGTTCCCCATACTTGAGTTTTCTCTGTCACATATGGGGAAAAAACCCAAAACAAAAAGCAAAAGACAATTTTCAAACCTCAGAAGTTGACACAAAATGAAATTGCTATTTTCTCCTCCACTTTCACTTTCTTAAGTCATTGTTCTGAGAGATCGTCCTGATGTTTTTTATTTCTCTCCCCCCTTCCTACTTCATTTTCAGCCTGCTCTCTCTCTCTCTCTGACAATTCTGCCTGGCTGCTATCCAACAGGCCTGTCCAGTTTCTTCTTGTACAAGCATATAACACAAAAGAATACAAAGAAGACTGGAAATGCAATTATAAAACTGTCTCTTCTGCCCAGGCAGAGTTTTTTTAGACAGCAGCCTCCCTTTCAGCACAGTTGGAAGGAAAAAAAAATGTAACTAGAGCCCTTCTGAGCAATGTCATTATTTATTCTGGAAGAAATGTCCTGCAGGAAACTTTAATTAGACCGCATGTATGATAAACTAACAGAACAGGCTGAAGGAAAAAAAATTAAACAAATAAAAAGGGTAATGGTGCAATTACCTATATTCCTTAAAGCTGTAACTCTTGGAGGTGAGCCCAGTTTATTCAGAGTTCGGGAGCTGAAATTGGGACACAGACATTAAGGTTCAAAGTGGTGCACACACACATGCACACATGTAAAGGTTTCACTGAAACAGCTTTTCACTGGATATTTGGGCTTTTCAACTAAAAGAAAATGTTGGGAAGTACCTCCTTACAAACAAGAACTGTCTGTGAAAGCAAAATTCTGCGGTATTCAGTTAGTACAAGAAAATCTTTTAAGTTCTGTGGAAGTAAAGCTCCCTTGTCAGAACTGCTGTAAGATATACATGCATGTCTTTGTGTGTGTGTGTGCATGTCTGTGTATATGCATAATAATACATGTACAGGCATATGTGTATCTGTACAATGGAGTATTTATTTTATGAAAAAAACTTTTAAAACTGTCAGCTAAATTGCTTAATTGCAGAAAAGTAGGCAAAAAAATTTGTCATAAGATCAGCACTGTCTGAAAATACAGTATCAGCAATTAAAAGAAATAGCCAACCCACCAACTGCTGAGCAGCAATCTATAATCCATGTTGCAACATTCTGCTGATGCCTTGTGCATCCTTGTCCGTACTCATAATACAAAAAAATATCATTTCAGACCTCAGGTGAATATCCCCCAAGTGTTCCCTTCTTAAATGGTAATATTTATAAGCAAATATACAGCAAAGATACAGAAAATATAGAAGAAAGATGAAAAATCAGGAGGGGACTATGAGGTGGGCTGGGACATGCTGGACCTATTTATTGATGGAGAGAGGACTATGGAGGGTGATTTCTATTTTATACAGCATTTCCTACGTTCCTCTGGAGAAAAATGGGTCTTTTAATTTTGCTCTTGCACTACAAACAGAAGGCAGGTGGAGGGCCAAAATGCATCTTCAGGTATTCAGCTGCCTTGAAATGGGAGGAGAGAGAGTGGTGAGCACTGAAAGTGAAGTGCTCTAGCCGATTGCAGCTCTCATAAGCATCATGCACGTGCCCTGCCATCGGCCAAGAAATCCAGCAGGAAAAGTAGAGTTGAGTCGCATGATCCATGATCTCTTGGGGATCTACTGTGGTAAGATTGTCATCCAGGCAACTTTCTAGATAGTTATCTGTCAGATTGAAAGAGGCAGGACAGTTGTCACTGGATTTTAAGCCATTGTTTGGAAACAGTAAGCTTTTGAGATGCCCATTGAAGCTACTACTGAGCTAATACTGACTGATGCCAAAGATCGTTGAGGCAACTGGATTTATAGAGACAGAAGAGTAAGCTATTGCTAAAGACAAACAAACAGACTTCCACCATAGCTAATATGACAGTTTTCCATGAATCACCTCTGGTTTTGATTGCTTTTTAGGTATTTAGGAAATGGCAGGTAAAAACCATAACCGTTATTTCTGTCTTACACGGCTCCTGAATATTAAATAGTGTATGGGACCAGTGGCATCCAAAGCATGTGGAGGCATTCAAATTTCATGTGCTCCCAATGAACAGAGGTATCTGCACCTTGGATGCTTACTTTTGACCATCTGTCACATTTAACGTACTAATACAAAGATGACAGCCCCTTGGGGCCCCAAATGGTCAGACTTTCCTGTGAGCATCTTGTTGGAAACATATCCTTTTGGGGATCCTGTTTTAGCCTATATAGCTCTGGTTTTTCTCTCTCTTTCCACACAAGAATTGAAAATGAAGTCCTCATCATTTCCAGATGCCTCAGAATAGCTTTGTGTGCCTATGGCAGTGCCTTGGAGACATCAGGGTGTCTACACCTCTGCAGCCTGACATTCCTCTGTGTGCTGCACAGGCAACCTTTGGCTTCATTTAACCAAGAGACAGCAGTGGAGTAGAAGGGTCCAGGGAAAAAGGGCTCTGGGTTGCTTCAAACGTACCACAGCCCTTACTCAGCAGAGCATCTAAGCCTGTGCTTAAGGATAAATGCATGCTCCAAGCTTCATTGCCTTACCCAAGATTTAATCCTATCAATTCAAATACTTGCTTATACATGCTTATGAACTCAGCTGAATTCAGTCCTTAAACTCACAAGCCTATTCCAATGGAAGAAAGGCAAAGATCACCAGTGCTTTAATAGGAGGAAGATAGGGCTTCCAGCCTCCATGCAAATATCCTGATTCAAAGACAAAAAGGGAATTCAAAGAGAAGTTCAGAAAGGATCTGCTCTTTCAGCAGCATTGGCTCCAACTACTGTGTTTTTCAAAGTATAACATGAGTGTGGTATATTAACATAGAGTTAACATACAGGCACATTCATTGGATGTATATG
The DNA here is from genome assembly GCF_949628215.1 of Phalacrocorax aristotelis. Classification (NCBI taxonomy): domain Eukaryota; kingdom Metazoa; phylum Chordata; class Aves; order Suliformes; family Phalacrocoracidae; genus Phalacrocorax; species Phalacrocorax aristotelis. Next base: position 12,869,916 of record NC_134281.1, read on the forward strand.
CAATGTGCTTTTGTACTACGCATTGATTTCTGCACTGGTGAAAGGTGGCAGAACCTGAAGAGAGCCTGGCTTATCAACCATAAATGTCTGGAGGAGTCAGAAGCTGAAATCAGAGGATAATAATATTTACATTTTCAAATGGACCTGCCACATGTATTAAACCACAGGCTGCATCAGTCTTGCTGCCATTGCCCCCTAGCTCATCTCATCTCACATTCTCAGACATCTTTAGCTGGGGAAAGGAACAAAGATACAGTGTGTGCGAAGGTTAGTGCAATGAATTGAAGTGTGCATGCTGCGGGTTGGCAATAGCTGGGGCTCAGTGCATTTTGCTTCCTCTGCAGAGGCACTGTGTTCATGCATGTGGAGACATGCTGTGCAATATGGACCACCCCAATCCCAGCTATCCTCACCCTTCTGGGATGAGTTCTGGCTGAGGCAGGCTTTACACTGTCGTTGTGTCAATAGAAGCAGTTAAACCAGCCTGTGTGCCAGCATCCCTTCTGCACACAGCGGTCACAGGCACACCAGAGCGGCTACTGTTCTGCAATGATACAATATTCTGAGTTAATCCACCTTGCAAGCACCTGGAAGGACTTAACTACGTGTACCATACAAGCACCCTGCTGAGACAGTGGGAATAGGAACAGACCTGTAATTACCAAGTAAAGACAATGAAATCACACGTACTCCCACCACCTGCGGTTCTAAATGAGGAGAAGTGTTAGTTACACTGTTGTATTTCTATAGCATCTCAGGAGAAAAAACAGAGGGTGTAATGAGCTACTAGGCTTGTGATAAGCTTATAAGAGGCAGAATTAAAGTGCATTCACAATTTACCCCAGTCCACTGCTCTACAAGGAGGGACGCAGAGGGAAGCACAATTAAACTTTTGCACTTCCCCTTTAATTTGGGGAATGAACAACATGCCCGAGAGAACAATTTTGTGTTGTTTCACAGGCCCCAGCCATTTGCCACCCCTAAATGGAAAGGTGTATCATGAACAGAGGAAAGATACACACTGCAGCGGCGGGAAACTTTTGCGATGACATTGCAAAGAACCTGAATCTGGGTAGCTTGGGCTGAATTTTAATTGCCAGGCACCCGCTTTGCCCTAAGTAGAAAGGGTAAGTTCACAGGACTGATAGGAGAGCTGCTGTTTGAAAGAGACCTACAGAAAATGTTGCATTCTGCTAACATGGAGTTAGGAAATCTTAAGAATATGAATATGAAAACAGAACGATGAAGAAAACATATTCCCAGAAGTAGGTTCCTCCATGAAGGCTCTCCTGAGGGGAAGACTTGGGAGGTTTTTTCATGTCTTTTCATGCTCTGTTTTCAGTCCTTTTAAAAGAATATTAATTCTGAAAGCTTTTTTCTTTGTTCCCTTCTTTGATTACTATTGATTTGGTGTTATGTGGTTGGGTGTCCTTTTAGGTGAAAGGGTTTAACTGATCCTTCTGCTGGAAAGGTTTTTCCAAAGAGGATGTTGCTGGAGTATTTCCTTTGGATGCTCAGAGTTTGCATTCAGTACGTCTGGAAATATCATGCAGCCTTTTCACTGGGGACTCAGGCTGAGGCACAGCTAATTCAAAAGCTCTCAGATATGCATTTCCTTATGGGCAAGAGTGTGGCCAAAATCACAGTCCATATTATCTTATTCATTTAATCAATAGGGGTTAAAGCACCTTCTTGGGTCAACGGATAAATATTTTAATTTTTTCTTCAGATGGAGCAGGTTAGAGAAGCATCTTTATAAGTGTATTCCTAGATAGATTTCTGAACTGAAACTTCTGTGGATTCAAAACTGAGCTTCTGACAGTAAAAATTATGCTTTGGCCTCATTCTAAGGCAAGAGAGTTAATCTGCTCTGGACAGACAGGCCCTTTGGAAAACATTCACTTAAAAGGAGAAGGAAAAAAACACCCTGAAATACATTTTCTTTATTCACAGAAAACAGAATGTCATGGACAAAACGACAAGGGAGTGTGTGTGTAATCATGTATTTATTTATCTGAATCCCACACTGAAAATTTTGTAGGTACAGAAGATGATGAGAAAGATAAGGCACTGAAGTGATTGTTTAAACTGAAATTGAGTCTCACCCACTGCAGAGTTTGAATTAAACAAAAATAACCCAAAGCAGCAATGTAATAACCTTAAGTGAGCCACTTTTTAAAGCAGCTTATACATAATGGAATTCTCTCAGCTTTTTACAAATGTTCCACATACATTCAGATAATCATCAAACTGACGGGATTTCCTCGCAGACAGCTGAAAATAAACAGCAATCTCAAAACGTGAGCATGTCTTCTTTCTTTTCACCTTACATCCAGCTTCTATATGTTGTTCTTTATCAAAGTATCTAAGTGCTTTCAGTAGACCAAAACATCCTGGTTTTATAGATATATAAATGTGTTTTATAGCCACTATAGGGATTTCTATGCTACAATACACTAATGGTTCACCCAAGCACGATACTCTGGCTATAACAGTGATCATTGCTGGATGTTTCAGTGTAAAGAAGGGCTCTAGTGTCTCTCTGAACTAGGTAACCCATAAATTGTTTAACATTACCAGTGCTGACTCCTTATTATTTTCTTCTGGTGAGTGCTGCTGTAGAGATAATATGCCAATAAAATAATTATTCTTAATTGTTAATTACCATTTTCAGTTCCAAAGACCCAGGGTAAAAGCAAATAACAACCTAGAAAAAAAATTTGGAAGATAAGGAGAAAGGCTATAATGGGGAAATGGATACGAGGCAGAAGTATAAATCCCATCACAGATGGGTCTGAAACAGGGCTCCAGGCAAATCTGGTCTGTGCAGACATCAAGGACTTTTGGATGTGAATTTAGTAATGTGGACCCTACCTATCACCTCATTAGCCTATGTATGCAATTAGAACAGGACTATCTAGATTAGCCTAGACCTGAAAAAACAGCTGGAGCAACCCGTTTTCTTTAGGTGGTCTGTTCATCTGACAGGCAAAGGAAACAACCAGATCTAGATGACAGCACTTGGGGTGAGGCTGGGAAGACACTTAGACCCTTTGGCTTTGCTCAACCAGGTGGGTGGCAGCAGCAGCAGAGCTTAGAAATATGCTTGCCCATGCTTTGTTGCCAAAGGTTTTCCAAACACCTCCAAGAGCCAATCCTTCAGCTGTTCTTGTCACATCCTTGGCTTCAAGTCTCACATGCCATGCAGCACAGAAGCCAGTGAGGTGCAGCATGGTGCCCGATAACAGGAGGCAGCCGTGGCACCTGTGCTGATGCAGTCTCTTTCTATCAAAAGGAAAAGTGCAGGGACTTGAAAGAGACGCCCCACGACTGAATAACAGTGTCAGCTCCTCTAATGAATGCCGATCCTGAGTGCATGATGGGTGATGGGTAATTAGTGACTTTGATACCTGTGGGGAGCAGGTCATGATTTTGCTGTCAGGAGCTTCAGTGCAGGAGACACATCATTACTCCAGTCAGTGCTGATTATTACCATACTTACTCAGTGCAATTTCATATTTCATTTGGGGCAAAACCCAAAAGTGCTGCGTAGGGGTTGGAGAGTTCTCGCTTCTTTTTTTCTTTATTTTTGTTTTGTTGAGGAAATGGAGAGCATCTCTGTGTTTTCACACAAAGCTGTCTCTCGTATAAGGAGATGAAAATGAGAGAGGGAAGAAACCTGACATGTATCCACTGAAAACAACTCTTTAAACCAACAAAGCACATCCACAATGTGCCTAGATCAGTAGAGATCAATAGAAGATGATGTTACTGTGATGTCTGTGTATGCATTTGCCCATCTTACTTGTCCAAGATAGGAACAACACGTTCCTGTTAGATACATCCCAGGAGGCAGAAGAATTCAGCAGACCTCCCCAGTTCTCTTAATACTGAAGGAGTCAGAAAGATAGATGAAAAGAGAAAGAAAAAATGTTAGAAGAGGGCTAGGTTACATCCTTAGGAAAGATGAGGTAGTTCTACTGGCCCCAGTTCAGAAAAGCACTTAAACGTGCAGGCTGCAGTGTTTTGCCGAGCTATGATGGACCACCAAGCGTCTTCTTGTCTCCTGGTGTCTGGGAGATACTGGCAAAGCTCCACTGGAGATGTGCAGTGCACATACAGTTGGGGATGCAGGGCACATGCTGGGCTACACTGGGATCTGCAGCACTTATCAAGGTTAATGCGGGGTGGCTAGTTAAGTTGCTGAGGCTAACGGCTGAGTTAGTTATACACATATTTCAGTATAGTGCCTAATTCAGTAACTGACAGTCAATCTCCTTCTTAATTTTCAATACGGTAGATATGGTATGAGCCCAATCTTTTGCAAAAATGGGATGAGAGGGAGGAGGAGGAGAGTAACTCAGAACTATTTGTGCATTTGCCATGGCTCACACATGCTCGCTTGGCTAAATAGCTTTTCCTGGTGTGGAAATGCACTATGTCATTTATTTCCTTTTCATAAATAAAAGATTTGAGATGGAAGAATGGCTATTTTCTTTTATTCAAGATATTACAACCTAATGGTTGAAGACAGGATCTCAGTTCAGCTTCGTGTGGACAGCTTTAACTTGCTCTAATACCTGCTCTGTGGGGAGCTGCTGTTGACACCAGTGTTTGTGCAGCCCCTGGCCTGGAGGATTTGGATACCTCAGTATGACTGGTGATCATTTCACTCTCACGGGTCACAGAAAGTGGGAGGACAGGGTGGATTAAGTCACTTCTCCAAACTTTGGGGTATGTATGAGGTGGAGCTGGGAATGACTCCACAGTCTCCTGAGTCCCAGGAGATTGCTGGTCCTACCAGGCTCTACTGCCCTTCTCCATGCAGAAGCACATTGTGTGCTTCTGGTTGCACCTCATCCTTCCCAGCTCTGCCAAAAGGCAGAAGAAACCATTTCCCCAGGAGCAATACAGAGCAAGCAGGGTGAGCATCATGCCAGCCTGCCAGCTCCTAGGGTGTGCTGGGGTGTCCTCACCTGGGGAGGGCATGCCAGATGAGGACTCAGCCTTCCTCATGGTTTCTTTTCAGTTAGAGCACACTGGTAGCAAAGTTTGATAAGGGAAATTTGACCTTCTGCTGTCCAAACAAACTGCAATTTCCAGGTTCAGAAGCTGGTCTCTTGTTAGTGGGACATTTCTTGTCTGGAAGAAGAAGATTCTCTGTGCCAGGTTATTCTGTGTGTAGTTACACTTTCAGTTGGCTTTGCCTCCTGTGCATTCTTCAGTTATTGCTTATTTATAACATCAGAGACATGAAACTTTTCCAGTAATGATCCTGATAATTATAGCCATCTCATTCAGCCTTAACCGACCAGCGGTTGTATCCTGATTCAGGATCAATGGGAATTTAAAAGAATATACTTATTAAACTCAATAAGGATAGGGTACTAGTTAATGGTGTGAAAATTATGTCACCAATAACTATGTAATTACATTCTTATTAATGCATTCAAACATCTTACCATTTAATTGGCATTTAACAAGCTCATTTTAGCAAGATAATTAGATAGTCATTAATTGGTAAAACACTGATTGACATGTAGTATGTTAATAGATGTCTAGTGTGGTGTAGTTGTCTTGCTATATGGTAATTTAATGCTTTCATGCTCCTATCAATTAGCTCGTTTAAAATATACAAATGTAATGTATTATAAAGTGATTGTATATTTATTGGCAAAGTCATCGTGACAGAATTAGAGTCAATGTATTATTTGCATATGTGTTTACCTTATATTTCAATACAACCTCTGCTGGTACTTGTAGGAACTACAAAAACCAGCTAAATTCCTGGGACCTCCTTCAGTCACTATGTTACAAAACGAAGCAGAAGCGTCCAACGTGTGGTTCATGGCCAACATGTGGCTCTTGAAGCACATCCGAGCTGAGTCCCCAACCAAAAGAAAGGCCTTGCTGGATAATCCTGAACCTTGGTAGAAATAAATCAGTACGAATCACTGAGGATGTCATCATTAGCATGCCCAAGGTTACAGCTGTGTGTCCAGTCCAACCCAGCAAAGTGCTGGTACCTTATGGGGAACAGTTGTCATGTGCCACCCGTGAGCCACTGCCAGAGCATAGCTCTATGCCTGTGGTGTTGGCCACACAAAGATTTTGGTACACACTTGTAGGATCAGCAAAGTTGGTGCCTAAAAAATCTCATCATATGTACAATCGTAAAGCCTAGACTCACTTATTCTGAAGTCCTGACTACATGTTGCTAGCAAGGAGGCTTACGGAGCGATCTGGGGTCTGCCTTGAGCCGTAATTCTGTTGATGGCTGCTAAGTGATGTACAAACATACTGACCAACCCGTTATCTTAATTATCCTTCCCTATGTCATGCCTGTGATAGTTCATTTTTTTGTGACACTCAGAAGATGAACTGGAATTATGTGCTGTCCGCTTGATGTTAGAGCTTGTTCACATATGCATAATACATACCTGGCTTTTTCTAAGAAGGTTGTCAGATGCATTGAGACAGGACACGGTTTAAAGATGGAATATTATTATTATTATGTGCATTACAGTAGCAGCTAAAGGTCCAGCAAAAAATCAGTTTCCCTACATGTTGGTCACTGTATAAAGGCAGATAGTGAGATGCTGTTCTGAAGACTCTGCTGTCAAAATGGACTGGACAGCCAAAGGGCTAGTGGTGGAAAGTCAATGTCAGGAGGGAGGAGAGGACAGAAATTAATATTGCAATCTATGCTAACACATGGAGACAAAAAAGGTTTTGAAATGGTGCCCTGAGATGTCCAAAAAGCAGAAAATGAAAGTCTCGCTGCTGCCCCAATTTTCTGCATTGCTCTAAAACACTGCCACAAGTAGCCTGTTTCCACGGCACATCTCACTTCTCCAAGTCATCCGGCACTTCCAGCCCTTGTATCGCCATTAACAGCCCGGCATAGCCTGCACTGCTGACAGTTGCTCTGCAGCACGGAGGTGCAGAGATATTCAGGTCTGCAGCGAGGAACTTCCTGGGACTGGCTTGCCTGTTCGCAGGGTTGCGAGTTCATTGTGCAGAACAGGAGATCTCAATTAAGCATAGAATCGTACCAGAAATAATGGATTAACTTATAGTACATTTCCCCAGCTACCAAAGGATTGGTCCCAACGGTGTATTAAATAGAAATGATGTGAGCCTGATTGCAATGATGACGTGAATATTGTTAATGTTGATATCCCCAAATTAGCTCAGAGGGGGAAGTTTCAGTTAGAATGTTGCAAACAGTAAGCGACTACTGTAACCTTTAGAAGAATCCTTTTAATTCTTTTCCATTATTTCTAATTTCAAAGACTAGAAAAATAACAAGAATGACTGGTTCACTAAAAATAGCTGTTATGTGACCATGGAAGAATGAACTTTCCTTGAGGAGACAGTCAACACTGCAGGGTATACAACATCGTGCTATATTTTGCTTAGCTGTGGCATCATTCATCCAAATGTAGGTAGTTCCAAAAGGCTCAGAAAATGTGGTGAGTTTTTATTAGGGGAAAGTTTTAGCAGGGCTCTAAGGAGAATGTTTTGTTTCTTCCAGTCATTACAGTAAGAAAAGAGATTTAATGCATTGAGAAGTGAAGAGGATAGATTGCCCTGAAAAACAGGAGTGGTTGAGTTGTGGGTCAGCTGAGGTGCACAGTGCAAAGCAGTGAGGGTGAAAGAGCAGTTGCAGTGCACAGTAATGGGATGTTGCTGGGTAGTTGAAGATTTATGGTTATTGGGAGAACTTTGCGTGGGTCCATGAACAGGACAGGTTGGAACTGCGAATCAGAACAGAGTAACATGCACAGATTTTGGATGGTGGCCCAGGGATATAGAGCTGGCCTGGGGAGGGATGTAGCAAGATGGGTGTGGGATGCCAGAGCTTGGTCTGTACTGTGTGAGTGTCCCGGAGGGGCTTTGGCTGGCAGTGAAGGAAGGCAGCTGATCATGGGCTTGGGACTGCAGCCATGGCATGATGGAAGAAGCCCTCTCACCGTTCTCATCTTGGGCCTTTCCCTGGCAAGAGTGAATCCCCATGCCATCATCAATGGCAAGTCAGCAAGAGCATATATCGAAATGCAAACCTGTTCTGTAGCAAAAAAGGCATCTCTGTAAGTACAGGTAAAATAAGCTCAAAAGACAAACTTTCCTATGGTTCAGGTAACTTGAAGAAGTGCCCTTGAATTCAGTGGAAACACACATTGGTGAGCAGAACAGGTTGCTCACCCCTGGGCGTAGTAATTCCTGTGTTTTCTCCACCGCTCCTTTTTATTTTGAATTAGCAGCCAAGAACAGGTAGGCAGCTCTTGAAATAATTTGCTTACAAGCACTTATACCCATCTGGGATCAGGACAGAAATCAGATTAAGCTTGTTTGTGTGTTAAATGTTTGGGAAAAAATTACTTGTTTTAATAAGGGGCAAGGGCTGAAATGTGCCCCCAAAGCGGACAGCACTTGTGCTTATCTGCAGCAGGAGCCTGAGTAAACTCCAATCACACCAGCCTCTTCCCTCGTCACCATGCTGCCTTCCCACCCTTCCAACTTGCCCTTTACCTCCCACCACATGAAAAAGATGGGATTAAAGAAAAAAAAAGTACTCCTAGCAAAATGCCAGGGTTTTAAATTAAATTTAAAACAGTTTAATTGCCTAATTGCTCAGCTATTTTGTGCAGTTTATTAACAGAAGCAATTCTTCGGCAGTCATGCCAACATAGCAGAAAATTGGCATTTGAGCCAGCGGGAATTAAAGAGGCAGAGTGCGGAACTAAAACAAAAAGAATGCCTCGAACCTAGTGGAACAGACATTTGAGGCTTTCATCTCATTTTTATCTCACTCCCTAATCTGCTGTAGAAAGATCAAGGCTTGGTTTTTCTTTTTAATATGGGAATGACAGTTGCTCATCACCAGTGTTTTTGCATTTGGAAAAGTACTGGATTTCCAAAGAAATTAATGTCTAAGAAAGCAGCGCATTTACAAAGAAAATAAAATGCAATTCTTGCCAATAATATTGGCATCTTTTAAAAGAGTTAATTTGATGGCATTTTTTGTAATAAACCTCACTGTTATATGTGTGTGTGTATTCAAACAAAACTAGCAAATCATGCATTTAAATGAATGCATGCACTGACTGAATAGAAGAGCTTAATATTCAGTTACAATATACCGCACTCATCTTATGCTCTTTCCTTACCATACAGAAAGAAAAAAAGAAGGGAGAGGAAAAGAGAAAGCAGTCGTGATGCAAAATAAATAACCCAATATTTATTGCCTGTAAAAGAGAAATTCTAGTCAACTATGGATGATGCTATTGCTCTAATCTTTAGGGCTGCATCCAAGTACCCGTCTGTGGAGCTGTCGGTGTGCCCTTGCTGATGTCTCCTCTCTTTTTTTGGGTAGGCAGCCACTTGGGAAGCTCTTGTCAGATATTATGCATCAGATGTAGCAAGAGCAGAACCCTGGACAAACTACTGCGACTCCAGTTTAAGTTTAGTTCCTTTCTGCGTGAAGGATGGAAACAATTCACTGCTTTGGGGAGGATTTCTATAGCTGTCATGAACCTACTGTGTTATAACTCACCCTGCCACAAACTAAGAGTCCTGTGCACAGTGATGGTCAGGATGATATCCAGGGCAGTTTTTCTAATTGGTATCAGTCCAGGTCAGAATTATACCCCAATGTATTTAAATCAGTCCTGTTGGCCATTGTGTGGCTAACTGGCATAGGCAACTGCAGGAGTGGCATTCACAAACTAAATTTCCTGCTGATGTCTGGTAAATTGGGGACACTTAAGAGCTGACACATCACAGGTGAAAATGATCCAGAGCAGAGCCCTTCATTTCTGTGTTAGCATTTTGAGATGCCCCTTTACCTTTACAGGAAGGCCTGTTTGAAATAGCAGCTCCATCCTTCCAGCTACACAACGTATCACGGTAAACAGATTTTTCCAGACTGCATTCATCATGTGCAATTTGGCAGATTTCCTGGAGAAACCCAGGGCATCCTTCCTGTTGGTACCCATCTCCAAGGCCACCTCGGAGGGGGCTGAGGTTGGGGGTGGTGGTGAACACAGCCCTTCCCTGTGGGGCTGGCATGGAGGGGGAGAGAAGAAACCTCTGTGGTGTAGCATCATGCAGGGGCTCACATTTAAAGCTCTCTGTCTGCCCCCGTACTAACACACAGAGGCACCAGCAGCTGGTGAATGATCAGTGCGTGACTATACCTGGGAAAAAAAAAAGGGCGACACTCACTAGATTCACTATGAGCAGTGTGCCCAATAAAAGTGTTTTGTTTCTTCAGTGAGATAATCCTCGTGCCTACAGTGCTGATTGTCTGAACAGTGAGAAAGAGATGCCAGCTGATCTCACCGGGGCTCAAGGCTCTCAGAGAGCCTATTGAATGATAACGACTTTATCCAGAATACTCAAGTCCTTGTTTCTACTCTAATTTCATCACTCAGATATGTCAGCTTTTTTCCTGTGTGTAGAAAGGAGAGGATACAGTTATGCACACACTGTGGGTGAAGCCTGCTGTAGGAGAGCTAGGTATTATTCAGCGATGGAGTTAGAGAAGTCTAACTTCTCCCTGCTTGAATTTTTGCAAACAACCCCACCTCAGTTTTAGTTCAGCCAAAATAGCTTTGATATGTTTTGACATATGACATTTTTATGTATTTCTCTAAATGAAGAACTGACATTTTCCATGAGAAGCAGATATTTCCTGTGAATTGAATTATTTACGTGCTAACTGTTTGTTTCGGAAAGCCAGCTTCAATGGAAAATGTTCACACTGGCTCCATTCTTTCATCATGTGGAGAACAGGCAAATTTGCCTCCTCTTCTGGGGAGCTTTCATGACTCCAACTCTCATTCACGGTCTCCTTTTTTCAGCCCTTGGCTGTAATGTACAGGGAAGCAATGTAGGTAATGGTCAAATTTCCATATTCTCAGGGCAGAAAATTGGGAACCATCAAGAGGAGTGCCCCTGTTGATATTCAAAGCAAGCTGGTGGGATTTCAATCTAGAGATGAAGGGAAAGCTCCCAGTCTTATCATCCATTCACTGCAGGTATGAAGGGATGATGGGAAGAACTCATTTCTTCAAGTAACAGACAGCTGGAATTTCTTCTGACTTTTTCACCTCTCATTTAGAAAAATGGTGAACTGAGCACTCAACCTCCTATCTGCTTGAAGCTTCTGACACTAGGTGATGGCCACACATTTATTTTCTCTCAATCTCCGTGCTAATCTTGCCATACTGAGATGGTTTATCTCTGGCCTTGCCTTTGTTGCTAAGAAAAAGTGCATTTCCCCATGGGAAAACACGTGTGCTTGAGCCAGGAAGCACCTGATGAGGGCAGAGGGATAAAAGTGCAGCCAGGGCATGGAAAGTAAAAGCAGCACAAGGTTGCTCTGTGAGCTGCTGGACATCACAGCAGTGCTAAGAAGCATGGAAAGGCATCCTAAGACCTGAAAGCTAAGATATCTGATACCACCAACTGTCAGCCAAGCTCTGTATGCCGTGACATGTGGCACCTGCTGCTGTCCTCCCTCTGCTGCCAGACCTGGTGGCATGCAGTGAAGGCAGCGGCATCTGGCTTTCCAAAGTCCCCAGAGCAGGTACTGCGGAAGATGGATCATGGATGCTCAGCATGCTCAGCAATTGCTGTCCTGCTTTGGTAGCACATGAAAGAGCACCCGTATGCACCTGAGAGGAAAGAATTTACATTACAGTGAGCTGTGACCTACTTTTAAACTCTCTCTCTTACGGTGTAGTGCAGGTATTGAGCATGGCGTTCATACCCGGCTGCTGACATGCACTTTTGCAACTTACACCTGAGGGAGAGCACATCTCAAACAGAGCAACAGTCTGGTCAGTGCTCTGGGGAGTTCCCAGCCATTATATCTAGATCTCGTATAGCCTGCAAGCAGCCCCAAAGGCATCTGCTTCACACCAATTTTCCACTGATTTTGACCCCTAATTCACTTTGATTCTTTTAAAGATCCCAGCTTCCAGCCCCTGAAGGTGGTGGCTGCTGAAGGATTCACACAGCAGCCTGGGACTCCTCATGGACCCAGAGATTTCCAGCTGAACCGGTGCCATTTGCTTTCTGTGTTGCAGTCCTTTTGCCAAATGCATGCCCTAATTTTCTGTCCTTTAGGTTCTGGCACCGCTCATCTGCCTGCAAATGCCCCACAGCACAAAGTCCACCTCATTTCTGTGCCTGCTCTGTCTCTCTTTGGATGCAAATGCGTGTTTGACGGAAGTCAAACTCCTCTGTGCCTCAGACCCATCTTTTTATGTCCCATGCCAAAGCTCAGGGTATGGATCACTCAGATGATCTTTAAAAATCAGTGTGAAAAAACAGTATTTCAGCTCACTGACAATATTAAAGATACACTTACAAAACAGGTTTGGGAGATACTTCCCTATCGCCTTCCTTCTCATAGCAGCTTTGGTGAATAGAAATTTTGACATGCAAAGTAATATTTCACTTTGGTTTTTTCAGCTTTGTTTAATGTTTTAAAAGTGGTAAAAAGAATATATAAACGCCAGAATTTTTCTTTTTTAATTAGTGTTTTGAGGAAGAGCTAGAGGGAGGGGTAGGGAATTACTTTTATGTATAAAATTTTTTTCATCATTTTGCCAACATCTGCAAAGTGTTTCACTTGACCCGATGTGGCCTTCTGGGCTGAAAACCGCTGTGCTGGCCTGAAAAATGCTGCTGGGCTTCCTCAGTTGGGTACAGGGGTAACCACATCAAACAGGCACATGTCCAGGAGAAGCTGCAGCAAGACATGTGGTGTCTGGTCAAGCCTGGGGAGAAGCCAGCCCTCGCTGTCAGTGGAAGAGGAACAGCAGGAGGGGACATCTCTGGCCAAGAAGGTCCATTGCATTGCAGTACATGCAGAGATAGGAGTACGCCTTGCCTATTGTGCTGGAGAAGACCTTCAGAAGTGTGTGGCATCAGGGCGGAATATGCCAATGTGCAACACCATTAGAGCCCTCTGGAGCCTGAGAAGTGCTGGATGGAGATTGAAGCTAGAGGTCTCCTCTCTCCTCACTTTTGTTTTGCTGCTGTCTCTGGGTTTGCCTGGAGGGCACTGTCTTACATGGCCGGGATGGGACCCCCCCAGATGGTCTCTACCACTCAGCAAGAGGGAACAGGTGGGAGATGGTGGGTTTTGATGCTCATGCAAGTAGAGGTACAAACAAGTCAGGTGTAATCTCCACTGCAAATCTAGCTGAACCTCTTCTAAGGATAAAAGAGTAGAGTACATGAAGCAGGGAAGATCAAAGTGGAGGTATTTAGATGTGGATTGGAACTGTGAAAAAGGTTTGGCCCTCAGGCAAACCCAGAATTAAGCTCTCATTTTTGGTTTGATGGTAACAAATTCCCACCAGCATATCTGCTGAGGCATTCACCGGCCTGGAAAACACATGATCTGGTCCTGAAAAGCCAAGTCTTTTACATGTGGGTTCCAAGTAAAGGATTAACACTTTAGAGGAAAAAAATATAATTGAAGCTATGTATGAAAATCCCTACCACCCACAGTCATATTAATATAGCTTTTAGATCAGAGGGAGGTTACGCTCAGATCATGTCTGTTTTCCAATGTATCTTTTGGATGCAGAACTGGGAAACTAACAGCGCCCATAAACTTCTCCAATCACTGAAATTAACTGGAAAAATCAGATGTGAATTCATGGCAGAATCCCCATGTTCCAAAGTTGCTGAAACTTCAAATCCTACCTGTATCCCAAGATAAAATTTCAATATTGAGCCAATTCCCTAGATTTTAACATTTGTTTCCTTCACATTTTTAAATATAAATAATAGATAGTTAATATGACAGCCCAGTGATTAAACATATTTAGTTCCTATTGAAAAGGAAATGGGTTATGACTGCATGCAGGCAATGTATAATTTCTTTTGATAATTTCTTTTAACAGAAATGTTTTCTTTGGCTAATCCACTTCTTCAGTCTGCTCTGCCCAAACTGTTTTTCTGAGAGGACTAGTGTATGATACAGGTCTGATAGGATTTTTTATTTTGGACAAAGTAATTGTATTAATTGCTGCAGCCAATGATCAATGTAAATTAAAAAAAAAAACCAAACCAACCTACAAAGGCTTACCATTTCAAAGCTTTCCAAGAAATTATTTGAGTGGTGAAGCCCTTTTAAGCCTATAGTTAACCCTTCTATGTGCCGCTTTGTCAAATAAATCGTCTCCTACGCTTGCACTCACACAATAGTCCCATTAATTTTAACAGGTACTATCATGGGACCAGAGAACGAAAAAAATGAAGTGCAGTTCACTACCATTCTTCTCTCCCTCCCTTCCTCAGCTGAAATGATGGAGAATGGATCGTGACAGAAACACTTGTTATAACCTAATGGATGTTTTCACACGGTACTAGAGACATACTGAACTGGAAGGCCCTTCTAGGAGGTCACATGGGATGAATCTTTCCTCTTGCTAGACCCACTGGCCAACCTCCTCTTGTGCCCTGTGGGTATCACATCATTAGGACTTTCTGTGATGGTCTATGACACAAAACCTGACTGATGGGAACAGGAGTCTCAAACACAAACTACTCAGGGCCAGACTGTGACAGATTTCCTCCATAGCTTTGAAATTAGCAGATTGGCAGATTAGTAATTATCTGTGCTACAGTTCTGATGGGCAGAAGAAAAGATGTGGTGCCTGTCCTGAAACGCTGAGAAACTGGAAACATTATGGTTTGAACAGCTGTTTAACACAGACCCTTTTGAATCAGTCATTTCCTCCTGCCCCAGTAACCTTTCTCGCTAGCAAAACCTATCAACTCTAACATTATCAGAAGTGACCATGTTCAGTGGGAAGCCAGGGATGCATCAGTCTTCTGACAGTAGGAGCTGCTGTAGTATTGTACATCTCCCTGCAGACGCCCAGATTAACCGTTTGACCTGGTTCCAAACACAAAAGTGTTTGTGGCAGAGGCTTTGTCACAAAAGGCTGCCAAAATATTCTGCCAGACAGCAATAAACTCAATTTACATTATAACTTAACACTTCCTTACCCCTCATCCTCCTGCCAAGTATGACAACATAACATGCAGGAGCCTGCAGCGCAGTGTAGGAAAAAAACCTCTAACATCTTCAAGCAGAAAATGCCTGTGAAAGACCAACTTGCTCGGAGAGCTGCTGGAAGCTTCTGGAAAGCACTGTTAATAATGTCCTTTCTCCAGAAACTACCTCCTGCCTGACTCAGGGTATGTATGGAAGATGCTGGGCAAAATCACCGTGCTGTGTTCTTGCAACATTTCCCTTGTATCAAGAGACACAAAGGTCTTGGCTGGTCTCATCTGACATAGCTGTGGCATAGCTGCTCTGTGGCTGTTGTTGGACCCAGCATCTTTACACATTGACCTGCTGTTGCTGGGGTCTCACCAAGGAAGACTTTTTCGTCCCTGGTGCTGCCATGCTTCTTTGCTCAGAAGAGGCTCTGCTTTTTGCAGTCAAGCTAGAGCCAGTTTTTTCCCTTGCCCGTGCTGCAGACAGCTGCTCCACTACACTATGGAAACCTCACCACAGCCTTCCAGCTTCCTCTCTCACCTTCCGTTTACCATCACTTTTTCCTCCTCATTGTCACCTGGGACTGAGATGATTTAAGGTTATGTAAAACTCACACTGTTTAAGAAGTGCAAAGGAAATTTCAGTCAATAATCAGTTTCCTCTTTGCTGGTGTATGTATGCACTAATATTAAGAGCTGCAAAGTATTACAAACTCTTTTGTTGCTTATGTTGTAATCTGTGTTTAAATCTGCCTTAACCAGGACTTCAAGTATTTTTGAACTCTTGAGAATATTTTGCTCGTTTCCTGAAGAGCAAAGCTAACAGTCCCCATTAAGAAAGCACAACAGATGTCCAGAGGACACAACGAAGAACAGTTCATGGAAGCAGTTCAATTGCTGCTGGAATTTTGCTGTCTTCACCAGTTGCTCTGCTGCAGTGACCTCCAAACTCTGCGAAGGGCATTATAAACACCAGAGCCAACTCTACTCAAAAAATATTTAACATGAAGGGAAACAGGTTCAAATGGAGTGAAAAGCAGAGCATCAGCAAATTGCAGCAAAGCACAAAATCTGCCCGTGTTTCCCGAATAATGAATGTATTCCGACTATATCAGATGTATGTATCCACGCTGTAGCCAGCCATATTCAATATTTTTAATGTATACAGTCATGTTTTGTTTCTAGTAACAGACAAATGCTGTAATCTCTGCATTAAAATTCTAGTATTTTCTAGCAAAAGAGATCCATCTATGAACAGTTCTGATGGAGCGCCTCTTTTTTTTATTGGTACAGGTAAATTCACCTACATGCACATGGATTCTTATATGACCTCTTACTCCAAATGCTCAACCTCCTCTCTCCCAGTTTTGACAGCTAACGGCAAAGTCCTACCTATTTGCTCCCCGCCCCAGATCTGGCTGTATCTCTGAGAAAAGCCTGGTGACTGCTGTACTCCAGTATCTTTGAAGGAAGAATTCCTTGTTAATATGGTTTTCTGGAAAGTAGCTGGTTTAATTATTTAACCCCAGCCCAACAGATTATTTAATCTGTTTGTTTGTTTAACCCCAGCCCAACGGACAGGCAGAAAGGACACACAGATTTCTGGTGTGTATATAGACAGTGTTTTGGGATTTTGACTCTTAAGTTCACAAGCAGTTTGGAACAAAAGCTATGCTGTACAATCAGTCTCTTATTTTATGATAAGCAGGCACAGAAAAGAGTGTGATTTCTCAAGGACAAAATGGTGGGCACAAGCTTTCTGAGCTGGAAATGAAAATAAGGAGCATTCCCAAGTGCGTAGTCTTGAACAACACCCATCAGTTTAACTCCAACAGGAAAATATGATGGTCTCCTGGATGCCTGGAACTGTCTCAAACAATCCACCCTTCCATTAGTGCTAGTGATTTGCTTTCCTTTTCAACACACAAGATGCAGTTTTATCAAGCACCAAGGCTCAGTAACCAGAGTTATTCATTCTACAACTCCTGCCTCCAAATCAGCCACTGTGGCTGTCGCCATGAGCTAACTCCATCAAAAGCATCTTTGGTAATCCAGGGGGAAGAGGTTAGTGGTCGAGCTCAGCTCCTGCCAGGGAATGGTCTAGAACAGCAAATAATACATGCCCGAGGCTAGGCTTGCATTGACCTTGCTCTTGGCAGCTCCATCAAACAGACTAAAGACTGGTCCAAAGGACTGCATTCCTTTCTTGCCCTTAGAGGGTCGTGGTCCAGAAAAGTCACCCTGGGTCTGTGCTCCATGCTGAACCTATGTGGATTTGTGGGTTTTGGTTTTAGCAACTTGTCAGGCAGGCTGCTTTTACTAGCACAAGCCCAGCTTTTTAAAGGAATCAAAAGGCAAATATCTTTTGTCTCCCTTTTTCTGGTAACAAAGGCAATGCAAATTACTAGGAAGGCTGAAATGAAAATGGAGAATGAAAATAATTAAACCCCTCTCCTACCAGCCATGCTGGGCCTGGCTTTCTGCTCTAGCATTATACAGTTAGAGTCAGCAGGAACTGAGCTGTCTGTAAGAAGGACTCTCAGGGTTATCTTAAATAGTTCTAATGTAGCTAATGTTTTTCGTTGTTTCTTCCATGTGCCAGCAAATGGCCCCACGTATCTGTCCTGTCAGTTCAGCACAGTCTATGCAGTAAGCTACACTCTGCAGCCCCATGCATCTTGTCAACCCAAAACTAGCAATCAAAATAAGCCTTGCAAAGCACTGTCTATGTGCTGGTACCAGAAAGACAAATGCTTTTGGTGGGCCCAGACACTCATTTCTTGGTGCTGAAGAGCTGTTTGGATGTACAAACATGAGGTTTAATGGTGCTGGGATACATCTAGCAGGGAAAACTTCCTACACATGGTTTTATTTTTTTGCACCTTCTTTTTAATGAATGGATGTAGCAACCCTGAAAGAGTCAAATATTAGTGCAGATTGGAGACAGGAATCCTGAGGGCAGATACCTTGCTGGATTCCCCACTGTTGTGGTTTAGCCAGCAACTCAGCCCCACAGCCACTCGCTCTCTCCCCCACCAATGGGACAGGGGAGGGAATCAGAAAGGTAAGGCTCATGAGTTAAGAACAGTGTAATAATTAAAATAACAACAACAAAAATGCAATGGAAAGGAAAACAATGAGAGGCACAAAACCCAGGGAGGGGAAGGAACCACCAAAACAACCCACACATGACACAGCCACCCACCAACCCAACACCAGCAGCCCCTGAACTGCAGCTGCCCCCATTAATATACTGGTCATGGTGTCACATGGTATGGAATGAGCATCCCATTGGCCAGTCGGGGTCAGCTGCCCGGGCCGTGGCCCCGCCCCACCCGGCATCCTGCCCACGTGGCAGAGTATGGGAAACTGGAAAAGGTCCCTGACCACCGCAAGCACTACAGTGAAGGGAATTAACCCCTTCTCAGCCAAAACCAGCACACTCACACAGCTCTGCCAAGGGTCTTCATTCCTGACCTGAAGTGGCCTTGTTCTGGCACAGAGGCTTAACTCTGCCTGTACTTCTCTGTGCTCACTTTCAACAACCTTTGCCATGCCTTGCATCAGCTCTGGAGTACCCTGTCTAAAGACCTCTCTCCTGACTGGCAGGATGCTGTAGTCCACCAACCCATATAGCTATGATGAAGCCCCCTCTCCTTATCTTCTATCAGACAAAGAATGAGGCACTTGTCTTGCAACCTCCTTTGCTAGCAGAGGTCTGCTTGAGCATGGACAGCTTCTCCCGGTCCAGGACGGTTGAATCTATTATGCCTATGACAGAGTAAAATGGGTGAAATAACTCAGCTGGATGTCACTAAAGCCATATATGAATCCTGGTTTCCCAAGATCAAAGTTGCTTACATGTGACCACCCTGGAAAACACTGTTGTGGGAGGATTTTGCAAGCACTTGGCACTGATTCTACTCTGTTCCCCTTAAGTCTGTGGGATCGCAGCCCTTGTAGGAGCAGAGCTTTACCCTCATGAAGTGTTTCAATACTTTTGACTGATGAATTTACATATTATATATGTGAAACCATATGTGACTATGTCAGAACTGCTCCAGTTTCCCATCCCTTGCAATGTGTTGTGCTGCTTTTAGCACACAGAAACATACGCCTCCTATCACTCATATTGACATGCCGTCAGTTTGATTCGACCATTTCTCGACCACTGGAGACTGGAGTAGCACAGCTCAGGAGAGTGGGTTACTCTGATTTATACCAGATTCAACTTTTCCCTAAAATGATTAATATGTTCAAAACAATGCCACACTAGGGTGAAAACAGGACTGCATTTTTGGTCAGAAAATCAGGAGTCCCTTTTTTTTTCGATACAGTCCTCTTTCAGACCTGCCTGCTTTCTGTATTCAGTGACTTCTTTCCATGTAGAGAAAGTCTAAAGACCAAGAGCAATGGTCTCTCTAAATTGTAAGTCTGTCTTTGGTGCCACAGATATAAGAGCCCTAGGCGAGGAGCCCCGCACAAAACACTGTGCAGATATGCAGCAGAAAGAAAATCCCTATCCAGAGCTGTTACAGTCAGTGTGCTCAGCATCCTACTTACAAAGGTAAGTTTGGCTCTGCACCCAGCTGACAAAACAGGCCAGAAGTTCAGATACCACAGGGAAGGTGCAATATAAACTAGCAGAAGACAGCAGAACATAAACCTAGAAAACTACTTATGTCCATTAATAGTTTTCTTTTTTTCTCCCCTGTGAATAAAGGCATAGGGAATAATAATGGGCTCTGTGCTTGTTAGCAGCAAAACACTACCGTCAGGTTTTCTCCCAGACTCCTATCCTCTGTCGTGCAGTATCTGAAAGAAAATGGCAAACCAGTTCAAAGGCAGGAGTGAGTCTAAGTTCAACTTGTTGAGCAGTTTGATACCTTTAGGTCTCATTAATATTTATGTAGGTTGAGAGAATTTAAATTCCATGCAACAAGTATGGAATATATGTACTCAAAACTCCACTCAGTGTATAGACACACATGCATATCTTCCCCTTTACAAGTTAGTGGCACTTGATGCTTTACAGTTCTTATCAAATCATTGTGCCTCAGTCAGAGTTACACCTCATTTCCCCCTCCCCATAAATATATTACGATCACATAATGTTTTAATAACTTCACTGGAAAATTGAAAATAAGGCAAAAATGACAACTTATGGATATAAATTTCAACAGCCTGTTTTTTTTATTAAGTCATTAAATGCTTCAAATTGAACAAAAGGTAGGCTCATAGCCTTGTTTAGCAGCGAATTGGAAATATGATGAATTCTATAACTTTGGGAAAATAAAACTGACTTCGTCGACTAATTTTCCTTCCATTAGGCTCCACAGTTCAACAGGCAATGATACTTTTTTAAGAGGATCAGTAGACATCTTGATGAATTCCCAGCCTGATCATTGATGGTGATTTCATCACATCTCTTTCATTCACAACTACTTTAAGCAAATATCCTCCTTACTGTGATTGATGGGGAAGGAATGCATTTCAGCATATATAGAAAAATGCTATGAAGGAATAAATCTGCTCCTTCAGCTCAGCTTCTTGATATGATTCTGCTTTTGTCTTAAAATTAGGGACTAAATTTTCACACGGACTGATTTTGACCCTTCTGTATCTTATTTGCTGGAATGCAGCCCTTTGTTCAAACCACCTTTCAACCCACTGGCAGCAGCTCTGAACTTTGGGAAATAGTGGCTGAACATGGCATCAGGTCTGAAAATCAAGGGTTAACCTTCACAGTTAGAACAGCCCAAATCAAACCCACCTCATCAGGAGACTCTGCATTCAGTTGGCACCCTTAATGTCTCTAACCCTCTGCGTTGGTTCATCTCCCACAATTACCACTCATCCTACAGGACTGGTGATTTTGGAGCAGTTCACAAGGAAGCAGGTGGCATCTTTGGGCTGAGAAGCTTTCCTAGAGCAGTGTGCAAGTCCATACCACAAAAGAAGCAGTCAGAAGCAGCAGCTGACAGGCTGGTGAAGATGCTCAGTGTGTGGAATTACAGAAGATGTTCTGCTGGTGGCTAGAAAATTCACATGCTGACTCTTCATGGAAAGAAATACTAGTCACCTTATTTAAAAAAAAATAGTAAAAAAGTGCTCTGTGAGGCAGAATAGCATCTCCAAAGTGCTAATCCTTTCTAAGACTGATTTATTATCTGCTGAGCTAATAGATTAACAAAGCAAAACACAAACTACAAACAGTGGATGTGATATGCTGGAAAGTCACTAACCTGATGAAGATTTACATGTAGTTATGAGAGGGGGAAAAGCCATCGCTTTCCATTTCAACTCATTTGAAATTTTGCCAGGCACAACAAGGGAATTGTGAAGATCTGGTGCATGCATAATCTGCATGGGTACATGTGTACAACAGTTTCTATGAGAAACACAACACATGCAGGGATGCTGCATTGAATACAGGTCAATGTACAGTGTACAATGGCAGAAGTTGGATAGTACAAAGGCAGGGATAATGAAAAAGCCTTTGTGTTTGCATGTGTGCCTGCATGTGTGCTGGACATTTGCTTGCGGGGTGTTATGAAAACAAGCTTCATCTGACAGGCTTTTTATTACTCCCATTGAAGCATGAAATTAGGCCTGGACTTGAGCAAAGAACTCACCTTCTCTTGAACAACCCTAGGAGGCAATACCAGAAACACAGTGGACCAGAGAGCTGGTTTGGGATAGTGTGAGTAAAATATTTACATCCCACATCAGCCTCTGCTTTCACTGTGGATAAGACCCTCAAAACCCTTCTAGCACCCCCAGCAGCCTTTTCCCTTTCTTCTTTCTTACCCATAGGGTGGAAACATCACACAAGTAGTGACAGCAGCCTATTTCAAGCAAATGCTCCCTGAAGTTTTATGTAAGGCATTAAAGATCCAAGTCCAAGTAGCTTGAACAGTCCCTCTTGGTGAAGTGGCTTCTTGAAGAGCAAGAAGCTTGGTCTTAGATGCAGAACTATCTAGCATCCTAAGTCAGTAGGAACAATTTATCTCATACTAATTTGTGATCAACTTTGGAGAAATTCAGGGCATGTTTAGCAAGGAACATGGGTGAGGAGACACTTCAGGAAGCTCTCTTGTTGGCAGAAGGCAGGCTAGGTAGTAGCAAACAGAACAATTCCTCTTCTATCTGCCAAAATACTGGCACTCAAAAAATTGCATCTTCTCCTTATGCCCCTTCTGCAGCATCACATGACCTACCAGCCAGAGACAGCAGGACCTCCAGACTCTCCGGGGGAATGGACATCCTTACCAACTAGCCATCATGACTCTCCAATGTCCCAGACCTCCTGTGACTGTTTGGGCAGCTGAGCCCTCTGTGGAGCACCACTGAGGAGCTCACCGTAACACCCAGCCCAGCAGCTGTACTTCTTGACATAGTAGTGAGCAAGAGGGAGCTGATCACTGTATAATGCAAGTGAGGCATTGGTGAAATACCCACCATATTCAGATATATAAAGCAGCTCTTTCTCAGGCTATTTGCTAATAGGTCAATGTTGCCATCTCTGTTACCCACCCACCCTCCACTGCTTTGAAACACACACTGGCATTTGTCAGTGAGATGGGTAGTATGTCTTTCAGGTCAGAGATGTATTGTGGGCTGTAAGGCCACGTAAATCATCCTAGAAGCAAAGGCAATGTCACGTTTTCTCCTTAACTGCAATCAAGAAGGGTTCAGCATGGAAAAGGAGGTGAGCACCTGCACATGTATGCTTTGAACAGGCCAACACCATCTTCCCAATCACAGGCTTGGGAATTACAGGCTTGGTAGGGTAGAATTATCTATCATGTAGAAAAGCAGATGAAGACTCAGAAAATAATCCCTTATTAATCAATAGCTCATCGCTTTAAGCAAATAATTTCCAAATTTAGGAGCTGTCCTAGCACTGGAAGACCCAGTAGGGATTACAGCAGCAGTTTTACAGCATAGAGTGCCACCAACATGAACTTAATTTACTGAGCATTTAGAAGGAGGAGGGTGAAATCCTCCTTTAGAAGGAGGAGGGTGGTACAAATCATGCTACTACTGTAAGTTTAGTTTGCCAGACACAAATATCCTTCCAGCCAGGTAGCCTAGTGCTATAAACTAACATATGTCAGACTGCCATAGACCCCCAATTTAAAGCTTCCATTTGGCTCAGTGGGAACTAATTGTTAGGTTCTGGCTTCTTCTGTTTTCTTTTTAATGTCAAACACCCATCCAGCGAGAGCCGCAAATAATACCCTCCTAAGGGTAAATTGTGAGCTCATTGCTCGTTTAAGTCACATTGAGTGAGAATACTCCCTAGCTGTGCTCTGTGAATCAAAGACAGAGCATATGCAATCATCTGAAGCAGCAGCAGCAGCCGCATTTCCCAGAAAGCTTTGGGAAACCTGACACAATTACCGATCAATACCCTCTCCAGTTAATTGATGAGCCATGGAGCCAAAAGGAAAAAGAAAAAGAAAAGAAAGAGGCTAACAATAAATAATCTTAGTTAGGAAGCTTAGGTCTGAGGAAAGGTGCTTGAAGTTTAAGGGAGCATGCCCACGCCTGAGGAGAAAAATGAGGATTGAGGAGAAGAGGAGCTTTCTCAGATAGATGTGTCTTTCAAAGATAATGGGCATGGCAGAAGCTGAGTAAGATGCAGTGATGAACCCTCGAGAGACTGAAACCATTGGGTCCTAAAGGCAAACATATGTTCATTGCTACTGAATTGCTACCCAAGACTCTCATCCTGACCCTCTCCTTATTCCCATTCTGGGAATCCTTCCTCAGTCCCTACCCACACTGAGCCAGGTCTTCTTTCAGTTATTCAAGGTTGAAAATCTTTTCTGTATACAAAGGGGTGGCTCTGAACTGGACCCAGTTTAAGAACCCAGCTGGTGCATTCAGTCCAACTCACAGCAGGACAGAGGCCCGCAGCTTGGCAGGACTAAGCACAGTAGAGGTGACAATCCCAGGAAAGCCTTAGCAGAAAGGTCAGAGATCAGGACTGATGTTCATCAACAGAGTTTGAGAGATGGCAGTGAGTGATGAAGGACAGGAAAGGCAGGAGTCTGAGCCTCTCATTCCTGAGGGGGACGAAACCGCAGTTTGGTGCTTTAGTGAGTGTGTGTGTGAACTTTAAAGAGGAGGTCTTCACTTTTATGAGCTGGAAATTCACTCACATGTGTAAAAATAAAAATGAGATATATTTATAAAAAGAGGCCTTTGATTCTGTTAAGATGCTCAGACTCTCTTGAGGACCTGCCAGTAAATTTCTATGAGCATTATGTATAGTGGACAGAAAACTACCTCTGTGAACTGAAGCTCAGTGCTGCCCCAAATACATGTTACTCATTTGCCCTTTTGCAACATAAATGCTGTGCAGGTTAACAAAGTACTTTTCTCCATTAAACCAGTTCTCCACCCCTTTCACCAAACCCAGTTAATGAGCTGGGTGAAAAACTTTGAAGAGTCTGGAGAACAGAGCAAGCAGGTTCACTGAGAGGCCACGGGGCAGAGCCAAGGAAGCTCCTGGCCACTATCATCTGGCAGTGATAGCAGTAGCCGCACTGGCTGCTGCTTTTCGGCCTTGCTATGTCTAGAAATTTGCAGACACACCAGCCATCATCCATGAAACAGTTTGGTGCGCTAGCAGGAAAAAGTCATCGGCTGGTACCATTCAGGTAGACCTCGCCTTACGGCCCTCTAGACTTTACCACCCATCAAAATTACACATATGCATTCTTTATTTAGGTCTTTCACAGTTGCAGCAAAGGAGTTACGAAAGGGATTTTCTTTATACTTGAGTAGAGAAAGCTGGGGCAAGGGATATATGAACATCTGACTCACCCTAGGCATTATCCACTTGCCCAGGAAAGTGCTAAAGTTGCTGTGCACAGGAAGAAGCCTTCAAAGTCAGAACACAGGGCGTGTGGTACCCATTTGTTCGTCTCTGTGCCTCCAGCAGGAGATACTCTGGCTGGAAGGCAGTATTGTGTCCTGTAAGTCTCATGCAGTGGGGCCTCTGGGACAAAGCAATGCAGGAGGTTCTCAGCATAGTGTTTCTGAACCTGCTCAGGCTGAGCCAAGCATCTCTCAGGGCAAAGCCAGTTTAAATCACTGCTTTCCCAAACAGCCATGGTGAAAGGCTCCAAGTATCCAACTGTAGGAAAGCAGGAGGCAGGTGAACTTGTATTTCTTCTAGTAGGACCGTTAATTATCAAAGATAGCATCAGGGAAGTTCTGGTTGAGGCTCAGGGCAGGGAGTTTTGGACTGATACCCTGTAACATACCTCTTCTGTGACCTTGTGTGACCAGCTCAGAGGCTGAGGGCCCCATTTAATGAAGTGCACTTTGTCTACCTCTTCTAAAGAGAGCCAGAGCTTTCCACGGCAGACAGTGCCTTTCTAAGGGTTTGTGTACAGCTTCTGCATGGGTACATCTCCCTGCAATTAGGGGACTGCAGCTTTGCAGAAATACACACCCTGAAGTTAATCTCTGCTCATGTTTGGATATGAGTCAGTCAGCACTGGCCGGAGCTCCTGGGTAAATACCCTGGGCACCAGCTGGCCAGGGCAGTTTGATCTCCTGCTGCCTTGCAGTTATCATTTAGGTGTTGGGCTTTCACTGTTGGGTGAAGCTACCTCAGCACAGCCACATGGGCTGAGATTAGAGCCCTAAACATACTGGTATTACTTCAATCTTTTGCAATACCAGCACTAAGTAGCCAGCCAGTGGATCAGCAGGCAGTGCAGAACCCAGTTTGGGGTAGGACACAGGGAAGACCCTCTCAGGGGTTACCAGACCCCTCTCCCTCGCAGCACACCTGCTGTTCACCCCATGTGTCCAGCAGCTCTGCACTGATGCTTTCCTCCTGTGGAGAAAGAGTGCTCAGGCAGAACACTGAGGAGGACCATGGCTTGTTTCCCATGTTTCCCCACCACTGCTGGAGCAGCGTGGGGATGGACATAGCACTGCCCTAGCTCTGGGATCAGGAGGGAGGCTGCCAGAGGCAGAACATCATCAGGACTGGAAGCATGATGTATTACAAATATGACCTCTGTCCCTTCCTAATATTGGTATCAGTCTGTCTGTCACCCACTGCTAATGCAGGCAGATGCAGAATGGAACCAAATCACTGTAGAAGGGCTGAGCCCAGAGTCCACCTCATCCCAGCTCTGGAGAGACTCAGAGCCCATAAATTAGGCCAGGCATCTCTCTGTCTCTCTGAGCCTGAAACTCAGACTCCCTCTGAGAATACCCGCTGGAGCGCTGCTCCCAGCTCTGCAGTGCATTTGTCCTGTAGCTATGGCTTTGAGCCACTTCACTGCATATGCCACTATTTCACCCCTCAGAAAACAGGGCAATATTTGTCCTGACTTGTGGCTTATTGGTATCAGGAGGCTTCATAACTGACAGCCAGGATAAAGGTGTTGAAAGGGACTCCAAGCTTGTTGCTTTTATTGAATACAAGGGAAAGGCTGTTTTATCAGCTGTCACATGTACTAAAGACAACACTCTCTTGTCTTTTGGCCAAGGAGCTGACGTGCTTTTGTGGGTAATCCTGGCCTTTTAAGGAGCCATTTCTGAGCCACTGGTTCATGCTGTATACATCTGTCTCCTTAGTCTCAGGGTTGATGGCAGGAATAGGTGCAGTGATTTACCTGGTTAACCCCCCTGAATGCTGCAACTGCAGTGAGGGATTGTGCATCTCCCCCCATCAGCACAGTCTTTAACAAGCAGCCCCAGCAGAAGTCCAGTAGTTTCTAAGGAAGGAAAATATGTGTATGCATGTGTGTGCATGCATGTGTACACGTGTAGAAATAGGCAAGGGGGAACAAGGGCACTCCTTTGAAACTTCTTGTTCTTCCCTTTGATGTGATGGCAGGGCTGGTACACACATACACACACACACAACTTTGTTGCTTTGATAAATCTGTGCCTCACAGGCAAGATTTCAAAGGGAATTTTCAAGCACCTTCCCTCCCCTCTCCTGATGAGTTTGAACAGGGATGGGGGGAAGCTGGGTGGAAGTGGAGAAGTTGGGGCATCAGCTGTGGAAGGCATAGATGTGATAACCATCAGCAGCACCAAAATAGCTCTTGGCTCAGGCCCAGGCAGAAGGACAGGCTCTCGTCTTGCTTTTTTCTTCCAGGTTGGTGGAAGGTGCTATGCCTCTGCAGCAGGGTCAGCAGATGTGCAGATGAATACTTTCATGGGTGGGAGTAGAGGGCTATCAAATATTATTCCCACCACCCTGGGAGTTTGTTGTGGGTTCTGGCCTGTTGGCATGGACAACAAAAGCCCGCTGTGATTTCTATTGATGTGCCTTATCATTTGGAGCCTGTAAATGAGGCTGGTGTCTCTTGTCTTGGGAGCGGTGCAGTTTTGCAGAGACCAGGAAGGGATCCCTGCATATGGGGAAAGGGAGGCTTTCCTTTATCCTCAGCTAAAAAATGAGACACCATCTGGGGTCAGAAGCAGGATTTGGAGGTTATGATTAAGAAAGAGTCTAATGTAGGAGCTGGAGGCCTCCCAGGAGGAACCTGGGTTAAGACTTTTAGTGTGGAAAAAAGGACACATGCAGGAAGAGATTGTAACCACTAAAACATTTGCAGGGAGAAAATTCAGTCACATTAAAGTAACTGTGATTTTTGTCACCACTTCTAAAGAAAAGAGGCCTGTTTGCCCTTTTTAGTCTAAAAGCCTCAGATGATGCAAGAGCATGTCTTGCATGGATCAGCCATGCAGAGTTTTGCACTGCTGTCCCCATCAGTCACATGGGCCATCCTTCCCCAAGCAACACATGCTTCTGCACCCATGCAGGAGTGCTAATATGCCTTTGCATGCCTGGCATGCTAATGGTGGGTCTTAGAGAAGAGGCAAGGAAAAGAGGATCATTGAAAACTACCTTTAATGTACATGCATGTAATGATCAGCATGTGGGCACAACAAAATCATCGAACAACAAGAAATCTCATATGGACAGATTTGCTCTTCCTCTGGGAACGTTACCAATTCTGATAGAAGCATAGCTCTGTCTGACCCTTTACAAGAGCAGAAATAGTGGTGACATAGGTGGTACAAAATTTAATGCACATCTCTCATGTAGAACACCTTTTCTGCCAGAATATGTGGCAGAGGTTAGCTTAATACACATGCCAGCTCCAAAACCCGCTGCTTTATGATGGCAAGCTCAGGACAACCAAATGGATAGATCACAGGGATCCAGAGAAACTGTGGGAAAATTCTCATAAATTTCCCCTTGCTGCCCTCAAAACATACAGTTCTTTGATTTCTTCTGCTCACTTTTCCCCTGAAATTATGCATTTTGATGACAGTCCATAAAAAAATCTTTTTCCCAAGAAAGTCCAAACAATAAGATTTTCTTAGTTGGGGTTTTTTTATGCAATAGTAAATTACCTTCAAAAAGGATTTGAATTTTTATTTTGGAGGGAAATTGAGTAATTTTATCACAGCAAAGTTGAGAGTAATTTGGAAGTCACTGTCAAATGTAGAACAATACCCAATTTTTTTTTCCATGTGAAACATTACTTTCTTGATCTTCCCACAAATTTCTTTTATTTTTCTCTGCGTATTTTTTTAACCACACTTTCCCCAACCAACTTACATACAGATAGGCAAAATAGTTCCTACAATATGATTCTCATGCATCTATCAAGCCTCAGACTTCTGCCAGGTATACAAAAAAAAAAAAGAATTATTTTATTTCTAATGGATTAACAACCTACCCATTTCATTTTGTATTGAGGGATTTGGATTTATTTACAGAGCTGAATGTTGGCTGAATTAACAATTTTTGCCTAGTTTATAGTGAAAGCAGAAAACCCCTCCTATTTCACCTTTTATGTGACATTATAAACCAGCTTAGGTTCATAAGGAGTTCTATGGTTTTCTACTCTAATATACTGATAGAGCAGTATAAAGGGCTTTAGCATGAATTGGAAAATGGAAGTAGTCACTATATACCACATATTGCCAGCAAGCAATATGACATCAATGTGCTCTTGCAGCAGCAACATATGGTTTCCAAAAAAATCCCTCCTTGAATATACATTGATTTTAGTGAGATGGGAAATTTAGAATGAAAAACCTGCAGGAGATAGGGTGGTGGACCTCAAATCAAATATTATGATCTGCTAAATCAAATCTAAATTTTAGATTGATCTCACAAGCAGCAGATTCTAGCCTGAACTTTTGTAGTGATTTGAAAAAGATGGTGTTCAGGAGCTTTGCATATTACCACAGAGATATGTAGCCAAATTACCTCCGTCTGGATGTGCTAGAGTTTCTCCTCTGACTACAGTGTCACATGGCATCCTAAGAGCCCTGGTATGATAGATTATCTTAGGAAAAGGAGTTAAAAAACCAGAAAGTACCTGAAATAAAACAAAATTAAACATGCTGATATTTCCTAATATTTCAACTCTTTATTTTGCCAACATTGTCTATTTTGCACCAACCTGCTCAAAACCAAATGTTGTAATGTCAGAAATTCACACAGGGTTGCAACTTGCATTTCCCATTAGCTCTAGCAACAAGATATTTATATAGGGCTTGTCATTGTTTCACTTGAGTCTCTCCTAAACTTTAATTAATCTGTCCTTTCAACACCCCTGCAGTCCTGTAAAGTAAGGATACAGCTGGTATTCCTTTTTGCATGATTAAACGCCTTGCCCAGGATCACCCCAGGAGTGTGAGGCAGAGCCAGAAACACAGCCTAGCTATTCTTAATCTCAAAAGGCTATCCTTCTTCAAATCTCAGCCTTTGACAAATCTTGGCAGAGGTTCAGTCAAGTCTCATCCTGAATTCCTTCAACAGTCGGTTCACATTCACTAAAAGCTGAGCTCCAGGGGCATATGATATTCAGCCAGGCTGGCTTCTGCATGTTTTCTTGGCCAATATGGCTGAGGGGTGCCATATCTGAATCAAGCCAAGGCTTTGAATTTTTTGAAAATCATCCACTGCTCATCTTTACTGCTCACACTTCCAGACAAAGGGAAGCAACTGCTCTTCTGGTATAGCTAGAAGGAAAAGGAACTTCTTTTTCTGCATTTATTCAATCTTATTTAGCTCCCTTTCTCTCTCTTCTTACAAAATTTATAGCATACAAGTAAGATATAAAAAGCAATGAGATGCAATTTATGTAAGCGACATGTTAGTGCACCGTAAGTTCCTGTCCCTTTGATGAGTGAGACTGGGATAAATTTTTATGTCTGGGTTTCATGCTGACATGTCTTTAGGTGCTGACTAATAGGGCAGGTGCCAAATGGAGGGCACCTAATGTATCAGCCTTTCAAATCAAGGTCAACAACCCATATAAAGACCTGACCAAAATATTGCCAAATGGCAATTTCACTGTTCTACTTTGCCCAGGGGAAAGTGCAGCCATGGCTGTTTGTTCCCTTCCTGGCACTCTTTGGTGCAACACATCTGTTGCTTCAGCTGCTATCAGAGCCTTTGGCAACTCCCTGCCCCTATCTGGTCTTTGCCAGCCTGCTTTGCATGGCAATTTGCATACCACATCCTTTCTGTTTGAAACCATGGCTAATGAAACAGGTGGCTGTCACTATTAACAGCACTTGCTAACTAACTCCACTCCAGCACCACTGCTTCTTGCAACATGCCAGTGCTATTGCTTCCTTCCTCTGCTTTGTGGTGGGCATAGCCTGTTGATGCCACCCCTTTTCCCACAGTCCTGCCATTCCTCCAAAAGGAATGAGGAACAGGCTGCCACCAAGCCACCCAGCAACCCCTTCCCACAAGCCAAATACCCTCCCAGCCCAGCAATTCTTAATCCAAACTCTCTGCCATCCATTGGGAAAGAGAAGAACAGGTGGACAGATGGAGAGGGCTGGAAAGGCTGGGCAATGGCAGTGCCACAGCCGCAGGAGATCTGTTACAGCAGGACATCTGCTTTGGCACAACTGTCAGAGCAGAGCTGGAGATGCTGGAAGGAAGAGGTGACCTGTGGGGTTGGTGGCCTGGCCAAGCTGGCCCCATCCCTTGCTGCTTTTTCATCACATATTTCATTTCTCACCTCCAGTCATCAGCAAGTAGGATTGGCCTTGGGAGATTCAATCTGAGCAGAGCTTTGAGAAACAGTATGAAGAACAGTGGACAGAGCTAGCATTCAAGAGCATCCTTGTTGCTGCAGAGTATGGCTCAGAGTGAGCTTCCCTGGGAGCAATTGACTCATCAAGAGATGAAGTCAAATAGGACCACGTGGTACTGTGGGTCAGTGCCACCAGGCAGCTCTGAGAGGCATCCTTATCCTTCAACATCTAACCATCTCCACTGGACCACTAGCCTCACTGAAAGGCTTCTTGCCACCAGGTCCTCAGAAAGTATGTCTCACTTCCATTTGTGTTTTAATAAGTTGTATTCTGGTCCTTTAGAGCATATCCGTGAGTGGACATTTCAGAGTTCTCTTTGTCTACTGAGGAGATCAACCAACCATTTGAATTGAGGCTGGTTCTGAAAAAAAAACAAGAAGAAATTAATGGTGTATATTTTATCATAGCACATGGCATAGATATGGTTTCTTTTTGTCCTGCCTTACAGTAGAATTTCTACTCTCCTCAGTGGAAACATTTCAGTATTAATGAAATATAATAAATATTGCTATAATAAACAACCATCATTATGTTTCTTGGGGCTCCCCCAGTCACGGCTCACTGTACATCATTAGTAGAACAGTAAAATAAAATTACAGCTTTATAATAAAAGAACACATTCTGTATGATAATTTACCCCTTCAGGAGACATCCTCTCAAATTCATTAGATTACAATACTGATTTTCTACAGTTCTTTGAAGAACACAATGTTGAACATGATACGCTGCTCTCGAGTCGTCTAAGGAGGAGCCACAATTCTCATTTTCATCAGTGGGGCTTACACAAACATAGATATGAAATTCAACAAGACTAATCTCCATTATGGTTCTTCCCAAAAGATATCTCCAGTAAAAGGACTAATGCAGAGAAACCTCAAGATGCTTCTCTTCCTGCACCTCAGTGTCTTGCTACACAAGAAGAATTGGGTAAGTTTTTTAGCATCTGCTGCAAACAAACATCACTGGCTATGGAAACACCCTGCATTATCTTTCATTCAACAGTATTGTAAATTTGGGCTTTAAGTGACCTCAGGTAGAGATTTACCTGAATAACCTTTTGCTGTGGTCTCTGTTCACATCTGACCTTTTCTTTGATAGGTGGTATGGAAGTGTTATATTAATGAGAGCTTTCACTTGTAGACCCAAGAAAGGGTCTTCTCAAGCTGTATGTCATTGCGAAACATAGACAATGTTTTCATGAGCATTATTTTCTTTGCTCAAAGTCTTATGCAGCCTCAGGTCCTTGAAAATTCTCCTTTTTTTTTTTTTTGTTTGCAAGGGAAAGAAAATTCTCTTTTTTTTGTTTGCAATGGAAATTTTGCAGGAGACATACAATCCATTCTAAAACAGATAAAACAACCGTGGAGGAATTTCAGAAGTCCAAATATTTTTGCTTTTCTCCTTTATTTACATTCCATTTGTTTGTTTGGGTTTTTTTTTTTAAAAAAAGTTCTTTGCATTCTTATGTTGGAATAATATTATCTGAGAAACCACCTAGTCATGCCTTTTCACAAACATAATAGAGTTAAGGAACAAGTAGCAATTTAAGAATGCTCTTAAAATAATTTTGCATGGCTAATCCCTTTGTTTATGAAAATTAGAGAACACATGATAAATTTTTAAGCTCAGCATACTTTGTGTCCTTGGTGATATTGAAGACACATTCATGGACTCACTATAAGTCATTTTTAGTGTTGAATATACCCAAGAAAAAAGATTCTCTGTATAAACTTGGATAAATCCTGTGCCACCTGGGCATAAGCAGTTTCCCTATTGACCAGTCAAAGTCATGGGGAGTTGAAGGATCTACCTGGAGACAAGAAACTATGGTTTCCAACACCCTTCCTATAAGGTTTTATAGGGTTCATACAAGAAAACCCAGTAGTTCTGGACCATCGATTATGTTTCTATATCCCATATGAGATGATAGCTCTGCACTCAGGATGATGGTTGTGTCTGAACTTCAGCTATGAAGACCAAGAGCAGGTCACCTGGAGGAAAAGACTTCTGAAGAACAGGAAGAGGAAGAAGCACTTGACAAAGCCAAACAAATTACCTGATGCTCATCACAATACTGATGCTCACTGGAACTAGCATATTCCTGCTCAGTGAGAGCCAGTCAGAGCTGCAGAGAGATTCATAACAATGCTGGTTTTAATTCTTCATATTCCTTACAGAAAATGCATCCCATCCTCCACTCATGGAAAAGGTTAAGAAACTCTTTAGCAAGAACCAGCATACTATTGTCAATCTCTATAGCTATGACTGTTGCCATTTGCAAGGGGCTAGGGAAGTCAGGAAGCTCTTAGCCACTGACAAACGATTCCACCCAATAAACGGTGTTGGTATTAAGTTTTTAGAGGCTGGTAAATCTTCCGCTCGATTAAATCCAAACCCATGGAACCCATTAATTGGTGTCTTTCTCACAGTGAAGAGCTGGTTCTAATTTAACATATATTTTATGGATCAGTCTACCCCTTGGTTCATAAAAATGATCTGACTTCTTCTCGCCTCACTGGTCGAGGCCACCTTCCAAATGCCTGTCCATAATCTTAGTTGAAAAATGATAGCCCTGGAAAGGTGATGTGTCAGAGGAGTGTGAGACGCACCAACACACATGCAGATGCAAGGCAGCAATCTGCTGAATTAAAATTACAGAGAAAGGAAATGATGAACCGTCTTGTTAACTCAGCTTGTCACTCTGACAGCCTCACTCCATGTAAATAAATAGGGAATGGGGGGAAAAAAAGAGCCTTATTAAAGCACAGCTGAAACAAGAAAGTACTTGGGTCATCACCCACTCTAAGCGACATCACTAATGATATAGCTGTAACCTCATGATGGCTTGGTCACCCTGGCTTGACCATGGCACTTCTAATGTGTGATCTGATCCTGCAAGAGTCTGAGCACTGCTAGGGAAGGTCTCAGCATGCCCAGTTCCTCTGGCTGTACTGATTGTTCAAGGAATTCAACCATTCAATGCTCAGTGTTAACAAAAAAGACCTCACACTAATCTTTGAGTATTTCCTTTTTCTAAAGCTTGAAGTCATATATGTCCCATATTGGACATTTTTTTCTCTTTAGGATTCTCTCCAAATATCGAATGATCTTTGCAATAAAGAGACTTTTCGTCCTACTTTCAATCAGCTAGTTAAATACACAAACAAGCTGAAATTTCAGGGTGCTCTGAAAGCAAAGGTAGCCATTCAATACCAGCAGCCCAAAATGAGGAATACCACGCTTCTACCTGAAATGCAGAAAGCAGTGTCACACTTTAATAAAGCCACCAGAAAAACTAGAATGAAAAAGCTAGCCACATTATGAGCCAAAAACAATGAGAATGTTTTGGAAATGGTGTCAGACCTCATGTTAAACAAGGTCCTCAGTAAATCACCAGGAAACACTATCCTCGTGAATGGGCCAACTTTCTGTTGAGAGGCACACTGAGGTTACTAGCTTGTGATGGTCCATGTTCAACATGGCACTTCTTGTAGGAGAAGCAGTACAAGCCAAAGGGCCCTTGCTTAGCCCCAGACTTGCTGGTTCTACTCTGCAACCCTAATTGCACCATGAAATTTCTTTTTGTTACAAGGTGGTTATTTCTTTTCTTATCCCAGCTTTCTTGTACACTTTTAAGGAATGATACCTTCCAGCATCCATCAAAGAGCTTTGTACACAAACATGTGTACATGTATATGCATATGTTCATACCTACATCTATCTATGTATATACATACAGCTACAACTGGAACAGGGCCTCTCCTGTGATTCACAAGCAGCTCGCTGAATTAAGGGGGTTGTGCCAGTTTTTCCTATGGGCACAGGGTTTTGTACCAAACCCTGTCCTCTCAGGCTGGGAGGAAGACTCTCAGCTGAAGTTAATGCAAAGACTTGAGGAAAGAGTTTAGACCTGAATATTACAGAGACCCAGACCCATATTCCACACAAGACTGCTGATAACTTGGGAAAATTATAACAGAATAATTTCCCCTTCATCCTTTCCTTCTGTACTGAAAATGTGACAGGAAAGGGAGTTCTGAGTGGCCTCCTTTGAATTTCCCCACCAACTTCTGTTTCTACAGACTTTCTTCTGCTCAGCTGCACATCAGCTTCACATAGGGGGCTGGAGCACTGTGTGAAAGTCTGGTCTTGCAGGCTACCCAGGCTGAGTGAATGCTAAAGCCTCTCCAACAATGTTGTTCTCAAGAGGTTTCCTCATTTTATGAGCTTCAGAGGTCTCAGTTATTTCAATTACAGATAACATGATCCACTTACCCAGCTGCCCGTAGAAGTGCTCAGAAACTACAGGCTTTTTGTCTTTTGTTCCTCTATTCTTTTATGTATGTATATTGCATTTCCATCAGTGTGTGCTACTATCAGGCCCTTCACTATGATACCAGAGAACAAAACTTGTCCCTAGAGACTAGACTGCACTCAATTTGAATTCTAACAATAGCCAAATTTGATAGCCATATGCTGCAAATTCTCAGCCATCAAAGGGGTTTCAAATTTGTTAATTTTGATTCTTGTTTGTACTCCTGCTTTTCTATCAGATGCTTAGGGAGTACTGGTGGAGATGGGAGAACTTGCAGGCAAAGGAACAGATTTCCCTCAAAAAATTATATTAGAGGTCAGAAAAGGCTTTTCCCTGAGACATGTATGGGTATTCAGCCTTTTTAGGCCTGTGTGCCCATGCTGCTAATAACATTTTCATTGAAATCTACCTCCAGCCATCAGTTGCAAGGCTCTGACTGAACCCAGATAAATATGACTACAGGCATGCCATATACATTACCTCTAAGCATACCCCAGACCTATGCATAGCATTCACTTAAAGCACACATTTTCACTGGACTGCTGCTGATTTGGTAAAATTCACTTTTCTTTAATCCTAACTCCTGAAAACCTTCTGTGAACCTGCCCTTCGTGCCCACAGCTGCTCAGTGCTCCAAGACTCTCATGGGTTTTCTTCTACCCGCAGTCAGACAGAAACAGGCTGCAGGAGCCAGATGGCACACAGGGAAGGACACTTTGTCAGCTGCACCGTTGAAGGACTTGTCCTCTGGTAATCTTATCCAGCTCTCTGGTTGTCTTCTCCATCCTCCGTCATCAGTTCACGAGCAGTAACAGCTCTCTTGCCCTGCAGACACAGGCTCTGCTCTTTGTGCCAAAGGAGGGTCCCATTAGCCCCCCTGAGGACTTTATCAACATTTGGGGAAGCTGTACACTGGTGGATATCCTTTCATGATCTCATCTTGATGCCCCGTATTGAACACAGTGTATGAGCAGAGGTGTGTGAACAGTAGGAAAGAGAATGGGTGTGAAAGAAGCATATTTCTTTCTGTGTCATGAATGCACACCTCCATCCCCTGTAGCATTTAATCAGATCGCTTTAACTTTCCTCCCAGTGCACGGGGGAGGGGCAAAGTCCCTGGCTAAACCCAGAATGCCATTTTGTGGCAATTTATGAACAAACAAGCTTCCCATCAAGCCAATCCTTAGAAATGTCACTCCAGGCTGGCACTAAGCAGAGATTAAACGACGGATTGTCAACCTTCCTTTTTTATTTGATGTTTTGAATTTCACTGTTCCTCTCTTTCATTAAAAATGAACTAGAGGGAAAAAAGGCAAAATAAAATAGAAGGTTTTTACATCTAAAAGTCAAGATAATTATCTCTTCTATCCAACCCACTCCTCCAAGACTCTGAATGAAGCCATCATTAAAATCTGTGTCCATCTGGTGACTTTTCCACAGCTAATTAGGTGAAGAAGCCAGTTAACAGATATGTTCTGCTGAAATCTCTCTCTCTTCCTCTTTTAAAAAACTTCCAGACATGGCCCATGTACAATCTGGATGCTGCTTGTTCTGTCCCTCAGGTGCTAGGAGAACATGAGAAGCAACATGGTGGGAGATGGCTGCTTTGGTGAGCTGCTCACCAAGGCCCTTTCATGGCATCAGGGTTAGGAAAAAAGGAGGAAGCGGATACAAGAGACAGCAGGTTTGACTTCCGCTGTGCGGGAAGCCCTTTTGGGATCTGGTCGGATGTTTTGCTGGCAATGTTTCAGTGTGTTTCTGTGTGGAGCTTCTTTTAATGCTGTGATTTTCTCCCTGTGGTTTGTCAGGCACTCAGCCAGCCTACTAAAGACTCTCTATCAGATACCCATCTGCTGCATTTGTTAGAGCTTGTCACCCTAACACCTAGGGGCTGAAAGGTATTGATTCCTCCTGTGTCCAGATGGATGGTTCGTGGGATATCCCCTCCTACTCCCAATTCTGCACCAGCTCTGCTGTTGGCTCTTAGAGGACTGCCAATTTTCAGGATAGTCCCAAACTCACAAGGAGGTCCCTGTGGGACCCCTCCAAAACTGAATGTGGTCCATACTGGTTATTATAAATGCAAGTGGAAGAGTGAGCAAGGTGCACTGACTGCACTCAAGGCACAGTACTGTAGGCAACATTGATCTCAGAGTGCTGAAACTTTCTCTAGGGTCACAGGAGAAAAATTCAGCCACCCTTACACCATATAAGAGATTGGATCTCATGTCAAGGACAGTGGACAAGTATCTGCGTGTGACAACTGAGAGCATAAATCCCTTAATGATTCTGCCATCAAGGTCCCAGGAGTTCTGGCCAGTTATACACGTGGCACACTGCCCAAGGTCAAAGATGGCTGACTGATGGACTTTCAGAGCTTTCTGTCCAGTCACTCAACCAACCTAGTTTTCCCTTTGCAGTTCCTTTGCAACTTTCCCTTGCTGGCAGAAGGCTGCTGCCCTTTTTCACAAAGATCCTGGGGCTCATAGCTCCACAGCTCATAAGCCCGTAACTCATAGCAGGATACACAGCAGTCCAGTTCTGTGATCAGGCATGCAAGTAATTACGGGCAATGCCATCTCCTGCGTGAGTGCAACACAATCCCATGACTACATGCATATCCATAACAGGAGCGGGAAAGGCCCTTGGGAATTTTGAGGGCTTTTCTAGTATTCTACATGGTCCCCCTGGTTGCACAGTCAGGCCCCACTGCTTTGCTGCTCAGCAGTCTCTATTTAACTGTGCTGTTTGAGAATATAAGCCCCTGAGAGTACAAACACTACCTTCCTCGCTCTCTCTGGCTGGCAAATGTCTGCCTCAGTTTGGCACAATTACTTTAATACAGTTATAATTCTAGGAGGATTTTAACAAGTGAGTAATACAGTAACTTCCTAATCTTCTCTCAAAGAGATATAACAGAGGCCACAAAGACTCTGACACAAGGAAAGCAGGACACACTGACCCAAAAGGTCCTGTCTGTCTTTAATTTCTCTGATTGAATCAATGAGAAGAGAAAATTACTGGAAGGATTTTCATTTTCATTTACTTCCAAAGTCTGGCTCCAAATGTTAAGAAAGCCCAGAAGGGTTAATGTTCACTGGAGTTCATCTCTAGCCAATGACTCCCTGCTGCTCCTAGATTTACATCATGCAATTGTCATTATAGCTACAATGAGAAAACTTGATAAAATGAGCCCTGTATGGACAATGGATTGAAATAGAGCTTGGGAAAGAATTGTAGCAAGGGAGGGATTACAGGCCATAAATATATCACAAGGAAAGGACTTTTTAGATACAATTTTAGCTCACTACAGCATCATCTAAACTGTTATACATCCTGTTTTGCACCCTACCATTCATGAGCAGTATTGGAAAAGCTGTACAATTCAAACACACAAAGAGAATGAACAAAGACAATTGCCTTTAATGGTACTGCAGTTTTCAGGAACACTGGGTTTCTTCAAGGCCATGCAAGTAAGGTGCTGAGCCAATTAAGATATTTTTCATATCTCATGATAAGTTCACTGTATTGGAGTTAACTCTGCCTTGTACATCTTAATCAACAATGCAATATCCCTTATACCAATTTAATTTTACATTGCCAGCAAGATAAAGGCAATTTATAAGTTTCAATGACCGCAGCCTGGCTGGGCTCCAATCCAATCCAGGGAGTATAACGTTTGCTAGGGAATTGCTCAAGACCTTAATGTCTGGCATATGGTGAGCTGCTTTCATTTCTGACCTGTGCAATTAAGGTCAGCGGCGAAAATTACATTAAAACACTTCTTTATTAATCATGTTCTATCTAGGGCAGATGTTGATGACCTCTAAGCACAGAGATCCGGCAACCACAAAACAAAATACTGTGAGTCTCAAAAGCCACTCACTAGCAAAGCTTTGCAGTAGATTTGCTTTGGTGCTTTGCCCATGGCTTTGGAAAAATAAAGGTTTGTGGTCATGTCTTGGGGGAATAACAGGCAATCAGTGCTAGAGGGAGATCTTCATTTAAAGTGTGGTAGATTTCAGAGAGACCTGAGAAAGGAAATCCATGGGGATTTTTTATGCTTCTCTTCTCTATTTGTGAAACAGGTACTAGTACTCCAAGCAGGTGCTAGTTTCTGAAATGGCTCTGGGTATTTCTCAGACATATGACTGCCCTAAAGACCAGCTGCTCTCCGTTTTGACATGCTGTGAAAATGGTATTGACTGGAAGCTTGGGGTTGGCAAACCTGTTTTTTCCTGAAGCTCAGCTCCCCATTTTCCCCAAAGAGATGCAAATAAAAATAAATTCACAATGTGCCATGAATTTGTATCATGCAGTAGAGAGAAATAAGCCACCCCTTCTTGCTCCAAAGGAAAACCCGTACAATCTTCTTCTGGACCTAATCCAAAGCCCACTTAGAGTCTTAGACATTGGTTTAATCCATTTTTGCTTGGTTTCTGCCCTATTCTGTCCTGGCACATAGTCCAACCTTGCAATGTGAGCACTTGCATCAGAGGACTGTGGAGCTATTGACCTATTTGAACCAACTGACCATCAGGTCATAGTGAGAGACTCTTCAAATCAACATGTGCTTCATCCTTTCATTGATGAGGCTGATCATTGCAGTTTTTTGCTATTCAACTAATGCAGTGATGTTGTGACCCACAGTGTCATGAGCTCATTCCCAATGTCTGGAAGGGAGAGAGTGAGCCACACCAAGAGAGAAACAGACTGAAAGGCCATATCATTAAGCAATGCCCCAGTGATGACTCTGACATACAAAAGGGATGCAGTGTCAGAGTCAGTATAAACAGAATGACACTGGGTCTGAAATATGTAGTAGTACAAGAAACCCAACATATTGGAAATTGTAAGTAAAATAGAGGAATCCAGTCAAATGCAAAGACCACTTTCTAATTTCTTTTGAGAGAAATGTGTAAAAGAGGAAAAGACTATCTGAGCCCACTTGTCTTTAATCCAGCATTCACAAGCATCTGCATTAGGAGCTAATAATAGCAATACTATGTCATCTCCCTTCTCGCTGTACATTACTAATGCTAAAAGAAAGAGGAAACAGAATGAGAACAAGGTGTTCCTGTCCATCTTGCTCATTAAAACATCAAAAAAGATTCAGTTTGAAAAGAAAACAGATGAAAAAAAGTTCTGGTTTAGAGTCAAATATGTTTACAATCTCAATTAATAAAATGAACAGTAAAGCAGGATTTCACTGATGCTGGCCAGCCATCAGAAAGCCATTCTGGTATGAGTCTCCCTGAAAATACCAGCCTGTTTTGCTGTTTCGTTTTTCTCTATCTTTTCAATTTTATGGATGGTGCAAATTCTGTGAATTTTTCTAGCACCTTTGGTGTCTGCTTTCTTGCAAAGATAAAGGCACTCAGAACATCCACACTGCTGCCACAGCTCTGTCCCAGACTGGAGAGAAGAAGATGCTCTGTAGATTTTACATCAGTGTTCAATATTAAGTAGTGATCCAGACAAACAAATTATTGAGAAAACCCTTT
Organism: Phalacrocorax aristotelis; assembly: GCF_949628215.1. Taxonomy (NCBI): domain Eukaryota; kingdom Metazoa; phylum Chordata; class Aves; order Suliformes; family Phalacrocoracidae; genus Phalacrocorax; species Phalacrocorax aristotelis. The sequence continues at coordinate 12,910,896 of NC_134281.1, forward strand.
AAAAATTGGAAGTTGTATTAACTATCCAATTCTTTGTGAGATCATGCTTCCAATTTGTTTGTGAAATTTCAAGGTTAGAGGAGAATCGCTGTTGCGGGAGAAGTTTTTGTTGCTAGCAAAGGTGCAGAAAAGCTTTTTGGGGAACATACCTGTTCTGTCAGCAAAGATGGGGCACAGCTTTATGTAATCCAGGCTGAAAATGCTTGGGAAAACACCTTGGATTTCAAAGGCCTCAAAGGTCACTGACTATATCTGCACTGTGTTTTCCAGTTGCTGTGTGAACTAGCAGACATTGGGATGCTGAAACCTTGGCCTCCAGAATTAAAGAAAGACTTTCAAATTGCTTCACCAACATCAGGGCTGTAGCCAAAATCTCGCTGCTCACTTTGAGATTAACTTTCCCATGTTGGATCTTAAGCTATTGAGTGTGAAAACTGTTCATGGAGCAGGTGTGTATTTGCTTTACACATGTAACAGTGCAGGCACAGCTCCCTCTCACAAACCCACCCCACTGTGACCCTTTGGGAACCTCCATTGCTGGTGCTTAATGTCCCTGAAACTCTCCAAATAGGAGGCATCTGTTCCTAAACAAATATCAGGCTTTACTCCATCCTCCCTACTGCCAGCACAACCTCACTGTTATGTCTATTTTTTGTTAACAAAATAGCAATTTACAGGGATCCAACTGCTCTCTAGCCAGGCCTGGACAGGTATGAAAACATCAAGTGTCTCATGAGAGGACACTTAGTAAGCTGTGGCTTCCGCAGGAACCTTTGCTTGCTGAAGATTTGTTACACAGGTTATTTGTTTACTCAGATCTCTGCTGCCTCTCCCACTGACTACAGCAGATGTCTGAAACCCATGTTCCCAGGTAAAATGAGAAAGGATACATTTTCATCCAACAAGACCTGGACAGGCTGGAGAGTTGGGCTGAGGGGAACTTGATGAAATTCAACAAAAGCAAGTGCAAGGTCCTGCGCCTGGGGAGGAACAACCCCATGCACCAGCACAGGCTGGGGGCTGAACTACTGGAAAGCGGCTCTGTTGAGAATGACCTTGGAGTGGTGGTGGACAAGTTGACCGTGAGCCAGCACTGTGTCCTTGTGGCCAAGAAGGCCAATATGCATTAAAAGGAGCATGGCCAGCAGGTCGAGAGAGGTTATCCTCCCCCTCTACTCTGCTTTAGTGAGACCACATTTGGAGTACTGTGTCCAGTTTTGGGCTCCCCAGTTCAAGAAGGACAGAGAACTGCTTGAGCAAGTCCAGTGGAGAGCTGCCAGGATGATCAGGGGGCTGGAGCATCTCCCTTATGAGGAAAGGCTGAAAGACTTGGGTTTGTTCAGCCTGGAGAAGAGAAGACTGAGGGAGGATTTCATCAATACCTAAAAATATCTAAAGGGAGGGTGTCAGGACGATGGGACTGGGCTCTTTTCAATAGTGCCCAACGACAGGACAAGGGGCAATAGACACAAGTTGGAACACAGGATGTTCCAGCTAAAAATGAGAAAAAATTTCTTTCCTGTGAGGGTGACAGAGCAGTGGAACAGGCTGCCCAGGGAGGTTGTGGAGTCTCCTTCCCTGGAGACATTCAAAACCCACCTGGATGCAGTCCTGTGACCCCTGCTCTGGGTGTACCTGTTCAAGCAGTGGAGTTTGACAAGATGATCACTAAAAGTACCTTCCAACCCCTACCGTTCTGTGATTCCTTGAAAATCTGGAACAGGGCTGAAGCAGTCTGCTCTTGAGACCACTCACCTTTCAGCCAGGACTGAAGGGCTTTTCCAGATTTGGTACTACTGTGATAGGCTCTATTTAACATGCTTTTATAACAGAACTATAAATCCTGGTTTCATCAGCTTCTGAGCTAATACACCAAGCCGTTATCAAGCCTGAATGTGACTTTGATGGAAGTTATAAAAACACCATGCCATGCTGTGTCTGTCTGTCTGTGCGTTGAGCAGCGTCTCACAGCAGTGGTCCATAACCTTTAAAGGTGCTGTGCCTGGAGATGAAGCATGCAGCTGCGCACCCCCATCTTGCCTGCTGTCCCTACATACGCAGTTGTCCTACCCTTGCTTGCTGTAATTAGCATCGTAACTTTTTCCTCAAATAAATGTCTTTGCTTCTCTTCTCTTCCCTTCACTGCTTCTCTGAGGATTATTTTTACTCTGGTTTTTTTTTTAACTAATTCCTTTTTAAACATTAGTTGTGTGCTGCCCTGCCCTTTCACCTCACTGGTGTGACCTCTTTCTCTTTCCATCTACCTGATACATGTAGCTCAGGACTTCTGTTATCCCCGTGATAGGTTTATTTATCACACTCTAACGATTCTTCTATCCACGCTCCACATCTCAAAGGCTGGCTCTCAGGGAAGAGGGTGAGAGGTTGCTGTGTAGCAATCTTTGTTTATTTTAAATCGCAGTAAACCACTTGAGCTGGAGAGGTGGGAAGAAGAAACCTGTGTCATCTTTTTTTTTTAAATGATAAAAATATGCCTGCAGCCTGGGCTTCTCAGCACATGAACCCTCCTAGCTGGAAACATCTCACTGATTGAGAGAGGAAGAAATATGCAGCTACAAGATGTATTTTACTCTCACTTTATGTCTTGAGCGAGCAACAATATGTGACATACAGATCAAGATAAGTAGCTGTGCAGGCTCGTGTTGCAGTGAGCATGCCGATGTGATGTATTCCAGGCACAGATGAGTTCAGAAGCCAATACTTTATGCCCATTGTCCCAGGACCATTCACACCAGGCATGTGCAGGACCAGCTCAGTCTCAGGGACTGAGCTGAACTGAACCTGGCCTGGAAGCAGGGCTGCCATTCACTTTAACCAGCTGGAGAGGGCAATGTAAAGTTTCTCCAGGTTTCAGGCTGACTGCAGGATAAGATGTAACACCAGGTTCTGCAGAAAGCCAGCTGATGCAAAGATAGCCCATTAGTGGGTTTTGAGCAAATTTGAGCTATCAGAGCAAGTATCCACCAAATCAGAGCTTTGCATCTTGTAGCCACAGCCAACCTGGTCCAGTGCTGGAAGCTTTAAATCTGGATTTATTGTACCATTAAATCAGAGGTGTAAGAGTCCAATGGTGTGGTGGGAAGGGGTTACATGTCTTCAGTCCCATGCCAAAGTGACCTGTACCCGACCAGAGCATGTTATATAGATATCATCAGTAGGAAGGCATGAGATACTGCTTGACATTTTGGTCTGTGTTGGGGACAAAAAGCAAATGTCTGTCACAAGCCTTAAGAGAGGACAGCTCCTGTTGGTCAGTGCACAAATGAAAATATTAACTGGAGTAAAGATTGCAGAGATGAAAGGCAAATGGTAAAACATCTGCAGCATTCAAGGTCCTGGGAACTTTTCATCCGTACAAGTTAAACAGCCCTTCAATTCTCCATCTAATAACTTACAAGGCCATTAAAAAATATATATCTATGTATTCCCTCACCCCTAACCCTCCCCAAAACCAAATCTTTAATCAGCTACAACTTTTAATGCAGAATCAGCAGCAGCAGCAATGAAGAATGACCCTGTAGTAACAGCCCTGGTGAGGCAGGTTTTTTTTTTCTTTCAGTCTTTTTTTTTTCTTTTTCCTCTGCAGCTCCAGTTGTGCCTTTGAAATGTCTTTAAGCATTGGAGCTTTGTCCTTTTCATTTCCTTCTCCTGCTTGTGTATTTCCCAGATAGAGTCCCTGGAAAAAGTGTTTTCACTGTTACTAGCAAGTCAGACATTTCTGCTCTTTCCTAAGGTATATGTTATCCTCCTGGGCTGTGCAGTCATATGCTGTTTTGTGTCTGGAGAGTCCTTGGCACATGTATTCCCTGTCCGAAAATGAAATCTCAAGGCACCACTGCAATGCAAGGAATAGTCATGGCTGAAACAATCATCCTTTTTAAGAGCTCTTCTTATTCCAAAATATCCCCCATATGTAACACCTCAAACTCAGCTCTTAAATTCAGTGTGACCTGGAGATTTTTAACAGAACAGCTGAAGGCAGAACTTCAGTCTTCTGCTGATAATTTTTATTCCCCTTCATTAGAAAACCGTATCCACTAGGTGACTGATTTTTATGGGTCTTTTGAGTCAGTGTTTTTTTATACTGTGAAAAGTCTTGGCTCTTAGAAATGTCAGCTCTGTGTTGTGGCACTGGTGAGGCTATGGCAGGAGCTTGGGCAGGTTTCCCATGCAGCTCCATCAACCCACCTCAAATGTGACAGGCAGCATCTCCTGCCAGTCCAGCCTTGCCTACCCCCAAAACTCTGTCAAAGAGCCCCAGGCCTGAAACTGCCTGTCACCCCAAGAGAACACGAGGGACTGGAGATAAAAGGACAAACTTCTTTCACCAGTAAAAAGAAATCGAGCCTTGAAGGCAGCTTGCAGAGGTGAAAGCTGATATATTAATGTCTTGCTATCCTGGAACAGATCTCAGTAAAAACCAGCAAGCCTTACAGTACAAGTTTCAGTATTTTCTGTACAACCCTGCTCAGCATTACTTATAAATCTTATCAGGTGATAGACTGTTTGTTCTCACACAAATAAAATAACAAATGGAATGGAGATCGCAGCAAGCTGACAATCACCAGAGGCAAAGCAACACTCAAGGCCCTTGGAATCAGAAGAACTTTTCAGCTCAAGAAGCTTAACAACCTCTTCCTTTCTCTCTCCAGGAACTTATGAGCCCATTAAAAATATATATCTCTCTATTCCCCTTCACCCAGAAGCCTTCCTCCTTCAACCAGCTGTGCCATTTAACGCAGACTCAGCAGCAATGAGGAATGGTCCTGTAGAAGAACCCCAGGGAAAGAGCTTTTTCTTTCTTTCCTTCTTTTCTTCCTTTTTGCAGATCCAGTTGTGCCTCAGAAATCTCTCCAAGCAGCTGGCACCTTATCTTTTATTTTTTTAATTTCCTCCTTTTTTGTGTTTCTAGGCAAGGTAGCTGGAAGAGAGGCTTTCATCTTCATTAGGGCCATACATTTCTGCAGGTTCATTAGGCTCTTTTTTTGTTGCTACTGGTATGCAGTTCTCTGCAACAAGAAAAATAGTCTCAAACATCATTAGTCTGCTGAAGAAAATTTCAGTGCTCCTTCCTAGGGCTTTGGGAATTTGTGCTGTGTTGAAACTTCAGCAAAATCAAGAATCTGACATCAGGCTTCTTCCTTTATTTTTTCTCATGCACCTTATGACAGACATCGTTCCTTAGGGCCCAATTTTGCCTTTACATAAACCGTGTTGTAGTCTTAAATATAAGCCAGGGCAAACCAAGACCCTGATGTTTTTCCAAGGCAGCAACACACCTGCTGCGATCACTCCCTGAGGCATGAGCTGACCCATTCATCATGAGGGGTGTTGACTCTACACATAAAAATGACAGCTTAAATGGTATTTAATGATATTAGCTATTTCCCAGCTGATCACTTTAGCAGATTCATTCAGCCATGTGCAAGTTGGCAAAGCTTGGGGCAAAAGGCCACACCTGGCCATTCAGAAACAGCCCCCTTGGTAGCTGAGTGCAGGTGAAATCAGGGCCCATTTGTTGAAGAGCTTTTCATCTCGTGTCAGCTATCGGGAGTGCTCCAGGACTCTGCTCTGCTGCCCCCAAGACTAATACACCGATACAGAGTGTGCAAGTTCCTCCTAATGTTTTTTGGCTTACAATCTCCTCCTCAGCATATGTCTTGCTTACATTTGAGGCCAGTATTTTTTCCTAATTTGCAGACTAAATAAATGAATCCATGACCTCTCAACAGACACCCTTCCATGCCCTGCTGAATGCCAGGACTATTTCTAGCTGAGTGAATTAAACAGCCTGGAAACCCCAAAAGAGCACTTAGATGCCAGAGCCTGAATGTTGGTCCTCCAGGAATATTGGCCAGTTCTTGAGATAAAAGACACAACCTTCAGTACCAGGACCCCGCTCCCAAGGACGACTCTCTCTTAATCAAACTCCTAATCAACCAGTCATATGTCAGTCAATCCCCAAAGTAAAATTTATATAAACACCATATTCATCTAAATACTCTAGCCACTTTACCCATCTTTACAGATGACCCCAACTCCCAGTGGGCTCTACTGGCTCTGCCAGTATTTCTGTCTGTATGTGCACATATACTGACAACTCTTAATTTCATCTGCCTGTTTTCAGCAGGACCTACATGCCCCAAGGTTATCCTGCTTCTAATACCTCTCTCCGTGGAAGGACCCATAAAATTTCCTGCAATAAACAACAGATCATCCTCTGCTCTCCTGGCTATATTTCATATATCTTTTGCAAATGACCAGTCAAATGACGTGTTGCTGCCCTCATAAACTTCTTAAAGCACCTTCCAGAGACATGGTGGGCTCTGCAATGTGCTTAGCTTGCCATTGATCTCCATGTACATGGTATAAAGGAATAATCTTAGCCATGCAATGAGAAATTGGAAAGGAGGATGTATTGTAAGCATATTTCATCAAAAAAAAGTCCTCAGATGTAATTGCTCAAACTAGACAGGAAAACTAATTGAACATAATAACTGCGATGAAGCTCTCTGTACTTCATGACAGAGGCGGCACTGTTGGCTGAGCTTAATCTGGTGTTATGGCATATGGGTTACACAGGGAATTGTTTGCAACCCTAGGAAACTGCCTGCAGCCTGGACAGGCTTAACATAAACTATGTGGCCACCAGTTCAACTGCCTTGAAAGTATCGAGTGATTTTGAGAGACTTAGGATATACGAGGTTGCTGTAGCCAACTATTTTCTACTTAAGTGACTGCATTTTTACCTTCCTCTTTAACAGTTTTTACTCTGCTGATTGGTGTTGTGAATACAAAATTTATGGCATCTTGAGTGAGACCAGGATATTGAGGGAGAGTGAAATAAAATGCAATTTCACATCAAAATAACTCACAGAGAAGCTGCTTCACTGACTGTGAGATTAATTGTCATTTAATGCATTATAAACCTTTGCTTGTTAATTTATATCTAGTCACCCCAAGATTTCCAGGCTGTTGCACCAGGCAGTTACTGATTCCAATGTAGCTTGCTCTAATATTTAGGTCCAGAATGGCTATAATCCATTAGGATCTTACTGCTCAATTACAAAAGGATCATTAAAAAATTATTTCATCCCATGGCATTGGTAATAAATCAGTTCTTCACGACCAAGGTTTATTCTGCAATGACTGACTGTGCTTTAGCAAATCAGTTTTGAAACCTTGCAGTTTTGTTTGGGAAAACCTTGAAATCTTTTGAAGCCTTGTTTTCATGCACTCAGACTCCTGACACCCATCCCCAATTCAGTCACCCGCACAGATGAAGACATCACCTTCCCCCAATTTAAGGCTGTCCTTGTGCCACAAAACATCAGCCAAAGCATTGAAAGGGTTATGCCTATTTGCCCACCTGCTCCTTAAGAATGATCCCTAAACATTTATTATTGTCCAAGAAATAGGGCAAGCTGGATCTTTAATCTGACTTGGCACAGTTCTCCTCGGAGCACAGCTTTGGCTCTCCTTGTAAGTCAGTCTACCTGCCTGTAACAGAGATGAGGGGTAGATTTGTTATCAGTGGTGTAAAATTAGAGTAATATTATTGAGGCTGTGTAAAGCCAACATCCATGACATACAAGTGAGGCCCAGAAATCTGTTGTTCTCACAAAGGGAATTAGATAAGTCCTTCAAGATTGTCTGGATTTACGTGCCATGCTGTATTGCTGTTGCTGCACTGTAAGCACGTTTTCATTCAGACAAGGGCGGATCACAACAGGCAAAGGAAACCTCTGTTTCGAGCAAATTTAAAGACTATCCATGCATGCTTTAGAGGCACAAATTACCCCCCCCCCCAAACCAATCAAACAGCAGCGTCATAAATGTGGAGACATCAGAGCGCAATATCCCTCTCTGACTGTCTCTGCACACCATACACACACACACAATGTTCGTCTCTGGGTCAGTGGGAAAGTTAATTAGAATAACAGAGTTTCTTGTGATGGAAGATGCCACCCTGATATGATTCTGAGTCCTCTTTCTGCTTCTGATGAATTACAAATGACAGCAAGGGAAGTGAAGGACACTGGCAGAGACAGTTTGTCAGCCACACTTGCCCTGCATATGGTTTTTTTGGGTGGGTAACTTTTTCTCCTCTGTTCATTTCACACCACTCACTATGTCTTCTCCTTTCCGCCTCCTCTCTCTTTCCATCTATTTGCCAGCAGGCAACTGGAAGGTGAAAAAGAGAGCAGCCCCTTTGACCAGACCTCGTGAGCTGCAGAGGGAGGAATTCGGAGAGAAGCGGTGCAGGACACCTCTAGTCGGGGCTTTCAGATGTGATAACTGTGATGCTGAGCAAACATCTGCGAATCCTGCTGGAGCAGGTGCAGAGCTATGTGCTGGGTTGTCACCTGCCTCCAGATGGACAGGCAAAAAAGGAGCCTAGCAGTGAAATATTTCTTACCAAGAGATGCTTCTTCTTTCCACCAGCCTATGCATCTCTCCAGTCAAGAAGCCAGCAAGTAGACTGGACAGTGTAACAGGTCTTGCTCATTCCCAGTTCTTTAATTCTTCTTTGTATTTTTGCAAGTTGTTTGTCTACTGCTACAAAGTTCTTGCATTTCTTAGGTGTGTTGTTATGTGAGATGGCTGCTGTCATCCTGGTAAAACATGGGCTGGGCGGCAGCGCATTCTGCACAGTGTGATTTCTCCCATCACAGTATTTTTGTCCTACCAAAATATGTGTCTCCTAAATACTTGTTTCTTCCCCTTAACAAAACAAAACAAAACAAAACAAAAAGTGGCTTTTTCAACTTCAAACATATTGGGAAAACCTTTTCTTGAAGTTGTAAACATATTTCAAGGAACTTCAGAAGAAGAAAATTCTGCAAATGATTGCAAGATAGCCTGGTTTCGAAATAAGTAACATGGGGCTGTGGAATTTTTACCAGGGCAGCAAATGCTCTGTGAGTGACTGGTGTGTACTGCACTTCTCCCAAGTGCTTCTCCTAGGCAGAAGCAGATGAAACACAGAGACCCTGAATCTTGATCTTGGAGCCAGAATAGGGATTTGAGCACTTATTTCAAAAGATGGAAAATTAAATAAATAGCAATAGAGAAGAGTATATGTTCATGAATCAGATTATGACCATGCCTGAGTGAAGACGATTGGTTGTTAACTCCACTCCTATTAAAGTTCATATTCTAAAAGGCTACACAGCTGCTAAATAAAGGCTGAAATAGATTTCTGTTCTAGCTTCAAGGTCATGTTTCTGCAACATTATGGAATACATTAAAATGCTCAGTTTATGCCCTGTAACTCACCAAAAATATAAATGTAGCTTATACTAAATAAACCTATGCCAAGATCTCTTCCTTTCTAACTTTTTCTCCTTTGCCCTCTATATTTAATAGAAAAATGTATTTCAATATGAGAAGCTTTTCTTTACTATATTTGCTCTTTCTTCAGTGAAAGCCATCATTGCCTGAAAGAAAAAAAAAAAGATAGATTTTATCTTTCCAAGTGAATGAAGAATCAAAGGTCTCAAGTCTCCTCTTGTCCACAAAATCCACTGACCTCAGCCCAGCTATTTATTGTTCCAAGCCTAAGAGAGCAATGGTAACAGCCCTGATTTTCTTTTGTTTGTGCTTAGGTTCTGTGCCTATGAGTAGGCACATGCCACGTTGTGTGCAACTAAGCTGATTCCTCTTCCTTTACCTCCAGCTTAACCCGTCAGGGTGAGGGGAACTCTCACCATGCAGGAACAGTAGTTTTAGATAGCAGAATTCTCAGTCCATGTGTTCAAGGACCACACAAAACATCATGGTGGGGCACTGGAGCGTAAATGAGGACAACAGATGCATTTATTTGTTATTACTACCTGCTGCTGCAATAATTAAAGGAAAATACCACATAATTCTTTAAGATGTGCTAGAATGCTAGAATCCTTTAGGGAATGCTTCCACCAAGAAGAGGCAGCACCCTGTTAAAAATGACCATATGGCTCTTAGGCTGGAGTGGGATTACATCTGACCAGCTTGGAGCACCCACAGAGATTGGCTATCTTGGCTCCTGCCACGAAAGGTATATTCAGTGGCATGTCTGCTGAGTTTGTGCTTCTTGCATAGTGCATCCATCAAAATCCTTGTAAATGAGTCCTTCCCTGCACCCTTTCCAAAGCAAGAAAGAGAAGGGTTTGCCTTTTGAGGTAGGCTGAGACTGCAGTCACAGGCTTGGCCAACCCTTCACTCTTCTAAGTCCTCTATTGCACAGACATCAGCTCCCAACCATTTATTTTGCTTCTTCCACCCAGACTGCATTTCACAGGACATGTATGCTTTACTGTTAACAAACCAGCTCTCACTCTTTCTGCCACATCTAGAATGCTAGTGATTTTCTTGGCTCTTGCAGGCCTGACAATGCAGCAGAGATGCCTTTGTTCACCTTCTTGCTGCATCCCTTGGGCGCACTGGCAGCACCATGGCCCATGGTTTTTTGCCTGAGCTGCTCTGCCAAATGATTTCACATTTTGAAGTAGGAAAGGAAGCTGTTTCCTGCAAACAGATTATGAATTGAAGTATTTCCCTGTGCTCCTGTTCACAGGATTTCTAATGCACCGGACATCAGCTTAGCCCTCTGTTGAATCAAAGTAATTTTGTAAAAATGGCACCTTAGTGTTGCATATATATTGCCCTCCTCAGCTTCCCTGGCATATTTATTCAGTTTACTAGTCAAAACTAGTTTCATGCTACACTAAGCCCAGCAGGGTCAACACCTAACCTATGAAAATCAAGCTGTCTCTTTTCTCTCTGCTTCATACATCATCATCAACCAAAGCTGGATAATAGAAAGCAGGTTTTCACCCTGGAATGAATATTGTTGCTGCTGCTGCCTGGGATGTAGCAGGAAGAAAGACAAAGAGGGAAACGTGTGAGTTTGCAGTGGATTGATCCTGCAGACCTAAGAAAAAAAGCAAGTGCAGTGTGGCTGGTCGTATACAGTGAGCGCACCATGTGGATGAGGCCTGTGGGTGTCTGTGCTGAGGCTGCAGATGCGGCTGTGGATTGATATGGACATACAAAAACACACCAGCACAGAGAATTTGGAAGAGCTGCATCTCAAGGGTCATGGCAGTAGGATCTCTCATGTTCTGGTGAAGTGTAGATTAAAAAACATCTAATCAGTGGGCTTCTTGGTTGCAGACAGGAAGGAAGCAAATACCAGAAGCCCTGGAGAAAAGATAGTTGTGTGGTATTTGTTCTAGACTTCTGTGATGAACCCAGGAAACTGCTGTCAACCAAGATCAGGGACTGACCTTTCAGTAGACCATCTGGAAGCAGAGATGATGGAGGATCCTGGTATTTCAACCATATCCTTCCATACCTCTGAGCCAGAAGCTTCACACAGGCTGTGAACATCTGAGAAGGCTTCAAGAATAGCTGAAAGGTTTGGTCCATGTGAACTGTGGGCAAAGGCCTGTCTGCATGTAACATGGATAGGAAAGGAAAGGAGCAAAGGAGTAATTTAGGCTGCTCCTGCTCAGGGCTGCCAGATGCCAAGCTTGCTCTGTGACAAGTGGAGAAAATCAGGAGTTGTATCCGGCTATCCAACTAAAAGTACATAAGCCATGCATATGCTAATTCAAACAAGCTATGCATTTTAAATTGATCAGTATTTTCTCCACTGGTTTTCCCTGACTCTCCCTGATTTTCTCCACTGACAACTCTAGGATGCCATATCTAACTCCCTTAGATATGGCAGTGAGCATCAGGGCTGTGCTTTAAAAATGGCCAACAGTCCACAGCTTTTCTAGGGTGCCAGGAAGCCGAAGGGCCCAGGACATCTGGGTCTAGCAGAAGTCGGTACAGCAGCAGGGGTGGGTGAAGAAGCTGAGACCAGGGACACGTACAGATCCCCAGGCAGATGCATGCATTATTGCTGTCTGCAGGTATAACTGAGACAGTCCCTCTTTGGCTGACAAACCCAGCAAAAACAACCTTTCCAAAATGACCAGATGCAGTTCTACAGCTTGAGATTAAAAAAAACCCCAAATGACCCCAAGCTGTGGTAAGCAGGAGCTGAAACATCTCTCATCCTCTGCAGAGCAGGCACAAGGGGAGACTTGTAACACACACACTCTTATTAAAGTTTTGAAATCATAATTAAAAGCATGCATTTCCATTGCATGGCATATGCTGAGCTGCGGATTCAGAGCTGTGCTTACTCCTGCCTGCTACACCTGCCCGGCTGCACAGTGCAGCTCTGTGAAGCTTCATCTCCAGTTGTCAGTTTTACATATCGCTGTGTTTAGCATGCAACTGGCGCGCCTCACCTGCCTTTCGCTGGAACTCAGCGTGGCCCCCCTGCTATTGATTAATTTGTGCTAATTAAAACCAGCAGTGTTTCTGCAGAAAAGAAAGATGTGTAAGTGTCAATAAATTATGGGAAATTTCACAGATTAAAGATTGCCAACTTCTGCTTGAAAATAACTAAACAAATGCTAATGGCTCTTTCCAAAGAGCCTAAATTCGCTAACAGGGCTGCATGAATGGGCTCCAGTGCTCTTCTTCGATTTCAGTGTAGCTAAAATTTACAGTGGTGCTCTGTCTAGGTTACAAGCTGAAAGACTAATTTTTTTCTACATAGGTATTTCTGTTTTCAAAGATAATTTATTCATCGCCATTTGGTTTTCCTTGCCAGCTAGTCAAACCAATGGGTTGGATCAAGATTTTTTAGTGCCAACAACATGGCAACCCTACAAAAATCCCAAGCAAATAAACAAAGGAATTGTGAGAAACCACCAAGCCAGCAGTGCTTGTTAGCAGCTGCTGGTAATAAACCTGCTGGAAAGCAGGTGCAACAAAGGAAACTTTGTAAACCCGTAACAAACAGCTGGGGACAAGCCTAGCTTTTAAGGGATGAAACTGGATTCAGGGGCCTGAGATAGTGGTAATTCAGAGCAAAGTCAAATTTCTGTTGCCCCAAAGCCAGGGACACAGACCAAGTGAGCAGGGAGCAGCCTGTCTGCAGGCATGGTTGCACTGTGATGGCTCTCTTGCACTTTCCTTTCCCGTCTTGACCCCAGTCTCCTGTACAGTACCTTTCCTTGGTGCCAGGGAAGCCAGCAGATTGCAAGGGAAGATTCAGGAGACGTTGGTTATCAGGAGGAGCCTCCCAGTGTCCTGATTATCCTCAGGGTTTACAGATGCGAAGTGGCTAAAATCCCAGTGCACTAAAGTTTTGCAACTTCCTGGCAATTAAGGATTCAGACTGCATCACCAACAGGCTCTTCAGCAGGGACAATGCACTTACTGATTTTCAAGTGGGAGGAGCGAATTCCCTGGGAACAAGAAATGTTATGAGGCCTGACACAATGCCAGCAAGGCTGAGGATGTGGGGGCTTGGCAGCGTGCGATGTCTGTGTCATTCGTTACAGGGTTAGGTTTAATGACACCCTCTTGCCCTTGATCTTTGGAGCTGTGTGAGGGAGCGGAGGGGAGGAAGAGCTTAAATGTCAGCTCTGCACCAAGGTGGGTGAATTCCCCAGCAATAGCAGTGGCTGGCCAGGATGAGGTCCCATCCTGGCAGGAGCATCTCATCAGGCATGCTGAGAGCAGCAATCACAAATCAGGAAGCTCCTGCCATTGGCTTGGTGGGATTAATTAACTCCCTCATTGTCACTGCCTCCAATTAACTCTGTGGCTGCAGGTTGGGCCCTGCTGGGTTTTGGTGGGGAAGGGCCGACAGGGTGGCGAAGGGAGGTATGTGGGAGCTGTGTGGCAGCACGGCGCAGGAGCAGGAGCAGAAGCAGGAGCAGAGCAGGGGCTTCGCTGCACACATAGAAAGAGGAATGCAACTGGAAGCAGATGGATATGTGATACAAAAATAATAATGCAAAGTCACACAGTTGGGTGCTACATAAGTAAGAAATTCTACTGCAGAGCTTGGAAGGAAAAGGGGGACCCTTGCCCTTAGGAAATCTTTCTATTGGAAGATTCAGATTTATTAATCAGTCACAGCAGAAGAAATCCCATCAAAACATGTGTTTCCATGAGAAACAGGGAAGTACTGATGCCATTGTACAAGGCAGTAGTAAGGCTGTGTATGGGATATTTTGTACAGGTTATGGTTACTTGCAGTAAAGACAAAATAGTTTAAATGGAGAAAGGCACTGAGAAGAGATATCTGTTGAGAAGAGGCTGTTAGCCTGGTGTGATGGGTTTCAACCTTTGATCTGTGGATTCCTGGGAGCAGAAAGTCTCTAGACCTTAAAAGTGTCCCCCAAAGCATTATTTGATTCCAGAACTAGGTTGCCGCATGGACCAAGGACAGAGATAGGCCTGACTTCTCCATAGGTAGTGCACAGTATCAGACTGAGGGTGTGTTTTGTTCTGTGGCTCACACTACATTTCACTCCTACTGATGAATGTACATTTGATCTGACACATACCTTAGGCTGTAATAAATTAATCTCAAAAAGTCCATCTCTATCATTGTCGCCCATAATGACCAGTATCTCAAGATGAAAAAGAGTTTATAAAATTGTGGTACAGTTTAGCATTAGCTAACATGCAAAATTTAGCCTGGTTTTTGTTGCAGGAAAGGCAAGAAAACAAGACTGGCAGTTGTGGAAATGTTCAAAGGGCTTTAATCTATGGAGACATCTATCAGGTATTTCATACCACCAGCTGCCCAATCTAGATAAATACTCCAGAAGCTGCATTCAATAAGTGAGCTTATGAGAAATGTGGACTACTTTTATAACCAATCCAGTCTCAGACTGTAGGAGGGTAGACAATGCTGCACTGATATACCCAGAAATCTGGGATGGGATTCATTTCATCTTCCTATTCGGAGAACTGATCCACTCATAGGTTTATTTTACAGGCTAGAAAGAATAATAGGCATTTTAAAGTGCAATTCATCTCACCCTAATATGGACATTAGGATGAGTGCCTGTGTCTCTCTTTGGCTATAATTGGAGCCTGGGGTGCCTAGCTCAAATGGAAATGTCTGCCTTGTGGAAGGGAGATGAATCCTACCCCTTGCATACAGAAACCAAGGGCCATATTTTTGCTTTCCTCTTCAAGAGAGACAACCCTTTTAGGCTGTTTCTATTCTGAATTGCTCAGCATTTTTCTATACAGGTGCCTATGTATTTCTCTGTGGTGTTTCAGGACTCTCTTTCCAAGCACATGAGTGTTTTGCCTGGCTGGCTGCCTGCCATGGGGCAACAAGTATCCTCGTGGTTGTCATGGATGCTGCACTCTTTTGTCACTCTCCCAGCTCTTGGGGAAGAAGATGTGAACTCAGTTGTAGAGAGGGAGGAAGGCATAGCCCACAGAAGGGTAATGGTCACTCAACCCAGTAAGCAGGAGAGCTGGGCAAAAGCCCCAACTTCTGATCTTTAGATTGTGCTGTCTCTCCACATCATGCAATGGCTTGTAGCTGAGTTGGGAGGAAGAACAAAAGTCCTTGGAAAGGGAGGCATGGAGTTTAGGTTGTATTGGAAACTCACAGGAAAGAGATTACATTATCAGAGGCATTGAGTGGTGGGTGAGGCATTAAACCATGGTCATTTGAACAGAGCATGAAACCTCACATTCAAAACAAAGTACATTCATTTCTTTGGAAAACACATGCTTGGGAAATTTCTTGGTTGAAGCGTATTTTTAAGGACACGGTGTGAACAGGGTATTTTTCACCCCATCCCCGGGCCCCTAAGTCAAGATCTTGCCCTCTATCCCAAAGCATAAGTGATCATATTTGCCTATACTCTGAAAGACAGCAAGGCACTAGCAGTGCAGAGACAGGAAAAATGTCACGGAAGAGCCCTTGGGACAGCCCAGGTATGAGGTAAAGGAGCAGGTCAGTCCATCTGTACACTGGCACATGCTGAAAGGAGTTCAGAGTCCAAATCAGAGGGGTAGAAGTTTGTTTCAGAGGTGAGCAAATTGCATGTCAAGCAATTTAGGTGGATGAAAAGGCACTAAGGTGTATCCCTCAGGTGGGACACCAAAATCTGAAACTTCAGAGGCTGACACTGGTCAGATGGGAAGTGCGTGGGGTCCAGCATGAACGTTGTACAGAACCTGCATCCAACATGGTTAGTCCCTTGGGAGCCCTACATCCACTCACAAAAATTTTAGAAGAAAGAGAGAGCTGTGTCGGCATAAAAACCAGCTCCATTATGCATGGGCTGTTGGCTTCCCTTTATTGCCAGCTCCTCTGGATTCATATCAGGAAGTCTGGAAGCTGCACATCCCTAATGAAAAGCAGAAGATATTCATTATTAAATCTGAAATGTTCAAATGCAATTGGTTCCTAGAAAATTTCAAGGTCTGTTTGAGCCATCCCCATGCAGCAAAACCAACGCAATGCAAGCAACAATGAAGCTGCTCTGGCTGAGGCTGAAGATACATGTGATTGTACCAAAACTTGCATTGGATTTGCTTTTTGCTGTCTCCAAGGCTGCTGATTCACCTAAAGAGGTGACTTCTGCCCTCAGAGTTTGAGGGTGGCTTCTTAATCTGCTCTTTCCTCCTGAGCTTAGCTGGAAGTGCAGCAGAAAGTATTGGATATATGACTGACACTGTTCAGTATTTTTGTCATTAGCCTGGCACTGAAGTGATAATGGAAGGACAATAACTTCTATTATTGACTCAAAGAAAATTTTTAATTTTTTTTAATCCCAGAGATGTCTGTGTTTAGGACGTGAAGTGTAAGAACAGAGGTGCTATGTGCTTGGCCTTACTTCCCCTTTCTGTGCTCAGCACTATGCCAGGATCAGGATCTGCTGCCTTTTTCAGTGTTTCATGGCTAGAGGCTTGAGGGCTTCTTCTCCATGGGAGTCAGAGATGCCCCAGGACTACCAGGCATTCTCTCCCCAGACTTCCCTGCATGCCAGGAAAACCTTTCCTTTTTATCAAGCAGTCACTTGGAAACGTCTTTCCCAGACCTCTGCAACACCAGTTTTCAAACCATGCCATGAAACACGTTTCCTGCCAGGCTGTGGACGCTCTACAGTAATCACAGGAAAGCTGGGTTCTTACAAGATATTTCACTACCATGCCTTTAAGAGCAACTATATTCCTGCAGTAAAACACGCCTGAGTATCAAACCACTCATGCTGAAAACAGACCATGTTCAAACTCAGGGAAGATAAAATGCAAATAAAAGTGGGTATTTACAACGTCTAACTAGACAACACAGTGGCAGATGAAGAAAGGCAATAAAAAGCTACTTAATCCAGTAATACAATGATCAAATCTACAAAGTCTCTTTCCTTTTCCCTGTATTTAAGTTCCTCTTAGCTAGCACTACTGACTGGCTGGATTTGCAGCAAGAGCCTGATGCTGTGGCTTCTCCAAAACTGGGACTTCTGGGGACAACTTAATGACAATGCAATCCAGACAGGCAAGTCTAGAGAGCACCAACAGTTTCAATATTCCCCTGTCTCTGCACACTGGGAAGCTTTATTCATGAAATGCCTCTGATTTTAAACTAAAACAGTGCCTATTATCTGATCTCCAGACATCTCAGTACAATGTTTTTCAACAAAGCTGTAATCAAGAGTACTGTACTTCTGCAGGCCTCACAGCTCTCTCTTGCTAGAAAACTGGGGCTTGCTTTTTAAGTGGCAAACTAGAATCAGGAGATGTATTTCCACTTATCCCAACGGGAACATTTTAGGCCTGTATTACATTAGGAGAAATACTCTGAGGTTTCTTAAATTTTCAAGCCACCTTCCATTCCATCATGAAAATTATTTTCATGGTAAACCAGGAAAGTCACTTTGTTTTGTAAATATGCAGATGAAACCCTTGTGGGTTGAGAGAGGAGGAGCGAGGCATGAAAGACGGCTGCCTTGGGTCTGCTGAGGAGACATGAGCAAGCACTGATGAGATGCTGATCTGACCAGGAATTGCATGACAACATCAGGATAGCATTGAGCCAGAGCTAATACGCCATGCTGACAGGATGAGTTTATTTAGCTGTTTGGGCTCCATGCCATGCTAGTGCAGTGAGAAGGGTGCTGGTCAGCTTCAAGCATGGGCAGAATAAACCTGTATCAGCAGGGACAAGTACACCTGCAGCCCCTTTCTTCTTCCCACCAGCCATTCAGTCTGGAAGGAGTGAAGAAATGTGTCTCATTTTCCTTCCCATGTTCATAGCGTATGCCAGTAGACTTGAAAACTGTCCATCTTTCCATTTATGCTTTGCAGAACACTTTGAACTTCATGAAATAGCAAATACAAGCACTTTCTTATAAGCAGGAATATGTCCCATCTTCCCAATCTTCTCAGCATCCAGCAAAACCTTCCGGTAGTTAGTACTCAATAGTTGCAGAGCAGTATTTGAGGTTTAGAGTTTGGGCTTCCCTCACAGCTCTAGAAGCAAAGGTAACACCTTCTGGTCACCCATGTTTGAATCTCCAGGCTCATGTTGGAAAGCATACCTGAGGTGAGTGGCTAAGACAGAAATCATGGTGACTAATGCTGGTTTAGCAATGAGCAACTCCCAGCAAATGCCATCAATGGAAGTTCAAAAGCATTTTTTTTCTAAATTCAGTATTTTGAAGGAAATTCAAATGCTGAAATATCATAGCCACAAGCTGAGATATTTCACATCAATAATGTTCCTGTGGCATCTCATGCAAGTCAGGCTTCAGCCACTTTAGGCTCTCACTGTCTTTGTAGGTGAGACCTCCCTACTGCTCATGCTCCTTCTCTGAGGGTTTTCTCCCTGGGAGAGGGAAGGCAATGCCCCCAGGAGCCTCTGCCATGCCCCACCACAGAGGAGGCAGCAGAGATTTAGGGCATTCAGTCCATGGTGGGGAATGAGAATGAGAATTTCTCTGACAAAATCCCCTGTGTGGCAGCATTTCCAAATCAAAGTATTTTAATAGAGACACAAACACACACACACTGGGGATCGGATATGTTTTTGGCTGACGTATTTAGGGTTGCAGTCAAAATGTTTCCATTTTTTAATATTTGTTTTTGTGAGGAATAATTGAAGTTTTTGCTGCAAAGCAGATACTTCACACAATAAACATGTCTTTAAAAAAAAAAAAGCGTTTAGAGGGAAAATTTTCAGCCATCTGTCTGGCTGAAGGACTATTGAAGAGGGAATACCAAGGGTTTATGTAGATTTTTTTGCAACTCTTCCAGACCCATTAAAAATCAGAAGCTTTGACTCATGTGAGAAAAGGTGAAGGACACAGAATGGAAAACAAAACAGGGTCAAGTGAAATGCCAGAGTCAAAGGAAAGCAGTTCTGAAATATGAAAATTTTCAGTAGCCATTTTCTATCTTTCTAGTGTGCTTTTCCACAGGCAGCAATGGGGTATTGCTGACTATCCTTGAAAAGAGAAGGGGCTACATTGCCATTTTGCTGTAGAACAGTACTTTTCTCCATCAATACCTTCATTAAAATAAACAGGACTATTTGTGCAGTGCAGTGCTCTTCAAAAGCAAGCATCAGCATCTACATCTGGCCCAAAAAACTCAGTAGAAATTCCCCTGTGCCATGAAGCTGTGAGTTGGTTCAGGTGCGCATGCGAAAGAGAGAGAACAGCAGCAACCGGTGGTTTTTCCCTGTGGCTGGCAGCCAAGGCGTTGATTATCATCATGCAAGCAAAGGATCAGCTCATCAGGGGCTTGTTTCTCTGCACAGCTAAGGAGCTTAGTGCAACAGAGGTTAGCTTGATTCCAGGCAAAACAGCCAAAACGGCTGGCAATGTGGGCTCCACCTCACCTCTCCTCCCAGGGTTCACTCCCCTCTTTTAGCATAAATCCTTAGCTCTGGACCCAGAGATGGTGGGTGAAATATTAGTGGACCCTCCTGTACCCTCTCTGTCAGGCAGCTTTATGTGGTTTAGCCCTTCCAAAAAAGAAAAAAAAAAGTAGAGGAGGGGGGAATCACTAAACATTTTCTATTTCAAAACAGATTTCATCTTCCATAGAAAGTAATACTGCCTCCAGCCATGTGTAACTTATTTTTTATCCAACGGAGTATATGGTCTTATAACTAGATCCTGATAGGAACCCGAGTTTAAAACATTATTCACAGCAGGTTATTTGATCTTTATTTGCTGAATGCACTCAGCTGAATCCCTATCTCCAAACAATATGAGAAATAAAATGCCGGGCATGCTTCATTGGCCAGCCAGCTCATCTTGATTTGCAGAGACGACTGCATCCCTCTCAGCAGTTTCAGAGACATACTGTATCCCAGGCACTAAGATGCAGTTTTTCCTTCCTCTTTCCCCACCTGAACACTTATCCTTTCTTGATTTTCTCCTTCCACCAATTAGGAGCTTTAAAGCGCACTTCTGACCAGCCCTTCTCTCTCCTTCACTATGACTTTTGGGAAATTGTGCTTTCTACTGCATATTTGGGGATGCTCATTGAATACCACTTGCCATCTGTTCTTGTGTGGAAGGTCAGATCCTGATAACCTGCTCAGGAAGCCATCGGACTTCACGGCAAGATTGGTCACCTGAGGAAAGGTGGGTTGGTAGAGGCTGTGAGACCCTGGCAAAACTACTGCTACTTCATTTAATTAATATAACTGCTGTGACACATGTCAAGGCTGACCTTGTCTCTACCACATCAACTTTGCTGAGCTCCTAGCTGTGCCCCAGTTAAAGGTAGACTTGGACATTGCAGGTGACCACTGGGACTGCTTCTTTCAAGAAAACCCCTGATGACTACAAAACGGATTCATTACTAAGCAGGATGGATAAGGCTTTGCTGTCCTAAAAGGGAAGCCAGAGCAGCTTGGGGAGAGAGGCTGAGCTGCACGCAAGGAGGTCAGGTTCTTCATTTCCTTTGACTTTTGATGAGATATGCCTTTGAAAATTCTCCCTCAGATATCCTGAAATAAAAGTCTCCAGCTTCCAGGCCAGAGCCCAAGCACAAAATATGCTTCAGAAACTCCAGCGCGGAGGATCCTGCTGTGGCAGGGCTTTGGGGGTGGTGAGCAGTCCTTGGTGGACATCAGTGCAGCGGGACAGTGTCATTAAACTGGCCAGTGTTCTGCACTGCTATTGCAGATACAGCAGGTCAGGGCCGCTTTTCACATGAATATCAGTAGCTCTTATGTTCCCTTCCCTGGGATGCATTTCAAAGCCTATCAGCCCATCACAGCTAGCTCCTCCTGCTTCCCTTTCAAGACAAGTCAGGAGGTCATCTCGCTGCTGGGCAATGCGTAGGTTATGTTCATTTTCCCTGTGTGACAGCAGAGCAGTGTCATTGACCCAGCTGAATGTTCCTCCACACAAACATGAATTAAAGCCACCCCCTGTTGCCGTTAACCAACTCGCTGTACCATGCAATGTGACAGATTTGGCCCTGTCCTCCTTCACATACAGCCTGGGAGTGTCACCGAGCCTAGATGGGTGTGGCAACGACCAGGACAGCTCCACTATGGCTCTGTGGTCTGAGGGCAAATATTCAGGTTGCCTGTGGTTCACTGAGGAAGGAGGGGGAGATCTGAGGAGGCGAGAAATAAATGTCTCGCTTTTCTTTCCCAGTAATTAACCCTGGAAAAAGAGAAGGAAAAAAACAAACACAAATGGAACAATCAGGGATGCAGCTTTGCATGGCTGGATTAGAGTCACAGTTGGCCTATCCCCTTGGGAACACTACTCTGCTATTAATAAAAAGATAAACAAGCCCTTTTATTTATTTATTTTCCCTTCTCTCCCCAAGCCCTTTGATTTCTCTTCTGCTTCAGGGAGCCCTGCTCCTTTCCATTAGCTCTGCAGAGGGAGTGTTTGCAGAGGTCGTGTTTGCAAGAGGCTGCTCCAGGAAAGACAAAAATCAAGGGTGGAGGGAGTGTGGGGAAGAAGAAAGTGGGCAAAAATTATTTAACCATTTCTAGCAATCACATCACCTAGCAGGACTGGCAGAAATTATTCCGGTCAATTATTCCTCTTCTGCTGCTGCAGCTGCAGGTCTCATTCCCACAGGCTTCCTCTAACTCCCTGAGGCCACCCCTTCCTTGCAGGTACCTGTCTATCCCTCTCCACTCCTGGGGGCAGCTGCCTGAAGCCCCCTCGCTGAGCTACGGACAGCCTTCTGGTTTTACTGGATCTGCGTACAAACAGGGGCTGTCAGGAAAAGCGTGTGGGGGAAGAGTTACCCACTGAGGAAAAGCTAATTGCCCACTTTCAGATGAGGTGATATTTGTATCTAAACCACCAGCAGAGTGCAACAGATCTCAGCAGTTCAAGAAAACACAGAGAGGAAAAGCATGTCAATCAATGTCAGGTTACTTGCTTTGGAAGAGATTTTTGCCAATTTTGTGGGCAGGAATGGGTATGGATTGAACTGTGGTAATTCTGTGGTGATTCTTTATGCAAATTAGGCATTCAGCTGAATCTGAATTTTAAACACTTGCCTTAAAAAAATCTGAATACCTGAAAAATATTTCACAAAGCTCCTAAATTAATGATGAAAACTATTTGCCAGGCTTCTTAGCATGGTCCTTAGAATGGGAGAACTGCAGATTAAATGGGAGAGCAAACACAGAACTAGTGTTGGGCTACACACGCCTGGGCACTACTTGTACGCGTTCGGGGGATCATCTCATCAGTGCCTCCAGCCTTGATCTGAGAAGAATTTGGTTGCCAAAGGGACAGGAATGCTTTGGTTGTTTGCTGTGTTATTGCTTTTTGCTCCAGAGACATACAAACTTTGAGCAATAAGCAACAGTCATCAGCATGGAGGTACCCATGAGATGAGTTGTCCCTGTGCTCTACATGTCTCCTTGGGGAGCTTGAAGAAAAGAAGTGGAAGGAGATGCCTTAGTGCTGCTAACGGCTCACTTGTGCTGGTCACGCAATCACTCTTGCCAAGCCTCGGTACCTTTTTGCTGGTAAAAACAATGTTGCAGGGCAATAAGGAATGGTGAAATGGGAAACAGAACTGGCAGGTCACTGCAGGGGCACCTGAATGACAATAAAGAATATCCCAGGGTCTCTACCCACATACGAGACCAGGCACTGCTTCATCAGGGACCTTTGTTTTCTGGACTATCCCTCAGGTCTTTCCATCAATGCTGTGTTGAACTTACTTTAAAAGTTTATGAAATAAAAGCACTTTGTGCCTTTTTTTCTCAGCAAGTGTGGAGCAGACAAGAGAGAGCAGCGGCCAACACTGCAGCCAGGGTGTTAATGGTCACATTAGCTGGAAAGGGGCAGCCAAACCAGGATGTGTAAAACCCCACCCAGGCTGCCCTTTAATCTGCTGCTACATGGAGTGGAAGATCTGAAAGCATATTTCTGGGTAATTAATTCAAAGAGTGATTCTAATGGCTAACGCTGTCAGTTTTGACTGCAAGGGAGGTCTGGGGCTGGAGCAGGCAGTGAAGGGAAAGGAAAATGCTTGGAGGTCACAGGCAGATATTAAAATGTTTTGACAGATCACATCCAAGAGGCTAACAATGAAAGCTTTGGCCAGCACCTTCCAAGAGGTCTGAAACTGAATCCATTTATTTTTCTCCAGTATAGCATGCATGGCTTGGACAGTGGCTTGTCCATAAATCACCATTCTCCATTTGGTCAGCAATACCATCAGTCATTCTCAGTGCCTGCCAACCTGCTCTTTGTGCCACTGCAGAAGCACCAGTCAAGAGGGGTTTGGTGTCTCTTGAATTTAACTCCCAAATTTTCAGCAAGATGGAGGTTAAGCTCTGCCTTCATCTCTACTGATTATTAAAGCCAGTGCAGCAAAGGTCCTGCACCTGTGTATGGAAATACACCTGCTCCGTCGTGCTGGGGAAATGAAATTAGGAAGCTCTATTCATGGTGTTATTAACTCCAGCTGCTTGGAAGGATTTAATCAAACCGCTGCAGCTTGCTGATGAGGATGTCCATAGCTTGTGAGTTTGGTTCCTCCTGCACTATGTATCCCTGTGACATTTACTAAACCCCTCCATCCTACCCTAGTGGGCTTGGAGTCAAGCACAGCATTTGCAAAGGATTTGCCAGGGACCATTCTGCTGACGATTTTCAAAAGTTATGGTCAGGAAGCCGGAAAGGCACAGCTCCTGG
This sequence comes from Phalacrocorax aristotelis, assembly GCF_949628215.1. NCBI lineage: Eukaryota > Metazoa > Chordata > Aves > Suliformes > Phalacrocoracidae > Phalacrocorax > Phalacrocorax aristotelis. The sequence goes on from NC_134281.1 coordinate 12,934,934, forward strand.
CAGACGAGTTCACTGGCTTTCACTGCTTTTTTTTGTGCTTCAGAGAGCACTAGGAGTAAACAGGGAAAGAGAAATTGTGAATGTGGAAAATAATTGGGAGGATGTTTGATTCAGGTTTAAATTTTGAAACAAGGTATGGGTCAAATCTTCTCCTTTTGACCTCCTTTCCCTGTTTCCAGAGATTAATCCAGTTCCTGCTATATGTGTATCAGTTCATCACTTCAGCATCTATTGTTCCTACATTTCTTGTAACAGAGTATATCAATAAATTAGAAGGCTCATCCTTCACTTCTTGTCCTACACTTTTGTGCAGCACTGTAATGCATGGAAAAAACATTTTTCAGCCTAGGCCTGGGGTGGGTGCACTTCAAGATGGGTGAAGGGACGACATGTGCCTATACCACTTGCGGACACAGTTACAGAGGTTGATTAGACGAAAGCTGACAGATTTCCACCCCGATTCACTGCACCCATTTTGTTCAGCTCTCTACAGAGCACAAAAGAGAGATGTCTGTATGCAGGCATGGACATATACAGGATTACAGGTGACAATCTGTATGGCATACACCATCACAGAATTTGGAGCAGAGTCTTACCAGCCTGGGGCTCCTGGAGTTTATTTTGAGTACCAGGCTCGTGGGTGGTGGCAGAAGGCAACATCTTCCTCTGCATGTGTGCTCAGGAACTGATGTATCACTGAAGGACTTGTATAGTGCTAGAGATGTGCAAATCCATCTACAAAACAGATGCACAGTTGCACGCTTGCTTTGTATGCAGACTCTGTCACTCCATGGATTAATTAGGTAAGTGCTTGCCCCATTGGCTAATCAGCTGTATTTGGGCATGCCCCTGGACTTAATGCAGGGCTAAATTAAGCATATGCCTTCAGAGTCCAAAAATATCTAGAACTTCTGGTCATGTCAATATTATTTATCTATTTCAGTTCTGTAAAGCTCCTCATCCAACAACGAAGAAGGCTGCATACCTGCAGTCAGTCTGTCTGAACACAATTTTCATTAGCAGGGCTCCAGGATGGCAAATGAACAGCAGCACCTACATATATATGCAATTAAACCATTGCTTACACAATATCTACCTCCAGGTACCCCAGGAAAATCAATAAGTAACATTCCTGGATCAGCAGCAGTCATCAGTCCCTCTTTGCCATCAGTAAATAGGCTGTCACCCCTGCCCCAGCCGAAGGATGCAGGCGACAGAAGGCAGATGCAGAGCTCGCATTCCCCTCTGAGCAGCTGACAAAAATCCCTCTCTCCCCTCGTGTGATAATGGCAGGGAGGGCACTGTCAGGGATGTGCCGGGCGTTCTGCCTCGCTGGCCAGCGCAGGCTGCTCTTCACACTCCACTGCCACTGAGCTCCACGCAGAGGTTGCCTCCAGCCCCCTGATATTTTGGATACTGAGCGCTGCATGAACAATAAGACCGCAGTGCTTGGGAGGGAGTCACAACAGCTCTTCTCTCTCCTGGACTGTGACTGGCTCTCACTGGCAAAAGAAAAAAAAAGAGAGATTTCCTTTTAGCACTTTATTGTGAAGGGGCATAGGGCAGCCGGGAAGGCTTTTTCCCTGTTCTTTCTTGTCTGCTTCTGCGAAGCCAGAGAAATCTTTGCCTGCCAAAGGAGGGTGTGAAAGCACATGGCAGGTTTTCCAAGTGTCCATTAAGAACTTAAGGTACACCCAAGACTTCAGTGTTAACTCACATCCAAGCTTTTCATGACAATGACATGAGTGCAGGTTAATGTCAAGCAAAAGCACTGTGAGACCAGAGGCAGGCTAACAAAGCTGAGTTCTACTGGTCAGGGAGAGCAGGAGGAGGAGGGAAGCTTTGATTCATTGCAGCCCCCAAATATGTCTGGGGCTTTGCCTTGCTCTGCAAAAGTCTCCCAGGTTGGTTTGTTCCCAAGAGATTCCTTTCATCTTGGGTAGCAATCTCACAGCAGCAGCTGCTGAATGATATGAGTTGTGTTAAAGCTTAGAGCTGGCGAACATCTCCTCTCATCAGGAGCAGGAGCGGAAGACCAGATCGAAGAAACTGGATCAGAGGTGAATACAGTTATTCTAAGAGCACCAAAGTCACACAAGTACCTGGGAGCGCTTAAAAAGCCTGGTATTCAATCCTTGCAGCATGCAAAAGAATTAGCATAGAGGAGAGCACATAATAATAGTTTCAGATTCATTTTCACATGTTGTTTTCTCACTAATTTTTCATTTGGATACTTCTACAGCTTTTTTTTTTTTTTTGTCACTGCACCAGAAGGCACTGACATCTTTATGTCCTTTTTTCCTTTGGGGAAACTGAGGCATAGAGCAATGACAGGACTTGGCTGCAGTGGTCTGACAAGGACGTGGAATCCGTATTTTCACAATCTTGAAAACACAAAACCAGGGAGTTCCCAGCTGCCTGTGGGCAGCCAGGTGAGGGAGGGTAGGTAAAAGCAAAAAAATGCAGCATGGCTGTTATCTCCAATGCCTTCAGAAATAACCCTTAATCCCTGCATCTGGGAGTGCAGTACTCCTAATTTGTTAATGCACTCACTTGAAACCATTGCCCTTAAACTTCTACCTTTGCCACCTCAAGCAAGGCTGTGCTGTAGAAAGCTGTGCTGGGCTGATTCATGTCATGACTGTATAATCAGAGATGGGGAAAACTTGGGAAGTGACTCTTAGGAGGTACCTTCTGGGTTGAGAGCAACTTCTTCTGTGTTTGAGAAATTCAGTATTTTTCTACTAAGAAAGGAGCAAGTTATGTCTGCAAAACTTGTACAACTTGAAAATTACTTCAGGCCTTCTGTGAAGTCCCCACGCTTTCGCTGATGAGAGGACAAAATAGCAGACATCTGCCCAGAACAAACCGGGGGGAAGAGCCAGAAAAAGCCATCCCCACCACTACAGCACAGAGGTGCTTTAGAAAGAGCTAGAATTTTACTTCAGGTTGAGGATGGATAAAATGCTGGGGTTGTCCCAGATCCTAGGACCAGCTCCTAACTTGTGATTAGAATGACTAATCTTGCTTCCTCATACAAGTACATATACACCCTTCACCCTACTAAGGATGGGTTTATCAGCCAAGATCAGCTCTGAGCTGGATCTTAGCAGATGCAGCTGAGCTGCCTATTGCCCTGTCCAGATCTTGGAGCAATGCTGTCAGACATGAGAAAAATACATGGGGTTTTGGCTGGTGTGAAGAGGTGCAGTGTGGTGCCTTTAGTGCAGAGGCAGGAAGGGGCTGGGGAGTGCTGCAGTGGCAGGATGAGTCCAGCAACTGGAATAAAGCCCAGAGGCCCCATTTAGAGCTGAGATTCAAAGGGACCTTGACTTCATAAGGGTTTCATCTTAACCCCATGCCACAAAACCACTGAATCCCAAATACGCATTCAGCCATAGTACCAGTGAGCTTGTTGTGAAAAACATTCACTTTTTGGTATGGTAAGGAGCGCATGAGACTGAGTATGGGGAACCACATGTGTATGGGGGAATCATGCTGCAGGCGATGTGCTAGGATTGTTTATTTGGGAATGGATAAATGGGCAGTGGGTCAGGAAAGAGGTTCCTGGAACCTGGAATGGCTTTACCAGGGACTGAAGACTGGGAAAATGGTGGAGCACAGATTGGCATTATGCCACATTGGCAAAACTCTCTGGAGTGCTGGGGAATAGAGAAGCAGAGAATTATTTTGGCTGGGCTTCAGTACCCGCTAGAAGTGGTGTGCATGTGCAAGCGCTGGATAACCAAAGCTTTGGCAGGTGGAGGGATTAAAAAGTGGCTTTTCTGTTATGTTGCAAACCCCAAAATTTCATGCAGAAAAAAATATGCATAAGTCAAATTAAAATGAGGCATTTGCAGGAGGAAGAATTCAAGGCCCTGAAAAAAATCATTTGGGGGCTAACTTGAAATGCTGCATTTGAGCTGAAACAAATAATTCATAATGTTTGACCCTTATTCTTTAAAACTCTTTTTGAAGATTTAGTTTTTAAATGGAAAATGCCATTTTGAAACAAAAGTTTCCCTTAAAAATAACTTGAAAATGAAACATTGCAACATTTCCAAATATTTATTTCCCTTTGTAGGTGTTGAAATGCAGTGTGTCACACTTGCCTACAGCTTTGACCTACTCTTTTTCATTCAACCTAAATAATTTTCTCAGTGTAACCTGAGCAGTTTCGGTTCCCTTGAAGTTCTGCTTTTTGGGATGAATTTACAATTTACTGAAAGGATATCTTTTCAATTTTACTTTAGACTGAAGTAAATTAGCAGAGCTGTTTTGGGGAAGGAAATACTCAATTTAGTTCCCGCTGCTAAAACTGCTGATGGTCTCCATTAACAAAACATAACTTTCATAAGACATGGGCTCATCTGAAAGTGCATGGAAGAGAAGACCTGAAAACAGAGCTGAGGAATGATAAAAGAAAAAAATTAACTGCATAAAAAGGCTACTTACATTTATGGGATTTTTAAAATAGCATTTAGATGGAAAGCTGATTCCCAGTTTTTGTATGTGCTGGTATTTTTTCTCAGGCTATCTGAAATTTCAGGAGTTAAGCGGAGAAAAAAATCTTGCATTGCACCATATACGCCAAAGAAATGCAATACAATCTGATTCCACTTCTTTCTCTCACGCCTGAATGTGCTCATTTTTGCTTACAAAAGGAAAGACACAAAAGAATTGTAAGAAAGGGAATCAGATGGTGCCACCCGATACTGTTTCACAGCTAAAACGTGAAAACAAGCCCAGCTTCTTCTGCCGACACTCAGGTCTCAAAAAAAGGGTTATTATTCTTTTTAAAGGCAATTCTCTTAAAGGGACATTGATCCAAATTCAATCAAAAGCACCATTTCTAATAACTTAGCAGAGCAGTTGCCTCCCGCTGCCTAGAGCCCTGCCAACACGAGGAAGGCTGCAGAAGCGGCATGCCTTTCACCCTTCTCTTTAGCAGCACTGGCTCACAGGTTCGCTCTCTGTGTCTCCTACTGCTGCTACACTCTTTGCAGATGGACCTTAGGGAGGTACCTGTTTGTTGGGGTGTCATTGCTTAGTTATCCCCTCCTTGGCTGATGCATGACCTTGAGAAATTACAAGGTCACGTGTCTGACCCAAGCGGGATGGTGCATCGCAGGCAGCATGGTAGATGGAGCACCCAGCAGCTGGCATTACCTCTCATGCCAGGGGGTCCAGGCTCATCCCACCTGCAACTCCCCACTGAAAGCCCAGACCCAGCTTGAGGGAAACAGAGCAAGGCAGCACATGGTGTGTATATCGCTCTCAGAAGTCTCAGCAATGAGGAAAACAAATCGTGTTTTGTGGCTTGCAACCGCTACATGAACAATTTCGCCTCCTCCTGCATCCCAAGTTTCTGGATATTCAGCATAGTGTATAAACACAAATAGATTCACCCCTTCCCTCCCAGGGATATAGCTCCTCTCAGTAGATAGGTTTCCAAGGACCAAATCCCTCACAGGCACTTTAGGGAAGGCTGCTTTCCTCTTCCTCCCTTGCTATTCCCTCATTTGCTTTCCAGAATTTAGTGGCTTTTCACTTTGCTCAGATCAGGGTGAAGGCCAAGAGAAATTGTAGTACTAAAGTCATCTAGTCTGAATGCTTTGTGCCTGTCTCATAGGCTGGCAAAATAACATCTTAACAGAAGTGGAAGGAGACACATTTGGGAATGATTGTTATTTTTAAGTTCTGTCTCGGCAAACAGCCACTTGCAGCATTTACTGTCTGCCACATCGGAAAAAAATAGATTAGTCCCCCGTAACCAAACTAACGCCAGCCTCGCAGTCTGGTGCGGCTAACCTGACCCATCATTGCAAGCTCTCCTGTGGTTTCTATCATGGTTAGATCTCATCCTCCTGGCTTTCTTCTTCAAATCTCAAGCGCAAATTGAAATGAGGGAAAACTTGCTGCAGAAGGTTTCCAGCCACAGCTGGCAGGGCTGAGGCCCCACACCCAGGCAAACGGGGCAGCTGCTCCTTCACTTTGCAAAAGGCCAGCTGTGGAGTATGGGACACCAAGGTACATCACTACCTGCCACCATATTCCCCCAGACTGTAGCACAAGCCCTGGTTGCCATCAAGAGAAAGCTGTTTTACACTGCTGCTTTACACCTGCTCCTCAGTTTGCAGTTTTCAAAAGCATAGAAACAGGCTTCAGGAAATCCAGGGTCTGGCTTGCCTTATAAGCCCTGCACTGTCTCAGCTGCAAGAGAGCTCCTGCCTCACATTCATGTATCAGACAAAAGCACAATATCCTAATGAATCCAGAAAACCTGAAGTCTAGACTTGGCTCATCACCACTGATTTGCTTTATAAACCTGGGTGAGTTTCAGAGCTTATCTGAGAAACAGGAAGCATTTGAATGGTTACTTCTAGCCACTTCCATGAGCTTTCAGATGAAAACCTGTCAATGAAAACATCTTGATGAATGGGGCTTTATGCAGCTTGTGGTTATCTGAATAATCCTTATACCAGCTCCCTCTTCCTGCCTGATTTCTGCTGTGGTTAAGAAGCCTAAAGTAGTAAGATTAAGAAGCCTAAAGTAGCAAGAAATATGCCCTAAAGCAGTCAGCTAAGGATCCTAACTTAATGGGAACATCTGCAAAGAACTCAGAGCTGGAAAATTAACTTTGCAATATTGGCTGCTGTGTCTCAAGACACAAAGGGATCACTCCCAGACAGGAGGCAACAAGAAGGAGGAAAACTGCATATTCCACTGCCCCAGCTCACAGGGCAGCATGGTTTCAGCCAGGAAGATTAGCACTGTGCTGAAGTTACTCTTAACATATGCTATGAAACAGGCCTCACTTTCCCCTGTCCTACCAGCCCTACAAAAGATATCAAAGTATCCCAGAGCTAGCTGTCTCCACTACAAGCACAACCTGCCCAGAAGCAAGGATATGACCCTAAAAGCCTCCTGTAGCAAGAGCCACAATGGAACCACTATCCTCCCTTTCCCCAAGGCACAGCAGCAAGATACACAACCCAGCACCTACCTCACCTCCCTTTTCCCTTTTATCACCTGCAGCAGGGCCAGAAAGCTCACTGAACACAGCTGGGGCATCCCACCAGCCCTTAACCCTTCCTTCTTTGCTCTTCTCCCACAAATCCAGAAGATAAACCAGAATAAAGCATAAGACACGCAAGTGGAGCTCCTTGAACTTTGTAGGTACAAAATACCTTCAGGAGCAGTAGCTAGCCATAGGGAAGTGGGAACATATGAGAATGCAGATCAGACGAAAATTCTGCCCTGAAGTTCAGGAGGGCAAGAGTTACACCAGCAATTCAAAAAACATTTCTTTGCCCAGATGGTGCCTTGAACATAAACTGTCAAAGTCATTACTCTGACTTTATTATCAGGGTTATGTTTTCTTTATTTCTTTTAATATTCCATATGCTGGTCATATAATACATTTCTTTGTATTCCTCTTCCCTTTTATTCTCTTTGTTTGTTCCATTCATGACTTATCACCTTCTGGTAGCAATTTAATTATCGGATCTATATTATTAGTATCTTTTTTCTTTAGAATATAATAAAAAAATTCAGTACAAAACACTGCAAGTAATTCAATTTCCATCAGTGAGGAAGGAAGTTGTACGCATTCAATGAAAGGGAGGAGAGTACCTGGCTATAACATTTTTAATAAAAATATAATAGCTCTTTGTACTTTTTAGCATTTTCTGTTTGGAGAACCTTGTGGCTTCATAATCATTAATATTGCTTAACTTTTCCATTGCACTTTTCATCTATAGTTTTCACAGCACTTTCTGAAGGTGAATCAGTATCAGCCTATCTGTTTTGCACCCAGGGAAAAAAACTGAAAGCCGATACAGTCCAGCCAGCCAGGGTTACTGCTAGGATGAGAACCCAGGCATCCTAGAGCCCTGGACTGAAGCCCTTTCCATTGGATCATGCTGTCCTTAATATGAACCACTGCTCGTCCATTTCCTTGAATGCTAAAGAGCTCTGTCTCCTTCCCAGATCTCCTTCAGTTACCCACAAAAGACCAGGGTCCATGGCTCCTCAGACTTGTGTCTGCTTTTGTGCATTCTGCCTTGTCCATATCCAAATTAGACTGTGTGATTCTCTGGGCAGGGCCTATGCTTTTGGTGGGGTGGGAGAGCTTCAGAAGGACTTGCTGCAACAGGAGACAAAAGCGACTCAATCCCAGCAGCCTTCTGAAGACTTCCTGAAACATCTCAGTTTTCTCCTTAATCACCTGGGTCAGATTCCTGGTTCTACATCTTGTCTGAAAAGTCAGTTTCTCTAGAAGTGGAGAACCCCAGATTTTATTTACCAAATCCCCAGTGACTTGGAGGAGGTTGAATAGGGGTCAACGGTTCTTGTCTAGTACAGGTACCAAGCTATCAGGTTGCAAATTTGACATAAAAACAGTGAAGACGTTCTTCATTTTCCATGTTGCTCAGCTGCAGGACATGGACCCTGTGGATGCTGAAAGTTTACATGGGTGCAAAATTGCCTGGATAAACCCACAGAAACAAAATCCACCAAGAACCATTAAGTACAGAGATGCCACCCTGGACTCAGAAATTCCCTGAACTACAGTCTGCTGCAGTGTTTGAAGGAAGGTAATCATGTGGCCTCTATCCTATTCCCTAGGCATCAGCTACTGGCCCTCACCAGAGATAGGGTGCTGAACTTACATTACACTTCTTGGCAAGTACCGGGCAAGGCAACCTGGAGGGAAGAGAGTCACCTGCTGACCCAGAAGTACCTGCATCTCAGCATATACTATTTGATGGGAGAAACTCTGTATGCAAGGCAAGATCTACCTTTTGCAGGCAGATCCCTTTGTCCGTGTAGTGGCTCCCTGACTTATCCATGGGTTCAAGAATCCTCTAGATAGGGCCTATGGATCTATATCCTGAGCAGGAAGCAATATATTTAGTTATACATTCGTATAAATTTCTCTACTCCTCAGTAAAACGGAAACTTACTCTGTAAGAATTAAGGTTACCAGATAATGTATATGATACTCCAAAATGGGTTTTTTACTACCTCTAAATTCTTCCTAAAATAGGTAGGTTCCTGCTTTTCCTGTCCATATAGATAGTTCTGCTCCTGTGGCTCCAAACACAACACTCAGAATGGCAGAAGATGTTACTTTCTGATCAGTAAAGTGTTTAGAGAAAAAGCTTTCCTTATTTTCCTTCTTTAAATATCAGTCAGTTTTATTTTCTGTAGATCAAAGCTTTCATAGATTTTTCTGTACGTTCGTGCATTTGTTTCTTAGGGTCAGAAAATATTTAGAACACAATGGAGTAAAAGAAACCATCTTTTCTTTGCCTTTTGCTATTTAAATGAAACCACTAAAAACATTTTCAGCTCCAGAATTATCACCCAAACTCAAAACACCCACAAAAACTGAGGTGGGGGGAGAAAGACAGAAAAAAAAGCCTGGAAACACATTCACAAGACTAGCATGTGTGTAGCAGATTATATTTTTTTTATTACTAGGGAATTATTGTATCTGCGAGCCAAAACAACAGCACTCCCTGATGCCAACTCCAGCTGTTCCTCCCTTGTAAAATTTATGAGCTGTTTTCAAGAGCTTGAATAGATCTTGTGATGGAACTTCAGTGTAGCCACAAAGATATTTTTAATTGTTGTGATGTTGTCAGGTTTCCCTATGACAAAAAGCGTGCTGTTAGTTGGCTGATTAGAAAGCCTACTCCTTGAGATGCCAGCCTGCTGGGTCACTGAGCTGAAGTGAAAAGTCCAGCCAGACTTCAGATCTACTCCAAATCCTTGCTGGGAATGCTAGCAAACAGGCTGACAAAAGCAGGCTGAAATAGTTTTAAACAAACAAGTGCATTAGTGGGAGATTTCAGTATCTTCCCAAAAAGCTCTCCATAGAGCTCCAAGTGGTCTCTTGCACCGTAGGCAGCTGCAGCTACAGTGCTTATGCCCTGTGAGGGATTCTAGCTGAGCCTAAGGTAGGTCAAGGTTAGACGGGGCTCAGGGTCGGATTGGACGGGGCTCTGAGCAACCTGATCTAGTTGAAGCTGTTCCTGGTCATTGCAGGAGGGTTGGACTAGATGACCTTGAAATGTGCCTTCCAACCCAAACTATTCTATGATTGTATGATTCTGTGCTTCTAGATACAGCAGCCTGGCATCAGTCCAAAACACCTGGCCTCACTATCTTTAGGTTGTGACAGAAAAGTGACATCCTGAACACGTTTTGTCATTAAAAGTGTTCTAGCAGATATCATAAGAGTAAGAATCTCATCTCACCTACCTAAAATTCAGATTTCATAATTATAATTTTATGTCTCTTTCTCACCTAAGGAAAGACCCAATTATTTATAAAATCCTAGAAAAGACAGTGGCTTTTCCACGGGCAGATCATGCAACAACATCATCAGTCCTGGATCGGTTGTCCAAAGCTACTGAAGTCCAGGCTAGATATTGCCACGTTCAGCTAGCTGGAGGCTATTAACTCAAGTACTCCACCCTCCACACATGCTTCAAGCCACCAGAAATAGAGAAAGAAGCACAAACAGATGACATGGCTTATACAGCCACTAACTAACAAGGCCTGAGTAATTTCTGAGCTTATGGTTTTATATATTTTCATGCCACAGAGATTTCAAACCTCTAAGTATCTCAAGATCAGTGAGCCAAAAGCCTTAAAATATCTGCCAAGGACACAAAATAAAGGACAAAAACTTAAATAGGAAATTGGAAAAGCAGTGGGATTATTAATTGCTACCTTTTAAGCAAAGTTGCCTGTAGTATTAGGACCCTTTGTGGCTTGGCATTTGTAGCCTTGGTATATTAGAGTGATAAAAGAAATTGGCCTCTCTGGACACAGGTAAAATCAGGTGTAATACCAAGGGTTACTAGTTAGTTCATGGTCCTTCAGCCTATTGATAAAAACCGAGGCATATACTGCCATTCCAGTTTGACCCGTGCAGAAAATATTGGGAGACATCCCCACATGAGGCACAAACTGGCCTAGCTATCCTGGGGAGGAGGCGATGCTGTTAGTTACCAGCAGACACAGAAAGTAGGAAAATCATGGCTTTATCCTCTCTCCCCCTTTGAGGTGATTTACATCTGTAGGAGTGCAAGGAGCAATCAGCTCTTCTCTCTTGCCTGTTGAACCATAGACTATCTAATCCAAATCACTGTTAATATTTCATTTGAGTTCAGTAGATTTTGGAGCCAGCCCCAGGCTCAGCCTTAGCATGTCTTTTTGGAAGCTCAGTATCTGATTATTATTAAGATGTGAAAGGTTCCTGTGAAGCAGAAGCCTTAGCGTTCCTGTCAAAGTGAGACTTAAAGCACTGAAAGGAAGAAAAACTGGATCTGCTGGGCTGCATCTTGCCCTGCTGTCAGGAAACTCAGCATTGGTCCAGAAACAGAGAGTAGATACGGAAGCAGTGTACTCAGGTGACTGGAGATATTTTAGCATGATATCATGCAGCCTGCAGTTCCCAGTGCAAACAGCATACGGAAATTTGCTGCTCTCTGGGATCTTGGTTAAGGATAAGCTCTAACACTGTGTATATCCTTGAAAGACTTTGCACTTGTTCTGTGGTGGTGGTGGTATCTCCTGCTCTGCCTCATTATTTAGACAACACAAGGCATAAGGGAGTCAATGGCATCAGATGGTGGAAGCTGGTTTAACATCCCTTTCTTACCCTATGTATTGCTCAGCTTGACCTAGAGAGTTACCTGAAGAAGTAGGAAGCAAATAAGAAGACTCAAGCCACCGCCTTTTAGTTCTCCATCTTCCCCCACCATAGGACCTTGTTGTGAACGGACCAGCAAGCTGCATGTCATGTCAAACATCAGAACACATGCTGCTGTTTGGGGGTACATGGTGTTCCCTGTACCCTTCCTGATGATTTCAGCTCTCTTTGGTGTTTGGAGTTGTTCCTCCTTGTTACTCTGTCACTGCAGTGTCTTCCCACTGCTGCTGGTAGGACAAAATATCCAATAGCTCCTGGACAAATGCTAGTACATCTTGTAAAAATGTAGTATTTTTGAGAATGAATAAGAGCAGAAGATTACAGAGTGCATTTGTAATTCTAAGATTTTTTTTAAAATAGGTTTTTTTTATAAAACTGACTAAAGAAATGCAGCATCCCAGAAAACCCAGTCTAGACTGTTGACTGTAACTTTGTCCACCACACTAGCAGGGTCTATACATAGCTGTTTGATCCTTTACTACCAGTCTTGAGTTTGCTCAAAGGTGGCGTGCACTGTTTTGGAGTCTGGCGCGTGGACTCAATGTAACATGGATCTTTCCTGAACTAGAAAATTACTGTATAGTAGTGATCGCAAACAATGACCCTTGTTTTTATATAAACTGGTGGAATAAACCATTAGTATCCTTGGAAAAGACTGGGAGAGATGCATGGAGAGTTTGCCTCAGCCTACTGAAGTCACATTAGTGGGATGCCAAAATGTAACCCTTCTGCCGTGATCGTTTTAACCCCAGGAGGACCACAAATTCTGTATGTGCTCAGCCAAAGAGGCAGAGCTCTCCCATTAGCACTCTTTAAGTTACACAGGTGGATGGCAAAGCAAGGAGCAGAGAGCCATTGCGGTCTTTCCTATGAAAGAAGGATTAACAAAGAGTCTGTCAGTAGGAGCCTGCTAGTGAGAGATCCCCATAATGGCAGAGCAAGTGAATAGCATGTGTTTAAAGAGCCCATAATCCTATATTTACACAACAGTCCTTAATGGCTCATTCAGAGCCATTGCAAAGATCCAAGTAAATAGTGTGGTTAGAAAGTCTGTTACTTTATATTGAGTCACTAGACCGTCTGCTGTGGGAGCTGTGAATGTCATGGAGAGCTAAAAGGAGCGTTCTTTTGATATTTTTTTTTGCTATGAAAAGCCAACTAATAATGATACTGAAAACCACTTTCAATAGGAACTATCCCTTCACTTTGCACCAGTGAAGGAGAACAACCATTAGCACACTTTGTCAAGGAAAGGGATGCATTTATCATCACCTGGAGTCTTTTCATAGAGACTGGATGTGCTCTAAAACATACACTCTTATTCAACAAGACGTTATTGAACTCAACAGCACTCACCTGTGTGGCAGGAAAAAAAACTCATTCCCTTCACTGCAAGAATTACTAGTAAGGTATAAAATGGTCTGTCTTACACATATATTATTCAAATGGTCTATTCTGGCTTTAAAATGCACTACATTTGAGACTGGACACTAAATTTGTTCTCTCAAGTGTTTATTCATGTAAACACTCAAATCTTCATTAAAGTCAATACTATACACACAAATCAGACTGAAGCAGACAGCTGATTAGCATGTTAAGGTGACATTAAATATTTGGAGATTTGAAGAGCAAATAACTATAAATCTGAAGTTAGTGGTCAGTTATGGAATGGACTATAAAAATTTGATGAAGTCCACTCAAACCAGAAAAAATCACAGAAGAAGCCTCAGCTAATACCTAGTATTTTAGATTCCTAAAACGTTATTCAGGATTCTATCTGAACCTTAACTAACTGATCCTCAAAGCTCCCATAAGGCAAGCACTGGAATGGAGCAAAGGATTAATAAGAAATTATTTATGCAATGAATTTTTCTTTTTGTTTGTGATTGTCTACACAGATCATTAAATCTATTTATTATACACAATGACTAACACAATTTTGTCAATAATACTTTCCTTGCAAATAGCTAAAAATTTGCAACTAGAAGGAAGAAGAGAGGAATCCTGCATGCTTATTGATGTTTCCTGATTAATTACAAAAGCCATGTGATCAGCATGTCATTACCTATGAATTAGGAATCAATTATTTAATAACTGAATGTATCATTTTAAATTTCTCTTCAGTAAAAAATTTAGGACCTCCAATCTGAGGCCAAAGGTGCTCTTTCCTTATGTTAGAGGAAATGACAAAACGTATTTCAGGCAGTACCATATACTGATGCATGGTCACACATCTCTCAGCGTGAACAGGGAGGGTGAATTCAGAGTGGCTGCACCTATATGGGAAAAGGGGATAAGGCTGGAAGCATACGTCTTCCTGAGCCTTGACATGGCTGGGGACATAAAACTTAAAGCCACTACTGCTATGTCGATGCCACCTTGTTCAAACAGATCTGATGAAGCTTCACAATGATGTAATCTGCTATTTCCTTCTCCCAAGCATTCATGCTCCTGAAGTCTGAGAAATAAAATGTGCCATGAGAATAAAGGGAAATAGATGAAGATTATGTCAAATGGATGTTTCCTATCAAAATGGAATGGCTTGTTGCAAGCCAAAAATATGCTGTGGAAAATCCAGTTTATGTCATAACCTTATTGATGCTTGGGGAGATAGAAGCACAGGCCAGCAATGAGGAGTCAGGAATATCAACTAGGACTTCCCTGGTGAGAGATCCAAAGTTTGTACAACTTCATCCAGTGTGGGGAGAGCAAAAATATGCCCTCCTCTGTACAACAACAAAATCTCAGCACTATCACTGGTGTTTTCCCAGGGTAGTCTTCACAGAGGCCAGGCCCTTTTCTACTGCAAATGTGCATTTCTTCATTGGCTTTTGTAACACATTTAATTAACACAGCAGAATGGCCATAAGTACACACAAAGTCTGTGATATTGGTTATTGGAAGCTGGATAGCATAGCTCTCCTTCTCTTTTCAGTGTCATTCAGTCTTGTTTTTTTGCACCCTACCTCTGCAGCCCCAAACTGCAAGGAGTAATTTCTGTCTGGATGCACGGTCTTGTCTCTGAGGCTGTCTACCAGGACTGCAAGGAGGGTTGTGTATATTTGTATAAGGATAGCAGTTCCTATCTTTAATTTGTGCCTTGCCACTCTCAAAAGGCTTTTCTCTATGGCAGCAGAGGAAATGAGGTTAGAGCAGCTGTTCTGTAGCATTTCTTTCCAGTATGTCCTTTTTCTTCTGCTGCTTTGTTGTTTCCCCTTGAGCTGGCATGAAAGAGTAGCCAAAATGTCTCCATCAGCCCTGACAGGGCTTGGGGGCACACAGGGAGTGCAGGGGGGTTCGTACACCCCGCTGTGCCAGCAGGCACCCATGTAAGAGGACTTGCTGTTCCTTCACACGAGCAAACCCTGGAGTGAATCCTCTGAGACAGGCAGGTGTTTGGGAACATGGAGGGTGGGATCAGTCAGCAACATTTATGACAGGGTGAGGAGTTGGAATAGTTCGTCTATTTGTGTTTTTTTTTCCACCCGGCCCAGGGAGACGCGCTGGGCACAGCCAGGCCCAGAACTACAATTCCCAGCAGGCAGCCAGGCTGTGAAACCCGTCACAGCTACGGGGCCGTGGGCAGGTCCCAGCCCTGAGGGCGGGGGGAGAACCCCTAGTTTGATCCTTCCTCGGGACCCCTGCCCATGCCGTGCTCCTATGTGTAGGGAACAACCCCTAAGACTAATGAGTGCCTCTAGCGGGCACTGGCCCGTGTCAGTTTGTCTCCTGAGGAGAAGCAAAGCACACAAGCCCTCGTCCAGCCTGCACACAGCTGAACTGCAACTAGCTTTGCCATGACTTAATATGCCAGTGGATGTCACTCCCAGACACTGCAGTGGATCTTCTCCCACCCTGGTGTATTTGGCTGGTGGCGGGAGCAGAGCAGCTTTGCTGGATGTGGCCCCATGGGTACTGGTGGCTTCATGTTGTTTTTCTGGTTTTTTAGTACTGTCAAGATACTGGCTCAATTACATCTGGGGTTCTTCACCCAGTCGCTTTAGCTAATTAAATGTTTTAAGATGCCACGATGAAAGTTATATAGACACAAGCAATTTTTATGAACTGGTAGTGTTAATTTAAACTCGATTCCAGCAGAGTATGCTGCGATGTTTCGGGCTATTAGCCCATCACTAATACAGACTATAGAATAGTTAATACCATTCAAATCCAAGACATATTTTGATTTGCTGAATAGCTTTAATTCTCCCAAAGCTGATCAAATAATAATAATAATAATAATAATAACAACAACAGTAACAATAACAATAAAGGCAATTCCAGTGTGATTAGCTAATCTGATGGTTTTGCTCCCAGTTTATTTTTAATTTCTGGCAGCAGTGATATTGGAAATTAAAAAGCTCTCTTGACAGTCGAGTGACTCAAATCTCAGACCAGATGAAATGAGGTGACTGAAGCAGCTCTGGGTCTTTTATTCTCTCCCATCATTATTACAGCTAATAAGAAAAAACAGGGAGGCTGCCCAGCAGTGAGGGCTGAGGACACCCCCCACCCCCCTTTCATTTTTGTGCCATCCAAGATAAAGTACTAATTATCAGGACAGCTCAAGCTCATTTGTAGGAGGAAGGGAATTCAATGCTGCTTCAGTGAAAAGACTTAGCTCATGCGTGCCCTTGGGCAGGGATTGAGGTACTTTGGTGATTTAAGCATCCACATTAAAACACCTTGAAGTGACAGGCAGACATCCCAGTGGGCTTGCTCTTAGGACCTCTGCTCTAGCTTTTGTTGCAAGGTGCAGCAGAAAAAAAAACAATTTCACCCAGATCACCATGTATGGACAGGTCTTTCAGATGAGACACAAAAACTCAGGCCCGTCGTGGTTTAGCCCCAGTCAGCAGCCAAGCCCCACGCAGCCGCTCGCTCACTCCCCCCTGGTGGGACGGGGGAGAGAATCGGAAGAGTAAAAGTGAGGCAACTCATGGGCTGAGATAAAGACAGTTCAATAGGTAAAGCAAAAGCTGTGCGTGGAAGCAAAGCAAAACAAGGGATTCATTCACTACTTCCCATGGGCAGGCAGGTGCTCAGCCCTCTCCAGGAAAGCAGGGCTCCATCACACGTAGTGGTTACTTGGGAAATCAAACGCATCACTCCAAATGTCCCCCCCTTCCTTCTTCTTCCCCCAGCTTTATATACTGAGCATGACGTCATATGGTATGGAATATCCCGTTGGTCAGCTGGGCTCAGCTGTCCTGGCTGTGTCCCCTCCCAGCTTCTTGTGCACCTGGCAGAGCATGGGGAGCTGAAAAAGTCCTTGACCAGTGTAAGTGCTACTTAGCAACAACTAAAATGTCTCCACTTTATCACCACTGTTTCCAGCAAAAATCCAAAACATAGTCCCATACTAGCTACTACGAAGAAATTTAACTCTATCCCAGCTGAAACCAGGACAGGCCCTTCTCTGTTTTGAACCACCAAGATGGAAAGCTCTGAAGCGTAGGTTTACCACAGGACACAGGGAGGTGTGGGCAGTGGTAAACACTTAGAGATTCACACAGTATTTGCTAGCAAATGACTTGTGGAGAAAAGCAATTGGATTGAAAGTCTGGGGATGAATAAGACTTTGGCCTGGTTCTGGCTGGAAAGGACACACTTTATTCATGCAAGGCCTGATCACACTGTCACTGTTGCTGCTGACACAGGAAGCACACAGCAGTGCAGGCTGATCTCATTAGGCACAGCTCCCTAACACAAGGGAGAACACTTAAACATTTCACATTGGTTGCGATGACCTAAAGTGATGGAGAGGTTGAGGTAAAGGTTGGAGGACAGTCCAACTGCAAGAGACTTTAGAGTCCGTCTCATCTGTCCCTCTATCCCAGGGAAGGAGCAACTCTGTCTAAATCACTCTTATTTGTCCCACCTCTTTTAAAAGACCTCCAGTGATGGAGACTTTTCAGACTTATGGCACTCTTTTCCATATCTAAAGCCACCTGCACTGTGACATAGAGAGGAGAGCCAGAAAGAGGACAGTGATTTTGCAATGTGCTCAGCATCAACTGAAGATCTCCCCAGATCACTGATGCACTCACTCTGGAGCTGTTGATGGAGGCCACAGTGGGAATATAGGATGGGGGTTTGCAAGATGGGCCTGAAACCCCTCCCTCTGGCAAGGAGGATGCCAGTGCCCTCCTTGCTCCATGGGCCCAGGTCCTGCCTTGCTCAGCATGTCCAGGCTCCATCCACTAAGTGAATAAAATGAGAGTTCAGGCCACAGGTCTGTCAAATCCAGCAACTAATTCATTTAAAATAAAAAACAGTGTTTTCATGCAGGTGCTAAAGTGCTCTATCAGCAGGAATCTGTGTCTGCCATGTTCCAGATAAATGCTGGGAGAGGAGCACGCCCGCCGGCAAGGCAGAGCGCCGTGCTTGCATGCCACCCTGTCATCTGTTTTGTTAATGGCTCCATCGCTCGCCCGTCTCAAGAAGGTGGCGCTTACCATGCATCACAGGGACAGCTGAGCGTGACTTATGGGCTTGGGTGCCAGAGGAGAGCCATTTGCCCTTCCCACTGCTGCAGAGGAGCCCCAGGAAAGGCAAAACTCGGCCCTGCCATTTCCACCCGTGAGTGGGAAAAGCAACGTGATTTTGCTGATTGCTCGCAATAACTGCCACCAGTGAGGGCGAGAATGGGACAAGTGGGGAGTGATACTTCTGCAGAGCACCCTCCCCATCGGGATGCTTTAGGACTTTCCAGGACAGTGGCACATCTTTGTTTTTGTAGTCTTCCAGACATTTAATACTTCCACTAGATATCACTTAGGAAGCTTCACCCTCACAATCCTACAAGTGTTTTGCAGAGATGGTTCACACTGGGAATCATTTGTCATCTTTTATCCTAAGCAAGACTAAAGCAGCAGATGAGGAGAGAGTCTTACTCGCCAGTGCTGTTGGGGAGCCTGTGCCTCTTGCATCTGAAGGATTAGGGAGCAGGGAGAAGGCTTGCTGGCTGCCACAACAGCTCCCATGCCTGGCAGATCCAGAGGCCAAGCTGGTAAATGAATTTCTGGCTAATGGAGGTGGGTGTTAAATATTTGCTGTACTTGAGCAGGAGGGCTTTTGTCACTAATTACCAGGAGATGTTAAAGGAGATGGGATGTATTTAAACCTCATTGTTTGCCATTACATCACAGATTCTTTTGCTTCTTTTCTGGGCTAAGCAGCTAATACACTTTGAGCAACAGCAGAAGGGCTTGGTGGATTAATCACTGTCCTTGAAAATAAAAAGTGATTTATTTTAATGCATGCAAATGTTAGGCAAGAGATAGAAGCAAGTGACCGCTGGCTCACAGGCCAAATCAGAGTTTTGGGTCTGGTCTCTGCATACAACAGGCTCTTCAGCTGCAGCTCTGACCTGAAGGAGAGCAGAGGCCAGGGAACATGCCAGGCAGGCGAGTCACAGGCATTGCTGCCTGGTGGCCCTCCTGGCAGCTGCAAGTTCTTCCTGCAGCAACCACCATCTGTCCTCAGGGTGCCTGTTCCAGCACTGGGGGAAACATCAAGTCTGGTAACTGCGGAGACATCTCTACCCATTTCTCACCACCTCTGTCCTTTCAAGATACGTGAATTGTGTGGCCCTTGGCAGTTGAGTAGAAGGGTGAATAGACAATACTAACTATACTATTAACTACAGCTCAATAACTATAAGGATCCCTTGGCCATTTCGCTGTTGCTAAAAGTACAATACAGAAAGGCTTAAAATACAGCAGAGGATTTGTTCTCGGCTTTAATGCCTGTGGTACCATTTAGTCTGGCATGCGGAGTAACACAGGACACCCGTCTCCGTCAAACCCTGTCAGCAAGCGCCTTGCGGCTGCCGACTCAATGAGCCCCTTGCCCAGAGAATCGCAGCAGCTCAGGGAATACAGACAGGCTGTTGGCATTCACTGTTTCATGCTCAGCCCTTTAGGCTCCATAAGGAAATGCTGTGCAATGACACCCTTATTGGCCCTGGATGAATCAGATTAATTATTCCAATGAGAAATTTCCCCTAGCAAGTGATTTTCCTGTTCAGTACACTTTGTAAATATGGACTGCCTCTTCCAAAATCTTCCTGTGAATGATCAGAAAATCTTGTTTTTCCAGAAAGGAAACTGAGGCATAGGGAAAGGTCAATTGCTTGCCCAGGGCACAGGAAAATGTACATAAATGAAACAAGAACCATTTTATCAGCATGCTTATGGGAATTTAAAAATTATAATTACAGTAGGTGATGGGGCACATTTTTGCCAGTACAGTGTGTGAAAGAGCAATTTTAAAACATTCTCTGTCTGCAATTCTCAAGTGTTTTCTAGTAGAGGAGGGAAACCCTGAACAGCACATATAACTGTCTGCACAACAAACCTGTTTTTCTCAGTTGCATCTTGCAGATCCATTAGAAATAGTCCATGAACTCCTGTAGATCCCTGCCGCAATGATTAGGAAACACTGAAGATAGAACATTTTCATCACAGTAGAAAAGAATATGTTAGGAAATTTGGTTTTAATCTAATACAGAACAGGAAAAAAATCTGGTTTCCTAGCCGTCCACCAAGAAGAATGCCCAGCCAAATTTTGTTTTGGAATAGAAATTTTATACTGCAATAGAAATAGGAAACAATGTGCCAAAAAATAAAGACGTATTTTTATTAGTGCTAAGCAGCAACTACTCATGGGATTTTAATGAAGGGATGCAAAAAAGAATGGCAGAACATTTCCAGCAGCACATCTGTAGTAGCAGGGGCTATTGGCATAGGATATTAGTCTACTTTATGCATTTATATAAACATGTGAAATGCAAATTACGCAGATATGAAATTTACACAGAAAATTAAAATAAAAACCTCTACATATGGTTCAAGGATGGAAAATTTCAAAACTTAAACATTTCCCAAACAGAAGTTACCAAAGTTTTCTTTCACCATAAATCAGATTTTTCCCTGGAAGAAGATGCTGACATTTCATTGATCCCAAGAAATTTTATTTTTGACTGAATAGTGTTTTCCAGTAGAAAACAATATTCGTACCGAGTTTCTAAGCAGCTCCAATCCCAAATCAACATTTGCAGCCCATAATTAGAGACAGGCAACTTACAATGGCTAAAATAAAGATATGAACTTCCTAGAAGTCTAACTATGGAAGGGTTGGAGAAGGCATCATGAAGCCTGATGTGACCTTGTTTGCCTACCAGAAGCACAGATGGGTTAAGAGAAAGCACCGGGTCAGGGATTTCAGAGTCAGCTCAGCAGCGCCAACATCCCATCAGGGTTTGATACTTAACCAGACTCAAACTGTGGGAAACAGACGGTACGAAGGGCAAAGCAGTCCTTCCAAGAGGATCAGCATGAGTAAACCATCTTGCAGGCAACCTTACCCCAGGACGTGTATCACATGACAAAACTGCCCTAAGGCTAACTCACAGTGTTGGAGCAACAGCTGATATCAGGACTGTGTGCTCATGGCGGATCACCTGGGAGGGACTGGGATGGGGTGAAGAGGCAGTCCAGCACTCATTTACAGCAGTGGAGAGGTAAAATCCTGGGCTGTAATCCCCAGTGGATGGCAAAGGTGTAACTGAGAAAAGGGCTGAGTTGCTAAAGATGCTTGTGTTTGCGTACTGCACAAACATAGGGAAAGATTGGGAGAAACACATCTCCCAGTTTACGTTCTCCTTTCAAGGACTCTGATCTTGCCCCTTATTCCTAAGATAAACACAGGAAACTTTATATTAGGCTGGTGCCTGTTATTTTCCTTGGGTTTAGGATGCATCACTGTGTGCTTCGCCCCTGGGAGCCCTCCATTCGCAGGAGAGCTAGGAGAGCTTATGTCCCGAGGCAGTGCTGAAATGAGGCTCTTCTCCTGGATGAGCCACAAAGTAGCTTACTCCAGATGAGCCAGGAGGAGCTGAGCGGAAGTGTCTCAGCTGGAAGTCTCTCTTAGCATCTATTACAACAGCAGGGTTATCTTTGCTGCCGAAAGGAGATGTTACTGTGAGCTATGACAAACTCATTGAGTTTTACAACAACACTGGAAAACTAACTGCAATGAATTCAGAAAGGATGCTCAGGGAATGCTAAGCCAGTCCCTTCCTGCTTTTAGTTTGGCACCACTCATTAGACCTTGCTCTAAGGCATGCTACATGAGTTTGGATTGCATGCACGTGCACACACAAACACATGCACATTTTTTATATTTGTAGGGTTGCTCACAAGGGTATGGCCATTGGGAAGTACTTTATTTTAGTGGAGAATACAGAACTGAGTTGATTGGAAATGAAAGACAGGACAAGAGGCTCCACTGGAATTTTCCTGAATTCATCAAAGAACAATATCAATGGGCATGTGAAATCCTCAGCATTTTGTAGCAAATCAGCCCACTAATGAGAAAACACACATGTGGCCAAAGCAGTGATTGCAGCTGAAGTTTCTTGGCTTCAAAACTGCCACTCAAGGTACAGGAGAAAGAGTTGTAGTTAGCAGAAATGCTACAATGCTACTCCACTAGCAGTCTCCCAATCACCTGAGTCAGAGGCAAGGCCTTTACTTGACAAAAGGCCACTAGAATGGTGCTACCCCACGACTGGTTTAGGGTAGTTAAAGGGCAGATTTATGCCAACAGACTTTAGAGGAGGCCTGGCTAGGATACTGCTAGGCTCAGTCATGCCACACACCAAGTGAGCTATTCAGGTGCCTATACACAGGCATCATAGACAACGCATGAATTGGAGATGCCCGTCAATGGTAGGTGGACATGTGACATGAATACTGGGAACCTGTGACACTCCTGTAGCAGTTGGAGGCAAGGTGGGATACCTGAAGGTCTTTTAAATATCACTGGGTTTCACAACCTACATTGGTCCCCAGCTAACTCGAAAATGCTCTATGCCCACAGCAGGCAGTGTTCTAGGTTGCTGGAAAACACTAGCAAGGTGTATTGGGTCTGGCTGAGATGGACTTAATTTTCCCCATAACAGCCCTTATAGTGCTGTGCTTTGTATTGGTAGCTAGAAAGGTGTTGATAACACACCCGTGTTTTGGCTACTGCTGAGCAGCACTTGCACAGCATCAAGGCTGTCTGTCCAGTTTTTCCCCACCACCACCAGTAGGCTGGGGGTGGGCAAGATCTTGGGAGGGGACATATCCAGGACAGCTGACCCAAACTGACCAAAGGGATATTCCATACCACATGACATCCACTCAGCAACAAAAGCTAAGAGAAAGTGGGGTAGGGGTGGGCATTCCTAATTTGCAACGTCTGTCTTCCAGAGCAACCGTTATGCGTACCAAAGCCCTGCTTCCCAGGAAGTGGCTGGACATCACCTGCTGATGGGAAGTAGAAAATAGAATCTTTTTTTTCCTTTTGCTTCCACGCATGGCCTTTTCTTTTGCTTTTATTAAACTGCCTTCATATTGACAGAGCAGCTCCATTACTGGGGATCTTGCCATAGCTGCAACTGCCTCAGAAATTGATTTCACCCCTTTCACAATGCCTTTTTCAGAGGGAAATTGGGGACCTTATTCTTATTATGATCACAGCTAGATCTTCAGAGATTTCCTTAATTAGCATCATTAGACACACAGCTTAATCTTAAAATCCTGGGCTTGTCAGCATGGCAAATTAAAACTTTGTTTTTTTTCTCTTCTGTATGCTGGGTTGGGTAGTGTATGAAGAAAAACTGGGGGGTCTCCTGACAGTTTCAGAGAGTGTGGGAATCCGTCTTTCATCTTTGATGACTAGAGCAGTGTATGTAGAGCAGATGAACAAGAAGGGTCAGTTCTGTGCCAGAGAGGAAAAGTGGGGTCACTGCATTTGAAAGAAGACCTATCCTTTTGCACACCAGATGAGCCAAGCATACAGCCTGATGTCTCCCCCACAGCAAGGGATTTCTCAAAACCCTCCAGGAACAATGGGAAGAAAAACCTGCTCCAGCTAATGAACATTGAATTCTAACAGAAAAAAAACCCTACAGAAGTATCTGTGACATCCACATTAATAGCAAATGAGTTAGTTGTGATTGATGCTATTCCAGTGAACACCAAAGGAATTAATAATGATTAGGGCCATTATTTTAAAGCATTACCCCCCCAAAAAAAACCCAAAGGGAAAACAATTAGATGTCTTCAGTGGTTATCTTTCACAGTATACTTACTGCAGTGATCAGACACAATATTCTGCCTATTAATCAACAAAATGATGGAAAAGGATGTAACTCGTGTATATCCATGAGGCAGTCCTTAGAAGCACATACCTTATTTTCTGGTCTGCTTTTAAGCCTGCTGCTGCCACAGGGAAATACATTAGAGTTGTGGGGGTTGTTTTCCTAGCAGTAGAAGGAGTCTTATGAGTTTGGAAACAGGTTGGAGTGTTGTTCATTAAAACAAAGAAAACAAATAAAACCACACACACTTAGG
Organism: Phalacrocorax aristotelis; assembly: GCF_949628215.1. Classification (NCBI taxonomy): domain Eukaryota; kingdom Metazoa; phylum Chordata; class Aves; order Suliformes; family Phalacrocoracidae; genus Phalacrocorax; species Phalacrocorax aristotelis. The sequence goes on from NC_134281.1 coordinate 12,959,072, forward strand.
GACAGTTTTTGCATTCATAGATCATATGACCCTGCTTAGCCTCACTGGGTCTGAGGGAAAGCAACCAACAGCAGACCTTTCCACTTAATGCTTTTTTGGTTTACCTCATGTGCCCAATAAGATCAGATCCTCATCGGTAATGAAAGGTTGCAGTGAGCCTTATCACTGTATTGCAGGTGAGGAAACTGAGGCTCTAAGTTGCCATGAGGTTTTCCTGAGGTCACACACTGATCAGTACAGAGCCGGAGGGAAATCCTGATTTTTGGCATTCTACATTAACCACTGAGTTAATAAACTCTCTTTTGTTCATCTCTGATGTGTAGATTCACTTCTATGGTTCATGACCCAAAGTCATTGCTCATCTGTATCATGGTCTTGCAATGCAAAACGAGATTTTAGTAATTCAGCTGAACCTAACGGGTGGGTTCAAACACAGATGCCAGCTGGGAGAAGGTTGTGGGGTGCAATCTCTCCCCCAGACTACCCATCTCATGCAGAAGGCATGGTATTTCCACCTGTGTGATTCTTCCGCTGACAGCAGGCCAGCACCAGCTGCTGTGAAAAGGAAGCAATGCATTCCTTTGCCCAGCAGCCCCAGTGGCTCATCCCCAGGTCAATCCTGGCTGGAGTTAATGGTTCATATGTGTTATATACCTTCAGAGTGGGTTGACTGGCCAGGACTGGTTGGGAGGAAAGATGGTGGAAAAGTGGGATTGGCCATTAACGTGATGTATCTGCATCCCCCTAGGCAGGGGCAGATGAGATTTCATTATATCTAAAGCCACAGTATGCCAGAAGATGAATAAGCACACCAGCATCTCTCTTCTCTTCCAGGGACTAGTTCTTATGTCCACCATACCCACATTGCACCTGGAGAAGGAAAGCAGGCAAGCTTGAGAACAAGTCAATGACAAAACAGCATCAACTCTCAGGACTGTTTTCTTTTCCAACCCATAATTAAACTCTCCCAGGTCGCTTAGGCTTGGCTTCCATTTTCCTTTTGAAAAAGTGATCTGAATTTCCCAGCCAGTTGTCTGTACCCCTCAGTCACAAATTTGATGATTAACATCCCCAGGCTAGGCTGAGAATCCCAGTAGGAGCCTGTAATCAAATTCCTCATTGATTCCCGTGATACAGGATCAGAAGCACAATGATGAAGCAATCTTAATTTTGCTGCCAGAGCCAAATGCCAATCAGATCCTCAGTGGGTGTAAACTGAGCTGGTATTGTTCTCCTTGGAAGAGATAATTCTGATTTACACCCAGAGAGAGATCTGCCGTGCCGGCCTTTCCTGTGCTGTAACCCTGAGCTCCCATTCCCTCAGTGGCCCAATGGCCCATACAGAGGCAGCAGCAGTGTTTTTCTATGACTGTGGGTGTCCATGTCTCTGGACTAAATGGGAAATGATCTGCTTTCTCTGTCACCATCAGTGGGACTAAGCATAGTCCTTGTTTTAATTGTCTTTTTAGGCTGCCTGGAAGCACTGAAGTTTAGCAGTGGAAATATATCTGTCCATGCCTGCCCTTATTTCCAGCCTGAGCAACTGCCCTGCCCTGGAGCTCCTTGTGGGGGTTGGCATGGGTTGGGTTCCTGTACCCTTCTCCCTTGGGAAACGCTCTCCTGGCTCATGGCAACAACACTGGCTGTTCACAGCTTCCAGAGCATCACAGCACAGCTCTGCAATGCAGGACATCTCCCTCTGCCTCCTCAGCAGTTGTCACTTAGCCCTTTCTTTCCACATCTGGGTTTAGTGTTGCTTTCAAAGTCCTTGTGATTTCACTACCACAGAAATCAAAGCAGGGAAGAAAAAGTAAACTTTAAAATCTGTCCTCAGAAAAGAAATAGTAGCTGTGTAAGGATTTTCAGAGCCACCTACCCATCTTGAGCATGCAGCAGCCATCCCCACCGAGCACCTCCACAGTGGTGTGCCACCTGGCTGGGGAGGCAGCTGCTCCGGAAGGGATTAGCCTGCACCCGTACGGGACCAACCCACGTTACAAATGGCAGAAGCAAAACAGAATATATTCAGGGAATTAACTGTATGGAAAATTATCCAGGCTATTAAATGCCACACGAACATGCTGAATATCATGCATTTTAAGCGTACACAGAAAAACATCATTTTGAAGGGGATTATTGTTTAAATAGGCAATAGGGGTTCTAGCAGATAAGCTTCCCGCTCCTGTCTTCTCTTATTGTCTGGAGTACATTATCTCCACCATAATATTCTCAGCTCTCTCCAGGAGTATTGTCAGAGTGAAATGCTATTTTAAAAGTATATGTTTATGTTTCAATAGACTTCATAATAGCAAACACATCCGCCCAAGACACAGTAAGTGAGAAGCAAAAAAAAGCAGGAGGAAAAATTGAGAGACAGAGGTTGCAGCTTCCCCGGTATTGAGTATAACAGGAATAAATGTTACCAAGCAAAAGGTATCCTGTTTTTTTTCTTCCTCCCTGCTGAACACAGGGCATCCCTGCATCTGGAGGAGGGCTAGCTGATGTGCACTTGACAACGAGAAAAGCAACGAGCAGCACATGCCTCTTGGATAACAGCAGATCTGCATAGGACTCTGGCCCCTCTGTAGTGTTCACTGTCCCACCAGTTCAAAAGTCAGCTCATTGAGTCTTCAAGCCCGAGTTTAAAAGGTAGGAAAACATCCCAATGCAAGGCTGAGTTACAGGCTCCCAGCAATGTGCTCTGACTTGCAGAAGAGTTTAAGTGACCCTGATCCTGCATCTTGCACAGAGGCCTGGAGGCAACCTGTTGGGATGCCTCCGAGTTTCACTTTGCTGCGCTTGTCCATGCACATGTGTAGGTGGGTGTCACGATCCACTGTTGGGTTGCACAATTTGGCAGAAGTTGAGCCCCCTTGCTTTCTAACCAACCTCAGATAATTCTGGGTGGCTAGGGGCAGCTGGGCTTAACTTCTGAGTGATGTTCAACTGGGTGTGTTATCGTGACCAGGATTGTTATATTCTCGGGAACAGAATTAAGACTCAAAATGGAGTCAAGTGCCAAGTCACTTTATTTGGCCGCCAACAAGTACGCAAGAGAAAAGGAGAGAAAGAGTAAAAAAAAAAAGGAAAAAGAGAGAGGGAGAGAGTTACAATAGCTACCACCACGGATCTGCGGCGTCCCGTCGGCCCGATGTCCCTTCAGCCCGGTGGGGGAACGCTCCAACGGCCCTCCGCTGGTCCCGCCGTCTATAGCACTGTCCCGCCGCAGTCAGTGAGCTGGTTTGCATGGCCGCACCTCCCGCTCGGCAGGGGGGCGCATGCGCAGTATCGTCACTAGAGGGTGCTCAACGGTTCCAGAGGGTTCCAGGGGTCCGAGCCCCCCTCCCGTATGTTGTAAGATGACCCTGGGGCCAGGCGCATGTGCAGAGGACTGGGCCTGTGTGCTCTGAGACAACAAGGTATAGGTATGTATGTTCCTGCTGGGTAGAACTTCCTCAGTTGCCGTCGTGGTGAAGCCTTGGTAGTCAAGCCATTCTGCCGACAATGTTGAGACAAGTTTCTAGTCCCTTACAATGGGCCTGGCTGGGCTGTGGCATTTATACATGGGAGAGGGCAGAAGCTACCCCCGAGCCTGTAATTCACTTTGGAAACTGTCAGACATCTTTACAATGTATTTCTGAAAGGTACACTGTATAGAGTGAATTTCTAACAAGCTTCCATGTGATTTTCATCTCTCGAGTGAGAGAAACCTGATAAAGATATAGATCCATTCTCACATCTTGGCATAAAATCATATCTTATTGGTTTAGATCATTCTGTGTCTTATTTTTTTATAGTACTAGTGTTTTCTAGTTCCAGCACAAAATACAAACACTCAAGAGATCTCATTTTTCTGCTAAATGGATTTTCATTCCACATGAGTTATCTCTCTCTAGATATAAACATACACATACAGATATACCACATACACCCCCTCACGTTAAATGCCAAAGACACCATTAAATGTAATGTTAAAATAAAAAATCCCCAGGCTCACGCTCAGAAATCCCCTCTTTTAAGCATTCACAATTTAAAAGATACTTAAATAGATGTTCTTCAAACTTGAGTCAATTTTAGCCTCTCTAGTGGAAGCCCATAAAACAAGCCGAGTAGTAATTTTCGGGGGGAGCTCTTCTGGGAACAGCGCACGTGTAACAACTCCATTGTTATATATGGGATGAATAAGTTCTCTACTCGTGTTCACCTAAGTTAAATAGGTCAGCTGAACAGAAGCAAACTCTCAGTAACCGTAAGAAAATATTACAGAAAGGAATTAATCTGAAAAGAGAGAAGCACTTGCTTCCTCTCTAAGAAAAAAAGAGAAACTACAAAGGACAGTCTGAATACTGAATTTATGGCAAGCTTTTTCTTACAGACTCAGAGCCAAAAATCTGCTGTCAGTTACATTAGTATAAATCTGGAGCAGCTCCACTATCATCATTAGAGTTACAGGCCAATTATGTAATGAAAAGAAGTATTTCAGGCTTGCCAAAAATCTTAAATGTAGGTCCCGCTTCAGGCCGTGCTGAAAGCCTAGATAAGTGGCCTGAATTTCAGCACACCCTTCACCAGCATTTTCTGTCACTTACCTATTATTATTACACCTATCAACAGTGTATGTATAGATTTATACTGTGTAATCAAGCATTGTTTGACCTCTAGTTCTGGGAGTAAAGAGGAAGTCAACCCATTGACTTTCCATGTCTTTGATGTTAAACTCTACAGACAAAATACTATTTGGAAGAGCCTGAAAGATGACTGGATAAAATATCCAGAGAGATCTTAATGCATTCATTTGCCCTTCCTTTAAGATATGGCTGTCAAAGGCGATCGTATCACCAACAGTACTGGCAAGATTCAGGATGACCTGGGATGTTTTAGGTGGCAGGGTCCAGAGGAAGATTTTCTCTAACTTCGGGAAAGTACACTGTGCTATTGACCTCTTGATTCTCGCACTTCCCCACAGCTTCCCAAGAAGAGGTTTCAGGGTAACGGCCACTGCTCAATTTATAGTGGATTGGGCATTTGCACTTTCTGGTTTAGCTAAAAAGCCCAACCTTGAATACAAGACACATTTCCCTTTAAAAGTATTTTTTAACCTTTACCAGCTCTTCCTCTTTCCCTGTCTTCCAAATTCCCAGTACCAAAGCTGGTGAACTTCCATTAAAAAAAAAAAAAAAGTCATTTTGATGAACTGGCATTTATCCAACAAAAATTCTGTTACCAAAATCCTCCAGCCATTTCTGCCAAAATCGGAGCACCAGCAGAGCTGCCACCCTGGCACATATGCACATTCACATGTGCCTACAGTGCACACAGATGTCTATATAAGTGTATATGTATATGTGTGCGTATGTATATATAGATATATGCAGGTTTTGCAAAAAGTTGATATTAAACTCCAGCCGAGGCTAGAGAGTAGGAACACTAATCAATTCTTATGTGCATCACTGTTGAAAGGTAGAGTTTGCAGAGTGCCTGGTGTGGTCTCTTCCTCCATCTTCCTGAAGATGCAGAGTATGCAGAAATGCAAAGAGAAAAAAAAAAAGAAAAAAAGGTAGGTTATTCCCAGGGGTGTAATTGGCCAGCAGTGCCTGGATTGTAACCAGAAGATCAGAGGAAGAGAGGAGAGCACTGAGTAATGAACCGCATGCTTTTAATTTCACTTAAGAACTCAAAGCAGGAAAACCTGAGCTGTATCCATGGGGATTGCAATCAATAGCCAAGCAGATAACAAAGAACTGGTACTTGGGATAGAAAACTGACTGGGCCCATTAGTTTATTGCGAGGCCTTTCTTTGGGGTCTCGCTCTTTCCTGCCTGTGTTTTTGGCTCTAGCTCTGAAACCTTCAAACACTAGGGAGCAGCAGCTTCCTTTGAAAACCTCCTGGCTGCACGGTGGGGCTGGTACTGTCAGCTTTTGCCGTGTGCCAGCCCTTAAAATGAAGAAAGAAGCAGGGGAAAGGGAAGGGGGGCTGGTGGGAAAGCATTCCTGATGATAATTTGATTGCATGCATTAATGATCAAAGTGTTGCAGACTAATTACCAACACTTACCTCTCAGATATTAAGTTATCATTTATTCTCTTCCTCCCCACCCCTTCCCCCAAGCTTTAGCTTTGCATCTACCCCCTGTTCAGGGTGATTGTCTGCTGCCTGACACCTCGACCTGCACCCTGACACACTGACACCCCAGGCAGCCTACCGAGCCCCCACCCAGGCTCTCAGGGAGCATCCCCTCCACAACACCGCCCTGTGCTCCCTTTGGTGGATTTGGTGGATGCTTTCCCATTTCAGGGGTCTTGGGGAACCAGATCACCCTGGGAGAGGGAAGCAAGAGCAGGTTTTGCCATGACCTAGGAGGGTTATTGGGGGAAAAAAATCAGCCATCTCCCCTTCTTCATCACATCTCCAAAGACTGATCCCTCAGGGTGGGTACCTCAGTGCATGGTGCCTGTGTGGGAGTGGTCCCAACTGGGTACCGCCAAGCCAGAAACGGAAATAACAGTCCCAAACAATGTGCTTTTTGATGCTGCTTCGAGCATCCTTTTTAACTAGCCAAATGCCAGCCTGCTACCATCTGCTAGCAAGAAATACTAAAAGCGTCAGTGAGGAGCAGAGGGGACCAAGGTATATTACCAGCTGCGCACAGGTTGCAGAGGAGGAGATTTCTTTTAAACCTGGGCTTTTCATACTCAAAAATGAACTCAAAGGACTCTGGTAATGATGGGAACTGAGGAAATACTCCCTCAGTTGCCCCCTCTGCCTCTATCCTCTGTGGCAGTGGGAAAAGCGTCCTTGCCTCTTTCAGTGCCTCCTTTCTCTGGGGGAAGGGCAGGCAGGAGCAAATGCTGGGTTGGATTTTATTTTATGTTTTTAATTAGATTATCTTTAATTGACTAACACCTTCCCCTGAGCCATCTTGCTCTGCTCAGAGACAAAATACCACGGAATTGGCCCACTTTCCAAGAGCACTGTGGTATTTCCTCTCTTCCTGCAGATAAATAACCTCCATGCAGACTTGGCTACCTGCTTGCAATTACTAGAAATAACTAAAAAATGAGGACCAGATTTATAACCAGTGGCAATCAGCTTAACCCGAGTGCTGTTAGAAGAGTTGCATGTCTTCCTCATGCTGCTAAGGAGTGCTCTTAATGTTTGTAAGGGACTATTGCTGGGGATCTTTGTCCTTTTCCACATGACTCCTTTCACAGGGTAAAACTAAAGTTGTTGCTGAATAAAATCTTTAGGGCTGCTAATTCTGAGGTGGTGCTCAGCAGGTACACACAACCTTATAGCTCCTTCATTCCAGAGCATGTCTGTGTCTGGGGAGGCTCCCACGCACGGAGCTTGATGCTCAGCATCTTGGTGATGTTTGCAGGCAGTGGCACAATTGGCTGAAAGCATCAAGAGCACGGTGAGGTGGTTTCATTGGAGCACACGCACAGCAGATGAGATGTCACTCTGTTTACTTACACGTACTGTGCGCAAACTGCCCATTATTGGCATTGCAAAGTTACTGGCTGCAGGAGGCACAGCATTGTCTTTCAAAAGGCTGTAATGAAAGTGGGTCAGACATTTTCCCTTCCCGGGGCAATCCTTTAGCATAAGTAGGGATTTAAGTGTACACAATTCCCATTATCTGCAATTGTTATACTCTTTCTCACAAAGAAAGGGCTTCATAATTTGACTGGATCTGTCAAATGCACAGGCAGTGATGAAAATGGCCCATTAGATGATAGGGAGTTGCCCTTTCAGTGCTGAGGAAGGGCTCAGCCCTCCTGGGAGAGGATGATTCCATTCCTGAACTGATAAACTGTGCTTGATCTTAGAGGAAACATTTCTGGGGGAGTCTTTTCATATGGGCATGCAGCTATTTTACGTATTTTGTCACAGGGTGGAGCCCAGCTTGTACCTGGGTCTCCTCTGCGGCCAAGGGGGTGGTTTCAGGCATGACCTAGATGTTCCTGAGCTTCACAGCAGAGCCAAGGGTGAACCAGGCCAGTGAAAAGCAGACCGTCCACGCAGCCACAAGTTGTTTGTGTGATGCATCTCCTATGCAGAGAGCAGAGCAGCGAGTTCAGCGTCTGCATGCAGGAGCTGCATGACAAGGGAATGTCTGGACCTTGTCCAGGCCACTGGCAGTGGACCATCAGACATCCAGAAATATGGTACATCACCCAGAGCAGTAAGGGAATAAGTTAAAGAAGCAAAATGTCTGCCAGATGCAAGTCTCTCTAAGCCCCTGAAAAGCTGATCTGGAAGCCATTTTAAAGATGCATCAAAGACTCCTGTGAGTGGCCAGTCTAAGATCACTTCTCCATCTCAGGCATTAACATTTGGTGTCAGCTCTGCTCTCACTGCAAACATTAGAATAAGAAGCAGAAAATGGGAACAGAACAGGAAGTGTAGCAAATAATCCAGTCCCCACAGTAGCTTTAAAAATCACTTCTCTGGCTCTTCTTGAAAGAGAGAGTGTTTCAAAAGCCTTTGCTGTGCTGACCTTCTTTCACGATGCTCTTCTTTTTGGAGGATATAAGGCTAGTAGAGGAAAAGGGAATTTAATAGGAAGGAAGTGAGGAAGATAAAGAGGAATGCTGTATTGCACAGGAAGGAAGAACAAGTCTGGAAAAAAATGTAAAAACCCATCATCATCATTCAGTTAAGGATGGGTGAGGGTGTTGTTTTCTTTTGTGTCTGAAGGCAAGTTCTGGGTCTGTTCTCACTGAAAGATATTGCAAATAGCTTCTGATTTCTTATCCTCGCCATATCCTGGGAACTCTGTGGTAGTGTTGCTCAGGTACCAAGGCTGTCTGGCAGCCCCTGGGACTAAAACCTCTTCCAAATATTCTGAGGTAGACCCAGAGGGAAGACAAGAAGAAAGTTCTCTTTTTTTTCTGTTTTGCTGTATCTTTCACTTGAAGAAATTATACAAATTAACTCTCAGATGCCATATACTAATAAGTATTTGAGAACTTCCATGTTTTTGGACTCAAAGGTGGAAGCAAACCAGCATACATACAAGAAAAAAAAAAGAACAAACAAACATGATGAGACTGTCCCTCTCCAAAGATTAAAGCACAGCAGTAGTCAGGGAGGCAACTTTCTAGTGATGACCTCCAACAGATCCAGTATTTATTCCCCTTCCATGTGTCTCTGCTCACCACTTAGAAAGATGATCTTTCTAAATGCCAACTCATCCAACTCTACCTCTGATGGGAGGAGAATTCAGTCTGGCTCTTGCCTTCGCACTGGCAATAACAATTCTTCAAATGGAAATTAGCCGACAGATTTGATGATGATGCACGAGCCAGAAGAGAATACAGCTCACTCTGCCATAGCTCTGTGATCTCCTCAGGGAAAACAGGAGTAAAAATCCATTTGTGTTTGCAAACAAGATATGTCTTGAATGTTCGCTGGGGACCTCTTGAGCAAGGAGGTGCCAATTTTACTGTCGTTTTTCTAGACATCACATAAAACCTGCAGCCCAAGAGCATGAGGTATTTTCTTCTCCAATAAAGCCCTTTTGCCCTTGTGTCCTATACTGAAAGTGTTTCAGTTCCTGGAGGAATTTTTGTCCTTCCTAATGTGATTACTAATCTGGGGATCTCTCATGCAGAAAAGGAGAAAGGGAGTCTGCAGTCTGTGTATTTTCCTTCTCTTTCATTCAAGGCTGCAGATAAACACAACTCTCTGTCAGCCACACAGCTGTAGCTACTGGGTCTTCATCAAATCTACCAAGACCACATGTAGGTCAACAAGGTTTTTTCAACAAGACAGGAGGGAGGACTCAGGCCTGTGAAGACCTTACCTTCCAGCAGAGCCAGTGAAACGTAGACCTTAGGCAGCTCGAGAAGGTACTCCCAGCTGCTTGCAAAGTTAGCTCCTCGCAAAGTTAGCTCCTCTTGAAAATAACTCATATGCGTATTTTACCAAGAATTTACCCAGAAACTGGGTTTTACTGATAAACTGAAGGGTTCCTGACAGTGTATTGTCTTTTCCCCCCCACAAGCTTGTAATTCTGAAAATGTACCTAGTGGCTAGGGCAGACATCTAAGATTAGAGGCAGAAAGCTATTAGTGCTCTCAGTTTCTAATGAAGGAGTAAAAATCTATAGCAAATTAGCCATCTAAATAGGAGATATCACCATAAATAGCTTTGTAGACCTTGGGCTAAAACCTTTTGCTCCCACCATAAACAATTGTTACCCTATGCTCTATGTTTATTTCCACAAGTGGATCCAATACAAGAAAGCTTCATCAAATTCAAACAATGAGTATAATTTTACAGAGCAAATTAATGAGAAGCCTAATTTAAGACCATGGACACTAACTCAAAGGAAAATTTAGCCTGAATATATGAAAATACTACATAACAGGTCTGTGAAACTGGAGATGCATCACTCCACAGAAAGAAGAAAAAAGGACACTTAAAACTAGACTGAGAAAACATCCTGGCACTGAGGGATAAGCCTATGGTGAGAGGGAAGGACAGGATGAGTAAATAAGGCTTTTTGTCCTGAATTTTTGTCTTCAGTGAAGGGGGAAAGCCTTCCCAAGTTTACAGTGACAAAGAGAATGTTGCTGCAATCTCTTTTCATTTAAATTAGCAGGTCATCCTGGGAGACGCTGGGAGGAGGAGGGAAAGGAGGGGGCCTGCTTCAAATGAGTAAAAGAAAAACAAGGACATCTCAAAGGATGAAGTGAATTGCTCAGAAAATGGAGTTCACTTACATATGCCAACTTAGCATAAAAAGGCACTATAATGCAAGTGTCCCTGAACAAATACAGTGAATACAGCAAGTTGGAGACATAGTCACAGGGAGTTTGTGTCCAGGTGCTGGCTTAGTAATTGGGTCAATGTCTGCAGATTCATGAGTAGAGGTGTCCCACAGGGAAGCAACAGAGCATGCTCGTAACCTACCCTGTATCTCCTGAATCCATCATCCATCCCCAGATAGCTTAATTCATTTAGAAGAAAAAAAAATCATTTGTTTCTAAACCCCAAACGAGGCAACAAATTTGACAGTGAAAGAGAGAGAGAGGCTGGTTGTGTGTCCTTGATAGGCTCTTTGCTTTCCCTTGGTAAGCCATGAAAGGTAGATTAAAAAAAATAAACTGTTGTTTCAGACTTGCCTCCCCAAATTTTTCCCTTGTCATATCTGTTCTGCTCTGTTCTCCAAGGGTTCCTGCGGGCTGACTGCTGCTTCCTGAAAGAGCAGCCTTTACAAAGGCTGAAAGCAGTATGCATTTTGCCTCCTGCCAGTGTCCTGTTTGCACAGCCATCTTGCTGGCAGCACGCAGACAGCAGATCTGAATGTACCCTGTGGCATGCTAATAAGCCAAGAGGATTTGAGGAGGAAGGCTCTGGATAGGCCTGGGGTGCCTGCAGGCTCACATGTGGGTAAGTAAGCATTCCTGACTTGAGGACAACCCAACAGAAAGTCTCCACAACCCTGTTATCCTTGTCACCATCTTCCAACAGCACCTTGCATGACATGACTAGCATCTGCCACAGGTTTCCCTCTCCAAGGAGAGAAACCCTTGTACAGCCAGCAGTTTTATTACGGGTTCCTTTTTTTAATGTTCAAGCTCCTTCATGGTGATAGGGAAGAAGGTGAGTAGAAGAAGAGACCCATCTGGCACTTGTAGATGGACTCAGCAAGCCTTGGAGTGGTCTTAATTGCTGTGGGATTTGCTGGCAGCCACAGACTGAACTCTAATACGGAGAAGTTTCCTCTTGTGGTTAAAGAGATCATAAAGGACAGGTGTAGAAAAAGAAGTCTGCAATACTACAGAGTCTCTGGGTAGTGTGAAGACCCATTGGAAAGACCTTGCAGCCTAGACCAGCCGCTGTGGTGGTCTAAATTAGGAGAGGAGCATATCCAGTCAAATTAGTAGCTCGGAAGTGCAAGGGGCAATTGATACCTCTCTGACTGTGCTGAACATGAGCAGTGTTTTCCCCAAAATATCAGCTCAGGGTAATGAAGTTTTCTCATGTTATTTGCACACACACTGAAATCACACAGTCCAGTCTAAGGATTATAAGACAATGACTATTGTAAATGTAAGATCATGAACAGGGTCTACTATTTGTCTTCAAAGCAATTTTACTATTAGAGAGGCAGAAGAAAACAAATCAAGCAAATCATATTTGTTTTAAAATGATCAATCTCCTTGTCTGACTCATTTAGCCAGTTTCCCTGCTTGTTGGGTGTGACTGCCTATATAATTCTCCATTGTTTCTAATGACCTGTTCAGACTTGGGTTAATTGACCCACTCAGACATCTTTCATTAGCCTTCTTATTTTAATAAAAAGCACTTGTGAAATTTATAAATACTAAGATGAATCAAGATAAAAAATACAGTTAAAGAAGGTTCTTATTTAGCTGTTTCCCCCATTGCTTTTCTCTGCGTAATGGCTACAAGCGGGCAACTGGCAGTAAAGTAAGATATAGTGCAGCATGAAGGTTTCCTAATTGCTCCTTCTGGTTACAAAGAAAAGGCACAGCCAATAGCTGCACCTTCAGTAGAAGGGCATTAATTCAAAGCCCATTGTGCTTATGACTATCTTGGATCAGGCCTTGAGATAATTTTAAACCTGTTGTAAATACCTAGAAAATGGATAATTAACAGTGCATTAAGAAGGTACTTCCCTGATGACCTGAAACCATAGGTGGCGCACTGGAAGGCGTGGGAGTGGTGTTCAATATTTAACTCTCTTGCAAGCTGGGAGAACAATGTTTAAATTAGTAATAAACTCACTAGCACCTCCAAGCAAGGCCAGTGGCTGGAAAGGCAGAACTCCCACCAATTTTCCCTGAAATACCTGTTGGTTGAAACTCAGCATTCAATTGAAATCCCTCCTGAAGTTCACTGAAACTTCACTCCCCAAAATTCCATTGTGGGGGGGAGGATTTGTGATGTGTGTAACTTGACTGTGTATTTAATATTAGCTATATGCACACACTACATTAGCTAAGCAAGGACTGTTTGGAATTGCACCTAGGAAGCAAGCTGTGAACCCAAAAAGACCTTTCTTTGCAGGAGTTGAAGAGATGATAAAAAAGCCCTTTACTTTGATGTCTATGCTCAGCTTGCCAGATGCCTGGACCTAGCAGCAAATAGGGCCAGAGGTGTGGCTATCTTAAAAGACCATCAGATTGAGGGTGAGGTAAAAAGATGGCTAAGAAAGACAGACCAAAACCAAGCCTTTGGAGGACAGCATCTCAAGGGTAGCTTAGCATATCCAAGTAACTGATAGGAATGGCCAGCATCTAGGCTTGACAGAGAACATGCTTAGACCATCTTATTCATTCAGCCTCCTTCTCAGTCAATGCCCATTCCTCATGCTAAAGTGCCCTGAATGGGCAAGTATGGCAAAATTAGAGGGCATTGTAGGAGTGAGAGAGGGAGAACCAGGTAGTGGCACCTTGGGGAAAGAGACAAATATGTCCAGAGTATGCTGGGAGGGATCTGCTCAGAAAAACCCTGGGGAAGTCTGCAGCCAGCCCTGTAATTGTGACAGTCTTAATAATAAAGCAGGGGCACTGTAGAAGACAGATGATCCAGTAGAATCTCAGGGATTAAGGTGAAAGCTTAGCAGAATTTTTCAGACACTGTCAGATATGCTTTAATATCAGCCAATGCTTCCTGGAAAAGAGTGAACAAATAATCTGGTATAAAAAAATTATTCTCATTTTGCCATATTTTTCTACTTATCTTTTAGTATTTTGGGGAATTTTTGATCTTTTAAGCACAATTAAAGGGACTGGGAGGGGGGACTCTGTTCTTTTCCTCTCCACAGGTTCCAGGTTGAATTAGCTCTATTTTCAAGTCAGTTTCTTTGTTTTAATAAGATTGCAGGCATATGTTTAAGTGTTTTACACTATCATAATTATGTATATAGATCAATAGAAATGCATATTATGAAGTAGGTACACAAGTACACCTTATAAAGGATACATGTTTTTCATACACCAATCATTACATACAGTTTAGCATTTTGGTGATTGACACAACATTATTGCGACTAAATTGGAAAGCATCTTTTTCTGTAGCACCTGCCTCGCTGTTTGTTGCAGAGAAGACGGATGGGGGTTGTGAGACTCCCCACACTATCCCTTCCCCTTTTATTTTGCATTAATGCTCTGACAGAGGAGAAGGCCCCACAGAGAGCAAGAGTGGGCAAATCTTTAACTGGGAGTCTGGTTTTAGATGTCTTTATGCATCAAGACATGCTAGGCTGCACAGTTTTTACTTCTTCCCTGCATTAAAAGGTTGCACATACTGGTAGAAATCAATGGGCACCAGGACATCCTCCTAAAGTGGAGGACACTGCAGTTCCCATTGAATCGTGTTCAGAATGCTGGCAGGTACAACCTGTGACTCATGTCCAGCTGGGGAAAACAGTGCTTATTTTAGCACTGGCATTAGGAGGTCTCTTGCAGCCTGCTCTCATTGCTCATTGCTCGCTGCAGCTCCTCTCCACCCTATCTGTTTCCAGCCAGTAGTATGGATGGCCATTTTGGCAGGGTTATCATTCTCTGTTGGTACCCTGGAGCCCAGGATACATTTAGACACTGTAATAATACCTATAACGATAATAATAAATAAAGCTGGAATCTTGGGAGGACATTTATTTTAATGATTCCAGCTCTGCCTGTTATATTCAGAGGTAATATCAACTATCTGTCTATGTCTTCTTTAATCTGGACAACTAATTTGAGGTAGTATTTATCACATAAAGGCTCTGGCTATTTGCAAATACCTCTGTTCATTCAGAAGACTCAAAACTTGGATTTCCTGAAACAGAAGAACCCCAGGGCTAACTAGCCCAGGCTTGAGGCATTTTCAGTTTTGAGCTCTATCCTGCAAGTGGTGAGCACTTCTCCCTGGTGCTGGGCTTACTTACCACTCCCGGCATTCAAGGAGAACCTAGAGATTAACACAGGAGTCGAGCAGGAGTACAGTGATACAGATCCAATTATTCTTCCTTCCTCCAACTCTTCTTGGTTCTGGGATATATTCAGCCAGAGACGCAATGTCTTCCTAGTTGATAAGCCAGGTGGCTTATCATATCCTCTTCCATGAACATGCTCATTCCCTCCCTAAATGTACACAAACTTTCAGTATTCAGAATTTCCTGTTGGAAGGATTTCCACAGCTTATCCACACACTGGGTTGAGAACAACACCTGTGTGCTTGCTCTGTGTCTGCTGAGTGCTCACATCATTTGGTGGCCCCTTGTTCCTCTCCTGGAAAAGATGGGGAGTACTTGGTTCCCCTGGTGTGCAGAGTTCACCGTGAAAAGATTTAAATCTGTAAGCAGATACCTGCACCTTTGTGGAAAGCCCACTGAGCTCTCATGCATCTTATAGCAGCCTGAGAGACATGTCAAGGGAAATTACTGGGCAGCATCTCATCTGCAGTATATCTCTTAAGAAGGGTCTTGGTGCGTGGTTCAGAGACAAGCATCTTTCAGAGGACTGAGGCCTCCTTTTTTGCCTATCCATTTGTGCTCTCACACTCTTTTTCTCTCGCCTTGTCATCCAGTGCGATGACTCATGCAAATGAAGAGCAGCTGAACTTAAATAAGGAAAGTCCTTAAAGACTGTCAAAGGGCACAGAACTTGGGGAGAGGGAGGGAAAAATGTATTTGCATAGTCATCATGACAGTCGCCAGAGCAACAAACAATTAGGTTCTTCCTTGCTGATGAATTAACAATGCTTCAGCTGCAGTATCTGCTCTGCAGTCTCTATCCAGGAGAGTCAGCCAGGCCGTCAGGTGTTTAACTAGCACTTGCAAAAATCCTCAAAAAGAGGGGAACTTCACTTTAGAGTCTGTCCTACTTCAGGGTGTCCCTGGAGAGATAACTCCTCAGCTCACCCACTCGGCTAATGAGTGGCAGTGCTACTCTGTGCAAAAATTCCTCAAGGTGAATGCATCTGGTAGGAACATACACAGATACAAAGCCATACAGAGGAAATCTTTGTTTACTACAGAAATAAAAAAAAGGTGTATGTGTATGGGAGAGTGCCCTTTCTCGTCCTTCATTCCCCTGTCTTCCTTGCAAGCTTGAACTCTTTGTGTAAGAAGGGACAGTGTTGAAATGGTGTCTCTAGGTCTACAAACGCAGGCTTGTTTATCAACACATAGCTAAATCACTACTGAAACACCATCTTAATTAATAACATGACCTTCTTAAAAATGGCATCTAACTGCATGTGCTAATTCCTGCTTATTTCTAATTTGCATTTACCCCCTATTCCCAGTAAAGTGTTTACGTATCACCTCAGCTCCACAGAGTCCAAAGGTAAGTGATCCTGTTATCTTCCTGATTGCACCAACTCTGTTGATGGCATAAGGCATGGAAAAATCAGGGCTTGATTTTTCCAAGTCCCAAGCAGAGTTTCCAATGGCCACTCCTAGGGACATCATCTGCCAGTCTAGGACGTGGTTCTTTTTAGATCTGTGAGTGGCTTGAATGAGGCTGAAGATTGCATCCCTGCTGGTGATTTTTCCTTGCTGTTGTTTGCAGGACCCTCAGCCTCAGAGCAGCAGGTCTCCCCCTGTACCAGAGCAGAGGCTGAATATGGGAGTGGGAGATGTGGGGTTCCCTCTCTGGGACCCCATGGGAGTGGCTGGAGAGCTGCCTGGAGGAAAAGGACCTGGGGGTGTTGGTTGACAGCTGCCTGAACATGAGCGGGCAGTGTGATCAGGTGGCCAAGAAGGCCAATGGCATCCCGGCATGTATTGGGAATAGTGTGGCCAGCAGGAGCAGGGAGGTGATCGTGCCCCTGTACTCAGCACTGGTGAGGCCGCACCTCAAATATTTTGTTCAGTTTTGGGCCCCTCACTACAAGAAAGACATTGAGGTGCTGGAGCGTGTCCAGAGAAGGGCAACAAAGTTGGTGAAGGGTCTAGAGAACAAGTCTTACGAGGAGCGGCTGAGGGAGCTGGGGTTGTTTAGTCTGGAGAAGAGGAGGCTGAGGGGAGACCGTATTGCTCTGTACAACTACGTGAAAGGAGGTGGTAGTGAGGTGCGGGTGAGTCTCTTCTCCCTAGTAACAAGCGATAGGACGAGAGGAAATGGCCTCAAGCTGCACTAGGGGAAGTTTATGTTGGATATTAGGAAAAACTTCTTCACCGAAAGGGTTGTCAATCATTGGAACAGGCTGCCCAGGGAGGTGGTTGAGACTCCAACCCTGGAGGTATTTAAAAGAAGGGTAGACGTGGTGCTTGAGGATATGGTTTAGTGGTGGACTTGGCAGTGACAGGTTAGCAGTTGGACTCGATGATCCCAGACCTGCTGCTCTGGGAACCTTCCCAATGGATATGCAATATTCCTCCATTTTAAGGGGGGCAAGTGGAAGAATTGAAATAGCAAAACAAAACTGAGAAATCCTTTCTGTCTTCTGTTATCTTTGCTACTTCATTGCTTTTTAATAAATGCGCATTCCCAGCTGGCCTGAGGGCCGCTCTCTCCTGCCTGGGCAGAGGTGCTATTCATTCATGGTTCACAGGGGAGGGAAGGAGTCACACACTCTCCTTTCATAGTCGTGTAGCCCAGAATCAAGAACTCCCCACAAGACACTATCTAATGAAAACCAGACGCTCCCTCAGGGCACCATATACATTTAGGCAACGAGGACAGTCAGCCCTCCATCACCAAACTTCTCAATGAAGGAGAAAACTGTCCTTTTTCCACCACACTCCCCAAGTGTGCTTGAAAATTAGAACATTTTCCTCTCCTCCTCCCCAGTTCCCCACTGCCAAGTCCCAACATTAAAGCAAACAGAGAAATAGCATGCTCACAGCTCACCCTGGCAGAAACACTGCTCAGGAGATGCACCTATCTCTAATTCCCAGCTCAAGACAAATTGACACTGACATTTTTCCTGCTAAAGCAAAGGGGTACTTAAGGATGGGCCTTAACTCCTTCAGTGTAAAGTACAATGAAGTGGAGCAGGCCAGCCCTGCCACCCTGCTCTCCGGGTCCTCGGTGGAAACCCAGGACTTTCACCCTTCCTTCTCCATTACTTGTGCCTTCTGTGATGCACACACTGCTTTGGGAGACAAGGAAGGGGACCGCTCAAAATGGAAAAGAAAGCACTGAAAGGGATGATTACATGTGGGAGAAAAAGAAAAAACCCAGTTTCCTCCTCACAAAGGGAAGCTGCTGGCTGATTGCTTTATGCAATACACAGAGGTTGCTTTGTAACACACAGTTTTCTATCCAGGGTCCTCTTTTAACTGCTGCAGTAGAAGAGGAGGGAGAAAGAACGAATGGAAGTGGATTCAAGGCCTCTTCACAGAGAAATGCCCAGCCCACCTTATAAGGCTTTTATCCACTCTTGTAAAATATAACTAGATCTGGTTGAGGCTTACAGAGCTCCCAGTTCTCATTGCTACCAACTACCAAGCCCAGATGACCATCACAGTTCCCTCTGGAATCTGCTAATCACCTCTTACCCCTTCTCTTCCTCTCAGTGACTGGGTTTACTGTAGCCTTCCTTGCACAATGCCACTGTGTCATGGTAAACCTACATGGCTGGCCAGTGTCTCCCCACATGGTGAGAAAACAGCCATATTTTTAATGCTACCATCACCTCATCTAGATTACAAAGGGCTGAAGGAGATGAGGTAAGAGCAGGAGTGTACGAAGCAGTTGTAAAGATGATGAGAAAGATATGACCATATCTGGGAGATTGTGGTGGCTTTGGCTGGGCTAGAGTAAATCCTTTTCATAGTAGCTAGTATGGGGCTATGTTTTGGGTTTGTGCTGGAAACAGTGTTGATAATACAGAGATGTTTTTGCTGTTGCTGAGCAGTGCTTACACAGACTCAAGGCCTTTTCTCCTTCTCATACTGCCCTGCCAGCGAGGAGTCTGGAGGTGCACAAGAAGCTGGGAGGGGACACAGCCAGGACAGTTGACCCAAACTGGCCAAAGAGATATTCCATACCATATGATGTCATGCTGAACAAAAAACTGGTGGAGCTGGCCCGGGGGTGCACGCCCACTGCTCAGGAACTGGCTGGGCATTGGTCAGGGGTGGTGAGCAATTGTTTTGTATATTCTTTTATCATTATTATTATTTTCCCTTCCTTTTCTGTCTTATTAAATTATCTTTATCTCAACCCATGAGTTTCACCTTTTTTCCAGTTCTCTCCCACACCCAACTGCAAGGGTGTGAGAGAACGACTGTGTGGTCTTTAGCTGCCTGCTGGGTTAAACCACGACAGAGAGGTACTATCTATGGTGATGGGCAAAACTCCTTCATTTTTTAATTGCATGTCCCTGCAATGACTTCTTTCCTTCTCATGACCATGTTAGTCACACACTCGCCAGTCCATGCACTAAACCTGGCACATGGGAAGCAGCTGTTCATGCCAGCTCTCCCTCAAGACCCTCTGTGTCTCTCCAAAGCCATGTGCCTCCAAACCCTCTCATTCTTCACCTTGCACTGAATCCTCAATTTTACACCATAAGTCTTCTCTCTGGCCACACATACATTTTCAATAAAGATTTTAGCTGCTGAGAGTGGAAAAGGCAGAATAGTGTTGTCCTTCTCATGTGCATAAACTTCTCTGTGTTGCCTCCTTTAAGAACAGATCCACGGTTTCCAAATCCCCTGGCCTGATTTCCAATGCCCAGTGATTTACAAGTGTCCCCATTGTCTTACCCAGGGACTCTCTTTACATCCTGTTATTTATTTCGGGGAAGCAGATTTTCTTTTTGAATGATGTGAAAACATTTGCTTGACATGATGGGAATTTATGAGTTGTGACTTCCAGCTCCTCCCCCACGGCTTGCGAAAACGGTGTATTTCAAGGGGCAAGGAGGAGAGAGCAGTGTTTGCAAACAGAACCGAATGGACACGGCTTCCTGGTGACAGGGAATATATATGTATTTGCCAACACTTTAGTATAAAAGTAAGGAGAGTTACTGAGATGCGTGGGGGAGTACGGAAGGAACAGCAAACTCAAACACAGACATCAATCTCCTGTCTGCCAGGGGTGGGGAGTGGAGGATGGACCTCAATTACCCATCATTGCAAGCAACCATTACATAAGGATACAGATGATGGAAAATTTTCCCATGTGCTTTTTTTTTTCTCAAGGTCTTCTGCCCCACGATCATTGCATGGAACAAAGTACACAAGACCTGTATGTGCTGATGCATTGTCAGAAGTGGTGTGGGAACATGGAGAGATGGGGTGATGTTTTCCTGTGCAGAAGCTGCACAGACAAGCAATTCAGGCTCGGAGGTACCATTACTCCTTGGTATATGAAGGGACTGAGCACCAGGATTGGTGGCCATGTTTGTCAACTGCATTATGGGCAGTGAGTATCAACTTCTCTGATTGTTCACTGTCAGCCTTTCACAGCCAGAGTGGTTAGTATTATCAATGTTCAGTCTCATTAAAGAAGTCCCAGGTTGCTTCCCTTCCACTTCTACCCTTTTGACTTTTCTTTCTCCCTTGCTTCTCTCTTTCTCTCCCAGTGGTGTCTTTCTTCCTGAGCTGTCACTGCAGATGAGGGCTGAAACTTCTGCATTTCTGTTCCATTCCACACTGAAGGTCTCACCCAGGTCAAGAGCCTCTCCAGCTGCATGGGGATGATACTGAGAGCACTTCAGGCTTTTATGGGCTTGGAGAACATCCTTGTTGACTCATGAATTGCTGTTTATGTGCTCTGGCATGGAATCCAGTGGCCCCTCAACTGTGTAATGTGTTCCTCCACTACCAGGTTTGTCCCTGACTTTTGTGGGCAGTAGCTCAGGACCCCACACAAATGCAACATCTTCACAGCACCTCTGAGAGAGGTGCTGGCACACAAGGGTCAGCCAGGGTTCCTAGGAGCTCAGCACAGAAGAGGGAGGGCACTATAAAGGGGGATTCATGCTGTCAAGAAAACTTGAAACAGAAAAAAAAGTGTTGATTTTAATTATTTTCGGGGGGGCTTGCTTGCCTTTTCTGTTTTTTATTTGTTTCAGTAACAAGTCATTAAGCATTTGTGTGTGTGTGTGTGTGTTCACAAATTGTCATCTGGCTCGTACCATTTTGTGCTTTAATTGTAAAGGATGTAAAGGATGAGCATTTTATGGAAGCATATTTCAGCTTATAGGCCACCCTGAGGATACAGCTGTCTTGTAATTCACAGTGTGTTACTGGTCAATGAAGTCTTATGATATTTATTTTATCTGTAGAAAAAACCCTTCATTTTCCAGAAGCTGAACATGCCCCAGCACAAGAAGAGAATTCTGGGTACTCACGTTTAGATGCAAGTATCTCTTTGCTGCACCCTTCATGGAAGAGTTCTCAAGGAGGTGGGTGAAAGAGACACGGACATGGGTCAGTCAACCCACTGCTGCAAATTCAAGACATCCCCACCCACCGTGTGTTATATTTGTATGACAAAAGCACCAGTCAGTTCCCAAAGTCACACGTATTCTCTTTAGGGCTCTGCAATCCAGTTGCATTCATCCCAAAACACGTGGCCTTGTCATGCTGGCAAGGCAGGAGAACAAAACCTTTTGACTGCAGGCTTTGTGCTATGAGCTTCCCACGAGAGGCTGAGGAGAAGATGCTTCCCGCGATGAACAGTGCTCAGATAAAAAAAGAGTAGCTCTCGACATTGCATGTCTTATTAATTCCCCTGTTTTCACTTGGGCCATGCATCCTGGAGAATTGATGGACTGCCAGCTCTATGGCTACACTGCCCCTTCCATTCTCTCCTCCCACCCCTCTGTTCAAAACCGACCAGCTGTGCACTAAAAACACAAATAACAGCTCGAGCAAGAGTCAGTGGCAGAGAGAACGAGAAGGAAGGTGTCTGTGTGGCAGACAGGGACTCGAGGCGTGCAGTTGCCACATGAGACCTGAAGCATGCCAGCTGTCAGGACCCACCCCTGCAATCTGCCCATCCTCACAGCACTGCAGACAAGGACTTTAAAAAGGGAGAAAAAAACCCACAGTAGCAGTAAAAATTATTTACCCAAAGTTCAGGAACCTGTTATTAATATGATTTCTTCAAGACCTGCATGCCAGTACAGTTATGAATACCCACCCTTTCTTTGTGGCAAGCAAGAGCAGATATGGCATGAGGCAGCACAACACAAACAGCTTCTGAGAACTGCAGTAGTTGCCTGTCCCCACTGCCCTCCCAAGCAAGGATATGGGTGTAAGTGTGCATGCAGGGACTGGAAGCCTGTATACCTTGGAGCCCCTTGAAACCTTTCTGATTTGAAACATATTCCCCTAGATTCCCAGCAGATGTACAAACCTATAGACAGAGCATGTTTTCTCAGCAGAGCCACAACCCATATATGAAAAGCAGTTTCAGATGACTGCAGCTGTGGGGCACAGCAAAGGACTTTCCCACGGAGCATATGCTGCTGCTATACTGCAGTGTACCGTCTGATGGTGGTTACGATCAACCCATGCTTGTGGGTACAAAAGTGGGAAAGCTAGAGGCTAATTCCCTGACAATGCATGCTCTGCCTGGACTGTGGGGCATCTGCAGCAGGCACGCTCAGATAACCCCGCACTGATGGACTTCTTCAATGTATTTATCCTCTAACTCCTCATTAGATAAGGAACGTTACAGATGATGAACTGAAGAGGGGAGTTTAAGCGGGGGAAGAGCTGTATGCTGGAAGATTGTACTGGGTAGCTGATTTCTCTGCTCTGAACTGGTCTCCTGAGGAGCCCAGTTCAGCTACTGGTGTGACACTGGTCCTTGGCTAAATCTCATCTTCAACACAGGTCAGGTCTCCCCAGGGTAAAGATCTTACATCCAACACATGTGGCAGAGCTATCCTGTGAGTGGCCTGCCAATATCTTTTCTAGGGATTAAAAAAAAGTCTTTTTTGGAGTAATCTTTCCTTGGCTGAGACTGCCACCCAGGAGTTGTCCTTATCATCGTGTTTGGAGTTCCTGCCTGCCAAACAGGAACTGGATTTTAATCAACAATTTGTTTCCCTTCAGGGCATCAAGCAGTCCTGCTTAGACTTTGGGATGTGACCAAAACTCCCCTACCCTTCACTCATACAAATGAGCAGCGCTGTTGCTTAGTAGTAATTTCTAAGCAGCTATGAGGCTAAAACTGGCCATTTACACAATTTCCTCTAAGGATACAGGAGACAGGAGGGAAAACCAAGCGCAGTATTGGAGGGTGGCAGAAAAACAAGTGAGCTTGCAAGGGTCTGAAACAGGATTTACCTGGTTTATACTGGTACACTGGCCCTTCGCTGGAGCCCTCTGTGAAGCCTGAGTTTGCATCGGTTCCTTCTCCCTCTGAAACACTCTCAGCACCCTTCCGCACAGGTTCTGCTTCCTGCTCTCCATTTTCTTCCACAGGTTTTGCTTTTTTGAGTTCAGAGGGGTTTCTCTCCAGTTTAAAGCCTTGTATCTCTGTGCCAGCTGCTGGGACTCTGGGTGTTAGAATCACCACCACTCACTGAAGAATACGGAAAAATAAATAGCAATAGTAACTTTTCCGTTGGGAGCTGAATTCTCTCTCACGCTTTCCTTTAGGTCCCTTCAGGTTGGGGCACACTTCTCTGAAAATGGGTCTAGACTAATCTGGGAATAACACCATGGGACACGTCACAGGGGATTACATCTAAGCAGGTCACAACAAAATGCAAACCAAAAGCTTGCACAGAACAGTATCTATGCAAAACAATTCCCTCAGAAATGTCTGTTTTCCAGGAACAAAACCTGAGGTGATTACTGTTATTTTTCTGGAGGGACAGAAAGATGGTTTTGATTCTTTTCTGCAACATCTTTCACAGCTGGAGGATGGCTTCCTTTTAAGAGATCCGTTCATCAGTCCTGTCCCAGAAATTGGCCTGAAAGTCTCTCCACGGAACACACACAGATCTGGGGGATGTAGATAATATTTCTGCCTCTTGCAAAGACATGACCACCCTTGCTCACACAGATTGCTCTTGTGCAAAGGGACTGGAGCCCTCACCATGGTAGTGTGCTAATTCTCAGTCTTACTTTCATCTTCCTGGTTTTAATCTGAACTTTTCTGTGTAACACTAATGTTATGGAAAATCAGTTGCAATAGATGAGGACCATTATTGTTCTTCAGGTCAAGCAATCAATGCAGTAATTTCCTTCCACTTTAATGCTATTATTTGGCTGTAATCATTTCTAGTTGAGTTTGCATGAGAATGAAGTTGAAACTGCTCCTGGTCACATGTACCTGGAAAATTTTCAAGACTCCTCTAGAAAATCAAGACTTTCTCCCGACGAGCTTTAATTAACTATGACCATGATTCTGGTACTCTCTGAGGATTTCTTATCTTCCAGAGATGTCACCAAAGACACTCAGGGGATGGTGTAACTCACTGTGTATTTCTGTCTGAGAGAGAGCTCACTATGGCCTTGGATTGCAGCCTGAACATATTTTTGGTTAGTTTTATAACAGCAAAGCTACGACAGAAACAAACCCTGTCTTTTATGGACAGTCACATCAGCCCTCAGTGATTAAGGAAACACAGAACACTGCCTGGAAAGCAAGGCTCAAAACACTGCCAGTTTTCCTCCATAAATCCTGTTCCTTAAACAACACATCCATATATAACAGTTTAAATAAAGCAGGGCCAGATGCAGTCCAGAAACAGAAAGTAGCTAAAAAGGATGCCATAATTTAGGGCCTTCCATAATACAACTACCATGGCTTATATATTGGTGCAGGGGTCTACAGCCCTTTAATTTTCCTGACAGGTTTATGCACAGTTATCCCTTCAGAGGCTGCTTTTGATGCCTTTTCTGCACTGTGTGATATTGCAAAAGTCATGCAGAACAACAACACAAATCCCAGCCCTTTTTGACTAGGATGTGCCTTTCCCCAACATGTTGTTGTGTGGTTTGTGAAGATCTTATGTACAATATATCTGGGATTCTTAAGTCAGCAGGGGCTGATTCAGGCTACGCATCTGATGTGATTTGATTGTCCAGTATTTCGCTGAGTCTCTACCTAGCTGACAGCAGGAAGAGGAGAAACTTTGACCCAGTTTCTTAAAATCATTACAGAGATGTGCTCCACAGCATTCAAAAGCAGCAGCACTTCATAAAGGCCATTGTTTGCTGAGGTAGACTTGGCCTGGCATCCTCGTGCCTGCTAGAAAGTGCCTTCTGCATCATGAGGATGGTGTCCAAAAGCAGAGGGACTGGTGGAGCAGAAAATTTGAGGCACACTCAGAAAAGCATGGAGTTGACTTCGCTAACCAGGTTTCCCTTGTGCTTAGCAACAGCTCCAGTGGGCCCCTGGGAGTTTTCAGTAGTCGGGAGCCTTGTTCCTTGGCAGAAACATAATGTTGGCTGTTTAGCATGCTGCTGAACCTGTAATCTACAGCCAAGCAATGGCAAACATTGTAGCCAAGTGAACAGCAGGCTTGGAATGGGGTTGGTTTTGAGGGCTGATTTCCTCTGCCATTTGCAAAAGGGCATCCTGCAGCCAGGCCATATGATCCAGGACTCTGCCTCACCATGGATGTGCTGCTTCAGTGCTCTGCATGTGTAAAAACCAACACCACACATGACAGATTCAGGTGACATAAGGTGACTGTTCAGCAGGTGGGTAAGAGGCTCATTAAAATCGAAGAATGTGCAGCCCCGAAGCATGCACAGCAAAACCAGATGCTGCATATGCTTTTTCCCCAAAGTGCTGACCAATGCTTCCTCATGCACTGACACCTTCTGCAACACTATGTTGTTGTCCTTCTTCCATCACTGTTACTAAACCTCCACTCTCTTCTGGCCAACTTTCATTTTTCATGGAGCCACTTGTGGTTGTGTCCCACTTCAAGAGCATGTGTAGGTATCTCAGCCCATCCAATACCCTCATATATCTGATCCACAACATCCCTTGCTGCTCCTCCTCTGGGTAGTTTTGAAGAAATGGATACCAATCACAATAAATTCCTCCAAATGGCACAACAGTTTGCTGGTATGGAGAAATGATGAGCGGGACAACTGTAGATTCATTTTCACTTGTACTCTCAGCCAAAATTGGTATGGACTAATGACTATGGCAAGTAAAGCAAATTCATTTTTGCCTGTGGCCTCTGCCAGGATTTTAATGCAAGGTCTAGTACACTAAATGATTACCAACGGAATATCTGCATATGTGTCGAACTACGTCAGTGCACGCATTTCTGAAGAAGTGTGATGTATACTTCTAGTGTAATCCAAACTTGGGGAAAATGTTTAGTTTTCCTGTCGCCAAAAGCATGTCATGTATTTGCATATAGTGAAAACAGGCACATCCTCTGCTTGTGGAGCAGTGTTCCCCTCCTTCTCCCTCCCCACAGTGAAAGGTGAAATTTCTTAGTACCATTCTCCACTCCATTATGTCCATATCACTGTGTGTTCCCACACCCCTTTCCCTTCCTGTCATTTTCAGCAGGCAACTGGGATCGTTTGTACTAAGCTTTGTTGACAGAGGTAAGACAAAAATAAAATTGACTACAGCATAATGCATTCAAAACAAAAACCTGGGCTTCCTTTTTAGCTCATTGAACAAAAAGCCAGGATGCAAACACTTTCAGGAAATTCTGGGCTGTGTCTCAATTATCCTTTTTTCACTTCCAGCTCCAAATAAGAGACTTCATAACAGGTTATTTTGAGATAGAGTCAACCCTTATGATCAAAGGTGTCATGTCCCAAGTGTCCAGATAGCACAGGGCTGCAAAACAGACATCATAAACATTGAAAAAACAAGGAAAAGAGAGAATGATGTGTGGTTCACACCCAGGAGATGACAACACATCTATAATGTTCCCTCTTGTGGAGAGGGGTCTAAGCTAGATTGAGTTTTGGCAGGATACCTGGGCAACCTGGTGAAATGGGTACCATCAGACTGTGCTGGGTCACTTCCTTATGGAGGTATCACTGAGGTTACCACATGCCTTGCCTTTATAGTAGCAACTGTGGACTATGTTGGGGGTTCGGGGACAACCCTACCATCCGTGCCTTATACCTCATATCTCCTAAAATTGTTAAGTTGGGTCTGCAGATGGAAAAGGCCAACCCTTGCACTGCAAAACCATCCTGGGGTTTAGACAGCACCATCCCCCATCCCAAGGTGCCATATGAAGTTTGGCTCAGCACCATCAGCTGGGCTGGAATGTGAAGCATCCAGCATGAGTCCCACACTGAAGGAAATACATGACAGCCAAGTGCAAAAGAAAACACAAATGCCTTGGTCCAGGCATGGTAAATTCTCACTTGCTTCCTTGAGCTAGTGTCCTTACAGTTTTCCTCCTCAGCCCTCCCTCTGTCTGAGTGTCAGACTGGTCACTATCCCTGGAGTAAACTCCATCTGACAGATAACTTGCAGGCTGACAGCATCACAGGTGACTACAGGAGACCCACAGATCACCCTTTTGCCCTTGTTAACATCTGTATTATGAGCAGCACTAAAGGCAACATGACAAGCTGGAGATAGATGGATACAAACAAACGCCCTGCAACAGTCACGGGAGAATTATTTGCATCATTATCTATTTCTTCATTACCTGCCAAGGATCAGGACTTTTTTTTTTTTTGACATGTGCTGCTGGTCAGTTTAGCAGATGCAGGTTTAATTCTTATCCTTTGTTGAAGAGGGGGAGAAGAGATACAGAGGGATTGGAAAGGCTTTGCCCTTGTTTATGGGAAGGTTCTAAAAGGTTGAAGGAAAGCTGAAGATCATCCCCAGAAGTGGTATCAGGGTGTTTATAAGCTATGGACACAAGAAGCAGAAGCTTTCAAGCTAGAAGCCAATCTTCCTCAAAAAGAGAGGACTCACAGGACACAGGTATTGAGGCAGCAAATGGTAAAGAAGACCACATGTGAAGTTCAGTGGGTGGACAGCAAAGCATGGGATCCCTGCAGCAGATGGTACCACTAAACATGAGCTTCCTACTAGTGTCCCAAGATATTGAAGGGAGAGGGAGTAATACTGCTGCCTAGGTGTGGGAAGAGGTTAGGAAATATTCCTTTATTCGGAGTGAAAAAGTGACTTTTTGTTTAGTGTCATGACCAGCTTATGGAGAGATCCATGGAGGAACATGCAGCCAGAAACTTCTCTGTAGAGGAGCTAGGCAAAATGCAAGAGCTGTGTGAACTGGAAAGGATGGGCCATTATCTCTTTCTTTAAGCATTAGCCAGATGTTTGGGTTATCCTCCTGTTACTCTGAGTCACTACCATCATGGAGGCCTGCATCACCTGGAGGCCTCAAAAGCAGAGATGAATGAAGAATGTTTTCCTCAGGATCCTCACTAGCAGGATGGATATTCTGCCACTTGTAATTCTGCCACATGGGATGTGGGGTGAGGAAATAATGTGAAGCATGAGCAGTATGTGAGTGTGTGCTACCTGCATGGTAGACCTTTTGGCCAATCCACTGGAGGCAGGAATTAGCGTGCAGGGCAGTAACTTGATATCAAACTCTATGGGGACAGAAGCTAGGGGAATATTGGGTAGATCTACAATTAGGTCTTCTTCAAACACAGACGAGTGTTAAAGTCTAGAAGACAAGCCATTTATGAAGATAAGGTGCAGGGATAAGGCAAGGCTCCTGACTCACTCCTCAACAGTGTATTTCAGCTGTGAGAATAGTTCACCTTTTGTATCCCATTCAGTCCTTGGCCTCTGCAGGCTTTCAGCTATGGTGCCAGGCGGTGTGAATGTTGTTGGCTTTGATGAAATGGGTAGCTTCATGCTGGAAGCTAGACAAAGGCCAGCAGTTCATTAGACACAGGCCAAAGAGCATCTGCAAAGGGACATATGCTAGTGTTTTGCTTGGCCCTTAAGCAGTATCAGCTGCTGATGGATGTAATAAGATACATAGGGGGTAAAAGCTACACAGTCCAACCAAATTCTGTCCTGTTAAACCATACCATTTCTAGTACAACAATGCTCTTATTTCTCCAAATACGTAGCCAGAGACTGTTAATCCTGTAGTGCATATGAATTGAATCTCTTATAGTTTTCTTGATCCTAAAGTCACCATTTTATTTTTAAGGTGACATGTCTAATATAGGTGGTGTTACCTTCCACCAGGCTCCTAACTGATGACTCCAAGGATCTCCCCAGAAACATCAAACCTGATTTGATACAGACTTACCCAACTCTGTCACCAGTAAGAAAATCGCGTGGAAACAGATCCAGCAGAGAAGTAATACAACATGCCATGTGATACAAATACATATTTTTATGAAATCAAGCCATCTGGGTTTTTAAAGACATTTCCCTATAATAGATCTTAACCTTTCATATGCTTTTCTTTCTAAAACAAAAAGAAAAAGTTACAAAGCCTCAAAATCCAAAGTACTGAGATTACACACAGGAATCAGTTGGAAAGTTTCACAGAGAAAAGTAACAAACTCTTTATGAACCATTCTGTGCTTTTCTAAAGGACCCCCAGGGTTTTCTTCATTTAGATATATGAAAGGACAGCTTATTGATTATGTAACTGCCATCTGAAGTTTAATAATATGTACAAGAAGTAAATGGAGTTGCTGAGGAATTTAACTGGCCTATAAATAGAGAGTGGCATCCCTGTTAATTCATTAAAGGTATATGGGGAGTGTAAGGTATTCCAATTAACATTTCATAAGATGGTTGTAACATGTTAGTTATGAACCAACATTTGTCATTTTCTTTTTAGCAATTATATGATATCTAAATCCCTTGCCAGGCTGGAGCTGTCTCCATTGATAGCTTTCAAAGTTTCTAGAGAGAGCATATACAAAAGGTAGAGGTCCTTCTTTTGCTACCTTTTTTTTCCTATTTTTCTATTTTTTTTCCTCTTTCTCTCTTCCTTTTTCTTTCTCTCACTCTTTCTCTCTTTCTGCCAGTTAGAAAGCATTTTGCAGTCTGCATGGGCTTGTTCACCCATCATTCAGCTAAATAAGCACTAGCCTGATATATCTTGCTTAACCACAACAACTGGCCTGGTACCAGATGAGCTTGATATTTATTTAACAAACAGCGCTGTCTTCGTAGATCTAAATTAGAACCTTATTTGAAATACTTAAAGTGTAGCCATTACTGTTTGCCCTCAGTGAAAATCCAAGTTCTGGTTATGTCCCTGCTCACTAGGATTAGAACTGTCACAATATTTATTTAACAGGAGGAGGCATGCTAAGCCATGCTGCAAACATTACTGTGCCAATATGAAGAGGAACTTACTGCTTTTTACAGTGTTTCTTTCTCTCTACGTGCTCTGTCTCCACCTCCCCCCCCTTTCGTCTTCCTGCCACTGCTGCCATTCCGATGCTCTCTGTTCCCACTGCCCCCTCCACATTCCCTCTCCTACATCTGGCATTTCTATTTCCCACAAAGTGAATCTCATGGAAAAATGTGTTTGAAAAAGGGCTGTGAAAGCTGGTACTGGTGCTGATGGAGGAAAGAGAACCGATGCATGGCCTGTCCCCTCCTCTCCTGGTGTCCTCTGTGCCCCAAAACACACTGATCAGGGATAATGGAGACAGGGCAGGGGATGGAGTCCTGCCGTCTTGGCTTCTCACCCTCCAGTATCACTCCATCCTTGGTGAAACTCATGCTGCATCACAAAACCCCTGCAGCTGGGAGTGTCTCTTAGTCATCAGTCCAGGTCATTTCTCATGGTAACAAAGTCAGGTTCACTTTGGGTCTTTCCCCATCTCATGGAAAAAAGCTCAATGTAAACTATGACAGGGGAAGAGTATTTTTCTTCTTTTTCACTGGGCAATGCAAACTCCCATTCCCCACAGGGCATGCATAAGCAAATACCCTTGGTACAAGCACTAGTCTAACCTAGTCATTTCCCCTTCTTTTTGAGATATAAAACACAGATATCTCCCCCTGCTCTGCGAAGCCTGATGAATTTCTGAAGCTAGGAAAAGAGAGAGAGATGGGTTCATATCTACAACTCTCTAGAAAGACAGCAGTACAAGGGAAGCAAAAGAAGCAGTGGAAAGGTAAGAAGAAGCCTGTGCTAAGCAGTATACATATATTTTATGCTGATAATTCTGAAAGAACAAAGTTGCTATCTCAGGAAGTTAATATTTTTAGCCTGAGTTCCTCAGCAATCATTCTGTCTGTCAGTTCCCTTCTAATAACTTTTGAACCAGTTGGCCAATTTCAATCAAACTTGACAGACAGCTGAAAGTCTAAGTGGTACAAAGTTCCTGCAGGATTTACAAGTATTGGTGCCCACATCAAGCAGAGACAGCACAGTTCCCCACTGAGGGGAGCACGCTATAAGGGTTCAGCTCTCACAAGGCACCAGGGATAGACACCCTGGGCACAAAGAAATCCTCTGCGCACAGTAAGACCACCCTGTATGATGTTAGCACCTGGAACCATCACAGCTGCACAGAGATGTTTCTGAACCCCAGATGAAAACTGGGTCTCCACAAAGAGAAGAGGGGAAGAGGGTAGTGCGTGGGAGGGAGAGGGTTTGTCAGGTGTGCTTTGGGACGGATACATTGCAGTGCAAAAGGAAAGAGAGCTCCAGGGAACACTATAGGCCCTTGAGGAAGGGTTGAAAAGGCAGGGGAAAGTATGGTAAACCCCACAGCATCACAAAAATTAGGGATGGAGGAAATACTGCCATTCAGTCTACAAAAAGTATAATGAGGAAAGCAAATTGAACTGCTTTCAGCTAACCCATCCTGGTCTCTGGGTGAGGAATGCTCCTTTCAAGGGCTGAATTCCAGAGCTGACAGACTTGTAACAGTCAATTCTTGTTACAGCTACAGATGGGAAAACCTGATAAAATGAGTCCTGTATGGACAGAGGATTGAAATAGAGCTTGGGCAGGGATTGTAGCCAGAGAGAGATTAGTGGCCATAAATACATCAAAAGCAAAGGACTCTAAGACACATGCATAGCTCAGCATAGCACCACCATTTATAAACTGCCGTGTGTCCCAGTTCATACCTCACCATTCATGGGCATGCTAGGAAAGGCTGCACAACTCAGACCCAGAGTCTGCATGAAGAAAGATACATTTGCTTTAATGCTAGTGCAGCTTTCAGAAACACTGGTGGTTTTTTTTCCCAAAGCCAACCAAAAGAAGCAGCTGTGCCTGTTGAGATGTCTCTCATATGGTGTGCTAAGTCCATGCTAGAGTTAACTTTGTGTCTGCATCTTCATCAACAGTGCGACATTGCTTACACCAATTTGATTCTACCTTGTCTGGGAGATGAAAGCAATTTATAAGTTTCAAAGAGCACAATCTGGCTGGGATCCAAACCCAGGAGTGTAGTGCTGAAAAGAGAATTGCTGGAGACTTTTATGTCTGGCATATGGTGTGATAGTTTCATTTCTAATCTGGGTAATGAAGGTCAGTACAAAGTGCTGAGTTGGTCTTGTTGGCCAAGACATTTGATGACCTGCTCACACAGATGGGGATTTCAAATCCTGACCAACGTGAACTAGGAAAGGGAAATCTAATCACTCACTTTGCTGACAACTTTGAAATATGTGTTTTCTTCCTCATTTCTGACTACATTTTTCTGAAGAAGACAGGAGTCATGACTGGGCTGCAGCAAGGGAAGATTTCTACAGTCTATGCCACATGGGGCTATTCGGTAGCACACCTGGTGGATCCCACTAGCATCTGTGACTAATTGAGAAGATAAATCCATTTTGCTGGAGTGGTTTAGATTTCCAAAAGTCCTTCAGTCTATTCCAGCTGAGCTGATTAGAGTCCAGCTCACTGGGAGTCATTACTGTCAATCCCACCAGCTGGCCTGAATTTTGCAAGGAGAAAGAAGCAAGAAAAATACATTAAAAATGAATAAATCTATATTTCATGACTTTATGCAAACTAATTTTCCCTGAAGGGGGTCCTATTCCTAACATTGTCACATCTTTGTGATGTTTCTATATGGCTTCGCTCGCTAGTAGATCTTCAAAAAGAGAAGAAGTATTTCAAGAGTTAAGTGTCAGCATCAATGAGAATAAGAGAGTTTTGGATATAGATGAGATAAGGGCACATACAGCCTCTGGATATAGACACATGTAGAGGTAATGAATTCAACATCTAACGCAAGATCTAAATTCTTACATTCAGCCAAGTTATATTTATCACAGACTCTGCTTCTTAGAGTACAGTCATAGCTGGAGCATGATTGGAAGTGCAGTTCATTTCAGTTACCTCAGACTACTTAGCAGCTGTATATTCCATAGATTTTGCTCATCTGCCAGTTCCAGGATTTTTCAGCATCTCTGTCACTTCTTTTGCAAATGGGAAGAAAGAGTAACCATCTTTGGACAAGACCATACTAGCTGGGGAGTCTGTGTTTGGAAAAACCCCCAGATCTCCTTTCAGAGAATTATTTGGTTTTTGCTGGTTGTGATCCTGGTAATCACTCACTCAGCCACGAAAGAGTGGAGAAAATCCCTGGGAAAAAAATGGGATGAACTGGAAGGTATTTTCCATTTCGATAAACTCAGGTCTGTTCCAAAGAGTGGACCCATTTTAGCATGCCCTAAGGTGCCTGTAGGACCACAACTGTGAATCCATGAGACCACAACTGCTCAGCACTTTCTGAAACAGAATTATTGAACAGCTGTCCCACCTCCCACACTAGTCAGTACCAGAGGGGTATTTCATCTGTCTTTTCATATCTGGCAGAGACCCTCTCCATGTGCTCCATCCTAGACTAGGTTGTGATCAGGACTACCATCCTTCAGTCCATCCCCAGCTTGTGCACAGACCAGTGGCAGTAGTCCTTCATGGAGGGTCATCTAGCCCTGATCCACTGTCAAGACAGTCGTTCAGTTGAGGGGGTGGCCTGAGGAAAGGGAAATACAGATTTTTGTACTCCATCATAAATCTGAGCAGACCCTCCCCTACATGAGGTATAAAGAGATTCTGCTGACCTAGAAAACCCAGTCAGAAGAAAACAATGACGATTAACTAAAGAAATTTTTTACTTCATTTTCAACAATTTGATTTGTCTTCAAGTACTGACAGCAAACTGGTGTTAGGAGTTACCTCATGAGAAGTTCAGCTTCCCAGACACCAAGAGACAGCATTGGTAGCTACAGGCAGTCGCCATCTCTTTTGCCCCAGATCAGTCCATTACCTTTGGTGATACATTCCTTCATTCACAGGTGACACTCTGGAGAGGTACATTGGGAAATCAGGCATTCGTCTTGCTGTGGGTATGTCTACACTGCAGTCACAGCAGAGAAAATAGCTTGCTGTGTGAGCTCACGCTGAACTCCACGCTGCTGCCATTGAACCAGTCCCAGTACACCCTCAGGTGTTTCTGCTTTTGCCTGTGGACATGTTTGTCATCTATAAGAAAACCGAGGACTGTATGTGCAAGGCTAAGAAGGAGTGTGGGGAAAAAGACAGAGAACCAGGGTAGGTATACCTATTTAAATACCTACTTAGATCCATCTCCTTCTGGTGCTGTGTATTCCTCCTCCTCTAGTGTTTATGACTCTAACATTTGTTCCTGAGTCTAGTGGATGCCAGCACAAGACCTATGCCCACTACAGCGTCAGTTTACATTGTTCTTCCCTCTACCTCAGATATTTCTTGTTAGTCCAACAGAGAAATCTCTCACCAGCCCCATCTCAGGGAGATGAGCCTCCATCAACCCCAGAGAAAGGGTCAGGATTTTTTGTCACTCATTTTTCTTTTTTTCTTGTTCCCTTTTCCCTCTAGGAGTTTATTCAAGCCCAGAGAAAGAGCTTAGGCCCTAGCTCATGTAGAGCTCTGATGTATGCAAATCCTCCTTTTGCTCCCATGGCCCTCTTTCCTCCCCCCCCCCCGCCCCTTTCCTTTTAATTCTAGATTTGAAAATAAAATGCGAGCTGGCTGCACAGAGATCTCTCATGTGTGCAACTTCCAATTGTGGCAAATTGGAACTGTCGATGCAAGCAGCTCAGATTTATTTATATATTTAAGCGGAAGGAGGGAAGAGAGGGGAGGGGAGGGGGAGATGCTCGTGGTGGAAGGGAAAAAGGAAAATAACAGATCCAAGTAAAAAGGGATTGAATCTCAAATACTGCTCCCTGGCCCATATTATCCAAATCCCTCCAGCCTTGTCCGTGACTGCCTCTTGCCTAGTTAAAAACAACAGGCAAAAGATCAAACCATTTTTTTCCCCACCATGCTAAGAGTTGTTGAGTTTTGCAGCTGCCTTTAGCCAACCAGAGTCTAACACCGAGACTGATGCAATTAATACTTGGTGCTTCAAAACATTAACATAGCTATTTATATAAATTAGTAACCTTAAGCCCAGACGGTAGCATTATTACAGCATTACTAATTAAATCACAATAAGCTTAGTTTGCAGTAGTATTAATTATGAAGCTGACATAGTGATATTGGAGATCTGATTGGCCTATTGTCAGTCATTACCCAATCGGTAATGAACCAGACAGGCAGTGAAAATCAAAGCGACCGCTCCAGCAGTGCTGCTCCCATTTCCTGGGAAGAAGGGCCACCATTCCAGCAGAGAAAGTATCAGTATCTTCCATCAAAGCAGCCATACAGTGTACACAGCATTCAGCACTTTGGGAAGGCACGTGGAGGGAGGCTGTCTCCTGCCATCTCTACAGTTCTGAATCCCCAGGAGCAAAAGTTCCTCTTTGCTATGGCTAACAAAGACATTGTGGGCCTCTTTTATGAGACCAAGTGGTTGAACGTGCCTTTATCACCTCTAGTGGAGCGGATTAGAGAACATCCTTTAGGTTTGTTTTTTTTTATGGCTAGGCAGAGTTAGTGTAGGGAAGGACACTGATTTAATAAGTCTGTTGTGGGTCCTCTGTGATAATTTACAAAGGGCTTTTCATGAAGAGCTGGCTAAGTGTCTTTTTTGACAGAAAAGGCAGTGGGACAAAGCCACCATATCAGGAAAGGGTCCCGTCAAAGGCAAATGGTGCTGTGCCTGGGGGCAGGAGGAAAGGAGGGGGTGTCAACAGAAACCCAGGGATGTAAATGGGGAACAGAGGCTGTAGGTGCTTATACTGGGTTCATTACCCACTGAACACAACACGCTCTCCCAGTGCTCAGGCTGAGGAAAGGAGAAGGTTGGTAGTAGGAGACTGAAGAGAAGGAGTCCAGGGTGGGGAACACAAGTTGGTCTGAAGTTGCCCTGCTTTAACATGGCAGTAAGAGACAAAACAGGGACATGTGCAGAGCAGTCTCAGCCTCTGCTCTGGATAGGAGAGGATGGGTCAATCCTGAACAAGAGCTTTGGCTGTGGGAACCCTAAAAAGAGCCTCTTTCAGGCTTGTTTGGTGCTGCAGTGTCTCAGGCAGACATCTAGCAGTGGTCCTCTCTCCTGTGTTACAACAGGACTGCACAGCCTTCTTGGAGCAAAGAGCCCATAAAGCAGAACAGCTGTACACTCAATGACAGCCTATGCATGTTTCATTAAGGAGAGAGCAAATGATTGATGGCTGTCAGTTTAATCTGCACCTGCCTCTCCTTTTCTGATGGACCTAAAATTACGAGCATGCCATAGAAAAGCAAGTAAGCCGGGTGCCTTCCACTCCTGTTATCCACAACAGCAATTCAAAGCAACAAAACACTCAGTGTTTAGGAGAGGGAGGGCAGATCCCACTCTCTGACTCAGAGGTATCATCTGAACTTCTGCCCACAAAAGGGAACCTCTTCTGAAAAACAAAGCAAAATGATCATCCAAGCAGGAGGAAGATTGTTACGGAAAGATCTGGTACCATGGAAAGATATGCTCAGCTGGAGAAGAGAGAAAAAAGGTCTCACTCAGTCTCTGCACCAGTTAAAGAACTTGCAAGGTCCTGAGCAATTGGGGATCACCTTCAGTCACCAATGAGATGGCAGATACCAGCCCTCACTGCCAGCTGGCAGATTTCTCCTCCATCTCAAGGGGGGCTTTTTGCTTCTTTTGAAGATCGGCAGAGGTCTTAATTTCTACCTCTAACTGCTTCCTGCATTATGCCCAGTGTCAAAAGCTGCTCTCTGCTCACAAGCTAGATCTTGCTGGCACCTTTCCCTCTCCCCAGCATAAGCCTTAAAACACTGACCTGCAGCATCAGCAACAGAAAAGAAAAAAAAAGCCTTCAAAAAGTCTATCCAAAACAGAACACAAAGAAAATGCAATGTCTAAATTAAACAGCACAAGGCTCCCAGGACAGACTGCAGGATACAAGTCCCTCTGCTTTTTAAAGAAATGGACTCAGAGCTGCTAGGGATTTTTTCATTGCTGCAGCATGCAGGGCCACTGCTGCATGTTCAGGAAGGGTGCAGCACTGTCTGCCATAAATTACACGCTCTTTCAGGAGACCCCTCCCAGTTCACACCAACTGAGGATCTGACCCTTTTTATGCCCTGATGATAGGGCTCCTGGAGCCACAACCCCAAATCCATGGGTGTTTTTCAAGGATTAGGCTCTGCACACTAGCTGCAAAGGAAAAGATGGATACAGTCCTTCCGTAGGTCCTGACTTTTAGAAGCTTACGTTTCTGTTATTGTATAGGTCAGCAGATGGCACTGCTACATTTAGACTTACAGGTTTTTTTTCTTCTTAGCACACAAATGTGTTTTTGGTTCTAGAAGAAATGCTGCATTGCTGTTATTGCCTTCTTACTGCTATTTGACTGCTGAAAGTCCTGTGCTCTCCTGGCCGCTTACAGGTCCCTGACCACAAGCTACTGTTGAAAACTGGGTGGTGGTGGGACAGTTGGGAAGTGGGGACTCTCTGCAGGTTGAATTTGGCCAAGCCTCTCTCAGGGCAAGTAGAAAGACTATTAAGCTTATATTGTATCTGGTTTCTACAATGCAGGTTTCTTTCTTAGAGTTACCACTTAATAAAGGTGTGCTCTAACAGTGGCAGTAACGTTAGCATTTCAGGGTCTTGAGATGATGCCTAGGAATAGCTTTACTAGCTCAATTTCCCCTAGCCCTAGTCTCTAGTCTCTAACAGTGGGAATAAGGAAATGCTTAAAGAATAATAAGTACATGTAACATTTCCCCTTAATAGTCCCCCAGCCATTTTCACCCCAGGGTTATACTGAGCCAGATGTGATCGCTCGTTTGTGCCCTTTGCCAGTTTCTCCTGAAGCCCACCTATCTCTTAACACTCAAAACATCCCTTAACAAGGAGCTTCACTCCCAAACCACCTGTTGCACAAAGAATACCCCTTTTTTGTTTGTTTTGAGTCTGACTCCTGTGAGCTTCATTTGACGGTCTTGAGCATATTCAGTGTCAAGGGAATGACTGACCAGTCCTACCCTCTTCATGCCACTGACAGGTTTGTAGCCCTTTGTCATTCCTCATCAGTTGCTGCAGAAGTCAGAAAACATGGAGAAGAGAGGGGTGAGAAGGAACGACAAGCTGAGTAAGATAAGCAACACGAAATCAGGGACCACAAGGTGGTCTCAGGTCTCTACAAACATGCCTTTTGGCAAGCTCTGTCCTATCCCAGCAACAAGGTGGTGAACGGGGAGGCAGAACAGGCAGGGGATGGACCTGGGCAAGACAGGGCTCCTCATTATAATCCATATGAAAGGATAAGAAGGCTCTTTGCCACAAGGGTTGCCAGGCCAGCCTGCAGCATGGTCCAGAGCCAGAGCTGCTCAAAACATGAGGAGATGCCTGAAGACATTGGCAGGCATTCTAAGGAGACAAAGACTGAGAGCAAAGAAGAACAGGAATCCCTGGGGAGAGACTTAAAGCACATTTAGGCTTAATTTGGATGGGAAGGTGAGAAGACCATAGAGGAATACCTGCTCTGGCAATCCACAAACTGGGGCCAAAACCCAGAAGAGGCAGCTGTTTATCTATGGCTGAGCTGGGAGCTGTTGGAGTCCGAGGAAGTTCATAAGTAGCTATCAATGAGCACGGAGAGCCCTTGAGGGGGCAGGGACACTGGAAAGCAGCAAAGGCAATGCATTTGGAAAGAAGCCTCAGCCTCTCAATAAAATTTGTGTTCTTTCCACTTTATGGTCAAGGAGTTGCTTTCGCCCCAGAGAGCAGCGAGAGCCAGCTGCTCTCCAAGAGCTAGTGCAGGTGGTTAGGGAGATTCAGACTTCCTCGGATGCAAAATATAGAGCTTTTCAGCAAGCCTATTGCAGTACAGTGAAGTGATATGTGCATTCACAGCACCCAGGCTGGCAGTAGTGTCCTTGTGGCTATAAAATAATGGTAGTTGAGCCCATCTCCCACACGCTATGGAAACCCGAGGGATAAGAATACAAACACGTCCTATGTCTCCCAGGGGGGGGTTACTCTGGAAGAAGCTATTCAAGGGCCTTTGTTGTGCACTTCTGGCAAGCTGAGTGAATGCCTGGGTGCTGCTGTAAGCTGTGTGGATGTCTGCTCAAGGGCAGGGGGATGCAGCATCCCAGGAAGGTGCTGCTGTGCTCAGAAATCTGAAAAGAGGAAGCAAGGATTTAAATGAGGAGAGAGGTCTTGCAAAGAGCATGAGGAAACACATCTCCAGACATCAGAGGGGTGAATATGAAGGATGGTTTGGTCTCACCCTGGGCAAAGGCATCTTGCTGGGTGCATGGGAAGAGTCTCTCTCACAAGACTACATTTAAATAGCTCTACCGTGTTGCTCCATGTCACATGCCCAGGGAGACCATGCAGCCCCACAGAACAAATAGCCAGCACTGCCTTGAAGCATCTGTAGCTCTCTTAGGAACATCAAACACTGACAAGCATGATGCACCAACAGCAAAGGGACACCCTTCAGCCCCTTGAATGGGGACAAAGTAGTCTGCATACCTAAGCATGTCCAAAGCTCCCCCAATTCCTCTGAAGATCCTTGCTCGCCCTCTTGCACCACCTTCCTATTTTAATTTGTAGATTATAGGAGCAGGAAGGAGTACAGGAGCCAAAGGATTTTGTCAGGCTGAGCTGAAAGCAGCAGCAGCCGCTGTAGCAGCAGGCAGAACCCAACCAGAAATGACCTCACCAAGCTGCTCATCTTCGTTGTTCATTTTCATCCCTGGCAAAATCCCTGCCAAGCCAGAGTGTTCTCTGAAGAGGCCAGGCGAGAGCATCCAGCCCGCAGGAGGAACCCACCATCATTGCTGTATCACAGCTGCTCTTCGTGTGCTCATTATAACTGGGAGATGAGGCTGAACAGAGGAATCGGGGCGATTTTTAAGC
The DNA here is from genome assembly GCF_949628215.1 of Phalacrocorax aristotelis. Taxonomy (NCBI): domain Eukaryota; kingdom Metazoa; phylum Chordata; class Aves; order Suliformes; family Phalacrocoracidae; genus Phalacrocorax; species Phalacrocorax aristotelis. Next base: position 12,999,190 of record NC_134281.1, read on the forward strand.
ACCCTGGGCAGATCTCAGAAAACACAAGGTGGTCGTAAAAACATGCACTATGTTTTCAGAGTTGTTTAGACTTATGAATCAGGCTGATGAAGGAAGGCAGGAGCTGTGATATTAAATGAAAGGCTGCAGAGAGAAGCATTGCCTAGCAGAAATAGTCTTAGAGTACCTAGAAACCATAGTTGGTTTTATTCCTTGCAAGGGATTTTTACAAGAAACAAGATGTTGCTTTGCTTTGTTTTGTTTTCTCTTGAGATGGGATTCAGATGCAATGCTAGAATCCGCATTTCTGGCATTTTGAGCTGCAGGTGCTGGAAGCTGTATCCTGATTTGGACCTCATCGCTCAGGTACAAACTCAGAGTGTGTTTGGAGGGAGGTTTGGTTTGGTGCCAGCCCCTATGTGCAGGGAAGCATGGAGGTTGGCAAATACAGTCCAAAAAACCACAAAGCCACCAGCTCAGTATGGCTACAGATTTAAGCTCATCTTGGACTCCGAGACATTGAAAACAGGCTGTAAAGCAAAGCTAGTTTGGCTTTGACAGAAGATGGAAATGGTGAAGGAAATGTCAAAAACAATTTCGAACTGGAAGTCAGTTCTCTAGAAAGAAGAGAAAAAGAGGATTTGGAGGACTGAGGCTTGCCTATTTAAGTCTTATCACAACAAGCAGTAGCTGTGTTCATGCTGTGGGGAGGGGCACTGAGGTCCATGTCCTCTCAGTCCTGACCTTCCACTCGTCCAGAGCAGGGGACCCTTTAGGGCACCCAGTGGTGGTTTCCTCCTTGCCTGCATACCTTTGCAAACTGAGCTTCTGGGGAAGTGGAGGAACTCCTGGGTCCCACAGCTTAAATAAACTCAGTGTGAGAACAGCAATCCTTAGCAAAGACTTATGCCCAGACAAGCTGTGATGCCCTAAAGCATAGTGCATGATCAAAAGATTACTAAAATAGGACTGGATATGAGACAGGCACTGGCAAGACAGCAGCCACCATTTGACAAAACCATGGATAAGCTGATGTTGACTAGTTTCCCAAACCTCCACCTAAACTTCAAGCTTCAACTCAAAATCCTGATTCCAGGACATCTGGTTATGGCATATATTCTTCCTCGCTGCCCTGTCTCCATGCAGCTGTTCTGCATTTTCTGATTTCTCAGTTGGGCTTGCAACACCAATATTGTGTTGTTAATATGAGGTCTTTTTGTCCAGAAGAGATAGCAATTGTAGAAGTACTCAAACCTGAAGGAACCTGGGTAGCATAAATGGGTCAAAGCTCAGGAAAAATATGACACTACCTTAGACATAAGACCCAGGAGTGGAGGATGTGATGGGAGTGGGGAGGGACAACAGGTTAGGAACTGAGTGGATAAAAAAGGATGTGGTTCACTGGCTGATGGGGAAAGGTGATGGTACATCTCTGGTCAGTAGAAAAAGCATGTTAATGGAAGAGACAAGGAAAAACAGCATTGGGGTTTGGGATCTTCTTCCACCAAATTGTAAAGTTCCTGTAAATATGGCATTAACTGACATATCATACTAAACTGTCATTCCATCAACTTGATGCCTTTACCACTCTTTTAAACCCCTCTGGTAACCCATTGTCCCTTTATCAATCTGCCTGTCTCACCCCAGCATCTCTGTGCCGCCTGCCCCGACCTCCACCCGCCTTCGAGCAAATCAATCTGTGCAGTTGCCCAGAGGCAAGAGGCAGAAAAGGAAGGGCAAAGGAAGAGAGACTATTTCAGCTTTTTTTCAAAGCAGGACAAGCGCTTACTGTTAATATGCAGAATGCCTGTATATCTCAGTGATACACCTCCCACAGGGGCCTATTACAGCTACCCTGGGCAGCCAACATGCGTCAACAGAGCAAACATCGAAGGCTATCCCGACGAACTCCAGAAATAAAAAGCAGAGAAAGCAGGACATAAGCTGTTGGCAGCTGCTGCTTTCTTTTTTCCCCTACCCCTTCTCCATGTGGTTTTCAGGTCTAGATGCCAGTCCTATGCCTTATCATTTAAATGTTTGCAAGCCCCCCAATCTCCCCCTGCACACTGGAAATGGGGAAATAAGCATTGCTCCATCACAGCTTATACAAGTTCATGTTACAATTCGATGCTGTTTTTTTTAAATGGTAGAGACTGGAAGGGAGGAAAATGCCTTCCCAGTACAAGAATGATTTTTGGAATACTGATTCCTTCCCAATGTACATCTTATTCCCAAAGCCTGGGTACCTGAAATAGGCAAAAAACCCAAGCAGTCTAAAGGGTTCTGTGCTTTTGTTGTTAAGTTCCACTTAAAGATGCTCAGAAGCAGCCATGATGGAATACAACACAAACCCAGAGATGGATCTATTTGGCAAAGTGGGTGCTGGAACTGATGACCCATTTCACTTTTATAAAAACCCTTTTTACTCCTATGTCTTCTCTTGTCTGTTACTATCCCACCCCATAGACCTTTGTGTGGTACCACCAGGAAATGCGCTGAGCTTAAGTTTCTGGTGGAGATTTACACTTATGCAAAAATTGTTGAAGAGAAGTATCTTGAATGAACAAATCATGCATGGTGAAAAAGGGCAAATCCAATTTTAGTGGATCCTTGACTAGATATTTACTGGAAGCTGCCCAGTAGATCTCACAGCCTCTGCTGTTGTTTTAGCAGGCACTGTCATCTCACAGCACTGCCAAGATGATACTGCTGGAGCCCTGCTGAAACCCAAACGTAGAGTCGTGGCTGACATCCTTTCAGTGGCAAGAGGGTTAATGTGAAAGGTATGCTGTGGCAGAGAAGCCAGGCAATTGTGTGTCTTTTCTGTTTTAAACTTGACTTCCTGTGATTGAGCAAGGGAGAAAACATTCAGAATTACTGCAAATAAGTGCAAAACATTTTGAAGTCCCCAAAGAAGGAAAGTTACAGGGCAGCCTGTTGACTTTATGTGGCCCAGAAATAGCTCCTGTCTTCGTAGATGTTTTCCTGACACATCATCCTCCGTATATTACTGCACCTTCTCTGAACTATCTTGCTCGTCCTTTCACTGTTTGCTGTCGTATCTTTCCATTATCTGAGAACATTGTATTGTTACCATTAGACTGACGCTTATCCACTCCTTGCCTTCCTTTTTTATGTTACCTAGCCTGACTGCATTTCCCACCATGCGGGAAAATCTTTGTTGGTATGAAGAAATTCTTCCTGCCTATTATATTTTGCACTTTTTGGTTGCTGGTTCTGTTGGACAGAAAGTGTCTTTTCTGTTACTTGCCACACATGGAGGGCTCAGGCAGGAAAAAAGAGGTGAGCCTCACTTTAGGTTAAAGCCCAAGGGTCAGATTTATGCTTTTCAGTACCTAGCACTTCTGAGGTGGTTTCTTATCTCCCTCCTGTTGTAATTCCTAAATCAAAGCATTGAACTCTTTTGAAAATCTGATTTATTCAAAGTATCTGATGGAGAGGCAGAAAAAGAGCTCTTGGTGTGACAGCCTCTGTAAAAAGAAGAAACCAGGTGATTTTACTCTGCCGTATTGCAGCAGTGGGGTACATCATCTGGAACAGGAATGCAGCAGGTCACAGTCAGACTTGGCACTGGACGCTTACTGAATACCACAAAAGAAGCTATGCTATCCCACCTGTAGGCATCCACAGCTCCTAGAAGGATATGAAGGTGTCCCCAGAAGTGTATGCCATGAGATGCCACCTCCTGTTACCCTGCTTGGCTGCCAACAGATTGATTCACCATCAACATCTATGTCTATAAGCACTATATACTAACGCCCCACACATATGATAGACACAGACATCAGTATGTCTTCAGCCTTGTGTCAGCCATGGGGAACTCAGAAAATGGTTTCCAGCCTGAAGATGTTACAATAGTCTTTCATGAGACTGCTGACAGTGCTTACATTACCCCAGGATCTCATAATTTCCTCCATCAATTTCCTCTTCCTTGTGTAAATTAGAGTGAATTACAGTATCCATTCGGAATAATGTATAGCCACGAATGGATTCACATCAGTCAGAAAGGGTACGTTTATTCATGAACACTAGAGTGTTTATTTCAAGAATATTAGTGGGGATAAATGAGCTTCAGAGATACTGGTGCTGTTAAGTAGCTGGGAGTATTCCTCCTGGAAGAGTACTTGAAGATTTTTTGAACAGCTCCTATTTGTTACTCGCACAATGGATTAGCTGAGCACTTCCACATGCCTCCAGACATTTTTTGAATAAAAAGGGATTCTTTCCTTTTAGCGTGTCCCTCCCATCCATCCCAGCAGTAGAAACAAGACTGTGCAACATGGATGACTACATGTACAGCATGAGTAGTAAATCAGAAATAGCTCTTACTCCTGGCAAGCCTTTTGTAGATGCAACAGCATTTAAATTTGGCTGCACTGACTATAGTTTGAACAGTTGCAAAACTGCAAGTAATCAACACTTTAATAAAACTCATGATCTGCTTGCAGATAGTCTGCCAAAGAGAAAACTGCTAAAGGAGCTACATCGTTTGCAGAAATCATTTCAGTGGATATTTTGACCAGCTCCAACATGATGGTATTCATATGCAAAAGCTCTGAAAAATCCTTTAGGTATGTTATGGGAGTATATAAATTTGTTGCTATACTGAGTTAGATTCTGCCTGAAGTCTGTAGAGTTATGTGAGGCTACACACAGCAGAGACTCTTCTTCAAAATACTTAGCTAATAGTTTACAGGGTGACTCAATAATTTAAGAGGATTAGTAGCTGGAAATGAAGCCTTGCAGCTATGCATAGCTTATTTAGTTCCACTCCAAATTTACAATCATCTGATGGTTGTTTAGTGGCCTAGGTGAACTGAATTGCCACCTCCAGACCGTTTTGTAGTAGACTGCTGTGTACTTATTACAGACATCACATCACCATCACAAATGGCTTGGCAGTGTAACAGCTGTAAAAAAGAATCCTTCAAGGACTGCCAGCGTGAGCACTGATCTCTCTGCTAAGGCTACAAGTGCAAAAGCCATGTGTGAGATGATTTTGTGGTGGGCCCCCAATCTGAGGACCCTGACAGACTTCCCACAGCCCACCCCAAACACCCTTCGGTGCTGACAAATGACAGTGTCAATTTGGAAATGATTTAAGGACCTGAATGCAAAAATGTCTTTATCCCATTTAAATTGCTGGGGCAATCAAGTTTCCCACTGTGGTATTTACAACCTTCCTTGCAACCTTCATTCTGAGCATTAGAATTATTAGAATGCCCCATTTTAGTGAGTGAGTTTTATTAACATGCTCTTCTATCACCTTGACTTTTAGTACTCCTTCACTTGATTGGCCTATCCTCATAGACCTGCTTCCAGGTAGGAAGGCAGGGTTGGATGGAAAGAGAAGGCAGCTCATCGAAGCACAGCCTCTGAGAAAGATTGGCCATTCCTGCAGCAGGAGACAAACATTTTCTGTCCCAGAACTTATTCCCATGTTGGAGCTGCCACCTAGACCGAGAGCTGTGAGGAAGCAACGGATCCTTGTGATGGGTGCAAGAAGGATCAGGAAGAATGAAAGGAAAACAGATCCAATGTTTCTGCTTTAGGGAAATAAAAATCTGCATTTTGGGCAAACAGCCAAGCTGGGATTTAATGAATAAACAATACATGAGGAGGGGTGTAGCTCTGCTTCTGGGTAGATCAGAGAGGCCATTCTCTCTCCACAGGGAACAGAGCTGGAAACTTGGAAGGTGTTAGAAGTGAATGAGCTGGGTGGAAGTCTGTACAGTGCACACCAGGCTGGTGTGCCGGCATGGTGTGGCTGCTCAGAAACACCAGCAAGTGGGGCTCCTTGGTTTAGCAGTTGGAAAGGGGTCCTCAAGGGCATCGGTAAAGAGTATCCAGACCTGGCCTAAGCCGGGGACAGCTTTGAGCAATTACGTATATGATACCACCTGAAAAGATGGTCTGGGACAGCAAAGGACCTTCAGAGAGGGTTAGGGAGTAAACAGAGGGCAGCAGCACCATGGCAACAACAGGACACATCAGATGCGCCCAAAGTGGCATCCTAGGAGCTGTGTGGATAGGCCCACTGGGATTCTCTATTTTTATTACTTCTGCTGAAGAGCCACTGAATCTTAATTTTCCTTTCCCCTGAAGAAGAGGAAGAATAAAACCAAATGGCTTCTTTTGAGGCATTCACACCCACTGACTCTAGCAAAGGTGCATTAAAAAGACAAGGAAAGGAAAATCCAGTAAAGTTAAAATAAAAATCCATTAAAATTCCATTGGCTTTTACACATGGAGCTTATTTGCAGTAGCTGAAAAGTTAGAGCCAAAGGCTACAATCCTACGGCACACACAGCTCTATTACGAGAGGACACTGATTCATCCCCAGCATCAGCTTGGCAAATAGCACCTGGCTTTATGACAGAGAGGCTCCCTACTGGGAGGACACAGCCTTCCTCCAGTGTTGACTTCACAGGGCAGCCTCCTGTACATGCTGCCCATAAAAACATATCCTTACTTTTTTTTTGATGCTGAATACAAAGCCTCCTCAAAATTCAGCTGCTCAAAAAATTCTCCCCCAGCATCCATGGTGTTTACTCCAGAGTGGCCCCAGCTCAGACAACCAGGGATCTTTCAGCTTTTATCCCTTCCTACCTCCATCCTACCAGCACCTGCAAACACAGAACTACTTGAAGGTTTTTTTGGCCTAACTGATTGAACTAAGATGCTGTGATGAGTTTGACAAGGGACAAGAGCTGCTGAGATTTCAAGCTGCTAGGTTTAGTTAATTTGTTCCAGCAGACATTCACCCAAGGCTGAAGCAATGTGCTGCATGCAGTCCCATTGGGGCTCATACCAGTGGGTGACAGTAAAAATGTGATGCCTTCTTCCATGCTCACTGCTGATGCCAGGTGCCGAGTTCTCCAGGTCCAAGGTCTCCTTGTGTGCAGATTCAGAGGATTTGACTCACCCCATCAAAGGAGGAACAGCCTGGTTTGAAATTGCCACATTTTTGGACACTGGGGTGATCACTTCATTGCCCATCAACCCGTGTTTCTGAGGTTATCTGACCCTGCACAGCCTTCAACCAGGTTTTTCAAGGAACATTTTTTGCCACCAGGCCTAGACTTTGGGGACCACCTGCCCAAACTAAGCTCCTAACCTGACTGCAGATTGGTCCTGGGCCTGTCTTCCTGCCTTTTCACCACCTTAGGATGCCTCTGGCTTTTCTTCGTCTGCCTCCTTTTCTCATTCACTTCTCCCCAGAGGACAATAAGCACTTTAGAAACAGCTTTAGGGATTCTCCGCAAGGAGAAAACAAGGAAACCCAGCGACAACAACCTAATCAGCAAACAGCTGAGCCAGGGATAAATTCACATGGAAAGCCTGTGTTTGTTTATTACTAATGGGTAACAGAGATGATAACCTTTTAATCCAAAACCATAATGAAATATGCATATTTGTTAATGTGCAACTATAAAATGCAAATCTTGCAAACACAATGGGGAAGGGCAAAGAAAGCAGTCGGCACCAATCCTAATTTATTCCTTTGGCTTCAGATATTTATCCAAATTGAGTTGTGTGTGTAATATAAAGTCAAATGAATATGTAATTGTAATGTATATGTATAAACATTTTCATCTCAAATATGCCAACTGTTTATCATAATAGGAAGTAATACATATTTTGCCGAATAAAAGGTTACCTATTAAAATATTTTTACACTCTTCCCACCCCAAGCTTTTGTGCTCTCTGTAAAAGCTTTATTTACATAGAGGCAATTTCTGATTTTCCCTTTCGAGCCATGCTACCAGAATTCGAAAGATTTGAAAGATTAACAAAGTAGCATCAGAAAGATTTTTACGCAAAGTTCTTTCTTTTTCACTCTCCTCTTTTCCAAGCAGCACAGAAACTGCTCTCCTAAATATCAGTTTTAAACAATAGCTAAAAAGCTGAGCAATTTCCCCCTTCTATTTTCAGCCCCCAAAGAAACAGCTTTCCCTGTTGCTGTCAGAGTAACTACATATTCATCTACATATTCATGCAGTAGCAACTAAGCTTTATTGCTAGTCCTGGTCACCACTGCTTCTGTAAATCATGTCTTTGGCAGACTGAGAGCTAGAACCAGCTTCACATGCTGTATGGGAGAAGGTCGGCATCAATTTGTGAATATCATGATTTGGGAAGAGACCAGGAAAATGAAGAGTCAAGACAAATCCTGTTTTCCTAAACTCACCTGAAATCAAACCTCTTCCCACAATGTAAAAGTTCAGGTACTTTTTCTTCTTTTTTGGTGGGACCATCATGTTTATGATTCCTGGGCTATTGTGTTGTGAGGAGTACTTCTGTCTGAAATTTAGCATGGCTTAATTGTCTGAAATTTGAATGCACTGCCAGGAATTCAACAGCAATATTTCCATTGACTTTACTGAGCAGTGGACCAGAGGAGTCAAGGCAGAGCACAAAGGATTTTGAAATCAACCTCCACCCATTGCTTCTTCCGTCCCTCCTGACTCCTTTATTCACTTTCCCGCTGCTGCCATAACTATATGCTGTATTCATTCAGTCCTGCCCAGTGCATTCAGCATTTTCTGCTCTTGTCTTCTAAACAAAACATTTTCCATCTCTTTGTGTTTTCTGACTCTCCTGAGGACCAGAGCAGTGTACCAACAACGAGAAGAGAAGAGGAAATCCCGTTTCTACTTATAGCCTCAAATTCTACAAATTCAGGAGTTTTGCAGAAGCACACAAAGTGCTGGTGACATACTAAAACTGAATAATTTTCCGTTCTTTTTTACACATCCTTCTGAAAATGGAAGGAAAGATAATTTTGAAGTAGGGCTATAACAGAGTCCCATGAAATAAGTATGGGGATTGTGCAGATTTGCCCTTTTCCCCATTGCCCTGAGCTTGACTAGAACAGCCTGGTAGCAACATGCCCTCAAACAGTCCAGCGTTCATCCACCCGTGGCCAGCTCTCTGCACTGCTAGGAGTCACTGTCCCTCTTGCTAATGCGATTGATGCCTGTAGGGTTGTTGAAGCTTTCCTTGCTGAAGCCTCTCCAAACATCAAGGTGGCTTTGGCAACAACCTCCCGGGGCTGCCAAATTCAGCAGCAGTCAGAGCCACAGCATAGTCACAGACTTGAAGAGCAGCTACTAAAGGTCTTCAGAAAAGGAAAGTGGCTCCTTTTTCTCCCTAGCATTTATTTGCTTAAATAATTTATAAGGAAAGCAGCCAGAAAACACCATGCTTAGCCTGTTTTTCCCCATTTAGACCATCCACAGAGATGATGCTCCGCAGACTGGCACTGTGGGAGAAGAGGCCTATTTGCTTTTGAATAAGGCGGGTGAAGGAGCAAGGGAGAAAAGCCAGGAGGCCAAATGAGGAGCACTCTTCTAGAAGCCTTCCATCATTTCAGACTCATAAATCATGATGCAGATTAATGAGAAATTAATGCAGTGCAGAAATTACTGGGGGTGAGGAGCTGTCGGTCAGCAGCAGGAGTGACTGTGCGTGAGACAAAGCAGTGAAGATCTCCAAAAAGAGAGAGGGCTCAGCAGCCTGGACTTGTTCTTTAATGAGGAAAGACAGAGAGGTCAACATGGGAACAAGATAGCATGCGGCTGCATCAGGGAGACAAGGGGCACTATTTAAAAATCCTGTCAAAAGACTCTCTGGACTGATTTGTATTAAAGCCTTATTCACATCTTCTAATGAAAAATCCTCCTGCATCAAATCATAATATATAAGCCTTAAAAGAGAGAGAGAGTGTGTGCGTGCACAAGAGCAAGAGGGGAAAAAATCAAAGGACTAGAGGTTAATTTCACTATGCGCCTCCTCTGTTTGGGGAAAAAAAATAATGCAGATGAGGAAAATAGCCTACTTTACGTCCTGTTCTTTCCTTTTTGATCCTCCAGTGTCATTATTTTAAACATTTAACTTTCTGATAGCAGTTAAGCTGGTCACATTTTCTCTCTATTTAGTGGCAGGTTTTGAGCACATCATTAGTACTGCAACGAAAGTGATGGAGCAGGTGTATGATAGATGACTGACTTCCCCGGTGCTTGGGCATTTGGGGCTAACAAGTAGCTTAGCATGTTGCTGATTCAAGCACTCTGAGGCTCTCTGCAAAGCAGGGCGTGCAAAGGTGGGGAAAGAGTAAAACCTGACCTTCCTCCTTATTAGGGAGGTGAGTACTGTCATCTTCTAAGGTAAATTTTCTCTCCTCCTCCATAAAAAATGTTCTCACTATGAGTCCAAGCCAAGAAAGCGTAAATTGAGTCCTGATGTCCCAGCCCATCCATGCAAATTTGCAACGGCAGTGGCAGAAACTCGTGGGAGTCGTTTTGGAGAATGTGGCTGTTCCACAGCAGGTAGGGAGTCTTTATGCAAATACCACAGTAGTACCTTCATTTATGGCTCCTGTTGATCCCACTGCCCGCAGGATGCCTGTAACCATAGCAATGGGCTCAGATAGGAGGGTTCTGTATTGTGCATAGAATAGACAGTGGCAGCTGATGGTATCAGCAGAAAGAAGTATCCAGACAGAGCCACTGTGGATGATGAGTGGATAACGGGAGAACACACTCATAGCCCAGGAAGATGATAATCCATAACAATGGTGGTAAGTCAGGTAGACAGCAGTGCTCAGACACCATGGGGATGGCCATGAGAAAGGAACGGAAAAATAATAAACATTCAGCTGACTCAAATGTGAATACATCCAGATGTCACTATATACCATATCTAATAGAACTATATTCACCCAATCTAACTCCTGCTCGGTCTGCGCAGGTTTTTCAGTTCTGGAATGGGGCTGGAGGAAAGACAGGATGTGGCCTTATCAGTTGAAGCGTTTTGGGAGCACAGTGAGGAGAATGCAATCCATTGCATTCATAAGAGATATGGCCGTGCTGAAGACGGTGCCTTTACATGGGCATCTGAGGACAAACCACATGTCAAAACATGCAGATTTTGTTTTAGGCACTTTCTAATGCAATATGACATTCCTACTGACAAATGGGTCCTAACATCTCTTATATACTCCAGCTCTTATAGACTCCTATTTTTTATTCAGAGGTATAGGGACCCCACAGGTAGAATGGATTTTCTTTGAGCCTAGGTGCACCACAAGTCCCTTAGACAACAGGCAAGCTATACGTTCATGGAGATATTGTCTCTGACAGCTTCTGTGGCTTTTAGTTGATGTAGTCTTTAATATTGCACTATTGGGTAGAACATCTTTTTTTAAAATCTGCTCACATGCACACATGCACAAAGGATAAAATACAAGTGGGGAAAAAAGATCACAAAAAGAACCCTATTTATCAAAAAAACAATGGCTCAGTAGTGGCAGTGAAATAGAGATATTGTTACTTAGCGATAATAAGGGAAAAAAGCCATTGTCAAAATGATAAGGCCATTTCTGTTGTCTCCCCAAGTGATAATATCTCTGCTACCACTAGTGCCTGAGTATTGTTAGGATATTTCATGGCAAGTGTTAGAATAAGTTATACACTAAGCCCACAGCTAACTCCAAAGCCTCCAATTTCACCTCCCCCCATATCCCTGTTCATACAACAGCCTCTTCTTTAATACCTTTGCAGCGGTTGATTCTATTCCCTGTGGCTTTTCGTCTGCTTCCGTTTAAATATAACACTGCTCCTGAGTTGGTTGACAAGGTACCTTTCACTGATAAGCCGCCCAACTTTGTCTTGTGATAGGTCATCAGAAAGCCATGTCTTGAAAAATGTAGGAAATGCTGGTAAAAGTGCCAGTGAAATGAGTTGGGGTAAAGAAAGAAAAAAAAAGGAGAAAAAAAGTAATAACATTGAAACAGGAATACAGATATCAGCTGACAATCTCTGGCAGATGCCCTGATGTTCTTGCAGAGTCTAGAGGTAAAATTTACCCATCTGCTCAGAAGCAGAGGATGTCCTCTTGTGGGGACTTGACACAAGTGTGCCTTTGGTGGAGCATGCTTCATTCTCTCACTGCAGAGGGAGAAAAGCCAGCCCCACAGCAGCTCCAGCCCCATGGCCACTCCAGCTGCACGCGGCAGCTGGGCAGCGAAGGGAAGGTCAGTGCTGCACGGGCAGTCACTTCCTCCCTGCAGCAGTAAACAGAAAGGGAGTGAAGAGAAGGGAAAGGTCTCACACAGAAGACAAATATTCCTTTTTGTTAAATATAATTTCCTTTTCTATATATATCATCAGCATTGCCACCAGCTGACAGAAACCACAGGGTCCATGTTACCCTCAGCAGTGGTTCTCTACATGCTTTTTCTCTTCCAGACCAGCAGGAAAAAGTAATCACAGGTGCATGGCTGATGTCCTGTGGGTTCAGACCCATTTTCTAGCAGAGGAGTGGCAGGATAGTGCAAAGAGAGTTTAAACCACCACAGAAGAACCTCTCTGAGCAGCAGTTGTGTGCTTCCCATTCTGGCCATGGGAAGCTCTGCAGGTCTGGGAATTGCTGCTTCAAAAATGCTGCTTTCCAAGAGCTCATGCAGGAGGGAGAGCAAGCAGACCTAGCTGGGAAGCATATCCAGGCTAATAAATCAAGAAAGCAGTCTCATCCCCTCCAGGGGGTGGTTGTACAAAACAAAACAAGGGAAGTTGTACTGGGTCACACATCAATGTCCACAGAGCTTGGGGCCAGAAGTCTGTTTCTGCTCCTCTTCTGGGAGCAAGCATGCAACCAGGGCTGTGTCTTGGAAGGGATGGGACAGGGGAAATACAGTGTCCCAGACAAGAGACACACAGTTCCTTGTCTCATATGCCATTCCTGAAATCTGGGGTGACATAGCATCCTGGAGACTTCCTTCCAATACGGGGAAAAGGTCTGTTTTCCAGAATTGCTCTGGCCACTGTAAGATGCATGGTAATATGTCTAAATTTTAGGCACACCTTACAGTCAGTCAGTAAGGAAAAACCCTGTTCCTGGACAAGAAAATTGCTCAAATTATCAAATTTTGGTGCTCAATATTTAGTAATTCATAAAGAAGCAGCAATTCAAATATGGAGCCATTCTCACTTTTCTCTCCCCTGCTTGAAGGTAAGGAAACGGAGTCCCTGGCATACTTTTACCAGTGTCACTTTAAAAAGCCTTTGATGAAGGTGGATCTTTGCCCTGTCCTCTGCAAAAACACCAGCAGCCCCAGGCAAGTAAAATGCAGATATTAGTTGGATGGCCAGAGTGCACCAGGACTGGGATAGGACATGGCTGTTCCTCACCCACACAGCACACAGCAGCTCTGAAGTAAAGACTGTGCCTGCCTGGGCAGAGCCATGGTAAATGTTTACAAATTATTTTCTCAAATGTCTTCGCCCCTTTCTTTGGAGGCAGTTAGAGTGATGCTGCCAAAAATAAATGAATAAGCAAAAAGATCAGCATTCTGCAAGTTCCCCATGGAAGGTGATGTGAGAAGCTTCAGCAGCAAAGGCTGTGGAGGAAACAGATTGGGGAGGGTTTGGGCTTTTTTTTCTTTTTAAAATAAATATTTGAGGCACACCATGGGAGTTGAGCAGCAGTGTGGTAAGTATATCAAACACAGAGAATCCCCAGATTATCCGCTCTGAAGGTATTAGCTGGATGCGGAAAACAGCCATCTTGAACCTGTGGAATTAGGAAGGGTGCAAAAATATGGAAAAGTAAATAAATAAGGTGTGAAACAGCACCAGAAATAAAACAATCCCTGAGAAGCCATCTGAATAAACAGGGTGAGGAAAAATAAGCATTGCTGCTGTCTGTCTGTCTCCCTTCTGCAGTCTTTTTCTCTCCCCCTTTCCTGCACCCTTACCTCCTTTCAAAATCAAGCTGACAGAGTGCTACACAGCTAATCAGGATGGGGGGGCAGCTGCTGTCTTCAAACAATTCTTTAAATGCCTCACTGAAGTCATCCATTTCCTCTTTGTCTCCTTTTTGCACCTTCCTGAGGCCTTTAAAAAACAGGGTGTAACCTGGACCTTAACAGTTGGCAAATGCTGATTTTAAGTGCATTTGTACATTTGCAGATTGATCCCGGAATGATCAAAGATAAATAATCTTGCCAGAGCTCCTTTGTAAACAGTAATGAAACTTGGGGGGGGGGGTGGGGGGGTGGGGGGGGGAGAGGGAGGGAGGCAGTGTAAAGCAGGGTTCACATTTGCAGATCTTTTTGATTACTTCATTGTAGTTACTGAAACAATTTTTCCCACCCATCACCCCCTTCCTAACATGCTAAATTCCCTCACCTCTAGTAAATATATTTAGATAGTTAGACCCACTGCATGTCACCTGGCCTCGTAATAACAACTTCAGAATTCCCCTTAGTGCAGCACTCTCTATTCTGGCTGTCTGTGCCCACCCTCCATGTCCTTTATAGGCAAGTGCACACTGGGGAATGAGCATGGGTGCCCTCCAGGAATGGAAAAATTTCATTTGCCCTCCCTCAGGTGCTCCCATGCCAGCCCAGGCTTCCCTTCCTGTGCCTGGTGCCATGGGCGGGAGTGAGCTCTGCTACAGCTCAGGCACCAGTGGGTCCCAAGAGCTCTGTTCCTCCCAGCCTGGAAAGGGGAAAATTCCTGAAAGACCCTTTGGTCCCCATTTGTCATGCACATGGGCATCTCGACAGATCTCAGAGTGGGCTGATACTGTTTTCACAGAAATCTACATGGTACTTTTTTGGCACAATCCCTGGAAATTACATAAAAATACAAAATTAATGTTGCTATTAATGCCATCCCTGGGACGAATAAAATGTCTAAAAGGAACCTTTGGTTAGCTGTTTTAGCCTGAAGCCCTTCCTGACATCTTTGGGTTACCTATCCTGCTCATATAGTGCTATAATGAGCATCATTTCCAGATCAGCCATAAGGGGCACTGAAGTATATCTTCTGAAAGTTCATGCTACTCTCTTAGCTTTGCTAATTCGTTAAGCAGAAGGCAGGCAGAAATATTGCTTGGAGAACAACCACAAAAGATTACAAACCTGTGAATTTAAAGTCTTTCCACTCCAGGCTTCTAACAGTTTTGCAATGTTCATAGGCTGTGCATACACAGATCCCATGTCCATATATGTATAAATACATTTTAAAGCTTTAGCTCTGCCTTTCACATGGGGAAGAGACTCATAAGGAAATCTGCAACCAGAGCACTTTTAATTGACTACAGGGTCCTTTCTCCATCAGCATCTGAACCGACATCAGGACCGAATCCAGGCAACAGCACAGCATGCTCGTTTTCCCTGTGAGCTGTTCCCAACTCCTGGAGATAAATTACAATGCCAGCATTTGCAGAGCTGGACCCAGGTTTGAGCTTCACACCTGAGCTCAGTATCACATTCAAAAATACTTGGTAAAATAAAGAATTCACAATGGCGCCTTTCCCACCAAAGAAGAAGCAGAAGTGATCCAAAGTCTTTAATTCCGTAGACTGTGATAGCTGTTTAGACTCTACAAATATGCCTGGCACTTTGGTCTTTGTTGGATTTGATAGACTTTATTCAAACTTCAGAAATCATCTCTGAATATCGATAGGGAGGTTTTAGTGGAAGCGTTCAGCTAAAAACAAGCCAGCAGAAGAGAGGGAAGGAAGGGAAAGAAAACATTAGAAAGGGTCACGGCTGGATTTGCTGAACAAATGAGCTCTCTTGTGACTATGAGATCTCATCATACTCCTCTCAATTTTGTTGTAGGAAGCAGTATAAGACAATGACTGACCTTCAAGTACAGTGTGGGAATATGCAGGCTGACTTTCAACAAGAAAACCCCCCTAAAAGGGTATAATCAGATTTCCCCACAGGAGATCTTTTTCTACACTACTGTTTAATCTCTCATACCATATAGCTGTGTGTACTTTTGAAATAGATCGATCATGCATTTAAAAAAAAAAAAAGAGGATAATATGGCTTGTGCCTGTAACATAAATTCAGCTGGAGTGGAGAAGGGGATCAGATGCAGACTCAGCTGGCCTGCAAAATCCTTGAGCTGTTTGGTTACAGGCAATAGATGCAGTGCAGATATGGATATACAGGCAGGCAATACACGCAGAGCCGCCTGCCGAATGTCCTACCAGCTGCATGCAGCCAGACCTCCCCGTTCCTTCACATCTTGTTAATGTTGTTCTTACTGTAACAACATGTCGAGGCCACAAGGACTGGAGGCTGTGTGGGAACGAGGGATGAGACAATCCCCTTCCCAAAGCTTTTGCTATTAAAACTGACAGGGCAAATGGTGGTGGGAAGGCGAACATCAGCCCAGGTTTGGAGGGAGAGGCATCACCCTCAGACTGCAAAGTTGAGTTTTAAGAAACTGCTTAGCCAGTTCCCATTAATTTCTGATGGTATTTAACTGCTCAGTTTTAAAATGGTTTCAAACCTTCAAGGCAGAGCAGGTGAATAAATCATTCCCACAAAGGGGGCTTGCAGAAGAGCTGACTTGAACCTGATTTAACCAAATTTACTCCAGACCCTTAACCACAAGGCCAAAATCATCCAAGCATTACTCCAAAGCAAAGAATGACCAACTCCTTTAAGCACTTATAACATCAGTTCCTAATGCTGAGCCCTTCTCAGCATGAAGCCTTTTACCCATGTCCCCTAGGGTTTAACTTTCATTCTGACTTATAATTGAGGAAGAGGAGTGTGGTGGGATGAGCTTGTGGGCTGGGTCTCTCTCAAATCTGTTTTATTACCTGGATTCACCCTGACATAAAGACAATATGTCACTGAACAATTAAAAATTAAATCCCAGACTTGTCAGTGCAGGATCAGACAGAGACACAGTCTAACTTTACTCGCTATGGTTTATGGTTTGTTTTTTTTTTGTTGTCTCCCTGCAAACAGGTACCTGGCCTTTTTGGTTTATACTTTACCCTCTGAAATGCATACAAGATGTGATGCTTTTGCTCCCCCATGAATCTTCCACAATTTTGTTCAAAATTTTACTGAAGGTGACATGACAAATTACTGCCAGAGTCAATTTGTGCTAGAGGAGGGCATCATTAAAAAAAACCAGAAGAATAGGGACACAAAAAAAAAGGTAAAGGGATGATGGGGGAAAGAATGAGCTTTTGACCTCTTTAAATATGTCACACTCCAAAAGCAGCACTACCAGGATGAGACTGGCAGACTAATTACTCACATGGCAGGTTCGTTGATTCAGGGGAAAGGGAGGACTCAAAAGCTCATTTGACCCATTCAGTAGGACTGCTCTGTTTCTTGTTATCTATTTTGGAGGGAGAAGAGGAGCAGAAAGAGGTAGGATATTTCACAGCATTGCTCAGAGCTAAGCCTACCCAGCCTTCCCATGTCTCTATCACTGTAATTGTGCCCTGATTCCCTCCTCCGGCAGTCTCTTCTCATTGCCTTGCCTGACTCTAAGCCCAAACTTCATGGGCAGGTTACAGACCATTTGATTATGGAAGATCCTTCACTGTTTGTGCTGTATGAAGAAGGTTTTTGTCTTTGGTGCAGCTTAGAACAGTGAAGTAGCAATAGGTAATTTGACACAAAGAGCAAAATAAACATTTAACATGTTCATTTTATTTTCCCAATGAAAAGCACCATAGTAAGCAGTATTATTATGAGTTATGTTGACATGTGTTACTTCTCCCACATCTTTCAAAGTTGTTGGAAGGGGAGCTTGTTTGTGTAGTGAATAATGTCCCTGGTGTTTGCTTCTGTATCTTGTTTCAACACTTCCTGCAGTCAGAAATCTTGTCTCCCTGTTGCAGTCCTGAGGACATTTTTCTTTGTAAACAATGATTTTCACCACAAATGCCAAGGTATCAGCTGGGATCAAATTCTGAAATACTTGTGAAAATATCTGTTTTCACACATGGCTGCTAGCAAAGTAAATATTAGATAGGTTACACACAGTCCTGGATAACACTGGATCTGGTGTGTTTGGTCTCTATTGGTCCTGCAGGAATTATACCCTATGTATTTTTTTGCTAGAATCCACAGACATTCTGAAATGCATGATGTCATGTTAATTTAGTGTTTCAATTCCTCACGTAAAGCCAATTCATTTCAGGGGTGACTTTGTACTTTCCCTTTCACTTCCTGAGAAAATGTCTCAAAAGCTACTTTTGCACACAGATTACATGTTACAACAATTAGAAGATCCCAAGAATTATTTCTGTTTACACTTGGCTTACTGGGAAAAGAAAATGCAAAAGAACACATGGGTTTTAGCACAAGCAAAAATTAGTGAGCTTTTAAAATCTCTGCACCAGGCTTAGCAGATGCATCCTGCCTAGACGCACCTGGAGTGCTGCTGAATTTACAATACACAGTATGTCTGGCTTAAAAAGTCTTGTTTTAGGTACACTCACTGCAGGACACAGCTGCTGTGCTAGCAAACATACCAAGTGCACCTTAATGGACACAGTCTGGTGTGTAACCAACCTATGTCCAGGTAAAAGCCAGCCTGGCTCACAGCCAGACTTCCAAACAACATGATGCTAAACTGCAGCATTTACACAGCTGCTGCTCTGTGGAGGCTCCCTGTGGAAAGCCCTGCAAGGTGTGATCGATCCCAAGCCCATCTGACTTCACATGATCTAAAGATATTCTCAATAAGATACCCTTTGACCCTTCTAACACACTTAATTTTCAGAGGATTTTAAATGGAAAGGGCTTCCTGAACCCTTAAGACCCAGACCCCTGTTACTGCAAGTACCGTCATTCAACACTTCTGTAAGACTTTGGCCTCACTGTATCTTTTGGAAAGGAGGCAGTGCCATAACATGGTGGATCTAGTGATCAGAACCTCCCAGTTGCCCTCCTGAATTTATTTGCTACCCTTTTTCCTCTTTGAAAGACATGGCTAGCACCTGTATTTTCATTTACTCAAGTCTGTTGATCGCCCACCCATCCTGGTGTTCATCTCTTTTTTTTTTCGGTTTTGGGTTTTTTTTTTTTGCTAGACCCATCCTGCAAGAAAAGAGCAGCCCAGTAAACAGAGTGAAATGTGAAGTCTGGGCTCTCCAGGGAGAGGGCTTTATCCTTCCTTCTTTCACAGCCAGAGAGAGGCAGGCCCTGGAGAGAGAGGGCTGAGCCTGGTAATGAGCATGGAGGGGCTGCAGCAGCCTCCTCTGTACCTCTGCCACCTGCACGCTCAAGGACCACAGGCTGCCCTGCTCCTGAGGAGATAAGCATTTTTGCTGGCTGGAGGAGCAAGCCTTCCAGGAGTGACCTAGTAAGTGTGGACATCAGATTGCCCTGGCTTTCTGATGACTGTTGCTCTGAGGGGAAGGTTTTAGATGTAGTGAAAAGTTTTGCACCTCAAGGCAGTGCGTGCAGCATGGGGAGTACTGGGACAGCAGCTGAGTGAGATACCAGCCCAATTAGCACCAGTTTGAGCAGGAGCCATCTGTGCTACTACAAATCATTAACAGCAAAGACTAAGTCCAGATGCATGTGCCTGAACAGCTGAATAAAACAGCAGCAATTGGAGATCTGCGCAGGGCAGCAGAGCCAGATGAAAAAGCAGAATGGAGGAATGAGGTCCTCTTGAAACCTGGCCTGAGATGAGCTTCTGGCTGGGACTTGGGCTGGCGTTGTTCCCCCTCCATCTTGGCTTAACAGCTGGTCTCCCCACACACCTTCATTTGATCAGGTCCTTCCCCTCCCCGATTCCTGCCTCCCTCCATTTCTAGCTGTCTCACAGCTGAACATAGAGCAGTCCATGCCCTCCCCCTTCATCACTCCAAATACCCTCTGCTCTCGAATTCCTTTTTTTCCCTGTGAACAGCATTTGGGGACACAGATTGACTGAAAGCTGTGATGCAGTATAAGCAATACCATAAATAGACTCCAAATGACCCAACAGGAGCCTAGGACCCACTGAAGAATTGAAAACAATTTTCTCACTCCTTCCAGCAGAAAAAAAATAAGCCACCTGCTTTTGTACACCTGCAGCAATCACTGTCTGATAGGGCTTTCTGCAGCAACCCCCCCATTCTCTTGCTCTGAAGCTCCCCCTCTACCCACCTTCAGACCCTTGAGACCCATGCCATGTCCATATCTTCTCTGCTAACCTGCTGATGGACTGTGTCTCCTTCACCATCTTGGATGTGAATTCACTTCCCTTCTCTGCTCTGTCACTGGAGGGGTCTGTAATCCTCTAGTGTTGTGTTGTTTTAGGGAAAGTAATACTCCTCATCTTCCAAACCCCTCCTACCTTGTCTTATCTATTCTATATGCATGCTGCTCTCTAACAAGGGCAGTGCAAGCCCAGTAGTAGATTTTGTCATCTTTCAGGAGGTGGCTGATAAACTAGATTGGATGCTCAGTCCCATCATGTAGCAGCTGACCTGTAGGACCACTGGTGGCAGCAACTTCACCCTGGTCACACAGGCACAATCTTCATTTAACCCTGAGACTTTTTATACCTTCCTCGTTATTATCATGCAGCAATTCCAGAGCAGAGTGAGCTGACAGGTTAAAAGGGGAACAAAACCAGGTCTTTGGGTTTTTTGGTGACCCTGAGCCTGGCTGACCTCAGAAGAGATGCACTTTCCATTGTCCGGTTTCACACCGGTTGAAACTGGGCTTCAAGAAAGGACAGTCCTGTCAATGATTTTCACCCCTTCTTTATCATTAAAATAAGAGATGCTCAACTAGTCATCCACTCCTTTTATCTTTTGTTCCTGCCCTGTAAGGAAGCATGAATTACAAAGCACCTGAGGGAAAGTAGGGTGTCTGAAAAGGCTCCTTTTCTTTAGGTTTACACCTAAAGCATCTTTTAAAGTAGACTAGCAGTACAGCTGGGGCTCATCAAGCCTGCCAGGAAAGAAAAGCAATTGGCAGAGATCACTGCAGAGTCCAGATGATCCCATATTCCTGGGCTCAAATTCATGCCCCCTCCAGAAGTTCGAGGGTATTGAGATCAGATGTTTTGATTGACCTCATTATATATAGAGGGACCATCTGCAGAAGCTCAGATCTGGCTCCAGGCTTCTTCCAAGTCCAGGTCTGGGATTTTGATTTGAACCTTTGCCTAACTCATTCAACTTCTGCCAGGGCACAATGAAAGCATGGTGCAAGATAGCAAGAATCCTTTCTTTAATAGAAGTGCTAGACCAGATTTTCAGCAGAGCTCAGCTGCTACACTAAACTTCTATTTCCAGCCTGCCATTCAGATGTGGCCACCATCCCATGGCTCCCCTGCAAACCCTAGTGTCTCCTTCCTTGCCTATTTTACACCTATCTGCCACATTAAGGAACCTATCTGAATGCCTATTAATAGAGTATATAAACCTGAAAAACAGTAAGTAGTGATGCATATATGGACTGTCTCTACTTGCAAAGGTACGTGGCAAGTGATCCCTTCTAAAGGGAATGTGGGAGATCAACAAATTCAGCACACTCCCAGATTCCCTGTAGGTCTCACACAGGCAAAACATTTCATAAACAGTGAGCAGCCGTGACAAGAGGCTTTTCTCTTCCCTTTATTCCTAAAAAAAGAATTGCATCTTTGAGATCCCATTGACAGCCATTCTCCCTTAACAATCTGCTTAACTCAACATAGGCCATGCTCTTGAGACTTGTTAAGGGAGGGGTGGGGAAGACATCCCTACACTGTTCTTTTATTGTTTTCCTTTCTCTAATCAAAGAAAGAAAACAGGGAAAGAAAAAAAAATAAAAAAGGACAAGGAGGAGAACCAATAGCCCCCTCCTCCCTACTCCTTGGCTTTCTCTATCTTCCTGGCTGTCAGATGCTCCGACATTCCTTGCACGTAAGTGTTTTGCTTCAAAAGTTAGAAGAAGAGAGGGAGAAAGAGAAACTGCATTGCACAGTCCCTGTTGATAAGGTTCAAAGCAGGCAGAGATGCCTCAGAAGCACATGCAGTCTCTCCCTCTCTCCCTGTTACAAGGGAAAAAAGAAGAGCTAAATTCCATGGCAGACTTTGCTTTCTCCTGCTGCTGTTATCTTTCCTTGCACACAGGCTGGAGGTAGGGGGAAGATAGAAACTGTCCTGTTTACCTTGCAATTTCTCTCCACCCCCAGCCCCCTTTGAAATGTCGTCTCTAAGCTGCTTTTGTGCTCCCAAATTTTAACAGTGTTTATAAAAAGAAAGAAAAAGTCTGGACATGTTTGTCTGCCAAGTTGTTTTTCTTCCTCCCCCCCACCCCCCCTCCGTTGTTTTAAAACTTCCCAGAAGCTAGGATGAGCCCAGCTGGGGTTACTCAAGGAAAACCTCTGCCAAAAGTCTTCCTTGCCGTTAATAATGCCCCAACCTTGTCATTATCTGAATTTCCCCTTCCTCTACCCCTTCATATATGCCTCTAATTTTCCCTCCCTACTCAGCATTGGAGTAGCGAGGAAACACCATAAAGTTATCACCACATTACTCATCTGCGGAATCCATCCAAGAATGCTTTGGCCTAGCAAAATAGTCACAGCCATCTGTCTGTCTGTTGCAGTAGAGGAGAAACAAGCACACAAAAAATAACTGAGAAACACACATACATTTACTAAAAAGAAAGAAACTGGAGAGCCATGAAAGTCAGAAACTAGCCACCAGAACCAGCAGTCACAGAGAATATTAAGATAGAGTTTCAGTCACTTCATGGAGATATTTCAGATGAGCCTGGTGAGCTAAAAGCCCTCCCTTTATTGCCTTCAAAGGGGAGTTAAAGTAGCTAAGAGATTGGTGTAGGGAAGTCAGTAAAAGTTAAAGAGCTCATCAGACTGTCCCCTCACTTCCCATCTGTCTAATAGGAGCATCAATCTGCTCAAGGTACAATATCCCCTGCAAGGGCACCCTAGGACAGGTCCAGCTGGCAAATGAGGTTAATTTATGCTTTCTCACTGAGGTGGTTGGGACTCAGGTGTTGGGTGGGTACTGTGACATCTACATGTGAACCATATCTGCTCCTGCCTCTGTCAGGAGCCTCCTCCTTCACAGGTGTGGTACATACATAATTTAGAGCTGGTGTTTGCAACCAGGGCCAAGCAAAGCCCAGCCTGCACCTCATTCTCTCTTCCTAAGCAGTGCAAAGCCTTTTGGCAGCAACCGGGTTCCTGCCAGCTATTTGGGGTGGTCGTGTCATGTATGGAGGAACCACTGCTTAAATGGTCCAGCCTATGGAGAGTAAAGCTTTGACTGTCTCATCCCACTATGATTGATGAGGGCAGAGGCTGAGTCCTTCTTGGAGCTGATCAGCAGGAGAACATGTCCTAAATCTGCATCTGAAATGTGTTCATGCATGCCCGGCAGCTGGGCTTCCTCTGCACCCTTCAGCTGGCGAGCCAGCTGCAAGGGGGCTGGAGGTATGAGCTGGTGCCTGGGTGGGGGCTGGAGATGAGGGGACAGAGGGGATTTACCTCAGCAGTGAGTATCTGTATGTTTATTTTTTTCCCTACTGTTGTTGCATCGACTGCCTGAGATGAGTTAACAACTCAGAAGTGGCATTCAAGGAGCACACAAAATGGGTTCGTCAAAATATGAATGATAAGAAAGGCCCTTAGTGTTATCAGTGTTTACTAGTGAACGCTGGCAAGGGAAGAAAAAACCCTGACTTTTTCCTAGGCTGTTAACTATATCCAGATTGCCGCTAAGTTAACAATTTATACCAAACATTAAATACTCTGTCTTTTCTATGCAGTCAGGATTAATGCTATAGATGGAGAATATTTCCATTCATAGAAATGCAGTCGCTCCAGGAGGGCACTGGAGGCTGCAGGCTGCTTTTAGCCTGTTGCACAGACAGCAGAACAGGGAGGGAAGATTTTCAACTGAAAGCAACAAAATAGTCCCTGCTGCTCCTACCTGGATTTGGTCCCAGCAGAGTGAAAAGCTGCTGTCTCCCTTCCTGGGTGTTTTCCAGCCAAAAGAGAGAAAACTTGGAAAACTCGAAGAATTAAATATCCAGTCCAGCTTCTATTTGGCCTGAATGTCTGAAGAGATAAGAGTTCTACTCATTTAAAAGAAAAGGGTTACTGTTAAGCTCTCTCCAAGTTCATGGACTTTATCCGTGTGACAAAGGGTATCACACATGCTGGATGCCATTTAATGCCTCCCTAATCTGAACTGCCCCAGAGGTGCTGCTGAGGATGACTTTATATTGAAAACAGATTCATGTGGCTTCACAAAAAGCCTTTGCAGTGGAGAGCACTCGCTGCTCTTCCCAACAGGCCAACTCATGCTTCATGAAGCTAACTGATCCACATTCATGACTATACCTTTGTCTGGTTTGGCTGGGAAGATTCATCTGACATCTGAACCATGAATTCCCAGTCTGAGGGTGAATATCTATGGGCAAGGCCTTTAAAAATAGCCCAGGAGTGTAGCAGGAGACCTGGGTGCTCTGAGGTCTCTTTATCCTCCCTATCCTGTGAACAGTACTTGTTGTGACAGAATGTTTCACTGCACCATGTTCAGTCCCTGTGCCAGAAGATATCCTGTCTTCCTCATCACATGCAGCACACCACATTTTCCTGTTCACAAATACTTTTGGTGCTAAGGAATTTCTCTGAATTACAGTGGTCAAGAAACAGAATGCAAAAGTCATTTGCCCATGAGAAAAAGGGGCAGAGAGAAAAGAGAGAGCGGGATATGCTGGGGATGGCTTTCTGCAGCATGTAGTGCCAATTCTGCATTGTAGCAAGGGCATTTCGTAGCCAGTGGAGCAATACTCCAAAGCAGCAGTGTACCTGGAAAGTGAGCCTTAAATAACTTTGTAGCTACATCCATCACTTCCTTTTTTTTTTAATTCATAGGCCCAGGAGTTCAGATGCAAGCTTCAAACTTGTAATGAGCAGTTTGGGAATGAATCTATAAGCCACAATTCAGGATCTAGTTCCCCATGTGTCCATCTCAAACTCTGCTTTAAAAGAAGTACTAGGGGCAGAAGAACAACTTACTACAGAGTAATAAAAGTGGGAGACTTGGACAATAAGCCTACTGCTGTCAGTAACTATAATATCTTTGGGACAGGGATTCTGGCCAGTGAATCTAATATTTCCAACTCTCCCAATAAAACAGGCAGGTATCAGTGGCATTTCTTTTTTTTTCTTTTTTTTTAAACTGCTTAAGAAAACACAATAAAAAGCTAGAAGATTACATGGGCCGAAGCACCACTATCTGAAAGTTATTTTGGACAAATGCTGAAAAAAGAGGCAAACAAAAATTAATATTGTCTGTGAACCAGAAGAAGACCTTTGAAGTAGCTATAGTAATTCTTGATGTATTATCAGGGAGACCAAGTCCAACTCTGATCTGCTAGTGTTTTTCATCTGCACATCCCAACGTGCTTTATAGCCTCCCTCTCTCTCCCTTTTTGTAGGAAAGCAGAAGAAAAATTTGTTATGGCAGAGTCCTTGGGTGACGTGGCCAGACGGCAACTGGCAGAGCTACCAAGTCTCCTATCTCCCAGATGCAGTCTAATTTATTGATTTTCTCATGTGGTTGTAGCCTGTAGCTAATGAGAAGAAAGAACAGTGAACAAAAATGATGTTCAGTTCCCACCACCTACCAGAAGTGTCCACCCCATTTTGTCAATGGCTGATCCACCCCAAAGTCTCTCTCATTTCCACCTTGCATACCCTGGTTGGCTCAGTCCTCTCTCTTCACCAGAAATTTCACTGCCCTCCGTTGTGCTGAGCGTCATATCCACCCTTTCTGTAGCCAGAGGTGGAAATATTTAATGGGGAACATGGTAGATGTTTCTGAAATGATAAGAATACTTGTAAAATCTGTAGTTATTTGTGGAAATTATCACCAGTAAGCAAGTTACCAGCCAACAGCCCAACTTCTAACTAAGCCGTGTAGACATGGCCTGAAAGAAATGGTTGAGGAAATTTTACTGAGCTTCTTCAAAATTTTAGCAATAATGAGCTGTGCCTGAACACGGTGGTTTCATAGCACACATGTAAACCCACACACAATGAGATAAGGAAAAGTTTTGCTCATCTTGGCGTAGCACAGCAAATGTCCAGGAATTCTGCTGTAGTCTCTGTTGAACCCACAGTTTTCCTGGGTCCACACTGTTTTTGTGTGCAGCTCACCAACACAGGGGAGCTGAGGGAGCACAGCACTTCTAGACCCTCCTCAAGCACACAGAAAACTCCCTTCTCAGCATCTGCAAAGAGGTTTTGAAGATGGCTGGATCTGGTTTAGCACCTGTCCTGTGTAAACTGAAGAACATTTACATTCATCCATTCATTCAGGTCTACCACTTTGTTGAAGCCAGCATAGTTTCACGTGAAGAAATTGGCTATGGTGCTTAGGGCTTTGACCAGCTTAGTGTGGCAGGATTTTAGAGGGGAGAGTTGCAACCATAAGGGCAGCAGGTGCAGGTGAAACATGAAGTGTGCCCACAAAAAAAAAAAAAAGACTGTTCCCCTCCACCTAGTCTCCCCCTCTTCTATTTCAATACACTCAAGCACTGATTTTAACAGAGCTGACTTCAGAAAGGAAGTGAGCAGAGCAAGCATGAAGGTCTGAGTATTAGTCTGGAAATAAGATGAATAAATAGCCCTGGAAGAATGCTTGCGTACTATCTCTCCAAACACAGCCCCTTGCCTCTCTAGGGAATTGCTGCTCCTAGTACAATTTGGTTACACCACCGAATTTGTTTCCCCTTTCTATCCCATGTCCACCCCAGTCTCTGTGGCTCTGCAGTGCTTTCCATGAGCCTGATCTCCAGGGCAGACCCCAGCTGCCTCCTGAATTCACATTCAGAGCCAGCCTGGTTGCCTGCCTTATGCCCGCACCACGTTGTCCTTAGGAAGGAAACATGGGTCCCAGGCTGTGCAGGAGCCACAGTTTCTTCTGGTAGGTCTCTAAGATGGTCAGGGATGCAGGGATCACTGCAGAAGATACCCGTCACCCTTGATGTGGACACAGCCAGTGCCTGTTTTCTCTTGGCTAGGCGCCTCTGCAGGCTTAGAGCCAGCCAGTGGAAGCATGAGATAATGGGAGCTTGCATGGAATTTGTGCTGGCTGAATCCAGCCCATTTAATGTATCCAGAGAAACTCTTTCTTTTTTTTCAAAAGAGATGCGGAAAACAAGGGATGATTCTCCATTGTTCTGCACATTACTGGCAATAGAAATGGAAAATATCCTGGGCCAAGCCAAGAGCTGCTCAACACTTTTGGGAATAGAGAGGTGTAAAAGTTGTCTGCCAGCTGCCTTATCCCTTTTTCCTGCCTTTTAGTCAAAGGACAGGGTTTATTGTGCAGCCAACAACTGGTGCCCCACCTGCACCTCCTGCTCCCAGCTGTGTACTGCAGTCCTCTCCTCTGCACAACACAAACGCTCCCATAAGCTGCCTCAGGGAACTAAACCAGCAGACAGTTATTCACTTCTTTTGTAGGGTTACTTATCCTATTCTATTGCACTATGCTTGAAACTATTTCCCCCATAAATGAATAGGCTGCAGGGAGATCTCTGATCTGGGTGTGTATGGTAAGGTATGGTCAGCACAGAGGCACAGCCCACCCTGCTTCCCTCTTAAGAGTCCCCATGACTCCTCTGAGAGGTCCATCCTGCTGAAGTGGCTAAGGGTCAGGCCAGTGACTTAAAGGGGTTCAAGCTCCCAAGTATTTAGATAATGGAAATACCTGTGATCAGACAGCAACAGAGAGGAATTCATAGAATCATAGAATCTTTATGGTTGGAAAAGACCTCTAGGATCATCAAGTCCAACCGTCAACCCAACACTACTATGTCTCCTAAACCGTACCCTAAAGTGCCATGTCTATATGTCTTTTAAATACCTCCAGGGATGGAGACTCTACCACTTCTTTGGGCAGCCTGTTCCAATGTCTGACCACTCTCTCAGTAAAGAAATTCTCCCTAATATCCAATCTAAACCTCCCCTGATGCAGCTTGAAGCCATTTCCTCTTGTTCTATCACTAGTGACCTGGGAGAAGAGACCAACGCCCACCTCACTACAACCTCCTTTCAGGTAGTTGTAGAGAGCGATAAGGCCTCCCCCCAGCCTCTTCTTCTCTGGACTAAACAACCCCAGTTCCCTCAGCCACTCCTCATAAGACCTGCTCTCCAGACCCTTCACCAGCTTCGTTGCCCTTCTCTGGACACACTCCAGCACCTCAATGTCCTTGTAGTGAGGGGCCCAAAACTGAACCCAGTACTCGAGGTGCGGCCTCACCAGTGCCGAGTACAGGGGCACGATCACTTCCCTACTCCTCATGGCCACACTATTCCTGATACAAGCCAGGATGCCATTGGCCATCTTGGCTACCCGGGCACACTGCTGTCTCATGTTCAGCCGGCTGCCAATCAACACCCCCAGGTCCTTCTCTGCTGGGCAGCTCTCCAGCCACTCCTCCCCAAGCCTGTAGCATTGCATGGGGTTGTTGTGACCAAAGTGCAGGACCTGGCACTTGGCCTTGTTAAACCTCATACAATTGGCCTTGGCCTATCAGTCCAGCCTGTCCAGGTCCTTCTGCAGAGCCTTCCTACCCTCGAGCAGACCAACACTCCCACCCAGCTTGGTGTCATCTGCAAACTGACTGAGGGTGCACTCGATCCCCTCATCCAGATCATTGATAAAGATATTAAACAAGACTGACCCCAACACTGAGCCCTGGGGAATCCCGCCTGTGACCGGCCACCAACTGGATTTAGCTCCATCCACTGCAACTCTCTGGGCTCAGCCAGCCAGCCAGTTTTTTACTCAGCAAAGAGGGCACCCATCCGAGCCATGAGCCACCAGCTTCTCTAGGAGGATGCTGTGGGAGACAGTATCAAAGTTTTTACTAAAGTCCAGGTAGACAACATCTACAGCCTTTCCCTCATCCACTAGGTGGGTCACTCTGTCATAGAAGGAGGTCAGGTTGGTCAGGCAGGACCTGCCTTTCATGAAGCCATGCTGACTGAGCCTGATCCCCTGGTTGTCCTGCACATGTTTGGTGAGCTCACTCAAGATGAACTGCTCCATATCCTTCCTTGGTACCGAGGTCAAGCTGACAGGCCTGTAGTTCCCTGGATCCTCCTTCCAGCCTTTCTTGTAGATGGGCGTCACATTGGCAGGCCTCCAGTCATCTGGGACCTCCCCTGTTAACCAAGACTGCTGGTGAATGATGGAGAGTGGCTTGGCGAGCTCCTCTGCCAGCTCCCTCAGTACTCTGGGGTGGATCCCATTCAGCCCCATAGACCTGTGAGTGTTCAGGTGGAGCAGCAGGTTGTAAACAGCTCCCTCCTGGATTATGGGGGGTTTATTCTGTGATCCATCCCTGCCTTTCAGCTCAGGGAGCTGAGTACCCTGGGGATAACTGGTCTTACTGTTAAAGACTGAGGCAAAGAACACATTTAGTACCTCAGCCTTTTCCTTATACTTGGTGGCAATGTTCCCCTCCACATCCAATAGAGGATGGAGAGCATCTTTGATTCTCTTTTTGTTATCAAGACTTGGAGGGTGGATTGGTGTCAACAGTCCCATCTTCAGCAAGGATAAACCCTCCAAACCCACTCATTCACCTCTGCGGGAAAATTAGCTCTCAAAAGGCTAGTGTAAAAGGAAAGGGAGGGTGGGATGCTCTTTATATGAACCTACACATCCTGCTTGAGATTAAGAGAAACACCCATTAACTTCAAAGCCTGGTTTGTTTGTGTCTTCCTTTGAGAGGACAGAGCCCCAGGGAAGGATCTTTATTTAGACTAGGACTCCAGAGAGGCATTCTGTACTGAGCAGAGAGGAGCAATGGGCCAGGAACCAGGGAGCCAGCTTCCCTGCTAATGCCAGCACTGTAATTAGGCGTGGCTGGGTCTTGCATGGGAAGGACTGGCAGGCTTGGTCGCTAGGCCATTTGAGAAGGGATTGGAAAAAGTTGCTGCAAATACACTGTAATGAATAATCTTCTGCCTGCCCCTGGGGGACTGAGGGAAGGTGGGAAGACTCAGGTATTTAAGTTGATACCTAATAGGTCTTTTCCATCTCTGATTTTTATGATGTGCTGTACACAAAGCAAGAAGCAGCAGCTAAAATCGATGCACAGCCTGAGCCAAGCAGAGAGGTTTTAATCAATCTGAGAAGCCGTTTATTGTGAGGATCCAACAAAGCAACAGAGATTATCACTACTACACAGAAAACCTGAACATGGAAAGCAAAAAAGGAGCATTGAGCTCTTGCTTCACGGGGGCTGAAAAGCGTGCCTATTGCCTCTGTCTTGGACTTGATAGTGGCATAGCAAGAATGAATAACTTGGGGAGGGGAGTGAAGAGAGGGGATGATTAAGTCCCAGCTACTGGTCAATGCTGGACTTAGAACAGGAATGTTTTTTGCCTCCCTAAGCTTGGGAAGAAAAGGAGAGCTTAGCCCCTAAGGTAAATGATGTTTTCCATTGACGCATCTGTGTGAAACATTGAGGAGCTGTGAACAGACTGGCTTGTGGCTGGAGGGACTGTCTGTATGAGGGCAGATCTTTGGATCATTGAAGAAAGAGTAAATAAATATCCTACACATCCATCTGATCTGCAAGAGAGAACTGGCCATTTCTCTTTCCCTCATCTGGGTTTTGAGAGAATGGAAGTTCAAGATGTTTGCCAATAGTTGGGAGAAAACTACTGAGTGACTGCTCAGGGTTCAGAGATGGGTGCCATGCTCTCTGAATGTTCCTGCCTGCAGAGGAAAGCCATCTCTGACTCCAGACATGGGAACCCATCTTTGTTTTGTGGTCCACGCTAAATGTCCAGGTCTAGGCACTTCTAACACACTTAAAACTGGATGCAACTTCAGAGTTTGGGATAGTTTTCTTCTGATTGTAACAACAGTGGTGGCCTTCAGGCTCAGGTGAGAGCAATCACTGCGTTGTGTTGGTAGTGACTCTCTGAAGTAGCCCTGACATTTAACAGCAAGTAACTGGTTCATAAATGATGGCCTTATAAAGTATTGGTGCATCTTACAACGTGATTACCAAGTAATTAAGCTTCAGCAATTTCAGGAGCACAATAATTATCATTAAACAATATTTGGGGGGGCTGTAGAGGTAACAGAGGAACTGCATAATTTAATAGACCTTTGCAAGACCTTTTAAATCTCCATATTCTTTGATGTTCTGAATGTAAAAACTAAGCAGATCCATCATTCCACAGAAATAGGGGAAAATGCACATTGTAGAGAAGCTCATAGCTGTCCAGAAAATGGGAGGAAAGCACAGACTTGGCTCAGTTCTCTGTCCCACCAGGAAATACGCATGTTTTCTGAACCCTCCCTGGCTCCCAATTTCTCCAGACTTTTCACTCTCTCCTGTTAGGACACCAAAGGTCTGCCTACTTGCTGATATAACCAGCCCAGGATCACAGCTGCTGGAGAAGTCATGCAGATAAAGAGATGCTGAACAACATTGCATGTATGGCAAGGCCCAAAGACTGGGCTCACTGGTGGTTCTGGGCCTTGCCTTTTCATCCCTACACAACTCAATGGCCACAGCAGTTCAGCCACCTTTGCTTCCAACTGCAGAAGATCAAAGCAGGTTCAGGGTCTTTTCACCAAGCCAGTCCCCTCTCCAGAATTCTGCTGGCCCCATACAGCCGCTTTAGCTATTCCTGAAGCTGCCTTGCTGGAGCTGGCAATTACCATATTATTGGTATTTAAGTGATCTAGTTTAAAAGCTCGTGTGGATATGCCTGTGGGCAAAGCCATCTTTCAGTGACCGTTTTCTGCTCTGCTTTACTGCAGAACAGGATCTTAGTGCCCTGTGCACAAATTGGTTGCGAAAGCCATGACTGAATTCCCATTCATAAAATACCAGACAATGCATTACAACAGGAGCCATTTTTTGCTGCTCTTCAGCCATGTCTTCATTTACATCGACGTCCCCATTTTCGTTCAAAAACTTTCTGTGCCGTGGCTATAAGAAACAAATAGGCTGAACAAGCACCTGAAAGCTGCAGAGAGAAAACCCAAACAAAACAAAATGTTCATTAATCTCTCTTTAATGTACCTTTTCCCCCTGCCCTCCCCAAAAGGGGAGATGATGGGGGCTGGCAAGGGGGAGGGACAATCCCAGCAGAAGAGCCTAACTATAAAAATACAAGTGCAGTTGCTAAAAGCCCAATCTATTTTCAAATGATGTGTTCTAATGGAATGTTGCTGTACATCTTTTGATGAGACAGGAGTCTATTTAAAAAGACAGGCACTTTCGAATGTGCTTTTAAACCCCGTCTGTCAATTAGAACAACATCAAGGGTTCAGTGGCTGGGAAAAAAGATGACAGTAATGAAAAGCTGGGAGGGCAGCAGAAGAAAAGAAAGATAAAGACAAAAAAAAAAGTGCAAAAAAGAAGACAGGAAGAAAAGAAAGAAGGCAATATTCCAAAGAAAATAGAAAGAAAAAGGAAGTGAAAGTAGGGCAGATTCATAAAGAATAGGGAAGAATAAAGATTCATGAAACAAGATTGGACTCATTTGTCCCCCAAAATTATCATTCATAGCCAAGAAGGATGCTGAGTGCAGAGCAAGCAGAAAATGCAATGCCTCTTAAAATCTGATTCCCCAAATTACTCAGCATCTTTGATTCAGGGAGAAGAAAATGGTGCTCACCTTCTCCCTGGATGGCTCCCACACTGGGAGCTCTCCCTGCAGCTCCACCACAGATACACACAAATGTAGGAAGATAATTTAATCTTTGAGAGGCACTCAGATACTGAGGTGAGAATCACTGCAGGAAAAAAGCCCATGAGGAAATTTATAACTGGTATTAACTGCAGGAGTGAGAGAACAGTAAATAAAGCACTAGGCCACAAAGTGAACATGGAAGGAAACAAAACATTGCGCTGGGTCCTCCCCGAGGGAGTGGTACCTGACCTGTGTACAAGAGGTGTCAGGGAAGGTGAAGGTGCTTGTGGGCACTGTATTAGAGGTGTGTACAGCACACAGAAACCAGGGGCTTTTATATTTTTATATATATTTTTTAATATTAATTTTTCCATTTCCTTCATCAAAAAAAGATAACATTTTTAAAAAAGGAAAACCCCAGAAATCCTATCATTTTGTACCATCTTTCCCCCAACCCCACACCTACCCCACCTTGGGTCACTGGCAGGCTGAAAGTCTTTCTATTCAACACATTGACCTGTGCCACTTGAACTAATGACAGAGACTGACAGCAGTAATAAGCTGCTGCAGTCTGCCTGGGTGAGGACTGCAGGGAGATGGCACACATGCACTGCCTTTAACCCTTAACTGCTGTCAGCTGTCCCCAGCACACGCTTCCTGCTCTCAGTCACCCCATCACCGTACACTGGAATCTGTCTTGCCCAGACTCTCTCAGGGCCATGGACAGCCTTGGTGGCTCAATCCTCCTCCTTGAGCTGGGTGGCTTTGAGCTCAGGTGTCCTCAGACTGGTGGATGAGTCTATGCACTGGCCTTGCTAGGTGTGTGCAGTAGCAAACCCCAAGGCACCATAGTGAAAATCATGTGTGGGTTTGGTTTGCTCTCTCAAGTCCAGTGTCCAAACTCATTTTGATGCAAGACTCAGAGATCTAAATGCTCCCATGAATGTCAGCCATAGTGTTTCTGTGCCTCAGTTCCCTCTTTTGCAGAAGGAACAGAGGTTTTGGCAGAACAAGTTGTGTTTCACAATTTTTGTGCTGTAAAGAACAGAAGCACTTGCCAAGAAACAGTCCTGAGCTCTCACTCGTATCATTGGGATTTAGAGACTTTTGTTTAGTTAGTTTCTACGACTACACATTGTTTACAGCCACTGTTGCAGTGAGCCGTAAAAAGTCACAACATTTAACATATCCAGCTCCTCGAGAAACTAAATAAATCCTCTTCCTCCTTCCCCTTCGTTGCTTGCAGAGTTGTTCATAAAAGCCAGGGCGCTATTTCTCCAGGTTTAATTGCAGGCATTCACTCAGGTTACAGCACACCATGGTCTCAGCACAGGAAGCCATGGGCAGGGTTAATACTACAGCTGGAGGCACTACAGGAGCCCACAGGCATCCTGGCCAGTGCTGGCACTCACTGTGCTAGGCGCTCTGCAAAAGGTGGAGGTACACATGTTAAACCAGAGTGACAAGAAATCCTCTCTCCAGATTAGACCCAAGTGGGTATACACACCTTAATGGGTAATACTGCAGGCTTCATGTGGCTTTTCTCACACGACATTTGAAGAAAGGCACCTGCAATCTCTCTTGTGTGCTCTCCCTCAATGGCAGTGTAATTAGCTTAGTCTGCAGGGAGAGAGGTAATAAAAGAAGTATGATAACTTGAAATACTTTGTATTTTTGCAGCATCTGCTGATGTAATATAACTTGTTGCCTTTGCTGGTAACTTACTTATATACCTCCGTCCTATTTCTGCACAAGACAGTGCTTGCTCACCACGTGTCTCCCAAGAAAATACTTCACAAGTATCAGCCGTGCTAATATGTTAATTGGTGGTAAATATTGGGGCTGGGGTTTCTAAGGCGACCAAGGGATACAGCAGCTCCAAAGGCTCTTTTACCTAACTCCCTTAGGCATTACTCCATATATCTATCATAAAAATACTACAGGGAAACAATTAATGGCAGAGCTGGCTGCTGTGGAAAGTTCACAGTCACAAAAATATGAACTTTTTATCAGACCTTGGCATCTGCAGGCATTCTTTTGAATTCACCAAAGGCTCTCTCATCAGCCCCTATTTTCCAAGGTGTGTCTTACAGTTTGGGAAAAATGAGTACAGCTCCACTAGACCAAGGTCAGTCCCCATTTGCTGTCCCCATGGCAGAAAGGCCAGTGTCCCTGACCCTTGAGGACCAGGCTCTTCCTCTCTAAGGGCACAGTCTCCTCTGTGTTGGGGAGGCGACGGACATCACAGAGTGCAGAGTGGAGTAGGTGCAGGGCACAGGATCACACTAAAACTCACATTGGTACTCAGCTCAGGTGGCACCACCCCGGGCACCATGTCTGGAAGGTTGATGCTCTGGGCTTGTGGGGCTTGGGTGGGCCAGGGTCCCTCTTTGCCTGAGTTTGCCAGCCCCACTTTCCTTCCTGCAGAGAGACCAGGAGGGTCACCCAAACTCCCCGTGCCTCTGCACCCTCCCTGCACAGCTGAGATAATATCCTCCCCTGTTTGGAGAATAAATGCGTTACAGGCTGTGAGGTGCTCAGATACTTTGGTAAAAAGGGCCATGTAAGTACCTCTGCCAAGTGGGTATGTTTAAGCAGTCACCACTCAGATCTTCAGTCATCATTACCCAGAGAAACCAGCTGTTCTTCTGCTATTTATGATCCCCCCTTAAATCTACTCTCCCTATGACTCAACCCATAGGCTTTAAAGTGTGTAGTGTATTGACATTTATATAGTACATTTCATACACATCCTCTCAAAGCTTTTTACAAAGCCATGAATTACATACCTGTCACCCACTGAATTCATTCATCCAAAAAAGAAGCAGTCATTACACATTCGGCAATAAGCCTCATAACATTACCCGCCATTGAGTTTGTATATGTGTGCACCAAAGAGATAAAGTTACTTTAATGCCGTCTCTGCTATTAATGCAACAGAGAGCAAGGGAGGGGAAAGACAAGAAGAGGGGGTTTAAATGATGGGTGGGAGGGCCTGGGTCTTTCTGTGTACCTTGATGTGGAGATGTAGCATATATTAACTTCTTAAGAGGCTGCAGCTGCAGGGAAGTAATTATGTGAGTGGCAAGGTGCCTTCATCCTGGTCTATAGGGGAGAAAATAAAACAATAGAATACTTTGCATTTGTTTTGCTCCTTTCATTCTGGGATCCCAAAGTGCTTTTTAGACATTAATTCATTCTCATTTGAAAAAAAAAAAAAAAGACACCACCACCACAACTTTGGAGCAGATCTCATTTTGGAGATGGAAGCACTGACAAGTTTGCAAACTTTCTCCAAGCTGCAGAAAGAATTAGTGGCAGAAATAAACCCTGGATCTCGATTCCCAGCTCACTGGTCCACCTCATAGACTCACCTCCTTTTCATCTACTTCTACCAACCCTGCTTCTTTTTAATCAGCATTCCAGCAGGATGGCTTGCACTGCTGAGGAAAGGCTGCCTTAACTTTTGTCTCAATGATCCAAACGTATGCAGAGCATCTAATTAATATCCCTGGGCTTGACTGCAGGCAGACAAAAAAGAAAAATACTCCCTCCAGATTCCAGTGATTTTAGGATGTATTTTCCTCCAACCCTGTGAAGCCCATCTGTGTTGAGAGGCACTGGCAGGGGCAAGTTCAAAGTCATAAGGACTGAACTGAATCTGCTGCATCCTGCACCTGTCCTGGGCCTCCTCTGAAAAGAGTAAACCCTCTGGTGTGTTATTCTTAAACCAACTTTTACCCCAGCATTAATCATAATTCCTCCTCCTCTGCTGCATACTGTGTTGCAATGGCATGTTTGGTTACAGGATGCACCAGATTCAGATTTTGATAGTCAAAAGTCTGTCCCAGCCCTCAATGGAAAAGGCTACCCCTGCCCAGAGCAGGTAAAGAAGAAGTTGGGGAGGGGGATCAGCATACATGTTCAGTTCCATTCAGTAAGGCAACAGGTCAACCTGCCAAACCAGCTCTTAAGAGATTTATTTGGTTGACGGGCTGAAATTGAACTATGGCAACACAACAGTCCCTTGTCTCACTTGGACTCTCCGATCTCAGAAAGACCCAAAAGCAGGCTTGAATGAGGAAAGCCAGTTAAACTAGATAAAGCAGTTAAATGTTTTTTTCTTTGTTTTGCTACTCCTACTCTGGCTACTGTAACATAGCCATCTTCAACCCCCAGGCATACCAAGTTCATGAAAGGTGTTGGTCTAAAGAAGAAAGTGCAGAAAATAAAGGGTGGGAAAACAAAGACTCTCTTGATGAAGGCTGCCACCATCCTCACCTTTCCTATTCAAAATGAAGCCAAGAGGAAAACGTTCTCTTTTTTAATGGTGTCACCATCAGGTGGTATTTCAGGCTAACTTCCAGTAGATTCGATTAATTTTAAAAGCGCAGGAACAAGTTCACCTTCAGAAGAAAATCAGTCCTGAGAAATCCTGAAAAATCCACTGTCAAAATATCATCAGGTCTTGATTTCCAGTCCATGAACCATTTCCTGGACTGTTCTGTCAGTGATTGGAAAGGATGAACGCACGTTGGCAACGGATGCTCATAAAAACTGCCTCTTTGCCTGACTCCTGCTCAGGTCTCTTGCAGGTAACTGCAGTTACCAATAATGAAGGACATCCAGATAATCAAATGACACTGAAAATTTCTGGTCAGGAATGAAGGAACCAAAATAGCAATGCTGTTTTCTAACTGTCTCCTTGCTCAGTACACAACCTGCCAGGCACTGTCCCAGCTCTGACAGCTTCCAGGTGACGCCACCACTCAGCCTATATCAAAGCACCTATGATGAGTGATTAGACAGACAATCCAGTAGATGGTTAGGCATACAGACAGATAAATGAGAATATACGGCTCCTTATTTGCACCCTATCCAGTGTATCATTGGCTGTGGTGTGGTATCATCACTCATTTCTGAGGGGTTTCTGCTCACTATGCCAGGTATATAAAGCAAGTGCAGTTCATTCAAGGCCTTGCTGCGGCATATGCTGATACAGATTGTGTATAGCTACACTGATGACAAACCCCTTGTAGAGAAATATCCTGTCTCACTGGGGCTGAGTCAAGCCCAGAGTTTGTAAATTCATCTGCAAACAGTGTGTGGTTTAGCAATGACAGCCTCTTTCTAAATTCAAGTCATTAATTTATTAGCATTAATGTAACTTAAACCCACCTCCCTCTGTTCCTTTCCTCCAGACTCTGGCCACAGCACTGAATGGTACAACACTAACATGCAGAGTGTACTTACAAAGCTGGGATATTTGTCTGGGTATCAAGCACATCACTGACCAAATGCCATCCTCCCCCTCTTCAAAACCCAAAGTCCCCCAGGGAACAGGCAGGATCCAAATTGCTGACCCTCATGTAGCATTCAAAAGCAACAACAACCTGTCTGGAAAAATTGGCATTAGCTGAAAAGCACAACTGTGGAATTCTTTTTTGCCTCTGTGCACCAAATCGCACTTCTCAATGGGGTTTTAGAAATTAAATACATTCAAAAATTTCTCAACAAATGGCAAAATAGAGCATAAAACAGCAAAGAGGGCATTGCTTTAAGTCTAGCTAGATTGTAGTTATTATGAAAAAAAGATATTTTACATTTCTTTAGTAACTTCTGCAGCAAAGCATTCAGCAGGCTACTGCTGAGATTTTAAAAGCAATATGTTGGATTGAATGTGTAATACCCACTAATTTAAGTGAAAAATAGAGATAAGCGTTTACATCTCCTACATATTCCACCTTTCCTTCCCCAACACATACACTCGCAGACTCTTGCATGCACAAAGAAATCCCATTGGCCACACAGTGGTTTCTGTAGTGGAACTGCTGAGGTGGTTATTTGGAAAGACCACATCATCATGGTCAACTGGCAGTCAAGAAGAATGAGATCTTTAACTGGAAATGCAGGAAAAAATGTAGAAGACAAAATGTTTTTATTCACAGGGTGTGGGCAGAAGACCTATCACCCATGCTTGAGAAAGAACACAATTTATTTGAGAGTTAAGCTGTTCAGGGCATTCAGTCGTGCACCTCATCAGAGGTAACTCCTAAAGAGAAAGACTCACCATCTTCCATTTGGCTGGCCCCTCATCTCAGCCATGACCAGAATTTCAGCCGTTACATCTGCAGATGGTGCCACCGGGACATTCCTCAAAGCCCGTCTCACGGTTCAGGCCAGGCTAATCCCACCTGTAAGTACACTGCATATCGACTGTGTTACAAAGGAGAAAGCTGCTGCGTGAGGCATGGTGTTGCAGATGAGGGCAGAGGGGGCTGAAAATTGTAGGAAATTTAAACCTGGTTCCAGTTCACAGTGATGTCAAACCACAGGAAATGAAAGCAGAAAGTGGAGATTTATGAAAAAAGTGGCAGGAGTCATTATTATGTGTGCAGTATTGATTGAAGAAGATCGTGTTGCCCCCAAATCGAAATGGCTTTTACGTGTTTGGGCCCAT
The DNA here is from genome assembly GCF_949628215.1 of Phalacrocorax aristotelis. NCBI lineage: Eukaryota > Metazoa > Chordata > Aves > Suliformes > Phalacrocoracidae > Phalacrocorax > Phalacrocorax aristotelis. The sequence goes on from NC_134281.1 coordinate 13,038,127, forward strand.
CCTGACAAAAACACTTTCTTCTCTGTTGACGAGGCCATGTTGCCATGGAGATGCAGGGCTGGGTGCTTGGCAAAAGCACGTTTCGATAAGGCAGGTCTAATGGATATATTTTCACAACATTCACAGTTCCTTTCTGCTCATTTTCTCCTGAGCAGACTCGTCCACTTCTTCCATTTTGCCTCTTGATGAAAAAATATCTTTATAATCTTTTAATTTAGCTTAGATTTCCCTCCCTCCAGCACCAGAGCTTGGCAATTAAACTACTTATCTGAGATGCTCCACACTGAGGCCAAGTGCATGCTTTTCATTATCAGGTTGGGTGGCTTGTTTTCACCCTCCCTCCTCCATGTGTGAACCTCTTTGCTGCTTGCTGTATGCCATAGATGTTGAGATATAAGGAGCTTATAGTTTGATGTCCTTGCTAGTGGAAGAGGCTGTAAGTTCATCTCTCTTTAAGATAGCCCTTCTGAAGTGCTTGGGACCGCAAAGCAATATTATGTTGGCTGGTATATGTCCTGGAACATACGCTGACCCTGTCTGTGCCAAAACCATGGATGCTAATGCGGTGTCATCTAGAACAGAAGCAGAGTTTAGTTAATTGTTTTTAATTCTGGGTGTCTTCTGTTTCTTTTTAATATAAGCAAATGCAAGTTTCTTTTAAACTAACACAAATGCAAGAGCAATTTCTGTGCATATGTAGGTTCACAAATACACATATTCTTACACACAGGTAAATATTTCACATTCATGTCCATTTGAACATCTTTTACTGTTTCTTTCCATTTGAGTATCTTTTGACCAACTTCTGGAATCTGCTTGAATTTCTTTTGCAGAAATAGCCAGTGGGCATAATGACTAGAAGGGATGCTCACAGAAACATTCTATTTGAATGGAAAGAACAGTTTGAAAGAATATTTTCAGTAAGTGAAGTGAAGAAATATATATTCATCCCACAAAATGCATTTATGCCATGTGGCCTCTGTGACCAATTAAAATTAGTCAATTCCTTTTGGAATGGGGATACTCTTAATGAACTTCTCCTGAAGAAAAGAGCAGACCGAGAAGTATTTGCATCAGCAAACAATTTCAAACAACCAATTAGCTGGAGAAATCAACACTGCAAGCATAGAAAATTCACAAATGGAAGAAGTGGCAAAATTCATCCAATAAATTATTCATCATGAATTATTTGTCCAGTTTCCTTCAGATCTGGTTTAAGTCATTACTAATTAGTTATGGAGAAGTTTACCTACTATGTCAGACTTGGTTGGGAAGTGGAGGAAAACCATTATCTCCAGCAGTGATTTGAAGGCAGCGCCTAGAAGCTGGTAACTCAAAGCTTGCATCACAAAGTGACTCTTATGAGCTCTCTTGTTCCAGCTGACAATAACACAGCCCAGTTTTCAATGGTGGCAGTCATCAAAGAGCACATTCACCTTTTCCCCTCTGAGTCAGGGCTTAGACACGCTGTTGGGTCAATATTTTGGGGGCGTCATTGTTCAGCACATTCAGTGAGTGCCCGAAGGACTGCAGACACCAGGGCTGTCACTCAGACATGTTACAAAGCTTGGAAGCTTGCAGTGCTTCTTTGTCCTTTTGTACATGCTAGTGGTCTTGGAAAAAGAAAAGAGGAAACAAGACTGAGTATCATAGGATTCCTTGCTTCTTTGGCTTTGCCTCTGTCTGGGCTGTATGTTGTATAATAGGGCTTTGGCCCAGGACGTGGGCTGTGAGATGTGAGGAAAATCCAGTAAGGGAACATTCATCCAATAAGCAAATTCATTTCATCTCCTCATGCTTCAATTTTCCCATCCACAAGACGCTGCTAATGATACTTCCCCTGCTCTAAGATCTTTGGATGAAGAGGGCTGTGTATGCAAAAAACCCCAGCATTAACTCTTTATAAAGGTTAATCCTCTTTGTCTGCTTTAATCACAGAAGCATGCAAAGCTTGGTGTTAGATGTGCTTCTGCAGTGCAGAGGAGCTATTATTGGGAGCTTGGAATGGTACAGGGGACCAAGGGCAAAGATGGCCAGAAGCAGGTAATAGCTTCAGTAGGAGGAGAGACCAGACAGGATCCTCCGGATCAGGCAGTGGATCCTGAGGGAAGAATGTGATGAGGTCTATGGGACCATGGGTGGTGAGAAGGCAGTGGAGCAGGAGCACTTTTTCAACATGTTGCACAGTATGAGAATTATTTGGTAGCAGATTTAAAACCACACCACTCCTAGTGACACTGGGATTGCCCCCAAAAGCTTGTTATCGCCACAGATGGAACTGGTTTTTAGCAGTATCCCTGACCAATCTACTGACTCTGAGGAGAAATTCCAGACTCTCCCACCATCCCTAGGGTAACTGTCAAATTTTGCAAGATTTTGAAGACCTGTGTACAGTTCTTTGCTAAGCACAGGAAGTTTGCAAACACATGTATATGCATGTAAAAGCCCCTGGTGGGAAGATAATACCAAGACTGAGAAGGCATCCTGTTAACAGGTCATCTTCTTTGCATATGCCCACATGCAGACAGTGGATGAATGCATGGTTTACTTTGGTTACCTTGCCCAGCTGATTACAGGATGGGAAAGGTCTGAGTACACTGAGGCCTTCCTTGTAGATTTTCTCTGTGGAGTTTTCACACGGTCATGCTTCATTGATAAAATGAGTCCCAGGAAGGTTTATTCATTTTGCTGCTTATTGTTTTCTCTAACAGGTGCAATCACTATAATTAGGTCTATACAATGGCATTTTCTTGTTACTCAAATTCCTTCTGTCTTTCAGATGCTCCTGGCTATAGCACTATAGCTGCTGTTGCTTAGAGAATGAGTGAAAATGAGTTGTTTTCTTTCCCTCCTTTTTCTTCATTCATCCATGTTAAGCCAAGAAAAACATAGCCTACACTTCACACAGATCATTTGTTTCTTGTCTTTCTTGGGCTCAACTGAAGATGTTACAAAATGCCCTCACTTGCCTCTGATATAGGCATCTGCCTTGAAAACACAGCACAGAAGAACACTAGGGACAGGTGCAAGCTCAGGAACAGAGTACAGCTGGTGTAAAATGGGAAGGAAAATAGCAAAGCTGTCCCTGGAAAGCTGCCCTTTCCCCCGGTTGGAGGGAGGATGGCTAGGCAGCTCAACCATTGACTCTCTTGAGTCCAAGGTCCAAGGGGACCATGGTAGTGGGATTACCACACATGGCTCCTGCAGGAGCAGTGTCGGGGGAGAGATTGAAATCCAACAGTTGAACAGCTGTTCACTACATCTCTTGATGATTTAGAGGCTGTAATTCTTTCCTTCCAATTTAATCCACACACATATATAACCTATCAGGCAACTGGTGTAAAAACAGGCAGGGCCCAGTTCAAATATCTGGGAATGTGTGGATGCAGCCAGTTTAACCAGCAAAAAACTATCCTTTGAGGCTCTAGAAAACCAATGCCTTCCCTCTCAGAAAACAGTGAGCCTGACTAGGAAACAAGGGAAAACAAGTCTCTGTTGGCACTGTACAGAAGTGGGATATTTCCCGTGTAATTTTCTTGCCTTATTATGTGATGTGCCAAAAATGTAAATTCAAATAGTGCTTTGGAGCAGGGTCTTTCTGGGAATGACGGGGTTGCATGTTGGCAGTGGCCTCAAGGCCCAGTTGGTTTGAAGCTATGAAGAATGACATCGCACTGAGAAAATGAGGCTCTCAGGATAACAACTGGGGGGTTATGTGCTGCTTTCAGTCAATCAAGCCCAAACGCAGCCACAGGGTAATCAAGCTCAATTCAACCAGCTTCTGCGTTATTATTGTTATTATTTATCACTTGAATTACTGGAGCACCTTGAGGAGGCAACTGAAATGAGAGCAGAGAGGGTTGGTGCTGTACAAAGATATAATGAGAGTGTGGCAGGCCGGGTGAGCACACAGGCTGCAGAGAAAAGCCAGCGACAAGCAGGAGAGAAATGGGGCTGCAATTAGGCATTGGCAAGGTTAGGCTGTCAGCCCCATGGGGAGGATCCTGCTCCCTGATTTTGGGCAGGGTGCTCAACATCTGGATACTCAAGGCTCCCTCCATAACTGGTGGAGAGAGAGACGGCAGTGGAAAGCTGGATACCAATATACATCCTCTGTGGAGCTGTGTGCTCCTCACCGTGAACCAGCATGGGGATACCACGCTCCTACAGGTCTGGGCTGTGTTGAAGCACAGCAAATACCACTGTCCCCAGGCTCGATGCGTGCTCATAGCCTTGATAGTCTGTCATATACACACCAGTTGTTTCCATCCAATATCCTACACATACAGACACACATCCCTATCATGCTCCACCAGCCCTTCAGGACCTTCGTCTTTGCCATTCTTCCTCAGATATGGCCTTTCATGTCTCACTAAAGTCGTTGCTCACTGCTTGCTTCGTCTAGCCTTTCCCTCACCACTCGCCACCCTCAACAGTAAAGCTGATATGTCCCTTGGTGTGTCAGCTGGGGTCTGTCCAAATGAGGCAGGAGTCAAGTCCCTTCTCTCTGCCTCACTGCCTCGCTCATACCGACTGTCATCTGTAAGTAATATGCTAGACATGTTTCTTTTTTCAGTAAAAAGAAGTAATTTATTTTCTAATTACAAAAGAATATAGGATTAAAAAAAAAACCTGAAAGAAAAGAAATTATGACTACCAGATGGTGAATCACCATTTAGCTAGAGCAGGCAAAGACAGGACTCAGTCAATCACAGGGTAAGTGATAAGACACCAGAGTGAACTACCGAGAAGAAAGGCAGCTCGTTACACAAAGCACTAAATTATTCTTACTGGGACTTCTCCTCCTTTTTTTTCCCTTTCTATTTCTTATTCTGGGCCATAAAGCAAGTAATTCCACTGAGACCCTCTTTTAAATGATTAACATTTCCATTTTAACTTTTGTTTTTGATTGTGTCCCTGCCATTAATCTTTCTGACTTTTTCTGTGCCCTACTGTTCACCTCATCTTCTAACGTTCTAATTCTCTTGGCCCATCTCCTGCACCCACAAAACCAGCCATAAGCCCTGCTGCTGGTGGGAGCCTTGGATGGATCAGGCCAAGGTCAGGGGGCATGTCCCAACACAGCATCACCTGAGACTCCAGCAGCATCGTGGCCCATCAGCAGAGGCACCGTCCCTCCAAAGAGACATCTGATCAAGATTGCCTCCCTACACTTATTTGCAGGAATGTTTGGGGGCAATGTAAAAATCCCAGGTAAAGAGATAATCCTGAGATATACCCGGCTAGCAGTCCCTGCCTGACTGAGATGGGAGCTGATGATATCCATGGCTGGCTCTACTGCTTTCTTCTGAGCAGCTAATTCATCACTGGGATGAAAACTTTTGGGCAGCACAGTGTTTTCAGCCAGCATCACAGCAATGTCTGCCTTTGCTGTTTGAGGAGGCAGGATGCAAACCACAGCTCTCTTTCCCCAGGGAAGACACTGGGAAGAGGTGGTATGTCAAAACAGACCATTACCCATCTTTCCTGGTATCTGGGTAAATAGGAAAATGGAGGGAGCATTGATTATTTGCTGATTGTACTCATTGTGCCATGGGTCCCAAAAGAGCTGCAGGTTGCTGGGCTCTGATCCTGCCTCTGATCCTGGCCTGTGATGGGACATTCCCAAAATCGCCTCCTACCCCACTTTCTCTTTGCTGCCATAAAGGTAAATATTATTGCCTTCTTTTACAAAGCCCCTCATAAAACTGCTGAAGTGGAGCAAGCTCTTGGATTTTTACAGCTGCCCCGGCACCAAGGAAGCCTGTTCCCCTTGGGGTAGTCCCTGAGCAGGAGCAAGCCAAGCCACTGGTGTTGCTGGCCCATAAATCACACTAGCCATTTCCTTGCCCTATTGGTATTTATAACTTGTTGATGTGTCTTAGGAGCATTAGGCAAAATAAGGACAGTCAGGCATTTTATTACTTGTATTTCCCTGGCCTTAACAACAGAATGGGGCACAACCTGATAATAACCTGGGCTGAAGCAAAGGCAAAAATTGAAATGAACACAAGGCCCTGAAAAGGAGGGAAACCTCAAGCACTCTCAGAATAGCTTTCTGCGAGTTTGTTGCATTTCACCCCTGCCTGCCCCCTTTCACTGCCACGAGGGCTGTGGCTATGGGTGCATGTAACCAAGCATGGCGGCCTGCATTTGCAGGAGCCAAGGACTCGCTGTGCTGGGGGAACAGCTGGGTGATATGTCCCTCCATGGCTATAAAAGGAGCATGGCCAGGCCTGCACCATGAAGGCCCCAGGGAAAGGGGGTGAGAGGGCTCCAGGGTCTGGGCTGTGAGGCTTGTCATAGTGCTACAGGCTGCCTCAGTCCATCAGGAGCCTAGTTGTTGAATGACACATTTTTGTCTTTTCTAGAAACCGTGCAGGAGAAAGGGAGAGGTTTCAGTCAATATATAAAGTACTTTTTAGCAAAATGGGAGAGCTTTAGCTTTGAGCAGCATGGGGACACCACTTAACTGTGGCAGCTTAGGAATATGGGTACTCGCTTGTCAATAAAAACCAAATCTTGCTCTTGAAGCGAAAACAAATTAAAATTAATTAATCAGTGGAAAACACTTCATTTGAACTGGGAAAAGCAGATGCAACTAGCAAGTCTAGGTGGACAAACAAGATAATCAAATCAATACCCACACTTTTCTTACTGGCTCGCAGCCACAGGCTACAAAGTGAGAGCAGGCATGTGGATCTGCTTTGTTTCTATTAGCTATCAGCTTGTTCCATAATTAACTGGAATTCAGACCCACTGGGGGAGTTATTGCCCTGTCCCTGGGTGGATCTTCCCTGTGCAAGGGGAGCAGCTCGCTCCTGATGCTAGTGTCTCCTAAATCTCATCTTGCTTCTGCACAAACCTCACTCCTTCCATCTGAACCAGAGCTGGCTGTGAAATGTAAATTGTAGAAGGGTGGTAGGTACTGGAGGGATCAACCCAGTTCATTGCTGTACCAACTAATCAGTGCCATTGTCAACAGGAATAGCTGTAAACAAGTAGGGCCAGGTGTAAGACTTAGTTAATAATGCTCTAATTGAGACTAGATTATTGGGCCCTGACACAGGGGCAGGGATGGGGAAGATTTTTCTTTTTCTTTTTCTTTTTCTTTTTTTTTTGTTTTTAGTTGTTTAAAAATGCTGCTTAGATTTTGCAGATAGCAATCATCTTGTTCATGTGCCAGAATTATGTGCTCTTTCTGTGGGGACAACACCCAGTGCCAGGGGGGTCATAGTCTCTGTGGGTGCTTCCATATGGCCAATAGCTACAGAAAATGCCTAATATATCTAGGAAGAAAGCAGTGTCCCCCTTCCTATCCATCTGGTCCCAGCAGGACATTGGGTCCTGTGGGCTGGAAACAACGCTGGTTTTAATCAGTTAAAGATGCCCTTTGAAATTTGGGCTTTAATACTTGAAAATGAGGCATCACGAGTTTGGGAGTTTCCCTGTCTCTTACTAGAGATGGCCTGAGAGCACCTCAGCTGAAAAGAGTGGAACTTGTTTTCTTTAGTTATGTTTTTAATTATTATTTGGTATTTGCTCTCTGCAAGAAGAAGCTATCTTGGTCCTAGACCTGGGTAGATACGGAGAAGAAAAGCTCATAAATATTAATTTAAAATTGTTCCAAATTAATTCCAGTGCAATTCTTTGTGGTTTTTTCTTCCCACAAACATTCAAACAAATGAGTTTTGCTAGGAGGGCAGTAATCAAAAAAGAAAATTTCAGAGAAATGTAGAGAATATTTGTCAAAAACCCCCAAGTTTTTCATTTTTAAATTACAAGCAGTTTCAGTAGTGATCAGATCAGAGCATAGAGAGTGAGTGTCGTCCCGCCGGGGCCGAGAAACATGCTGTATCACCTACATTCTCAAGCCAAAAGGGGCACGCTGCAAATTTCAAGTAGCACCAATGACTCATAAGTCAAACAAGCAGCTTGGAAATTCACTGAAAAAAAGTTTATTTAGCAAAAGACAAACAAAAGAAACCAAATGACAAGCGTAACAGGAACAGTTCTCCCTAGATCCAAATTTCATTGCTAATAAATGCTTAGCTCATCAATCCTCTACTCTCCATGCCTTTTTTCTGTCCTCTTTCTTAATTTTGCCTCTTATTAGTTACACTTCAAGCTTTTTGTTTAGGCAACAGACACGTGTATTTCACCTGCAGCACTTTCTTATTCCCGAGATGAATGTGGATCTGCTTTAGAGGCTGGAAAAAATCATTACTCTGAGATTCAGGGTCTGTTTGCTATTCCAAAAGCTTGTGAAAGAAAAAAAAAGTTGAGTCCTGATGATCAAGATTGCGTGTGTGTGCGCGTGTGTGTGTGTTTGCATTCACACCTTAATGTGCATCTCAGTGGTTCTGTTCCTTCCTCACCCCCCTTCTTCTGCCCAAGGTCTAATTAAAACAAGAATGCACCAGGCTGCCTTTTGCTCTGTTTCATCTCCTGATATTTTTATGTTAAATTCACCAAGGAAATCTCCTGAAGTCTTTGAAGTCTTGGCATGTGTGAATAAAGATGTCACAACGGTAGACACGAGGCTTCTTAATGAGGACAGAAGGTTTGATGTTGGAACACTTCAGTGCCCAAAGGAAAGAGTTGCTCTCCAACAAGCTCTCCCTTTCGCTCTCTACCTCTCTTTTTTTTGTATTCTTGCTGCAAGGGCCTACATTTTCCCCCCCTCTTCTATATTTTTTATTCTTTCCCCACCTTTCAAGGAGGAAGGAGATAAATGAGAGGAAATGTAGAGAAAATATGCAGTTTTACAAATCCTATCGTTGTTCATGCCGCTGTTTCTTTATCTCATTCCATCTTGGTACCATCTGAGATACCAGCCCCATCCAGACTCCTACTGCCTCCTTTCCAGTCTGGCCCAAGGTAACAGACCCTGCCTCTGTCTCTCTCCCAATCAAAAAGTTCTGACTCAGGAAAGGAAAGTTTAGCTTTATCAAGCAGTTTTTGCTTGAAAGAATCGCCATGAAGTCGAAGTTTAATTTAATATAACTGAGAGGAACATCTGATCCCTAGAGTACAATATTTATTATCACAAGCCTGGTCAGTGACAACAGCTCCAAATACTCCTTGGGACCTCAATGTGTTTGAGCTGATCTATGTCTGCTTTGAGTTTGCCTGCTGGACTCTTATCCCTCTTGCTTTTCCCTGTTACATTGAGAAGTCAGCTTGTAAAATAATGGGGCAAATAGAAACCAAAGAAACTTATCCCATCATTCTCCACTGCATTTAACCAGCAGAACAGGATGCCGTTAAGGCAGGGCTGGACATCCTCTTGGGCATGTCAGTTTTACGGTGGAGAAAGCTTCCAAGTTTCATGGGAAGAAGGCCCTTCTTACACATAGGAAATGCCTGTTGGAGCCAGGCATCCCCTCCCCTTTGGGTGTGCTGTCCTCTGAGGGAACTGTGTGGTTGTCTTGTTGCTAACCTCCCAGGTAGGATCCGGTTCAGACTATGACCTGTCACTACTAAGCAAAACCCCACTTTCAAATTTGAGATCCCTCCTTTGTGCACTGTCCTTAGACCTGGCTACAGCATCTCAAATGGAGACTATTCTGGTTTTCTCCCCCTGTGTCTCCCAGAATAATCAGTTTCATGATGGTCTCCCTCCATGTCCTTCCCTTCTATGGACCATTTGAGAATCTCATGATTTCTCTGCACGATCTTATCCCTCATCTTCACAATATCTGGGAACTTTCCACTCAGCACACTTTAATGCAAAAGTCTAGCACATGCAATGCAATCCTCCCAGAGAGAGAGTACCATCAGTGGCAGGGAATGTTATTTTCATGCTATTTATGCACGTACAGGCTCCTGCTTTCATCCCCTGGGCCAGTGAGCACCTGAATAAAGTCTGAGGCCCCAAACTCTAAAGTTCTTGTATTCATGGAAGATGAGGGGGAATACTTTCTGCTTTGTAGTAGACAAAAGTTTGGGGCAATGCTGCAAATCCAACCCAGTGGCTGTAGAAGCCAATTTAGCTCCTAAGGATCCCATCTGTGTGCTTTTTCATTAAGCTCAAGCATAGCCAGAGTTTTTGCTGCAAACCTCCAAATTTCAAGCTCAGCATGAGTCAATCCCGAAGTGCTGAAATATTTAAAGACTTTTTCGCTCAGGAGTTGGATTTATTGACACCAAACGAGATGTATCATTTTTTGTCTAAGAAAACCCTGATGTTTGTAGTTGCTGGTGATGATGATGATTGTTTGAAATTAAGCTATCTGCATTGACTGACCACATCTGCTCAGTTCCATCCTCGTCAAATAAGACGCAATCTTCCTTCCCCATCAGGATTCCTCCTCAAAGCCCATTGCCTTCTAGCCACCTCGGGTGATGCTAATACATTTTAATAGGAACGTGGGAGCACACTCACCTCCTCATTTTGTACTTTGATTTAATCATCTAAGCCTGTGGACTTGCAGTCCCACTGCTGTGAGATGGCTGGAGCAGGGATGCGAGCCAGGAGATCCCACCCTGCATGGAAAGGGACCTGGCACAGCAGCTGGGCTGGAGGACCCAGATTGCAAAATACCTGTGCAGGTGCAGGATGGGTGGTCTCATAGCAAGGGGAAAGTGAGTGCTTTTGCTTTGCAGTTTTGTTCAGAAGGGAAGGTGGGTAGTCAGCCCTTTCCTTCCCCCCTCAGAGAAAATCACAGTGATCTTTTTTTCCCTCTTCCTTCAGTAAAACAAAATGCACAGACTCATGTGATTCACTTTAATGGTGCATATTGCTCAGAGAGGTGGAGGTTTCTACTTGAAAATATTGGAGCACAAGCTGAGCTCTGACCCCTATGTTTACTGCTCAAACCTGCTGCAGCAATCAAAGGTGTCCACCATTTCCCTGCCAGAGGATGTGACCCCTGAGGCATAGATTTGGACAAGGTGTTACTGTCTACACTGTGATCCTCTCCATTCCCCAGACAGTGATTTACCATCAGCCTCCACATTGACAGCAGAAGTTAACGCAGCAGCAGCAAGTGCTTATCCCAGGCAGAGGGGCAGGGAGACATCTGGGTTGGTAGCCTGTTTCAGCAAGCTCTGCCAGAGGCTGCCTGTCAAAATGAAGCCCCTCTCCGCCTGTCGAACTCCACACTCATTGTTATGATCTGGCCTTAGACCAGGGCTCTGACTCTGCTGTGTTCAAGACTCTGCAAATTCAGCAGTGTATCAAGTTATTTGCTTGGGGGCTGGCAATTTTTAAGTGAGTGTTAACTAATCTGATGGGTGTATGCTAAAAGCTCAGGTTGCCATGTAGTTTTATCTATTTACCAGCCCCTTTGCAGGCTAGAGAACCACAAAAGCCTGGTCTGTAAACCCAGAAAAATCCCAGGGAAGCACAGGGACAAATCCCAGTTTCCCAGAGATGACCAGACCTGGTCTCTGGATCTGATCATCCTTCAAATCAGAGAGCATTTGTTTAAGCCACCCATATCCCTACCACTGTTATAATGGATTCATTGCTTCCACCATCGGACAGAGGATTAAGTCTTGCTAGGTTTAAGGTCACCTCCTCTCCCAGACTGCATGAAGCCATCTGTTTTTTATGCCACTGACCTTTGCCAGTCCACATTAATTCACAGAAGCTGGTGAAAGAGCTCAAAACATTCTTTCTGCATAGCCATGAGTCGCTGCTGGGAGCTAGATGGGTAATGAAAAAGCTGTTCAGTTTTGTTTTGATTTCCAGATCTTCATGAATAAATCCCTGCTCAGGTCCAATCAGATTTTTGCCTATAGAATTCCCTGCCTATTACTTTGATCCTGTTTGCCTGAATTTCCAATCTCCACAGCACTGCAAGCCAGTACGCTACCCCAGCCCCAATTACCAGCTCTGGTTTGTGATTTTGCACCATCGACCCTCTCCACCCCAGCATGCAAGCCTCCTTGTTTTGCTTTTCCACGTACTTCTAACCACTTCGGCATTTTTTCCCAAAGTCACCCTGTATGCAGGCAACCCCTGGCCCTGTGTTATAGTAAACCCATGGGGTTTGGTGTCTTCAGTCCATCCTGTCTAAATCAAAACTTTTCAGCGATACACATGCCTGGCTTGCACAACCTGAGATAAGCCAGACAGGTCAGCGACTGTGGGAGCACGTCTGCCAATACAAAGCACCAACATCTTATGAAAATGATTGATTGACACTAATTGGAGAGGTTTCTGGATGCATTCCTCTGTCACCAAAGTCTCTGGGAGGGAAGCTGTCTGTCCAGCGGCACTGGTAGGAGGGAATTCAGGACAGAGTGCCGGCAGAGGGAGCTTCCCACTGCACATGCCAGGCGCAATGCTGCATCCTGTATCCAGAGCTGGGCAGGGAGGGAGTATGTGCATTATACACCACTTAGCCTTTCTCTCACCTGGAGCCCTGGGTCGCCACAGTAGCACAAATGCCATCAAGCTGCTCCAGCCTGATTTGCTGAACTTCAAGAGGTCCTTTGGTATTCACAAAAAAAAACCCACCAGATTTTCTTCAATTCATTCTGGAAAGTATTTTCTTTCCTGCTTTGTTGGTCACGTGATTGTTTGGTTTATTCTGCTATTTTAAAAGGTCTGTCAGGCAGCCGTAGAGGAAAAAGATTTCCATGTGACCAGTCATGTGCCATATGGAAAGAATAGCAAATAGTTGCACTGAGCAGTCTGCAAGCTTTCTGTAGCAAGGAAGTTAGCCATTTGAGCTGGTGTCTCCATTCATGTGAACAGCATCCCTAGGGATGGGGGACACTCTTCAAATGAAAGGCTCCCCCCCGCAGTGGACCTTCATTTTGGGAGATCCTATGTGGCATGTTAGTGAGTCAGTATCCTCTTGCTGTGTTTTCCCCCTCCCCTGGTGTTACGCTGGTGAGAGATGGGAAAGACACTTCTCTTGGCCAGGTCTGCAGGGCCGCGTGACTGCAATGCGTCAGTTTGGATGAAGGGAGAAAGCAGTCAGAGATATGGACGGGCGGTCAGAAGTCAGGGTCCCCTGGGGGAATAACCAGTGACCTCTGTTATTAGAACAGACATAAATGCAAGGGGCCTTGATTGCATCATTTGTAATTAATCAGCAAAATTGACATGAAAATAAATAATGGGTAAGAGTCTAAAAGAGTTGGGAAAGCCAAGTTATTCAGGGCTGATCATGCTGCTACCTCCCTTTTCCCTTGCCCCTCTGTAACTAGATAGCTCTAAGGAAGACAAAGGGTGCAATATCCCACATTCTTGTTCCCGTCTTGTCTTATCTTTGCCCCAGTAAGGACAGCTGCTGGACTACTATCTGGGGATTTTGACCTATGATTTACTTCCAGAACTGAATGACTGTAGGCAAAGGGCTGAGGTCTTATATCAAAGAATCTCATTATGCCCAGTGCATATATCATGAGATGGAGCATAAAGGTGATTAAAGCATTTAAAATTCCTTCCCTGCCTCTGATGCTTCTCTGTGCATTTCTGATGTCAGGATTGCACGTGTAACCTTTGCCATCTGCAACTTGGACACCAACACAGCTCAAACTGCATGTGACCAGACATTCAGACCTCAGACTAAAGCACCTCCACTGCGCTTCCCAAGAGAGCTGGGATGTACCTATGCTTAGATCTCTCCGATCTTCCCAGGACCTATAAAAACAGGTGAAGGAGAAACATTTGCCAGGCTTTGAAGTGTATGGAGCAAACCACAGAAGTGCCCCATGTATGCATAGAACTGAGTGTAGCTGAAGCCAGTGGCACCCTTTGTATGGGTGAATGCTTTCAAAAGAGCTGTAGACTTAGGAGCAGTGAGGATGTGTCCTTGGGCAGTATTTCAACAGCCATAGGTTGTCCAAGGTCCTTTAGTATTGTGACCGGCTGAGCATCAATGTACCAAATTCTTCTAGCAAGAGCTTCTTATAGATGGTGATGTTGGGATCAGGCAAGCTGGCAAAAAATGGTGTGTGTTCAGCAAAATTCAGCATCCCCTTTTTCCTATATAAATTACTGCCATTTGAAGTATCCGCAGTAGCACTGCAAGCCAGACCAGCTGTGTCTGGGTAATTAACTTAAGGTTCAGATGAGGTTTGTTCACAGAATTGGGGTGGGAGGGGTGAGTCAAATGTGGTTTTCACCACAATTTGAAAAAAATTTGCAGATCTGTAGAATTTTGACCAACATCCCCTTGAAAGTCCCTCCTGTAACACAAGAAGGCCTCAGTGATTTACCCTCTGGTGCAACCTCAAAGCAAGCATCATGCTGACATTGGCATCTGTGTAAGAACTGAAACAAGAAACCATGCAAAGGGAAACCAACTCACGTCAGTCAGCTCCAGAAAGCTTCGCAGTGAACTTGCTTAATGTTGAAAAAGACACCACAGCCATAAAACACCTGTTTAGCATTGCTTTGGATTGCCTTACTACTTGTGCCTCAGACTGCTGGCCTGGAAATACTCTTCAAAAGTGAATACACTGTCTATCGCTTCCAGTGCATGCATTTCCTTCCACACGACATGACCAGTTTCCCATTCCTTGTCTTGGCTCTGTTTTGCAGATCTCATGCCAGAAGCTGACCAAGCCAAACCCTCTCTTTCCAGTTCTGCAGAGTGAATCACAAGCCTTCACGTTTTTTGTTGTTACTGCTTTTTCAGGGGCAGAATACTTTCAATATCCTTGTTTTTATAAAACCTCAGTAAATTCAGAAGTGATGGGCAGTGACCCATGAAGTTCGAAGCAGCAATACTTCTTGGAGGATGTTCCACTTGTGGGAGTCAGTGATTGCCTTGATCAGCAGAACAAGAGTTTGACTGCCTGCCATATAGCAAATATGCATGTTGCCAGATCCTGATGTTGATTACATCTCTATCAACCTGCTTAAAATACCATTGGCTGCAATGACAGTGCAGGATGAGGCCAGATGCTGTACATTGTACCTGATAGTTCCTGCTTCCAACGCAGTGAACAAGCTCTGCTTCAAACCTCTGCCCTCTCTCTCCTTTTCTCTTTCTGGCAGCCTGTGTAGATGAAACTGGGAAGTTTCCTGCTAAGCCTTTTGCTTGCTTTCCTCTAACCTTACTGCAACTTCTGGAAGTCTGGTTCAGGCTTTCTACATTGCACCATCATTCCCCTAAAATCTAAAGGTGGGCTGGTCATGCCAGCATGTCTGTAGCTTGGCCTTTTCTCTCTCTGAGAATGAAATAAGCAATATTCCACATTCCTCCTTCTCTGGTGAGAAGAGTTTCTGATGCCTGGCCTAGGGTTAATCATAGGGTTAACCAAGTCATGAAAAAATATTCTGGGAAAATGCAGAAGATTTCTCGCTTGGTTGGACCGAGCAATCTTTCTTTTTTAAATTCAGTGTCACGGGGCAGCCAAACAGATCTCTCTTTCACTGTCACTCTCTTCTGCTGTGGGTCAGCAACATGATGTGCTTCTCCTTCCTTGCAACTTCAGGGCATAGCAGAGAGCTGTAATTTGCTCTGGCCCTTTCAGAAAGTCAGGTCAGTTTTCCCTTTGCTCCAGCGCTGGGTTAGGGGAAGGCAGCCAGCAAGACCCAAAGCTGTGGCTTGTCAGCTCAGGTTGCATGTGCCTCCTCAGAGGGGGAAAAGAGAATTTCTGTCCCACCCCTGTTTTAACAGTGATTGGAACAGTAATGGAGCAGCAACCTGCCTGTCTGCAGCCAGAGTTGTCCTGGCAGTTTCTGGCCCAGTAAGGAGCAAATGACACCTCTGCTGAGCCCCTGTATCTCAGAGGGAGCCATTGAGGCTTGAGACAGGCTATGCAGAGCCACTGATGTCTCTAGTCCACTGAGATGCTCTTTTCCTGGGGGAGATTCCCTTTGGGAAGATTGAGGTACGCTGTAAAAGCTAGTTCTATACTATATCTGGCAGGGGTATCCCCTTCTGTCCAACTGTATCCTCTGAAGTTCCCTTACCAGCTTTCCAATTTTTCCCTATAGTTGCGCTCTTCTGATTTCTCCCACCCTTATCTGATTCCTGCTCTTCGTCATTCCTCCCACCTCCATTCATGGCTGCTCCCATCCTCAGGGAGGAGCAGTGCTCATTTGTACCTAGCTGGGCAGCCTGCAAAGCTTTCTTCAAGTTTTAGGAATGACTTTTCAAGTTGTTATTTATTCCCCAAGTCAGCTCATGTCACATTCAGGAGACAACATTGTCTGTTGCCTTTCACAGCCAGCATCTACATTTTGCTTAAAGCCTGAGTACAGCAAGGGAGCCTTGATGGGTGTGTGCACAGCACTCTGTTAAATTAGCTGGTGCCTGCATGCTGTTGACAACCTTTTGTTACTACTCACATTGCCTCCCACTTCTACAGTCCATCACATTAATGGGGAAGCAGCCACACTGAAGGTCCTAGCTCTAGATTCAGAGCCATGGGCCCTTCTTTACACCTGCAGGAGGTGCAAAATGTGCATATGAGGGAAGGTTCAGGAATGTCCTACGGTGTGGGTTTCAGGGGTGGGCAAGCAGCATTCAGCATTGCACCACTGAACACTAGATGCTATAGTCAAGGAGCATGTAGAAGTGCTTACAAGAGCAATGTACCCACCTCCAAGAAGGAAGGAGGAGAAGAAATCCTGTTGCTATCTTATAGCTACATTTGGAGAATTGGTAAGCCCAGGGTTTTAGCAAAGGGTATGTAGAGGGGAAGAAAAAGCAAGAGGACTAGTAACAACACTCTTAATAATTAATTTCTGCATCCTGATTCCCTAATGACCCAGCTGGTGGTGAGGTCTCTGTGCTTTGTTGAGCTCCTGGCACACAGCACAGCTAACCTAGCCACCCGGCAGCACTTGTGCACGCTGGGGCAAAGTCCCATTGCAGACTCTAGAAAATGCTACAGAGATGCTCCTTTCCAAAATTACTTCTTTTTAAACAGCCTTATAATCTGGTGGGAGTTGATCCTTTATATCACTTCCTTTAAATTGCCTTCTGCTCATCAGCTGTTCTTTGAGAGACGAACAGACCCATCCTCATGTCTTGTCCTGACCTGCTGGTGGCTCTGAGATGCTGCCAAGCAGCTGCCGCCTTGCATCGCAGAAAGGACTCTTTTCTCAGGGAGTGGGGGTGATATGTGTATACTTAAGGTTTCAAAGTGCTTCCTAAACTTCTAGGATAAAAGCCACTGGAGAAATGTGAAATATTAGTGGTATTTTAAGAAAGTGTGTAGGTGTGTAGACACAATTAATTTTCCTTTTTATAGGCCTACATGGAATATCTCCACCTCTGAGGAAGATGCCTAGATCTATGGAGCGTTGGCAGCCCAGAGGAGGGCACCGCTCTGTTTGTGTTAACAGAAAATGCCATCGAAATTAACAGTGCAAGAACGCTGTTGTGGTCAGGATGTGTCAGCCCAATAAATTATCGTACGCATGAGAGGCAGCAGGCTCGGAATCGCTCCGTGCTTCCCGGGCCGAAACAGCCCCCTTCTTCCTGGTTAAATGTGCACAGTAGCATTCGTAAGGGATTTTTGACATGTTAGTCCCCCAAGATCAGAGAGAAGCTGATGTGACTTGGAAATACACTGCAAAGGATTAAACAGCAGAGGGTATGCGTGCTCGCACACACACAGGCAGAGTGTCTGCTCTCATGCTATGTATTGTTATTGACACACTGCACCTTAATGGCTATAATGTCAATGGGCACTTTGGGACCTTTACTCGTGGATTATTAATGCATTAGACCACAGTTTTTATGGGTTATTGTGTCAAGAGCAGAGGGAATGGATGCCTACAGTATATGGGCAGAATAAGGATATTTTTTAATCAGGGCTGTGGTATACACTGTGAGTACTGCACCTTAGAAATCTCATTTAGTGCTCTATCGTACCTGCTCTCAGCAAGTGGAATCTCATTGCAGCTTAGAGGACAGCATGGAAAAAATGACACCATCAGAGAGGAAAAGGGACAGTCTGGGAAAAGGAAGAGATCCTTGCAACTGTAGCTAAGCAATCGCACATTACTATCCCAGGCTGTGGGGAGAATATTTCCTGGCACTAGCTGCTGATACCCTGAAACATGAAGATTAATAGGCTCTTTATTTTATTGTTAGTAACTGCAGGTGCTGCTTTTATTTATATAAATGTGTGCTGCTCTTCTTGCTGTGGGCTCAGCCCAGGATGAATCCTCCCATGAGACTTTGGAGAGAGAAACTTTCTCACGCTGCCTCTCTGCCTGAGAGCAAATGTCACACTGCAGGCCTGAACGCAAGCATGGGGGATGTCCCCAAAGCCTTTGGAGGTGGTGGAAACTGCAGGTGCCCAGTGCTGTTCAAGGGATAGGTCTTGTCATTTTACAGGGCCTTTTTGAACACAACATAATTTGCAGGGGAGAGTGACGTGGATGTAACCAGACTCTCCGGCTGATCTTGTCTGGGTAAATGGTATATGTATATTTGTCAAAGCACCATTTGCCAAGACATAGTGGTTAAATCTGTTGATGAAGTGGAAAGGGCAGTATAACATTGTTCAGACACCCTGAATGAAGCCCTGACTACTGTGCTAGTGGAGCAGGGAAAAGAGGGGGATCCTGAGAGCAGCGTGGCAGGAACAAGGAGAACACGCGTGGCATTGCATGGTCAGAAACGTCCTCCCTGCCATTTTTGCAATGCAGTCTCTTCCAGATCAGGCAGCTTGGAGCAGCAAGTGAAGGGCAGCTCAGCCAAAGAGCTCTTAACAAGAGCAGTGCATTCATTTCTGGCAGGAATTGCCATCTTTCTTGTAATCACTACTGCTCCATTATAAGGAGACCTGAAGATACTATCCTCACAACCAAACTAGCTATTGGGCAATAGGAAAAATAATCAGCCAGTAATGGAAACAAAACCCATATCACAGGCTCTTGTCCTAGGCATTAGTCCTAATATATGGGCTGCAATGGCATGAAGCAAGCAAAGAGAGTCACAGAGGGCCTGAACCCAGGGGGATGCTAGTTCTCCAAAAAGCTGGAGGGCAAGAGATGACATTGACCTGGGAGGGAAGTGTCTTATTTGCAAACTGCTGTCATTGCACTTAAGGCCCGTGTCTTTCATTTTCTCAGCTTCTCATTCTCTCAACTTCATATCTGAAGGAGGCAAAGAAATCCCCTGATTTTCCTGACAATGCTGAATACAGTTCAACTTTTCATCATGTCATATCTGGGCCATGGAAAGGACCCTGCTTTTATTGTGTGACGACATGGAAATTACCAAGTAATTACAGGATTATGCAGCACCCTGTAAATTAAATGTTACCTCTTTACCTTTTATAGAACAAAAAATAACCATGTAATTACCTAGTGAATTAAGCTGTTAAGGTCTCATGGTAATTATACATGGAGTCAAAAGCTCTGAGTTCTTCTGGTAGTTACAAGTAAAGAATTATCTTTCATTTTTAAACATATGTTGCAGATGGATCCCAAAGCCTGCACATTTCCATTTTAATAACACTATGGCCCGCCCAAATGAGAAGAGGCATATGTCTCCCTTCTGAGTGTGCAAATAGAGTGAACATTTATATATAAAATAGATTGGACATACGCAAAACTGACCCAGGTTCATACCGGAAAAATTATATGGACTGAAGTGGAATACCAACAGAGGTAAAATATGATTAGTCAGATGATAACATTTAAAATTATGCTTAGTTTCCTAGCACTGGAACTTGTTTTCATAGGAAGCAAGTCAGCGTGATGCTATTTATAATATACACGTGATTATATTTTGAAAACAGACAATCAAACCACCCATCAGGAAGGTCTGTCCCCTAAAGGGAGGCTCAGGACTTGGCGCATGTATGCGGGTTTTGCCATGTATCTGCAAGGAGGGGATGACTGTGCTGGCAAGAGAGCCCCATGAAACCAAACTCATTGATGGTGTGAGCTTGGTCCTGCTGTTGTCTTTTGGCAGTAATAGGGCAGAGCTCTTGGGTGTGCTGGCCCGGGACCCAGCCTTTCCAGAGGTAGCCAAGGAGAGACGTTGCACCAAAGAGCTGCAAAAGGACTGGGGCTAGAGAGGAACAAGGGTTTACTGCCTTGTGGCAGAGCCCATTCCTGTCAAAGGAGCTGCAGGAACACATTTCCCTGCTTAAAAATTGTCTCCAGAGACCTGGGTCACTGCAGAGGTTGCTAAACAACGAAAAAGCTGTAGCATGACCAGAGACGATCCAGACTGCTCTGACCAAATCAGATGGAGACAGAGTGGAAAGCTCCAGGGCACCAAGCAAGCAAAAGAAGGGGGCCATCAGACCAGTGATTTCAGGTGCTGAAATACATGGTCAGGTTTTTATTGGGTGTGAGAACCTGTAGCACATAGGAATTGCCACTTTTGTTCTGTATATCCTCTGCACTGGTCAGAGCTGGCTAAAAATGTCCTAACATTATTTTAGGATTTGCATGGGGTTTTTAACTGTTCTGCATAACTTTTTTCTTGTTTAATTATTAATCAAGACAATCAGACCAAAGTGTTTCAGGTTTTCTTCTCCTTTCTTCAGTTTTTTCTATTTCCAGGTTTTTAGGAACACATTTCAAAAAAGTCCCAGCAAACTGTAATGATGAAATAACAAGATTCATTGTCCCTTCAGTTGGAAAATATTTTCATAGGTCCCCAAAACAGATCCTTTGGCTTCATAATTTTAGATCCCTAAATCTGAAAAATGGGATGTTACAGTATGCCTAACACCATCTGAAAGGTGCAGTACATTCACCTCCAGTGCTTCAACGAGGCGTTATGTGCACTTACTAGCTAATTTTATAGCTTGCTTTGAAATACGTAGCATGTTATATAAGTGCTCGCTTTGGTAGTCGTGAAAGAAAATACAGAACCAGGATAGGGAGCTGGGTTTTTCTTTTAATGAAGCTTAACACTGACATTTTAACTATTAACATTGTGTCTGCAGTTTCTATCGCAGACCTAACTATTTCACCTACAAGTCACCCCCAGTCCAAACAGTAATTGCTCCAGGTACAAAATGAATTGAAGTAATTATCTTTTCATCTTTTTGTTTTGCATTTTATCTCATTTTGGTTTGAATGTGATCAGCAATTCTCTGTAGTGCTGTGTTTCATAGTGTTTAAATCCTGCAGTAATGCTGCATGCTGAATGCAGTAACGTGCATTTACTTCAAAGAGTCATTTATAACCCTTGGTAAGCAGGTAGTCTTTGCCGTAGAGATGCAGGGGTGTTTTGGTGTAAACGAGCTTTTTTACATGTGTTTGTTGCATGATTTTTTCCCCTTATGTCCATCAGTTTTACTGCGTTGTGGTTGCTATCCAGTGAATATTAAAAAGCACCCTTTGGGATTAGATCAAAAAGCGGGGGGGGAGGGGGGAGGAATCATGCTCCATCTCATTCCTAGTCTCTTGCGTAACATCCCTTCATCCTGACACGGATTACTGCTAGCATTGTACTCACCCAGTTCCTCTGCCTTAATAGCCTTACGTCTCATTCGATGTGAGATCAAAGAGAGAAAAGTACCAAAGGGCTTACATTCAATTAACAGGAAAGGGGCAGGCTTTATACGTGCTCAGCAGAAGCTCTGATTGCAACAAACTGCTGACTGCATATCATGTACTATCGCTATCAGCATGTGTAACACCAGCCCTTTCCCTGCCACGCTGAAAGGTGGTCTGGAAAGGCAAATGGCATTTTTGTGCTCTTCCTGGCTGTGTCGGGATTGGGAAAGCTGGAGAAGCCGATGCCCCTTCACAGGGGTGCTCAGGAGGAGGAGGGGGGCTCTACCTCCCACTCTGCTCTTTTTTTTTGCTCAGAGCTGCAGACTGGAAACTCTCTGTCAGCCCTTGACCGATGTATTGGACAACTTGAATTTTTAATGATGAGTGATTTCCCACTGCTCTCTTACACAGATCGCAGAGTTAGAGGCTTAGCCTGCGGCAGTAAGAAGTCCTAGGGCAAAAGCTGGGACTTTTGACCCTTTCTGTATATTTAGAGCATATCACAATGAAATAAAGCCCTTCTCATTTCTCAGAATAAGCTATCCCCTTCTTCCCTTCTCCAGGTATTTGTGGCATTAGGACAAACTGAAAAGCTGGGTGTCTGAGAGCTAGCTTTTGATTAGGAATCATCTTGGACTAACCACCACCATAGAAGACACGATACTGGGAAGATGAGAAACTACTATGGTAGTCTGGTTTACAGTTTTATCATTTCTCCTCATGAAAGGCAGAAGGAGAGTTGCAGAACTAGGAACTGGATCATAAATGTTGGGGAAAAATTAGAGCATAAAGAAGATGGGGCATGGATCACAGGGATTTTACTTTTCGAGCCCTGCTGAAGTGAGAGAGCGCATCGCATCCACTATACACCCAGAGCTCATTGCTTTTAACTGAAGTTATGTCAAAACCTCACATTTCCCAGGGTTCTGCATATGAAGTTTGGAAAAGATGTTAGTCTCTAGATTTGCTTTACTGCTGGAATTTTTTTAGTATTGTTTTTTAGAGCTCTGAGACAGCATGGATCTCTCTTTGTATTAAACCACTCTCTCCACTGAGCTGATTGCTGGGATAACATGCAGCTGGAGCTATCTGAACTTAGGTGACCTGATTACCTCTGCGTACAGCCCTGTTTTGCATTCTCTTCAATTTACTTCTAATGCAAACCTTGCAGAGCAGGAAGTTCCTGCCACACACACACAAACATACACACACACAAAATCTGTTCCTGGGGATTCAGTACCTGTTCTTGCCAGGAATATTCTCAACTACTTTAACCTTTTAAAATTTTCTGCATTACTGTGGGAGATGACTGCTCCACACATTGCTCACAGGTTAACAGTGCTATAAAGAACGCAGCTGGTCAGTGGAATCAGAAAACACTGAAAAGGTCAAAGCATGTGAGTACTGCAGAGGTTTCCCACTAAATGAGAGTGGCCTGTGACCTTCACTTAACCCTTACTTTAAATGATTGCAAATTAAGTTGGGCAACTTATCCTGAGCTCTGAAAGTCTAAATGAATCAAAAGATGAAACTATATCAAACAGCTTTCCATCAATGTCAGGCAGTTTTCTCCAATACACGTATACCAGATAGAAATTTCTGTATATGAGCCTTACTTACCCTCCGAGATATATTCAGAGGAAGCCCCATTAACTTCAGCAGTGCTGAATGACATACAAGCATTTGTACCATAATGCAGTCATCCCCTTGAATAAAGGCATATCCGACTGGTTTTTTTTTCTACAAGGTGTTTTTTAATCTTCTTGGCTTATACAGGACTTACAGGTATAATATATGGTGTTTGCATTGCAGTCAAAGCAAGGATTTCAGCACTGTAAATCCATCACCTGCTTTCCATCAGCCAATTGTCTGCACACTGATGCTCATGTCGAAGCTTCCTTCAACTTCAGCAAGGCAATATCCTGTCTCTTGGGCTTTAGGGACCAAATACCCACCAGTGATTAATGACAAAACAGAAGAGCTCTGCAGCAAAGTATACCATGACACTCCTCATCACAGAGCTTCTCAACCTCCTCTATATGGTGACACCAGAGCAAAACCAGAGGCAGGGTCCAGTGGTCTTCAGGGAGACCTGAGCATGGGGTCCTCTGTGGGGCCCCAACTTCAGAGCAATCACCTGTGCCCAGGAGCAGCAGAGTCAGCAACACCTGCCTGTGGCTAAGGGGTGAGATCCCCCTGCTAAACCACGAATATTCTTTAGTCAGTCTATTAATGCAAAGAGGAGCCCTGAACAAGATGTGGATTTGTACAACACTGTCAGCTTTTCTTATTGGTGTTCTTTAATGTTGCCTTTATTTCTTTTATTCCCTGCGTACCTACCTGACCCTTTTTTATTCCACAGCAGCAAATGTGAAAGCAAAACCATTTACTTAACTGCAAACCCAAGGATTTCTTTTATCCCACCCACATAATCTATATCCCAATAACAGGAGCTAAAGCAGACACCTGCACAGAAACACCCCTCAAAAAAAGTTCTTAACTCCAGTAAGAACCCAGTTCTTCACTAATTTAGTTGACATTGAGATAGGGCAGTAGTAGTGGGGAAATTATGTGTCCTGTGAGCAGATTTGTTCAATGCCATGGTCAAGAAATGGCTGCTCAGTGTCTGATTTACTGGCCAGGAGGATACTCTACTTTCTGAATTCCCATGGAGATGGCCTGATTTCCATAGCAACTGGATTATCTCTCTTGCCGTTCCCCTTTTAACAGGTAGAAATACACTTACATCCTGAAAATGCTAGATTGTTCTGAGTATTTTTGTATTTTTGGGTGGCAGTACACTTTCTGGACAATGTGTTGAAATACAGGCACCTTAATTATATATTTGTATCCACCTTTAGAACTGGTGGTGACATTATCTTCTATCTGCTCTTAAGACTTGTTCTGATGTGAGCATGAAGTTTCTCTTTTGCTTTCTTTCTTCTCTTATTCTTTTTCATTGATTCAATTTTCTATTGGACAACCTGCAATGCAGGGTAATGATGATTAAGAAAGCTCTTGGGAAAAAGAGAGCATAGATGATATCAGCTAACAACTATATCCAAAATGCATGGGATATATTTCTAGAGAGAGAGGTTGGTTCAATCTCTGCCCCAAAGATGGATTAAAAATTCATGCTATAATTCAGTATGTCAGATAGGACATCATGTCAGCAGTAAGTATATGCATTAGTTGTCACCCATTTGTTGAGGCTTTTAATGGTTTCAGGTTTTGATTTTATATGCTAGTATGAAGTATCCTCTTTAGGTCTGTCCTTCGTCAAGTACATCTCCACTGCTTGTCCTTTCTAGACTACAGCTGAATGAGTACAAAGAATAATAACAATCCAAAAGTAGATGGTTTAACTGGGGAGTTTCTTACAGCCATTGTGAAGGGATTCTTGGGGAATAAAATAGGATAGACCCTGCAAACCATTTCCCCAAGGATCTGATGAGGACACATACAGGACAAGGAGTCATGGAAATAGGCTTTTGGACAGTAGTAACGTCACACCTCAGTCTGATTCCTTAAAGAAGGGAGTGCTATGGACATCATGAGCCTTGCCTAGGAATTACAGGGTCTTAAAGGGCAGGGTTTGTACTTTACATTGCATTTGTGAAGGCCCAGAGAGTTGGTGTGCTCTGGAAAGCACCTTGTTTATGGCAGTCTGGACTGCCTCAATGACTGGTACAAAAGTTTCTGCATGGCAATGGGTGACGACACAGTCAAAGGAAGGGCAGCTGGAAGTGATGAATTTGGATCCTGTGGCTGCTAGGATGGCTGAAGTTCATGAAGGGTATTGCTGGCAAGTAAATCCATTTGGGAATCCAGGAAGAAAACCAAAGCCCATGAGGTGCAGAGAAAATGAGCAGTGCTCTTACAGAGTTGCTTCCCCTTTAGCCATGAATCACAGGAATTTGGTGCCTGCACAGTGGATGAATTTCACAAATATCCCTTTCACACAGTAGTCTGGCGGTGCCCCAAACCCTTCAATGCCCCAGTGCCACATCTCCCTGATCACACGTTTCCCTCTTTCCCCTGAACTGGCAATTAAATGGTCAGCTGTGGTAGGCCAAAATGCCATGAGAGCATCCTGAGGTCCTGACAGCACTTTGCCAATCCACCGACCTCCATTAAGTTCCAAACTGCGAGAGGTTACACCCAAAATCAGCCTAAAAAATTGGCCAATTTTCCTGTGACCCCCAGTCTGACCTTACATCTGAGTTTACATTTCTAAATCTCACCATAGGCTGCCGGTTGACATCCACCCTCCCCTGCAGTTCCCATGCGGTCATTCGGTTGCTGTCATCTCCCCTTCATTTTGCAGCCCACTTGCCTGCAGACCCTTGCCCGCCACCCAGCTGTGCAACACAGGGGTTTCCCTGGCTCTCCACTGTGAAAACATCCCTCTCTCCTTCTCTCCCCTCCCCTCTTTCCTCTCCTCTCCCCCTCCCCAGCTAATGCTGAAAGCCACAGAGGAAAGCATAGCAAATTGAAATAAATGAGTGGAGGAAGAAAGGTGGAGGTTGGAGGGGGAGGCAAGGAGTGAGCTCCTGGGGCCCTGTCACTTCAGCCGCCTCAGGGGCCTTGGGCAGAGAAGGGGAGGGTGACAATGAGGCCAGAGCTGGAGCAAAGACTGGTCCTTGCTGGTGGAGGAGCTTTATCACCTGTGACCTTCAGAGCACTTAGTGCTGTTGTTAGTGCTGATGAGGAACGTTCTGATGATAGTACTAAGGTTGTTGTGGGGGTGGGAAGGGCATGCGTGTGCATGGGAGTAAGGGGAGAGCAATGTGGGGTGGGGGGCTGCTGCCCATGCATGCCTGCTGCCAGGAAGGAGATCACAAAAACAAAGGTGCAGGGCTTGGTGCTGGCACTGTAGCATCCATGGCTCCCAGTGAGCACCTCGGGAGCAACCTGAGGAAACCTGTTCTTTGGGCTTTTTGGAGAAATGCCTATAGAGGACACTGATTTGTCAACAAATTTTAGAGAAAAAAGGTGTTTGGGTAAGAGAGAGAGACATGAAATGCCCAAGCATCCTCCTGTGTCTCATGTAGGTGGGTCACTTCTGAGTTAATGATGGACTGCTGTTTTTGTTTCCCGTCTCTCTTGAAAATGCAAACATCACTGCGAGGTGGGAGAGGTGGCTTCCCCTTCCTGTTTGCTAGAAGAGCAGATGGCTGCACAGATGATTTCTCCTTGCTTCCCTCTGTCGGTAAAAGATACATATCCTAGCACTGAGAATACCATTTCTTGGCAAAGACATCCCTGAAAAATAGCAAGGAAATTCCCAGTACTGTGCTTTCATGCTTCTCTATCTTTTTTTTATTTATTTATTTCCTTAATTCTACTGATAATGGCAAGGTGCATAGCTGCAGCTGTGTTCAGTTACTTAGAAGACACGTGCAGTGCTCAGATGATGCTGCCACTAGCTTGACCCCAGGGGAAAACCTAAGGAAAGGCTGCAGACTTATGTCCTTCACCAGGTCCCACGGTGACTCTCAGGAGCTCTGCCCTCCACTCAAGAGGAAGCACCCACCTGCCTCCAAGGTGGCATGGGGCTGGCAAAGCAAACCTTTCAGGGCAGATCAGTGACTGAAACCCAGGTTCACTGTGGGGCCACGGTGTGTGTGCGTGGGGATGTGATGGAGAGGACGAAAAGTCTTTGTTGCCCTCCTTTCCCTGGTGGCTCTGCTTCCTCTGCTCCCAGTTAATCCCACTCCTCCCTGGGCAAGACCAGCAGCGAGGAGGCCCATTAGCAGCAGCTCTGCTGCACCATCTCTTTAGAGGAAGTGTCAGGAATAAAGATTTACCTGCAGGTTTAGGAAGACAATTATTGTACGTTAATTAAATATGAAATGACACTTAAGAGCATATCCATTGCCTTAACAGCGACTCTCTGTAATAATAATAATACTTAACACTTGCATAGCTCTCTCCGTCTATACAGTACTTCACAAACATTAACTAATGAATCCTCACAACCTCCATGTGAAGATAAAGAGGCTGCTGGCATGATGGGGAGGGGGAAGAGGAGATGTATCAGGGGAATAACCTCTTCTTGGCTGGCTGCTGTAGTATTAATTCCCCCTGCTTTCTGTCAGCTTTCCCCTAATTGTGCTTCACTCCGGCACCATGCAGTGGGCACGTCGCGTGGTGAAGAAAGATGTTGGCAGTGCAGCGAGGCAGTACCCGTGGACACCACTGGAGCAAGCGCTGATGTTTCCCTGGCTCCTAGTGCAGGGCTCAAAGTCCCTGGGCATGGCAGCAAGCCTACAGCATCCAAAACTGCCTCCTGACCCATCCCCGTTAACTTGGGGCTCAGCAAGAGAGCCTAAGAGTGGGTTTGCCTGAAGTTGAAGTATTTTGAATGTGTCCGTGAGAAACAAGGTTCTGGCTCAGACATAAACACCTGTAAAATGCAGAAGTCCAGTAGTAGGACGGAAATAGTCTGGATTTTTGCAAATCATTTCTGGTGAAGCCATGCCTTTCCTTCAAGTCTTACTGGGCAAGCCAAAAAGCCTCTCCCGACCCTACTTCACTTCCCCAGAATGGGATTTTTGAGCTGAAGGCCCAGGTCTCCTGGCCAGTGTACCTCTGTAGGAGTTGACTGTCTCCTGGCAGATGTGCTTGCTCCACCCTCTCTGAGGTCATGATGACCCATCCTTTGAGACTACCACTTGACCCAGAGGGGACAACAGATGCTACACTAAGTCTGTGTTTCCTAAAATGTTTACGTTTTTCTCACTGCAGCTGCCTGTGATTGTGCAATGTCTTTGCTGGAAGAGTCAAGAGAGATAAGAAAGAAGCTTCATTCTCTCCATGAGAAGAAGATATGGGCTCTCCAGAAATCCCAGCACCACGCTCTGCCCCCCATTGGCAGCACTCTGCTTCCCCCATCTCCCACTGCAGGCCTGGCTCTGCCTCTGCTCTGGCTTTTAGGCATCAAAGTCCAGTTTTGCTATTTTTCCAGTTTTTTTACCTGGAAGCACTGAAAGGGCACTAGATCCTTGTCCATCCCCTCTTCCACATCTGGGCTGTCTCACCCTAATGAGGAGAGCATGGGAGGTGGGGGAAGATGGGAGCAATGGATCAGGGCTGTTAGGAGTGAGCGAAGTCCCACTTTTGGGAAGGGTTTTTCTGCATAATCTGCTTCCGCCTCATTTTTTCCCAAGCTCATTCCTCTTAAAAAGGTAATAAATATTCAAAGCATACTTGCTTAGATTAACAGCTATCCTCTAACAGCGTCAGCACCTACAAAGCCAATGCCTGTATGTATCCACTAAGCAGCTGTCAAACTGCATTGCTTGTAACGTTTAGGGTTGGTTGGGAAGGAGGTCTGCATGGCTACACTCTACAAAACACTCTGTATTGGCCAAGGGGGAAAAAGACAATGTGACCTAGAAAATCTTGTAATCTTCAAAGTTCCCTGATTCTGCTGTTATTTGTTTAGCATGGTAAGGCCACCAGATCCATTTCCAAGTCATCAAGGGTTGTTTTTTTTTGTCTTCCAGAAAGGTCTCAAGCAAACCTCAGAGTTTGAACACGCTAATATTTTCAGACGTAGTCCTGTCAGCACCAGTGATTTTAGCTGTGTTCCCAGCTAACTCACTGGTGGGCTTCTTGGGGTTGCATTTAGATATGAAAATGTCACATGGTGCTCTTTGTAGCTTGGTTCAATATCAAAGGTTGACTCCAATGTTAAACAGAATCTGGATCATTCTGCATAGATCACAGTTATCTTGGCTTTACGTATTTAAGAGTCCTTGATAAGCCAGTGGGAAAAATATATTTAGTGTGTGAGAACTCACCTATCCAGCCCTAAAGGTACAGACCGATGGAAGCCAACCTCAAGTAATTTATTTATGCCCCAGTGTTTCCTGTCTCAAAAATTGTCTTTCCCCCTGCTTTTGACTTTGTTTTGCAAATGCAGCTCCTGACCTCAGGGCTTTTGGAAGCTCAAGTGATATCAGCAGTTCTGGCACCCTCCTTTAGCCACAGGCAGATGACAAGGTTAGGTGTGTTTGAGCTCAGGTCTCGAGCAGCAGGACCATTTTGTTGATTCCTCATGAGCAATTTCCACATATGGCATGACTCTGTGGGACCCCCACCCCATGCACGGAGGAGAACTGCATGGTGCATACCTGCTTATTTGCACCTGTACAGCACAGGGAGAAAAATGCACTGGATCCAGCTCACACAGGGCTCATCCTTCAAACCCCAGGAGATTTCCCCAGCTTTGGGCCAGGGCTGGCTGGAAGCAGCCATTCTCCCACCACCATGCTCACACCCACATGGTCTGGAGCTGGGATCTTTCTCCTCCTTCACGAGTTAACAAATTGGCCGTTCCCTGAGAGCAGATAATTTCTTCTTAATGGTAGCCATTTCTCAGCATGTACTTTGGCTGCCAGCTTTTGAAGGTAATTGCATTGTTATTTAGGAAAGTCAAAGGTGCATTCTTCCAGAGAGGCTCTGGCTGTGAGCAGGCATGTGGAGGGCTGGCCAGGAGATGGCTTTGCGTGCTCTTGTTATAGCAAGGTGTCACTGTGGGCAGCCAGAAGGCAGGGATGGATGTACATGTCCCTCCCCACTCCCTGCTCTTTTCCTCCCCAGAGAAGAATTGGTAAGAAACCGTTTGCTGCAAAATAAAGATGGGCATTCCAGTGCTGAAAATACACAACACAAAATGTTCTTTTTTCTGATAAGAAAGTGATGTCACAAATGACCTTATTATAAAAAGGTAAAATGCTTGTTTACTTAAAGCACTTGTTCAAAGAGAGCAAGGAAAAATGTGGCTTTAGGATATTTTTCTTTCTCCTTTCTCTTTCCTCCTAAATGAGATTGAAATACAGTTTCACATTTGCAAGGCCCAATGCCCTTTCTGCCAAGAAATCCATTGACAGTCCAATCAACAGACATGTTCTGGTTACAGGAATCAGGCATCAGTCAAACGCTTGAAAGCCAGATCCAGCAAATGCAGCAGATAATAGTATTGAAAACAGCCAGTGGGGGAGATGAAAAAGTAATTGGAGTATAGGTAAGAGCTGGTATAAGCAGGATGGATCGGTGTATTGCTGACACGAGGAAGGGAAGAGGCAGAGGGGGAGAGCTAATGAGAGGGGTAATTCTAATGATAGAAGTAGTTTGATGTGTCAGGCTTTTGGTTTTCGACGGCTGAGAGAAGGATTTATTTGTGCAGAGGCAACTCAGCCCATGGGATTTATATGCCATCTATACCACGAGTCCCTGCTAACTTCCAGAGCTGGTTCAGCCTTGGGATTTTGCAGCGTAGATCCATAGTAAAAGGCTACATGGTATCAACAGGAAGGACTGAGGGGCTGGACTGGCCATGAAAGTGCTGGCGTGGATGTGATGGTGGTTTGCAGGGGGGGATCAGAGTGGGCCTTTGTGGCAGCCCAGGGCAGCCCGGGTTACTAGTACCCCAGGGGAGAGTTGTTACCATGAGCAGCAGCATTGGTCTCTTCATGCTCAGGGGCTGCATCACTAAACACAGTCATTTCAATCTTGGCAAGCCCTAAAATTTGCTGATTTCACCCCAAATGTAAAAATCTAGAGAGGACAGGAGTGAAAATGAACAGAATAGAATTTGATTGTATGGACTATATCTCCTAATTTATTCCAGAGCCCTTGCTAGTAAAATACCCAGACTCTGATTAGAGTAGTGAGCGCAAGAGAATTACTCACTTCCTATGGGTAACATGACGAGCGAATTACCTGAATTTCTTGTAAATCTGTAATCCTCTTTTGGGACTCAGCACTATGGAAATTGCAGAAGAGGGCTGTTGATCTCATACACTGCAGTATGTGCTCCCTCATAGTGAGGCTTGGGTGGGTTCACCCTTCGTACAGCACCCTGCCCTGTCCAGGTTATTTTTGCATCTCTTTAGATTCACCTTCTCTGTCCCACTGCCCTTGTCACACTGCCAAGAGCACTTGGCTCTGTTTCTTGCCTGGCCCACGAGGGACCATTTTCAGGAGCTGCTCCACTGCAGGCTGTGCTGCATTGAAGGTGGTATGGAGAAGGGGGCAGTGGGGTTGGCAGGGGAAGAATTGAACACTCTGTAAAGACAGCACAAAGTATTTCAAAGTAATTTGGATCCGACTTGAGCAAGTGATAAATGAGAGCCGCATGGCACTGACAGGTCAATCAAATATTTATAGAACTTCATCCATTAACACTGCAGCAGCAGAAAGGAAGCAGTGAAGTCAGGGTGTGCCTAGGCCTGTGAGGAGCAAACATGCTCATAGGCTTCACCAAAATCTTCAAGCACATGTATATCTTCTGTCTTGTCCTGGAGGGGACCAAGATAGATGAGGTGGAAGAGTTAAAAAGAGGTCGGTATTATAAAGCACTGTATTTCGGAATAAATTCCTCTGATCTCCTTGGGTGGATTAATGTATTTGCATACCAGTGAAGAGATACTTGTACCAAAACGATGGGAAAGCTGAGTGGCATGTGTAGGTATATACATATATGTATGTACACGCTGGGAAAGGGCATCAGGTTTTGCAATCCTCCAGAAAAGCAGTTGCTACAATCAGTGAAATGCCAGAAAAGGTTAAACCACAACAGCCAAGAAACCTTAAGGAGAGAGCAGAGTGGAATTGGAAAGCCTATTTTTAGGATCAGATGACATGATTTAATTAATATTTTAGGAGGTAGTTATCATATGCTAAGAAACTGAAGGATTATTAGTAGCATCCTAATGTGCCTGCTTTCAGGGCTTTACCAAGGGGATCCCATCCAAATTTCTCCCTCCTCACTTTTGTTCAGTCCCGTAAGCCAGGGGTGCAGAGAAGTGACACACTGATGCACTAAAAGGTGCAAAGAGCTGTGGAAAAGGCATTAATTTGATTTCAGCTCTTAAAACAAAATGCCACAGTGCAGCCTGTGCTGAGGCAGAAGGCAGTAACACACTGCAGACACGTGCAGATGGAGCAGTGTTTAGCTGGGGCCATCTCTGTGATGCTTCCAGACACCAGCAAAGCAATGCAACAGCAGGCTGGTGAGGAAGACTACCCTGGTCTCCAGCTGGTTAAATGCTTGACTTTAAGCACAGGAAGGATTGCACTGAAGTCCCTTTTAGACCTGCTGATGAGCCCTATGTGCCTGGTCACATAAATGTGCATCCTGCATCCTTTCTCAGGGTTCCCAGGGCTGTTCCCATTTCCTCTGGCAATTTGGGCTTCATTATGTGTGGTCTACACATAAATGTCAGTGCTTAACCGTATGCTGGATCTGGAGCTCATGATGCTTAGTGTGATGCTATTCACCAAGAGCTGAACTCCTGTGAATTCAGGAGGAATCTGGGAAGGGAAATGAGCTCTTCTTCATTCATTGATCTTTTGACAAAATTTCATTCATCTGGCCTGGGAGCAGTAGGGACACCATGTGTCAGAGGCAACCAGTCAGCCAGGGGGGTGAGGCAGGGCCTGGCACTCACCAACAGCCCATTTGCTGAAAATTGATGATCCAAAGTTGCATGGGGAATTTGTATGAATGGAAGAAAAGACAGCCAGTAATTGGGATCGGTGGGTGAAGTGTCAGCAAACAGAAGAAAGGGATACTTTGGTGACAGTGATAAATGCTAGCAGCTTTTGGTCTCATCTGGAGGAGTGAATTGGAGCAAAGACTTTGTAAGAGAAGGAAGGAATAAAAAGACAGCAGTCTGATGGATGTTACAGCAGAAAAAGGCTCAGAAAACAAAAATTCAGCTGAGTGTTTTTAGGGGAATGATCAAAGGCAAGTCACAAGGGTCATTCCTCAGGGCTGAGAGGGTCATAATTTTTTACACCCCCAAGAATAAGCCAGCAGGCTGGAAGGGGATCCACTGTACAGCCTCCTTCATCCCTGCACTAGGTCACCTCTCAAAGCACCCTAGTCCTCCGCTGGTGGGAAGCATTGTGGCTTACTACAGTCCAGAGATCTACCCCACATTGCAGCACCTGTAGAGCAACCCCTCCTCCAAGATTTCACTGCTCCATTCCAACCCTGGCGACTGACAGCTTACCTCACCCTACACAGCCAGCCCTAAACACCATCCTACCTTTGCCTCACATGGTAGCCTTGCAGCACCCATAGCATCATGTTTGGTGGTACACAAAGTCACCAGGCACCTGTCCCTGGAGACTGGGCTCCCCCTCTGCTGGGCACTGTGCCTGCAGCTGCAAAGCCCTTGGGAGCAGCAACAGGGCTCTCCCTGTTGAGCAGCACAGATGTGAGAGGTCTGTGCCTTCAGGGGGGTGCAGAAGCCCTGGGGGTCCCAGATGGGTGTCCAGGACTGAGCGACGAGGCAGCCCTGCAAGCACAGGCTCTCAGCAGGCACTGGCACACTGACCGCTCAGGGCTGGTTTATTTTTGTCAGCCAGCCCAGGAGATATGATTCAGGGAGGAATTTGCCTACAAACCAAGTATGTGCAATATCAAGATGCCATTTCCAGAGTCATTTCTCTGACCCTCACCAGCATTTCAAAACATGTCTCAAATGCAGTTGGCACCTCTGCACTGCCAATTTTAGAAACGTTTTGCTTTGGAGGAAGGACTGGAGCACAGAGGTGATTATCCCTCCCCTCCTGGTAGCTTGAGGAGTTGTGCGACTTGCAGGGAATGTCAGAAATGAACAGCATGTAAAAGAGCTCCAACAAACACTCTTTTCTTAAGCACTGGGACGTGCCTCTGTCCTGCTTGTTTAGACTGTAGAGGATCTTTCGCTCTTACAAGAGAAAAGATCCTGGCTGAGGTAGCTCAGACATCCATCTAACATGCCCTGAGAAAGAAGCACTGGCAACAGAGACAGGGATGAGTCTGCTGTCAGCAGCACAGGCGGGGAACCAGCAGAGTCAATGGGAGTCGATGTTTACTTCTGTTGCACTGCCTCACGTAGACACTGATAAATGTTATGAATTTTAAAAATTGAGATTTGCATTAGTTTCCTTTAACTCATTTTAGATTTTCTGCTTAGCTTTATTAAGTGGCTTTTAAAAGCAGTTTAGACTCTATGACTCTCATTGCTATAGCCCTGACTCCCAGCCTGTCTTGTGCCAGGAATAAAACCAAGCCCTGGGTGCTATCAGGGAATGAGGAGGGCACTGGGGTTGAATCCGTGTGTCCATTGGGGTGAGAGCACCTTGGCAGAGCAGGAAGATAGAGGGTGGTGCAAGGTGGTGTCAGCCATGCCTCAGGGCCAGTTCAGGCAAAGGTGGCAGTTCCTTTCAGAGGGATGTGTCATGAGGGATCATGCAGAGTTGAAGATCCAGAGACATTTCTGCTCCCCTCAAATACAGGCAGAGGAATAATGCAAGGGGTTTTTTTTCTCTTTCTTGAAGGACCATATAGTAGGCATGTCTAGGCACTTTCTGTCAGCAGATCTTGGGCTGACCTGCATATTAGTGTAAATCAGGAGTAGCCCCAGTGGGTGAACTCAGCATCCTCTTGGTTTTTTAAGGCCTGATCCAGCTTTCCCTGAAGTCAGTGAGAAGATGCCAGCTAACTGCTCTTGGATCAATCTCTGAATGCCTTGTTGTAATATCCATAAGATGCAGTAATATAATCCACACCTCCCTTGTTCCATCCTAAGCTCTGCCTGCCACCTGCCATTTCATTTTTCATAACACAATTATCATTTTTAATAATGCCTCTGCATTTTCTTGGCTAAAGAGCCTCTGGAGACCCTGTCTGAAAGAAAAGCTTCCCCATCTCCTCTTCTCCACTCTTGCAGGTGTATCTGTATCATAGCAAGCCCTTCCTAAGCATCTCTTCAAAGACACTCATAGCTTCATCTCCTGTAATCTAGATGCACTTTTGACATTGCTAAATAATTCTGCAGTTGCATAGTAAACTGGTGGTGGGAGATATGCAAGTGGCAAATATATTTTCTGGCGGCTAAAAACACGGTACTCCTGCCTATTGTGTGAGGCAGCAGAGCTCTCGGATTGCCTGGAAAGTGAAGCAGGGGGAACACAGGCCTAGTATGGACAGAAGAGTAACACTGATCTATGGGAGACAAACCTCTGAGGTAGAGATTTACTCCCTGAGGATTTTTTATTGAGAGGTGACACCACACATCTGCAGGACTGGGACCAGGAGAGATAAAAGCCTGAGCTTCTATAAGCAACCAAAGGGTACCAAGTGCTCTGGGGTGGGGATGTGCCTCCAAGGACATAGCCCTCTTTCCCTATCAGCATTTTATTTTTTTACCATTGATCATAACAGGATGGGAGAGATGGAAAACTCATGTAATTCCCTGTCCTTGGGGTTGTGTCCTAGGGGAAGTTGATGCTGTCTGATTTAATAAGGATGAGGTGCAGCCTGGATGATCTGGGCTCTTCTCTGATCCTCTGGGAGTCTTGTCTAAATGAAAACTACAGAAAGGAATTAAAAGTCCCCTAAAAAAAAAGACCAAAAAAACTACTCAGCTGATTTTTCTGCTTTCTTTTGAATGGCAACTGACTTTATACCAGGGCTTTCACACCACTTTGGGGGAAGACTGCCCAACAGCAATGTGAGTGAATTAAGCTGCTGCCTTTACACCGTGGCAGGCTCTGCTCTGGAGGTGTAAGGCAGCAGCTGGTACAGGGGTGACAAAGGCAGGGATCAGCAGAGAAGGCTGACAGCAGGTTTGCAGCAGGCAGGTGCCCTCTCCATGCCAGAGCCTTGCAGTGGCCAATTCAGCACATTAAAAAAATCTCAACTCATTGGGTGCACATGTTGTTCCTGGTGCAATGTCACACAGGGATGTGACAGCACTGTGACATTCTCTTACTTTAAGCTAAACCAGGCCTGGTATACACCTTTCACTAAGCTTAACAAGGAACAGTATTGGCCAAATCTGGAGGGTGCCCCAAGAGCCATGCTGGGTGCAACAATGGCAGCCTTCATCCTACTTTTCACCTCCTGCTGCGCAGCATGTTTCCTCAAAGCCCATACCTCTTGGGATAGGATAAGAGAAGAGTGTTGACTGCAGATGTGGACTGATGTGCCAGACAGCAGTGGCAGGTGGGAAATGGATATATTACATGCCAAGATGATGCAACTTCCCATTCAAATCAGCTGACCAGCACTGATAGCCCCAGATCTGCAGAGAACACTGTTTAGATGGAGTATTTTATTCAGATGGCACCTAAACCATATTTTTTCTTGAATTTAATTTTAATTAATTGTGCTGCCCAGGGTGAGCTGAAATGACCTCTGTTTTTAATTTTTTCTCCCCAGAGTAGATGTCCTTAAACTCCTTTCTATAATGATATGGTTGTAGCTTGCAAAAAGCCAGTCTGGATTTATTATTCTGCCTCTTCCCTTGTCCCTTCTAATCCTAGAGAGAACATTGCAATGACTGCTGGTTAAAAAATTAGTTAAGTGAACTGTATACTCTATTCTCTCTCTGTATCGCTTCTTAGAAAAGATTATACAGTTCCCTCTCTCCCCTCCACTCACTCTGCATTTCATCTAGAGCTGATGTAGGGAGCATTTCAACCAACTACTACAGCCTGTTTGCAAATGACACACATCTCAAAGCCCTTAAGATACCTCAACTTTTGTTACAAAGCGCAGCAAGTAGTATTATACATGTGGAGAAAGATGGTGGCAAGACTTACTACCAATGCACGGGTGCTAAAGAAGCAAGCCTGTTGGCGTCACTTCTGCAGTAGATTAGCAGCAGTCTATCACCTGTCTTATATTTGAGTGCTGCCTCTGCAAGCAGTCAGTATTTCAGGTGTTTGCAACACAGCACTGCAGCTTGCCTTTGGGTCCATATGGTTGGTCTCCTCCAACTGAATGCGCTCAGTTTGGTAGGTCTCAAAGCACAGTAGTGCTGCAGGCAGTGAGCTGACCCATGTAGATAGCCCGCCTATTCTATAAAACCCTGAAGAAAAGATGCTTTCCACCAGCTGCAACCTGGCAGCATGATTTCTTTTCATCAGGAGAGTGCTCACCATGGAGGTCTCCTCCTCCAGGTGGTCCATGCATGGTTATTGGAGATCAAAATATGAGAGGACTGCAAACAGAGGCATGTACAAGGTAGCCAACCTCTTTAGCAAAGTATGGACAGGACACCCTATAGCCTGGTTTAAAATATTGTCAAAATTAAACTGAATCTGTAGTGAGTAGAATGCCAGAAATGTCCTTGTAAAACATTATTGCTATACAGTTAATAGTGGAATTTGCTTGTCCATATGGACCAGTTTTATGAAGGAATTTTCCTGAACTGAGTCAATTTATTGCACAGGGGTCATTTTAAAAGAATATCTGACAAAGGGATAGATGAGCCTGTTATGAGAATAAACTCCCAGAGAACTAAAAGGACAGCCCCAAGGAAGGGCAACCTGATAAGAATGGCCAGCTATTAAATGAAGATACTTCTTGTGCTCCAAATCCAAATATATCTCATGCAAGAGCGTAGCTTTCTGAAACAAATCCCTGTGACAGATGAAGGATTTAGGCACAGCCAGGTTGTCTGTTTAATGAATTCCCAGCATTTACCCCATCGAGGGAGGAGGACCCAAACACCGCTGTTCAGAACCTTTTTCATGTGGATTAGAGAAGCCACAAATGACAGAAGACTAATTTTGCCTTGTTACCCTCCTTCACAGCTCATCTGTCCTATTTTTTACTTTTAAAGGAATGAGTTATTCAGAAAAACCTCCAATATTTATGGATGCTCTGGTTCTTTTAGGCTCACTGACTATATGTGAGCCATGAGCCTAATTACATATTTCAGGCACATATGTAATTCTTTGAATGTATCAGGAAAATCTTGACTTGGAAGTGAGGAAGATGGCTCAAAGTGAAGTCAAACACCCTTTCCAGTACCAGGCGACCTCCTATCCTGCAGGGACCTTTTTGTCTGGAGATCCAGACCCTTTCTGTTTCACTTCTGTGTTAAGCCTGGCCTGCTGACAGGAGCTTTATGAACTTGTGGAAAAAGAAGGCTCAGTGGATTATCTGATAGACCAAGGAAAAAAAGAAAGGTACAGTTCAGTCCAAGATGATGCCATTTGGACTGTACAGGGTGTCAGCCACCTTTCAGAGGGTAACAAGCTGAAATCCCATGTGCGATGCAATTTTCAGTCATTTCATACTTTGATTTTGTTTTGAAAGTGGATATTGCACTGTATGTGGAGCATTTCACAGCTGAACCCTGCTCACAATAAGTACCTGGCCTGATGGCTAACCCCAAACAGTTTGTAAGGAACAAGAGTCAGAGGCATTTTTTCCAGTTTTATTTAATGAACTGATCCACCTGACAGTTGAAAGAGAAGCCTTTTTGTCTTAAAACAAGATTGAAGCCCTCTACGCCTCTGTCTCTAGAAGCAGCCACAAGATGATTCTGGGTGTTTGTACCCAGCCTTGCTCCCTGAGCTGTCCTTCTGGCCTTGGTGTGCAAAAGACACTCCAAAGAGAGTGATGCGGCCTGACAACTATAAGAAATGCTGAAGTCTCAAATGAAAAAGTCTCCATGTGTACCCAGTATTGCGCAGCCCAGACTTCCTCAGCAATTTCTGTTACAAAGAGATGCCTTCCAGCTCATCACCCTGCAGCCATGGGAGACTGACATCCTGTCACAAGTGGCTTCTCCAGGCACTGGCAGGAAGGAATGATGATATTACTGCTTGCTGGCTACCAGATTCCTGTCTTCCAGGGACCATACATCATGCAGTGAGAAACTGCTCCAGAAGGGTTAGGTTTCCCTTAGCTCCTGTGTCCTATAACCTCTCTGCGGATCTCTTTGATAGATTCCTATGTCTTTTCTGGCTTAAAATGCCTGTTTTGGGCATCTGAGTCTCTCCCCAAGAATGAACAGTGAATAAATGAATCTCCCCTTAGCATTCACAGAGGCAAAATGCATTGGGGAACCTACTGGGCTAAGTCCAAAACCAGCTCAGATTTGCCTTAGGAGCAAATCTAAGCTGCTTGTCTTCATCCATGACCTTGATTCCTTTCCCTTGGCACTTAGCAATCCTCTTTCCCAGACTAAATAGTGCAAGAGGTGCCAGGACTAGGTGTTAGCATCCATCCAAGTGAAGAGTTACTTTAAATCCAGACTGACTTTCTGATTTCTCCTCCTGTTCTCCTGAGCCACCAGCTATGGAAATTTTTCATCTCTGATAAAGCAGATTAGCTACTGGAAATGTCAGAGAGAGGCTACAGATGGCTGCACTGTGGGGAAATATTTTCTTGCTAGCCCTGGACGCCACTGAACACCAAACCCCAAGAGAGAGGCTCCACAGTCCATTGCATAAAGTGACCTGGCCTGTGAGGCTGTTAATGCAGAAACACTCCAATGTGCTCTGTTCAGTGAAGTTCGCTAACAGCAGCGAGTCAAACATGCAGACAGCTTTGTGGAGGGGAGGCGGGGCAGTTTTTTTCTTTTTCCTACTTCCATTTCTTTCTTCTTTAATTTTGGTAATGGATCAGAGTCAAATGAACAACATCTGGCAATTAGCACATCCCTTGCCTGGCTCTGATCTGCCACTAAGTTCTGAGTGTTTGCCTTTATTTTTAAATGGGTGGCTGTCAGAGAGAATTAAATGGTGCCTAAAGATGCACACAGACATTATAATTAAAGGTACGCCAACCTTGACAGGTAGCTGGGAGTGGAGTTCAGAATTTCAACTTTTCATGGGAAAGGAGGCCATTGGCACGCACGCGCATGTGCTCTTAAACTCCATGTGTTTCCCTGAGCTGATCTATCCCCAGGTGCTTTTTATACACCCGTACTTGCAATTAATTGTCTCTTTGTCTGCTCCATTTCAGCAGCCATCCAGCCCAGTAATGCAAAAAGAAGTATACTTTAAATCTAGGAATAAAACTGGAATCCATTAGCTGTGATTGCATGTGCTTCTGTGGGGCTTTGCTGTTAGCAAGGGTAGGAATGATTTAATGGAAAACAGAACAGGGAGCATAAACCTGCTGGTGCACGGACCACCCTGAAACCATGTAGCCTGTAATCCAAGGCAAGTGCCTTCTAGCTAGGTATGAAATGCCTGGTGTTCTGGGCACTTTCCCGCCAGACAATATTATTATAATAATGGTCTTCCCCCAAGTCTGTGACTTCTCATTCTGCTACTTCTAATTCAAACAGGGCCAAATCTTCTTCCTTGCACTATTGAACCATCTAACTCACAAGTTCAGCTGACTATTTTAGGGAATAAAGGAGTATGAAAACTGGGTTCATCTACTACCTGCTCAGCTTTGACCCCAGTGCTGAATGGAGGACAAAAATCGTGTTAATAGGGTCTAACCTGGCCTCACACCCCTGTTCAGAGGATTTCAGGCTCTGAGGCTGCCAGTGCAGCATCTTTCCTCTCTTTGGCTTAGGGCTGTAATTGAAGAGCACGTAAGGCGGCAGGCGATGGTCCCCTCTCAGTCTTAGGGTTGGTGCTAGCTTTACAGAGGTGGGCAGAGCTGCACTGCTGATGGAAAGGGCTGTGCTGCCACGGAGTTTCTGTGCCATCACACAACTGCAAGTTTGGATATTACACCAGGCAGTACCAGCTTGGAGAGTGCAGCTTCCCCACATCTTGCCTTCTAAATCCACACCTGCCACAGTCTTTGGTCTGTTGGTGGTTTTACCTGCTGTCTATAGGTTTAAGTTGGACAGCATTTTTACCAGATTTAACAGCCATGCTGTCCCATCTGTGGTGGCTTCAGTAAGGCGATGCTGACAATCTGGCTTTTACGTTTTCAAGCAAAGATTTAGACAAACTCACTCCCCTGATCCTTGCATTACCTTCACAGTACTTGCTTTGCTGACTTGGCGTCCTGAGATCGTCATATCCCATTAGCTTTTAACAACTTTGTGATTTTGCTTCCAGCTGCCCACCCAGCGAGGGTGGTTTCCTGCCTAGCCTGGAAACCTAAGGTGAAAATGGTGCAACTTCAGTTAGCATCCTAGGGAAGAAGGAGTTAGGAGAGAAGGGAGGAGTAACACAGGCCTAGTAAAGCAACCATAAGGTTGCTGATCACTTGAAGTTGGTTTCACAACTCCCAGCTTGCAAATGCTAGCAATGCTTTAGCACTGAACAGCCTCACTTGACAAAAGCAAGGAATCATCCATCCCCCTTGTGCATCCAGCCCAGCATCCTTGTGCCTCCTCCCTGCCGTGAGGAGGTGGTGGGATGTAGCACTTGTCCGAGCTCGCCTGACACACCAGCATGACAGGATGAACCTGAATGACCTGGGACAGTCGGGAGGTGGTGACGGATAGCTTGGCACTTGGGTTGAGACAGCAACACTGAGGGCTCAAAGCCAGGCTATTCAGTGGGATTGTGTTAGGGAATAACCTCCCTCCCTCTGTTCTTGCTACAAAAATGGCTGTAGATGAAAAATGACTGAGGGAAAGTAAATGTCAGGGAGGAAACACCAGAGGGATTGTACTTCTTTCTCTCTCTCCTGTACCTTGTAGCTTCTTCCTACCCTAGTCCCTACCTTTCTCACTCAACTTTCGATATCTATCTCTTTCCTTTCACCCCCTCCTTCCCCTGCTCTCCTCCCCAATCCCTCTCCCTGTCTCTGATGGATGGAACCATTAGTGGAATCACTGTAAATAATGTGTAAAGTTAGAAGTTACAACAAGGTATCTCATTAAAGCAGCTTCACTCATCTTACTTCCCAATTAATGTTTAAGGCTTCACTGGAATGCGGTGACAATATGTCACAGCATATCATTGTGGCAGGCGACAGGAAGTTAATAACCCATTGGCCCTTAAAGAAGCCTTTAATGTCAGCTGCAGAGGAGTAAATAACATTGGTTTCTCCCC
The DNA here is from genome assembly GCF_949628215.1 of Phalacrocorax aristotelis. Lineage (NCBI taxonomy): Eukaryota > Metazoa > Chordata > Aves > Suliformes > Phalacrocoracidae > Phalacrocorax > Phalacrocorax aristotelis. The sequence goes on from NC_134281.1 coordinate 13,080,302, forward strand.
ACCACCTCCTATCTCCCCCTTCTTTTCTTTTTCCTCTTTTAATTCACTGCAGGAATGAGAGAGTTTTGTGCTGAAATAACATCATTATCTCATAAAGCCATCTTCCCACAGAGGCAGAGCACAAAAGGTGTCACCCAAGGGACTCTGGGATTTTCGGCAATGTGACAAAGTTGCTTCAACTGCCCACCCCGAAAATTCAGGAACTTGTGGAGTGTTTGCCTTCACCACCCTTTCTTCCTCCATTCAGGACCTCTTTCCTTCTTTAATAAAAGAATTCCCTCATCCATCTTTTCTTAGTATTAATTTCTACCCCCTTCCCACACCTGCAAGCCCCTAAACACAACTTCACAGTATCAGTGTAGTCAAAGGTTTCCTTTCATGTGTAACAGTTTTATCTACCATTACTGAAACTTTCTTCCTTTGACATTGCTGCTTTCCAGGCGACAAGTCATCTTTGCCTTTCATTCCTCTTAGTATCTGTTCACTTTGAGTGCATTTGCTGCTCTTCACCCTCCTGTTGCTGCATGATGGGCCATCCTCCTGGACATCAACCACCACAGACTCCTGACTGGGAGCAATCCCAAGCTGCTTCACTGGAGTCAAGGAAACTATTCCAGTTCATCCCAGAGCTGCCAAAACTGGCACTGAACTCCTGATTTCAGAAGATGTGGTGTGGCATCAGTGTCAGTAGCCTGATCCCCTCTGGGGATGTAAAGATCCATTAATCACACTGTGATGCAACATAAATAACCCATTACTGGAAAACTGTTTTGTTTTCCTCTCTCTCTCAAGAGGAGAAAGAACAAAAAATGTGTATGTATAGCATTCATTTTAGAAAAATTACGGGAAAAGTGTCTAGGGCTTGGGGAATGAATTCCACAAACCCTCTGCTCAGCTCAGCCGCAGACGCAATATGTCATATCAGGCAAATCATGCATGGATTTCTCATGGCCTTGATTTCCTCCTGTACAGTGGGGCTGAAAAATGTTTGCTCTCCACACCTGGGTTATTGCTTTAGTGTTTGGAAAGGTCTTTCAAATTTCAGGCTAAACAGACAAGTGTTGTGACTATATAAATACTTATTCTTCTTATTGTACAAGGGACATTACAAATATGTCCCTAGACTTCTGTTCTAATAATAGGAAAATTCAGGACGAATATCAAGAGCAGGTTCCCAGCAATGAGATTAACTGTTATTGCAAAAAGGTCCCAAATGAAAAGTCAATGTTGGTTCTTTCAAAGCATTTAAAACTTCACTTGTTCCAAAATTTTGGAAGGCACTATTTTCCTCCAACAGAATAGGGATGGCCAACCAAGCTGTGCTGCATCTTCATGTCAGCCTTAATGGGCCATAAAACGTACTGTGCAGCACAGAAGATGAAGAGAGTTCAGGCGAGAGTCACAAGTATGAAAGTACCATGAATCCCAAAGAATGCAGGCAATAGCAGGATGATCGTGAAGCTGAGTCTGAAAGAAATCAGGTTTTGGTCCAAGAAATCCTGACAACAGACTTCAGCACCTCAGACTGGAAAACACAACTGACTGGAAGGAGATGGAGTTCAGTGCCCCTTTGGAGTCTCCAGTAAGGTGGGAACTGAGAGCCTTGTCGCACGGGGAGTGCGGGCGGTGTGAGGTCTGCCTCAAGCCAAAGGTCTAGCATGGCAGGGCCTGGTGACATGGGTGTGAAGCCCTATCTGGATCTAGATCTTTGTACCTCCACCTTGCTTGGACTGTCCATAAAGGTGACTAATTCAACTACATGGTTCTGCCTCCCCACACTGCTAGAAGTTTAATGAATCAAAAGTTCACACGGTGCTTTGAGATCCTCGACAAAAGGCACTGTGGAAATGCAAGTGTGCTCATTTCCTCCCCCCAAAATCCCCCCTCCACCCCCCTCCTCTATCTCAAATACATTATTGATTTGCTCATTTACCAGGGGCCGCTTGTCAAAAGTATAACAGCATTAGCAGTACTTGACGTAATGGGGGAATGGAGAGGTCTGTGATTAAGTTTAGACAGCCTTGTTTGACTTAGTTAATTGGTTAAATATATTCAGTTACATGTGATGCTTCAGAATTTCGGCTCCAATAAGGTATAATATTAATTTTAATTAAAGCTCAACAGAGTTGGCCAAATATTTCTATTTTCTGAATATTTTTCTTAATCATATAATTCATATTCTACTATAACTTGGATTCTGGTAGCAACTAAGGCCTGGAATATTTTTTTCTGACCATGAAGAGGTGAAAGAAGAACTAGATAGGCTAACATTGAGGAGAAGTGAATTTATTAAAATCTTTCTAAGCTGAAGAAAAACTGAGGTGGAACAAGGAAAAACTCCACTCTGCCTCAAGATAGGATTAACCTACATCTTTCCTGACAGATATTTTTCTGCCATTTCTTAAAAATCTAAGATTCTCATGAAAGCCATAACTGCAAGAAGTTGCACCTCCTCCTAAGTTTGCCAAGGAGCCTTCATATTGACAGTCAGCCCTAGGCAGTCCCTGATCATTGGTCGCTGCTTCCTTTCTGAAGATCTGCATCCATCACAGCAGGAAGGGAAAATAACATCCTACAGGTTGCCTTAGCCAAAGATCCCTAAAAGTGGGGACTCTTAGCACAGATCCCTGAATGTTTTCAGAGAAAGAACTATTTAAATTTTCTCCTTAAGGAGACTCCCATAGGACACTAAGCCCCATCTCCTTCAGTTCAGCATTCTTCTCAGGAGAAGATATTTGTGCTAGGGACATGCTTACATGAAGGTCAGATTTGCAGAGATGTTCCCAGCAGACAAGAAACTTCCCTTAGCTCTTGCCTGGAGAGGCTTCAGTCTGGCTTGCCCAACTGCTGTCATCCTCGGGCCATAAAGATCTCCATCCAAAGCACATCTGTAGTTACATGAGGAATGTGCAAGCCCCACTGACACTGCTAGACTGGTATAACTGGAGTGGACTCACCTGACTTCTACAGCATAGCGAGGCATCTAGCAGGTGTTCAAGAGGGAGGTGGCCACCTCTGATGAACCACATTGACATAATAATTACAAGAGCCAGTATTGCCTTCTTAATGACAGCAATTGAAAGTGCAAATACAGCCACAGCACATTAAAAATAGCCCACTGCTCCCATGAAGCAGCAGCTGCATTTGAGGACTTTTCCCAATGCAGAGCTCTCAGGACCGCCCCCCCAGGCTTTCCTGCCAACTCCCCACCCCTCTGCTTTGCATTTCAATTATTTTTCCTTCTCACTCTTTAAATGCAGACTCAAAGATCTGAAAGAAGAAAGATGGAAGGCAACTCTTGTGCTGCCTACCGACCATAGCCTGGATTTCTTTATGCTACATATGCAGATGGTCTGTTAAAAAGATGTGATATTTTTCTTTTGCAGTGCTGGGATCCAACTCTGCAAGCCTTTAATTATGTGCATAGGTGGAGCCAGGACTGGGAGAGGGTGGAAACAGCATCTATTCTTTCAGCTGATCTGTCCCTGAGAGCATTCCACTCAGGTATTCTGAGCCTAGCGATAAAAAAAGAATAACCCCTTTTTGCACGGTTTCCCTAGTGCTCTCTACTGCAATACCATTAAGGTTCTGATCTCCTGACTTCCACAGGACCTAAATGGCTAGCACATATATAAGCATTTTGTTGAACAAGGGCCCCAGCTTTACCCAATGATCACACCTTATCTAGCAGGTGAATTCATAAATCTTTAGAGCATCTGTGTGTGGTAGATGATGTCCCTAACATGGCTGATAACCCTCGGCACTGACTTCTGCTAGTGCACTTCTGGATATATTTAATGACGCACCCTACTCTGACTTTTTATCACCTATTAATGGTACATCTGCCCCTTAGAAACAATGCAGAGGGGTGCCTGTAGTGGAAGGTGCAGTAGCCTGTTTCTTCGCAGGGCTCTGGCAGGAATACTCCAGGTCCAAATGTCATGGCTGGTTGCTAGCTTCGGGGCCAATTGCTCTCCCTGCTCAGGTCTTCCTCTAATCCATGTTGGACATCAGAAGGATGGATGGGTGGATGAATGGGCAGCCTCCAATTCCAAACAGAGGACAAAACAAGAACAAACAAGGACAAAATCCTTTGCATTGTTTTAAGGATTCATGGAGTCCTGATGCCTGGGAGGTGCGAGGGTTAGCAGTATCGTGCTGATGCTGGCATTTAACAAGTACGGCAGTGGGATAATGCATAAAAGGCCACAAGCAGGTTGGGACCCACGATGCAGCAGCCCAAAGGAAGAAGCCTGATGTCTCACTCTTGTTCAGGGTGTCAGAGAAACCAGAGTTATGTTCTTAGGGGAGTCAGTCATAGGGCTGGAACGGAGCGAGATATAATTATGGAATAATGCATGTTCTTTTCCCACCACTCCCCCCCTTTCTAAATTAGCTGTCATGTCACTAAAAACGTTTCTGTGTTCCACAATCAGTCCACTTAACTGTAACAAAGCAGTGCAGATCTATCAAACTCACAATGAGCTCTGCTAATGACCACTGAAATTACCAAATCAGTCCTGCTTCCCAACACCCTGGCCTTACCTCCGCGCCTCTCGTCAATCATCGCTCTGCTTGTGGCCCTGCTCGGGGGGAAAGGATCGTGTCGGAGGTGACATCCAGCCGCCTGGCATGTCGCCGCTTTGCCATGCAAAGCTGTTCTGGATGCAAAGTGTTGAGCTTGTTGGGTTTATGCCTTTTTTTACTGCAAGGGGGCTGCTGGATACTGGGGAGGGCTCTATGCGGTAACTGGAGGCACTGAAGGGAAAGCAGCAGAGCTACCGCCAGCAATAAAATACCAGCAGAGTGCATTGTTCCTGGTCCCTGATTATGCATTTAACTGCATTGCTAAGCACATCTTTTTTTCTTCTTCTTTTTTTTTTTTTTTTTGTAACTGCTCCTCGGAAGTGCAATCTCGCTGCTATTCAGATACAATGTGGCTTCTATTCTCTCTCCCAGTTTTAATTATGTGTCCGCCACTGCTCCTTCTCCAAGCTGGCAGGCTCTGAGATTCATAATTTCAGCCTGACACCATAGTAACCACTTAGTTTGATTCAAGACTCTAATGTCATCACTGGCTAGTCTTGAATAGAGCAGGGAGAGAGGGTGTAATTTGAAGGCAGCATCACATAGAAACTGCAATTATTTCTCCCTTTCGGAGGGAAATGTAAACAAAAGGTCATCGCTGGTCAGTGCTCTTCATTTCCATCCTCGCACACTGACAAGCTGACTTTTTTGTTTATTATTTATTTCCTCACCCACCCGCATGCCTCCACACCAACACCAGAAGCAGCAGCCAGTGTTAGTTATCACCCCTCTGTAGGGGTATGTCTACACCCCTGGGAGAGCCTCTGGTATTTGAAAATGGGCCCAGACAGCTTTTAAAACCACTCCAGGGTCTCATGAAGAGACCAGAGGGGACTGTCTTTGCTGGGGTGTGCAGCCACTACAGCCCTGCACAGCCAGATGTTACAGCAGCCAGCACACACCAGTGACAGGCAACCCTGGCTTCTGCTGTCCATGCGAGAAAGGGAGTTGATTCAAAATCTCTTCTCTTTCTTTTTGCCTTCTCCCATGCAGATCCCAAATAAAATTTCTTACATCATTCCCCTTAAGTTAAATACTTGAGTTTCTCATCTGGACGTTGGACTCTGTGAGTCCAGAAATGACCCTCTAACCCCCCTGAGCTGCCCTGTCCTCTGCCAGCTCAGAGGGATGCCTCATGGTCACACAGGCTCATACCAAAAGAGCTGCTGGGCAGTAATGCCACAGTCCAAGATGGTCCATGGCTTGCCCCATCTCTGGACACAACCTTCCTCTGATCCCACTGGAAAAGGCAGAGACACATAAGACGAATATCAGAAAGACAGATGAATGTGCACACATGGTGAAATGCAATTCACTCGGCAGCATTTGCTGCAAATCCCGCTGCACTAAATGAAGCTCTCCTGCCTTCCCCCAATGGCTCAGTGATAGAAAGGAGTTAAGTGAAAATAAATGCTCATATCAAATCACAGGTATTGATTTTCTGAGCTAGTAAATGAAGGTGCTTTATCTCCGATGGGAGATTGAATGTCTGTGTGCCACGCTTTGCTCCATTTTCATAAAAAGGAAGGCATGGTGGAATTATTTTACGTGGCTTCTCATAAAGTGTAGAGGGAGCAAATTCGCATGTCAATGACAAGAGGTATCAATCAGGAAAAATGCCATGACGACAACGGAGCCATTGAAGATTGACAATGGAATAATGAGCCTGGGAGGTCACTGTTGGACAGCAAACGTGGCAGTGTCTTTCACAGGTCTCTGTAGTGCCTTTCCCTCACCAGGTGATGGGGACAGGCAGTAACTTGTTCTCCGCAGTTTTTGCTTTGCTTTGCTAGAAGTTAAGATTGTATCTAAATCAATTAATTCTACTGGCTGGTTTAAGATGAGAACAAGGGTTTCACTGCTACTTGTGCCCGTTTGGAGCTCTAATGACTTCTGACCATGATGTGATATTGAAATCATAGGTACATTACATTTAATAATCTGCAGAAAGCCTTAAAGGTAGCTGTCCATGGCCTTGAGGAGTAGTTTAGAAGATCAAAGCTGACTGATGCAAAGTAATTCATGTAGACAGGGGAAGTCACACTTACAAAGGTCCTTTTGGAAACACAACCCCTTTTTGACCAGGTTCATCTACACAGGCATGCCTTGAAGTGCAAGAGCTAAATTTCTGCATCTGAGATCTACAGATCTGTGTTCAAACCTTCCATCTTCTCTGGCAGTTACCCATCTTATCAGGCAATTTTCTGGCACTAGTAATCCATCTCTGCAGCCCTCCACCCATTTCACTATGCAGTCAGCCCTGATGTATTTTGCTGCTGATATTTTTCAAAGTGGAAGAGATCAAATATATAAAAATAGATACAAAGAAGCAAGTCATTAAAAAGCAGACCCCATGCTTTGCAACAGAACATGGATTCTTTTAGTATCAAACTATGCTGCTAACCACATTTTCACTCCCTGTCTTTCATGACCCTGTACATCAAGACAGATCAGAGAGGATCCAGTTTAACCCACCAACAGGGAGAAATGAAATGAATGGCAAGTGGATCTCAGACAGGAGTGACTTTTGCATGGGTGAGGGATGATTAGGAGACTCTTGTGTTCTTGACTGGGAGCCTGGATACCTTTTATATCCCCGCAGTATTAAGTGGAAAGCCAAGCCTTGAATCAGTTTCCAGAGGCACAACCACTGATCTTAAACTTTGAGGCTTCTCTGAGTCAGCATGAAGAGACTTTGGATGATATTCAGAGTTTAAGAGAGGCTTCACCATGCTGACAAGGTGTGAGGCTATTGCTCTGTCCACCCCTACCCTGACAATTTCTACTGAAGTCTGAGTGAACAAGGCCAAACCCAAGTCCATCCGTTTGGTGGAGAAAAGCTCATTTGTCCTGTCATGGATTTCCACAGGACAATAACAGAGAAATTTGGCCCTTTATTAATGGTAGAATCTGAGAGGTGGGAAGTGGCGGTATGTGTCTAAAGAAGTGACAATGTTCACTTTGCTGGGAGGAATACCTACAGTACATGGGAAACATATCAGACACTGCCCCCCTTGGCACTTCTTCCATTAGGTATTGAACATGGCCCCATAGGGGAATGCTGTCTTGCTGTCAGGCTCCCAAAGTGGTCTTTGCGGTGCAGTTGCAAAGCAGCACTCTGACGATAAGAGAGGTAGTCTTGTGACAGCATCTTTTGAAATTTACTTTATTATTTCTTGGTTATTTTCTCAAGGTGGTTTGTGAGCATCTTCCAGGAGCTCAGACCCACTCAGGGAGGTGGGCACTTCAAATAAATAAATGGAACAAGGCACTCTTTTGTAGATCTTGACTGAAGCAGTTGAGTCACTTTTGTCAGAGCCATGGGGCAAATAGGTGAGATTTCCTTTTTATTCCCAGTGGGAGGGTTGAATATAAAACATTATCATTCTGTTTTAGTAGGATTTCAATTTTCATGATGACAATCATTTTATGCCACCAAGATTTTTTAGTCTCGCTTTGCACCTAGTTGGGGGTTTTGGGCGGGGGTTGGTTTTGTCTTTTGTTTCATTTTTTTTGTTGTTGGTTTAGTTTTTGGTTTGGCTTTTTTTTTTTTTTTGTAGTGGAGGAAGGGGACAGGTTACTTTTTATTATTATCCCACACGTCTGAGGCATCTTTTTCAATAATCTTCTTACTGCAACAAGCAGCAACGTCGCCCTGTACAACCTCTCCATAGAGTGTGAACATCAATCCTGTCTTATTAAGCTGAAGCTAAAATGCTCATAGACAAACTGTTAAAAAGAAGAAAGCATCCACGCTGTGGTGGAAAAGGTAAAATGCAGTAATTGTCCAAACCTTTCAAGAAAGAATGTCTCAGTAGGGAGGGGAGGACCTTTTTCCTTTCTGTGGCAAATTGCCAGAGGACTCCAGGAAACCTCACTTTACCAATATATATTTATTTTTAGGCATAAAATCACCTTTATTGCCCTTGATTCTGAGAAATTTGTTCCAAAGACAGAAAGGAGAAGCAAATCTCTTTCTCTGCCCAGCTTCCTGCACATGCTATCCCTATCTCACATTGCTGCTCTTTTTTGAGTGCTTTATGAATCTGATTTATTTGCAGTCTTCCAAAGAAAAAAAGGCACTCCCTGTCATGTCTACACAGCAACAAGAGAGGGAACTGGAGCATGTGTAGACATAAAGGGTGGACTAATCTGATTAAATTCAGGCTTCTAAGTTTAAGCTAGTCACCCAAAGTTCCTTTCTTATAGTAGACAGACACCTCAGCAATATACAGTCAATGGAGCCAGAGGTGCAATTCATCTCATTCCAAAGTAGATGCCTAAAGTAGGTCACATGAATCACACCCATAAGAGCCAATTTCTCCCCATTGACTATAGAAGGATCCTAGTATGACTAAATGATCTGTAGATACTGAAACCAACTTTAACTGAAGTGACTTCTACCCATTGCACAATGCCACTCTGTGCCCTTGAATGCTCATATGAGCAGCTCTTTTTCCCTGACATCTCTGACGCCTTGGTTTTGCTGTTGTTGTTACTCACCCCAGGAAAGTAGGACAGGTTCAATCATGGAGACAGGGCTCAAGGCACAGGGTCTCACTGAGGGATCCTGAGGCAACCTAGGAGAGCAATGCAGGCAGGATAAAGCAATGTGAAGACACCTAAGTGTGTCTAAATTGCCCCTAACAGTATTTTTATCCTGATCTTGGATGCAGTCCACCAGACAGCTCTGTGCAGGACAGCATAGCTTTATAGTTCAGTCCTCTGAAAGCATCTTCTGGCAATCAGAGATGACTAGACCTATGGAAGTCCTCACTTATTATCATCATCATACCTGAAGTAACCAAGGGGCAGAGAAAGAAGATAACAACATGATTAAAGCACCAGAATATGGGAGTTCAGCCCTTTTTCTCTGCTACGTTGTATCTTTGTGACTTTTGGCAATTCACTCCGTGACTCCATTTCCCACCTGCAGCATGGAAATAATTGTCTCTTCCTTTCCCCTCCTTAGGTTTATCTCTTTGACCACAAGTGCTAGGTGACAGGGGATGAAGACATAAAACCATGGCCCAGTGAGTTGTTGATCTCTGGACCTGATACACAACTTTAGTCTGAAGGCTGGGACGCATCTGAGTTTGGTTGGGAATGCAAAATGGGTTGTCTGTGTCATTTTGTTGGGGAAAAAGCCTTTTTCCTTTCTCTGCCAGGAGATTCTTTAAATGACCTTTGGCGGAGGATGTGGGGTGTGGGAGCAGGGTGTGGAAACAAACACAAAAAAGCCAAACAAAACCAAGTTAAGCAAGACAGTCTGAAACCAGATCTGTGAAATGCACACCACTCTGCTCAGGTCTAACCAGAAGCCTTCCAAAGCAGAATCCAAAAGTTAGATGAGAGATTTTGATGCCTAGTGAAGATAACTTTTTAAAGAAAAGGAAAGAAACCTGTTACAGGCTGAACAAGTCAGTGCTTCTCACAGCTGTTTTCACAAATCCAGAAAGACAGTCCATATATTATTTAAACCATCCAATTTATTGAACAGCTCAAACAGGTTCCCTCTAGAGCAGTCAGAGTTGATGAGGGCTCACAGAAAACTTTGCAAAACATTCTGCTTTCAGCCAGTTCTGCTGCAGCCATAAGAAATTTTGCTCCCTTGCCTGGATCATTTGCATGAATAAAGGTCTTTGCTCCTGTCACCTCTTTCCTGCCTCAGAGCAGAACTTCTGGTGATAGCAACACAGTCACCTGTGCTGCTTCGGAGAGAGGTGTTGTAGAGCTTCATGGCCCCAGGCCAGCGCCTTCATATGCAGTGATGACTCTACTGGCAACATCATAGCACAGATGTATCTGTGAGCAGGAAAAGATGAGCCTTTAATAACATCTATTCTGAGATCTGTTGGAACTGGAATAGCAGACATTAGCTGGAAGGCAAGTGCTCCCATCCATGGGTTTGAACAGAGAATTGTGTTTAAAATCCTTTGCCATACCCAGCCAGCAAACTGCCCATCTGGAGTTCTTTCGGTATCAAAATCATGCATCTGCCATAAAAGGAGGTAGAAGTCCACGTGTTTCCAAATAAAACCCACACAGGCAAGGCTCTAAGAAGCTGTGAAACTGGGAAGTAAACCAAACTTTCTCACCCTTCAAGTAATCTTGGTTTTTCGTTTTTCAGCCTGTGCTTGGATGAAAGTCTGCATCTTTTGTTGAGGTATCCAAACAAGCTCCTTTTTCCTTAGTAACAATCTTTTGCATCTCCTGGATTTTCTTACATCTGAGTCATGAAGTGATGTGTTTATATTAGAAATGTGTGTGAGCAGATCTTCCCTAACTAGTAGGGGATTGGAGAGAAACAGCTAACAAGTACATGCGCGCGCACACACACACACTGGACCTAGCACAGCTAGTTATAAATCTAATAAACTGGCAAGGTTTGCAATCCTTATGCTGCCCATAAATAATTCACTGCCAAATGCTTGTAGGAACAGCACCTTCTGCATAGTCCGTCGGAAATTCTAACAGGTACCGAGCCTTGCTGACTCCAGTTATTAATCCTGTTTATTGCTGCAGTGCCAAAGGGCCAACACAGAATGAGCCCCCTTTGGGCTAAGCACTGTATAAACATAGACTCTTGAGTTTAAAAGGACTTTGGGAGGAGAAATCTCTCACATAACTATGTTAGCCCAGTCCCAGGACTGTCAAGATTCAAAATTTCTTTCCTCTCCAAGAAACAACAATAGCTTTTAGGCAAAATTCTCTGCTTTATTTTAGAAATAGACCCAAGCTGCTGACTCTGGAGTCTGATAAGGATGTGAATGTCTCCAGCTCTAAAGGATTTGGATGAGTTTTGCTTATTAGAGTGGTCTCTTTGCAGCATATTTCACCCGACTGGGAGGAAGTGGCAGAGAATGGAGGAAGATTTTGCCCCTTCCTTTGGAATGCTTTGTTTCAGAAACGTAATTTGCCTGCCAAAAGGTATATGTTCTCAAACAGAAGAACTGTCCTGGAGTACAGATTTACAGAAGTCCCAGACCTTGTGGCTTTACCGCATGCTGCTTCACTGAAACATTTACAGGGAAGAACAGGGACCAGTCTCTGTGCTGTCTCAACCCTGGGTTGGTTGGTTTGCCAAAAAGAGCCAGGGAGGAGAAGCCATGGAGCAGGTACTTTCTACAGCAGCAGTAATCAGTGAAGTGAACGAGATTTGTTTAAAGGGGCAGCTGAGCAGCCATTAGACTATCACCAACCTTGACCAGTGGCCTAAGGATAGAAGAATCTAAAAATATCCCATTATCTTATGAGCCAATCTGTCCCTTTCTATTGCGGCTTCTAAATATGCCCTGGTGGAGGCTGTTTTCAAGGGAGTGTTGTTGTAAACATTCACTTCAAGGAGTCCTTTTTACTTTGCCCAGCAAAGAGTGGGTGAGATAGGATTCAGCAGATGTCATTCTGCCCTGTACCCTTCACTCTACTGCAGCTTAGAAATGGCATTTCAATTGTGTTAGCTGTAAAATAGAGGAGAGCTACAGGTCTACAACGCTCTCTGAGATCTACTAGTAAATGTTCCCGGTCAGTGCTCACCAATATTACTGATCTATGGTTTTTTTAATCCTGAATTACAGTCTTGATTTTTCAAGGGGCATGACCTAGCTGAAGTGTCTCTATAGTTCCCTGAGCAAAGCCTCTTGTTGTGACTTCCACTGGCCTTGGAGTGCAGGAGGGGACTTTTGCCTCCCAGCTGAACCGCTCACCTCATCAAAGGCTACTAGAAGGGTCCTGCTCATACTCCAATCTACAAATAAACCTGTCTGCACTTTCCTCCTTATCATTCCTGATGGAACAGGCTGCCTGACTAGTTTCATACCAGTTTCTAGGAGGTCATTAATACTGCTGAGCCTAAGCATGGGAACTGGACACACCTGGGGAGACCCCTAGGATTCAGGGCTGGGAGCCTTTTTAAGAGGAAGTTTAAGAGGGATGCTGGTTCCCCACATAGCCACAGCTATAAAGAAAAGGACAGATACTGGTAACACTGAGCAGGGAGGGAGTCACAGGACCTGTGGTGGTCTTAAGGCGGTGAACAGCTCCAGACTGTGCCTTGAGTCTGACATTGGGGACTGTGGCTGGGGGCTGCAGCCATTGAGGTGAAATTCCCTGAAAGAACCTTATGAATTTCAACAAGGACAAGTGTAAGGTCATGCACCTGGGAAAATATTATCCAGGAGTGCAGCACAGACTGGGATCCACCTGGCTGAAGAGCAGCTCTGTGGAAAGGGACCTGAGGGTCCTGGTGGACAGGAAGCTGTACATGAGCGAACAGTGTGCTGCTGCGGCCAAGAAGGCCAACAGGATGCTGGGTTGCATCAAAAAGGGCATCGCCAGCAGAGATAAAGAAGTCATTACCCCACTCTACTCAGTGCTTGTCAGGCCACACCTGGAGTACTGTGTACAGTTCCCATCCATGCTATACAAAAAAGATGTAGACAGGCTGGAAGGGGTCCAGAGAAGGGCCACCAAGATGATCAAAGGACTGGGAAGCCTGCCATATGAGGATAGGCTGGGAGAACTGGGTTTGTTCAGCCTTGAGAAAAGGAGGCTCAGAGGGGACCTCATCACCATGTACCAGTACTTAAGGGGTAGCTACAAAGAAGATGGAGACTACCTATTTACAAGGAGTCACACGGAGAGGGCAAGGGGGAATGGACACAAGTTGCTCTTGGGGAGATTCTGATTGGACACAAGAGGAAGATTTTTCACAGTGAGGACAGTCACCATTGGAATAATCTCCCCAGGGAAGTGGTTGACTTGGACTCATTGGACACTTTCAAGAGTCATCTGGATAGGGTGCTGGGCCATCTTGTCTAGACTGTGCTCTTACCTAGAAAGGTTGGACTAGACGATCCCTGAGGTCCCTTCCAACCTGGGATTCTGTGATTCGATATTTATATGTATGTATATGATATAATCTTGTAAGCCATAAAGCAAAGGTTGGTTCTACTTCTTCCAAGGTGGATTTCCCAATAATGTCTTAAATGAAGCGTCTCAAATAAGGATTTAATTTAGACTTAGTAAGGAGAGTTATTGTTCTGTAATGAAATAGCAGGTAGTTATTGCAAATGCGTTTAGTGGGGTTGAACAGCCTCATAATAGATACGAGTGGCCTGGCTAAGAAAGTTCAGTGAATATCTTCTAATTCCTATACAGGTATTTTCTCTTTTTCTCACTAGACAATTACTACTTCATTAAATCTATATTAAGCAGCAGCCATGGATGGGAAAACCCAACTAGTTCCCCAGCATTGGTTGCTATTGTCACCCCTGCAAATGACTACCAGTAGTGTCATTTGGAGTTAAATTCAATGCTGCTGTCTCCTCCATGGCCTATTAAATGTATTAAATTGAGGCTGACATCAGGAACTGGAGACCTGGGTAGGATCAGGTTTGGGGGTGCAGGGTGCTGATATTTCATGAGCTACTTAGGAGAGATTTCTAACCTGAAATATGATGTCGGCACCACCTTCAGTAAGGACCTGATTCTCTTTGGACCACAATAGGATCACCTATGGGGTGGTGCTCTGATTTGAGGATCTTATGCATCCAAGCGAAATATAACCAGGCTTGGTTTGGGGCAAGAAGGCTCCCCAGGACCAAGGAGTCAACGACATTTGAGAGAGACACAGTTCGTCTCCCTGTGCTCAGCCATCCACCCCTGGGGTTCACCAGGTTAGTTCTCTCCTCTCTCTAAATATGAACACAGGTCCCCAGGAACCCTGCCTTATTCTGCTCCTGTTATTTGCAGAAGTTTATGCCAAAGAATTGTCTCTCCCAAAACCTCCTACCTGCCCCTTAGGCATTAACCTCAGCTAGATGGTCTCAGCCCAGGGCAAAACGAGAAGCTCAGGTACAACAGAGGATGCAGGTGGAAAGCAGAATCGATGACTTTAAGGGAAAAACTACAATCACACCCCATGCTTTCACAAAAAAAAAGCCATGCCCCAGCTAACAGAGGAGAGAATCACACTTTCTTTCTACAGCCAATGACTTAAATTGATCTAATGTAGGAAGTCATCCTGGCTAATCCTAATTTTATAGGGTCTAATGGTCGTCGCTTAGCTGTGATCACACTTTACCCAGTGTGCAAAAGAGACACAGCTCAAGTTAGGGTGGATGCAAACACAAGTGAGAGATTATCTGCTTTACAGCTGTAGAAAATGAAGCAGGAAAGGGGGGTGGAGGGGAATAAACCCACCTTGATTGAGTAAGGCAGTTCCTTAGCACATCACAGACTGCATGAACGGATCCTGAGCAATTACAAAGATCTTCACTCTATATTGGTTTTAAAGATTACTTTCCCTGTAATCTGTCTTTTAGGATCTAAATGGTCCATGACAAAAGGCCTCTGATTAAGCACTTCTTTTGCTTTGTTACACTTCTGGGTGAAACTGGTGCTCCTGAAAATAAAATAACTGAATAAAAATGAAAAGGACGCAGCTGATTGCAAACGCCCAGTGCAGGAAGCTCTTCAGCATCAGGTCCACAATTCATTCTGGGTCAAATGTAACATTCTATTCAACCAGAAATAAAACATGTAATTTTAGGTTTTGGGAAACTTATTGTAGATCTACAAAACACCCATATAAAAAATCACTCAGGATACATTTTCCTACTTTGATGAAAAATTTTCAGGTATTTTAAAAGAGAACTCATTCACCAAAACATGCAAAGCTGTGAAGTTATTTGGCTGACCCATGCTTGTAGTTCAACAGGAAATGCTCTTGAGTGCATCCATCCAGCTTTACTGTGAAAGTAAGCTTCACATTGAAATTGCTTTTTCCAGTGGGATTTCACAAAGGTGAGAATATAAATTTTTTTTCTAATTTTCTTTTAAAAATGTCCAAGAATTAGCTTTATAAGGACCAGAGTGGCTGCAGGGGGAACAAGCAAATTAAACTTACTAAAACTAAACCCAATAAACATAGCAACGTTGTCTACACTTGGGGAAAGGAAAGATGTAATTGAATAGCACAGTGCACAGGGACTCCATCTTCTTTCCCTTTAGCAATCCAAGTACTCTCTGTTATATCAGTGAAGACATGCTTTTCAGCCATTACAACTTGTACGAATCCACAGCCGTTTAGCAATACAGTACACACACAACCTCAGCTTATGGCTCTGCTTTTTGCTTTCCCTTAGGACAGGTGAAACGCTGCATTACACAAATGTGGTACAAGCAAGTGGCATCTCTGCTGGACAACGTGGATGATGCTTGCTGGACACATGTATGGCTGGAAGGCTAAGTCCTGAAGTGATGAAGGATGCCTGCATGGTGGAGTCAGGGAGGGGAATTCCTCTTTCCTCTGAGATGGCCATTGTGCTCTGTTAGACAGGAGAGGCTTTTTTTTTTCCACATGCCACCTAAACTGCATACAAAATAATGTTGCCACAGGGTGGAAGATAACAAGCTGGAATGTCTCTCAAGACTCTGCTTTTAAGAGGACTTGTTGGCAAATTGGCAATAGAGGAGAAGGAGCAGAGGGAGTTAAGCCCCAGGGACTGTGTCCACAGCACCATGCACAAACACTTGAGCCAACAAGGAGGTAAACATCACTGTGGTTTGTCAAAAGCAAGAGCTGGGATAAAATCCTCAGCTTGGTGAGCAAGGCAATGCCTCTCACATACAGCAGAACAAATTAGTCTTTCTCTTTGCCACTGAAAAAGTGATTCATAACTCTCAGGTCACCAAGCGGAGGGAACCTGGGTTGCAGAGCACTGCTGGTACAACTGCACATGTGGCAATCCAGAGAAGAGGTTGTTCTCGGCCTGGAAGAATTGTTTCTCCTTCATCTTAGGGGGAATTTTTCACAAGCCCTGGACCCATTAGCAATCCAAACATACATCTGTTTTTCATAGGTCCACCCAGTTCTCATCCAGGGAACTGAATATAAATTTTGGCTATTGAAGCGTTCAGGTTCTGGGCCACTTGTTTGTTCCAACTGGCTCCTGAATTAAGCAGCCAGACTGGGAAACCAGAAGCATCCCAGTGAGCAACTGGCCAAGACCCTGTACCTGTAAACCTAACCTGATGGGCTGAATTCTGCTCTTCTTTGCCCTCCTACATATACACCCTGAAAAGGTCAGGGAAATTACTTTACCCCTTTAATTCAGGAGTTGCAGGCAAAAACAGAGGAATATGTGAAAGACCTCTGTGTTTTTCAAGCTTATACATTCAAGCTTATACATTGCTGTTCCAACAGAGAAAATAAGTTAATTTCCTCCCTGCCCCAGAGACCTGAAGACACAACAATGCCCTTACAGATGTCAGAACAACTTTCTCCTCAAAATCTCCATGAGATCTGAAACAGCTGCTTCATTATTACTTAAAATGAAAGGGCAGTTAGTGTTCCTGATGTTTTAGCTTGCAACTGAATGATTTCTTTCTTGTCTCCCCCAGCATCCCTCCCCACCCTTTCTTTTGCAATTCTGCTGTCTAATTTGTAAGAGCAAATCACATGAACACAACCTTCTGCCTTTCACCTCTGCCCCACCCCAGCCCTATCACTCATTAGATATACAACAACGTTCAAAGGAGATATTCCATGGACAGATGCAGGAGATAGCTGAAGTTTCTGCTTTTGGGGGACAAGTTCTGGGGATAATTCTTGAATGGGAGAGATTAATAGAGCAGTAGGAAACCTGTAGGTTTAGCAATTCAGCTCCTTTCGTACCAGCCCTTGAACAAACAGCAAAAGATAGCCACAATTTGCTTAGGAAAGAAGTCGATTAAATAAAGCAGGATGCATGCTTGTTTGCTAAACTCATCCCTCAACTACTCAATGGTTGTTCCACAAGATGAGCATAAACGTGGTGCACCCACCAAAAGGATGCATTTTGAAAGCTCACCATCAGAAAGGTGCAGTAGACAGAAAGAGGAGGAAAGTGGGAGGAAGTGAGTTATCCAAATTGAGCCTGCACAGCCACATCTCATGAGCTGTCCTCTCCAAGGTGTCCAAGCCCCACTTGCCCTTGGAGCCTGTACCACGAACCCATGGACACTGCAGTCCCATGGTGGCAATCTGGGACATCTCGGCCCTCTGATCCCAGCTACACTGCAGGAAATGCTTGGGAAGAGCTGCCTCCTTTTTCCTTCCAATGCCCAAATATCTTCGACCACACCTCTGGAAAGAGGGGAAATTGTCAGCAAAGTAAATTGCTTTTTGGATTGCCTTTTGTCCCGTTGTGAGAACTTCACTTTAGAGGCTATCATGGGAAAGGGTGACATGGTCAGCTGAAAATCCTGCATCCCAGAGGCTGCTGCAGGGGTGTGATATATTAATAAACCAATTCCTTGCGGCTGAGGCAAAAGTGCAGAGCAGCTACTGCTTCTTCAGAAGGCTATAGTTTTCTGCTGGAGGGTTGCGGAGAGAAAGTCTTATTTTATACCTAAATAATAAAAATAATAAAGGGAGAAAAATAAATAAATAAGTAAATCCTGCTTGATAAATGCATTATTAGCTGTAGTAGGAGCAATTACAGGAAGAATGGGAAGTGACAGCTGCAGGACCCAGATAGCCAAGGCACAAAAGGGGAATTTTAGACAAATGTTCTTCAGATAATGGATTTGTTTCTCATCTAGTTTGGGAGGGGGAGGTGGCAGATACAGGAAGCATTAGCAGGCTGTGCTGCACATAGGGAGCAGAGATGCTGCTGTACCAACCCTCTGCAGGAATAATTTAACCTTTTTTTCTCTTCTCCAGTGCATCTGACTTCATATTTGTTCAAAGCAATGCGGGTTTCACTGTCCTCACCCGCTCTGCACAGAGCTGTTTCCATAAAGGGAAGGAAAAGAGGGTCCTGGGATTAGCTTCTTTATATGCATGTCTGTTGCAGGACTGGGAGTTCAGATTAATAAAATCTTTGGGTGACCGCTGGAAATGGGATGACAGCCTCTGAGAGTGTCTGCGTTGGGAAGGGCAATGGAAACTTGACGGCAATAGCCCAACAGAGATAAGCCAGGGTCTGCTATCAGAAGGCCCCTTCCTCCAGATATCTCAGGCCCTTGCAGAAGTAAGGTCTGCCCAGGAATACCTCATTCACCAGGCGTCAGTTTGCTTTCCATGGGTCTGCATCCCCAGTACCTTAAATCCTCTCTCCCTTTAGCATAGCCCAAGTATGTTGCCTGAAGTAATGCATTTCAGCACAGCAGCCTTGTAGCCCCGGTGGGCAAAACCAGCACCTCTTCTAGAACAGTTACTAGCTTCTATATTTGTGAGCCCTGTGTAGCCTGATCTTAAATGTATGTATCCCCTCTGCCAGGTGCTGCTTGGTTAGAACACAGAGATGAAGCAGCTTGATGGGGATCATAGGGGATTGTTTTGCTCCAGACCTTGCGCCAAATATTCAGGCTGTTGTTGCTGGGAGCTCACTATAATCTCTTGCCTCGATGCTTCTCCCACTAAAGATAGACTGTGGACAAAGCGAAGTAAATCACCTCATTTTTTCTACAGATCAGCTCTATCCATGCCCCTAAGACTGAGATTCAAAGCCCTAACTGTTGCCCTTTTCTGTGAGGCACACACCTTTTGCTGCTTTAACCTGTGCCACTTTTCCTGTTGCACAGTAATGAAAGGTTTTGGCCATTTCAGGAGCACAGGAAGGAGTAGGTGACGGAAGGTGGAGGGAGAATAACTTCCCTGTATAGCAGTGCGCTCCATAATAACAGTGTGAGAACCAGTTGCAATTTGCTGGGGATGATGACACTGAGGTCAGACAACCTGTATTGTAATTTACATCCAGGAAAATGTAACCAGACATGACCAGACAACGAAGGATCACTCTTCAGTTATTATGAATAAAGAGCATGCATCGGGAAATCATAGAGGCCTCTCTACAAGACCCCTCTGCCTTCAGCTTAGCTCCATCTCAGCCTAATTACATGGCCTGGTTTGCATTAGTATTTCTACTGGCTCTTCCATGTCCCCTTCTCGCTATGTGTCATTCAGAGCCATTAGCACAGATTGCACAAGCATACTAGGGATTCCCCGAGGGCATATATAAACTTTCCATGCAAAATATGATCAGTCCAGCCTGAGGCAACACCCAGGAGGGAATATTTCAGCCTGAGTGGTTAGAATTTGGAAAAGTTGTAAGTAACAGAAAGTGAGGTCTAATAATAGGAAACGTTAGGCAGCCTTAATAGAAAGCCCATTACGAGGTCTGTGCTCTGCATATAATGTATCGTCTCCAAGTTAAGTGCTCATCAGTTCAGTACATAAACAAAGACTAATGCTGTGACTGTGCAAGTGGCAGGGCTCATTCCATCGTGAGTTTCTTGCCGCTATAAAAAAGGCTCACTCTGAACACTATCACCTGCCTATCCATTGTGGCAATATGTCTGTGAGAGCAGTTTCCTACAAAACCAGGTGGCCCTCCTGGACCTAAGGAGCTGGAGGTCTGTCACCCTGTGATGGCTGTTCTCTCTCCTGACAACATATCTGTCCCGCTGAAGCAGGGTTACTGCAATGTCGTCTCATCTCAAATGCGTGCCCTTCTCCGCCCTCAGGAAGGCTTGCAGGCAGCTCTTTGGTAATGGCAGCTCCTGCCTGGTGTTCTGAAACCCTGCCAGTTTTGCTTTTGTGAAAACAGACACCTACAGGCACTGGGACAGAAGTACTGGCCCTGCCAGCGCAGTGTTGTTAGAGCAAGGACTGAGGCTGGGGACAGGGAACATCCTGCAGTTGAGATGTGCCCAGGGACTGAAGGCAAACCGAGCAGTATCTTTGCCTCTGTGTAGGAATATGTGTAGGTATAAAGCTGGAGGTCTGATGGCCTCTGGGGGAAGAGGAGTTAGCAGGCAGGATGGGTAAGGGTTGGAGGGTGATAAAGCAGGACTGCAAGGGGGTCATAGAAATTAGAGACTTACCAGAGATACACTTGTTTTCTAATTTCTTACAGGAATCTAGATTCATCCCATCTGAAGACAGGTAGGATAGATTCATCCTGCAGTCCTCTAAAGGTGCCATCTGGAAATATGTTGGCACAACCAGTTGAGAACTCAGACCAAATTTACAGACCATTGAAAAGAGGAGAGAGGAATCCTACTCATGATATCATGATTTGATTTGTAGGACTCTTTTCCCATCCCTTTTGCTATGTCTGTGTGCACAGGGCTCTGCTTATCTCTCCTGAAATGTTACCACAGGGTCCTGTGCTGGTTCCTCACTGCCATCCTTTCCCCACAGTTGATCCCACCAAGACTGGGGTGGGAACAGGACAGAAGGGAGAAGCAAAATTATTCAGTTATTGTATTATGAGAGATGGATAGGGGGTCTGTGGTCCTTCACATCCAGGAGAGGTCAGTCCACACCACTAAGTGGAGCATCACTTCTTAGGCATGCCCTGCCATCTCAGGAATGGTTGTTGCTGTGGTGACAGCTGAACCTTCTGCATGCTTGTGACACAGCTGGAAATGAGATCACTTGCCTCCCAGGTAGTGCCCAAATTTAGCCTATTCCCACTTTTTTGCACAAACAATTAATGGGAGAGGGCAACTCAGTCCCAGGGCTCAGTGCAGCTTTGCTGGGACAGCAGCATGAAGGACGTGTTGCAGAGAGATGCCCAGTGCCCAGAACTGATCCTCACATCACCCACACATATACGGATTGCTGGACCTGGATTCAGAGATCCAAACCATGGTATCCACAATCCATGGCTACCCTTGGGTACTGTTGGATCTTGTAGGACACTATTTCAAGAGCAATTTTCTCCCTTATCCACCAAGACATACTTTTTCTGTGCTGGGTGAAAGACAACCACCCCATCTGGGAGGCTGTAAAGGCTATTTCCAACACACTGGGAAGTCTGCACAGTCATCCTAGGCAGCACTAACATCCCTTCTGCAATTGTTTTGTTTGGTCCCTGGGGCTGTCCAGAATACCTTTGCCAGTTGGAAGGGTATATACACACATCTCTTAAATATGTGTGCATGGACTTCGGTGAGCAAAAGCAGGAACCTGATACAGTTCACAGTTACTAGCCAGATACAGTAAGGTCAGCACCTTGCAACCAGCCTGATGGCTCTTTAAAACTGCACCAAGCCTTTAGCCACCACATGGCATTGAAGACTAAATTTGCATGGCTTACTAAGCATCCTGTTAGCATCCCAGTTTGTCCCTGCTGGAACAGAGCTCCTTGGTGCTTGGCTTGGCAACACTTTCTGAAGTAGCCTTAAGGGTTTTCCATGAGAAATGCCCAAAATCTTGTATTCCTGGTCGCATGAATGACTGGTCTCACCTGGAATCATACAGCAGGAGGCATAACGAATTGTTCATGTCTGGCAGCAAATAAGTCTAGACAGATCACCAGGGTGTTTCTAAATGGCAGAGAAGGAATGGCCAGAGGTGAAAACTGTCTGCTCTTGGGAGTCCACTGTTTGCAATAGTCTCACTGCCCAGGAAAGTAGTGTAAGTTATCCCATGGCAAAAGATATTCTAATTTGTCTTTGGCTCAGCCTGTGACTCTGTAATCAGTGCTGTTAATCTTTAATAAAAGGGGTTCACAGGAGCCTTTGTTTATAATGACATGGTGGGTGATAGCTCTTTCTTGTTATAATCCCCTCTCAGAAAGCATCTGATGGGGGAAATGTCTCCCTTGACAGTTTGCTTAAATTTTCATTTGCCAAAACACTGAATAAACTTCTTGTTTGTCTAATGGAACTAGAAGGAATTGTGACACTTTTATTGTTTGTTTACTTCCTCACTGGGGCACCAGCTAAATTGAAGATGTCGTCACACAGCAATGAAAATCAAGCTTCTTAATTTAACTGATTGGTTTGCAAACAAGGGTCTCCAAAGCACCACTGAGCCATACAGGCTTTACAGTGACCACAGACTGAAACACATCAGTGAACTACAAGCAGAAGCAGCAATGAAATGGGGAGGTATTCCCAGAAAAGCTGCTTCTTTTACAAGGTATCACACAGAAGCACTGGTCAAACGGCATCTGTGAAACCGACAGCAAGAAGACAAAGAGAGCAATACCTTTTCCTATAAATCCTACATAATTAGCAGCTGCTTCTGGATTAATGCTAGCACTAATTCTGAATACATAGGGGGACTGGATTTCTTGCCTGAATTCCCTCTATTATTCAGTCTTTTTTTTTATGCTCTTAAAACTGGGGTAGAGTTACTCCCGCTTTACACTGCACTCAGCAAGGAGAGAAGGCAGCACTCAGGATGCAGATGGAGGAGCAGTCCCCCACGGATCGGTGAGATTTTCAGACAGATCAAATGTTGAGCTTCAGGTAATTGGCAGAGATCCTTTAATGTCTGAGTTTAACACTCACCTACTAGAAGAGAACACAATTAGGCAATGAGATGTGGAAGAGTCTGAAGTGCCAGGTATAATAATTCAGCTGTAGTATGCTGTTCAGCAGAAAGCTGAAGGCTGAGAGCTGTCAATTACACCAGGGGTGAATTAATACAACCAAATTCATGCACTGAAGCATCTTATTATTGCTATGATCACATTTTATTATGAAGCAGTTTGGGTGAGGTTATTTTTTTTAATTTATTTATCTATGTTAATTTTGTACAGAGGCAAATAAGTTATGAGCTGGGAATTGTATTAATTTCACTGCTTGGAAATATTTTAATAGCCGATTAGGTTGTTTGCTAGTTGCTGCTTTTTTTCTTTCCCTTCTTTCTGCTCATTATAAAATTAGTGCTTTGTACAACAAGCATGATGGGGTAGCAAACCATAACCCCTCTTGGTTCTCATCCCACACAAAGTATACTAGTCACCCCCTGAACTCAACTTCAAGACCATATGTTTCCTTGCCTCCCCCATGTGCATTTTAAGGTCTGGCCTCTCCAGTGCCAACAGAAGTAGATTTCACAGTCCAGAGAGAGGTCTACCCATCCTCCCCAAGACAACTAAACTGCATTTTGCTCTTACAGCAAGTAGCACAAGGGAGCCTAGCATTCAGAATCCAGATCTGAGAAAAAATTATAATTCAGCCACATCCAGCAAACAATGTCACATACTGAGGGCATGATTGTGCTGTGCCATCCCAGCCTGCTATCAGCAATGCTGCTCTTTGCAGGCTAGGCTGGATGGAGGGGAACCACGCAGTTAAGGGAAGCTGCTGAAGTGCCTTTTGCTTCTAGGTGATGGTGTCTAATCTGGGCTCACACACAGCTGAAAGTCACCAATGTTTGGTGCACATTTGGGATTGGTAGGAAGCTGTCCCTTCACAGGACATGGCACAGAGGACACCAAGTGAAGCCAAGGACCATGAAGATAGCTTGGACATGCTATCCACGGGAGACTGCAGGCAGGTACCTGATGCCTGTGCGCTCGTTCTTAGAGTGAAAGATGCTCCTGGGGTACCCAGTCAGTGCCTTATAACTGCACAGATCTCACCTTCATGGAGGAAAAGAGGAAGAAGGCAGGTCTGGGAGAGGGAGAAATAATTTCTTTGGCATCTCTTGTTTCCTTATAAAACTACGCAAGGAAGAAACAATAATAATCTAAAGCCCAGCTCCCCTGAGATAATACTGAGAGAAGTTTTGCCCATCCCACTCAAAGAAACAGAGATATCTGAATATTCACCACTTTTACAACTTAGACTGAAAGTCTCAGACACTCTAGAGACATTAACTGGTTCTTCACCTTGAGGGGACAGTGCTCCAGGATTTTCCTCCTCCACCTGCATGGCACAGGTGAAAATGAGCTTTGTCGCCTCACCCCCCTGCTAGATATTTATCCATGGTGGAGCAGGAGTGTCTGCAAAGGACAGGCACAGCCCCTGCCTTGGGTGGGTCACTTAGCCTCCAGGCTGGCTCTGCCTTTCTGGATGTTCACTCTGAATGGGAAGGGTCTTTAAGTGCCCCAAAGTGAGAGAAAAGGACACTCCACTTTCTCGGCCACAGATATTTCAGCACAGGCTCGACAACTCTAGCTGCTAACATCCAGAGCTCAGAAACTTAGAGGAGTCCTACAGTAACATTTTTCTTTGGCTTAATTACTGAAATAGACAAATTGGAAATTGGCCCATCATGAAGATAAATAGCAATAAAAAAATGCAGTTGAGAAAACTGTTCCTTCTAAATTATAATTAACCACCCACCAGCAGCTACCTGACAGAGGTGAGAGGGGAGGCTGCGAGCAGCCCCTCAGATCGGCTGGCAGCTTTTCCTGTGATGCTCCTTGTTACTGCACCTCCGGGGCACTTAATGCCCCATTTTGCTTTCAGCGCAATTATAAAAGGCCACTTACATTTGCCGCCACCCCCCCTCTTTGTCTCCCCACCCCAAGATCTCTAATAGTCTAAATTATCAGCAAATTGCCTATTTGATAAGGGCAAGCCATTTTGCATTGAGAGCTGAACTATTTCCCACTTCTGGGGGATAATATTAGGCAAATAACAAGCATCATTCTTTTGACATGTACAATTATTTGCCAAGTGTATGTTTGAATAGCCTGCTCCTTTGTGTGACAGGGTCCGTTCTCCATTAGCATACTTGACAGATGAATATGCTGGGTCCTTGTGGAAAACCTGGCAGTAACCATGGTGATTGGGAGACAATGTTTTGAGTGAGGGATGTATTATCAATTTCAACTGGAAGTAAAAGAAGTATATTGCTAACGAGCTGATCTGCAATCCAGGAGAAATACATTGTTCCCATGTAATTAAGCCAATCTTGGTACTAGTTTTAAACTCATATAAATTAGAGACAGAGGTGTCTACCTATTTTGTTGCTTTGCTTGTTCCTGATGGAGGTTTTTCTCCTTGATTTTTAATTAAAGTTCTCTTTGAAAGAACTGAAATGTGGTTTTCTTCATGCTACGAAGTTCTGGAGGCCCCACAACAAAGTGGATAACCAGGACAGTCTCTGTCCCTGGGTGTGCTAGAGGTGGGTGAGTAGCCAGCCTTGCAATACAAAGCTCCCAGGGCAGGTTCTCTCTTGACCATTGCCTTTTGGGTTACCCTGGCTTTATTCTGAGCTTTCTTTTTGGAGTTGTGGAAGGAGGTGTGCCCGCATGTCACTCTAGTGAAAGCAGGCAGATCAGCAGTGGCTGTAGGTATCTCTCCTGACCTTGCTGAACCAAAACCTTTGATCTCCAGGGTCTTCCAGATCTGGGGCATGCCATGGCTGTTCCCCTCTGAGAGGAAGGGGCTAATAGAGTGGAGCAACCAGTGGAGCAACCTCCAACCTTGCAAGGTCAAGGAGAGAAAAATGAAGAGGTGGGAATGTTTGCTTTTGCTGTCTGCACAGCAGAGGGGCAACCTAACTTGTTTGCACTTTGTGGAGACAATTTAATCTCCAGAGGAGCTCCAACATTTGTACTGGGTCCCAGCCCCTCCTGTGCACACAGATTTCCTAGTTGAAGTCCTGGGGTGAGGGGCAGACAGACACCACCGCCCATTTATGGTTACCTGGTGCATCTAAAGAGACAGCTCTGGATGCAGCACCAAATCCATCACAGGGAGGAGAGACTTCCTTATGCCTTCATTTGATTGCAGAGGCTGCTCACATGTCTTTCCCCCTTGGGAAAGAGACTAAATAATCTATGCATAGCAATGCTATGCCTCAAATCTTGTCCATTTAAATCTACACAGAATAGGTGGGAAGCATCTCCATTTTTATCCTGGTACTGACTTTGCATCAGCTTTGCTTGGGGACAGACTGACACAAAACCCAGGCAGGGTGGAACAAGACCAGCTTTTCCTTCATACTCTGCTGACAAAACCAAGCAGCCTGTTTGGAACCATTGCCTAGTCCCCCTCTGAACCCCCTGAATCCCCATAACACATCATCCCACTTTACTGAAAAAAAAGGCACATTATAGAAACACAGTTATTATTAGCACTTTGATTAGGAACATATTCTCTACAGTCCTTCATTAGAAGGAACATCTCTGCCTTTTTAGACACAAATTTACCCTCATTTCCCACACACCTGCTGCTTTCTTGCTTTTATTATTATAAAATATTGACTTGGAAAATGCTGAGTCAGGTGCCTGAGGTCAGAGAAGGTGATCTTTGCTGCAGTAATGAATCCTTCTGCCTTTCAGGACTTTTTCCTGGCCTTTTCCTTGTTCCTGGGTCTTTTCCAGGCAAATGTTTGATTATTTTCTCCCACCCCCAGCCTCTGTCCCCATCACTCTCCCTGTTTTGGACTTTGGCAGGTTGAGAGCTACAATTAGAGCCAGTGTTTATGGTGCTGGCCATATGGCTCGCAATGCAAAATAGCAGCTGCATGGGAATCTCAAAACAAGCCCTCCTCAAGGTCACCGCACACATGGAAGCGTGCGCCTGCCCAGGTGGGACAGGCAAGCCTGTCACTGGTCGATCTATGATCACGCACGTACCCATTGAGTGCCTCTGCTGCAAACTAATGCCGGAGCAGCTGCAGAGCACTAATCATGTTGTAAAGGTGGCTGCTTTGCACAGCACTGGAGCCGGGAACGTTGGGAGCTTCTGCTTCCTCTTGGAGAGACTAGCTGCAAATTCCTGCAAGATCACAGCACCGCAGAGCAATTTCTCTCATCGTGGCACCAATGTGACTCCCAAAGCTTCCAGCCAGCCTTAGTGAGCTTAGCTTTCGGGAGTTGCAAGTGCTTCTGGTTTTTGGTTGTGGATTGTTTTTTTTTTTTATGGGAAAGAAGGGAAAATAAGATAGGAGATGGGCTGTAGTCACTCAGTAGCATATAGTGCCTCAAATGCAAGGTCTAGGCCAGCACTGCAACTGAGGTTTGCCTTTTACCAGAGGGTCTTTTAGGAGGAGTTTGGCTCCCTGGGAGAGCAGAGAGCCTGGCTACTGTTCAGGGAGAGCCACACGGACAGGGGCTCTCAGGGCAGCAAGCACCTTGCTTTCCTGAATCGGGCAGATTTTTCCCTATTTTGTTACTGCAGTGACCCTTTCCTTCCCAACCCCAAGATAACTGACAATGTGGCAAGGATTGTGGCCCTTTGCCTGATCCATAGTCTCAGCTGTGCCGGTCATGAAAACACAGCAAAAAAATCCCATTGCTGCAATCGCAAATGCATTATGCCCGTGTCTCAAGAGCAGAACTTTGTCCCAGATTGGGTGGGATTTTTCTTAGGGGAGGAAATGATTTAAATCACTCATTTTCTGTAGAAATAACCCTGTAAAAATCATCCTGAGCATCTTCTACACCAGCTGTTTTTCAGGAAACCTAGTGCCAAGCTGACCAAGCTGGGATTTCCTCCAGGTCTCTCGTGACATTAACAGATATGCTTTTAAAGATGTCACATTCATAAAAGAGCAAGAATGTGACCTGACTGAAGCAGGCATTTCCCAGGCTGTTTATCACCCTCTAATAAATGAATGAGAGCATTTGATGCTTACAGGCTCTAACTAGACCAGAAGGGCAGTCTCTGGGACTGCGCCAACTGCCCTGCTCTTCTCAGAGAGCATAAAAATGAGTGTCCTAGAGACTGACACACAGGCCACTGAGCAGCTCATCATCCTGAAGGAAGCCTGGGAGCTTTATATATAGCATGGCATGGCCCATCTCTGAAATGCATCTGTTGCTGCATTATGAGGATGCCCCTCTTTAACAGTATGTGGCAACACCACACAGCAGTTCAGTACAGGGAGGGAGGAAGGCTGCCACAGCTATCTAAAACTGCCAGGAGAAATTAGCCCAGTGCTAGCCTTTCTGCAGGACACAGCCTCCCAGCCTTCACCAGTCAGACTGTCATGGCTGATATAGGACCTGAGGCTCTAATTTTCGCCTAAAAACCAGCAAGCAAGATCTTGCCTGCCTGTGTTAAGAATTACACCCCACCCCCAAACTAAATCTATAAGTGAAGGGATGGGAGAGGTTTCCTAGCTAAGCACTTCTTTCCCACTGCTGTTATCTATAGTAACATATTCAGTTTTCGTACGGTTTTCACAAAAAGTAACAAATGGAAAGAAGATGGCATATAAAAATTTTCTCATATTATTATGTAAAAAGTTTTATCAATGGGTCTTCAGAATTCTAAAGAGATGAAAGGTTCATGAAACTAGAATAATTAAGGTGTAATGTGCAGGTGTAAGGTGTAAGGTGTAATAGAAATGTGAAGTGAGAGAACAAGAAGAATGAAAATAACTTAATATCTTGCATTACCAATGTCCAGTCACAAAAAACAGGTACTGGGTGGCAGTGAAAGAGAAAGGCAGAGGAGGTGATGGGGCAGAAGTATTTTCTGGGATCAGTCATCCTCCCTCCCATGTAGACAGAGTGTTTAAACTGTGGATATCTTCCTGTGAGTCTTTAACAGCGCCTAATTTAGGTTTTACACTATGTATTTCTATGCATGTGGCTGCAGAGAGCAACTGAAAACATCTTAATGAGGTACTTGGGCTCCTTATATAGTCCATGAAGAGAGCTGGTGACTGACAAATGGCTGAGAAAGCCTGGGAGCGATCAGAGCGTCTCTGCTCTGCAGAAAACACAAAGCACAGCACAGTATGAACTTTCTCCCTTCAGGCAGGAAATAATTGCCTGCCTTCCCAAACCAGGGCACTTCTGTGCCTACGTGTCACTGGATAGTTTTCAGCTGAGCAAAGCACAAAATAGGAATTAGCCATCCCCAGGGTTTATCAGTGTGGGAGGGAGGCTTCCTGGGTTGTTCTTTGGGGTGCAAATACACCCTTGCACTTTGCTGACCAGCCTCACCCATGCAAGGCTTTGAGGAACTGCTTGTTAGAGAGAAAACCCGAATCTGGCAGTGAATTCAAGGTTCTGTGGCCAGAGTGGCTTAGTACCTCACTGTTACCTGCATCCCTCTGCTTCAAGACTGACAAACTGGGTGGTGAGGCGAAGAAATGACCAACCTAATTTCCTCCTGTGATAACCTCACCTGGACAAGGTGATGCCCTGGGCTGTCTCCAGTGGTGGAGACACCATTTTGACTCCTTGACATTCCCACCATGAGACAGGGGCCACTGGTGCTACCTAGGTCCATGAGGTGCCTAGCCAGAGTCATGCCCCATCCTGTAACACAGGCTTTTCTGGGCTGCAGCAGCCAGCTATTCCCAGAGAGATCCTGAATGAGTGTTACTATTAGACATAGGCCTAAAGACATATTAAAACATAATGAAGTGTCTTAATCACCCTTTACAAGCTAAATTTATCACAGGGAACCCTGTAAAATGAAAGCGAAAGAGCAATTCCACAACAACACTTACCCAAGATGGATTGAGATATATTATTAGTTGTTAATGAATGGCAAATTCATTGCCATCTTATCCCCATGAATGGAATTTGTGGGGATGTTGAGCAAGGGCCCTTGGCTGCACAGAAAACATTTTGCAATCAATTCATGGCACCTGTTTAAACTGCCTGGAAGCTTGGTTACACTGATGCTCTAATGCCCAGACATGGGCATGTCTGCCTCAAAATCCTCTGCTAATCTGGGGTTCAATAGCTTTCTGGCCCTTCCAGATTCAGTTGACTCCATCAGCCGGATTTTCTTTCAGAGAGCCCAGGGGGAGAGTGCAATGATTTCTGCAGCTTCTTTAATGAAGCCAAAGCATCTCAGCCTACGTGGTATCTTCCCCTGCATAATTATATATTTGGCAGTGGCTAAATATTTTGGGTCAGTACCCCAGGTACAAGATGTCTGCTGAGCTGCTGAAGTCCCAGCAGTACTCTATGTAGGAAGCACCTGCAAATTTGCTGTCCCTATCTGTATGCATCCCCACCAGACGATGTAAAGCACTGGGGGCTTCTGGCCTTTCTTCTCCCTATCTCCCCTCAGCCCTCTCAGAGCTCTCACCCCTCCAAACCTGCACCATTCACTGCAGCCAAAGGGCAGTGCCAGCAGATGTCTCACAGGATCACTCTCCTGCAGGCTGGCTGCTTGGGCATAGCCCAGCCCAGACTTCAATGCTGCCTTGAAGAGCGAGGGTTTGATGAACACACTGAAAGGCCAGATGGACCACATCCCACCGGGCTTCATTACAGACCTTTGCTCTATTCAGCACAAGTGGGCAATAATCTCTATTCTCTAGATGTGCCCTGGATGTGCTGGTTTCCTGTATCCTTAATGACAGCGATGCTGTGTATTGTGAATGCAGAAAAATCCATAGACAAGGCAGAAGGTCTCTTCACTCAGATACACTTAAAGTCTCCGAGGGCCTTGGGGCTGGGGGGCACCCAGCTGCCTCTTCAGCTCAGCAGAAACCCTCACCTCTGACCCTCACCAAAGTCATGTCCATTGGGTAAACCAATGCAAGCTCCTCTAAACACAGGGCAAGTGAGTTTAAATAACTGGCTCTCAAGCCCAGATCCACCAGGCATCTCATATTCTCCTGTTCCCATCTCATGCAGCCCTTTCTGTGTGCCCTCTACCTCTTTGACTATAAATTTAAGTCAGTGTGCTTTAAGACACCAGATCTCTTTGCCTGCTCTAGCCCTGGCCACTACAAAGCTGAACTTTCTTTTCACAGTGCTAATTTCTGCACAAAGCAGCAGGGGCAGGATGCACTCTCAAAGGGTAAATGTTTTAGGACTGTTCCAATGGACATTATAGGAAACCTCAAAGCACAGCTGGAAAGGTCCAGCTCCCTGCTTTACTACTGATTCACTGCATGAGCGTGGATAAATAAATCATTTCACCTTTTCCTGCCCCCATATAAAAAGAACTGATAGTGCCTTTCCTTTGTCAAGCACCATGAGATCTCAGGGTAAAACACACTCCGAGTTTTATTAGTTCTTCTTTTGGGCTTTTGTTATTATGGTGATCTGTGTGGTCACGCACCTTTGAAGTAAATATCAGCAGGAAATAGAAAAAGAGAGCTCCCCAGCATCCAGGGATCAGACAGTCCCATCGATTGCAAACACACAGCCTCATTTAAATGAGTAGGTGCTGCACACACACAGCAGCTGGGACAGCCTGCTCCTGGCGTGGCTCAGCTAGGTATCCCAAGTAACCTCCTGGACACACATCCAATCAAATTGACGGTGCTGGGAAAAAAATCCTTCATACATTTGCAGCTCTACCATCATCAAAAGCCAATGGCATAGCATGACCTTCCTGCCAGGAGATGCTGGCTAAGCTGTGTATTTTCCTTGAGGGTCTCATATATCGTCCTCTTCTGAAATGTGGCTGAGGCAGGTAACTGTTTGTTAGGCTGTGTGCTGTGCACCTACTGGAAGATTGTACAAATACAGCATCTTCTTGTCCTTGAAGAGCCTATAAATAAATGTGCTCTTACCTTGACTGCAGGCTGCAGCATTAGTCAACACTCAAGCAGTTCATCTGTAAATTTGTACACAATAGAATCTAAGACACTTGTAAAAGCAGCAGAATGTACCTTTTTTGTGTGCGAATGGATTTAGCGCTTGAGCAAACTGCCACACTAATAGGCCAAGACACCAAAGATTCGTATTTATCCACAGCAACATGGCTCAGGCAGCTGCGGTGTTCGTGCTCCCTCCTTTGCCACCTGGGCAATTCCTCCAGAGTCCTTCTGGGATGCTGAAGGCACCTGGACGTCCCTCTCACCCCAGAAGATGCTCATATAGCATCGTGACGACCCATCCCTGAGACATGGCTTTCTTATTTAGCCTTGCAACCCGAGAAATTACAGGACCAGATTTTCTCCCACTGTCTACCCCTTCCTACCTCCTTCTGTTGGTCCGGCTTCTGAATGGAAAAATATTTATGGTCTATCTTGTCCAGTTTTGGGTACTCAGCATACCTGAAAAGAAGGTCCAAAACAGTGCAGAGGAGCTGGATGTCAAAACACAACGTTTCCCTGCTAGTCACTTGTTTTTCTAGTTCTTATTAGCCTTATAGCTGGATGACTTAATTTATTCCTCATTGACTGTCTTCACTCTACCACTTCAGTAATTCATATTGTTTATGGTCTTGCCACTTTGGCTTGTTTAATTTTGAAAAGTATTTTGGAGAAATGTTGGTGCAACACACCATGTCACCCTGCAGCGTCTTGTACCACTGCTATTTCTGGCAGTCCCGCTGTACATCAAAGCAAGGGACAAAACAAAGGGAGGCCTCAGCCTTGTTTTTCACATGAAACAAACCCAGACTGATCGCTCTTGTTTCATGAGCTACCACCTCTTGCTTTAGTTGCATTGTGTCAGATCCTGTGTTATTACTGAGGACCAAGGACAGGCTCTGCGCAAAAGCCTCTGAAGGAAGAATTAAAAACCATCACACGCTTAGTGAGGCTAAATGAGTATTCAAATTGGCTAATAAAAAAGTAATGAAGAATGCCTGCAGCCCTGAGCCACCTAAAGAAAATCAACAAATGCCAGCTACAATGCAAACACTTTCCATGGTCAGCAGTGGGGATTTCAAAACAAGGCAGGGAGGGCTTGTGGGGAGAGCAGAGGAAAATGACACAGGAATCACAGCTACTGGAGGAAGTGCAAGGGAAAATCATGGGGGAATTTTTTCATTGGCGGCAAAGACAGAGCCACTCTGAGGAGCTCCCACATGAAAGGGGACACAGAGGCAGATTCCTGCCCCATCCTTCTCGAGGCGGCTCCAGGAGGAAAACCTCACCTGGGTATCGTGTAGTCTTCTTGACAGCTGAGCAACAGCCTGCCAGGCTTCTTCCTCCAGCCCAAAACCCCACTGGGTTCAAGCAGGGTCTCCCCAGGACATCTTCGGGTTTGTGTTCAGATTCTTCCAAGCTATAACCAGGCTGCTGGGGGGATGCTCCACCACCATGCGTGGTTTCATGAAGTATAAGACCACGCCCTCACTGCACCATAGTGGTCTTGTAGCATGGTCCAGCTTGGGTTGCTTATCCCAGGGCTCACCTCCTCTAAGGATTAGGGTATTTAGCCCACACGAGGCTCTGTTCCAGAAAACAACTCTCCCCACCTTTCTTCAGATGAGCAGACATCATCTCTGGTGCTTCAGATCGCCTTCCACCAATGGTGTAAGCTTAAATTCCACGTCTGATGCTGGGATAGATAAAGTTGGTGAGATTCGTGCTACTCAAGGGAAAACACCATGGTGGACAGCACTGGAATAGGCTGCCAAGCTGCCACCTCCCTTGGTCATACCAGTGGGGTGAAGCAGAAGAGGAGGTGATGGTGGATAGGTATGTGAAGAGAACTATATTAGAGATTGTGAAATACTTAGGTACCCTGGAGACCATATGAGTATCTATGACAAGACAGCTGTGGGTACTGATCAGGAGCATCCTTAACAGTATTCTGTCATGTCTGTGTCTATTACTACAGTCCAATGAGGTGTGATGCCATTTTTCCTGATGATGGCTTTCCTTCCAGGAAGCACTGAGGTGCACTTACATTTCAGTAGGTATCTTGAGGGACCTTGGCATATTCTGTCCCTCATTTAAAACTCAAAGCACCTTTTAAAAAATGACAAGCCAAAGAACTTGTGTCTAACAAATCTGTGGGAATAAAGACTGACTCTGCAGGGGCCACGGTGTTAGAGTGTAAATGAGCTCAGAAGCTGGAAAAGCAAGCTTTAAAATGCATACTTAAATGGGTAACGGGATTTCCTGGCCTTCCAAGCTCAAAGTCTTTCCCTCAGCAGGCTCTCTCATGTTATTTATCTTTTCTGCTCAAGAACAGTGGCTTAGCAGAGCAGCCAAGCTTCAAATGTGAAGGAACAAGGGTGGAAAAGTTGAACAAAGTGTCATACTCTGAGTACCCTGAGTTCATACTGGGGTGACATTCTGTAGGCTGGCACTTGTGCCTTCCCAAGGCACTCATCTACACTCTTCAGAATGATCACCTCCCCTTTGTGAGAAGCTCAAGGGACAGCAAAGGAGAGACAAGTAACATTGACTTTTGTACCGTAGCTAGGAATTACAGAAAAGGAGTGTGAAATAAGAAAATCCTGGAATACAGCCAGGGAATATGTTTTCTAGAAACATATAATCTGTAATTGGGCTAATTCTGATGTATTTGTGCCTCCAATTCTTTGTTTCCCTGTTGTCTGTATAACTCTTGATTGGAACATTCGACGTTGCTTTTGTGAGTTCCTAAATCCAATCCTCTCTGATGATGTACAAGAATGTGCATCTGATGGATGTTTTCCAGCACCTTTTTGTTGCCTCAATTAAGGGATAATGAACAAGAATTGTTCCTATTTGTAAAACATCTCCTGCTATTTCCTGCTTCCCAATTGGTTGGACAATGTGTCTTAATTAAACACAAAGCCTTATAACATCTTTCAGGGGAGAGAGACCAAGACTGGGAAGAGAGGAAGAAAAGGAGGAGGAAGGGAGAGGTGAGGGGCTTTTGTACTTTCAGTGACTTGTTTGTGGAGGCATATTTGATTTGTTGCAGTAATGTTCACACCTTGCAGTTTGCTCCAAGTCTGATGGGGGGGGCGGGGGGGAGGGAGGAATGGATAAGGACATCAGAGCAACCCCCACTGAGATCCATAACTATAGAAAACCAAAACTGATGCCTCAGGGAATAAGAAATGAGATGTAGAGCTTTTTGGTTTTAGTCACAAGACAAAATCCAGTTAATTTCCCAAGGTGCTAAAAGAGATAACCATCACATGATACCTGTAAGGTCCTGTGTAACTTAAGCTTTATAGAGAGCATATAAGAAAAGTAAAATAAAATAAAATAAAATAAAATAAAATAAAATAAAATAAAATAAAATAAAATAAAATAAAATAAAATAAAATAAAATAAAATAAAATAAAATAAAATAAAATAAAATCAGAGGACACTGCAGTTTATCTGTCTCAGCAGAGATACACAGGAAAAAGGAGGTCACAAATTTTTACTTAACTCATCACTTCAGGTTGATATATACCAGGGTGGGGAGTAAAGCTGTCTTTGCACTGCCTCTGCTGCTGTGTGAAGGGAGAGTGGGCATGTCATGTCATCTTTCACAAGCACACACTTTATTTGATTATATGATTTTAAATCAGATCCATCCGGATCTGAGCACAAGCATAAAACATGCAATTTCATATTTTAGCCCAATTAAGGATATTATAGAGTGTCATCTGGTCTGCCCATGAAAAAGCTGCTTTATCCTGATCTTTAGCCTCTAAGATCTCCTCTGTCACCCAACCAAATATGTCTTTTTTGTCCTCTTTGGTTAAAACACAGAATGGGTTTCTGTGTTCCTCCTGTGGCTTTGCACCTTTAGTCTGTTAGATCAGCTGCTCCTCCTGCCTCGCTTGCTATTTCCAATGAACGGCAGGGTGTGACATTTGTGGGGAGGATCGGATTATGTGCTGCGATGCCATCGCTGACTAATCGGATTCAATCCACCCTTCATACTCACTGCCTCCGCTAAACTTTCCTATCCGCAGAGGACAAGGGGCAACCACAGGAAATCCTCTCCCCGCATGGGGAGCCTGGCCCCTGGTTTAAGTGGAGCAATATGTTTAATGCTTAACACACAACGCTGGCAAAGAAGGGAGGTGATAAAAGTCTTCGGAGCCTGTGTTACACATGCAAATATCGCCTGTGAAAGGCAAGTCTGTCTCCTTTGACACTGCTTGTAATCCTGATGTCATCCTCTTCACTCCCTCTCACACACAGAGTGTTTATTTTGTCACGGTGTGTCTGAACACAGGACTAAAACTGTGTGGGGCAGCAGAATTTTGCACGTGTTCCAAAGCCAAGTTTTCATTCCCACAGAATATGTACATTTAAATATAGAAATGGGGAGGCATGACAAAAAGATGAGGGAACTGCATCTGGTCTTTGTCATCCTAATATAACTCTATAGTGGCATCTGTGAGCCTAGAGCAGCTCCAGCTGAAATAACTGGCCAAGCCTTCCTGTCTGCTGGGATATCCCAGGCAAACCCATGCCCTGAGCTCTGTTGTTTCTTTATATT
Source organism: Phalacrocorax aristotelis (assembly GCF_949628215.1). NCBI lineage: Eukaryota > Metazoa > Chordata > Aves > Suliformes > Phalacrocoracidae > Phalacrocorax > Phalacrocorax aristotelis. Next base: position 13,116,679 of record NC_134281.1, read on the forward strand.
TGCTCCGAGGAATCTGGAAACAAATATTGGATCTAAGCAGCAAAAATATTCCATTTGCTCTAGTGTACCTAATCTATCTGTAGCTGAGAATAAGGAGACCGATGATACAATAGATGTCAAATTCCATGACTTAGTGTGGATAAAAAAAGGCACGTTAACCCGTCTGGATCCTGACATCATCTTTTGGTTCACAAAATAAAGAGCGGCAGCATAAGCATCTCCCATTGCTCTGCCTCAAAGCCCCGATCTGCAAGCACCTTGCCAGATAAGAAAGAAGAGTTGAATTTCCACAGTCCCCTCAAACCCTAGCTTCTCTGAAGCCGCCAGTGAAAGGGTGAGCTACTTTATTCTCTCTGTTGATACCATGTAAAATGTGGTTAGGTACTCTAGAGGTGGAGGCTTCTGTAACAAGGAGATAAGCTTGAGGTAGTGGCGGCTCTGGCTCTGGTGATAGGGACAGGGATGTTTGAGTGCTGGACACAATGCTGAGGCTCTCAGGAAGACATCAAAATAGCTGATAGGGATATTCCCCATCCAGGCGGAGCAGAGACCCAGTGGTCAGACCTTTATCTTTCCCCGACATGGGCTCCCTGCTCTCTTTTGTGATAAAAAGCCTTGTGCTTAGACCAAGGAAAATAAAAAGAGCCAAACATCCCTGGGGCGCTCCTTCCTCAGGAGGGGACCATGCCAGCTTGGAACTCTTTCCCCTCATCCCTTCCTTTCCTTCTCAACACCTCATATTTTCCTGGCTCCTCCTCTTCTGTCTGTGCCTTGGCTCAAGGGTCAGCAGATCCAGGGACATCCTACATGGGAGCATTGCTGCTCTGTGCACAGGAGATGCCATGGGTTTTTTTCTTTTTTCTACTGCAACTTGAAAAAAAAATTCTGCTAGCCACTCAATAATTAATACTTATGAGCACCGATTCAGCATGTCAGAAAGAGAATTTTGCACTCTTATTGTAGTCTTTTGTAATTGAATCTTATGTTGTTATATTAGTGTGGCCCCAGGTGAGTATGCAATAGCTGAGGGGGGAAAAAAAAGTAAGATAAAGGAATTACAATAGAACCAAGCTAATGTGAGAACAAGGCAATGTCTTCTGTGCCTCAAGGTGTTAAGTTAATCTCTGATAAGTTATTAACTTATTAATGGGCTGAGAAGGGATGAACTACTTTTCATCCAAAGTCCCAAGTGCTCCTCATTTTCTTCCACATACTTCTCCTTGTCAACTAATTCTCCTTCGGCACTGCTCCCCCATTGCTCTGCCTCCCTTGCTCCGCATATCCTGTTTCAACCATAATGAACTCAGCTCAGAGGAGCTCCTCCGTGGAGTCATCACATCATGATCAAAGCCTGGGATGTGGGGATTGCAGGAAAGATTCAGGGGCAAAAAATTGAGAGGATGAACTTAAGAAAATTTTACAGAGGCTTATAATTAACCTCTCCTCCTGTTGTTGAGTAATCACTGATATGGAAACGCAAAGACAGAGGTCAGTGGTTTTCAGATTAAACAAAAAGACTCAGAGTTACGCAGTCCATCCCAGCTCTCAATCCAGTGTTCACAGGGAGTATTTCTGCACTCAGGGCCTGAGGTATGATGCATTATCTGAGACTATGGCATTTACCAGCCCTTCTTCTGAGGTTGTTGTTGTCTTCTTCATAGTTCTCACTAATACCATTTTCTCAAAAACCAGAGCAGGAGTTTAAAACTGATGAAATGGGGTGAAATTCTGAAAAGCTCAGGGAAAACCTTCTGTTGAGGAAAGAGGGACAGGAACCAGCTCACTCTTGGGGGATGTAATTTCTTCTCATAGTTGGAATCACTTTGCCACTGAACCGTCTCACTCATCCTCTCTTTTGAAGCCACAGTGAGGTGAACTGCTGTGCTGGAAGGGGGCTTTTCCTCACTGCTCCCATTGCAGAACCTCTGAGCACTGGTTGGAAACCCCAACTTGTTAATGTACTTTCCTCCAGGTCTCTTCTGCTAAGGAGGGCCATCTCACAGTGGTGCAATGAGAATGTATTAAGCTGGTGATCACAAGATTTAAAGCTCCCTTTTGAGTGTGGTTCAACAATGGCTGGGTCCAGGGTGTCTGCCCAGTGCCATTCCCTTCATCTGGCCAAAAATGGAAAGGGAAATGGTTTAAGGGTGCTGGGGGAGGAGTGGCCATCCCCTTGGCCCAGAGGAGCAGGCTACAGAGGGTCAGCACATCAACACAATAGGCTTCTGACATCCTGACTGGACCAGAGAGCTTCCTGCAACACCCCACCGGAGCATGACACTGTTTTTCCAGTAATAAAAATGAACTGTGCTTTCAGTCTTCGCTTCCAAGCTCAGACACTGGTGCTCAGGTTGCAGGAAGCAGATAAAAAGGATAATGTTCACTATAACCTGCAGAAGATGATGAACCTGATAATTCTTCCACATGAAAAATCAGTGACCTTTCAGCCAGGGAAAGACATGGGTCATCACATGCCTTAACACAAAGCAGAGGGGGGATGGAAAATAACCAGCAGCCAACTTTGGAAAAACACCCAAGCGGTTTTCTTTGAATCAGCTGAGCCTTCAGCCCAAATCTTTCTGTTCACTCAGAGACAGGTTGGCATCTCTGTCTGTGCTGCGGTTGCTGTTGCTGCTGCATGGGGCAGAGAGCTCACTGGAGCATGAAAGAGATCATGATAAAGATACACTGGCTGCCATCCTCCTTCCACTGGAAACAGGCTCAGCTTCATATTCAGATGACATCTCAAAGCCCAGCACCAGATAGAGGGAAGGGAGGGAGCTGCTCTTTGTTTGCCCTTTCTGTTTTGATATTATGATTATTATTTGCAATTATTTATCACTAGGGCACCTTCTCAGGTATATAAATAGAAGCAATAGAAGTCCCCTTTCCCCTCCCTGCTTCAGTGCCTGCGCCTCTCTCATGCTGCACCCAAGCTGGTTGAATTGTTTGGTAGATAAAAGCCTTTGTTGAAGATTCCCACTTTGTGAGCTATTCGCATGCCAGTTCTGCTTTCCAGCAATATCAGCTGTGCATATAAATTTTCAGACTCATCTGGATGTATCCTCTTCTGCCAGCCAGCTGTCTGAAAGCATTCCCTGAGACCACGTGCCATTTGCTCTATGGAGGCTGCTGGCAGCAACATTCCCTGGGATGCTGCTGTACTGCCAGGATGCATGCCCTTGTCACCATTATAGGGAAGGGGTAAAACACTCTCCATCTCCAGGTCTTGCCCACAATGGGCTAGTTTATATGCAGACTCTTCTAGCCTTTCCCAGGAGACAGAAGCTTCAAGATGGTCTTCTGTCAGCTGAAGTTCATAATTCATGCCAGCCTCATGAAAGCAGTTATACTCAGGAAAGCAAGACTGCATCTTGCAGGCATCCAGCCAGCAAGAAGCAATGGCCTACAGAAAACCAGGTGAAAATCTGCACTCTGTCCCAGATGCCTCATGAAACCTTTGGTGTGTCACTTCACTGGGTCTGAGTTCTCCCTTTTCAAATGTGGAGGAAATAACAGCATTGTCCCACCTCACAAAGGTACTGTCAGGATTAATAGGCAGCAAGTGAGGTCCTTACATCCTCCTGATCAAAGGCCACCAAACACTTAAGAGACACAGTTTTGTGCCAACAAGGCAGTAGAAGCAAAGCCAGGGATGGAAAAAAGGGGTTTTCTGCCGCAAAGAATAACTTTGGGGAAGAACAAGGGAGTCGTTGCACATCCGACCAACCCCAATACAAATTGTCATTCGTACTCATGTTTTTGAAGTGCTGAGATCTGCAAGAATTTTCACAAAGACTTAATGCTTGGCCAAATACACATGAATCAAAAAGAAACTGTGAAAAATTCATGGTTATGACCACAGCACAAATACAGGGAAGCAATCCTAGACCACAGCTCATACCTCATTGTCAGACAGAGATAATCATCCAAGCAGACACCCAAGTGGTGAACGCCAGTGGAGGATGGGAGGCAGACCTCCTCATGGACATGGGAATGCAGGCACCCTGTGTGTTTTTTGCATGAAACCATAAATTATACACAGCATTATAATGGCTGGAGAACAGATAAAGGCTCTCTGTGAAGCTGAGCAGCAATCTGAGGCTTCCTTTAAATGCAGGAGTTGGTGTCAAGTAGTTAGTGCTCAGTTAATCCACATGGCCACACCAACTGCTTGTGTGAAGGTTCTTGTTGTGTGAGTAATACAAACCACAGCACTGGTTTACCACCTTCCTCAGCTCAAAGAGAATCCACGCTTACCCAGCTAAAGAGAGCAACAGGCCCCAAGTGACCACCACTGGACCACACTCAAAATGAGTCCAGCCCAAACTTGCATCTACAAGCAAACCTGGTTGAACAGCTTTTAATTTGGAGCTTGCTCATGTCTGGCTGGTTTCCCTGAGCAGACCAACTCCTGAAGGTGTTAAGCTGGTATGATGAATGGAGCCCAGCACGCAGGAGTAGTTCAAATACAGGTTTAATTTCCCTTGCTTATCAATACGTGTTGCTAGGCAGGGGAAATGTCACTTATCCCCTCCTTGCCTACCTGCCTTTGATCATATACAAAACAGAGAGGATACCTAATATGCAGCTGCATGCTCTCCCCCGAAGAAAGAAGTGGAAGTCACTGCACTTGTATTGCTTCCCATGTCCCTTAACCTGCACTTACACAGTCTTTCATGTCCCCAGAATTATTGCCCTCTGATGCAGCATTATCCCATGTTGACTTGTGGTCATATTCATGGCAGCATTATGTTCCCTGGGGAAAAAGGGCTCCTGGCAGTACTGCTTTGAGAGACCCTTTATTATATTGATGCCAACAGCAATTGCCTCTTTGATAAATGAGCATGTACCTATGAATAAATACAGGAGTACATTTTATATGTATTGTATATCTGCAGTGACAGAGTAGAGGTTTGTGCAGGCATGTGCTTTTAATATGCATGGAGGGCACAAGGCTGCAGTAACTGGCAACCATAGGCTGCTGCATATATATTCCAATGACAAATGGAGGCTCCCAGACAGCCATCTAGACGAGATGCTTCCATTGCATCCCTTTTTTGCAGCAGTTAAGAGATACCCACTCTGCACTCTGACTGGGTATGATACTGTTTAGATGCAACAGGACCTCTCTGTGAACATGAATTTGCTATGCTGGCCTGTCTTCTGGTCTCTCCTGAGGCAAGAAATCTAAGGGAGATGAAGCTTTCCATGTATTCCCAGACTGACACAAGAAGAAATTGTACATGAAAATTATTGTCCTCTTGGGAGATCTTCCAGGAGGGACTGTGTAAGCATGGGATTGTCACTGGGATGCTTTGGTGCACACCAATGGTTGGGAAGAAGCAGGTCCAAAATAGTTCAAGGAGCAATGCCAGACTCCAAAGCCCATTTTGGTTGCCCAAGCCTCCAGATGAATGGCACCATTTCTTCTACAACCCCAGGCCTAATTGCCCACACCAACCCACACCCAAGGAAGAAGCCTCTGTGTGCTACCCTGGGTTGAGAGCAGCACAGGAAACAACCATGCAGAAACAATCCCCAGCCAGAATTCAAAGCAGGGATGGAGAATATCAGTTCATTGAAGAGCTCAAAGGGGAAAACTTTCCCCTAAGTGATTCACTGAGAGGTGCTGGGGAGCCAACCCAAACCAGACTTCATCCTCTAACCCAGCTCTGCAAGAGGGGAATTGGAAGGGAAGGGACAGAGCACCTTAGCTATTTTCATAGCTCCCCAAAATGAGCTCACAGTCCCTGGGGGAGTGAATAGCAGCCTGCCCCTTGCCTGGTGCCTCCCTGCCTGACACGTTGCCTCTGCCCAGGGAGTAAAGAAAACTAATTTCTCAGCTCCTCCTGATGCTGCCTGAATGGCTCCATGTTATATTCTCGGAAAAGTTTAGAAGTTGTCATTGAATACCGTAACAGCAAGGTGATGGTTACCAAGGGAACAGGCTGGGAGAAGGTCAGGCTTTTCTGGGTACTTTTTCATGCTTTATCTTGGCTGAAAGTTTTTCCAGACAAATCAGACTGGTGTCTTTCCATCCTGCAGAAGTAAAGCCATCATCTTTTTGGAAGAGGACTGATAAGAGGGGAAAGGGATAGCTCACATCTCCCACACCTGCACACCACATTCTGGGGGAGCTACCCTCAAAACTGACTGTGATGAGAAAATGCTGTAGTACCATCAGCAGCTGTAATTTCAATCCAGGGACATAACTAGGAGGCCCTTGCAGTGATGAGTTCAAAACAGGATTGCTTGGAGGCTGCAGTAGAGGTTCAGAGTGAAAGTATTCCCAAAATATACAATAGAAAACAACCAGCAACTTGCACAACGCTTGGAGCTTTTGCATTTCCATGGAGCTATGTTGCTTTCACCAAGAGAAAATTCAGCTCTCCAGGAAAGGTGGTAAAGCTGAGATCTAAACACAAGGTCTCACACACTAGGGCATAACGTGGCCACAAAGTGACAGGGATTTGGAGCAATTTCTGCCATTACAGGAGGCCCCAAACATGGAATTAAAAACTGAGGTAGCTAAAGAAGGGCAGAGTCTAATGCTGCCCTTCGTGTGCTAATTGCTCAGCATGGTTGCCTCCTGACCACAGAGGACTGGACCTCTGCTCTTTTCGGAGGGTGGTTATCCAGTGACCAGGTTAATTTTTCACACTGCACATGGTAACTATTGTGCTACTAGTAATATCTTCAATTTGCAGTGCTGCTGTTACCCCAACAGGCTGCCTGAGTTAAGTGAGATACAGGAACCAAGGAATGGCCATTTTAAGTTCCTAGTGTATGTTGAATGCCAGCTGCTGCCAGTCTTCCTCCTCTAAGAGCCATGCCAAGCATCCTTACCCTCTGCACTTCATTTTGGATCTCTTTCAAAGTCATTCACCGGGAAAAGCACTTTTGCTAATGAAAACCTATAGCTTTGCTGGCCCCAATTTTAAGTGCTGCTAACGGGGGGGGTCTCAGGAGACCCTGTTTCTGTATAGCAGAACCACTTGACATTAGTCAACATTAGTTGCCCTTCCAGTCCCTGATAGGGTCAGGCAAACAAACTTTCCCTACTGCAGGCAAAGAGGTGGCTCTACTAAATATCTAAATGTCAAGGTAGGTCAGCCAAGGTGTAGATGGCTCTCATGGCATAGCCATGAGCTGCAATGCCTTATACTGGTGGCCAAGCAGCCTTCTGCTGGGAATTAAACTCTTCCCTAGCTCTAAAAGCAAATCAAAACTCCTACCTCCAGCTTGGCCTTCACAAAAGAAAGCCCAGCTAATCAGGTTGATCAGTCAAAGACATATGGTTTTGAAAGAACAGGTTTCGATTTGCAGAAAAATATGTGTTCCCAGCTTGTGGTTTGTGCTGAAATAGATGTTGTAGTGCTAAATTACTGGGACTGGGGGCTTTTGTCTCCTCTTTCTCAAACAAAAAGTCAGTGCAAGTAGCCTTCATGATCTGTTAACGCACAGCCTCCTTACTCAATATGTGTGTGTGGTGGTGGGGGAAGCGAGCATTGGGAGTCTGCCGATGCAGGTGGCCCTGAGCATAGCCCTCACCAACACACATTCATCAGGCATTGGACAGGCACACTTCCAGATGATTTATTGATATTTAATATTTAAATACCAGCTGATCATTCAGCCCTGGTGTGTAGATGTTCAATAACAGCAGAGAGGAGCCATCTCCTGCCAGCCCACCTAGCCTCCTCCATCACTTAATGCCAAGTGCAGGAGCCTCTCCTTGCTCCCTGGGCTCACAAGGGGGCTGTGCCACACACAGCTCAGATCCTCCAGCCCTTGGCACCCTTCCTACCCATCCATTCTGCTTTGCTCATGTCAGAGGCCTCTTAGGATTCACACCATCAGGACCCAGCAAGGAGATTAATTCAAGATACCTCTTAAACAGGACTGACAAAGTTCTGTTCCCTTCCTATCACCCTGTGGGTTGAGCAACCTCTGTACTGCTGGTGTCCCTATCTGTTTCTTAGTGTCATCTTTTGCTGGGCAGATCTTTAGCCTTGCCCATCTGCCCTTTCTTAGCAAACAAGGACCCTGCCCGGCATCCAACAAACTGCATCCCTCTCTTCAGTGCCCTTGCAGTAATAATTCACTGTCCTGGCACATGCAGCTAGAGCATAGAGGACCTTGTCAGCATAAAAATCACTGCCACACTTCTGGGACTCAGGTACTGCTGGATTCAAAGATGACTGAAACAGGAAGAGTTTTTGAAAACCAATTTGCTCTTTGCTCATTCTACCTCTTTGTTTGCATTTTCCATTTCTCTCAGCTTGGGGGATGAGGCTCAGTGTTAGGCTCGTGTTTATCAATGCTTGGCTCTCCAACTGTCACTTTACAGCCCTGTCTGCTGGCTCTGCAGTGGCACTCGCTTTCCCCTAAAGAAATAACACCCCCCAATTTTTCTTCCAACTCCTGTCCAAAAAATAAATACTACAGGAATGTTTCTGATGGTGTCAGGCTTTGTAATAGTTCATTCATTTCAACCCTAAATTGGGGACTGAATTTGAGCTGGCAGTCCCTCTTTAATATACAGGACCTGTCTTATTATATCTCTGTCTAATGCATATTTGGGAGCTTTCCCTGAAAGCTCTTGTATAAAGGAGTATTATGACATCAGGAAGTCTAAAAGTACCTGAACTGCAGATGTGATAAATTCAGCAGGATGATACGTGCCTGGAATTTGTACTTGCCTTTTTCCATTGGCAAATGGCCGCCTGAGCTCCATCCCCCGGGATAGCTGTAGAGAACAGCCAGTTTGATGAGCCTAACCAGCCATTGGATGTCACTTTGGCTCCACACTAATTCAAGGGAAACAGCATTTATCTGGCAGCCAGCTCTTCGGCAGCTGAGAGTTTAATTATCAAAGGTTCAGGCGAATCTTGCTCTTGCTATCTCCAACCAGCTGCTGCAGAAAAAAAGACCTTCTGGCCCCATCCAGAAGTTTGTGAAGCTCTTGCAAGTTCCCTTTTGCTGTTAAAATGAGGCCCAGTGCATTTGCCCTTTCCTGTGAAAGCTCTGGGCTTGATGCCACTAGAAAAAGGAGACAGTGAAAATAATACAGCGGGGAAGGGCTCTGGGTGGACGAGACTGAGCAAGCTGCAGCCAGGAATGGGACCACTGGGCAGACTCCAGCTGGTGCCTTCATCCAGCTGTGGGGGTTTGCACTGATAGATGGACATGGGCATGGCTTCCTCAAACTGCAGGATGCCATTCTTTCACAGCCTCACTCTGCAGTGACAGAGCGGAGCCATTATCTGGCTTGTATTCAGTCCAGGCTAGCTGTGTTTCTGCTGGTGGACCTCAGCCTGAGCAGTCTCAAAGCAAAAAGCAAGGGCTACACCTTCCTGCTCTCTGCCCCACTTCCACCCTTTGGCAATCCCAGTTGGAAGGCTGGGGATTGAACAGGCTAGAGCAAGCAAGATGAAAGCAAGATAAGAAGAGAGAAGTCTCTACAAAGGCAGCCATTTGTACAGTATTTCTGCAGGAGTAAATGCCAGAAGGTACACCAGGGAAATAATGGGGGGGAAAGGTGACCCCAAATGAAGCCACCTTGCTCTCCAAGAAGACAAGAGGCCAGTGTTTGAGGAAGGTAGAGAAGGTGTTAGTATCATGGGGGGATGTCTTGCTCCACTCTTCACTTACCTCGTCCCAGTGCCTCAGACACTTATGATGGTTCCCCCATGACTGGGTTCAGGTACCCCTGGGTTCCTCTCCCAGCCTTGCTATGAAACACCATCAGTCCAAAAACAAAAACTGTTGGTACTCTCCCAGGTACTGCTCAATATCCAGATCTACCATGCAAGTGAGATGCTCGAGACCTAAATGAGGTGCCGTTTGCACTAGATCCTTTGCACTTTTGCGTCAGGAGTGCCCCTGCCCTTTCAGTTCTGCAGTGGCTGGTTAATAATGGGACTACTTAAGTGCCTATCAGGAGAGTTTGTAACTAATGTGCTAGTGATGCACCTGCTTTTCGTTATTCTCAGGCTCTCCGCAGACACAATCAGACACAATTGGCCATCCTCAAGGCACATTTATCTTTTGAATATGAAGGCAAGAGACTCAATTACCTTTTTCAAAGGTAAGCTAAGATTCTGGTGAGCAAATTAGTTATCCTCCCCATTCTTCCTCAAAATGCCATCAGGAACCATCATAAGCAAATACTGTCAATCACTATCTGTTTTTCCCCAGTCTGAGCTATCTTTTCCTTTACTGAGCTATCAGTAAGGATCCACACAGGGAAATGCATTCTCTCCGCTCCCCATCCAAGAGAAGCATCTCCAAATCTCGGGCATGATTTTCATAGTTGAGACCCCAGCCTAGATGCAATATAACTAGGGAGCTCAGGGCATGGGTGAACCTGAAGGAGATAGAAGGAGCAGGAACCCATAAATATCTATTACTGGTTGGAAACACAGGATCTTCCCTACCCCTTCCCCATCAGCTCAAACAAACTTGCAAGCCACCCAGCCAACTGCTCCACACAGAAGAGAAACACACCCTGTATCAAGTTCCTGCTAGAAATTTGATCCTGGGCTCCCCCTTGTAGTCCAGAAGCACCATCACTAGGGTCAAGTTGCCTTGGGTGTCTCATTTTTCCAACCTGAGTGAGCAAAAGTGTTTATTTAACACCATCTCTCCAGGGTTTCCTCAGCTCCCTAGCCTCCAGGCCTGTCAGTTTACTTACAACGTCACCAACTGCAAACTGATTAGTCCAGTCCCCCTTGTCCTCTCCCCCGTGGTTATCACTTTTATTAACAGCAAGGGAGTGATAATGGGGAATGATGATCAAAGCTGCTAGTATTAATGCAGGGGATTAACGGCATTTATATTCCTGATCAGTGCACTTTCAGTGTGGAGAGGGAACCGTCACAAATCAGCCTTTTGCAACCGAGAGTTGCTGCAGTGGCACTGCCTAAATAGCTGCTGGCTAATGAGTCCTTTGCGGCTGGCTGAGGGAAGAACTCGCTTGCTTGGCTACTTCCCTCGCAACATAATGCACCTAGGCTTGCATCCACAATGGTACGCAGGCACCTGATCTTAGTTTTCAGGCTGCTTTTGAGGCCTTGGGGGTAAGGTCCACTGTTGAGATCAAGCCAGCTGGTGCTGAACAAGCAACCAAACTGATGTGGCCAAGTCACACTGGGATTGCATCATGTTATCACAGTGAGGGAAAACACAACTTACATCCTGGTCTGGGACTTTGTGGGTGTTGTGGTTTAGCCAGCAACTCAGCCCCACACAGCCACTCACTCACTCCCCCACTGGCAGGATGAGGAAGAGAATCAGAAGGGTAAAGCTCATGGTTTGAGATAAGAACAGTTTAATAATTAAAATAAAACAATAACAACAACAATAATGCAATGGAAAGGAAAACAATGACAGGCATGAAACCTGGGGCAGTGGAAGGGGAAATGACCAACCAAAACCACCCACACATGACACAGCCACTCACCATCTGCCAACCCAACACCACCAATCCCCAGGCTGCAACCACCCCCTCTGCACCAACTGCCCCGTTAATGTACTGGTCATGGGGTCACATGGTATGGAATGAACATCCCATTGGCCAGTTGGGGTCAGCTGTCTTAGCTGTGGCCCCGCCTCTCCCAGCCTCTTGCCCAAGTGGCAGAGCATGGGAAGCTGGAAAGGTCCCTGACTACTGCAGGTGCTACAGTGATGAAAATTAACTCTTTCTCAGCCAAAAACAGCACAGTGGGAAGTTTAGTTTGCCTCCCACACTGGGGGGCAAAGGAAGACAAAAAAAAAGGTGTGCCACATTTTACTTGTAGGGCAAGAGACTGAAGTCCTCTGCAGCCATCCAGGGAGAATATATGTGTTTAAAGCCATGGGGTGGTGTATATTGATTCCCCATAGATTCCAGCAGCAGCAGGCAGGGATGCAGGGAGAGGAAGCAGGACCAGCTGGCCTTGGTCAGTCAAGGTTGCTGGCCACCACCAGCAAAGCAACGTGAAGAGGCTTCACCTGGCAGGGCCTGGAGACTAATGCAATGGGCAAAGAGCAAATGGAGAGTATGGGGATCAGAAAGACAGATGAGACATCTTTGGGGGATGCAGACTTTCACTTCACATGGAAGAATGAGGACAAAAGGAAGTTGTCCACTTCTCTTCTGCCTCCCCTGAGAAGTCTTTCAGGGTGTACGTGGCCCTTATCCTCAGAAAGTCTACAGATTTCCCCCATGGCAGCACCCCTTCCCAACCAGATTGCAATGCATGGATGCTCAAAGATGACCTGAGGAACCAAGACAACTCTTCTCCAAACTATCCAGTCTGTGTAAGCTGGTCACACTTCAATATCAAGCCAAAACTGTTCATCCAAAGCCAGGCCATTCTTATAAATGAATCTTTACAAAAGGCAGGAAAACAGAGGTCTTGCCCACCAGATCTGGGCAGCTTTTGGTGTCAGCCCAGCAAGAAAAAATCAGCCTGAGTTTGATTTGCAAGTTTGAACACTTCCATCTGAGCCTTAAGGTGCTTCCTCAGGAAAACTGTCTGGAGACTGGATGGGAGCTCTTCTTCTTAATTACTACTGTTAAGAAATAAGGATCTTAAATAATGACATTTGTTTGTATATAGTTTAGGGTCATTGCTCCCTTCATGGCTGACTAGAGTTATCTTCGACTATGTGCACAACTATTTCTTCCCCCATCCCAGCCCGCTGTTGTTCATTATTCTCTGTCTCTCCTCTATGCAATGTAATAATGTCATATGGGTTTATTTATATCATCATAATTGGTTGCTGTAGAGACAATCATTATGTCACAAGTATAGGCCAGGGAGTTTTGGCTGAAGAATGAATTACAAAGGGGCCATGGAGGAGAGCCCTGCTGTTTTAGTGCACGCTCCCATCCTCCCACTCACACCACAGACCATCTGCATCCACACACATGCCCAACTCCACCTGCAGATGTTGGTCCCACATGTGGCCATGTGTAAACACAAGCTGACTCACTGGCAAAATCTCAGAGCAGAGTTTTTTATCCACAAAACAGGGCAGTGACAACTCAGGGGAGAAGAGACAGAGTTGTGAACCACAGGAAAAAGTTGGAGTCAGTTGGCGCAAGACGGAAGACAACAATGATACTCCTAAACCTTTTGTACCCCAATCCACCCCCATTTTTTAGCCTCTCCCCACACACATGCACAGTAAAAATCCCTCTGAAGAGGGTTGCAAAGCCCTCGGTGACCCATGGGGACTAATAAACACTTCACAAAACCCCATTAGTGTTACTCACTCATCAAAACTGTTGTAGATCATCTCACTGTCTCAGCCTTGTATCATGGCTCAACCAAGATCTACTTTTCTGGAGAAAAGCTTTTGTCCCATAGGCTGCTTCCAAGGTCATGACACCTAGTACAATATAACAGCAGCCTGTCATATATGATGATGTGGACTTCTTATACACTCCTCCTTCAGACTGTGTTTGTCGGTAGGTCATGGTCTGCTTGTGTCTCGTGTATAATCAGAGAAGCAAGCAAGAGATGAAGGCAAGTGTTTTCTTTGTGTGCCTGCATCCATCCAAGGTCAGCAAAATCACTAGCAGCCTGCCTTCCTAGCCAGATCTGTTTGAAGGTGAATGTAGAGGAGCTGATTGGCATTAGTGGGCTCTGGATAGATGGGGTTGTTCGCCTTGGGATTGTGAGTTCAGAGGAAGGTCAGTTTACTGTTGACCACCATTCATTAGCTTCTGGCAGTGACTCAACAACTTCTGTGAAATAAAGAGCCAGTCTTGGCTTGGGTCCCAGTGGAAAGAGCATCTGTGTCACTGCAGTTGCTGTCTTCGCTGAACTCTTGGCTGGCTCCACAGGGAAATAACAAAGCAATTCAGAGAGCCCATACTTACAGCTTAGCACCTTTCTGGGAGATCACCCTGGAGTAATGCAGGGGGAGTTTCTGCTGCATCTCAGTGTAGCTAGGTGCAGAAACAACTGCTAGGCTCCAGTTCTTGTTGATGGGTGAAAACAAGATGTTGTCAACAAAGACGTAAAGCAACAAAAAGCACAACCTAAAACTGGGGAGGTGGGAGAAAGGTTGAAATCTTCTGTGGAGAATTCAAGAGAAAGGCAACTAAAATGATTGCAGAGCAGCTGACGTGAGGACAGGAGGTGAATGGTGAGGTTAGAGACTCGTGTGAGGACCCCTCTCTGCCCCATGACTCTTGCATACCTTTGGTATTAAAGGGAGAAGGAGAAAAATCTTTTCCTACCCTCCTGACCCCTTTGACTCCATGCCCACAGCAGGTGCAGGGTCTGCAGCTGTAGAGCTGCCCTATAGCCCTCTCCTCTGTGCTCGTGCATTGCTGTGGTCACATGAGAGCCCGACAAGGGAAATACTGGCCAAATGAACCATCCAGGTGGCCTGTGGGCCTAAAATTGAGCATCCCAGTGTATATTGAAATAAATCCAATAAACCAGGTCACTATCACTTGCGTGAAATTCACTTATTGTTTTAAATCATCATTATCACCATCATAATTAAAATCAAGCAACAGCTTAAAGAAACTAATGAATATTTTTATATGTAAACTTAGCACAGGAAGGGATGAAAAAAATGTAAAGTGAAAATGTGCCTGTATTGCTAATAAATATTATTGGAGGGACTCCCAGCTTTTCACATTACCACAGTGTGATATGACAGCCTATAATGGATTACTCAACTGCCCGAAGCCATTGTATGAATAAATCCCTTTTAATATTCATGTGCGGTCTTTGAGAAAATAGATGTAAGCAGTTAATACTTTTCTATAGACAAAACAATGCAGTTTATCAAAACAAAATGTGTGCTTGAAAACAAAAATCACAAAGCTCCTGGACTCATTCCTTTTTGGCAAATCAGAAAAAAATAGGACCCCAAAGAAAGACAATTTGGGGCACAATGGTGCACAGAAAGCAAGATGGGGAGGGACAGGATATTAGCAAGAGTAGGTAGAAAGGGGTAAAAGGCGTATGAAAAGATAATGAGTAATTTGTGAATCTGCAGTTGTAAACAGGGTGCCAAAACAGGCTGTTGTGGGAGGAATGTATTGGTTAGTAGTGGGGCTGCTGGTTGCCCTGTAAAATACTCTTTGGGACAGGAGGGCGTATATGGGTGGCAGAGGAAGATCAGGTGTTTCCCAGGAAGGAGGTGCAGTGCTCTGCCAGATGCAAGGACGCTAGGTGAGCCATATTTATAGGAAGGTAAAGGATATAGCAAAAGAGGTGAATAGGAGAGCTTGTGTGGGGCCAGCTGAGGGCTGCTCCCTCCCAGCCCTCTTCTCCATCTTCCTGCTTTTCCTTTTACAGCTGATCTATAAAACGTGCCAGGTTTTTATCTCTGGTTTGTTTGGGATTTTCTTTCTCTCTTTACACAGTGGAACAAGTGAAGCAGCAGTGTAGAGGAAGCTTTGTGCCTTTTTGTGTTGTAGGGAGTGAGGGAAATGGAGGTTAACCCTTCCTGCCCCAGCTTTTTGTGGGCAGTTGATGCTTGGAGGGAAAAGCAGAAAGCAAAACCCTCTCAGAGGCTGGAGGGAATGGCTGCAGCCTCTCAGAGGTGAGGGGGCAAAAATGAGAGACTTGATCTTACAGAACCAGATGCAGCTGAGATGTGAACCCAACTTTTATTCAGCTGCCATGATCTGTGGCTATAAATGGCTGTAGATGCATCTGAAACTGTGAGGGAGAGAGAGGCAGAAACTCTTCAGTTCCCCTCCTGCTGTGAGATCTAGGCAGCACAGACAAGCTTAAATTGAAGCATCAAGAATAAATAAGGCCCCCCTGGGACTCATGCTGCTTTGATATCTGTGGCTGCCTGGTGGGCAAAAGAGTTGACTCACACATGCCTTCTGCTTGCCCATGTTCTGAGAGAGCCTCTGATGACACCTTTTTCCCTGGCACAACCACAGCAAAGGCAGCTCAGAGTCTGTCTTGGATTGGAGTTGGTGTGGTACAGGCTGAAGGAGACACCATGTCCTTGAACCAAATTCAGCTCAAAATGTAGCCCAAGAGACTGACACTGCTCTGAACACTGCAGGACTTGGCCAAAGTCATGAGACTGCAAAGACCCACAGGGCATTTGACTTTCTTGCCAAGTGCTACTGGCTTCCATGGAGCTGCTTGGAGGAATTCAGGATGGTGAGGTGTTCAACGAACCACAACACCCTGAGATGATCCCATGCTTGAAAATACTCTAGCAGGGCAGGCAAGGGGCACTATTTTTTAAGATATCTGGTTTTGCAATAGTAAATCTGATCATCAAGGCAGGAAAAAAATATACAAACTTACCATATTAGCACATTGGACAAATCCTCTCACCTTCTTCAGATTTTACTCTCACGTCATGTTCATGGAACAGTGGGGTTCCCCATCTGGGAAAAGCTTCAGCTGTGTAACCATTTACATTGCCAGCAGTGTCGGAAAGACTCTGTAATCAGAAATATTCCAGAAACACTTGTACAGACAACATTTTTCTACATCTTTTTATTAATCTATTGTAGCAGAAAGCCTGTCGCTGTAAACACCAGGAGTGTCCCCTTTAAATGCCAGATACTTTTTATAGGCTGTATTGGGTGATATGAAAGTGGGCCAGTTTTATAGGTCACATTCCTTTTTGAAATAGAATAGGTCCAGGAGACAATTGGATACCAGAATGGGAAAAATTCCTCCCACCCATCTCCTTCCAGCAGACCAGAGGTGTGTCTTTCTTTGAGAGGGAAAGAAAAAGTTTCACCTTCTAATTGTTGTATTGAGTAGCTCATTGACTGCACTTTTTGTTCAATACCTTTTTACCACTCAGATTGTGTAATCAAAGGCTTTTTCCTTCCATGATTTAGCTTTGCAGCCTCTAGCATTGATCCAAAATCAGAAACGAAAGAGGAAAACATCTCTGGGAAAAGTGAACACAATTAACACCTGAGCAGCTTCATTTTTTGGGGTGCCTTTACACATTTTAAACCTCTCTCTCTTCTTCCATTCTTTTATTTTCTCTTTTGTGTTCAGGAGGTTTCTTTAAGGAAAGCCTTTACCAGCAGCTCAGGGAGAAGATTAAAGTGCCCGTCACAGAGAAACAGGTTACTTTTTGTGTCCGAGTTCTTAATCCACTTTATTAAAATGTTCCAAATCTTCCTTCAAGAGAAGAGATCAGAAGGACATTTCTGTGTCACCCCTGGCATGCCTTCCTTCCGGATACTTATGCTTCATTAGAGGCCGAAAAAAACCCCAAAGCTGAGGCAAGGAAAAGAAGAGAGAACCAGACTGTGGTAACTGCTTAATACAAGATGTGGAGCCTTCCACTTCATGGTCACTGGTACTGCTCTGGCCCCAGGCTGGAAGCAATTGGAAACTTTTCCCATCTGAAAGACAATTGTGTGAATGCATTCAGAGATCTCTGAGTATTTTTACCTTTGAGGTTTAAAGAAGAGAAGAACATTTGCAGTGAGCAAAGCCAAACATCCATCAGGCCTGCTGTCCCGTTTCTGATAGCATCAAGGAAAGGGCATAGAAAGGTTGAGGATATTGAGTCTCCTTTGCTATATACTCTACAGGCTCCCACAGACCTCAGGCCTGGTATTTCCCACTTGAAATGATGGATCTCTGTGTTTAACAGACCTTGATGGATTATCTTCCATGACATTGCCTGATCTTTTTTTCTGAATGTCTGTAATCCTTCTCTGCACTAGCATGGCCCTTTCAGAGCAAGGCTGAAGGACATCAGCACAAGCTGCTGTGTGGGTGTGTCTGATCTCTAAGAGTGTCCATTGAGTCACTTTTGGTGATGTTTAGATTGAAGAGTTTCATATTAAGACCCTTGGAAACAAAATTTGTGATTCCTTTGGGCAGCCTCGGGAGATGTCTTGGCGGAAGCAAGTCTAGATGAGGTCTAAACCCTATCTTGGATCTACCACCAACTTCTCACCCTGAGATGCTTCATCCCAACACTCCTTTACCTTCCCCTCAGGCTTCTCACATTGCATTTTCACAATCTGTCTGCCCTAATCCAGAGATGTGGTCACAACACAGTACAGGTGATCAGTGAGACACTGTCTCCAATGGTGGAAAACTAAATTAAGGATAGGATAGAAACTGCCCCAAGTAGCCATGATACAGGTGTAATGAGGTAACTGCCATGATGGCTTTTCAGTGTACCCTGTCTTGGATTTAAAAGGCCACTTGCTTTGCATAAGTATCTGCTGTTTTGTAAAGCAAGTGTATATGACGCAGGCACTCCTCATGCTTCCTCAGGGTACAATTACTTTCTTATCTGTCTTGTATTGCTGTTTCTCTTCAGCTGAAGTAAGTCATCCAGCATGAGACTGTAGGGTTAATCTTTTCAATAGGGAAAGTCTAAAAGGGCTGGAGAAATACATGGCACTCTAAGAAAGTGAAGAGCAAAAAGGTGACATCTCATTAGGCAGAGACAAAGCGTAAGGTGTTCCTGAAAGATGACCATCACATTTCCCATCAATGCTGACTCATAAAATGGCAGGTTCATTAAAGGTGAAATTCACAAAAACTACAGTTTGAGCAGTTTCATACTCCACAAGGCATGCATGTGATTGGCTTTTCCCCTGCATCTTGACTCCCCTGAGTCAAGAGCATCAAAGTAATCTGATTTTAAAATGTTCAACTGTGTTAATAAAACTGCAGTTGTAGGCTACATTTTATTTGTTATTCAAATTACAGTAGTTCTTCAAGGCCTCAGCTGCAGTGCAGCCCTGCTTAGTTAGAGACCATCTAACTGCAACTCAAGAGACGAGTACCTTTTGTTTCCCACCCCAGAGACTGCCACATCACTGGGGGAGATTTACCAAGAGCTGCAAATGCCTAGGTGCAGGACCCTGTTGACTACCCTGCACTCCTGACTGCCTTCAACATGCCAGACACCTGGTGAACACTGCAAGAAAGGGAGCCCAGAGCTATGATCACTTGCAGCAGACTCCAGCCACTCAGTGTCACTGCTGTGCCTTAATCACAAATCATCCTTTTTCTGCTTTTGTAGCAGGCATACTACTGCGTTTTGTATCCACTGACACTCTTGTTCCAGGTAAGGTACTGTATGGCAGTCTAGCCTGCGGCTATCTTGGTGTCCCATGTTTATCTAGTTTCTCCTGATGGCCTCCACAGCATATTTGCTCTATTTTCAAAGCCTGTTTTTGAGACGCTTTGAATTCCCTTTGTGCTTAGAGATCTGCCTTGCTCTTCGAGCTCCATGCACCCTCACCGGCAAGGTTTTTAAAGCAAGGCTGTAGCTGAAAGTTGTCATTGATACGTGATGCAGAACAAAATCCAGCTCGCTCGAATGCAGCTAGATTGGCTCAGCAGGGCTGACAATAGATGAACTGGGTCTTATCAGTGAAGGGAGCAGATACAACACAGGAGCAGCATGCAGGGAGCAGATAGGAGCTCTGCGAAAGCGGACAGCCTGGCTGGTGATAGCGGGGGGGGGGGGGGGGGGGGGGTGGGTTGGGGGGGTGGGTTGGGGGGGTGGGTGTGTGTATTTTTTTTAGTCCTGCCTGGTTTTGAGGATGTTGTTTGAAAGCTGGCACCTTTCTGACCACAGCCACTGCATTAATGGGGAAAAGAAGTAAAAGTGACAGACAACCCGATGGAGGAGTGCTGTGATGAAAGGTCTCAGCAGGGCGCGTTTGTCCGAATGAGCCACTGCCTTACTGGGTGATTTATCCCTTGCTCCAAATGCATTTGCTGGATTTAATGACAAGTTGGTGGCATTTCTGCAATTAATCCTATCAAAGGGAGGTGATTTTACACGGAGCTAGTCCTGTATTTCCTACTCTGTTTTTGTTTATGAGGAGAGGGGCTGCCAGCTGTCTCCCAAGTCAGGGCACTACAGTTCATGGCAGTAACAGTGGGTTATTAACCAAGTGTCTTCTCCTGACATCTGAAACCAGCACAGCTAAAAAATACAACCTCAGATTGTCCTAACAAGCAATCTCCAAACTGTAAATATGCAACTGTGAGAGAAAGTATTTCTTTGCCAGTGAAACACTTTAGTGAGTGGATGGCTCAGCAAATCTTTTATGCAGCTGCTTTCTCCTCTGCAGATGCTGAGATTTATGGTATGAAGGGAGGGGACAAATAAGTAACCACAGTAGCACGGTCCCTATGTGGTTGGGTTCCACCTCATACTCTGGTTTGGCTGGTCTGATCCTTCTGCAACTCTCGTTTCCTTGGATAAACATTTAATGGTCCCATTCACTGGGGACCTGGAGCCTGGAACGGAAGTAGCCAAGTCATGTTTTCTGGCGCTGGGAGCTAAGACAAGAAGGAACAATCCATCCTTCCAATGGGGATACCAATGACACATACCCAAAACTTTTAAATATCAAGTGCTCTTTGAATACTGATGGCCACTTTTAGAGAGAGAGAAGCAAAGGAGAGACGATCAATGGAGATGACTTATTTTTGCAATTCTGAGAATCTTTTCCACATTCCTTTCCAAGGGCTAGGTTCTTAATTTCTTTATCTTTTTGTCCAATTAAATGACATTTCTGATGAATACTAGTCCCAAAACCAAAATGACAGTACCTGGAGGAATTCTATCCAAAAGAAACGATCTTCCTTCCTGATAGTGGTAGACTAAGAGGCAAAAGAAAAAGCCCAACATGTATTCTCCAGAAGGCCCTTCCTGGTGATCATAACCTCCAATGGTAAAGTCCCTCCAATGGCAAAACACAATCCTTGGAAATAGTATTAATAGCAAAAAACCCACTAAAACAAAGGATACAAACCAGCACATTCTCAATGGATTTAAAAGCCCTCTGAGCTGGTACTTCAGCCATTCTTCCTGTCATGATGATATTTTCAGTCCCCTCGGGCATGAGCTCCCAGGTGGAGGAGAAAGTTCACACCCTGACTTGCCCATTGACAGCAATGTACTCATCTGGGGAATCCGCTGTATTGGTGACAGTGTAGAGCAATTCTTGTTCTGACTCCACATCATATTTTGAGCAGTTTAAACCAGTGATAGCAGTCATCTGATGTTGGAAAAAAAAACCCAAAATATCTCTAAAACCTGTTGCTGTTACCACACCTTGGTGTTTCAAACTGAGCTATTCAGTCTGTTAGTTGCTGGGAAAAGGTTTATCCAACATCATCTCCAAAAGCACTTTCTGATTCGGGCTTGTTTGCAAGGGCTCTTAAGAGAGATCAGATGAACACAGAAGCTTGAAGGAAGCTCCTGAAGGAATGTGAAGGTCTTGCTGTTGAGGACACACAGATGAAAACATTAGCAGAATACATAAGGTGCTTTGCACTTTCCTTATTTATCCAAAAACCTATTTTTATTTATTAAAACCTAGTTACTAGCTGCATCTCACCAATAACCTGGAGTGCTTGCTTGGTTAATTTAAGCAAGCAGAGCTTTGACGAAGTAATTTTACCATCCTCAGGGATCTGCTAGCTTATGCCGGTCTTCACTATTTCAGATGAAATTGAGTTAATTTTCGCTGAAATTGCTTCTTAGCAGACAAACACATTCCCCATCATTGCTAGCTTATGCCTCTGCAGCTCTATTATTCTTTAATTTACACACCCCAGCAGCGAGGGATTAATGCCTGAGACATACAAAAGGCTACAGTGTGGAGAGGAGAAGGGGAGGAGAGAGGGAGAGTGGAGCTCTGCAGGGAATAGGTAATGGTGTTTCAGTTTTATAGTCAAAACATTTAAAGTTTGACATTAATATGGAGTCAACTCTTGTTGTCCTTTTGCTCTGGAAATGCATCATCTAAAGTCTCAAGGCAGAAAAACACTCAGGTGCTCAGCCAGGCCAGAGATGATGGCAGGCCCCTGCAGGATTGCCAGGTTGAGAGGGCAATCACCAGGATATTACAAACTGCTCCACATCAGGAACTGATTGCTGGGTGTCAAGGTGGTGCGGAGAAGAGCCACACAGAAAGGCCAGATTTCACCTTTGCATCTTCACAATGCTCTTGCTTCAGACAGGAGTTCCCCTGGGAATATGCCGCTGCCAAGGCTCTGGGGATGCCTTCATATGCTCAGAAATTAAAATACAGGTTTCTTATAAGCATCCAGACAAAAATATAGCTAGTGCCAAAACACCTGCAAATGTGTGGAAAAGGGGAATTCCACGATGTTGTGGTTTAACCCCAGTCAGCAACCAAGCCCCACACAGCCTCTTGCTCACACCCCCCTGCTGGGATGGGGGAGAGATTCTGAAGAGTAAACATGAGAAAACTCATGGATTGAGATAAAGACAGTTAAATAAGTAAAGAAAAATACACACACACAAGCAAAGCAAAACAAGGAACTCATTCACTCCTTCCCATCAGCAGGCAGGTGTTCAGCCACCTCCAGGAAAGCAGGGCTCCATCACACGTAGTGGTGACTGAGGAAGACAAAACGCGCCATCACTCAGAACAACCCCTCTTCCTTCTTCTTCCCCCAGCTTCACATGTTGATCATGATTTCCTATGGTGTGGGATATCCCGTGGGTCAGTTGGGGTCAGCTGTCCCAGCTGTGTCCCCTCCCAGCCTCTTGTGCACTCCCAGCCCACTCGCTGGTGGGGTGGGGTGAGAAGCAGAAAAGGCCTTGACTCAGTGTAAGCACTGCTAGGCAATAAAAAAAGCACCTCTGCATTACCAACACTGATTTCAGCACATATCCAAAACATAGGCCCATACTAGCTATTAAGAAGAAGATTAACTCTATCCCAACCAAAATCAGCATGCGCTATCTGGCTTTTTCAAAGAGAACAGGCAGAAATGCCAAGTTCAACAGTCCCTGTAAAGTCTCTAGTGAGATTTTAGGGTAGCAGCATTTCAAGCTAGTCCCTGCTGATGATTGATCAGATTAGCAATTATAGTCTTTTTATGCTATCACTTCCATTTTCCTTCCTTAATTAAACAGCTAGCCATTTTCTCTTTTATTGTATACACCTCTGAGGTACATACAGGTTAGTGGATAAAATATGGCAATCCCATATCATGTGTTGGTATGCACGTAGCAATGCTGCAATGAGGTGTTTAAATTCCTTATCTTCCTTTGAAGGCCTGTCCTTCCTTCCCCTTCCCCGACTAATATCAGTGCCACAGTACATACCAAGATCCCACTCCACTGCCCACACATCTTACTTCCACACAAACATGTTAAGGCTTTCTCCTTGCTACCCTCTGCTCATGAGAAGCTCTCTATCAGCCAGTGTTATTATTCTGCTTTCAAATCTCATTTCCTTCTTCACTATGATGCCTACCAAATCTGGACACCACAAGGAAGTTGCTGATGTGCTGGACCACTGTGTCTTACCCTAATTTGTCTCATTGTCTAACATCCAGCTGTTCTTTATGGCTTTTTATTGATGGTAAGCTCTTTGGGGTAAGGGCAAACTTGTGCCTTTGCCTTGAGCACCCTGTCGTCATGAGTGCATCCCATGAAGTCTACAAATCTGGCAGCAAAAAAAAGAAAGCTCTTGAGCTTAGAAGCAGGGCAACTGTATGAAGTATGTTCTTGTATTTAGAATGCATGTCTTGTGGTATACAAGAGACCAGAAAAGTATGGTCCCTTCCAGTCAAGAACTCTTTGTATCTTTATACGTATCTTTGTGTCTGTACCTGAGAGATAATGAAGTGGGATATTTTTTGCTATAGAGTATAACAGACCTCCCAGCACCCATGGCCCACCATTTTGCCTTTCAGGGCTCCCCAGGGATGACTATACCTTTCCACCAATGTCCCAGGTGTTTGGCTTGGAGGCCAGTGGAAGGAATATTGGTTTTCCCCCCAGCTTGTGGACCCTTTCTACCACCAGAATGACTATACTTAAACTTGCCTAACACTAACACATTAAGTTTAAGTTTCCTTTATTTGATAACGTTCCCTCCTGAGGACTGTCATTGGTAGCTGTGGCTATTGGATAGAATGCAATCAATGGTAGCTATTGGGGAGAATAGCAGTGGGGAAGGAGGTCCTCGGTACAATTAACGTTGAAGAAAACGAAAGGAACTCTGGTTCCCTCCAGAGATAACCTCACCTTCTTGCAGAGGTAGTGCCAACTCTGCTGCATGGCTGGGAAGTCCCAGCCTCTGGAGCAAGTCCTTGTTGCATCCAGGAGTATGTCATGTTGAGAAAGGAGATGTTATTGCTTTGCACTAAAGGGAGACTTACAAGAAACTCCCATGCAGTCAGAGCAAGACCAAATCTGAGAACAAAAGAAAAACCCTCCCTGTTTGCAGGAGAGGAAAGGGAGGAAAAAACAAGAGAAAAACATTAATAGTAAAACAGTTCCACTGAGGTAAGTGGTAAATACTGAAAAGTGCAGGATACTTTCAGCCACCTGCAGTTAGGGTCCAACTTGTATCAGCTGGTAGAAATTCCCTCTGCTGGATCTGCATGACCATCTCTTGAAAACAGCTGAAAATCAGCCTAAAAATTTATGTTAAACCAGTAATCTAGCAGAACAAGTTAGCACCAGCAATATGCCAACACAAAGATGAGTGGGACGGGTGGCTAGGCAGGTATATTTTGTCCTCCTTCTGCCATCCAGGAGCAACTTCTGCCATTTCCCCAGGAAAGTTATTTTAGAAACCAACTCCTTTCAGCTCAGCTGACTTTTAGCCTCATGCATTTTTATACACTCTCTGCAAGAACGAGAAGGATATTTACATTTTTTAATAAGCCTGACAGTTTGAAAGTAATTGGGGATTTATAATGGGTTTGTTTAGGTCTTTTTGTCCACTTGAATTCCAACTGCTAGTCTTAGGCCTAACAAGCGATATTATCTCTATGGTGATGAGGGAACCTCAACAGGAGGCCCTGAAGCCAAAGAGGAAAGCACTGACATGTTTTGTTTTGGGATTTTTTTTCTCTCCTTTGAACCTGCATTTTAAAACAAAACCAGCATAACAAAATTTAAAGCATGAGCAAAATTCCTCCAGCCATCCAGTGCTCATAACTCTGGCTTCTTCTGCTGGTTCTCCCAGGGGCATATAAGCCAGTGTCTGATCTCTATCAAGGTAGTTTTTCCTTCCTCACAAAGATTTGCATTTATTTTTTCTATTATGGTTCTAAAATGATCTTAATCCTGATTTTTCTTTTGGGGGAATCAGATGTTTGGTGGTAAGGATGGAACTAATCTGCAAAACTCAAGGTCTGGGATCAGATTCCAGCAGCTGAACCGCAGGGACTCAGTTCTGCTTATTCCTGAAATAAAAAGACAGCTCTACTGGGTGGACGAGAGAAAGGAGTGAAAGCCAAGAAAGGATCTGATCCAGTTGTGATAATGGGGTCTTCAGCGAGGACTGTTATCAAAACCAGAGACTCCTGGGAGTCTCTTTGGCTTCTTTGACATTGCTGAGGGACACTACTGAGATTACAGTGCTTATTTGTCCCAGGCTTCTCTAGACAAGGGCTGCTGATATATTACAGGCTATATGCTAGGAGCCTAAATTTCAAATCAGGTTCTTGCTTCTTTGTGCCTCAGTTCCGTTCCCCCCCTTATTAAGAGAAGAAACAGCAGTCCCTGTTTTCTGCAAAAGTAAGGATATAAATGAAACAGAGATCAGCAGGGCTTAGCATTGAAGTAGGAAGAGTCCATCAATACCCAAATCCACAAAAAACAGTGATAATCAGGAAAAAAACCCACAGGACTAGCATCAACACTCCTGATCAGCAGACATCAGCACACAGGCTCTTTTCAGCATAAGTGAGCACCAAGCAGCAGTGCTGTGGGAGATACCTGACTACATAGTCAGAGCCTCTCAGTCCACGTCTTATCCTCCCTGTGCCTCAGACCTCCATGACATGCAGGGCACACCAGTGAATTGCTTCCTATGCGCCACATTGCTATTCTTCTCTCAGAGCAGCTAAATCTGTGGAAAGAATGACCTTCATAAGCAAAGCAAAGAGGATTGGAGATGTTGCCTTTTGCCATTGCTCTTGCTGGCTCTTGACTGTGTGCTTTGGGTTGAAACCCATGCAAAGTATACAGCCAAGGGATAGCTTTCTCCACTGGGTCTCAGGCATGGGACTGTGCAGCCTTATTTCCTTCCCCTGTGGAGCTAAGAGGGACAAAAGGGACAATGCCCATTCCTAGTGCTTCCTAGCTCCCACAGCCCAGGAGGGACTTCTCTAGCCTCCTTGCAACAGAAAGCCACAGGAGCTGTTCCTTGCCCTGGCATCAAGACCTGCACCCATGGCAGTGCTGCCTGCTCCTTGTTGTGCCTTTCCAGCACAGGCATCATGAATGCAGTGATACACAGGTCTCAGCGCCCTGCGGAGGGCAGCAGGCAGGGAGGGAGCTGCAGGCAGGGAGCTACAGCTGGTGGGGCACACAGAGGGAGGGGTGGAAGAAGAGTCAAACACAGGAAGAGGAGATAAAGAGAGATGGGATAGGAATGGATGAAAGGCAGCAGGGGAGCAGGGAAAGTGGGAAGTGAATTGAAATGAGTTAGAAAATTCCAGGCAGATGAGCTTGAGCATTCAACAGCTGAGATGTGGGGCTTCATTAGTACAGACCAAAGGAAGATAGAGACATTAAGGAAGGAAATGTGTGACTCACAGGGGAAAATGGGAGAAAACAACACACACCGTAGCAGCTGCTCCGTTTACTTCAATTAAAGAACAGCTCAAAGGGTATGTTAAGGGGAAAGGAGGGGGAAGCAAACAAAGGCACAAACAACAGAAAAAAAGCCAACCAGATGAAGCAACTGTTACCCTCAAGCACCTAAATGAACTGACTCAGGCACTTGAACACGGAGCCAGTGTGCCTCCAAGCAGGGGCCGAGCTGCTTGCTCTGCAGAGCTGGGCTGTGGCAGGAGCTGCTGCCCAGCTATCAAGTCGGGAAGAGGAAAGCAGTTTCCCTTAGCATAGCTTTGTGACACCTTGGGAATGGGCACGCAGAGCATCCCACTATGCCTAAATCACCAGCTGCAATGTGTCTGAGCAAGAAGGGAAGACAGCAGCAGTAGGTGCATTCATCACAACCATGACTCAAAAAAGAGCTGTGTTGGCCAAAGGGAAGTGCATTGAACTTGGCTCAGGTGGTGGGAGATGCTGCAGGAGCCTCTCCATCCTCTCAATGTCATTCTACAGTGATCCCATCTCACCTGCCCCAGGCTTTGCTGCCAGCATCAGCCAGAGCCACGCAGCCTCTCACAGCCACCTCGTTAGCCAACACGCTTGGCTGTCATCGAAACACTTCCCTTACCTCCTCCTGTGGTGTATGAGGATGCCAAGAACTAACTGAGATTGGCTTGTGCTGCTTTTCCAGAAAAAGAGGTTAACATTAATTCCAGCCAGAGACTTTAGCTATTTCAGCTACACTGGACACACTGGTGTGAACAACGTGGCACTGGGCAAAGACGAGAATGAGCAAGCTGACTCCCATCTCTTCCTTTGTGTACTAAATGTCAACCCTAATTTCTCAGACCTCACGAGCACTGAGAAATGTTATGGTAAAAATTTAATGGATTCCAGTGAATCTTGTTTTCAGCTTTGAGGTGTTAGAAGTTGGAAGTGACCTGGAAGAGCAAAAGTGAGACACAGGAGAAGGAAGGGATGGAAGAAACTTCCACTTGTCTAGGTGTTTCCTGCTTGCAGCTTCCACCAAATATGGTGAACAAAAATGTGTTAAGGATTTATAGGGGAAGAAATTTTTCTGTTTAGAGCTCACTAACTGCTATAGATCTCTGCTTTCTTTACTGGTTCCTTCATGTAAGAGGCTTATCTCCTTGCTCCAGTTGTGACACCAGCCTGCAAGGGTTAGTTGCTTTCCTTGGTTGACTGAAGCCTCAAATCTGGAGGCTACTGGGTCAGTCCCAACTCATGGCCTTCCCAGATGATCAAAACAGACTACTTCATAATGTCAGAAAAGGACTGCCTTCATTTTTAGTTGGGGAAAATCTTTGTTCAGATTTATCCTTGTGGATGCTTCCCAATTCCTAGATACAACAAATCCATGACCCTTGGCTGACTCATTCCCTATAGGAGCATAGCAGTGGATTTCATGACAAAATCCCATGGTCTCAGGATAATTACCTGCCCAAAGTCTCAGATGGAGTACCTAGATACAAGCAAACTCCCAAACTCCTGACATTTATCACTCTAAAGAGCAGCCAGCAGAAAAGCAGCCCCTATCAGATAAGAGGTGTCAGTCAAGATTTCAATGTAGTCGGCTGCAGCTTGAAAAGGACACATCACAGTATATCTGCAGAACGAAGCGTGGCGAGTGTTAAATCTCCACAGCATGGGAATTAGCACAATGGATCCCATCTTCATACGTGGCAATGGGAAATTCATAATTCTCTTACACGAACTTTAATGCCAAAAAGTTGCCACAGAGAACCACTGAGGGCACAAGGGCTTTTTCTTCAAAGCTTCTGAGATAGGCAGCATTAAACGTGCTTGCTTTGAGCTGGCTGCGTGTTAAGCTTCCTCTCTGTCCCTTCATCTCTCCCCAGTCAAGCTGTGTCTCAGTCAGCACCCAGTTATTAAATTCTGGATGGATTAAAGAGCATGAGAAAGTGCTTTTTTTAGGAAAGCGATGTTTATCCATCCCTCATCTGGGTGACTGTTAAACTTCAGATCCTCTGCTCTGCTAATGATCGTTGCATGGCATGCATTCAGAGTCTTTGCTTTGCACAGTAGAGGGGATGTTTGATCTAAAGGCTTCTCTTTGCCCAAGATTAAATCTGAATTTGGATCGTCCTTTGGGGTCTAATTGCATAGGATTTTGGTGGCAGTGCAGCAGGGCCACAGAATGTATTGGCAGGAATAAGAGGACAGGAATTCCCCAGATGACCTAACAGAGCCCAGGAGATTTCAATAACATTTTGGGCAGAGGAGAAAATTAAGTTCAAAGACAGAAAAAAACAACTTCCTTTTTCAGTGTTAAAAATGAAAAAAAAAGGGAGGATAATCTCTCTAATCAAATTCCTGGACTTTGTGCAGGCCTCCAACTAATGCCAACTTAGAAGCATTGACCGGTTTCAGACTCTGACAGAGATGTGGGTGGACAGGGATCAGACTGACAGTAAATTCCTCAAAACTGCAAAGTTTCAGCACTGCATTAGGCACAATTACACCTGTCAAAGATGACATACTCCTGGAAATTTTCTGTTGCAGAGCTAATGGGAGAGGGACTCCTGCAAAACCCTCCACATAATTTCTGGATGCCTGAGGCCTTCAGAAACTATCTTGGCAGGCAGATGATGTCTTGCTGTACAACAGGAGGCTCTGGTTTAACTACAGGTGGTGTTGGACCGAACAATTAGAAACACTTTTGCTTTTCTTAATCTGGAAAAGTCTGCTTTTTGTGGCAGTGGCACCTCCTAAAGATACAAGAAATATCGTGTCATTTTATGACCACCTGCCAGTTAGCTCCTCTGGTCTGTCACCTCCAGTAAATGGCAAACACTTCAATACAACCAGGAAACACATATGATACAGGGCCACCTGGTAAGACAAACACCTGGTTCCCCCCTTCCTAACCCTTCAAATGACTTCTACAAAAAAAAAAGTATCCCTGTATGTGACCCAAGCACAGCGCTGATGATAACCAAGAAACACATGCAACAGCTGCAATATTGCTCCCTGTTTCATCTTCTTGTCAGCCCAGCAGTGCAAAGATAACGTCAAGTTCCCCCCAGAACAGCAGATTTCCTCCCCACAAAAGAAGGCTCAACAAGATTAAGGCTAAGTAGGAAGAAAAGGCCAGTGTCAGAGCAGGACAGAAACTGCAGGGCTTGCTACAGCTTCACCTCAGCTCTTATTCTAGCAGATCCCAGTGCCTGCCCTGCGCAGGTGGATCTGGAAAACCATCATAGAGATCCCAGACAAAGATAGACCATGCCATGTGCATATTAGCACGAGCCAGAGCTAACACACAGAGGAATGTCAGCATTGCATCAGAGCCTGCTAACCATGCTGCAGATGAGGCATTTTCCGGCCCAGTGGCACTTCTTTCATTGCCACACCCCGACACATTTCCAGCTCCAACTTCACATGCCGTGGGGAGCAGGAATGTTGGCACTCAGTGCCAAAGGATGAAACATTGAAGTCCTCATCCAGCTGAGATTAAATGAAGGGAGAAGTGATGAAGGACACTAAACACAGTGAGCCTTACATAAATTTTCATTGTCTTCACTGGGAGCTGGGTTTGAATAAGAAGTTGTTCAGGATTTGGCAGACCGTATGTAAAATGTTGCAGAATGACTGCTATGTGCATACAGCTAGTTTTCATGCATAATATATATAGGAGCATACCATATGTTTAAAGCATCAGGCCAATCTTGGATCATATTATAAAGGTTTCCTACAGTGTTGCATTTGTTCTAAACAGATGCATTTCTCCTTGTCCCCCTCCTCCCCCCAGATTCCCAGCCTGCCAACACTCACTTATAAGGAAACCAGGTGTCCATCTTTAAAAAAAGAAATAAATCAGTGTCCAAAGGAATCTGTCCAGGAAGAAAGTAAGTGCCCATCTCTGCTATTTTTGTTTCAAACAGGAAATATGTTGCCAAACAAACTAACAAATGGACAAACAAGAATCAAAACAAGAAAAAGGGAAACAGGAAAACTCATAGGAATTAGGTTCTGAATTCTACAAAGCCAAATGCTAATTGCACCCATCTTCAAATGTACAGAACAGACGAATTCAAGAACAGAAAGTGCACCAGTGATAGCAGATATGCTCTGGATGAAACATGTCCTGCATTGGTTATAAGAAGGTCTGGATGCTCTCATCTTTAAAGTGTATGGTTTGATTTTATATTAATTCATCAGCAACATCACAGATCTCAGGGGCTCGTCTCCTCTCATTATAGGTACTTTGCATATACGGTTGGAAAAGAACCACCCTCTGATTTGTCTCATTGCTGCTCTCTGCTGTTGCTGTGTTACCCTGCTAGGGAGCTTTTGGCAGACCCCTCCACATATCAAAAGCTCTGCTGGGACCTGGCTGAGCCCCAGCGGGTGCTGGGTGCCCTGCGCCAGCGCAAGCAGCTCTGCTGGCTGGGAGGAGAGCCCAGCATCTCCCAGTATGATGGTGTTGGCAAAATCTGGGCAGGGATATGGAGGAAACCCAAGGCTAACCTGCCTTGTGCACAACACCCTTAAGTGAGCAAGAGTAGCTCTGTCCTCCTGCAATGCTTCCAGAGACATTGCCTCCATCAGTCCCTGGGGGAAGAGCGAACCTCATGGCAGGTGAAAGCCTACAGGCTCAGCAGCAGAGCAGCTGGGAAACACTTGCAGCTGGCTCCCTATCCTTTACATGGAGTTCCCTCCACTCGTGTGAGCTCTTAAGGCTGTGTTTTATATCCTAATTAAACTGAAAGAAAAGGAATTGGATAACAGTCTAAAAGATTTGCAAGCTACATCTATTTCAGAAAATGACTCATGTTCCCACTAGTGTAGCTCATCAGGTCCAGCATATGCTCTAATGTGTGGGACTAATAGATTTGTAACAGTGATATCTAATATGAGTCTGTTCCGGTTACATGCTTATCATGGGTCCTCGCAGACTTTCCATCAAAGCTGCTGAATGAAAGCACTTTTTATTAAAGAAAGAAGGAAAAAAAACCCTCTTTGCCCATAAATTGCTCAGCACATTAGCCCCCAAAACAATTCACTGAGGCAAGGTCATATTTCCCTTCCATTAATTTAGATCCTTGGAAAGTTCAATGAAATGAGAAGACAAGACAAAACACAAGAGGTTATGTCTTCGGCTGCCATGAATCAGCATTGCTTTCCATCAGCTGAGAATCTAACCATATATCTAGAGAGCAGTATAGGAAATATATAACAATTTCTTTACAGTCTTGGGGTCTGGTAATGATGATCCACACCTTGCTTTATTACTTGAGAAGGAAGGGAGCGACTACAAGGACAGATGACACTTGGCAGGAGAGAGCGGGTTTTATAGCCCCATGGGAAAAGCTCTTTTGATTTCAGTGAGCTCAAGTTTGTCCCATGGTATTGGGGGTCACCACAGTTAAGTGGAGGAAAATATTTTGTTGCTTTGTTTTATTTCCAGGCAGTATTTCTGTGGGACAGGTCCTGATGCCAGTCTCAGGCGGGAATAGGATGTGACAAATCAAGCCACAGAGGGACAGGCTTAAGTGAAATATAGTCATGATGCTGCTGCTCTGCCTCTCAGTTATCTCCCAGCCACTGCTCTGAACAGCAAGGAAACCTGCCAACTCTGAACCCTGTACTGTGCACTGTCCCTTTGATGCCGCAGCTCTCTCCTTCATGTTTACACCCTTCAGATATTTTTAGGCTTTTTTTTTTCACACACAGACGTACGCGTTGTCATCTTGTAGCCTGGTTTAGCAGTTTGAGGCTTCCCACATAAATCAGTTTTTCCAACTGTCTGATCATTTAGTGATCAGAAGGCAGAAGGGGTGGTCTGGTCGCTCTTCTTTTAGCTTCCTTCCAGGTCTCATTATCTGGTCACGTTGTGGTGGCTGGGACCAAGCATGTGGTTCATTTTGAGGACAAATCAGAACCACATAGGGAAGGGCCTTTTTCTTTCCATGGCATAATTTGCCTCCACGGAGGCAGATGACTTTATTTGCAGTAATATACTATTTCAGACTGATCTCCAATTTGTCATCTGCTGGCACCTCAAGGAACCTATCTGTACCTTACTTGGAACTGGTGGAAAATAGGTTGTCAAAACTGTTAATTTCTGATATAGTAAGAGCGGAAGGGTGTTCCCTGGAAACACCTTATGGGTTAGGATTAATTCTTTATGGTGGAGGGACTTGAATTTTTAAAATTATTTTTTACCAATCTTCTCTCCAGGGAGAAAAGGTTTTAATATTCTTTACCATAAGATCTTCCAAATCTCTTCTTCTTGTGGATTGTCTCAACTATTTTGGATAGCGTTCCTGTACATACAAATATTTGGCAGGTTTAACAGCAAGAAAATATCAAATTACAGTAATGGATTTGTGGGCGTGCTCTGGTCCGACTAGACAGACACCTAAGCACTATAAAGTGTTCTGTCAAATACTTACACCCATAAAATTTCATTCTCCATAGTGGTCACATTATCCAGACCAAATCCTTGGTCCTTCCTTAAAAATAATTCTCAGAACATGCTTGTTTTCCCCCTCAGGCACCATTAAAGCAAGCCACCCCAGATCATGACATAGAAATGCATTCAGCCTATTGTTCTGGGAAGAAAAAGCTGTTCCTGGCCAAATCCAATTATGTACCATGTTTGTAACTTCATTCCAGAAAATCTTTGGAGCCAAATAGGTCCATGTTAGCCATTATGGGTTGTTTCTTAGCAAAAAATCTCATATTGCCATAGCCACTCCTCCCCGTCCCAGCCTTGCAATGAACTCCAACAACTGGCAGATCCAAGCTGGTTGTGGACTGGAGGGTGAGAAGTTGGGTGGTTGGGAGCAGCATGACAGTTACCCAAGGCTTGACAAGATCTCTCCCCTTCACCCACCGCTGACCACCAGTGCTCCCAACAAAAAAGGCATCTCCCAGGGCAGCGGCTTGGCAACTGGGACCCGACTGTGGCTTAGCATTTCACTCTTCATCAGGTATTATGCCCGTTACTGTACATGACAGCATTTGCCACTGTGAAATGCAGTCCTCCCTCTTTACGGGCTCTGTGGGTTACGGAGAGTGGTGGGTAACCATAGAAACGATGTTGTAAAACAGCATGGGAGTTGACGTGTAATAAAGCGCTACCGCCGTGCAACACCTGAACAGAACCCTTCAGAAGGAGTCATTATGGATGCACTTGTAACGGGTTTGAGCAGGGATGTCCTGTGCAGAAAGTCAAGTGTGGGCTGGAGGATGGATTTAGCATGGGAAGGAAGGTACCAACCATTAATGCAAATTGAAGTCCAGAAACTAGTGTATATTTACACTGGTTTTCATTCAGCTTCTGAAAGGAGCAGGAGATGCTGAGCTCTGCTCCCTGCACCCACACAGCTTTGGGGCTGTGTTCACCAAAATCTTCTACCAGCATGTGTAAGACCCCGCAAGCCTGGTCAGGATTTTCTAGAGGAAATCCTGGCTTTTCTTGGCTTGTTCCAAAGACCAGTTCCTGAATGGAGGACACTTTTCTAATTACACAGAAACAAGTAATTATGAGATCTCCTAGAAATAATGGTATTCAGTAACCTACAGTAATCTGCAGAAGCAGGTTCACAGATCAACATCGTAAAAATATCAGCTTCTATTCTTTCAAACAGATGTTGAACGGCAACTGTGCTCCAAGAGACATGCCATACCAAGGAGATTTCAACCTTAACACTGAGCTTCCTGGCTGTTTCTTTCAAGACATTCCCATGAATCGCAGTAGACTGTGGGGACTGTAGAAGATACAACTATAAAATCCATGGCTTCAGGAAGAGAGGAAGAGCAGATGCTCTTCCTCCAGCTCCATTATTCATCCGCTCTGGGGACAGTCACCATCTGGACCTGAGATTTCAGGCCAGTATTATTCCTTCTCTTGCCATATCTACATCTTCAGCAGTAGAAAAGAGTGACGCAAGTGCAGCACAGTCCTATGCTGAGACTGGGTTCTGTCTGAATTCTCCTACATGTGGGACATGATAATAAACCATACACAGAACACACTGATTGGTCCTGGCCAGGCAGTATATTAGTCCCCGGGGCCAACAAACCAGTACTTAAATAAAGTTTCCTTACTCAACATGCTATGCTGCAATTAAAAAAAAAAAGTTCTTCTGCATCCCAGGCAGGTCATTTAGCCTCCTGTGCAAGGAGAATGTCAAAAAGATACACATGTAGGCATTAGGAAATGTTCACACCCGACGTTCTCAAAGTGAGTTACATTCCCTAATAATTAATGGAAAATAGAGTCCTCTGGGAAAATTGTCACTGGGTAATTAATAAAAAATGAAAATGAGAGAGCAAGAAGAAAGAACAGAGATGTTGCAGAAAGCCTGCAAATTGAAAGAGGCGAACTTACAGTTGTGATTTCCTTCCCAGTCTCAGAGGGAACAAAACGCATGCTCCATGTTCATCAACGGCTCACCCAGGACTCTCAGCTTCTTCCATTCACATTTCTGAAACAAGAGGCATTGTGATGGAAATGTTCACTCCTTGCCATATTTCTCAATGGCCCTGCATGCACAGACTTGCTCACACAGATAGGGGAATGGCTGTCAAGGACAAATCTCCAGAGCCCTGTGGGGATCCATTACCAGGTGATCACCTGAAAATAAAGGTCTCTGTTTTCCACCTGTGGATTCAATCTGCTTATCAGTGTGATGGGGTGGTGTGTTAAAACCCAGGAAAGATATCCTTTCTCTATCAAAGCAGTGATGAAATGTCCTTTTGCCTCAACATCTCTGAAATGCATCCCCAATGAGTGAATGCTTTTCCTCATGCTCAAGCACATTTATCTCACTTCTCCTAAAGAGAAGAGTTAAAAAAAATCCCAAACTTCCAAGGTCAAAATTTATGTCCTCTTGGGAAATGGGGATGAGAAACCATTGCTGGAAATGCCCAGCTGCCAGCGCTTTCTCTGCCTGCACTTTGCCAACACGAGTGCCTGAGCTATCACAGTTGCTGGGGAATCCTGAGCGGGAACAGGATGAAGACGGATGCTCTTATGATTAAGCAAGAAGACAGGGATTCAAGGGATCTGGCATCACTTATAGACCTCCTGTGCTGACTTTGGTCAAGTCAATTAACCTCTCTGAGCCTCTGCTTGCCATCTGTAAAATGGAGATAAGAGACTTCCCTACAGCACAGGACTGTTCGAAGGAGACTTGTGTGTTTGACAGATGCTCTCATCCGATGCCAACAGGAGTCATGAGATTTCATTGACAGGAGAGTGATAGAGTGGAGAAGACCCACTGCCCTTTGGGGTTATGTAGCTTTGTGAAAACTCAATAGGTATCTGTTCTGCTTCCCTCACCACCTCTTTTGCACCTGTCTGTCTTCCAAGGTACAAATGCTCTCTCGACCAAGCACTGGCTCTGATACAGCTGTGGGAACCCACAAGTCTCATAGGATGCTTCCCATCCCTCCACAAGGGCTCAAGTGGATCAGTGAGGATTTTTGCCAATTAAGAAAAGTAATGGGAGTCTCAGAAAAAAAGCCATAGAGAGGCCAGCCCTGCCTTACCCTCGTGAGTGTGGAAGTGCCCAAGATGAAAGGTTCTGCTGCCTTGGGTCCCACTTCCCTTGTGTCCACAGGGCACCCAGATAAACCCCCACTCCTGGAGGGGCATCTTGCCCACTGCAGCAGTGTGAAAAGCATCACAGCTGGCCTGGCTTGTCCATCTCTCCCACCATGCCACAGGGGCTTGCTAATCCCTCCAAACTCTTTACATCTCCGCAAACAAGGGAACATAATTTGCCATTATGTTTTTTTGATTTCTGGATTTTTTTTAAGACATCAGAAAAGAAAAGCATTCCTGTATTTTCACAGGGAACGCTATATTTCCCCTACCAGCTTCACAAGACAAGTTAAAGCATCTAATCCCGACCCTGGCAGAGCCTGCCTGACCCTTCTCTGCAAGGCTCGGGGGAAGGATTTCTTTCCCTCTCCTGTTGGTTTTTTTTTTTCTTGTATTAAAATCCCATCGTGTTATTAAAAGGAGTTGTTCAATTGCTTTAATTGGCTCAGAAGATAAATTCTTCCCTCAGCCTGGGGGTCATGGCCATCAGCAGCTATTTATTAGCTGCATTGATTGAGAAGAACAGCCTTTAAATGGAAATAAATTGAATTCTATGGCAAAGAGGATTCCATACAGGCTATTAATGCAAGACAGGGAGCTTAGCAGTGTTATTTTTTTATTTATTTATTTGTTCCCCTCCTCGGCTCCTAGCTGTCCTCAAGTTCCCAGCTACTTCCCATGTCTCCCACCAGCCATCCCTTCCTCACCATGGGGATTTCCTTACCTACAGGGTTGAGAGCAGGCACAAAGGAGGCAGTGATGATGGAGACTTGGATGAGCTTAGGGGGGCTCCAAATCAAGTCCCCAGGAGCCAGTGGAGGAAGGAGGAGTGATGGGGAGCAAGGTGAGATGTCCACATGCATCCACAATAGAAATGAGATGGGGAGCAGGGCTCTCCCACTCTCTTTGGGGCGTTGTTATTATATTTTTGCCTTCTCCGCTTTTCAGAGATTGTCTTTGCCACTCCCCTGTCGGCTCCAGAATACATTTCATGGTGCTCGCCTTCATTCCAAAGTTTAATTGCTTGAGATTGTTACTTGTAGGCTGTTAATTTATTAAAACCAGATCTCCTGTATTACTCTGGAGCCCAGAAGAATCATTACCTTCTATTAAAGGCAGTGGCGCGTGCCTGCTTGTCTTTTTTCCGTGGTCACCTCTGTAATTGCAGGCCTCTGCTAAGACGGAAAACTTCCCCCTACCAGCCAAGCATCCTCCACAGAGTGGGTGGGCTGAGGAATGCATACAGGAGACAAACTCACTCAGGTTGTAAACAGATATAATTTCTGTGATGTCCATGGAGGAGTGTGTGTGATTGCATTGGAGACACACGAAGCTGCTAAGCTGTTCAGGTCGTGGTACCCCAGGTGGAAGAAAAAGTGAAGGCAGGGGCTGCTGGCAACAGTCACAAGAGGCATCATGCAGACCAAACCATGCCAAAATACGACGATGGATCTTCACAGCATCCAATGGAGCCAGCACTGCCCTTACCCAGCTAAACACAGAAGGATTTTCCTTGGTTGTATGGGCCATCTTTGGAGTCAAACACCCCCCTCAAAGCTAGACACTTGCACCATATACTGGGACTATGAGCACAGATGAGATTCATATACCAGGAGATATATATATATAGATATACCCATAGACCAGGACAGGAGGTATATGGGAACAGGTGGATGTTACAGGTCAGAAACTTCCCACTTCTTCTCAACCACCATCTCTCCAACAGGTCCCTCCATCTCCAAAAGGCTGCTCAGCTACTTTCATCATGCCCTGACTCTTCCCTGCCTTTGAAGGGTTTCCTTGGCAGTCCCATGCACACATCTGATCCCACAGAACTGGTCAACAGCATCTGAAATGCAGAAGTAGTATCCCTTAAGACAGTGCCTGAGCCTGGTTTTCAGACTTAAAAATGAAGGAAATCAACCAACAACTGGGAGATGGAAAATCACCATATATTTGAGATACTGCTGAGCAGCAGTGTGGGGGATGTCTGCCATGCTCAGACTGTTTTTCTGAGATCCTGCCATGATAAGAGGCAAATGCCCCACAATATGTTACAGATATTGGACTCAACAACCCACACAGCCCCATTGTGTCATGGCACAGCCCATATTTTAGACACACAGTATGCAGCCTCCCTTGAATTTGGGTGCCTCTGTTTTGTATCCTTACCTAGATTTGGCACTGAGCTTCACAGATGTAAAAGTGTGAGCCCAAACATGAGATTAAACCACCACAAAATGCTGGGACGAGGCACTGAATCCAGCCTTGTGGGATGCCTTGTGGGGTTTCCAGCCTGCTGTCAGGAGGGCTCAAGGAGTTCAAGTCCTCCTGCAGTCCAAAGACCACCGATGCTCCATTAGGCACCCAGACAGCCCACGACACTGTTCACAAAAAGGGAGTGTCTGGGGCACAGCTGACAGCACCTGCAGGCAGGTGCAGGCACAGGTACCAGCTCTTGTTACCCACCAGACAGCAATTATAACAGCAGCATTACAAGAGTAAAACAGCAACATGTTGTTTACCTCCTAAATACAACATTTTAGCACTCTGCTTCCAGGTGCTAGATAATAACAGGATACAAGACAAGCAGTAGCTTTCTGAATCCCAAACAGTGTGGGTGCATCTGTGATTTTAAAGAAGTTGGGAGTGGCTGCTCCACACTCCCAGTCCTAGAAGTGGTGTGGCTGGAGGTGGTGGGATGAGCTGTAGGTTGGATTTGAGGCTAACTCAGGGATACAGAGCTGGGGCAAGCTAGACTAGCTGCTCTGGTGCCTGTGGACTGGCTTTGACCTACATCCTTTGAAGCTCTGGTTCCTTGATCCTGAAACAGTCTGTGTTATTCTAGGATTGCTTTGCTATTACCTAAGTACTTGATTTATTTTAAGTACAAATGTTCTGAGATCTAGTCTGAGATCTGCAAGCAGGAGCACACAGCAAAATATGGCGCTTACAAAGATCCCAAAAACCCATTTCATTTAGATTAAACAAGTCAACTATTGTGTTTTAACATAGGAATTTATTATTATAAGTATGCATATTGAGTTTAACAACTTAGATTTATATCTATTTCATCACTGTTAATCTTTGATAAATATGTTTTTAATAATCTCTAGGTATTTACTGAACATAAAACTGTCTTGTGAAATTGAGAGTAAGATTGCTAAAGATACTTATTGTACACTACTTCAACACAAATTTATTATTAAAAACCTTTCACTGAGGTTTACTTTTAACCACAACATATCAGATGTGCATACTGCATAGTTAATCTGTAACAAATATATTTGTAATAAACTATTGATATTTAACCTGCAGTAACCATCTTAATAAATATGATACACTGAAATGGCTATTGGGCAAGATGCTCTTTTCAGCTCTGTCAAACATTTGGAGGATATCGGGTGAGAAGGAAGAAAGCTGTGACCTGGTAGAAGGCAGTTTATCTATCAGTCCTCCACAGCCTTCACCTACCCTGGCCACTGGACTCATTGCTATTTCAATCCCCAAATCTCCAGCCCCAAATTCTTACCTGGCTTTGCCATTTGATCTCAGTCCTGAGTCAAATTAACATTTGGCCCCAGCCATCTATATGACTCTGGCAGGCCATGTGATACAAAGGCTGTTAACTCAGCTCCTGGTGCCCTCAGTTGATGCTCTGTTTGCCCAACAGTTTTGCAAAGTGGATAAACGTCCTCAAGGGATCTGGAACAGACCAGAGCCCACACCCCTGGGGTGGAAAAAACACAAGCTTGCTGAGAATATGGATCAACAGAGAAGCTCAAATGAGGAGATTTCAGCTTTGAACTCAGCGGAGGCCACCAAATGCCTTTGACACATGAACTAGACAGAGTCTGACTCGAAGCCATCAGAGGCAAAAGACTTGACCTGCAGTGCTGCTTAGACCCCCTGGGATACTCTCAAAGATGTGTTTGTTATTCTTTGCATCGCTTAATGACTGAGGTTAGTTGCAACAAGCCTGCTCTAGTGGATTTGCACAAAATTTCACTGCCAGCACTAATCAAATGGGAGAGGAGCAGAGTAATTCCTCCCATGTCTTCTCCTCTGGGTCCTGCCCCATTTGTTATATGGCCACTTGTACAGGCCCTGTAATCTTTTCTGTAGGCCACTGCATGATTCCCATATATCAGAGAGGGCCAAAGATCTTAATGTGCAACTTTTAATTGAGCTGTTATCATCTGCCACAAACATGAAATTAATGGTCCTGCATCATAATCATAAATTCGTACATAACCCCATGCACCAGCAAATAACTCTTTGCAGTGATACTACAATGGTAAGCTGATTTGCAAGAAGCACATGCTACCCAGGAATCCTAATTAACCAAATTAACACCATCACTTCAAATCGTGTCCCAGCAGTAGGACATTTCCGATTGGCCTCAGGCTGGAGCAAAGCAGCCAAATGAAAACCTGACAGCATCTCCATGGGTCCAGCAGGCTAACCCTTTACTGATGGAAATATCTGCTGCCCATCCATACACACAAGAAAGGGAGCAAAAAGTCTTGCAAGCATTTGTAGGTACCAACCCAGGACAGACTACAGCACAGTGACGTTGTGCAACAGAGGAACAGTTCTTGGTTTCTCATGCATTTCCCAAATTTAACTGGCAGCAGCAGGAGCCCCTTCCTGCCATGCTGGCTTGCTCCAGGGAGTTGAGACACTGCCAGTCCCCCTGGGGAGTGCCAAATAGTGGTTTGGATAAGCCAAGCAGTGCGTCTAGGGTCATTGAATAGAGCTGGAAAGAGATGCTGGTGTGGAGCAGTCTCCACAAACCCCAAACCCATCTCCCTGAAACAGCTTGTTTGCGCTGGTTTCTACTTGTGACTTAGCCAAGCTGTTTAGCGCTCAACACCTTTTCTTTTTCCATTGTCAGGGTAGTCAGTTTTTTCTATCTCTGCCATGGGAAAAACAAGTTGCTATTTTGGAAGCATGTGGGATTCAAGACCACAATGGTCTCGGTACTCCCTGCATGAAGGACAAGAGCTGCAACCTGTGTGCCAGAGGGACCAGCTCACATCTCTTTCCATGTCCAGCCTGGACAATAGGGTGGCTCAGCCCCACCAGGGTTCACACACTGGGGCACTGAATGGCCTCAGCTTCCCAGGCACAGGGCTCAGAGCTCCCAGCCCTGCTCTGAACCAATGCTCTAAAAGCTGGGATGAAGGATTTGGGCCAAGAGAAAAAGAAAGTTCCTACCAGAAGTGGGGTTCGAACCCACGCGGGCATGCGCCCATTGGATCTTAAGTCCAACGCCTTCACCACTCGGCCATCCTGGTGGGCTATAAGCTCTCCCCTGGCCCACCAGCTACTGCTCTGGAGGGCACACACCTCACCAAGCCCTTGAGGTCAGAGACACCTTCCCCTCCTCACTGCTTTCTTTTATTTCCCCAGCAAACTGGAGGAACATCTCATTGGGAGTCACCAGGTCTCATGGGACATGGAGGATGGCGCACCACCTGTGTGCCACACTAGGTCCTTGTGCAAGGACCATAGTCACTGGAGATAATGCCGATAGGGACCCTGGTGCAGAAGGGGTATCTCTATAGGCTCTCAGCCTGACCCCGCTGGGTTCCTAGGGGTAAGGAAGCAGCTCTGACAGCCCAACAGCACTCAGCTAGACACGTCACATGCTTAAAGCACCGTCTTTGTGATATCCTTAAGAAAATGGAATTTTTGGAACTGACCACTAAAGACATAACAATGAACTATGCAAGCCTGGCAAAACAGAAGTTGAAAGACAGAGATGGAAACAGAGAGATAGAGAAGCACTTGTTTTACGACTATATCCTTGAGGACAGCTGAGAGACCGATCAAAGCAAACATCCTGCCTCAGAAGCTGCTGAGAAGGGGCTGATAAAGTCTACAGTCAAGGAGAATAACTGGTTGGGATGTAGATAAGAACTAAAACAAAGTGCCCAGTATGGGAACTATACTTATTATAATACTAAAAATCAGGCCAGGAACTACCCCCCCTCTAGTAAGTCCCTTAATCTATGAGCATGCGTAGTAAATTAAGTGAGCTGTACTGTTACATCCAAGGGAGAAAGAAATTAACTAATTATTAGCTGAGGCGTGTGAATACTAGCTGTGATTGACATATTTAACTGTATAAATGCCTTGTAGTTTCTCGGTGTGGTGTGCCAGCTTTGTGGGTTACCACCTAGCACCAGTCTGCACAAAAATCACTTAAATAAAATACCTCTGCTCTGTGTGTAGTTTGGTGTTTTGCACACTGGGTGAACAAACCCACTTTTCAGGATAACGCTTGCACCTCAGGTCACACTCCTCACCTCCTCCAGTCCACATTTGGGACTCTACTAGGGCATTTATCTAGGAAATACAGTGGGGCAGGAGACTTTCTTTTTCTTTTGGCTTGAGGCAGAGCTTTTTTTCTGCCATCTGGGAAAAAGAGAAAAAAAATCAAACATACACAAAAACCCCTGTTGAATCACATGGGATTCAAACCCACAGCTCACAAGTGCCTATGCACAGGAGGTCTTTAGCCCTTAAGCCACAGGAGCCTGATCATTTCTGTCTCTGATTTCAGCCACCCTCACTCTTCCCAGGCCAGCACCTTCACATAGGGACGCTATAACCCAGAGAAACCTGGCGAGGCCTTTTCACCAGAGGGCCCTGTCTGCTGTAGGACATACTTGCCTTGGCAGTCCTGGCCCTGTTCTGCTTGAAGATGAGAGCAATTCCCTCCTCACTTCCCCAGGGACTGTTCACAACTGCGCCCTGGGGTAGCTGAGCTGCTTGGATGGCTTGCGGTTGGCTGCTGCAGAGGTGAGAGGCAGTGGTCAGGAAAAGGATTGTTTCCAGGTCTTAAGAGAGGGTGTCTCAGAGCTCCTCAGTCAGGAGGGGTCACCCTGGCCTCTAGAGATAATTCAGAAGTGCAGAGGATGCTGTAGGTCCAG
The DNA here is from genome assembly GCF_949628215.1 of Phalacrocorax aristotelis. Classification (NCBI taxonomy): domain Eukaryota; kingdom Metazoa; phylum Chordata; class Aves; order Suliformes; family Phalacrocoracidae; genus Phalacrocorax; species Phalacrocorax aristotelis. Next base: position 13,159,780 of record NC_134281.1, read on the forward strand.
CAGAGAACTGGGAGACCCTATTCACATGCAAAAATCCTGCCAGGAGGAAAATTCACCCCCTTGGGTGCCAAGAGGGGACAGCAACTTTCCCTGCTTCCCTTTGTCCTTCTGTAACAGTCATGACTATCTGCTGTGCTGGTTCCTGTGTGCAGAATCACCGCTCAGCCTCCCTTGATGCCTCCAGCTGCAGCTCCCGCATTAATATCAAATGAAGCCATGCTCACCAAGGGTGTCACACTCACCAGCTCCAGAGGAATCTGCTCCTAATGAGTGACTTCAGAGCATTAATGAGCTTGCAAAGCTCTCCTCTTCATTTACAGAGCTGGACCTCGCACACTTGGCATTAAGACAGGGGTCACCCATCAGGCAAAGAGAATGCGTGTGCATGTCAGTGAATATAATATATTTGTCATCCTCTAAGAAGCAAAGATTAATCATGCCCTCTCCGAAAGGAAGCTTTTACGCCATGTCTGCTCTTCACAGCGTGGAGAGAAGGGACCTGCCCACAAGGACGTCCATGACCCACACTGCTCAGACTCCCATAGCACCCAGCGAGCCCAGCTTTGAAGTTAGCATCTCACCTTAACCCTTTGGGTCCAGGCTGGGAAAGGCTGCTTGAATTGGCAGCCTGAAGGGTGAATAAAGTGGTAGGATTGTGCTCCAGTGGAGGTTTAAGGCATGCATGGGGGGGAGTGGTATGGATGCATGAGAAAGCAGGTTTGACTGACACTTCCTACTCCCAGCACAGGAGAAAAAGGAGATGCTGCCCCAGAACAGCAAGGGCTGCAAAATACATCTGCTGCTCTCTCCAAGGACCACTGTCTCCAAGTCACAACCCCCTCCAAGCCTCCCTGAGTTCACCATAAATCTCTGTGTTGAAACAACCTACAGTGACTGCCTGGCTACCAGCCCAGTTACACCCATTTTAGGCGCTGAGCCTATCCATCCTGCTGAGCTAGCAGTAGGCCATGCACACAGACTGTACTGAGGGACCAGCAGCCAGCCTGAGCACAAGCCTGCTGCTGGGCACTGCTTGCCCTTCCTCCCAAAGCCTCTTCAGCCTTTCCAGACCCCTCTTGCTGCTGACACCATAACTGGCATTTGTGCTGCTACAGGGAGGCTTGGGACAAGGCATGGGGCAGGGAGATATCGACTTGTTATTGCACTGCTGTTGCTGAACCTTCAGGACAATCTCCATGTGCAGTCTACAGTGGCACTGGCATAGGGGCAGCTCAGCTCCCCTTGCCTGGTTCAAACTTACCATGACACATATCCAAGGTAGTCACTAGCACAACTTGGCTGTATTTAAAAATGCAACTCCAAGCAGATGCTTTCCAGGGTCTTCCAAGGCTGTGCATCATCCATAAGGTTGCTCAGCTTCACCTGCAAACTTACACAGAGATCTGGCTGGCACTTTGCTGGGTCTGGAGTCAGCCTTGCCTCCTGGGGCGAGGGTTGAAACATCATCTGAATTACCTTTAGTGTCTTGGATGTCTCCTATGCAATCCCAAGCCAGGAAGGCCATACCTCGCTTGAAGTATCCCCATGAAATGACAGTTTGAAGGTGACATGGCTACAGGCTTTCAGAACACATGTTCTGTAAGAGAAAGACATTATTAAATGTCCTGAAGTCAGAAAAGTGTCATCCTTTGCTTCATAAACACATTGGCAATGTTAACTGGAAAGCAGTTTCTTCTCTCACCTTTACTCCCTCCAAAAGATATCTCCTGGCACTTGGTGTCTATTCAGTAGACCTGTGTTTAATTTAAATGGCCACTGGAGGCAACCTCCATCCCACATGTTAATACTGCAGCTGGAGAGTGGCCGATTGGTAATTAAGAAAAAGAAAAAATCCAAAACCTTAAAGTTATGAGCAAGGCAGAGTTTAAATGGCACTTTAAGGGATTTCAGGCCAAAATTTCTCCACTTTACTGATGCAGGGGCAAAAATAATCTCCACATCATTGCCTTAGAAATTAGTTGGAAAAGAGAAAGAGTAGGACAGGGTTCTCCTCTGTGCTCCTTTTATGCCTTTCCCCTGCTGCGAGAGCAGTTCAACATGTAGATTACAACCATCATGAGCACTAAGTGACCAGAATGTTTGCCATAGATCAGCCCTACCAGGGTCATTTTAGGTTAAATGAGAGATGACACTTTGGCTCCACCTTGTGCAGAAGGCTTTGGGGGAAAAATTCATGCTGCTTATAGAAACAAGGCTGCTGTATTGTGTTCATGTAGCAGTTAATGAGGAAGCTCTTTGGACTTTGTCAGCTTTTAAATACACTATTGATGTCCCACATGTAACTATAAACGACTACATTTTAAGAGTAGTCGGAGTTCATTGACAAAAAGAAGAGTCGAACAGGGCAGCATTACTATTTAACTGGTCCTCAGTAAGTTTAAGAATAGACAGGCAAGCAAACACAGATCACTCTTCCTTCCTGTCTTTCCTGCCTCTTGAGAGGCAGTTCAGGAAATCAAGCCACTCCCCTTTTGTATTCAGAGGGTTTTCTTTACAGAATGGCTGGAAAATACATGTTTTATTCCTATGGGTGAAAGCTTATACTCTGCAGAATTTCACATGATGCCCCACTGCTTGTTGGCTCAAGTCAGCCCCTGTGGAACTACAAACCTTACAGTCCTCTATAGCTCAGGAGGAAAGGTTTTCCATGAAGCTTGCAAATACTGGTATTTGGCCAGAAAGCCAAAGACCACTTACTGTGGGCACACAGACTGGACTAAAAAGCAGCGGAGTTATCTAATTACAGGAGGTTATTTATCCCAGAGGGAAAATATATTTTCTTTGTTGAGTAAGCTCTTTCAAAAAAAAACAAACAACAAACAGCCTATCAAACTGAAAGCAATGCAGCTATCACAGCTAAAGTAGTGATGCACAGAAAATAATGGATTTATCTACTTTCTCCTGCTCAGGAATGATCTCCCAGCTGTTCACAATTTTCCACAAGCTATTGCTAGTCTAAACTGTTCTGCCAGTTATTTTCCACAAATAATTCTTGGACAACAGACAGTTTCTCAAAAAATCAATCTTGAGGGTTCAGAGTATCTAGGCTTCACACCATTGTTTCTGCTTTTGCTCTGAATGGGCTCATAATAAGATATTTGGAGTGAATCGTGATGGTTCAGCATTTCAATGTCATCACCTAACCGCATTCAGTTATTCCCATACATGTTCTGGACAGGATGCATGTGTAGCTCATCAAGGCTTTACCTTTGTTTAGTCTGGACTAGATTTTGTGAAAGATACCATCATGGACCCATCTCTCCCTGTTGCTGTTCCATGCCTCTTCCAAACACCACCACTTACAACAGAGAGAGAGTCACAGCTGTGCAGAAAAGAAAGCTCAAGAACACACTGATGCTCAGATGCTGAGTGCCCAAATCATGGAGTCATAAAGGGACCTGATGTAAATGAGACATTCAGTGCATGTTCATCTATTCTTACCTAATGCAGTCAGTCAGAGTTTTTCTACAGACATCGCGAAGAGGAACTTGGCTGATCCTGACTTGAGGCACATGACCTCTGAAGACGCCTTCCAGCCCCACTCTCCATGCCTGAATTTCAGCATATATTGGTCACCAGACATGTGTAAACCAGGCTCTATTAAGGACACTCCAAAATCACAATAGAAAAACATATGTATTGCATATTTTCGGCTGCCTTTTCACATGACAGAGGAGTTAGCCGCGATAAACAAAGGCTCAACAGAGAACTCCATCCCTTACAGGGTCATAACTTAGGAAACACTGCAGCACACTACTCTCAGAATCAACCCAGAGGGGAAATGAAGTGATTGAGTTATCACATGGACAAATATCAACAGAAGAGGCTTGCATGTGTCAAAGAAGTCTTCTACAATTATTTACATAGCTTGGACAAGTGTTGGAATGAATGGGGAAAACCCTTTGTGCTCCACCTGCAACATCAGCAGTGCCCACTACTGCTCTTTATCTCAACAGGGAAGTGTGCAGGCAACATATCACTCCCAGATGTCAGGGTGCATCTGCATGAATTCCTAAAATGACATGTGTTCTTTAGCCCAGAGCTTGGCTCCAGGCTAAGAGCTAAATTTGATGTTCTCTGCAGCTAAAACTTCTTCAAAAACCATTCTGGGTTAATTAGGGAAGGGAAATTTTGGCTGCAGACTGTAAAAGAAGATTGGCTTGGGAAATCGTATGAAAGTTGTGGTTTTTGCCAGAGCAAAGAGAAAGAACAGGCTCATTTCTAAAAACACTGCACCTAAGAACTTCAGAAAAGCACAGAACTTCACTGAAATACAATAAAAGGCACTGCCTAAAAGCAGAACATCTCCTTTGGCTCAGCATATCTTCTCCCAGAGGTACCACATCGTTCCTTCTGCTCACAAAACAGCTTCTGTCTCCTTTTAATAGTTTTATTTTTAGGCTTTTCATATTTAATTCTCTTTTTCCTTATGTAAGGTGCTTGGAAGGGCTGCAGTGTCAAACAATAATTACATCAGAGAAAATTTTGAATCCACAGTGTTAAAACGAGTCTTTGCTCTTGACAAGAGAATGAATGTAGGAAGTGAGGGGATACAGTTTTATCAAGGAGAGCACCCAGCTGACAGTGTAACAGCATCTCTTGTGGGCTGGGGGCACCCGCCTTCAGATATCAGCAATCTCAGCTTGAGGCACGTTGGTACATGCCTGCGTTAGCATCGTCTGAGGCCTAGATGCACATTCATGCTGGGCTATCAGCACATACATGCCTCTCCCTATAAGCAACCTTGAGGTAGGCTTAAAATGCAGTTTTGCCATCCTCTTAATACCTCTGGTTTAACTAAAGTTAAATCTGCTGGAAGAACAATACGGCAGCTCGCATGTCATCCACCAAGTTCCTGGAATGTATAGAGGACTGTTTCCTCATACATATGTTAGATGTGCCAACCAGGAATGAGGCACTGCTGGACTTGCTCTTCACAAACCTAGAAAACCTGCTTTGCAATATCTCGGTTAGTGATAGCCTTGGCTGCAGTGACCACAATATTGTGGAGTTCGGGATCCTGCTGAGTGCGCTGAAGGTCAGCTCTAAGACAAGGGTTCTGGATTTTAGAACAGCAAACTTCAGTTCACTCAGGGCTCAGTTGGGAGGGATTCGATGGGAAGCTCCCATGGAAGACAAAGGAGCTAGTGAGTGCTGGGAATTCTTCAAGAACTCTTTATTGGAAGCACAAAGCCAATTTATCCCCTACAAAGGAAAGGGAAGTAAGCAGGACAAGAGGCCCCCATGGTTCAACCATGACCTCCTGGTCTACTCAAATCCAAAAGGGAAGCATACCAGGGATGGAGAAGTGAAGGATTATCCGTTGAGAGCTACAAGGGCATTGCCAGAGAGTGCAGAGCTGCAGTCAGAAAAGCAAAAGCCCAATTCAAATTGAAACCAGCTGTAGACGTGAAAAATAACAAGAAAGGTTTCTTCAGACATGTCAACCATAAGCAGAGAAAGAAGGAAAACATAGGCCCACTGTTAAACGGAAAAGGAGAGTCAATCACCGATGATGCTGAAAAGGCAGAGGTCCTCAACACCTTCTTCACCTCTGTCTTTACCAACACTGTTGGGTCCCAGGCTTTGGGAACCAAATTCCCAGTTGATCCAAACATAGACCCACCATGAGTGAAGGAAGAGTACATGAATTATTACAGGAGCTTGACCCCTACAAATCAACGGGCCCTGACGCCATCCACCCGAGGGTGTTGAGAGAGCTGGCTGACATCATCGCAAGGCCACTCTCTATAATCTTAGAGAAGTCGTGGAGAACAGGGGATGTCCCAGAGGACTGGAGGAAGGCAAATGTTACCCCTATCTACAAGAAAGCGTCAAGGGAGGATCCAGGTAACTATAGGCCCATCAGCCTTACTTCAGTCCCTGGGGAAGTTATGGAACAAATCCTCCTGGGAGCCATCACAAGTCAAATGAAGCACGCGATTGGGAAAAGCCAACATGGCTTCACTAAAGGCAGATCGTGCTTGACAAACCTGGTGGCCTTCTATGACAGGAGGATCCAGGGAACTACAGGCCTGTCAGCTTGACCTTGGTGACGGGAAAGGTCATGGAGCAGATCATCTTGAATGCCATTATGCAGCACATGCGGGACAACCAGGGGATTGGGCTCTGCCAGCATGGGTTTTTGAAAGGGAGGTCCTGCCTCACTAACCTGGTCTCCTTCTATGATAAGGTGACCCACTTAGTGGATGAGGGGAAGGCTGTGGACGTTGTCTACTTGGACTTTAGCAAGGCCTTTGACACTGTCTCTCACAACATTCTCCTAGAGAAGCTGGCTGCTCACGGCTTGGACAAGTGCACTCTGTGCTGGGTTAAAAACTGGCTGGGGAGCCGAGCCCAGAGAGTGGTGGTGAATGGAGCCAAATCCAGTTGGTGGCCAGTCACGAGTGGTGTTCCCCAGGGCTCAGTGTTGGGTTCAATATCTTTATTGATGATCTGGATGAGGAGATTGAGTGCACCCTCAGTAAGTTTGTAGATGACACCAAGCTGGGTGGAAGTGTCGATCTGCTGGAGGGCAGGAAGGCCCTACAGAGGGACCTGGACAGCCTGCATCATTGGGCTGAAGCCAACGGTATGAGATTCAACAAGGCCAAGTGCCGGGTCCTGCACTTCGGTCACAACAACCCCATGCAACGCTACAGGCTTGGGGAGGAGTGGCTAGAGAGCTGCCTGGAGGAAAAGGACCTGGGGGTGTTGGTTGACAGCCACCTGAACATGAGCCAGCAGTGTGCTCAGGTGGCCAAGAAGGCCAATGGCATCCTGGCTTGTATCAGGAATAGTGTGGCCAGCAGGAGCAGGGAGGTGATCGTGCCCCTGTCCTCGGCACTGGTGAGGCCACACCTCGAGGACTGTGTTCAGTGTTGGGCCCCTCACTACAAGAAAGACATTGAGGTGCTGGAGTGTGTCCAAAGAAGGGCAATGCAGTTGGTGAAGGGTCTAGAGAACAAGTCTTATGAGGAGCAGCTGATTGAGCTGGGGTTGTTTAGTCTGGAGAAGAGGAGGCTGAGGGGAGACCTTATCGCTGTGTACAACTACGTGAAAGGAGGTTGTAGCGAGGGGGAGGTCAGTCTCTTCTCCCTATTAACAAGTGATAGGATGAGAGGAAATGGCCTCAAGCTGTGCCAGGGGAAGTTTACGTTGGATATTAGGAAAAACTTCTTCACTGAAAGGGTTGTCAAACAGTGGAACAGGCTGCCCAGGGAGGTGGTTGAGAACTCCATCCCTGGAGGTATTTAAAAGAAGGGTACATGTGGTGCTTGAGGATATGGTTTAGTGGTGGACTTGGCAGTGATAGGTTAGCGGTTGGACTCAATGATCTTAAGGGTCTTTTCCAACCTTAACAATTCTATGATTCTATGACAGAGTGACTTGCTTGGTTGACATGGGGCGGGCAGTGGACATTGTCTACCTGGACTTCTCCAAAGCCTTTGATATGGTCCCGCACAGTCTCCTCCTGGAGAAATTAATGCGTTACGGCCTAGACAAGTGGTCTGTACAGTGGGCGAGGAACTGGCTGACAGGCCACACCCAAAGGGTGGTGATAAATAGCTCCTTTTCCAAGTGGTGACCTGTCACTAGTGGTGTCCCCCAGGGATCAATATTGGGCCAAATGTTATTCAATATCTTTATAAGTGATCTGGATAATGGCATCAAGTGTAGCCTGATGAAGGTTGCTGATGACACCAAGTTGAGTGGGGAAGTAGACACTCCAGAAGGGAGAGCTGCTCTGCAGGAAGATCTGGATAGGCTGGAAGAGTGGGCAAGAACCTTATGAAGTTCAACAAGGACAAGTGTAAGGTCATGCACCTGGGAAAATATAATCCAGGAGTGCAGCACAGACTGGGATCCACCTGGCTGAAGAGCAGCTCTGTGGAAAGGGACCTGAGGGTCCTGGTGGACAGGAAGCTCAACATGAGTGACCAGTGTGCTGCTGCAGCCAAGAAGGCCAACAGGATGCTGGGTTGCATCAAAAAGGACATCACCAGCAGAGATAAAGAAGTCATTACCCCACTCTACTCAGTGCTTGTCAGGCCACACCTGGAGTACTGTGTACAGTTCTCATCCATGCTATACAAAAAAGATGTGGACAGGCTGGAAGGGGTCCAGAGAAGGGCCACCAAGATGATCAAAGGACTGGGAAGCCTGCCATATGAGGATAGGCTGGGAGAACTGGGTTTGTTCAGCCTTGAGAAAAGGAGGCTCAGAGGGGACCTCATCACCATGTACCAGTACTTAAGGGGTAGCTACAAAGAAGATGGAGACTACCTATTTACAAGGAGTCACATGGAGAGGGCAAGGGGGAATGGACACAAGTTGCTCTTGGGGAGATTCCGATTGGACACAAGAGGAAGATTTTTCACAGTGAGGACAGTCAACCATTGGAATAATCTCCCCAGGGAAGCGGTTGACTTGGACACATTGGACAACTTTAAGAGTCGTCTGGACAGGGTGCTGGGCCATCTTGTCTAGACTGTGCTCTTCCTAGGAAGGTTGGACTAGATGATCCCTGAGGTCCCTTCCAACCTGTGATTCTGTGATTCTGTGTAAAGTGCATGTGCCTATAGCTGTAGCTTAACCTCAGCTAAGGATCAAGCACTTCCTGGTGCCAGGATGCACCACCATGACCACCATTAGTCCACTTGCAACGGAAGTGAGAGAAGAAAAAGACCTATCTGCTTCCCCCAATCTGTGTTTCTGAACATATGGGTACCTACCCACAGCAGGCTTCCATTACCTTTATAAATTACCTGCCACCATCTGTGCTGCAGTAACAGGACACATATCTGCTGTGTTAAATTAAATTGTCTTATAGTTGCCACTCAGTCTGACACAACACTGAGTCTTGGACTATGCCTAGGTATTGCCACTGCCAGGGCGTTAAAGGAAGCCACTGGTGATAGTCTCCAAATACCTGGGTTGCATTTTCCAACAAGTAATCAGAGAAGTGTGAATTTGATCCTCTGCCCACAGAGTCCATATGGAAATCAGTGATGGCTGAGGCCATTATGGGTGACCAAAAACCTATGGAAAGAGCAGGGGGAAAAAAAATCTCTCTAAAAGAGAGCACCAACTGCCTTACAGTGGACTCCCAAGTAGATATGTAGAAATACTGACAGGTATCAGTGGGACTATCTGTCATGCAATGTCTAAAATCAGGTTGTGGTGAAGAGTAGGTGTATAGAATGAGTTCACACATAGTGCATACAAGAAGTTTTCTAGGGATAACAAGTTTATAGAATACATATTTTTTTCCCCCATATGGGTTCCCAGCTGGACTTCTCTGCTGTCTTGGAAGAGACCAACTTGCTAAAAGCACGAATAATGTCAAAATCCAGGATCCTCCTAATTAAATGTGACCTTTGAAGCGAACTGCTGATGGCTGAGAGCTCAACAGCTTCTGTGGACTTACCACTGCTTGACAGGAGAGTACCTGCACTGTGTGTATTTGTGTTTTCATTTGGTTCCTGTTATCTCATGTTCGCAGTAGCAAGATGAAGGAAAAGAGGCTCATAGAAGAGCGGATGGGGAGGAGGGCAAACCTGTAAAGTCTCTGGTAGTCTTTCCACAGCTTCATCTCCAATGTCGGTCCTCTGTCTGGCATTTGAGACCCTTCACTTTGCTTTTCCTGCTCCACTTCGTGCCCATCAACTTGGTTCCTGTCCTTCCAGTCCTTTGGTTCTCCTGCTGAGCAGAGGCCTTTGAGGAGCCAGGCCATCTCAAGGTGGAGCTGGCCACCGGAGGAGTTTACAACACAGGCAAGCTATCCCAAGACATATGGTTTTGGCTTCCTGGGAAACTGGAAAAAAACTTCCAAAGTTGAAAGGATAGATTTAAAAAAAACAACAGTTCTTCATATTTCTACTATTTCTCTGCAACTAAGATTTCTTTTTTATGGTCAGTTTTCAGAAAAGCCACAGTGAAATGGATACCAAACCCCTCTGAAGTCCTGTGGGCATCAACCACTTATCTCCCACAACTTCCTTCAAAACTCCTGACAACAGATGGACAAATGCTAGCATATTTCATTCATTCATCTGCTGTCAGGTGGCTGGGTTTTTTGCTGTGTATTTGGGTTTTTTAAAGTAAGCTATAGTCTTTCTTCTGGGATTTATAGCCTGATTTTGCAATAATTAGACAAAGTAAACCATGTGGAGATTTTTTACAATCTGCTTTAAATGTAGAGTTTTGGAAAGTAGACAATGAAATTATTATTTTGCTGCACAGCTGTGCTAAAGCACAGGGGAAAGAGTGAAAAGACACTAGTATTTGTTTATTTGGCTTTCAATTGCTATGACAAAGCAAATAACATCTTTGGTCTTAGTCCACAATTGAGTTAATTGGTAACACTGCAAATTGTATATCCTAAAAAACTCCTAATTAGCAGCTAAACACAGGATAAACTAGGTAGCATTTGTTCCTTTGTGCTCCAAGAGGACCTGTGAATTCATAATAGCTAAACTTAAGATTCAAAAGCATATGATTTAGCGTGTATATACACAAGAAGTGATGTGTGTATGTGTGTGCATGTTCGTTCTTGTTCTGTGTTCGTACAGCACCTAGCACAATGGGATTGAGCTCCCTAATGCATTCTTTAGACAACTGGGACCCAGCCTAAAACTAGAGATAGTATTTTCCAGGACACTTCTGCTGCCTTCAGCGGTCTCTGGGTCAGGGCCCACTGAGACACATTTGCTGTTGCCTTCCCTGTTTAATTTCAGAGAGCTCCCAAGGAGATTCCCTCTCTTTGCTCTTTCATTTACCACCAAAGCCCCTCACACTGTGGGAAGGTACTCAGAGAACTGTGGGAAGATACGGCTCATATCCAAATATGAGCAGCGAAGAGGCTGGGAAAGAAAACACAGATGTGTTGAAGAACCTGATGCGAAGACCTGTTTGGTAAAAAATGAATTTCTGGGAGAATTCTAGAAATTATACACCCAGGCCAGCAATTCAGGCATCCAAAACGCACACTGTAAAATGTGGGCACTGGAGGCATTGTGATGAGGTGATGGTTTACACCGTAATGAGGAAGCACAGTCAGAGTCCTTTAGCATATGTCTGCAGTACAGGTCCAGAATCAGAAGTCAGCATCTCTTGCCTGCCTGATAGCCCTCTGAAATGAGTTCGTGTACCTCAGTCCATCTTTTGTTTAGTAAATGCCTGCAACACAAGGCCATGGCAGGACAGCCGGTGTTGCTAGCAATGAACATCTTTGCCACAAAAGGGGAAGATTGGTAGCTCATGAAAGCAGTAGCTGTGTTTCACTCCCGAGTAACATCTGGGACACTAAGGCTGACTGATAAAAGCAGGAGGCAGTAAGACTAACACTTAAAAATTCAGAAAGGACTGCTGAGTGCAGAAGTGGAAGACAAGAGATTGGCAGAGCGTTTTCCCGAAATGCGATGTTAGTCCTCCTGTAGAGATGGATGAGGGAGAAGTTTTGCAGCAGCTGTCCACACTGCATTCTTTCTCCTTTATTTCTTTAAAGCAATAACACAGACAGAGAGGTCTGGTCACCTCCTCTTCTCTGTCTCCTGAGGGACAGCCACACGAATACTTTGGCAACTCCAGTCCAGCTGCCACGAGTTAGATGTGAGATGCAGGGAGCTGGTGACGTGCTGCCCAGTCTCTTGGTAATGGCATAACCCCAGACCAGGGATGGGAACACATTAGTCCTGTACCTAGACTGATAGAGAGAGACAGGACATTCCCGACTAGAGGAAAAGCTTTGTTAGAGGCAAATGTCTTCCCTCCAGCTCTCTCCCGGTGAAACACAACTAGAGCCATAAGGCCAGCAAGTGTTTAATAAAAGCCCTTCTTTGGGAGCTCTTTGCTCTGCAGTTTGCCTGGCTGTACTATGCAGATTGCTGTCTCTTATTAACTAAATATACAAGCAGCAAAAGTTGAGCAAAATGGAAACACATACACAGCTTGCCTGCAAATAGAGGCAAATGCCTCTGTCACATGGTTGCACCCAGCTCTCTAGCTGTTACCTGCTTAAATGGCTTTAATTTTGCATTAAGGTCAATACAGTTGTAGCTTCTCCTCCCAGGTGGAAAGCCTGGCTAATGAAACACTCAGGTTTGTACTGAGTCCACTTCAACGCGCCAGCCAAGCATTTTGAGGAGCTGAGGTGGGTGCCCCAGTCTTTCTTCCACAAGAGATAGTCCCCAGCCTTGACCGCAAGAGTAGGGCTGAGCAAGCACAGCAGCCAGCGTTAGCGAGCAGAGGCTCCTCTGCAACTGCCCACTGAAATGACAGGGTATCTCCAATTTTCAGTCAGGGTATTCTCTTGCCTAATCCCATGCTGCAAGGAGCGCAGAGAGCCCCTGCTTCTACACCAGCCCTGCCCGGGTGTGTGCTCCCCTCCTGGCTTCCCTGGGCTGGCTCTACTTCTAGCAAACAGTATTTATTCAGCTTATGCATCCCTTCATTCTACCATTTATGCAGCCTTTCTGTTTTCCTCTGGGAATATAGATGGGATGAGTAAAATGTCTTTATATATAGTCTGAGGGATTTGACTTTGAGTCTCATTTATTACTCTTCAATTTCTCTTAGCTTCTCCTTTCCAAAGATCAGAGTTCCTGACCAAGTTTTGATGCAGCCCATGAGGGTGACAAACATAGCTAGACTATGATCACGCGTGCGTAGGAAGCTATTTGTTCTGAACCACATCCTCCATGTTACTCGAGGCAAAAATCGAAAAGAACCCTTGTCTTGCATGCCTTCGAAATAACTGTTCCAAGGATAATTTAAAGTATTGAGACATTGATTTACTAAACATCATTGGCCTGCTTATATGTGGGCAGGCAAAGTCACCCATTATTCGTGATTTATTAGCTGTAGATGCCTCTTTGATCTTCTCCAACATTGTGCACTCAATATCTCCCTCCCATGAGGCAGCTGGGAGGACAGCCCTATCAAGACGTTTGCATTATTGTGACTCACGATTTGTGTCCATGGGATTGTCTCCACTTACACACTGTATCTCACTGGATTCAGGGGAATCTTCCAGAACCCTACAATATATGCAAAACCAGAAGCTCCTCTTGGATTGAAAAATTATGATACTAGTACTTCTAAATTGCTTTTAGCGGCTTTCTGTGCAGCCTCCAGCTCAGAAGTGCTTAGTTTGCTGACAAAAGTCATAGACTTATACACATTGGAGATAGAAAAGCCCTGCTAGGTTCAGCTAGTCCATTTCTCCTACCAGGGAAGGAATATTCCCAGCAATCTGTTTTCCCTGCTACTTTGTCTTGCCTATTTTTAAACATCCCATGTAGCAAAAATACATTTAGATTGTCAGTATTTCAGAGCCAAGTTAGCTGTGGAAGTACCAGCTGTAGCCTAACCTGCTTTGTCTGGTGGCAGCAGCTAAATTGCTCTCTGCTGCCTTTGAAGCCAATGGTAAAAGTCTTATTGGCTTCTGTGGGAGCAATCTCAGGCCGTTGGTATGGATGATTAGAGCAAATAGCTATGGAGCACTGATAAGCCATTCTTACACTATCACTTTCCAGGCCATAACTGCATTTTAATAGGCAAGAAATTGTCTCAGCAGCAGTCAGGGTGCAATAATAGGAAAGCCATGTGGAGCACACAACAGACCGGGTCTGCACAGAAGTGACTCCTGCCATGACCATACAAAATTATATCCACAAGCCCAAACAGGTTTGGTGGAGTACATAATCCAAGGGGAACAGTCAGAGGCAGTTCCTTTTGTACCTCCTTGAACTGTAAAATCTACCAGAGGTCAATTCAGCCTGTAGATAGCTCCAATGTGTTTTCCCTTTTCAACAGACTTTAACATCATGAATGAAAGGGGCTGGGCACATTAGGGTACTCCTTTACCTGCCTTTCACACCCTGGACAGAATATAGCACAGGTATGGCACTGCCCTTAGCCAATAAAAGCCAAAAAAGACTGGCTGTTGAATCACAGAAGTTAAGAAGTTACCATATAAAACTTGACTCACCTTCTCCAGGAAAAAGCCATCGACAGCTACCCCGTGAGATGGAGCACTCAGCAGTGGCAATGACGCAGCCCTGACAAAGCTCGGCCCTTTGCTTTCTCTTTTTATTTCAGTAACAATGGCAGGTATTGGGAGCCAGGGTTGGTTTTAATTTAACAGTTGTTGTGCTCTGCTGGGACAGCTTCCTCTGCCTCCACATTTCCTGTCTGGAACTTCTCCCAAAAGGATGAATTAACCAATATATGACCTGTATAGGAAATTCACTTTATTGAAGCTATTTTTCTAGGGTGGAGCTGAACAGCTGTTTAACAGCGCATAGCTGCACTACATGAGAGACAGTAAAAACACAAAAAATAAACTGTATTCAGGTACAACTGGGCTGTAAGGAGACAGAAGGTAATTATCTTAAACTGTAATTTTTGCTTGTATGCAGAGGGTAGCGTCCTTGTGTTACAAAGCGTGCCAGCATGAGGTACCACAGCATGACAGTCAGAACAGAGGAAGGGGACCTCAGTTTTACCTTCCCCATAGTACCTTCTTCTGTCATAAACAGGGAGTGATTAACACCATCCCTGCAGGCCCCAGCATCCTGGCAAGGAAAACCCACATGATAAAGCTACATAGGCATAGACTTCTATACAAAAACTGCTTAGTTTGACACGATGGAAGTAACAAGTGACACAGCCCTGGTATCACTATGGGGACAGCTGTGCCTGAGATCAAGCACAGTTCAATCCTCTTTTTTATAAAAGGCTTCAGCAATCAACAGGAGCCGTAAGTGTCACAGAAACAGTCCTACATTAACTTCACGGCAAGCACCATCTGTGGGCATCTCAGGGCAGATTACAGCTCTTTGGGTGTACATAGGGAGGTATTTGCTGCTGCAAGCCACCACTGCCATCCATGCAGCACAGTCCCATCAGTGATGGCTCCTGCCCCAGGCCATGAAGGAGCATCTCTGGGTGACAGCACAAGACTGCACAGCTCAGACAACACCAATGTGAGAGATGGAAGCGTCCAGCAGCTCTGTCCAGACGCTGCAGTAAAGCCCCTGCTTTCCATTCACATCTTTTCCTCACCCCACAGCAGTGCAATTAAGTTACTGCAAATTTACATCAGGGCTGGAGAGATGAGAATCTGAACAGAAGCTTTAAAAGCCACTTTTTTCTGTTTTTTAAAGCTTGACATAAAACACCAGCCAGATTTACCATGAGTTTCCTGTGTGCACATGAGTTATACACACGGTAAGTGCCCCATCATCATGAATTCTGCCAATGTGCTCCTTTTAATGGCACTGATCATAGGGAATTCATTTGGTCTTCATATAGCTGTCACCTGTATTACCAGCGCGATTTCATTCTAATTTAGCATTACTTAATGGTAAAGATAAAGTTAAGTGTTAGCCATGTGGGTCTTTTCTTGGCTTCTTTCTCTCTCTGACACAGTGAGAGTATGACTGCAGGGTGTTTTATGACCAATAATTCAAAAGAGCAGGGAAAAGAAGGAGCAGCAAATATCAACTGCTTGTCAATCATCCACAGTCTTTCAGCTCAAATGGTTATACCTGGACCTCTGATCTTTTCTTCTGCCGTCTCTGATCCCCCTGTTTGTTTGGAGTTCTTTAGGTACTGCAACGATCAAAAATATATTTTTTTAAAGTTCAGGTTTAGGAAACATGCAGTGGTTACCCACAATGATAGGAAAATGTGGTATAGAAAGCCATAACTAATGGCTGCAGTACAAGAGTCAGATTAGAGCCAGCCTGTTGGGGTGGCAATGATGGGGTACCCCACAAGCTGACTAAACACATGAAAACGTTGTGGGGAAATTGAGTCTTTTTATAGCATCAGTTATACAGCAATAAATAATTTGTCTTTGCAAGCCCCTGTGCCCCCCCTCTTTTCTCCAGCTCAGAAAGGTAATCATTCTGCATATATCACTAGCTTGTTTAAACTGGAGATGAAAAGCTACAAAAGTACAACTTAATTGAACCCTGTATTGTGTTATTACAAATGCAGCCGACCTCACTTGCAGTCCATTATCAGAGGGTTCTGCTGAATGCTTTAATTAAAGACAATAAGGCTAATAAAAAGGCATCATTTTCCTGTCTCCAGCACTGCTGGAGAGTTGGGGTTGATGAGATTATTTCCTGCTAATGCTCTTCTGTTGTTGTTGTTTTTAAATCTTTTTCTCCCCATGGTTTGCAAATACTGTCTGAGCCTGAGTTATACAAGATTCATTAAGAATAAATAAAAATCAATTTTGTTTCTAAAATGTTCACTAATATTTGATGAGCAGAGCCCCTCTTCCAGATGATCCCTGGTGCCTCACCCCAACTTCCGCTGCCTTTTACTCTCAGATCCAGTCCCAGTGAAAGAAAATGCTTCCCTGCACAGGAACAGGTATTTATACAAACTGACTTAAGAATGCACTCTGCCCATGGCACTCCTGCATGTAACACCATCTCCAGCCTCCCCTTTTGCAGGGAGGACAATGTGATGACAGTGCTATTTGCCAAAGGGTAGGATCTAGCCCAGAGTGAGCAATGCAGCACCTCACCATAATTAACATGCTGCTTACTAATGGCCCATATGTGCCATCTCTATTTACTTTCATACTGATAGTATTAACGATACCAAACCAGCAGTTTTTCCAAAGCCAATTAAGGCAGCTTCACTGGACAGCTTTGTCCCTCCAGCTTTGGTCCAAAGAGGCAGAAGGAGAGGGGGACAATACAGGAAGGCATCAATGAGGATTGCCACAGGGAAGGAAAGGTGCATAGCTGAGGGGGGTAGCCAAAGTGCTGGGAGGGGAGGGCTTGACACAAGGGAGGTGGGAAAGGTTTGCAGTAGGACAGCTCTGCTCATCTGCCCGTAGGGGAATGTGCTGAGGAATAAGGAAGGCAGGGGGGTCTTTACCTCTGATTGCACAGTGGTGACACACCATTCCCTGTATGCATCCCTCTGCCTTCAAGGACATCGGCATGGGCTTGACCTCATCCACCCCATGCATACTTTGGTGTTTGGCGAATGGCATAAACATTGTGGGTGCAAAGAGTGGAATGGGAAATCACCTGGTGCTCATTGCATGGATGTGTTTACGGAACGGGCACATCCACCCACCAGCAAACAGGCTGAGCCATCAACTCCTCTACATTGGCCACAAAACAGTTAAAACTTCACTAACAATCCAAGCCATATTTGAACAAGAGACCTAATGGCAATTGGCATTGTAGCCCTGCTGTGAATAAGCCAAACCATCCAGTCCTACTGTGATTAAAAACTCCTTCTTGGACAAGGGAACAAGCAACCAGATGCTAAGTAACTGAACTTTGCCCCTGCAAGGAGAAGAGCAAAGCACTAACCACTGAGCCAGCCCAGTTTGCCAAGACTTTTATAGGGAAGGAACTTTTACAATTAAATACAGTAAAAGGTTTCTTCCACTGTGAGCCTCTGAGCACAGGTTGAAAGAAGCAGAGTCGAACGTGGAAGCCAAGTTAAGGAAAAAAAAAAAAAAAAAAGAAGAAAAAGTCTTGATCTGAAGGTTGCAGGCTCAAAGCAGCTAGAAACCCCATCAAGTGATTGAATGGGAACAGTGAGAGACGGCCAAAGACCACAACTCCTCCCTGGGTAAAGGATGAAACTGTAATGTGGAGCTGACTGACCTACTTACATATTTCTTCTTCACTCTCCCTCTCTCTTGCACTGCTGCAGTTGCCAGGCTGGGATGCTGCAAAGGAAATTGTAAATGAAGTTTCTGCTATCTAAAATGAGCAAAGGAGGTCTGCAGATGTGGGCATCTCAAGCAGCACTGTCTCAGGCCCCTTTGGAGAAAAGGCATTTGCCTGTGCCACATCGCCCTATCCAAGGTGGCTCTGCCCATCACCTCCTTCCCATCTGTGTTTCTGGCAGATGCATGTCATTTTTGGCACAGTAGAGAAATGGCCAGGAGCCTGGTGACATTTGCAGCTCCATCCTCCCAAGCACACAGCAGAGGCCGGCACTAACTAAACAGACTCTCTCCATCTTTCTGGTCTGCAGTTGAAGCAAAGGAGTCTCCCTGAACTGGAAGGGTCCTGCAGCCCCCACTGCTGGAGACATGTTGCACAAACCAGACCTGCCCCTGTACTGTTACAAAGCCAGCAAGTGTGGGGGTGACACAGTGCCATCAGGTACAGACATGCTGTATACAAAGTGCTGCTGATACCTTTAATTCTAACAGAGTTGGGCATGGGGAGGACAGGGGACAGTGCCATTCCCTTGCTGAGTGCATTGCTGCAGCCTGTAGCCCTCTGACAGTTTTGCCATCATTCCCAGATACACATGTGCTCTATTGGAGACAGGCAGCAGTAACAACTTTCTGGCCACTGTGAGGCCCTACTCCTCTCTGCATTTGGGTACAGCATCCTTGCAAAGCCAGCCCCCAAACCGCACCTGGATTGCCCAACATATGGCAGAGCCTCTCTGGGTATGGCACACAGGACACACACCAGGCTGAGTTGGTACAAATCCCACTGTGCTCTCACAGCTGGCACTGAAGGTCAGCAGACTGCCCAGGATTCCAGGCAGGACTGTGGGGTTTCGTCCCGTTTGTACCCCAAGGATGGCCAAGGATACCATGCACACTGACTCAGTGAGTCTCTGGAGGTTTGGAGAAGCACCCAATATCTGGATCCCTTCTCCAGCCCAGATCTCCAAAGCATCCACTTACAAGACTGACAACCTTAAGCCATAACCCAGCAAGTTGAGATGGGGTGCAGGGAAAGTTTTGCTCTTGAGCAAATAGATAAAGGAGCAGCTGCCAGGACAGACAAGAGAAACTACCAAGGGAAGCATTTCCAAAAGATGAGCAAAACCTTTGGGGAAGACCATATTTTGGAAGATTCAATGCTAAATATAGGAGTTTTAATGACTTGTGGGGAGTCTCCAGTCTATAACTTCCCATTAGAAATTAAGAGAAAAGAACACTGAAATCTTCTGAACTTTCCACCACACAAAACTACTAGTATCTTTTTTGGCTCAGGAGTATTTTTGAGATGCAATTTTCCCATCCTCAATGAAAAACTATTTTGACAAGGGGAGAACTTGGGGTGATTGCGAGGATATTCACTCTGTCAGTCACAGCTACCCCCTCCAGCTGAAACAAGGGATCTCCAGAAAAGGATTGGTGCAGATGCTGAGGCAAATGCTAAGCAAACATGAAGCCAGGCAGAGTTCATTTTGTAAGCGGTTGTTGTGACCCCACTTGTCAGCATCATTCACTCACTCAAAGTCCTGCTTCTCCCTCATCAGCATTTTCAGAATAGGCTAAAAGAAGGGGCTTGCCTGTATGTTTTGGGTTTATCTCTCTGGACTAGCTGTGGTGATCCTGGGTCCTGTGGACAACATGGTAGAATGTTTTTCCCAATACACCAGGTAAACGTTGCTGTCATGGATGTATTTTTCCACACCTCAGCAGTTCAGAGGAGTCTACACTACAAGAGGATTTACCCAGAGCAAAGCTCCAGTCCAAACTTCTCTCCCTTCCCTTGCATTTCTCAGCTGTGATTCACAACCCAAAATATGTGTAGAGGTACAGTGTTGTGCCTAACTTACAGAAATGCCAGTACTCAGGCTTTGCAGAAGAGACAAGACTAAAAGATGACTCCCTGAGAAATTATGAACTTCAGCTTTGCACAAGCAAGGTACAGGAGCTCTATTTTTACTTGTCCAGAAGAGCTTCAGCACATCCATCTGTGTCCCCCCCTCTCTTTCTAGATCATTTTGTCTGCAAAAGAAGAAGAATTATCCATCAGTGACAACCCGAGCACTCAGATTCAAGCCTAGCAGCCCTTTTTATAGAGGCACATTCCTACCCAGGCAGCCGGTCGAGGTTGCTGCAACTTGCAGAGGCAGTGCCCTAAAGGAGTGAGAGAGGCTGCCAGAGGACCCTGCATCCCACTGCCCGGTTCAGCTTGCAAGCGATGGCGGGGGACTGGCAGCCATACAGCTGGGGCCAGCACAATGGGCTGTCACTCTCATCAAGCAGGCGGGTAATTAGGGAGCGCTTCTTCAAATACAGCTGCCTGTGCTATTCGAAAGCTGCCACGTGCTTACTCTGAACAGACAATGCTGTGGCCCACCAGCACAGAAGCAAAACCGCCCTCTTCCCTCTGCTGCTGCCCCAAATGAAAGCTCTGAGCCAGCAATCATTTCAGAGAGGTCGGTGGTCGGTCACCACTTTCCAGCCTTCCCAACCCACAATTTGCTCTACAAGCATCGTGAACAGAGGGAAAAGGGTGGGTCATTATAGATGTGTCCTCAGGAAGAGATAAACCCATTACATGTATTGATAACCTCTACAATCATCACTGCATGAAACTGGGTGTTTATGAGAACTGGCTCCTTTGTAAGAGCTGCATAAACACAATGCGGGGTGAATACCAGATTAAATAGGTGAACTAAAAGATTTGGAGAAGGAAAACAGTATGATTCATAAACTGAGATTTGAGGCAAATCTCAGTTTTGAGGGGAAGCAAAATAAAATAATGTGGGGCAACTACAAACTCAATCCTGGAAGGAATTTTGTTTAAACTGGGTTATTATTTAACACTTTATTTTCTTTTAAAGGATTAGGTCTTCTTTCTCATTTTAGGTGAAAAAGACTACACCAAAATGGAAGTTTAACATCTAAAGTTTTTGTCTCAGAAAGTCTCACCTGGTAAAAAAAAGACATACCCCATCGTGAAACCTGCAAACCAACCCTTCCAGCCTCTTTGACGCCGCCTCTCTCCATCTCTCACCAGTGACATGCACTGACTCCAATTCATAAGCAGTTTCTGACCTCCCACAGTTCCACTATTTGGGAAATTTACTGTGCACTACATGTATTTTACCCATGTCTGCAGGAACCAGACTTTTCTGTTCTCCCCACTCCCTTCTCTGCCCCTTCTGCTCCCCAGTCCCCCACCTCTGCCTTTCTGCTCAGGAGTCTTTCTCATTGTTTCACACACACACACAAATACACTTCTTTTTCATCTGTAACATCTGTATAGTCTGACCAGCATCCTCAGTATTTTTTCATATGTACAACTCAATAAATAATGCAAATAAGCCACCACTTAACTATTTTCTCAGCTTGTCATGCAAGGAGCAATTTGGACTGAGGACCCAAGGTGGTGAGGGGCAGCACACTCCCTCCCCAAGGCAGGCATATGACAGTACTACTGCTCCCCCTGCCTCCCACCAACCCACCCTCCAGCTTTCCAGCAAAGACTCACTTCACAAAACTTAATTACTCTACTAACATGTCCCATATGCTCTGTGACAGGCAGGGAAGGCTTTAATTACATCTGCTCTAGACGTGCTGGGGAGCACTCATTTCCCCATCTCCCAGGGACCCAACACAGCACCCGTGGTTTGCGGGTGCTGCCAGAACCATAATGGTGCCTCAGCATCAGGCGTGGAGCACCAAAATATCCTCTTATTCCATAGCTAACGGTGAGGCTGCAGACAAGGGAGGACTTTACTCTCTAGAGGAGAGCAAATCATCAGTCTTATAAAGTACTGACCATCACTGTTAATTAATTGATTAACAATCATTAATAATTAGAAATCCCTCAACACCATTGCTCATTTTTTATGGCGCTTGAGAGACATCATCCCTCATTTGGGAAGCGGAGGACAAAACTGTCGCCAGCTGGCCTTCCCCTTTCCTCCATCCTCCCAGCACATCAGCACCCGGTCGGTTGGCTTTTCCCGTTCTTCTCCCACCCCATTTTACTTTTCATTTTCACAGCTGCCTCTGCAATTGTTAATTTCACAGCCATCCTGTGTTACTGAGGTGGCAGGTAGTCAAAACCATTTTGGGGCACAATACATCAGGAGGTAGACAAGGAGCAGGCAGGAATTTGTTTGACATGACATTGTTATGCAAAGATGCTCATGGCACCCGAGGTGTTTCACGCAACTGGATTGCATTTTCTGGAGCCAGAAATCCTTTTTTAGGGGAAGAAG
Source organism: Phalacrocorax aristotelis (assembly GCF_949628215.1). NCBI lineage: Eukaryota > Metazoa > Chordata > Aves > Suliformes > Phalacrocoracidae > Phalacrocorax > Phalacrocorax aristotelis. The sequence continues at coordinate 13,181,785 of NC_134281.1, forward strand.
GGCTGGAGGCAGGGGAAATCCTTTGATTCAGGATCATTTTTAAGTGTGAGAGAAGAATATCTATTGTAGTCCCTATACTTTTAATGTGGTTTGTGGCTTATGTGATCCAATCTGTAATCTGTTTCACATCTTATACTGCCTTGAATTTGATCAAGCCACATCTGAATTGTGATAGTCTGCTCTGCTGACTGCCTTGTGGTGAACAATCTCCTACCAGTTATGGTTAATGTTTTGAACAAGGGCTAGTCATTATTGTTTGCAAACTCTTGAGGCAGAGCGGCAATTTCCAAGGAAATTGTGGGTAGGAGATATTCAACAGAGGATGCCTTTGAAGAGCGTTTTGTTTGGTAAACTCCCTGTGCTTCCTCCATCAAAGATCCAGCTGTAGGGCCATGGTCAGGAGCAGGAACAGCATAGCTTTCCCAGGGATTGAGGATTGTGCCAGGGTCTTCCACAGACCATAGATTTCTAAGCCTCATTGCACCCATCTGCCTCATCCATTAGCTGTCCTGCTGCATTAGAGCATCCAAAAGCCAGCCTGTACCTACCTGACAGTCCAGCCATGGGCCATGCCCCAGTCACAGTTTGGCAGCAGAGGATTGGTGCAGGCAAGGCTGTGCTGAGTAGTAGGAAAAGAGCATCCCATACTGGCGCAGGAGGCATTTCCTCATAGCTGTGCTCTTTGTTCTCTTGCATGAACTCCTCTTCTTGAAGAAGAGATGCATTCCCCATGTTTCCAGTGCTTTTGTTTCTACGGAGACACTGCAGGCTGCATGGGAGCTTGCTTTTCCCCCTACACTAAGTAGAGTCTTGCCCCATGAGCAGACTCTGGAATTATGAGTGCAAGGCTCATGGCTTGCAGCACGGTCTTCCTTCCTCCCCGTCCTCCTCTGCTCTGGAACTGCTACATAGAGCATGAAATGAGCACATGCTCAAGCTCCACATCACTGATTTCTCCTGTGAAAAGGAGATAATCCACAAAGCACTAGGCAGAAGGGTGGCACAATACACCCTCTTTCAACAGATGGTCATCCCACCATTCCTCCACCATGAAGTCCCAGTGAGGTTCCATACATGCAGTACTCCTCCAGGAGGGCACGAGTCTAGACGACTCCCTCCCTTTCCCAAGAGTACCGATGTTGCAGTAATGTATCCAGCTTCCATGCCAAGGAATGGATGTGCAGCTGGTCCAGCTCTACTCTGTAGGGTTTGTACAGAAGCCAATTCCCTTTTCAGGACCATCATTCCTTCCTTTTAGCCTAAAGCCTAAAATTACCACTGAAGCTGAGCGAAGGGAGGGAGAGAAAAAGAAAAGGGAATAAAGAAAGAGTAAAGTCGGCACTTGGGACATTTCATCTAGAAAAGGTCAGGCTGCACTTTTAAATGGCTCATCCCCCTGCTTAGGTGCCTCGTAACAGGACATCCTGCCCTTCTCTGTTTTATGCATTTCAGTAGTGGTTCTGCCCTTTGGGTGAATCTAATTGATTTAGTCCAGTCCCCTAGTTCAATTTCTAGGGCTGCTAGGCTGGGACTCCCTAATCTGTGAACAGGATTTCATTGTGGCTGGGCACTTCTGATCCTTCAATTTATGGTTTGGCATTAAATTGGGCTCCAGTGATGCAGGACTGTTTATATTATGTCTGAAAGATTAGGCAAGTGTAGCTCAAGCAATGGAAAGATAGAGGTATTCTTGGAGAAGCGAGTCTCCCTCCCTGAGCAAAAATAATCCTGTGACATCCTGCCTGTATGATCCAAAAGGCTGTGGTTTTGAGGGTAGGACAAAATCTTGTTCAGGAGGAAAAAGAAATAAATTCTCATGGAAAGTTGGTGTGCAATTAAAAGAAGCATTTCTTCTAAAGTGCCTATTCCTCACTTGCACACAATTGAATTAACTGATCAGCTGAAGTTGTTTCAGTCCCCAAGTCTGTTTTTCCATTTTGGAGGGCAGGAACTTCTGCAAAAATATCCCACAGGGGTTTTTTTCCATTCCTGCGGGAGAGGCAGACAATACCAAAACATCTAATTGTAGAAGCAATGCTTGGAAATACAAATCTCAAATCCAATAGCATGTCATGGTCTTAAACCAGGGCTTATCACTGCCAGGTGTAAAGAGATGCTGCAACTATCACTTAGACATAATGGCCTTATCCTGGTTGGTGCTGCAAGCTGGCTGGACAGGTCCGAGCTATGACAAAGCCATTTCTCTCCTTCCTTTCTGACAGCAGAATCGTTCTATCTAGCATACATTTTAAGGGCAACAAGGACTGCACAAGCAGTGAGCTCAGGCTTTGGCAGAAGAAGAACTGCCAGTCTTTCTGAAGTGCTTTTTATCCTGTGACCTCAAAGCACTGCACAAGACACAGCAGCCAAATATGCCTAATAAACTTTGCAAACCAAAATATCTGAGATAATGTGAGGGCTTCACAGCAGCCTCCCAGAGGAATATCTTCTGCTGCATGCAACATAGGTGTGAGTTGTATGCCCTGAGGTACAGCAAGAAAACACATGAAGATGTTCAAGAGTGCAGAGCTAGTCTGGACTGTCTGCATAGGATCGTGCAGTCTGATCCCTGCTGCCTTTTGGGTATGGCTTCTAGGCTGAACTAGCCTCTAGAAGGTGTCCAGGAACATCCTGGAGACAATCCAGGACAAAACCTAGAAGCAACTTAATGAAGGAGCAGCACGGACAATGGGGGCCCCCTTCTTTGGGGTCTTCCCTGGCCCCTTCCTGCAGCAGCCCAGCAGAGCCACCCCGTGCTGCAGCAGCCTCCCTCGCCCCAGGAGCCTGACTCAGACTGGCGCAATGCCCAGGAAACATCCCCTTCTCATGGGTAGTTTCCTAGGTCCTGTATTGTTTCAGGGAAACACATATTTGGCAGCTAATATTTTCCAGCACACAAGCAAGGATGGAAATAGCATTTTTTTTACAGAGTCTTTCTCTACTATGTAATGAAGTAAATATCCAGGGTGTTTCCTCTACTCTTAATAGGAAAGGCTGCTGCATACGAAGACAGTAGGAGGGCGTGGCAAGAGACCTCAAGGACCCAGTATACCGGGACAACAGAGGTAAAACAGATGCAGGGTCACTGCACACTCCCCTGGTACCGTGCGGAGGGTGAAAAGAGCATGGAGCTCACCTGAAAGTCAGGCTCAGCTCAAGCAGAGGTGCACAACCCTGAGGAATCACACATCCTCACCCCTACACCTCACTGCTCTGCCTAAAAAATCAAGGGATGGCTCTGGGGAGCAGTGCTCTGTGCTGGACAAAGCTCCTGGCACCACAGGACTTGAGCAGCCACGGAGCTGCTAGTCCTCCTGGCAGCAGAATGGGGAGGACAGGTCGTGCCTTGTGCCCGCTTCTCATGCCCTACTGACTGGACACCACCATGTTGGCTTCTTGAGTGTAATATATAAGCAGAGAGACAGGCACTACAGTTAAATTATCCCACCGACCTCCTGGTGATCTAATGGACTCTTCAGTAAGGCCTTATTAAATTCCAAGCCAAACTATGTCCAGTTACAGTAATTACTGAATATTTAAGAAACAGCAATTGGCTATTTAGAGCACACTAACAAACATCTCACGGAGAATTTCATGCTTTTTAATTACTATGCAATACCTGTCCCTTTGGTGACACCCTCCAACCTGGATTTATGTGTTAATTTGCATCTGTTCTTCTGTGTTCCAGCATTATAGAAAAGTAGATAAATTACAGAAAAAAAAAAACCCAACATGTAAGGAGAGCAGTTCTCCTGTTGAGGGTTAGGGCCTGCGGGTAGAAAAAACCCTAATAAAAGCAGGTGCTGTGCCAGCTTTCCCCATCCCTATGTGGAAAGCCCAAATGCTGCAGTCCATCACTGCAGCTTTCTGTGTCATGCCAGACCCAAGCCCAGCCCCATCCCTCTGCATGCTCAGCCATGACCCCTACAACCCCCATCACTCCCGCCCTAGGGCTCCAACGCTCCAAAAAAGTAAAAGGCTAAGTCAAGCAAATCATGCTTTCGCTGACCGATGTGCATCCTCAGGAACTAGGGCAATACCTGCCTGGAGCTCATTTCCCTGCACACAGTGAGAATCTGAATTGGGGGCCTCTGTGCTAGCCGAGAGCCGTAACCCCAGCTGTGCTCTCCAGCTCGCTGCATGCCTTATTAGTGCTAAACAGCATCCTTATTTAACACACTTGAATTTAGAGTGGAATGGATATTTCTTACTTCAGAAAGTCTCACCTGCCTCTCAAATGGCTCTTGGCATGCTGCCCATTCTCACTCGCGTTTTGCCTTTAACAAGGCAAGCCTCGTTCCTCTTGAGTGGAAAAGGGCTGGCAGGGCTTGATTGAAAGTTTGGAGTCCTTCCCCCTCCCCATCCACTTAGATGCCACAAGAGCCCCCAGATCTGTATAGCCTTCTTATTGCCAGAAAGCAAAGCTTTTGCCAACACATCTCCCAGCTTCCTCATCACAGAAACTGAAGATAAAACATCTAACAGAGGCACCACAAAGACTGGTACAAAAAAAGAAAGGGGGGGAAGATGAGTGTTGTTTGCAGAGCTTGCCTGGCCTCCTGCTACCCCTGCCCCCACCTTTTCTTCCTCCACTGCTGTATCCTCAGAACATCCAAGCCCAAGGTAGAAATATCTAAGTCGTCAATTCTTTTTTCCTTCCCATCCCCAACTACACTCTTGAAATGCAAGCGATCCAAGAGAAAAGAGCATCACTCACCGCTCCCACTTTCCTAACAAGACCTCATTATGGTGCAGGGAAAACTTGACCCTGTCAAAAATGTCAAGCCAAGGCACTGCATTTATTCCTCACACAGTCCCCTTCGCCTATAACTTAGCGGGTGCTGCAGGGAGGTTATTCTTTCTTTCTTTGATTGTCACGGGGAGTAAGCTTTTCTTTTTTTAACAAAGCTATTTTAAAACAGATGCTTAACTCTCTGTGCTATTTTAAATGATGCATAGAAAAAAGCCCACAGCAGAGCCGCAGTTTAGCACAAAGACTGGGTGAGCTGAAGCTCGTGTGCTCCTACCTGTGCACAGAAGGATCTTGGCAAAATGGATCGACAGGTGACTGTTTTGAAGAAAATGGCTCCATTTGGGCCAGAAGATGGCCATTCAGCTGGGAACAAATGCAAACCTGCAAGAGGCTTCCTCAGTTTGTTTCTGCAGGTCAGTAAATACCCATGCTCATCTCTGAACACTGTGAACTGTATCATTGTGAGGTGAGGAGCAGGATGGAGGAAGGCTTCTGGCTGCTGGGCACTGTGGGCTATGTGTTTCTGCCCATCCTGTGGGCTGGTGGCAAGGCTGTAAGTTGGGCAAAAGACCCTCCACAGCCACAGGAGGGAAGAAATAGAAACAGCCGAGTAAGCACTCTGAACACAATGTGCAACACCCAGGAAATATATTTCCACCTCCATCTCCAATAGAAGTGAGGTAGGAGCCACAGGATATCAAAAACTCCAGGGACTCAGTCTGGATTTGCACTGTGATCTGGAGGCATAAGGGTTTACTCTATGCATATTTATTATTTTGGTACACAGCAGATTATAAACCCAATCTCTGAAGTTACAAAACCATATAGGTAGTGATTATCTGTGGTATTTGATTATTACAAAGTTGTTCATGCTCAGCAAATATGTTTTCTGATAATCAGTTGGCATTTACTTTATAGACATCTGTGTTATTAAACACACAGAGAAAGGGGATTTAGGGATTGTGATAGCAAATGGCCCTTGTTCAGTCTATAAAGCATCACATGCATTTTTTTGGCTGCTCCATCGAGACATGCTACTGTGGGTCAAACCTCCACCCAGCACAGAAAGATGTCGCATCTCCCAAAACTCCCTCCCCTCAAGCAGATGAGGCCACGCTGCCTGCTAGGTAAAGGCATCCCATTTCTCCAGCTGCATCAATGTTGCTGTCTGGCACTGAATTATTTAGCTTCCCCTCACTGTGAATGGAAATGATCTGCAGTTTAAATGGGATGAAGAGAAGTTTGCATCAAAGGCACCTTAACTCAGTCAAACACACGTTGGAGACTTCCTTGCCTGGGACTGTCAGGGGTAATAACCATAGCTCTGATCAAACAAAAGGCCCTTCAGACCCTCTTAGGTCGGGTAATCGGGAGGTTCACATCTCCTCTTCCAGCTGTCAGGGAAGAAAATATTTAAAGAGGTTGAGTGAGAGGGAGATGAGGATATTGGGCTGTGGAATGTGAAAGAGTTTCCTGTAGATTGGAGGTTGATATGGTGCTGGCAGCCCTGGGTTTTCTCAACACCCAAACACTTTGTCGTGCAGGCTGGCAACACCCTTCATTTTCCTCCTGACCTGGCAGGAGAAGAGGGTCAGTGTAAGCGGCACTCATGTTGGCTAATTCATATGGAAGTGTAGGGCTATTACAGCTGTCACTGGCCCATCAAATGCTGGCTTTCTCATTTCCTAAACATCTTCTGTCCAAAACCCACCATCTCTGACTGCCCCTCTCCTACGCACCCAAACCCACCAGCAGCTCTGCACTATACCCCTTGCCAAGTCCTCCCACCCGCCCCTGCAGCCAGGGCTTCTTTCCCCACCTCTTCTGTGCTGCCAACACCAGGACTACTGCAGACATCAGACCTATTCGGATGGCAGTGTCCCTCTCCATCGTCACACAATGATGGGGAGCACTGGTCAAATGTTCTCACTGGTACCACAGGAACAGTGGCATGGAGCTGAAGCTGGAGGCAAATCAGGGATCTCCTAACAAGGGTCGTTGCAGAGACCTGGATGTGAAAGTCTTCTGTGGTAGCAGAAATGCTGTGGTACTCAGTAGAGACCTCAAATCTGTCAGCATTTGAAGAATGAGGGATTCTGCTGTGTGCTCTGCCCCTGATTCAGTGCCCCCCAACCCTGTCCTCCCCACATGAATTCTCCCTTTCCATGCTACCCTGTGAGCTGCCCTGCCAGTTTGGGATGCCTCCCTTGGGAGATGCCATTGGAGGGAAGCAGAAGGATACTCTGGCATCATGCAGCCGAGCTCTGCCAGGGCCAAGCCCACACCACAGCCCAGGCTTCCCTTCCTCTGCTGCCCCCACCTCTCCCCACCCCCAAAGTTGCTAGCATTAAAAGGATTACTGAACAAAATTATGAGAGAGAAGGGATTACAAGGCATTATCAGACTTGATCCCCTCCTAATTAATTACTGGTCAGACATATGAAAGGATGGCTCCAGCATACCCCACAACAGTGAAGAAGAAATGACAAGTGCAACTGGAAGGCATCTAGGAAAGGCTTTGGTAAATGCCAATACTTATTTAATGATGCAACTTTCTTCCCAGAATGGGCTCCTTTAGAGAGCAGTACCTGAGCACGGCTGCTGCTATCATCTGTATAGTTTGTGTTCTTCACACTCACCTTTTTTCTCTTCCTAATGCTTGCACGTTCTTGAGTGATTTGCAGCAAAGCCAGCTCTACCCCAAACCTTGGGGCTGGCTCCACAGATCACCTTCCTCTCTCAGCAGACTGGAAAAGCTGATGCTTACACCTGGCTGACTGAGGGATGCCTGGTTTTCTTGCACTAGGCTGGGGTGACTAATCAAAAGATATTTTTCTTAAAATTCTTATGGATTGAGGCAATCATCACAACAATCAGAGCAATCCTGCAATGAGGGAAAAGAGGAGGCATGTCATTTCAGGTCTGCTCTCTAGAGGAAGAGATAACAGAAGATCTATTTTTCTGTTTCCTGGCCTGAAAGGAAAGGCAGTTCTTATCCCTCCCAAACCACTGTTTACTGGGAACTGGCCAACTTCTATTTTATTTTTTTAATTCTCAGAGTTACACCGTGGCAAATTAGAACTAATGACTAGTCTCTGCATATTGTGTTTTGCACTCTTTCCAGTACCCAGCCCCTGCAGTGAGAAAGAGCCACCCTATAGTGACAGATCAGATTTACCAGTCAAAGCCATTTTACCCGAGAATATTGCTCCAGCTAAGTCCCACTGCTTTGCTGGGCCTGTTCCCATCTCCTTCCCTCACAGACCAGCTCTTTGGCAGGCTCATGGAGCCACCTGAGTGGAGTTGACTCCAAAGTGTTCATAACCTGACTAGGCTCACATACTTCCTTACTGAATTCCACACTTTGAATAAGGATTCCCAGAATTCTGGGCTGTCCAGCCTTCCTGAGACAGCCTCCATGCCCTGGGATCCCACAAGGACACCTTAATTCTTGGTGAAGCTCTTTGATGGAGCACCAGACCAAGCCAGATGTCTCTAGGCTATCTGCAAACAAAGTGGCTGCTTCCAGACCTTGGACCCAGATACACCATCAGCTTCTGTCTCTGCAACCAGCCCGGCTCTGCTTCCTCACTCAGCTGAGCATTGCGAGCCTGTTGGGTGATTTAGCTTTGGCTTGGGAAATGCAGACTTTCTGTTTGCAACCAACACACAGCTCAGCAGCCCTGGGCTGGTCACTGCTCTGCCTTTAAGCTCAAAGAGGGTGAGTGGTCACAGCAGACTTCAAACTTGAAAGTACTTGCAGGGTGTGGCTGAACATCATCTCTTTTTGCATCACACCTTTCCTATGCAGCTTCTCTCACTACAGGATTTTTCCCCAACAGAGTCACAACCAGAACACTGCATCAAGTTTCATTTCATGACCCCCAAAGCCTTTAGGCAGAGAACACAGACAAGGCATTTACACCAGCTCCAACATTCCCCCAGGTCTGTCCACAATGCCTTTTTTTATTCTTTTTTTTTAACCCCAACAAAGCTGTAACACCTTCAAATCAATAAGACAAAGAAAGGCAAGGCAAGCTGCCACTAAACACCACCTGCTTAAAAAAGATCAGCTAAAATTTTTGCTGCTACTAAACAAATTTCTGCCTGCTTAGTCCCCTGGTTGCTGTGCTGTAAATGACCAAGACAGAGCACGATACAGAAACAGAGGGACCAGCCGGCATCACCTTCCTCATTGCATGGAGCACTTCGGCTCTGCTGCAGCTGCAATTTGTACCATATGTTCATGTAAGCGGTGAAGCAGGGACAGCCATAGCCTTTTCCTTGCTTCAGGAGCTGAGAAACCCCAGTGGGAGAGCCCAGAGACCATCTTTCTGCACCCAGCTGGGAGTTTGTCAAAAGGCATCCCTCCAGCCGCTGAGGCAGGCAGCTTCAGCACGTGAGCTCCGCTTTTGCCTGAGAGACAGAGCCCCTTCTCTGCTCTGTGCAGAAGAGGTTAAGGGAAAGCAAGAGCTAGCAAAATTTCTGAGAAATGCCAGCATGCTGGTTTTGACAAATGCGCAAATTGGAGCCGATTTGGAATGCAGGTATATGTAAACATGCATGAAATTATCCCATCCCTCCTGCATAATGTCGCCTCACAGCCACAAAGGCTTTGAGCACTCTGTTAAGGCCAAGGCAGTTAGACCCATTCAGATCAGGGAAAAGACACTGGAAAGACACCAGGCAAAAGAGTGGGAAAATGAAGGAAGAAGACACCTCATCATTAAGTTAAACATGGTCCCACCTGGCAGCAGGACACCCTGGCTCTGGGATTGGAGCTGCTGCTTCCTAGGGGCCCACAGGCTGAGCTGAGCATCCTGCTGCATCCCGAGTTTGTAAGGGACGGATGTCACACACAGGCAGGAGACACTAATGGGTTTCTCTGGGTGGATAATAATGGGTAAGGGGAAAAAGAGAGGATGGAAGCAGCAGAACAGGATGAAACTCTGTGCACTGGAGAGACCTCACTGGAAGCATCTCTGACTTTCACATGCACACACAGAGGTGCCTTTTGGGTCCAGTTGCCCTACACAGGATCCAGAGGTGGGTTTATAAGACAGACAACAGGAGTTTCAGCCCTTCTCCCCACCCCATCAGCATGGGGTATTTGCCGCTTCTGTTCACATCGCAGGTGTACGTTGCTGCATGCACACACTAAGGGCCACTGTCCTTGGGAAAAGCACTCCAGAACCCAGCTCCAGGCTCCTGGCTTCCCTTCCTCCCTCGGAGACCTCCAGCTTCATCAGTGCCCCCCAGAGCCTGTCTTGCACATCTTTGGATCCCAAGATGACAGACATCAGTGAGAGTTTCAAGAGCTGCTTCCCTGCTTTGCCTGCAAGCACCTTTAATCCTCAACCTCTAAGCACTTAATACAGGGACGGGATGGTAAATGCCAGGTTACAGATATTGAGCCATTTGCCCACGATCACCCCATGAGTCCTGGAAATAGAAGCCAGGCATCCTGACTCCTGCATCCTTGTCCTAACCACTCCATTGGTGCCCTCTAGGGTTGTTGCCATGGAGATTATTTGAATGCCACCGGTTCCTCACCAGGTCATCACTGTAATGGTCCAGCAAAAGCAGTACATAAGCCACCAAGAAAAAACACCCTTCCCTGCTCCTGCTTCCATGGTGAGCTGCAGCAGGGCTGGGGCAGAGGAGAACAGCTTTCAAGGCTTTCTCCACATAAGGAGCCCTTTTTTAATATCAAGCTCACATATTTTCTATTTACCTACTGCCAGCTGCACCTGCCTTCATCCAAGCCATAAGCCCCAGCAGGGGCTAATCCCCCCATCCTCACATAGCACCTGCAAAGCCTCAACTCCACTTTTCTTAACAGTCTGTATGAACAAATCTCTTTCATTAATCCCCCGCTTTCCCCTGGCCCTCTGCAAGCCTCTCGGCATCAGCCGTCTCCCCCTGCTCTGACACTTCAAGCTGGATTTAAAGATGAGAGAAGCCCCTTGAACACAGGACTTCCTGATTAAAATAGATAGGGTGAGGGACACATTGAAAATGAAGAGCAGAGCAGACGTCCTGTAGGCTTAGTGGGTCTCGTTTTATAGACACGTGCTCTTCCAAGGAACTTGAAAAATCTCAGCTCTTGGTAAGAAAGGAATAAAATGAAATGGGTAAGACCCAAACTGCCAAAGATATCCTGCTGCCCTACCCCTCGATGGGAGCATTGAGAATCACAAGCCATCCTGCTGAGGATCCAAAAACCCTCCTCCAAGAGCAACTAAAGCTGGAGGTTTCAGAGAAAGGTAAACAAGCACCCGCACACATAAATAAAGCATGGTAATAAACATCTTAATAATTAGCAGTGATACAGACGCAGCTGAGCAAACAGCCCTGGATCCAAAAAAGCAAATAAGCCCTCCACTTTCTGCCCTAGCTCCAGCGATAATCGCTTGTGCGCCTTCACTGCAGACAATCCCAAAGCTCGTAGTAAACAGAGGCAGGGATGAAGTACGGAGCAGGATCTGGGAGAGGCAGTGGAGTGGTGCTGGTCTGCTGTATGGACACCCCAGAGCCACACTTGGGTCTGGCATAATCACAGCCCACTGGTGCCAGAACGTGGGTGCGTGTTCACACAGAGCATCCCCAGCATATCCTATTGCTGTCCAGGAACTCCACTTTCAGATTATTAAAGGAAAAGTAAAAAGAGATTGAGGAAAATTGAGCATTTCCACCACTCTGCTGTGCAATCCCAACCCCCAACATCTGTGTTTGTACGTCTGCTCTGAAGCTGCTGTAGGGCTCCATGGGACAGCACTGAGAAGCACTTGGCATCTGTGCTGGTCTGTGGCCCGTCTAAGACAAGGCTAACACTCACTCAGGAGCAGATCTACAAGACTTTACTCTCAGTTATTTTTCTCTCAGTTATACAAGAGGGAAATCATATTACAACTGGAATCAATAAGGAAAAGCGGAGCTGGAAGAAGGAGGAGAGTTGTACAGAAAAGAATTGCACAGAAACACATGCACATGCACAAACCCCTCTCTTCTGAACGCCAACTGCAAAAAAACCCCAACCCTTTGAACTTTCCCTTTGAATCCTGAGCTCTTCTAGCTTTTTTTTTCTTTTTTCCCCCCCTCAAGACTCAAAGATGCATTTCTAACCTCAGAAAGAAAATCCTCCTTTTGTAACAGTCATTAATTGGCTTTGGGGCATCTGGGCCACAAGATATACCCCTAATCCTATACACACTTCCAGTCCCATGTTCAGAGCCAGGTTGTCCAGCACTTCTCTCCACAAGAGGCTTGTTAGGGGAATTAGCTGCTTCCTTCAGCTGCTGCAGCTGGATGCCTTGATATATTTTTTAAATATGGAGAAAAAAGAAAAGGCAATTGTCAGATTAGGTTTGTTGGGGAGACACTGATGTGAATTTTTATCTCGCTAAATGATGCATTTCTCCATTATCAAGATGCACAAAGCAATGTCAATCACCTTGTCCTAGTACAAAAAACTAAGAGCTTGGCAAAAGTTTGGCAGCAATACGCACACCGATGTAGGTGGCAGGGTGTTACAAGACTGAGTGCCAGTTTGATAGGAGCTGTTTAGACCGTGAGGGTGTTAGAGTGTGTTTGTCATGGTTTAAAGCATTAATCCTTGGAAGTGGTATATAAATGCTGATATGAAAGGATCTAAAGAACGTGTGTGTGTGTGTGTGTGTGCGCGCGCGCGCGCACACGCGCGTGCGTGTGTTCAAAGGTCTGGGGAGCCAAACACAACTCATGGTCATGAATTCCCAGCTGCCCTTGGAAAACTTTCAGCTCAAACCTCTTCCAACATGAGGGAATTTATTAAGCAGCCACTGGTTGCAATATGCTATTTCCCCAGGTGGTCCTACCTCCAGAGACTACTTGCAAATGCAGGGCATCTCAAAGGAGTGGGTGGGCGGAGGGGGGAACCTGAGAGGGAGAGTTATTCTCCTGCCTCAGCAGTAGATACTTGAGCTGAGAGACTGATCTTCATTTACGGCGTGGGGAAAGCGATTCCTGCGGAAGGTAATTCAGGCAAGGGTCAAACTTAGGTGCCCTAAACCTGTGCCCAGAGATCCTGAGCTTGTACCCTAACCGGCACATGCCAACAGAAACCAAAATGAAATTGGAATTAAACTGAATTACTGCCTTGAACAAAACTAAGCCTATTCATTAATCCGAACACATCTTAGCATCCTTTCTATAAGGAAAAAAAAAAAAACCAAACCCAAAACCATACACCATTTATTAAATTATTCTGACTTTTTCTTATTACTGTCTCTACTGGTTCAGACTAAGGCATTAAAAAGCCACGAGGCACATTGATCTTGTGCTACTTCTCATTTAATATTGAAGCACTATGAAGCTCATGGGAAAGGTCATTCTGATCACATATCTATCGGAGCAGATTTGGATTGTACAACACCCAGATGCTGGAGTCTTGCACCTGCCACACATGGCTATTCCTTTTGGGTCAAATCCTGCCAGGCTATATCATGCATTCTGTTGGTCTTTACTGAAAGACACAAAGTGTCCTTTAAAAGGAGGCAAAGCCAGCACAGGATGGAGTTGAGAGGATCTCCAGCTGGACTGTATTCTGGAAACCAACATAAACTGTAGAGGTGAACTCCAAATGAAAGATCACACAACAGAGACCCCGAGGTAAGCAGATGGCTTTTAGAACTGGGTGTCTCACACCAGCTACAAGCAAGTAATTACCAGCAAGTCACAGCTGTGCTGGACCACATGACCAGGTGAAAATGTGACTATGTTAGGGTGTGATTGCACTGCCAGCATCCTCTGACACTTCTCCTCTACCCTAGCTGGCCCTAATGCTACCAAATGTTGGGATTATTTGCTTTAGAGAGATCGGGGCCATTTCTCCTTAGGAGGCCTTTAAAAACAGGGGTGGGGAGGAAGTTAACAAGATGCTCCGATGAGGCGGATGAGTGTAGCTATCATTGGAAGAGGTGAGGCATGCATCCAGACAAATGCAGAGCTTGCCAAAAAGGCTGTTGAGAGCTAGCAAGGCACAAGCTGAGGCTGGGAGGGAGGTTTCTTCAGGCAGAGCTTGGGAGGGCAGCCTGGGGCCACAATCTGGCGGTGATATTGCCACTAGACTTTGCCATGAGGATTGGAAAAACTTGTTTCCTCATTGCCTGATGTCCAAGTCAGCCTGCTCTTGAATGCATAAAGATATGCCGTTCTGAAATCTTGGAATTTGTCACCATCATGAATTACTGGCTATAAGCCCTGGTTGGGAGGGAGCAGTTAGCGCCAAGTTTCTGGTGGTGGGCTGGGCTGTAAAAGCCAAACTGAATTCAGCAGTCAGCCTGCTCCGTGTGCTTGGCTTTTTTTTTTAGTTGCTTTGCCTAATATGTCTAAAGAGCATAGATATACTGCCAGAGTCTTGGGAAGGACTGCATGTTTGGTTTTTCCAGAAATGAGAAGAAGCAAAGAGAAGGATGATGCTGAGATGTGTCCTCCAGCCCCTGCAAGTCACTCTCAAGTAAGTTTACAGCTCTCTTCAGATCCATCAGTGTGAAATTCTTGGGCTACAAGCTGGTTCCTGCCACCGCTGAAGCTTGAGAGCTCCTGGCCATTTGCTCCTTGCTGGCCTTGGCAGCAGGAAGAGGTGCTGAGCCTCCAGGTGCTAAACCACCTGCATATCTCCCAAACACTTTTGCCTGGTCTGCCAGAAATGAATAATTAAGAACATCATTCAAGCAAGGTGGATCAGACCCCGCACCTCCCTCAGCCACCTTCCCCTCTGAGTTAGCTTTCCAGCAACACTACAGAGGTCTGCTGGAAAGGACCACCTGATGCTTTCAGACAAAGGAGAGAAAAAACATCTCAGCAATGAGGGCAAAACCACTCTTCCTTCCCCTGCCACATCTCTTCCCTCTCCTTGCCCCATAGTTCTGTCTCAGGTTTTTTGGCACACCAGTGATTTCTGTCATATTTGGGCAACGGCAGGCAGCTCTTTTGCAGGCAGTGTGCTGGGGATGTCAAAGCCCCCGCTTTTCCCCCTTTTTTCTCACTGGTGCTCAGAGCAGCCTCTCAGATCGACTGGCGGATGATATGCCTGGCTAGGCTGAGGCACTCGGATCGACGCTTCCCCAGGGTGCTGCTCCTGATGGAGTTTGCAGCAGGAGCTAAACGCTGCATACAGATAACTATTCCTTCCCTCCCGCTTCCTTCTTCCTTCCTTTCTTTCAGCAGTTCAAAGAGAAAAGGGTGAAGAAAATGGCATTTGGATTAAATAAACTAAAAACCAGCATGCAGGGCTTTTAGCTATAAGTAAGCCAAGTGTCCTGTAACATTAAATAAATGCAAGATTAACCTTTGAGCCTTCCACACTAAATTATTTATTTTGAGAGGCAAAGAGGTCAGGTTTGAAACAAAGGGTAAATATTTGACGAACATGCTGTATGCACTGGCTGCACAGCTGTTTGCCGACTGTGCCAGTGCTGCCCGTGCTTCCCTCCCACTGCACAGCCATGGGCTGGCCATGCTGCTCCCCCAGCCCGTCAGCACCCCAGGATTCAGCTGTGAGAGCAGCAGAGGGGACGAGGATAACCCTCATGCCATCAGCCGTGGCATCCTTCCTGAAGTTGGGCAAGAAACCCAGTGACCTGACAGGGGCTGATAAGTTGTTGTGATTTCACCGAGCACCCCATGCTCCGCAATTAGCAGTTGCATCTGCCTTCTATGCTGGAATATTATTAACCACACAATTTACATATAACCATTTCTGTAGCCACTGTAGGCAGGGAATTACCTGATAACAAAATACCCCGCTGTTCATGCTAAGTGGCAGACTCCAAAATACTAGTCTGTTTAATCAAACTACTGACAACACCAAATAGATGAAAATATTTTGCCATTCCTTAGCTGGTCTCCCCCATTATGGTCCTCAAAGATTCTTCTGTCAAAGATATGTCAATTATTTTCCTTTCAGCAAAAAAAAAAATTCCCACAACTGGGAAAGCATACAGCATCTGTTTACCAGTGAATAGCAATTTTACAGTGCATTTTAAGGTGAGAAATGCAAAAAACAGCTACGGCCAGGACCGCTGTAATTAATCAGGATGTACAACACCTTAAATTACCATCTCTGTACTTTCCAGAATTGCCAGGCTTCAGAAGGAGAAGCAGGCAGGATCTCCATGTTAACCCACCTGAAAAAAACTCCCTAACACACTTTTTCCCTACAAAGAACAATAACTTTGCTTGCAGCACCCATTTCATTGCTTACGTTCCTGTCCCAGCCTGGGACCGATGCCAGCCAGTGTAGGTGCAATGGACCTCACAAGATCACGGCATGCTGTGGCACTGCCCAGCAGCTGCCGGAGGTTTGGTGTTAAATGCAAAAAATGGAAAAATATTAAAGCTGTGGTGTACCAAATTAAAACATTTCAGCTATTTGTCAATACAAAAAATTCACAGCATTGTATTCAAAGCATGAGCAGAAGAAAGCAAGGCTAGGGTGCCCTCTGCCCCGGGCTGGTACTCAGTGGGATAAACAAAATTTCTCAGGCAGCTGCAGAGCCTGTCCCATTTATATACAATGCACTAAACACCTCACACAGTGTAAGGTCAGGAAGGGATTGTCTCTGAGTGAAGGGAATCACTGAAGTGGGCTTTTACAGCCCTTCACAGTAAGGTGTGTTCTTTGGACTGTCAGATCATCTGCTTATTTCCATGTAGCAAATCCCTGCTATTTCAGAGATCAAAGGCAGTGACACTGCTCTTGGTCTCTTGGTGTCTCCAAGGAGTGCTTTAGCTGATGGGTTTTAGTCCTTGGCCCAGGGTGCAGGTGTGCTGCAGAGCCCCCCACAGCAAACGCCCCATGCAGGCCCTCCTGCTCCTCTCGCCCTTTCACCAAATCCTCCCCCACCACACACAGCCTCAAAAGTCGTTTTTCAAAACATCCCAGTCATTCCACGCACCCCTGTGAGCCACCAACATGCAGCCAGGAGTACTGCAGATCATGTCCAGGACAGAGCATCGGGGAAGATGGAAATGAGATGCCCAAAGAGAAGAGCCACACACCCCTCCTGCCAGGGTGCTGCACGCTGCCTCTGCTAGTCATCTGTTGAACACTTTGCCTCTGCTGCCATAGATCATGTATTTTAGTGTATGATAAGTGAGGTGAGTAAGCTGTGAAATCCAAGTGACAGTGAGATACGTTGCTTTCTACCAGTTAAGAGCACAACTATAGGTAAAGAAGCCATAGCAACAAAAACTTGACCTGCTCCACTCCAGAGACATAGCTGGAGCCTATTCTAGCTTTAATGTAGTCTCTAAACGCCTACTGCTGTTAATGGTTCCTGCATAATAAGGGGGATTACAGATCTATTACAGATCTGTCACCTCTTAAGGAATATGCCATTAATCATGATCGTTTATTTGCAAATTGGTTATAATTTTGAAAATTTTTTGCAAATTACTTTAAATGGAAGAGGGTGGGGGGCAAGGGACTTTCAAAGCAGATTTCCATGCTATTTCCTTCCTCAGCTAATGCCCCATTTTGAGCCAAATCACTGCTTGTGCATGTCTGCATATGTATATGGGTATTTATGTATGGGAATAAACTGGATGAGCACAACCAGACACATGTGAGTGACAGCAGTTAGCAGACAGCACAAAGGAGGGTGCAACTGTCTGCACACAGGTATACCGGACAGTCCATTTGGGCAAGCAAAGGTGCCTTTTTGCAGGCTGCTTTTCACCTGGGCAGCTTTTACAGATGAAGAACAACCGAGTATTTGCATGCATGCCTCCCACTGGTAATACCGCTTGCCTGCGGACACAGTTTGGTGTACATCCTCGTGTGCATTTCGCCAAGCTGGTTTGCACAAGATTTGGAGGTTGGGCCCAAGATTCATGCCCTCCTGACCTCGGCCATGTAAAACCTTGGTGTTACACTGCTCACCAGAGCCAGTAGCTAATTATCTCTGACCAGCTAACAGCCCAACACCCCCCTAGCCACTCAGAGAGCCCTGCAGGGCAGAGCACAAGACGAGAACAGACACAGAGCCTTTGCTCAACCCACAGTTGGGTCAGCACAGACAAATCCCTTATACCCGCACCCACCTTCTCTTATCCCCAGCTCCCCCTAGGCTCTGACTTTCTTTCTGGCTTTCCCTTAAACTTACACCGAAATCCCCTTACCTACCAGAGACTCCCCTCCACTCTCCTCATCCCCAGCCCTTTGCATCCATCCCTGATCCCCATCCCTGCAGATTAAGTAGACTTTGCCTGGATTACAGCTGCCAATCAAGTTCAAGTGCATTTTTAATAGTTTAATTTGTGGCACAAGGTTTCAAATAAAATCATCAAGTGCAGTCGATTAAACTCATTAAGTCCTTACGGACTCATCTGTGTACTGTGCCGTTATCAGATTCGGAGACATGAGAATTAATTAGGCCGCTGTTATCCTTTGTCTGGATTAGTGTGCCAGGCCCAGTGGCCGGGTGTTTTCCTGTGAAAACACGAGGTCCATAATCTCCTTACGAGCACAACCAAGGAGACAGAGACCTAAGAGATTTCTTCAACATTCCTCCAAGATCAAACAACAAGAAATGCACTGTTCTTTGATTTTTTTTTTCCCCTCCCTTGGTTTTCTTTCTTCCTTTTTTTTTTTTTTTTTTTTTACTAAGCACACAGTGCAGCTCATCACTAAAGGCAGTTTGGTGGGAAGAGGGCAGATAAGTAGAAACAGATTGCTGGTACAAGGGCTAGAAACACTCCTCACATTAACCTCCCCTACCAGGGTACACCAGGGATGCTCTGCAAGGCTCCTTCTGCTGCAAAGGGACTTTTCTTCCCTTCAACCTTCCCCTGCATGCTGAACAACCCTTAGACACATCCACTGGGGTTATTTCCCTACTGCTGCATCTCTTGGGTCCCTCCCCCTGGTTGGGGAGAGAGACTGAGGATACCCAAATAGCATAATGGTACCCTCTCCACCCCTACAGATCCAGGCTAATGTGAAATCACGGCTGACACACAACAAGACTCACCAGGATGCCCTAGATACCTTCATTTCTGCAGTGAGTTTGATGCATGAGTATGTGTGTTATGTGTGAGTATGTGTGTTACCCACCCCTGGGAACCGCAACCCTTCCACCAAGAAACCATTGCAGCTGGTGAGCTGCTTGGAGAGAGTGAAGTGGTGGTGGGAAGGACAGTGCAATACCTTGGCTGCCAGGACTGCATAGTCCTAAACATAAGGACGTACAGAGATGAGTACACGTGTGGGTACTTCAGTCTATACTGGAGGATATGGTGGGCCAACAAGGATATATGTAGACACCCTGAACCTGACTGAACTCCCACTTGCAGTATTCTGGCCCTACTACAGAGCAGGATCCCACTACACAAACACCAACACTAAACAAGCTTCCTACACAACTTGCCACCTACTCTGCTCTACAGAGCAGAAATATATGATATACATTCACCATCACAACAGCGCTTTTAACAAGCAACAGCTCACACTCATAATACCAATATATGAAACCAATACCTATACCAAGCAATATGCAATACGATACTAATATATATAACCAAAAAAATGGACTTCTGAAGCTCAGGGGAGACTTATGAATTCCCTTATAACTCCAGCAAGGTCCACCCACAGAACTACATCTAGAGATCCCAGAAGATAATTTTTTTTTTTAGTACCATAGGCAGGCACCTCTGGCTTCCTAATGCCGTGAGTAACTTCACTGAGATCATGGATCTGAAAATCTCTCCCCTCATATTAGGGCTGCCCCTCATTTATCAAAGTCAGCTACTAAAAAGAAGGGCAGGAGTTGAGAGATCTGCAGCAAGTGGTGATATGCAGGTGCCCATGTGTGACGGCCGAGGTTGCTGCCTCCATCAGACCTCGGATAGTGAAGTTGGTTGGTCCTTGACAAAGCTGTTATTTCACAGAGCAACGCAGCTGCGGAAGGGCCTTAAAAAGGCATATTGCCAAAGAGAGCTTTATCCAAGAGGCTTTTCCAGTGGACACAAATCCTTTCTGATGGGCCAGCTGCTGGCAAACATGCTGCAACAAATTTATGAGAACATAACAATGCTGTAAAAAGATGAACTTAAGGGACAAAGAAAAGTAATCCATATTAAGGCTGGCAAGGGCTTTGCACTTGCTAACAGTCCTGCTGAATTGCATTTGAGGGGAGCTGAACTACAGCAATTTCTAAACTAAATCACTTGGGCCTGCCAGTACTTTCACAAGTTTATTACAGAAATTTACTCACAAGGGTCAGTGACCCTGCAGTCAATGACTCCCCCAGGTGACTTCCTGAGCCACGTTAAGCTGCGAGCATTTGCTCCCATTCCCTCTGATCTTCTCTTCCTCTCCTCCTCCTGTTCCACTTCCCATTTCATTCACCTCTCCACTGAATCCCTTCTTTTTTCTTTCTATTGTCAAATCACGGGCATAAGGTACAATGTGACAAGATGGAGTTGGAGGACAATAAGGGATGTAGATGTGAAAGAGCAACAGAGAGGCAAAAGAGCAGAGAAGGAAAGCCGAGAATCCTGAATGCAGCAGAGGGGAAAGGGAGGTGTGAAGAGCTGCAGGGATGTCAGTGAGGCAGCTATGCTTTGAGGAAAGATGAGGATTTTCATACCTGCTTCCCTGTACAGAGAACATGAAGTCAAGGATGAGGGTGAGAGCAAAGCTGCAGCCTCCAGGATGCAGATGGCCTCCAGATTCATTTTAGCTACCAAGGTGGGAAGAAAACAATGGGAGCTGCAGATTGTAAGCAGAGGAAAAGGCAGCATGATTTGACACAAAGGAGGAAGGCTAAGGGGCAGAGCAGCAGTAAGGACAAGAGGGGCAAAGCAGAAGGTCTGATGGCATTGCATAAGTAAAAATGCAAGCTTTCTTGTTAATGCAGAGGAGTACAGCCCCTCCAAAGGTGGGCGTGCAAGTATGTCAGGTGAGTTCTTCTCTCCTTTCCTAAAAGGAGGTGTAGACAATTTCCTGAGCCGAGAACATCTGCACGTAAACAAGAAGTATTGTACAGAAACCATGTCTCACCATAGCCAAACTGATGCAGTGTCAGAGTCCTTCTCTGCTATCAGGCAAGTTCTCCAGGCCTGGCACAAATCTAACCCTCATTGTTTCCCCAATGGAAAAGGAAGCAAAACAAATTCTTCAGGAAATACTTAACCCATGTACCCTGGAATACCAACTGCTGAAAATTTAAAAGCATCCCAGTCCACAGCAGGCTTTCTGCCACTGCCCCAGCCATGCCAACCCCTTCTGCTTGTGCCCAGACATCTCTCTGAAGCAGCCTTCAGCATTTCTTGTGGACAACTCAGTTTTCCACAAATTATTAATCACAAACAAAAGCATGCAGAGCGGGCAGGCATCCTTCCTCCTTTCCCAGCTCCAAAAGGTTCTCCTTTCAGTGTCTCCCTCTCACTCATTTTTTTCTTTCTTCTCCCCCCACCACACATAAGGAATTGATAAATGTCTCTTTAAGGCCCTGTGTCTGCCACCTTGCAGCACACCCTTGTAAATCAGATAAATATCTCAAGGATCCTTATCCTGGGAAAATTAAGATAATTGCGCTAAATTGAAGAGCCTCTTTTTTTCTCCTTACCGCCCCCCATCCCCACCCCCGCCTTTCTTATACTCTTTTCAGCTGGAGTCTCTTGTAGTAACAGGTGTGCTGACTGCCAAGACCCGCACAGGAATTGCCCCCTCTCTCTGAAGGGATGGCACTCGATAGCTGGTTCCAGGCTAGCTCCTGAAGTGAGTTTTAACCAAGATACAATGTCAGTCAGGAACATTTTCATAGTTCAGTCCGGGTCTCTCTTGGAAAAGTTCACCCTTGCTGGTACATGGCTAACACCCACCTGCTCAGGAGGTGTTTGCTCTGGTGTGAATGGTGGGTTGTGTCTGTAAGGGATAATGCAGGGCTGGCTCCAACATCCCCATTCCACCATGGACCAGTGCTGTAGAAAGCCAGACAAATGGAAAATAGGAACAAAAAAAATACAGTGGAAAGATGGAGAGGAATAGGATTCAGGTGAAAGAAGGTGGAGCATCAAGAAACAGCAGGAAAACTAACATGGTAGTCAAGTCAAGTCAAGAAGGCCCTGAGTGATCTAATCTAAGCTGGCCTGCTCCTAGCAGGTCCTGAGGTCTCTTCCAACCCATACCGTTCTGTGGTCCCTTGGCAGGATAGAGGAACACTAGTGCTACATGAGAGGAGGCATGGACCCATGGACCCCAAAACCAGTCCCTGTTTCTCAGTGTCACCACCATGTGCTTCTCCCCCCACCTACAGAATTGAGAACACCTCCCACCAGCTAAGAACAGCACCAGCTACATCGAGTTATTAACCCTCCCTTCCACTGTAATGGCAAAAGCCATCAGAAGAGCAGGGGACAGGGCAGCAGGTGAGGAGACTGAGGGGCAATCTGTGACCCTGCTGTTTTTCTCCCAGGCTAAGGAAACTCTACAAACCAGAAGCCTACAGTGTTTTGCTTTTGGTGCTCTACAGCCGAACACACAAGCAAATTGGGACTGTCAGAGGAACTGAAGGTGAGTGATGGTGCAATCCAAAGGGGATGATTACTTCTCTATGAGATTTCCAAGCAGCACCTGGGGTCTCCAGGGGAGCCAGGAAAGAGGATTTTTAGCGTAAGGCAGGGAGAATAAACACAGAAGGTGCGCAGAGAGCAAGAATGACTCTGCACTCAGAAAACTAGGGAGGTAGCAAGCAGCAGATGGTGACACAATGGTGCTGAGTATGGCCCTCATACAGGCCTCCTCCAAGTGCAGATTAGACCTTCAAGCCCAGCCAGCTCGTCTAAAGCATGTATTGGCTGGGAGGAAGCAATGCAGACTGCCTCCAAGCCCCATGAGGTAATCGCTAAGCTTGGGCTAGCAGTCTCGAGGCTGCAGGTGGGTTAAGAGAGAGGAGGACAACAGCTGTTTCTACTTCACCCAGGTCTTTCGTGCCAGGCCATCCTTCCCTTGTCCCCAGAAGAGCCACAGCTCTTTGCAGACTCATCAGAGACCATTTTTCTGAAAATGCTTTCACACACACTAATAATAACCCAAGAGTCCAGGCAGGGCTGAGACAAGATGGATATGGTGGCTGAGCAAAGCAGTTCACATATGTGACTCCAGCTAGAGCTTCACCAGCATGTCTCTACCCATTCCAGGTTTGGGAAGGAAAGAAACAAACTTTGGGAAGGTGGGAAACAGCTTCTATGAAGGTCCGCTGGTGAAGGGGGGATGGGAGGAAGTCTCATGAGTCAACTCCCTCTTTTCAGTTGCAGGTCCAATTTTCTCACCTTCCCCTGCCAAATCACTAGAAACAGCTACCATGGGGTACTATGTCCTGTGCCCAGGACATATGCAGTAGACGGTGACTCCTCTGCTTGCTCTGTCATCCATATGGACCCAATCTGAGCTTTAAAAGTAGCACCGCCAATGAAGAAAAGGGGGGTTGGTTCTCCATGGCTCCCCTCAAACTTTGCCCTAGCTCTGCAAAGAGGCTGAGGACAGCTTTCAGTGCTTATGGAACGGGATGACCCCTGCCTGGCCTGTGAGCTGTGGAGTTGCTCCTGGCATCAGCAGGCTCCATGCAATATCTCCACTCCTCTCAGGAAGAATAGGCTTGACGGTGTTTTGACTCCCTTCTCCGAGACTCCCACACGGCACTTTACAATCTAACTTTGCTCTCAAATACATATCCTGGGCTGCATCCCAGAGATGTGTGTCAGGCACGAAGCGCTGTCAGTCAGCCCCAGTCACAACACATCAGGGCTTAGGAGAAGTCTGACTGATCTGGGCGAGGGGGGAGGGAACGCAGGAACAAGAAGAAAAGGCTGAAGAGCAAAAAAAAAAAAAAAAAAAGACAGGAGAAAGACAAATCAAGCGGGAAAATGGCAGGGACTATTCTACACAGCAAGGTGGTTTTTCATCTGTAATACAGCAGCGGTGTCAGGCATCGAAAAGGACAAAGATGTTCAGATACAGAGTCACAGGGAGGAAAGCAGAGGAAGCTCCTGGGAGGGCTCCTGCTCTCAAACCTGGCATCTCTCATCCACGGAGCTTTGGGCAGCAGGGACTGAAACTCGCTGCCACATCAGCAGCATGGCACTTAATGTAAAGTGGGCTGTAGGGACAAAGCTACCAGACAAAGCGTGCACCTGGCTAAATGCCACTTTGGAGTTGGCCGCAATATCGGCAACCTGAGCCAAGAACGACCAAATGGCCATGGCACCAGGACTGTCTCTCCTGTGCCACAGAGAGGTTCACAGGGCACAGGGAAGGGTCACTGCAGTAATGACTTGGGTCAGTTCTCCTGCCACCACCCAGATGTTTTTCTGCATAGGAAGAAACCTGCAATCCTAACTGCCAAGAAAGGCAAAGCTGGGCAAAATAGGAACAACTGAGGAAGCAACCAAAGCTGTGCTCATTTAAAGACAAAGGTGAATAAATTTAGGCAACAGTTCAGAGGAGAGGTCTGCCTATGAAAGGGATATGCAGTGGAGAGGGAGGAGGTCCCTCCCTATTCTGGCAGATTAAGAACATGGAGATATTGCATAAAAGTTTGAGATTAGTCAAGTATACTCATATCATGAATTTCAGTCTCTTCCACTATGTATGAAATGAGTAAATATTCATTGGGCTGAAGAGAAAGAGAGGAGGGGGTGAGGAAAGGTGACTCCATAGCATAATTTATATAAGCATTCACTGGAGCTTGAACAGGAACCCACATCTCCTCCACTCCCAGGTGAGTGCCTGAGTAGCTAGGCTGGAGGTCCTGCTTCTTCTTACTTCCTCACTGCAACCCAGGGTTTAAATAATATTTAATTATTCTACACAAAGTGGAATAGTTCAAATGGCAGGAGTGAGTGGACTCTTCAAAACCTCAAAACCAGAATTCCCTGATAATCAGGAGGGTCTTTCCAGGTGGGTTCAAGTCTCTTTCAGAGGGAGAAAAGATCAGAGGGGAGAGGGCTTTAGCCACTACACTATATTTTAAGAGTGGCCAATGTTTCTCAGTCTGTGCAGACCCTGATCTCTGAGCCATACCCAGATGATGCTTCACAGATTGGGCTTTGCTAGCTAGAGAGACAGGCCCAGAATAATCTGGTGTTGCTTAGGCATAACATAACCACTGACCTCTTCAGCACACTGAAAATGGAGGTTTATCTGGCAAGGAACAGTAGCAGATCCTCAGGGAGGATAGGGAACACAGAAATATGGCACCTGTATTGAGAGACAGCTGAACAGGGGCTGTGAGGATCCAAACTAGACCCCTAAAATTGCTTTATATTTGGGGTACAGCATAACTGGCAAACGGACTTGTTTCTCCATAAATCTATGAGAGGGGAGGAGACTTGTGCTCACCTACATCATGAAGAAGATACAAGGGAAGGAACAGCATGAGAAACCTGCTACCCAGCCACACCATTCCCATGTAAACCTCCTGACTCGTATCAGTCTCTTGTCTAGGAAACACCGTTGCCTCTCTAGCTCAAGACAGGGAATGCAAGGGCACAATCCATGAACAATTTCAAATTCTTCATTGCTGAGGGACAGATACCCTTGCATGAGGTCTGTCTGCAGCTCCAGCTTATGGGCTGTGTTTAGCCAGCTCACCTAGGGTTGGATTAGATTTTTAGTGGTGTATACTCTGGTTCAAGAGCCATTTGCTAATCTTCGAGGCGGAATCTTATTAAGAAAGATAAGAGGTCATTAGGGGTAGGGATGGGAAGCTCTAGAAATTACACATGGCCTAGAAAATTGCCTGGAAGAAATGGGAGTCTGTGTGCAAGCTGGCTTGTGGAGAAAGGTGAGTCCACCCCTCCCGCTTCCTTTTATTCACCAGCTTCACAACCACTGGAGGTTTTCCTCTGATGCAACCTGACCTCAGCTCCTCAGCTGAGTGCTGCAGCTGGTGCCTTCATGTATCTGTCACAGGGCAGATGGAAGAGGTAACAATAAAATTAGGAACATGGAGGGAAATCCAGATGGGGAAGCAAAGAGAGTAGTGTGAGACCTTACCTTCACTGGGGAAGAGAGCTCATGAGTCAGACCACTAGACCCCATAGGTGGGGTGAGGAGCCAGCAGTCTTGCAAGTCACTTTTCTGATCCAACAAAGGAAGAAGAAATGGCTATAGAAAGGAAGATACAGTGAGTTTTGCCTTTCACTGGTTTGTCTGTCCATAAATGACTTTTAGAAAGTGCTGCAAAACATCTCTGCAAACTCAAGAGGAGACCAAGGAGAGGGAAAAACCCCAGGCACCCCACCGCTCCCTCCAGCCTGCCCTCAACTCGTAAAGATATCAGTCCAACAGCACATGCTTGCAAACCCCAGCCCAGCTCTGGCTGGGTTAATGTGACAATCCATTTCTGACAGTGTGTCAATACAAAGCAATTTAGGAGTGCATGAAAAATCGACCTGAGGTAACAGGCAATTTCTCCGCTCTGCTGGTTAGACGGAAGTAGGGACCAATGAGGCCAGCATCTCTGAGCACGCTCACCTCGGCAGGCCTGGGCTGCTGGCACACACTGTCACGTTAGCAGCTCTCACCAGAAAGGAGGCAGGAGCAAGACGCCTGCTATGGGGCAGTCTCAGAATGGGGACAAAGGAGAGTTGAGAGTAGCATCCCATTCTTTCTTCCCATAAAGATTTTGTTAATTGGGAGGCATTTGAATATGTAAAGTAACAAACTGGTTGAAACAGAGTAGACAGACTTAAACATAAACATGATTGTAGGGCAGCACCCTGGCCTTGGGTCTGTAAGACCTGCCCTATGGGCAAGAAGCCACTGGCTGAACCACTCCAGGCTGGAGAGGAGCAAGCAGGTTGTTCAGACAACCCAAAAAACCTGATGCCAAAAAATCATCTCTTCTTTTAAGCCAAACCCAGAGCACACCTGGATGGGACCTGAAGCACTATCCAACACCGTGCTGCTGCCCTTCTACAATGGACACAAGAGGCACATTTCACACTGGTGCATCTCCCCAGGCAGGGACTAAGAGAGGCCACAGGAATTAACAGGGGTGGGCAGAGGGTGCACTGGGAACAGAAGATGAAGGCACTGTCATTGCCAATGGCTGGTCTGCCCTCCTTCCCTCTCTGTCACCAGCACAGATTGCAGGGAGGGCAATCGCCTGCCTCTTGCCCACATGGTAGCCACCAGCAGCCATCTCAGAGCACTGTCTCTGCCATGCTGTGAAAGCACATTGGCTCAAACACCGAGGCTGGCATAGAAAAACGGAAGGTGAGCCCCATCCAAGCAAATCTGTTTGCAAATGTGGAAAGCAGCAGCAATGTGCTGGCAGTGCCCATCCAGCACGATGGGCTAACGGACACTCCCACCGCGCTAAAAGCATCACAGTCTGTCATTATTAAAAGCAGAAAACACAACAGACGGAGCCTATGCTGCTGAGTCCAGGCTTTTGCTCCCTCATGACCTCAGGATGTTTCAGTCTGAAGAGTTGATTCAGATCCTTCGATCATCTAGAGGACAGAAGTGCCACCTCCACTGAGATAGTCGGGAGAGATTATACTTGCTGCCTGTTTTTTACATCAAACAGCTTCGAACTGGGCTAAACTTCCCACCCATGCCATGCACCATACACACAGCAGCTCTGGAGGGTGCCAAGCATGGAAATGTAGAAGTCAAAAAAAGGAAGAATGGGTAAAGAGAGGAAATATAATATTGCTGTGACTCTGCCAGAATAACTTGCTGGGCTAAACCTACCTTGGACATATTTTTATCCAGGACACCATAGGATACAGCTAGGGAGTCAGGGTTTGGGGTTGGGTCCTTTTTGTGTGGTTGCATTAAGAGTAAGATTCCCATTTTATTTTATTTAATAAGCTAGTTAATGTGTGTTAACAAAATTAAAAGTCATTATTAAAGGCAGATGTACTGGTGTATGAAGAGCTAAGCATCAGCTTTGCCTTTAGATGATCTGCAGCTTCAGCGTATGCTTCTAATAACCAGCTGTCACTTACCAGCGATGTGGTAACTCTCTTATTAAATCCTAAATGGGCATATGGACATTACTTTTAAAGCAGTACTTTACACCACCCCCCACCCCCCCATCTTTTCCCAAACGCAACTGAGCCAACTCACGAATTTCCTGCAACATTTTTTCCCTTCGTTAATGGGATGTGCGTTGAGATCAGAAGGGCCAAATGATGACCTGTCTTTATGTTTTTACATCCCTCTGGAAAAATCCATGACTCTCTGTGTGTCAAAAGAGTCATAATACATCCCAGATGCCTCAGCACTAATTGCGCTTTTTCTACTAGAAGCTGCTAAGCTCCCCTGAGAAGCCCGTCAACCACAAGCCTTGTTTGTCCAGCACTGCCACGTTCCTGAACAGCTTTGCAGTAACAGGCTGGTGAGCTCAGCTCTTGGACAAGCCACCACCACCAACGCAGCACGAACACCTCCTTAGTTACAAAGTGCATATTCAGAGAATGCTGGAAACCAGGGCACTGTGGGGCTTATGAGAACAAAATCTGTTTCTGTGATGGGAGTGGGGGAGAAGGGTTAAAAGAGAAAATCAATCTTGTTTGCAAGGTTCCAGTAAGACTATAGTAAATATGCCACCAAATGCAAACATGCTTAAAATCAGGAAAGCATTTCCACCATCCATTGTTCTTCACACCTTTTGTTTTTCAGCTGAGGCAAATGCAAATAACAAAGCAGGAGGCAGTACCTGTACCTTCCAGCATTGTAGTCTCCAGCCAGGAGCAGAGGGGACAGAGAGGACTTACCTCCCCTGCCAGGTCACCCCAACAGACTGAAGTTGCATTGGCTGGGCAGGAATAGCAAGAAGGGCCAGTTCCATTCTGTCCTACATGGGGTCCAACATTAAGACTCAGCTCATGCAGACCACTTCCTGCTGGCCCCATCCTTCCTTGACATGGATCTATATGACCTTAATAGCATTTGAATAGTTAGTGTGGTTGGCTGGGCAGCAGGGAGGGGAGAAGTGCAGGCAGAGGACTGGAGAGCCCTGGCACTGCAAAGTGTTAACATTGCATTAGTGTGGGTCATTCCCTGAAGACCTGGGGGCAATGACGCTAACAGGTCTGTTCCCTGTTCCCAGCTCCTTGTGGTAATTTAGAACATGAAATATGGAAATATGGAGAATAGGAAACAGGACCCCATGCTCCTCAACCAGGTGCTCTCAGTGCAGAGACCATCGTCACCCTACCCCAGCATGGTGGGATTTCCGTCATTTTCCTGAGACCCTCTGTGTGAGGTGCCTCAAGTGTCCAGGATGCTCTTGTAACTCCAGGTCAGCGCTCTTTCAAGGCACATGCTGTGCCAGACTCCCTCTCCCAATAAGAGGTTGGCTGGAGCAGCAGGCAGAGCAGGGAGTTACCACTTCTTACAGGTGCCGCCTTTGAAGGTACCACTTCCCAACCATACCTCTACAGGATGCCATCTGGGAGCTGCCCTGTGCTGCCGCTGCCCCTGCCCAGGTATCAGTCACTTGCGCCAGGCATAAGGTAATGCCAGCAGGCCACCCACCACGCTGGAAAGCCTTGCCTTGATTTTTCATCCCTGAGAAGGAGCTGGCACCCTCCTTTGACTCCATTTTTTCCATCATTAGCAGAGGGAGTTGGGACTTGTTACACACCAGGTAAGAGCATCTGCAGGTATTTTGTTATAAGGTCTGAAAGAGACAGAAACAGACCCTTCCTTGCACCCCAGAGAGATGAACAGCTGGACTGTCTGCCCCAGGCTATGATCACTGCTGCCCTGGAAAGCAGAGGAGAGCATCAGGGGACTTGCTGTCCTCCTGTGCTCTCCCCTTAGGCGCTGCTATCAGCCATAAACACAGGATATTT
The DNA here is from genome assembly GCF_949628215.1 of Phalacrocorax aristotelis. Taxonomy (NCBI): domain Eukaryota; kingdom Metazoa; phylum Chordata; class Aves; order Suliformes; family Phalacrocoracidae; genus Phalacrocorax; species Phalacrocorax aristotelis. The sequence goes on from NC_134281.1 coordinate 13,211,399, forward strand.
GTGGTCTAAACTTTCCCATCCGTATGTCTGAAGGTCCTGTACACTGCGCTATCAATCATCCACAGAAATATTAAGCTGCTGGAGAGCTGATGCTGTCATGTGCTGTGTTCATTCGCTTGAGGATCAAATGTCTTAGCGAAAGCAGGAGCAGAGTCCAAACACGGAGCCTCCCCCATCCCTGATCTCATTATGGCCCTGCCGCATGCACAAACCTCTTTTCCCTCCAGGTCTCTCTTCCCACAGCACTGACCACAGTTCATAAATTAATAAGTGCATGTATTTTTAAAATCAGGTTTGTGGTGAGGGAGACACTGAAATGAAGTGGAGGGAAGGAGGGGGAGAAAACAAAACCAACACATATAAAGAGTTCAAGCACTACAAAATGTGTAACAACTTGTAAGTCCTTCAAAGCCACAAACCCCTTGGTCCCTATCCGCTGGCCGGATTTGCTAATAGGTTTACTGCCAATGCCAGTGTGAAAGGCGGTGGTGCACAAGGACCCAGAATCCTCTGTTCTGCCTCCAATTATGTACCAAGTTAAAACTCAGGGAAAAAAAAAAACAACCTAATCCACAGTCATTCTTTAATCTTGTGCAGCTTATTAAAACCAATAGGACAAGATAATCCACCCAGGCTGGCAAGTTGGAGGCTGCTCATTCCCTCTCCAGAAAAAAAAAAGAGCTCATGTTTTCTGCTGAGGGTCCCAAGAGGCTCAGAGACCAGAAGACACTGACAATATGCTACAGAAAGAAAAAAAAAAAAAAGGAAGGTAATTATGGAGAAAGTTCAGAGGAAAACATGTTTCTACACAGCTGCTGAGGGTGAGCAGGAGCTGCACACGCAGCAGGAGCTGCTGGCTCCCCACTCCTGGCCATCAGATGACCACACTGGAGAGGCAGATCTGGGGCCAGGGCAGTGAGTGGGACAGGCAGCTCCAGTGATTCAGCCTCAAAAGCCTGATCTACAAAAAAGCTGGAGAAAAAGATTCTGTGCTGCAAGTTACACAGCTGAAGAGATCTAGGCTGGATGGGTCACACAGAGGGAAAGTGCTGGGCAAGGTGGACCATTAGACTCTCTTAGGCAAAGGATGGAGGTGGCTCAGAGGAACTGACATACCCAGCGGGACAGCACAAAGGTACATAGCATGACCCCAGGTGCTGGAGAAACCAGGAGGAGCAACAAACCTGATGGAACAAAGGTGCCAATGGCTCTACTTCCCTCAGGAAAGGTGGGAAAGAGGACGTGGCAAGACAGCAATGCCTTCACTAATGCAATGGATGAAGACATATGACAGGATGGAGGAAGATCATTTGGGGCCACCATCACTTGGACAAAAGAAATAAATGTAACTCTATTAGGAGACTGCTGAAAGTCCTCCCTGGAGCAGCAGGAATGGGCTTGGATGGACACTGAGGTTTCTGTTAAAATTATTAACAAAGAGAGAGAAACTACAAAGAATACTCATTTGGGGAGAATAAATTCCCAAACAAAAACCAAAAAATAAAAGCTGCAACACTAAAAGCCCACATGTCCTAGCTGAAATGGTTTAAGACTTGAACACCAACATCACCAAGACATTACAGTGTTTTAGACTCAATATTGGTGAGTGATAAGAACACTGGAAGAGCTGGAACTGGAGAATAACATTGGACAGAGTGATTTATTTAAAACTTGTGCCTTATTTTTACTTATTTTAAAGAGAACAGACAGATAAACAACAGCAGAGTGCTGCCTAAAGGTTCCTGGTTTCAAAAGGGCAAGCCCAGCCTTAGATAAAAAAGGGAGGTTCAAATGTCTTTGAACCAAAGGCAAAAATCCCTGGAGACTGCCCCCCAAACATGGAAAAAATATTGAAGGAGCAGCTCTTGAGCAGCTCCTAACTTGCTGGAATGAGTAGAGTGATGGGGCTAACAGGAATAAGAAGAGAGCATAGAAAGGGAAATGGTTAAACAGCAAAATCAACAGTTTTTTAGGGCTGGGAAATAGAAGGGATGGAGTGAGAAATTCCAGAAGTCAAACTGAGTTAGGCCTGGGGAAGGATATTAAAACAAATAGTGAAAGGTTCTCTGGCCATACAAACACGAAGATAATAAAGACAGAACAAGCAGTGCTATGATGCAGGACAGGGGAAGAGAGTTCACAGAAAAACTAGGCGAGGTCCCAAGACTGAACAAATTCTTCTGAGCAGCTCTAGACAGGGACAATAATTGTAAACATATGAACTTAGCTGAGTGACCAATATGGAAAATCTACTTACCACAGCTTAGATGGAACTGAAGATCCAAGATCTTCCTGTGATTAAGTCACGGGGCCAGGTAGCTCCCAACCCAAATTCTGGGAGGAACTACCCCATGAAATGCCAGGACTGGGAGCAAGAGCTTTGATAAATGCACCAGTAAGGAGGTGGAGAACATAAAATGCAACACCTGTAAGTAAGAAGGATGAAAAAGCAATTTGAGCAGCTGCCAACCCAGTGTGCAAGGGAAGAAACGAAGACTGGAGAGGGCTGTGAAACATGGGGGATGACAGACTGTCCTTTCTGGAATTGTTTTCGTTTTTGTCTCACTTTCTGTGATAATAACTGATCTTCTAGATAAAGGAAAATATGCATTTTAGTGTATCATTTAATGCAGTGCCATGATGGGAAGTGATTTGTTATGGTAAAGACGATGAGGCTTAGCCCAGGCAATGTAGAGGCAGATTGGGGTTTGGTGGAGGGGTGTCTGTGGACAGGGAGGGAAGAGGACAGTTCAGCTGCAGGGGAGGCTGGCAGTGGAATACCCTGCAGAGTGGTCTTGGAAAAGATCCTGCTTGTAGGAGGCAATTACAGGCTGATTAGTGAGTGAGAGACAGCCACAAAGTAGGCAAATTTGATCCTAAGGTATATACAGGGGAAGGTTTCTGGCAGAGGAGGGCATCACCCAATTCTGAGATAAGATAGTCTCCTACTCTCAAGAGCTGCAATAGATGCAAAGAAAGGATGCCAGGATAACCAGTAGATGGGAGATGGCCTAAGAAGAGAGGGCACATGAATTTTTGGTTTATTTGGCTGAAGGATATGTGATTTCTCTCTCCATCCCAACAGTAGTTAATAAATGAGGGAAAAAGCAATGGAAGTGCAAGGATGACATGGGTACTAAAAATACATAAACTAGCTAGAAACATATCTAAGCTCAAAATTATGCCTCACCACAGCAAGGAGGCAGCTAGGGCAAACAATGAAAAAAAAGGAGGAAAGATTTTTAAGATGGCCCTTGCTAAGAGTATGAAAGGGATTTTATTAGGTGGTTCCCAGCTGGGAATTTGGCCAAGGTACTGAGGTTAACACACCCACTACTCTGAAAAGTACCAAGGGATTTTCATCAGCCAGAAATTGCCAAGACCTGGGTTTTAAATCTCCACTGCTGAAATGCAACTATTTAGTCAGAGCAGTTCCATTCGAGGAATTATGTGAAATGCTGCTCTGAGACTCTCAAAAATTCTCCTGGGGAGGAGGCAAAAAAATACATATATTCTGTCTGCAGCTGATTCTCTTTCCACACTTCTCTCCCTCCCATCCCTCTTTACCACTAACAGGATTTGCATCAGAGCAGCCCAGTGCTTGGAGCTATGCAGCTCCCAACCCCTCTCCCTGAGCTTGTCACACCATGGAGACATCACCTTCGGATATTCAAGCATGAAGAGTGGGGTCCTAGGCAGCCAGGGGGGACTTTGGCCACACAGCACACACCTCTGTGCCCCTCCTGGCAAGCAGGGAAAGAGTTCAGGCATCGTGGAGTATTGCACAGTTTAGACATGTCCAAGAAATACCAGCTAGAAGCAAAAGTTTTCAGAGCTACTCAAGACTTTCTTGATAACATAAGCTTACCTGGAATGAAAGAAGACTGAGCCATCTCCATCCTAAGCCAAATCAGAAGGTATCAGCGCACTCTGTAGTTTCCGAGGTCATCTTAACATGCACCATGTCCTTATGTACATGCTATGGGGAACAGCCACTCTTTGGAAAATCCAAGTATCCCAGTGCCCGGGTGTATATTTATGAGCTCAATATACTGTGTTTTCTTGCAACAACCAACAGACCTTACAAAAAGTGGCTGCTCATCCAGGGCTCTCCATTTTGGGGGAGATTTTTTTTTTTTAATATATCCTTGTCCTTTCTTTTACTCTGTAATATTTGTGCCATCATCCACATCATAGCATGCAAATGCCGAAGCACCACGAAAGAGCAAACCTGAGCGGACTTAATCCTCCTCCAGCTGCTCAGCTCCTTGCTGCTCATCTCTTGCTGCTCAGTTTGGCAGCAGGGCTGAACCAAGAGGGAAGCCCAGGTGCTGGGAGTGGGGCAGGAGGCAGAAGGGTGCTCTGTAGTGGGCAGCATAGCTCTTCTGCCCAAAGGAATTTATGTGCCACCAGGCAGAGAGGTGGACACGAGCAGCTGATACACAGAGTTTTAACAAGAAAACCTCCCACTCTCCTGTTTGCTATGGCACATTTCAACACTGAGCCTATAACTTGGCATGAGACCAAGCAGGTCAGTCCCCAATATTGTGACTCCTAAGGCCGCCAGCAAGGTGAGGCACAGCTGGCTCTTATCCTCCCTGCTTCGTGTCCAAATGAGACATCTTTCCACCTTCGTCTGCTTTGGCAGGGTCTCACCCTGCCAGGTGAAGTGCTGCTACATCCCAACCCATAGCCAGCCCTTTCTTTGTACTTGCACAAACCAGGCTGCCATTCCTGTGCTGCACGCCACACACACTGCCTGCCATTCCTCGCCGTCCCCAGCCTCCTGCAGACCCAGCAGGAGAGGGGACAGGAGGTGGCCAGGCTGCCCAGTCCCAGCCCTCACTGGGCACCCAGCAGTCCCCATGGGCTCTCACCCTCCTTGCTGGCCACTGCACACACAGCCCCTCCCCTTCCCCTACCCTCTACTGCTTGTTGCATGAAGGGTGCATTTGACCTCAATCTGTCTGCTCGGATTAGAGTCCGGAGCTGTTCCCCTCTGCCGAGCACAGAGCCCCATCAGGGCTGCAAGGCCACATCTGCCATGGCGGGTTATTCAAGAAGGGTTTCATTGAGGGCTGCCTTTGTTGCAGGGCAGTGGGGGACACAGAGGTGAGAAGGGGCAGTACTGGCTCCACCGTGCTGGAGCTACCTCTCCTGGCTGCAAGCCAGGAGAGGCACTGTCCCGTGACACTCAGCTTGCCTGAGAAGTGGGGGCCAAACAGAAAGGATTAAGAGGTGCAGAGTGGGGACTCATTATAACTGAGTGGAGGTGTCTCCATGGACTGAGCCCCAGCTGCAGGAATATGGGACCTTTGGCTTTGCGGAAGTGTTTCTTCATAGTACTCCAGAGACACCTACAAATAAAAGAAATTAAGGATATAAAATGCAGCACAGCCCAGTCTTTGGCCCAAAGCAAGTGACACAGCATGGCTCAAAACAGCTACAGCTACACCCTGTTCCCAAAATCAGAGTGACCTCACTCAAACAGCTCTCTGCAATCTGTTGCTGGCCCATTACATCCCCAAAAAGTGCCTGAACAGAAGACGAGCTCCTGTAGGAAGCCTCTTTAACCTTCACTGCACCCTGTCCCATGCCACTAGCACCTTTGGCTCAGGCTGAAGCCCAGCATCACAGCAGAGATGAATCTAAAGGAAGCACCAGAGGGCGGGAGGAGGGTGCCCTTCATCCCCAGGTGGACAAAAAGGGTAGAGACTGGTCAGTCTGGGAAGAAGCAGAAGGATGACAGCTACCATGATGCTTCTCACATGCGTGCAGCCCAGCAGACTGGTCAGGAAGCAGGCCCTGGAGGCCTCCATTGTATTGGTTGAGGATGACAGGCCAAGTCTGACCGTTCTGTGTGCTGTCACCGTCTATTGTGTTGCATTCCCTGAAGGACAACAGGGCAAATGCAACACCTATAGCCCTGACAAGTGGGCTACCAGAAAGCCTGGCACAGCCAAGAACTGTCCCCAGCTGCACATGCCGCTCCAAGACAAGCCTCTTTCCTCTCTTTCCTTTAGAAACACCAGCAGAGGTATTTCACCCTGGTCAGAGGACAGGTCTGCTGGCAGCACCCAAGCCACTATGGACATTTCAATGACTGCATCAAAACCTGAGTTTCAGGAGGGACCATCAGGTCCAGCATCACAGTGGTCAACATCCTGGGGACACGAAGCTTCACTGCAGGATGAAGGTTGCAGCTGATCATACTGCCCAGTGTGTCCTGCACCACAACAGCTTGTTAATGCAGTGCCCAGTGCTGGGGATGAACAGCAGTATTAAACCCCTGACCAAGACCATAACTTATGGCTATGAGGTTCATGGTGTGGGTAGGATTCCACATACCCTGCAGACTGGAGTCAGCTTAGAAACGTAGATTTAGCTTCTGAAATACACCAAAATCTCAGGTACTTAAGTCAGATATTTCCAGTCCAGGCCTCCCTGATGGGAAGGAGAGGTATCTGTGCTGGGGGAAGAAGCTCTGCCAAGTCCCAGTTGGTCTATTCATGTCCAGAACCTCCAAAACTTTGCCCTATCCAGCGACAAGGACGTGTTACAAATGTGTAAGCTGTGGCTAAGATGCACTTCTCACACAGGAGGTGAATTTCAGTACTCCTCCATCACTTTCTCTCACTCTGTGCCTCACCCCAGTTGTAGTCATTGCCCTTCAAACACATTGCTAATAGTCCCTAGGTGGAAACCCAAGAGGAAACCCTGGCCAAGCTGGAGACATGACAAATCTTACTGGATTAGGAGAATCCATAATCTACCCACTCCCAGCTCACCTCCGAGGGGAGAAGCCACCACCTGTTCTGCAGTTACAGCTCTGCAGGCAGAAAACCCAGCGCAACCACAGATGGACACATGCCACGATGAGACTGCACAGCTCCATTGGTGCCCAACCTGTCTGCTCAGTCCCTGCAGCCTCTGAAGTTCACCTAGCAGCTGGGGTGTGTGGTGAGATGACAGAGGCCCAGCTGAAGCTCCATGCTGGAGGGCAGCCTTGCCATGACATCCTGGGGCATCAGCAGTGAGGAGGGTGGCATGTCCCTCCAGCTGCCCTGACAGCTAGCCTGGCTGTACTCTCATTCCTCTTCTCCTCTGACTCTGCCCAGCCAACAACCCCGTGACCCAAAATCCTCCTCTTATTTTAGTCCAGTGACACAGAAAAACAGCCGTCAGGATGGGGGGATGGGGTCAGATGCCAGTGTGGAGAAATCCTCCGAGTCAGATACAGAAACAAACTGAAATCACTGCTTCTCATGGATGTCACAATAAGTAGCACAAACTGTAGCTGCAGGAAAAGAATCCAACAGACACCAATTAAATGCATGACTTGACTGCCTCTGCCAAGGCAGCCAGTGGTGGCTTGCTGGTGGCAGCAGAGTATCACCAGTCATTGCTGACACTGCTGAGCCTCTGCCTCTCCCAAGGGATGCCAAGGACGGTCAGTCTCACTGCCTCACATGCCTGTGTACCAGCTAGCTTATCGCTAAGTACACCATGAAGTCACTTATGTCCTGCCTTAAATACAGGCAATCACCACTGTGTCATGAGCCCACATCTCCCTGGAGTATTAACAGTGGGTGGACCCAATGGAAAAATTCTCATTTAAGCTGTCCAAAACTTGGGCTAACATTGGTGGGGTACATCTGATGTTGCTAAGCAGGGCGCTATAGCCAGGGCTGGCACTGCAAAGGTCCTGCCCCATCCCTTGACATGAAAGAGAACAGGATCACCCCATGCCAGAGACATCCAGAGCAGCTGCTGGGTGACAATGTGGGACAGCCAAGACAAAACCCACAGCCCTTCCCCAAGCCAGAGTTTTCCCTTGCTTATCCACAATGATGCTGACATCTGCTTTAGACATCCCAAAAATTACTCTGAAGAGTTGCACTCATGTGATAGCCGCAGCAGCACTATGCTGTGCCAGGCAGCCCAGTCACAGCATCCCCAGCAGCAAGCACTTCCAAAAACGTCCCTCTGGGTGCTGATAGTCAGGCACTGTGTATTGTACCATGGCTGTTCAAGGCATCTGCATCATGCTACAGCAGGTGCTCTTCCCGGGGGTCTCTGGGCCCTGGCATTCCCCATAGCACTGATTGCTCCCCTATGGCCTCCTGGCTTGCCGTTTACACTGCAGCCAGCACCCCTGGACAAGAGCATTTAGTGCATCACAATCACATCTGCAAGAAACACACTTCCCTCCTCTTATTTAAGCTGCAGCCACTAGAGGGTAATCCAGTTCTCCGAGTTAGATCAGCTCCTTGCTTTGATAGTGGGCAGCAGGTAAGTGCCTGAAATCCAGCAACTAATTACCAGGCACCTTTCAACAGCCCCTGCTTAAATCAGCATCCATGCCCCCCACGGCTAGTCAGAGAGCCCTTCTGGCTACCACTGAGCTGCAGAACCCAGAGAAGGCACCCGGATTCAATGCCACACACTGGGGTGCAGTTGTGACTGTTTCTTGCAGTTGGATGATGCCACTCCTCCAAGCTGATTAAGAACAGTACAAAATAATAGCACTAATAATGAAATAACATTTTTAAACCCCACCATAACCCTGAAATCTTCATTAACTATGAATTTTGCATGGCAACCGTTACTAAGAGAGGCTCCTCTGAAACTGATGTTCAAAGAACTTTACATCAAATCTTCAAACAGCTGAGAAGGTTCAAGCTACAAAGTCGAAACATCTGTTGCTTTCCATACATTTTTCAATGGGGAGATCAGAGAGGAGAGAAAAGTGTACAAAATAATCTTGGGTCTGCTTTATTATTTAAATACAATGACAGCCTATGATACACACTGAGTGCAGAGAGAGAGAGAGAAATCAAAAATGAAGGCAGAGTGTTATACAGTTCTACCTACTGGAGCCAAAAATATAATATGCTTCCATTTGCTTTAAATTTAGCCCTTCTGGGAAATGCTGTATTAACAGCCCTGGGGGATGAAGCTAAAACAGGAAAAGAAGGGCAACTTCTCCAGCAGAAACAATGAGCTGACAGTGTCATCCCTCCTCCAACTGCCGTAGAAAGCCTGACTATGGTGGGAATGTTAGGAGGCACAGCTATGGGGTGCATCTCCCAGCTACATCTAACACCACCTCCCTTCATCACAGCCAGCAGGGAACACGCAGAAAGGGTTGTCCTCTGCGCCTGTGGGAAGAACTGAGCAGACAGGGCTGCCTCCTCAAAAAACACTTTCTGCACTCAGCTTTTTGCCCTAAGGGCAGACTGAAATCTGGAGACCAGTGTCTCTTCACACCCAACCAGTTCCATCTAGTGAGGTCTTAACTAGACCTGGTTGTGACATTTTTCAAAATTTTCATTTGAAAAAAACTAGCATCTTTTTACCCAAAACCAAATCTTTCAAGCAATAAAACAATAACTGACATTCCCAACATTATCCAAGGCTTTGCAAAATGTTTGGTGTCACGTAGGATCAGTATTGCTTTTAGTGTAATGTTGACATTTTTTTGTTGAACAGTAAGAGGAAATTTCTAACAACATTTGGATTAAAGACCTCAATTCAACACACAGCACAGCAACCTCTAGCCAAGGTACTCTCAGATGTGACCCAGAGGTTTGCAAGGTTCTTGAACTTGTGGTGTTTCAGCCGCTTTCCCTGGAGCCTTGGGCATTGCTGCATTGTAAGACCAATACCTGATGAGAGGTTTGTCAGCAGACAAGCCCTTCTTTAAACAGGAAAACTGACTTAAGCTTTCAAACCATGTGCTTTGGGGCACTGCTGCCCCTCTGAGAGCTGTTGCCACTGCTGGGTTGGAAGAAACGTGGTCTGCCTCAGGTAGATTCATCTAATGCCAGGAACCACGGCCAATTAGCAAACTTCAGATGAAGAGTTGGACATCAAGGACATCTGTAACATGAGACTGAGAATGGTTTCTTGGGTCATTGTACCACGTCCCTGCTGTCACAGGCACCGTGATATATTATCCGTTATAAGGATCAAAGCTTTGGTTCAAATCCCCAGAAAGGAGGGTGGAGTATGTGTAAGAAAGACTGACTGGCTCCCAAAAGCCTCGTGAATCTGAGATTCATGACTGAGCCCCCCCCTCCGGCCTTGAACCCATCCTCAAGCATCAAAACTTTCCTCAAGGCACAGTTTTATCCTGCTACTGTGGGGAAGGTGAGACTTCCCCAACCATGCCTCACCCGTTCCAGGAGTAAGGTGTCAAAAGCCTTCAAAGAGGCTTTTCTGCCCGGAGAGCCTGCTTTCAGCCCCAGTTCATTTGGAGGCAGCTGAGAAATTCAACTGCTGCTGGCTCAGCGAAGGCAGGGATGAATTATCAAATGCTGCTCCTGAAGGCATGTAAAATGTCCTAGTCGCAGTCACACTGAACTCCTGGCCATCCTCTTGCTTTCAGTGCAATTTGTAATTTCAATTTGTGCCCCAACAGTTCAACAGCCCTTGGGGCTTTGTTGGGTCAGAAAGATCAGAACAAAAGGAGGAACAAGGGATTAATGTTTTCAGAGTAGTCTGTCCCAGTAGCTTTCCCAGCTCTGATTTTACCCAGATGCACCTGGGTCCCCAGGCAGCTCCTGCCCTGTAAATCCCATCAGGTTTCACTGACTCCTGCCTATGCGACCGGCCGGCAGCAGTCAGAAGCGAAGGCTGAAGCCAGTGCAGAAATTCCCTCCTCCCCAGGCAGTGCATTTCAATTACCACAGCACGGGCTTCCAAGTGGATTTATCAAACTGGGCCTATAAAGCAAATTGAATAATCTTGTGCTTCAGACCTATAAAATATAAGTATTATACTTGAAAGTACTTTGACAAAGTAATAAAGATGGAGAGCGAGGGAAAGGAGTGAGGAGAGCAACCAGCTCCTTGTTAATGCATTGTAACTGAACTGAATCAACGCCCAACTCTGAGGACTCGTGGGAGCTGCCAGGGCGCATCCAGCTGTAAGACTGCACAGTCTGGATGGAAAGCTGATAAACCTTAAGGTATAAGGCTGTTTGGTCACTCGTTTTGCCCAAGACCACTCCCCTCACTGCTAAACCTCCAGATCACCCCAAAAATAAGACCTAGGCAGAGAATTGGAGATAACTGAGGTTCCTGAGACCTTGAAGATGACCTGATAGGAGTTAGACACCCTTCCAAAAACAGCATCTGTGAGCAATCTGGTCTTCACAACTCTGCTGGGAAGGACCAGTAGAAAGGGGATTAAACTGCAACAAGGAAGTTTTAGGCTGGTCAGTGGGAAAAACATAGTGAGTGTGAGCATGGGGAAGCCTTGTTGCATGTTTTTGGTGGAGACTGCAAACTGGCAGTTGTTTCATAGAAGCAGTTAAGGGAATATCTCACCACAGTTTGGGTCAGGGAGATCACTGATGCATTGGGCAGGTCCAACATGAGGTCTTTCATGATACTAAATAATTTGAAAATCAGGGTACCAGGCTTTGTGAGCCACACCAACAACCCTGGCTCTTTGGGAGCTCGTCTGCTCCAACCAGTCCTTCAGGCATTCTAAAGCTCTCTTATTTTAACCCTATCCCTGTCTGTAACACTAACCCTCACCTCGGGCACACTCTTTCCATAAAACCTGATATTAAAAATTATCCTCCTCAGGATTAAAAATGTTCCTCCCCAGAATGGCATGTTGTCCTTCCCCCTACCTCCACAAGGCCTTACAGTCAGAGAGACCTCCCAGATCTTGGACACTGAGATTAGCTGGAAACATCTGCTGGGAACATCACCATAACACTGAGATTAGCTGGAAACATCTGCTCTCTGTGGCATAAAAAGACGTTCTCACCCTGCCAGTACCAGCTTTCATCATTTGGTATCCAATGGTAGGGACAGCACTCCAGGCTTTACTTCCCTGAACCCCAGTTCACTCCAGCCCTCTATCAGCTCCTTGTGAACCACACTAGCATTGAAGACAAACCACCTGTGAAGGAGGCAATTCCAAGAGCAACTATCAGCTGTGCTAGAGCAGACAGGATATGTAACCCCAAATGAGCAGCAAACTATAGAAAGGGTTTAACTCATTGGCTCTGCCTCCATCCTACCTCTACAACCCTTATGTGACCCAGGAGCATTAATCCAAGAAATGGAGTCATGAGACCTCCTTCTCTATCTCTTCCCAAATGCAAACACATGGGAGCCCACATGGCCACATCATGGATTTCTAGCTGGTAGTCTGGAGTAGCATGTCATGTACACATATCTGAACCAATAGCACATTTTGAGAAGCCCATGGCATGCACAGCCCTTTGGCTCTAGCAAGCCCTACTCCTTGGCAGAACACCAGCTGAGGACCACATTTCCACTCAGGTGGGACATGTGCCACGCCTTCCACGTCACAGCACCTGGTGTTTCCCCTACAAAATCAGCACACATAGCTGCAAGGCATGATGGAGCGGGGTGGTAAAATCATCCATCTAGCCCTTTAGAAAACTAAAAATAATTCTTCATCCTACGACTTTAGCCCTGCGATTTCCCATTGCAATGAAACCCCCTCTGGCCATCCACTTGAGCTCAAGTAGACATCAGACCCCTCTCCCTTGCTTGTTATTTACTCTCCGCTCACTGCCTTTCTTCTGCCCCAGTGACCCCACTGTTCACACATCCCTGCTCCGTCTTTAACCCTCTTTTGGTTTAGGGTTTGATTAACTCTTGATGCTGAAGGTTTTTGTCATCAAAAGGCTTTGTTGCCATGGTAACTGCTGGGGGGGATTATTCAAACCAATGTGTCCAGCTAGCACAGGGTCAGCAGGATGGAAGAACCTCCAGGGAAGCTCAAGTCCCCACTCCCCAGCAGTGCCCGTGACTTCCCTACTGCCAATTACCGCAGATGAGCGTCGAAATCCCACTGCCCTCTTTAACTCCCTGTCTGCATTAACACTAGCTCATGCACCTTTTTTTACTTTTTTTTTTTGCGCCATGTGTCACTAATTTTACTCATTTTCTGAGTTTGTCTAGAATAGTAAAAGATTTGATTAGAGCATTCCCAGTTTTAATTGTAATTAGGACAGTCATTGTACGAGCTATAAAAGGAAATTGGGCTACCGCTGAGTGGAAGAGCCCCTGAGAGAATAGGAGCTGTGAAGGGAAAATTTCGTTCATAAAAAAGGAAAAAAAAAGTCAGTTTGGGGAAGAAATAAAACTCCAGCTCAGGGTACTGTGACAGCCAAAGTGGCCCAGGCATCTGGGACCATAACAAAAACACATTTCCTAGGGATTCCAGCATGGGTCTTGAGTGGTTTCTTCCCTGCTGCAACCTTCTACATGACCTTGGGTGAAGCAACTCTGCTCTTGTGCCCCAGTTTCCCTTGCTGGGAATGATCTTGGTGGTCTGTGAGCTAATGACTCATTTTACAATGTGCATCATGAACCCTTGTGATACAGGAGAGGAGAGCATTGAAATAACCTGCCTGGTCCCCATCACTTACCAGGAGCTACCTTGCTGGTGGCACCACGGCTGCTGAGGGACACTGCCTGCAGCCAGGGGACAGCAAGATGCCCCTGGCCTCCATCCAGGTCCCAAGGATGGACATTGGACATTTCTGCTTTTTTCTAGCAGAGGGAGGGGAAAGCCAGTTCAAGCCAATCACAATGGTATTAATGCTGGAAGACCACCTAGAAATAGCATGTGCAAAGTCACACCAACCACCACCTTAAAAGCCCCTGGAGGAGTGGGTCTCCTCCATCTGTAGCAGCATCCCAGGGTTTGCCAGCCTGGGGTGGTTTTGTTGGCCACCCATGCCAGGCACATGGTGGTGAGCCACCAAGTTATCAGGGGCCAGAGGGATGGGCAAGATGCCTACAGCAATGTTTCTCTACTGACTTCACCCCATGGAAAAATTGCTCTTGACAGTCATGGCTGAGATACGTGGTCATGGTTTCCAGCCTGGTCACCACACCCCACTGCCAGCCCCTCCAAAGGAGGAGCATCCAAACAGGGGCAGCTGCCACGCCCAGAATCATGTCACCCTTCCACTGCCCCATGGCTCTGCAGAGGGGGTGGTGCGTGTCTCCAGACCTGTCAATCTGATGCTATAAAATTCAAGACAAATCAATTTTCCCCCTTCCCCCTCCTCTAATTCCATCGGGAAGGTGGTCATTTTCCTGAAGCAATAATTTGCCTCAGTTAAAAAAAAAACACAACAGTGAAGCTCTGACTACTCATGGCACATTAATGTGTATCTGCCGTCGCCTGCCACCTCCTAATGATCCCACCTCCGCTCCAAGTCCAAAACTGTGGGCTTTTTACCACTACATTTAAAGTGAAGAACAAACATAAACCAGTTCCCTCCCAGCGTGACTGTGATTTTCATTAGTCCAAGCGGGGAGAGGAAGGGGGTGTTGCTCTGCTCGGCCCTTACTGCCTTCACAATTTATGGATTTTTTTTTTTTCTCTTCCCAGCAGCTCAGAAGAAACTTAATCATCACCTCCAAGTGGGAAGAAACCCCCCGTCGTATCCTTCAACTTGTGGGGCCACGTGATGCTACTCTGGCCTTTCCCATGCGATGTCTGAACGCAGTGCATGGCCTAGTGCTTGCAGCCCATGTTAATACTCTAGCTGGATATATTATATTATATTATATTATATTATATTATATTATATTATATTATATTATATTATATTATATTATATTATTAGTTATGTTATATATGTTATGCATCTGTTAAGTGTGTGTGTGTGCATATATATGCTGAGCTGCTTCTGGTCAAGGAACATTGTGAACACAGGAGGATGGAGCCTGAAAGCCTCTCTCCTGCAGGAAGTGGCTGCTCAAGGGCCCCCCCCCCCCCCAAAGATGTGGCAGGGGTCTCCTGCAGGATTACAGAGCTCAAGGGGCTGCAATGTCCCTGGGACAGCCCAGTTAGCCCTGCTGCTCTTTTCATTTGTGAGTCCCTGGGCTGCAGGTCGGCAGCATTGCAGGAAGGTCCAGGGCTACCCAGGGCAATGCTACAGGAAGGGAAGGAGCAGTCCTGTGCTCTCTGCGCATAAGAGGTTGGATCTGGCAGTTAATGAATTACAGACTCATTATCAGCTGGAAGAGCCGTCATGCTCCCAGCCCAGCCACTCTGTCCCAGTGCAGAAGCTTAGGGCCGGTGGGTGAGAGGTGTTCCTGCCAACCTTTTGGCTAAGCCTGAAGAAGACAATGAGTCTAACGGCATCTTTAACAGCTCAGCCCACAGGGGCTCAGCCTCTCAGGCTCTGAGCACATCAGTAGTGACACCAGAAGAAAACAAACACGGACGGACATCAGCGGCAGGTAAAGGAGGTGTTAAACCTCCAAGACAAACCCTCTTGTCTTTCTGGAGTGAAGCTTACCAAAGGCAGGAGATGATCTACTGGCAATTGACACTCACACCATGGGCACATGGCTGTCCACAAGCGTGTGCCCTGGGACACGAACATGACACATCCCCTTGCTGCAGACCATGGGTCCCTGCGCCCTGCACCCGCCTTACCACAAGGCGACTCATGGCACCGAGCACACAGTGCTTTCTGCAAGAGCAGCAATAGCATGTGCATGTCCTGGTTCTCTCTGCACGTGTAAGAGAAAAAAGGAAGGATTAAACAGGGAGAGCCAAAGGCAGGAGAGCATCTCCACGGGGCTGGAGGGGACAAGGAGGTGCACAGGGAAGGTGCAAGACTGTGACAATGCTGCAGGGCTAGAGGTCTTGTGCAAAAAGTTCTGGATAAGACTTCAGCCCCCACATGGGTGCCCCATGATATGCCTCGCACTTGGAGTCCAAGGTTGGGTGAAATGATGGCAGGGGGCCTCCAAGGCCCCTAGGGTCAGCCGCTGCTGCCATGGGGAGTGGGCTTCCTTCACAGCTGAGCCCCAGCCGGCTCTGGACATGCTACAGCTGCTGCAGATCTGCTGGATTACCACCGTCTCAGGCAGCAGTGGTATATGTTATTGCTGAAAGGTTCACATTTTATCATTTAATCAAATAAAGTGCATTTGTGGATTACACAATCATTTGCAGGCCTTGATAATCTTTTTCTGCTTAGCTCTGCACTAGAACTGAGGAGGCAAACAAAGACATTTGTAGCTGTCGTTGGAGGCCCTGGCTTCATGCCAGCAGCTCTTACTCCTTGGGAAAACTGGTACAATTTGTATTGAAGAACATCCTGGTGATTGTGAAATACTAGATACTTATTTATTTGGCCAACCAGGAGGTTTTTAAGCTTTTGTTCTCTGGTAAAACAATAAAGCAAATATTAAGAAGGAGGAAAAAACATAAAAATCCTTCCTGCAACGGGCTCAGATTAAAGCAATAATGTGCAGCAAGAGGGTTTATGGGGACAACAGCATGTCTGAGATGGGTGCCAAGGTCACCCCTTCCTCTTTATGCACCCCATCACAGCACACAGATGTCCTTCAGCAAGAAATTTCAACCCAAAGCAGTATAGGATCCATAGCTGTTGTCCCCAGGGAAGGCAGGGAGCCCCAACAGTGCTGAGCCCCCAAGGAGGGGAGTCATTGAGGGGACAAGAGGGGTTGGCTCTGCTTTTTGCACTGGCAGGGGGCTGTTGTGGTCTGGAGCGTGGGGGTCCCTTCCAACACATCCAACAAGGACATACCACCACAGAAACCCAACCTATCTTCTCAGGGAGAGACCCTCACCCCTGTGCCTTGAAAAGACCCCAAAAGCAACGAAAGCCCCACTACGTTTTGGACCGAAAACTTTCAGGAGTGTTATTTAAATAAGTTTCCATACCCAGCAGAGCGCTCACCTGCCTGATGCTCAGCTGCCACCAGCTCCCATGTGGCTGCCAGGACAGAGTTTGCAGCCACAAAATTTGGGGAGATGAGGGTCTTTTTTCCATTGCCCTCAGTTAATTCCTTCTAGAAACCTGAACAAAATGTAGTTCCAATGTGATTTTCTTAAACATTTGAAAAGTTGGTGAAAGAAAACTTTGGGTTTTTTAAGGTGAAAAAAAAAAATATCAAACCAATCTTTGTTTTAATGGCACTATGGCTAAGAGAGTGAAAGTTTAATATTTGCTGCTCATAGTCCCCTTACTGGAGAGTAGGAAAACTGTGGGAGAAAAGAGAAACAAACATCCAGTTTATACATATGCTAAATGCAGAGACAAGATGCAGTTACAATCCACAGTACACAACTAGCCCTATTAGCCCCAAACCCTCAGGAAATTGGCCCAGGAAATGACAACACTAAGAAAAGATTAAAAAAAAAAAGCACTTCAGTTTGTATGATTTTGGTCTGCATGATGGGCAGAGCCCTGGCCCTCACCCCACACCCCAGGGATGCACCCCCCAAACTCACCTCCTTCTGCCTGGGAACATCCCCCAGTGTCACTGGGGAAGGTCACCACTTCGAGGAAGCTGCTGTGATGGCCAGCTGCTGGCCTGGGCTTCCTCCCCGGTGCTTTGCTTTAGGATCCTGCACACCCTACAATGACTTTGGAGGTACCTAGAATTACCATGTGACACAATGGCTTTGCAAAGCTTAAAGACCAGGAGCTGGAAAAGAAGATGCCCTACAGCTTGCAGAGCCTGCAGAGTCATGCCTGCACCATCACCCCACCACCATATACCTCTTCCCCCACATCCTAAGCACTTGTGCTGTCACCCCATTATGTCCCCGCAGGAGGAAGGCCCAAGGTGGCCAAGAGGCAGAACTGAAGCTGTCCCAGTCCTGGTTGGCACCTTTGACCCCAGCGAGCAGCACTGCAGCTGGGCAGGTATTTACCTCTTCTCACCTAACCTCTGCTCGCAGCATAACGGATTCAGGTCATCTGTATCTGATCAACAGCACCAAGCACTTTGAAAGGCGATGAGTGAAATCCAACAGTTTAAAAAAAATCCATATAAGCCGCCCAGTAAAGTGGCTGGTGGAGAAGCCCTCTCCTACCCAGCATACATCCTCCATCCAAACGCCACTGCAAGCACACAGAGCAGCCCCTAGGGCTGCTCTGGGGCTGTGACCAGCCCCAGCTCAGAGTCCCCCACATATGCACCTGGTGGCCCCAGTGATGCTGGCCCATCCCGATGCCATTTTGCATTGTGCCACCCCAGCGCTGCCACAGATTTGGCTGCTGCTCCCAGAAATGGCCCTTCCCCAAAGCCAACTGCCCCCCACCCCCCACATCACCCCCAAAAACACAGGCGAGACACTGGCTTTAGCAAAAATGTTTAATCTCTCCTTGATGCGTGTGTTTATTTACAAGTACTAAATCTGAAGAACATTAAAATAGGAAATAGCAGGATATTTACACAATCAAAGGGCGTTCGACCAGCCATGCTGGCCTGTTGCTTCAAGTCTGAAACAATCACAGAAAAGTAATCAGGACTCTGGATTTTTATTTTTTTCCCCATTTAATTCTTTAAAACTATTAAAATTCTCTGCCTTTCACCGGGTCCGCTTTAGGTTTCCCCCTGCTCTCTTAAAGGACAGCTCATTGTGCGCTTTGGTCTGGACCAGGTGAGCCTTGGGGGGGTCCTGCTACCTGTCCCCCTGCTCCCTATCCTGAGGCTGGGGCAAGCCCCCGGGGGTGGCAAGGGGCTCTGTCCAGAGTGGGACACCGGCGCCAGGCACAGGGGACACTTCCAGGCTGGACTGCACTTTTTTTTAAACCCCAAACTGAAGAGAAAAGGCAATGTGAGCTGAGGGGGGCCAGGCTCACCCCAGCCTGCAGTGTCCAGCTGCCTCCAATGGCAGGGGGCAAAGTAGGAGCTCTCTGAAATGCAGGCTCAGGGTAGGGGATGCTTCTCCATCTTGCCCCATTTTGGGGCACAGGCAATAACCACCAGTAAGAGGAGTCCTGTGAATGCTTCCCAGCCTCTCCCTGCCTTTCCTCGCTCCTAGGCAGGGTTAGACGGGGCTGCCAGCCTGGCTCTGCCCCCCACCAGGCTAGGGCAAGGGAGGAAGGATGGTCTGCCTGGCACGATTAAGGACACTGGGCATCACACAAAAGGCAAAGGTAGCACCAAGAAGCGCCAGAGGCTGTGGGCAGCATTGCAATTCCCACCCTGCCGACTGCCACCCTCCCTGTTAGAGGCAGCAAGGGGACACTGGAGGGGTGAGGAGGTGCTGGGGGGATCCTTTGGTGGAACAAACCGTAGATACCCCAAAGCTCCCCAGGAGGAAGCCAACAGGAACCCATCCCCAGGACCACACCATGGGCTCTCAGCATCACCATGGGGCGGGAAGAGCCAGGCCAAAGCACAAGGGGTACGCTGCAAGTGGAGCCCAGAGAGCACAGCCACACCATGGCACTGCCAGCCTGCCTGACATGACCCCCCCAGGAACCTCTCTGCTGCCCAAATCCAACCCAGGCCCACCATGGCCAAGAAACTCACCTGTCCCTCCAGCCCAGCTGAGGGAGCACCCTTAGCATCGCTGTCAGGAAAGCAACAGGCTAATAAATTCTCTGCTCTTAACAGTGCTTCCAGCCCTTGTTTGCCAACAAGGAAATTTTCAGGGGCATGCTCTTAGAAACAACGCTCCATCCTCTTCAACCAGCAATGGGGAAGGTCCCACCATCCCCTCTTAATCACACAAAAACTAGGTGCTTGGCTCCCTCAATGGCCACCAAAGCCCCCCAAGATGCTCTTACCACTGCAAAAGGCAAGACCCATGCCACTTTCAGAGAGACTTCGAAAGAACCGCTCCCCTTCCACGGCATCACAATGAGTACCAACGCACAGCCACCGTCCTCCAGGCGATCTCCAGGACCTCCACCAATGGCGCCCAGCTGGCAGCAGCACGAGGAAGCAGCTTTGGGGCAACCTTGCACCAAAAGGAGCTGTGGGCACCCCTCCGCCCCATCGCAGCAGCAGCGAGTTCTGCAAAGGAGCCCCTGGGGGGATTTTGTCCCATGGGAGTGCCCAGGGAGATGCTGGCAGCCAGCAGCGGCCCCAGCGCGGGGCGGGCAGGCACCCAGCTGTCCTTTAAGGCTCTCCAAGTACCACATTTGAGATGTGAACCTCTGAAGTCTTTCTTTTTGCTTTGTTTTTGTTTTTCTTTTGGACAAGAAAGTGACAAATTAATTTCAAATAAAAAAAATAGATAACAGGTCTAAACAAACCTCTAATATTCAACACTTGCAGTTTTTTTTGTTTTATGGTTTTTTTCTTCTGTTTCTTAAAAAGATCAACTCAGACTAAAATCTAGCACAGTCATGCAACAGCCCACAGCTCTCAGAAATCCAGCGACAGCTCAGGGTTCGTAGGTTTGGGAAACAATTATTACTTCTTTTTCAAACATAGTTTTGCTGTTGTGGTTGAGTTTTTTGTTTGTTTGGTTTTTTTTTCTTTTTTTAATCAGCATCTTCTCCTTTCCCTCCTTATTAAAACAAAACAAAACCAAACAAAATTACAACATAATGAGAGATGTGCAGGCTTCAAACGATTGTTCTGCATGGTGAGAAAGGCTTGGAAAATTCTTCCAGATCATTTGGTATCTCTTTTTTTGTAGTTGTTGTTTTGTTTTAACTGGCTGTGTAAATTAATTTCATATTTATATTGGTTCGATTCTCCTTCAGTTAACTATACAGCACCCCACTGGGGCACGAGAATTAGATTGTAACCACATATATATATATACACGCTTTTATTTTTTTTTTTTTAATTAAAAACTTCATTATTTCTCCCTCTCCCCTCCTTAACTTGCAATTTAAGGGAACGGACAGAAATCAGCTGGGCTTCTTTCCACTTGGATTTCAACAGCCACCCGCTCCTGGCAGAGTTTGACCCCGTCTGCCATGGCCCAGGCAGTGATGGGAGCTCTCGGTACACAAAAGGAAAGGGTTTTGCTCAATTTTTTGGAAGTTTTTGGTCACCTACTGCCATTCAGGGCAGCATTTGGCACCTTTTCATCTCTGCAAAGCACAAACCCGCGAGGATCTGACATTTCAAAGTAGGCAGCCAAGGGAGAGACCTCCGGTTTCCAGCGAATGCCCCAGCAGGGCGGAGATGGCAGAGGGGAGACAGGGTGACAGCAAGGAGAGAAAGGGGAAGAAAGAAAGAAAAGACAGAGGAAGAAAGGTCAATCTTGGGTGGAAAGTCCTGCACACATTTGGGCTTCCCAGGCTGGGGAGTGGGTAACAGCCCCACAGTAGCTGAGCATCCCAGTCCCCCCGTGAGCTGGTCACCCAGCGGTGATTGCCGGGGGGGAATCCTGGTCAAGAGATGCAGAAGATCTGCCTCCCCTTTCCCTGGGGATCTGGTCCCTTCCCCTGCATCAGCACAAAAAGATGATGGGAGAAAAAAAATAATAAAGGGCTTCATTAAGGCTGCTCCAGCACCAGGGGATCTGCCAAAAAAAACCCACGCTGGCTCTCCACGAACCTGCCCGACAGACCCCAAGCCTCCGCAGCTGTCCTCCACCCCGTATCGTCCTGGGACAGGCAGGGGTGGGCAGTGCAGCCCGGACCTCCCTGCAGCCACTGGACCTTCGGAAAACGAGGATGAGCTCAACAAAACACCGACCATCCCTCAGCGATCCCCCAGGAAAAGAAAAGCCAACCTTGGGATCTCCTTTCGCCTCTGATCGTGACCTCCAGAACACTCCAGCAGCATTTAAATAAGAGCATCTACTCAGCTAATAAAACTCCCACCTTTTTTTTTCTTCCTCCCCCACCCCGCCCCCCCCACACTAAACAACATTCAAATAAAACATGGCACAGGACGTATTTTAAGAAATATCAAAGCTCAGGGATTCCTCCCTTTCCTGCCCACCCCGCTACTGCTCCCACCCCCAAATCTCCCCAGCATCAGTCCTTTAGCTTATTTTTTAAAACCGTTTTTGTTAGCTTGTTGCAAAAATTTAGAATCTTTTTTTATCCCCTCCCATTTTTTGTTATAATTTTTTTCTTTAAATTAAAAATTTTGTTTCTCTTGTGTAAATTGTGCAAATATAGCAGTTAACACTAGTGGCAGAAGGCCAGAGAAAGAGAGAAGGGGGAAGAGACAGAAAAAGAGAGAGAAGGAGGAGGAGAGGGGGTGGACAGCTGGGGGAAGGAGGGGAGAGCAAGTCAAATACAGTAAAAATAGGAGCCCACCCACCCTCCCTCCACCAAAGTAACAACAACATCCGAACGCCGTCCTGGAAAGCCCCACGGTCCCAACCCTCCTTTTCCTTGCGGGCTCAGGGGCTCTGCCCAGGCAAGGGACGCCCAGCGGGTCCATGGGGCAGGCAACCCCCTTCTCCTCTGCCTGGCATCGCCTCTCTGCAAGGTCCCTGCTGCATCCCGGTTGGATCAGGGGTTTTTGTGTGTGTCAGGGGTTTTATTGATGTTGCTGCTGTCGTCAGGATTGTTTGTTTTTTCCGCTAAAGCACGAGGTTTCCTTGTTCATTCATGGGAAGCGTGCAGAGGCGTGGTGGCTCCCGCGGGTCCGGCTGGCCCCAACCCCAAAGTCTTCTTCTGCCCGCGGCTGCTGCTGGCCGGCCCTCCCTCCTGCCACCTCCGCTGCCCGGGATGCTGGCACTGCACCACCGCCTTCTCAGCTGCTTAAGGCCATTGTGTCGATTGCCTGCTCCAGCTTACTCCTCAGCCGCTGCCTCCGGGCCTGCTCATCCTTCTCCAACGCGGCTAAAATCTGGGGAAGAGAGGGGAGAAGAGAGGGTGAGGAGGTATCCTCCTACCTGAAGTGGCTCCTTGTTGCCCACGGATGTGCTGGCTCATTGACAGCATCAGGGCATGGGGATGTAGCCCCACGGGAAGGGGCGCATGTTCGTTCCCATCTCTAACGGGGTCTGGAAAGGGCCAAAGGAGGCATGAGGTGGAAGACGCTGCCCTGAGTGCTGCTACCCCCCAGGCAGAGCCTCCCAGGACCCCCAAAGGGCTGCAGTAACGCCAGGGACCAGCTTGATACTAACGAGAGGCCAACTTGCACGTGGGGAAATGAAGAAAACAAACCTCCATTGTCAAATGAAGGATGAACCCCAAAACCAAAACAACGACACCTTCCCACCACACCCACGACTCCAACAAACCTATAACATCCTAGGGAGGCAGGGGCTGCATTTAAGAGACCACGAACAAGCCATGAACTGGTTCCATGAGCACAAGATGACAAAATCTACAAGGCTTCAGCTGCAGCCAGTGGTAAAACCCTGCTCATCTCTCCCCAGGGTGGACAACTGGGTCCACTGGGGCGATGGAGGGCAACACCACATGGATGCACCAGCAAAGCCTGCCTCACTGGGAGCCCTCAGTCCTGTGCAAGGGGTGTACCCACAGACATCCAAGGACAGCATTCCTCCCTTGAAACCCCCTTTCTCTAAACAAGATCCTGGCCATGATGACAGATCGCAGGGTGAAGGGAGGGTCCCCTGCCCTGGGCTGGGTGCGGCCATGCCCCCAGGGCCGGGGAGGACTGGCAGCAGGAGGGTACAGGTCAAATCTCAGAGTGGGGAGAAGGGAGTAACGAAGTGTAAAATGAAGGGGCAGTTGCCCTCCCAGCATCCAGGAGTCTCACCTCACTAACATCATGCCAGCAGAGCAGAAAAGCTGATTTAAAAAAACAAACCTGACAAAAATCTCATCTCCTCGGGTGAGCTAGTTGAGAGAGCAAATTTTTTGCAATTAAATATCAAGGCATCCGTCAAAGGGGACTTGATTAACCATTTCATTGGCTGCATAATTGGAAACAAACTGTTGTATAATTAATAGACTGACTAGGAGGCAGGCAAAGTCCATCAGGAGCCCTACAGGTAACTTCTTAATGGGGAATCAGCTCCCTTTGATTAAGAGCTGCTGCAGCGCCGGCGGGTTGCAGAGCGGCGCGTGCTGTGCAGCATCCACCACGCTGCCATGCAGCAGCCTCCAGCCACCAACAGGCTCTGGCTCTCCACCAGGCTTTTTCGGGACAGGATCAGGCTGGTCCCTGCCTGCCGGGGCAGCAGGAGATGCCAGATGGGGAATCTCTTCCCAAAGTAAGGGGGAATGCTGCATCTTGCCACCGACATCAGCTCCTGAGGAGGAGAAAATTCACCAGCGAGAGCCAAGCACGTCTGATTTACCTTGCCTGGCAGCAACAACCCTGGGCTGCAGCTGGACTCACAAGATCTTATAGATTCTGCCACAAAACCTGCCGCCAGGGACACTCCCCTGCCATCCGTCTCCACAGCCACTGTCAGCCGTCATGCTACACGCGAAATAAAGTAGCTATAACAACACTCATGGAGAAATCAAAACCTCACATGCCTGAAAGGTGGCTGAGCTGGAACCACATTAGATCGGTCCGAGAAGTGGAAGAGGAGTCTGTTCCCCCTGCCCACCTCCTCCACCTCTCCCAAGAAGTCAGCATATGCTGGGATGCTGAGGTGTCAAAAGATTCACAACTTGTCCCTGCATTTACTCTTTTATCTCAGCCTCACGGAAACAATGAAGTCAAAGGAAACCTGTGCTGAGCATAGACAGAGACCCAGGTTTGTCACCTGCTGTAAGGAGCCACGACCACTGATTACCAAGATGCAAGTACCCAAATGAAAATTAATTATGATTTTCATTCACAGCCAATGACAGCATATTATTGCACTGAACAACAGGAAAAATTATTCTCTCCCATTTTGCATCAAAGAGGGTGCAATCGGGCTGCATATAATTGTGCTTAATGAATGAAAACAAACAAAGGGAACAGCTGCGATTTATTAATCCCATTACAAATAATAAAAGAAGTTCCTGAGAGCTGTGAACACACTTGTGATGCTAGGAGAGCAGGCGACAGCAAGACACTCAACAGACATCAGGCTGCCATTAGTGGGCAAGAAGAGGACCTGTGCCCCTAAAGAGCACCCCATTAATGCCACACAGTCCCCTCCCTTCTCACCCAGTGCTTGGAGGATTTATTTAAGGCTTGGGGGATTTTTATGCTGGAGGAAGTGAGCACTTGATGATGGCTGCCCCACAGCAGATCTAGATCCTCCAGACTGCTCCTCTTCCACTCTCATGGTAGCCACAGAGCTGTTGTACAACTGTAAAACACTTCACGGCCAACTCATCAGATACAGAGGCCTCCTGAATGTGTCATCCCAAGTCATTTGGGGAGTGGCACAGAGGTTCCACCAGCACGGTCATCAGTACATGGCCACGAGCTGCATGGTGACCACCACACAGCACCTTCCCAAGCACCAGTGTTTCCTCCCAACGTTGTAGGCATGCCAGGCCCTCCTCTTCCTCACTCCTGCAAAGCACCTAGCTTTGCAAAGGTCCACAAGGATTTTGGCCACCATGGTCCCAGCACTGACGTTAGACCCAGGGGCCAGGTCTGCTATGACCTGCCTATGGACTCCCTAAATTCACACCTCAAAGAAGCGCTGGGAGATGCCTCCCGAGCTTGCTGCATGGTCTGACGGGGACCCCGTTTCCTCCCGCTGTGGGGCGAGAGGCTGGTTCTCCTGGATCTTTCCAAGCGAGGAGATGTTCCGGCACTCTGTCACCTAAATAAGCCACCATTCAAACACAACCGTCAATCCCCTTTATTGGGACAATAAAACCTATACTATCATGTTGTATGTATAGATCCACATTTTACTGTAGTTACATATTTTATTGCTTTAATAAAAAGATGTGGGGTGTGGATTTGAGCAGTCCTTTAAGTAGTTAATTTGTATAAATTACAATAGAGGGGCTTTTAACCATTCTTACTTATCTTCACAAAGCAAGCACTGAAGAGGCCACCACATCCTCTAGCATCCCCAGGGAGAGGAGCCAGACGCTGCCCATATAATCACACGGTGTTGGTACTGCTGCAGCGCCAGGTCGGTGGCGGTGGACAGGGGAGGCACACTGAGATAACGCCATGAACTCTGCAGCCCCGTGGAGCTCACATGCCAAATGTGTAGAAAAATAGGTGTTTCCCACATTACTCACGGCAGAAAATACGGGGAATGAAGTGCTGCCTACACCAGCACCTGGCTCCACCCCTCCCAAACCTTTCCTTCCCTGTCAGCCCAAGCACAGACACAGACTACATTGCTCTTTCCCACATTTTATGGGGTGTTTGTCTATAGGAAAAAGCAGGGGACTGCAGAAATGCAGGCAAAAGGACACAGCTCTCGGCCCAGGCTTGACTCCCCATCACCACGTCTTACCTCATCCTTGTACTTGGTGATGTAGGAGTAGATCTCATGCAGCGCACTCATACTGTTGAACTGGCTGAGGTGTAACCGCGACTGCTCCGCTAGGTATGCGCTCATGTCCTGGTCACTGATTGCTGGCATTTTAGCTATATCTGCATAATATCTGCAAGGGAGAAACAGAACAGTGGGTCAGAAATAGGGACAGACAGAAGGGGACCAGCGTCTGCCACGACACTCGCTGAGAACAGCCTCTGGAGAGGCAAGGTGAGGAGCAGCTTCCTTCCAAGCAGCAACATACCACGATCACCCATTATAACGCCGCTGCTCATCAAGAGGTCTCTGAGCACTCTGCGGAGCGGTGAGCATCATTAGGAACACACTCCCAATGCAGCAACGCCCAGCGCAGCTCACCATGCTAGGAAGCCAGGATCTGCTGCTCTGAGGGATTTCCCACCCTCTCCTAAACAACACATTTTCCTCCTTCCCATCCCATCGGCACATTTTGCACTAAACCGCATCCACCAGAATCCTCCATGCCTGCAGCAACACGTAAGTCTTTGTTACCATTCTCCTAAGGTCACCATGCCACTAAAGCCAAAGATGCCCCTTTGCATTCAATTAGATAATTGGTGCGTGAATGCAAGACAAGTTCACATCCAGCCCTTGCAGCAATACACACCCGCGTGGTTACATCTTCCTCAGCAATAGCCATTCAACACAGCCTATGACTGCCGCTGGCCATGCTCAGAAGTTACCGCTCACCAAAAACCTCGGGGACCTTTTGTTTGCAGTGAAAACCGAGGTTCTGCAGACACATCTGTGAACTCAAAGAATCCTGGGCAGCAGAGGAGGTAGCTGATGTCTTAGGGCATGCCTGGGTCAAATGACTTGATTCTTTCCTGCCTTCCTTGTGCTTCTCTGGTGGTTGCTACCAGCAAGATACTACCTTACATTTCCTAGAACAACTTGAGATTTGCGGTCCCATCCCACAGCTGCCTCATTGATATGCTCAGCAAATATAGAGAAACCCCCACACGGCTTACATTGTCCAGAATCATAGCAGAAAAACAGAATACCCTGCTTCATAAAAATGCAAAAGGATCAAAGCCTCAGTGTCACATTGCAGCAGGGGGGTTACACCAAGCAGATGCACCAGCAGACTGGCTACTGAGGTCCTTTTTGAAACCAGGGCTGTGTCCACAGGCCTCTATTAAAAGCAAATGAGTCCTGGCCACTCCCACCACCTGGAAATGCAGAGTGCCAGTCTCTTCCAGGTTTGCTTTACTCCTCGTGACTCCTCAAACTACTCAGTGAGGTTTCTGGTACAGTGATTAGCATCATTAGCATCATCAGCCAAACGCGGAGGTGGAACGCGGCTGAAGCACTTGGATAGGAGCAGATGGCAGCAAGACCACTTGAGATGAATATGAGG
Organism: Phalacrocorax aristotelis; assembly: GCF_949628215.1. Classification (NCBI taxonomy): domain Eukaryota; kingdom Metazoa; phylum Chordata; class Aves; order Suliformes; family Phalacrocoracidae; genus Phalacrocorax; species Phalacrocorax aristotelis. The sequence continues at coordinate 13,238,877 of NC_134281.1, forward strand.
ATCCACTCCATCCCACAGCGCTGAACTCAGCTAGTGATAAAATACTTGGGCAGTTTTTACAAGGAGGCTCATTCACACACAGACAGTTATGAGAGAGATTTCCTGGATGCTGCCAAGAGAGCAGTGGTCTGAGCTGAGGACCTCTGACTATATCAAGCATCAAGAGATCTGCTACATTGCTAGAGAGATTATCTCTAGAGTGACATCTCCTAAAGCTGACACTACTTCTACCTGCACTGAGGAATATTAGGAACAATATGCCCAACATTCTCAGTTCCAGCCAGCTTTGATTAGCAAAGAAAACCCATAGAGATCCTCCTGGCCACCCTTTAACCCCATAGATGAAGGCCCCTGTGGGGAGGGACTCACGGGAAATGAACGTACAAGGGAGACCTGCTGAAGAAGAAAGCTTTTGCGGCTGCCACAACAAGATGTCCAGGTAATATCAGCAGTTTTATGATCCGGGTTTTACCATGACGCAAAGGATGGCAGGAAACCATAATTTTTCAATACAAGTGTGCACAGCTCGTGGACCAAGATCCCAGTCACACCTACCATTTCCAGAGGACACCTACCACAGCCATGATTACAGCAGCAGTCCTCTTGGGTTTCCCCAGACTCTCCATCTCCCAAGCCCTTTACCGTGCTATTCTTGCCTCAGACTGGCAGGATGCCCTTTTTTCAGCTGGTGCCTGAACCAAGGCAGCCGACAGACCTGCTGTTGGAACTAGCAGTCCCACTCAGCTGCCCACGCATCGCTCCCATCCTGCCTCTGCAAAGCTTTGTGACGGTAACGGTGCCAAAAGCCAGAAACGATTACACTGTAAATCCCCACAGTAGAGGAGCAGTAGGAGACACAGTCACGCCCTGCACAGGGCAGCTCTGCCCCCTGCTTGGCTGCTTCTGGGACCACAGCAGCAGTATGTGATAGCAGAATATCTGTCACTGGTCAGATCTGCCACTCCTCCCCAGGGACATAGCATGTCTAGACCAATGTTTCACTCTGGACTGGTTTTATACCTTTTTCCTCCAGACACACTTAGAACTGAATATTTTTGTCATAGAGATGGCAAGCTCAGAGAAATTCACCTTACAAAGTTTGTGACTTTCCTACAGGACCCCACACCAAAGCCCCCTACAGCCCTCTGCAAAGAACTTTCTCCTATTACAATGCAGCTTATCTCTCCTCTCAGTCACCATATTTCAGGGGCATCTTCCGATCCAAGCCCTATCTTCCTCGAGGAAAGGAGCTTGTCTTTGTACCTGCCCACAAAGCACCAGGCATGCCAATGGTGCCTCAAAAATAACTGTGTACAAGTGAGTATCCAAAGGATGATTTGGGCTACAAAGTCCCATGCTTGCAAACTAGAGAATATGATGCTTATTGTTGCCTGGACATCATCTGTTTGGTTCATTCTATATCCAGTCTAGATGCTGAAAAAGGGAAGGGTCCACAGTGTAATAAAAAAAAAAAAAAAAAAAAAGAAAAAGAGCATGATCTGTAGCACAGCATATCAACACAAGGGGAAAGCTGCATCAGCAACCAGAAATCTGACATTTTTTAAGCTTGAGTCCCACTCTTCCATACGGTAACAGTAGCTCTATTTGGAGGGCTTTGGAGGACACCTCCCAGGTTTCTCTTCTCTCCCAAAAGGATAAAGGTAAACATAACATTATGCCTGAGTGCATCAATTTGCAATCAGTAGCATTCAAACCCTGAACCTTTAACACTGCATTAATTCAGCGGGACAGAAGGATGTCTCTCATCAGCTAACAGTGAAGGCGGAGGGTGTCAGGAAGAGTCAGGGGACCTGCTCCTCTCTCTGCTCCATGGCACAGCAACAGCAGCCTGAGCACTGCCTCAGAGCATGTGCTCTCATCAGGATCCCAGGCAAGATGTACAGATGGATGAGAGACGGGAAATGGTAATTTTCAACTATTTCAGCAAAACCTGCATGTATTGTCATGGTACAAAAAAGGCACTTCTCTAGTCCAAGGCTGACTTCTCACTGCTCTTGAAGAGTAATCAAGGGAGGTGTTAGCAATTCCCTAGCACAGATCAAGTTTTTACAACAGAAAACATCAGACAACCTAAAAGTGGAGATTGCTTTTAGCTCCCCTTAAGCAAGTCATAAATGGCTCTGTCAAACAGTCTTTGCAAACTCATTCCAGGAGACAATCACAAGAAAGCATCATCTCCCAAACAAGAGGACCACTTTCCACAAGCGTTAATAGGATCCCTCTTCAGACAGCTGCCAAGAGGAGTCCTCCCAATGACCCAAGTCCCCACACCCACATCCACTGTTAAGTCCTCCAGGTGACGCAAGGAGCTATTGCCAAGTTTACTCACCTTTCTACCCAGCTCTTGTAGTTGGGGATGTCCTTGGCGTACAGTAGTTTGTTGGAGGGAGAGTCTTTTCCTAGCTTGTGCTCAGAAGTTGAGCAGGAGTCCATGAATGTCTGAGCCACCACGGATAGGCAGGCATCAGTAATACTGTTCTTGTGAATGTCGAACACAAACTGGGGGTTCTTAATCACATTCACCCAAAAACGTAGAGGTAGACTGAGGGAAGAAGGAAACAGGAGTCAGCACCTGAACCAAGCTCTACATGGCACTAGCACACACGCATCTCCAGTTGCAGAGGAGGAGCAACCCATGACCCAGAATTGGGCAGGATGCTTTTCCCAGCTTCCCAGGAATGCAAACAAGCTAGGGTAAACGGCTGTTCCCCTCTGCGCAATTCAATACCACATCATCCGCCCACCCCCACACGGCTACGGCTCTCCATGAAGAAATTCCTCAGCACTGCCAACATCTCCAAAGGTAAACCAGGGCAGTGCAGATCTGCGGTTTCTCCAAGGACCCACTCTTACTGAAGAGCCCTTGCTGAGTCCGTGGGTCAAACCAGGCCTGGTCCCTTCTCTCGCCTCAATAAGCCCATCTACAGCGCCATGTGGCATTTCACACATCTCTCGTGTTGGAGGAAGGGGGTTAACTGGACTCCTCAAGGGACTCATTAGCACATTTAACACCAGAGGAGTATTTAGGCAGCCTCAGACGCTGGAAATAAAGCTCTCAGCTGTAGAGGCAGCAGGTCTCCTGGCCAGCCACCGACTGGATGTTTGCTGCATACTGACTCAGGTGCCACTCTCCGTGGCTCCATTTCCCAATCCTGCTGCCCCTCTCCTCTCCCTGGAGCATCTCAGTGTCTCCCCCCATCAGAAAACCTCTCTGCTCTCTCATCCCTCAACACCAACACCTAGCAAATGCTTTTATCTTAGACAAAACACACTTCATTCCCCAGGACTTTCCTAATGAGGGTACCGGGTGCATGTACGTATTTCATTTGTGAAGGGAATGGCCTTGAGAAATTAGCTCCACACATCGAATTAGCGCCCAGAGATAAGCACAGGCATTAGTATGCAGGAGCCTGCATGCCCAGCCCCTGAGGAGCGGGGCTTTTTTTTCCTCCCTTGCCTTTCACTCCTTCTTTTAATATAGAAAGCCAAGTTATAAATCAGTTCCAAGCGCTTCCATGCTCTCACATCTCCATTTAAAAATGTTTCTTTTCCTGCCCTGCTAATTGCCAACAGTTACTGAACTATACAAAAGCAATTTGGCTGCCATTTAACAAATGCCAGACACGGGAACGTACATACCCGTCTCCAGTAACTGCAAGATCAGAGAGATGAAATCAGTGAGGCAGCAGAAAGGAAGAATGCCATGGGGTGGGTGGGCTGCAGAGCAGGAGCCAATGCCTGCTCAAGCCCTGGCCCCAGCACTTACGGAGGTCTCATCAGCCTCTCCAGCCCGCTTTTCAGGGAGCAATTAGCAGAGTCGGTGGGCTGGCTCTGCAGGCAAGCTTATGGAGGATGCATACAGGGCTTTACGCTGACTTTGTTAGGGCACACTTGGCTGAATGATGGGAGGGAGCATGGAAACACCTTTAGGGCAGTCAAGACAAGAACCAGGGCTGGCATCTCCGAAGGAGCCTGGAGGATGACAAAGCCCGAGTGGCCTTTGCTCAAGGTGAGATGGGAACAGAGCTGCTGTAGTCCTCAGCCAACTCCAGCCATCAGGGGGAGCGTGGTGCCTGGGATTTGGGGATGGAAGGGCTGAGGGAGCATTGCATTCCTGGGATTTTTTCTGCTGCAGGAAGGCATGCAAAGGATTTACCCACACCCGAAATACAAAGATATGGGCCTCTCTTGTCCTGGATAATTTCCAGGGACATATTTCTTCTCACTGTCAGAGGGTTTAGAAGTATTGTTAGCTGTGATATCATTAGCTCCACTCCCCTCCCCGTTCACTGCCCCCCTCCATTACCAGTTACTCTTCCAGGTGTGCCTGACATCGTAATCATTGATCTGATGCTTATCAGCTTGTTCATCCAGGAAATCAAACATGTATTTGATGGCGAGGGGCAGTGCACTCCCACGATGTGCTGTGCTGAAGATGGTCTCAAACAGGTCATCCACGAATTTCTGCAGGGTGCCCTGAAGAGGAGAAAGGGGGAAGGGTGGCTCAGAAATGCCTGGTGCTAGCAGAGAGATGAGCCTTTAACTAAAGGTTGGCCTTTAAACCAACTTCATTTCTATCACCTGGAAGAGAAGCACAGTATAGTCTGTGTAACCCTACTTGTTCTCAGTGGTTTATACTGGGAAACAGACACTGCAGTGACAAGATATCTCCTTCACTGCATGATCTGGCACGCTAAAAGTATACAAATAAAAACACCATATAGAGCAAAACCCAAGTGAATGTATGTCATATCATGGTCTTTTTTGGGTCCCATTAAGGTACCCAAGACCTGATGACAGACATCGCTGAACAAGCCCTCATCCCACGAGGCAGGGAGCCAAGTCACAGGGGAGATGGCTGAGCCCAGTCTCTGCAATCCTGAGCCAGTATCTACAGCACAGCCCTCCACTCCTCTCTAGGGACATCTCAGACGCACAGCACCTGCTCAGCACTACAGAAGGTTTTGTATGTGCTGAGGGAAGGGGAACTTGCTGCAATGTCAAATGCCCTGGGTAATTACCCTTCCCACATCACTGATTTTGCAGCTTTATCCCAAACACCAAAGGGGGTGAAGTGCCTGCCCCATGACATCTCTGCTTTGCAGTCCAGCAGCTGCTCACGGATACAGGGAACAGTAAAAACGCCAAAGGGTGCAAAAAGCAAATAGGAAAATCCACTCAAGGGATATTCACTGAGGGTTTTGACACATAAAAACATCACCTCCAGCTCAGGGAATAGATCAAGAGAGTAGGTCCTCCTGTGCTGAAGCTGAAGACTAATAAAAAAGCAGTGCTTACCACTTTTGGACAACCAAAAGCCATACCCTTCCCTACCCAGATTTAAAAAGCCAGGCAGCAGTTCTGGGCCATACCTTGGTGGCTAACAGGCGGGTCAGGTAGATTTCGGAGACCATCTTGCTGCCCCGGTCACCCTCCCGCTGGTCCATGTGGTCATGGTTTTTCACCAGGTGCCAGAGCTTGGTGCCACTCTCCAGGTCGGGGGTGATCATGGGGGTCCGTGAGCGCAGGCTGTCGGGGCTGCTGGCTGTCCGCAGCATGCTCTCTGCAAGCACCAAGCAGAGGGGGATGCTTGTACCCTGCCCACCTCCACCTCGCCACCAGACCCTCCATCCCCCTTCCCTCCTCTGTGGCTTCAGGGCACCTCATGGCTGTGAAGCAGGAGCTTTGGGATCCAGCCTCTGCAATCACTGAGCTCTGCTGGGACCATCCTCAGAGCCTGCCGGGCTATGTTCAAACCTGGCTGATGTACAGGAGCCAGGACCATCATAGAAGGGTTCCTGCAGAGGTCTGCCCTGCTCCCAGCACGCAGGTACCAGGATCATAGATCCCTCCTGTGTCAGTCCGAGCTGACCACACTATTCCCTTCCAAACCAAGGCTGAAGTACACCTGCCAGCATGTTCACTGGAATCCTTTGCTCTGCTCATTTAAGTGCAAAGTGCCTCTGTGCCTGTTTTAATTAGATTTCAGAGGAATAAAAGGGAGGGGATCCCTTCGCAGCAGCCACCTGACACATCTTTCTCCCCTGAGTCTGACACATTGCAAAGAGAGTTGGCTCTGAGGGCATCAGCCCCCTCTCCAACACCAGAATAAATAGCATGGTGCAGGAGAGCCGGGGGTTTGGAGGACCTTGTTCACATGAGCCACACAGCCACAGTTACAATCACCTGCCCTGTGGCTTGGTCTGCAAGCCCAGCCCAGTGCTGCCTCCCCTGCCAGCACAGCAGAGGATGCCCCTGTGCACTCACCATATCTGCTGAGGGACTTGGTGAAGGTGGAGGAGTTGGAGATGTTGTATGCCGAGTTCTGCTTGGGTACCAGGGCTACCGAGGAGCCATCCGTCACCTGGGGGCAGAGATGGCATGAGCAGGCTGCGATACTGGAGAGGCACAGGAGGAACAGCCACACAAGAGGGAGAAGCCAGCCCAGGAGGGATGAAGCTACACTGCACCGCACCCTAGGGAGATCTATCTCCAGCAAAGGAGACCTACGTATCTACCTCTGCGACAGCTCACGGAAGGGGTCAGAACAGGAACACACCAGAAACCTTGGCATGAAAAAATGGCAAAGTAAGGTCAAGCAGGGAACAGCCTCTGTGAGTCCTAGAAATGCCCTGTTTATTGCTTCCTTGAACAGAAGGACCATAAACATGGGGCCCAGGCAGGGAAGCGACTGCAGACTTCCTGGCCATGCCCCTGCATGAGCATCATGGTCTGGAGAGCTGAGCCCAGGTCCTGACCAAGCTGAGGAGGGAGAAGAGATGTTCAAGCTCAAAGCAGCTGGTGACTGCTCAGTGCTTTCCACCATGGAAAGCCTTACCTGGTAGTGGGCCAGGGTGTTTAGCCTCTTCCAGTCATTGTCAATCTTTGTGGTAACATCTTCATCCTGCAGTATGATCCGGGCCATCCTGCCCTGCCGCCACTCTGTCCCCATGAGGGAGAAGAGCTCATGGTTAGGGAGTGTTACAAGAACAAAGCCAAGGCAAGGGTGAGAGTGCAGTCTGGGCATCAACAAAAGAGCCCTCCCCCTACCTTATGAATCCCAGGACTGATGACTATCAATATGGTGTTGGGCAAAAGCTGTTTCTAAGTACTCAAGGAAAGACAGCATTGGTTCAACCCTGGCAACCATTTCCTTTACTCCTCTTCATTTTCTCGCCCCTCCTTTAGGAACAGGTCTTTTAACACTGTTCTTAACTATTGCTGGCCTCATTGGACCTCAGTCACCTCAAGCCTGCAATACAGACCACAGCCAGAGCCAAGGAGGCTCCTGTCCCCATCCTCTCCACTGGCCGGACCCACACTCTCATGCCAGGGGTCCCCACACAAAGTTAGTGAGTGCCACCAGCACAGCAAAATTAGACTGGACAAACACAAATGCTCTGGTCCTGCGAAGTCCCCTCTCCTGTAGGCGATGCAGATTTTCCTGCCTTGAACAGTTTTTTTAGCACTTCTGCTTTTAGCCACACCCCTGCTCCCCACAGGGAAGTGCTTGGCCTCTCTCTTACCCAGGTCCATGTCTCCGGCTTTGGGTCGCTGGGAATAGGGCACCCCCTTGTAGACAGCATCCAGCAGCTTCTCTTTCACCTGAGTGATGGTGTCGCAGTTCAGCACCTTGACGGGGATCTCTGGGGCATTCTCATTCTCAGGGTTCACACAGTTAAGGGTCTGCACAGCACAGGGGGCAAAAAGACTCAAGTGAGAGGTTGTGATGTACTGGCTGCAAAGGCAGGTCCAAGGACCTGGGGCTACAGCTGTCTACAGGCCACATCTTCTCACCTCCCAGGCCCCTGCAGAGTTGCAGCTACATGGCACATTCCTGCCCCGCCTTTCTCCCTACCACCCTCAAATCTCCAACCATTCCCAGAAAGGCAGCACTGTGTCAGTGAAGGAATCCTGGGCCAGCAAACCATGCCCATCTCACCAAAACCTGTCTAGGCTGAGTGATGCCCAGCCACTTCCCTCTTGGCCCCACCCTGGTGGAGGTCAAGGTGGTGAAGAACTAGGTGCAGTCTCAGCCAGGGGAAAAGCCTGGCTCATCATTCAACTGGACAGAGGAGATGGCTCATATGGAGGAAGAGAAGTATCTCCTGCAGTAATCTCAAGGCTGTAACTTTGATCTCCACTCAACATGTGTGGCTGGCTCTTCCAGGTAGCATGTGCTCAACAGCATCTCTGGCCCCATACCTGTCAGGGCCATGGGGTTTGCTGGAAGAGGCATGGAAGAGGATTCAGTTCATGTTTGGCTTTCTCAGTTCCACGGCAAGAACAAACCTTACCATGCAAAGCCTAGTTTCTGATCCTACCTGAGATGGGCACCACACAGGGCAAAAGGCACCCCAGGGATGCTGGAGAGAAGAACAAGGGATAAACCACTCTTTGCAAAGTACTTTGGGTACCTCCAAGATCTTGTTAAATAGCTGGACCTAGCAGTCCTGGCAAATATGAGTACCGGTGAGCCTTCCACTTGCACTAACCAGCATTTTGTAGTCAATCTGCTGCCGGATAAGCTTGTCTTCACTGAGGGAGTAGCGAGCCTCTCCTGTGATGGCATCAATAGGTCCCTTCTCCATCTGTTGCTTGATGGCACAGTAGAGCATGAAGAGCGGTTCCCCAGCACACTCCTGCAGGACAGGGGATGGAGGAGAGGGAGAGAGAGGGGTGAGAAGGTGCCAGGCACCAGCTTTGCCTTTCAAGAACCACCACCATGTCAGGAGCCTGCTGTGGCCCTGCAGCGCTGAGCCCCATACGTGGCTTTATAGAGTCTCCAGCCCTTGCTCAAGACTGCAAGGAAGGGGGCACATGGTAAAATTCATCCTGTGGAGGAACTTTCTCTCCTTCCAAGCTCACTGGAGGTTGTTCCCTTGTCTATCAACCCCTAGGCTTGGATTCCCAGAGTTTCCAGAAACTCCCCTGGTGAATTCTGCTCATTCTACAGGTCAAAAATAAGCTAAAAAGGTTAAATTCACGACTGGTGAGAGCAGGTTGGGTCTGGGGACTTTGTGTATGGGATATAACCTTTTGAGCTGGCCCAGCCAAGAGACGCACAGGAGGATTGGAAAGGGCACACCACAGTGAGACAGCCTGGGGACTCTTGCTCAGGTATCACAATGCAGTTCTGGCATCTGCCAGGAGCGCAGTCTCATATGAGAGAAGGTCAAAGGAGGTTTCTCCATATGACGGATGGGCACAGACAGATAGATACACTGGGAAGGAAAACGCAAGAAAGCAACTCACTAACAACACTACCCTGGGTCTCCAGCTGATGGAGGGGACCAGGCAATGAGGTTTTCTGCAGCTAAACCATTTGCCACCTATGTGTCCCCACTGTCAAACCCCTATAGTCAGAGCCAGCTTCAGCCACCAGCCAGAGCCACATGAGCATCTATCTCATAGGTGGGAGGAAGGGAGAGGGAAACCGGACCAGACACTTCCCACGAAAATGCTGGATGCTGGAACTGCAGCGGCCCAGGAATAGCAAAGGACTCGCCAAGGTTGGAGGCATCAACCAGCCTGGAGCCATGAGTTGGCATAAGGGGGCTGGAAGTGGTCAGTCCTTTATCACCCAGGGCCCAAACCTCTCCCCTGAGCTGCATCTCAATGAGCCCTTCCAGATGTAGGCATTAGCCCTAAGGGAGGAAAAGGGGTACAATGGGAGCAGAGAGGATGGGGAGAAGTCCCAGCAGATTTTACCCCATCAGTCCTCACCCCTCCCTGCTGGCTGCCTCACAAATAAATTGTACTTTGGTGCAAAGTGCGGCTGCTCTCCCTGTCGCCATATGCTGTTAGCATCTCCTTAGCATCTGCGGTAATTAAAGAGACAGCTGCTAACGAGCAGGAACAGGCATACATCATCCCCAGACCTTCCGACAACATGCATGTCTTTGAAATTATGTTTCATTTGCAAACTTGGCTTCATTAAGTCAGCTTGGAAAAGTGAAAGACCCAAGGTGGGTGCTATGCTGTGCATTACCAGCTGCCCAGCACCTTGCTGTGCCAGGCTGGCTGCAGAGCAGTGAGCCCCTGGGGGCTCCCACAGATCCCCAAGCCCACCCTTCCGGTGGGCTCAAGTTGTTTCTTTCAGCTGCTTGTAAAAAATCCTCATAAAACTTCCAAGTCTGTGGAAGTGGTGTGGATGGAGGATAGCTTGGAGCATGACTCCTGCTCACTTCTGGCACAGCTGCTCCCATCTCAGCTCACAGATTTCCCATCTCCAGCGAGGCACGGTTGCTGCCTTCTCATCTGCAGCGCTGTGCCCACCTCTGGGGATCCCCACCAAGAAAGGTCAGTTTGGTTCCTACACTGGCAGCCCAGTTGCACTCCAGGCATCACAGCATAACCTCCTCCACTCCTCAGATGCCGGCCAGGCTGATGGGGGATAAATCTCTTTTTGGATGTGTGGATTAGAGCTGGCCCTATGGCCTCCTTGGGGGGGATGAAGGCATCAGAGGTCCTGGGTGGTGATGGGTAGGTCACTCCACCAGCACCATGCAGGCATTTGGGGGCTCCTGTGTGCCCCAGGATCCTGGTCTCCTGACCTGTCAGGCACCCTAAGGTCAACCAAAACAGCCCCTCTGCCCTGTCCCCCTGACTCTGTGCATCCTCCATGTTGCAGTTTGGCTTCCCCACCTGTTCCAAATGGGGGTTCTACCCTTATAATCCAAAACCTCACTCCCAACCCCACTGGCTCATGAGGACTGGGACCGAGATGCTGCCATGGGCCACAGCTCACTGAGCCACAGCACGTGAGGATGGTTTAGGGCTCATCCCTGACAGAGACCAACAAAATGAAGAGATCACAGAAACCAGCACCGGGCAGTTGCCCTGAGATGATCTGTCAGGTGAGAAGGGGACCTCTGAGACGGGGCCAGGCAGCGCCAGGTGTTGATGGAGGGCAGCCTGCCGCTCAGACACAGCCATGCCCGTTCTGCCAGCCCTGATGCAGTTTGCTCACTGCTGGAGGCCTGGATGAGGGGGGCTTTGGGGGAGCTCTCTGTGCAAGCCAAGCCAGAGGAGGGTAGCTGCAAACACCCCCATGCATGCACGCGTCAGTATGTTGAGAGCAGGCTGAGGCGAGCCAGATAACGCTCAAACTGTCTTATTGACTAGATCTAGCTCATCAGGCACCTAATATCGTGCATTTTTCAGCACTTGTCTCGATTTATCCCTCTCCCTTTCCCCAGGGTGTCTCATTAAGAGTCTGATAAATGCTACTACAGGGTCCACGTGAAAGCATCAGCCCTCACTGGCTCCCCACGCTGGTGGCCCTGGGCAGGGGGCGGCTGTCCTGTCCCCGTCCCTCTCCCCAGCACATCACAGCCATGCGATGCCGAGCACCCAACCCTGCTCCGAGCAGGTTTGCTGAGAGCAGATCTGGCAGCTGGGCACACGTCCGCCTGCCTCATTTACATGCATGATTACTGCAGTTTGGTGCAGTTTCCCTACTGGCAAACTGCCGGCTATGACACCTCTCCATCTACTCCATGGGTTTCTCCTGCTTTTGATGCCACCTGTGATCCTCACTGCCAAGCGACAGGCGAAAACGACCCTGTGGGTCTCCACTGGTGGGACTGACCCAGGAGAGGCCGTGAGCACATTCTCAAGCCTCTTCCAGTCTAACTCAAGTGACCCAAGTGATGGAGTTTCAACCACCTCCCTGGGGAGATGATCCCTAGCATAACAAATCCCTCAACCAGCAGGTTTATCCAGGCCCTCTGCATATGTTCTTCCTGTAATATTGCATCTAGATCAGACTTCTTTCTCCTGCTGCTACCACCCACAGACTGGAGGCATTTTCCCCTGCCAAAGCTATGGTGTAGCCAAGGACTTTATGAAAAGACATTGCCCTAGTCCCATCCCCATGCCTTTCTCTCCTGCTACTCCTTATCCTCAGACCTGCCCGCACTGATGATGCACGTGGAAGCCTCTCTGAAGGGAGACAGGGCTATACAATGACAGATGCAAGACAGTAGTGGCACATGAGCTGATCCAAAGCAGCTTCTGAACAAGGTGAACATGCCCCCATCACCTGCCCACATGGCCCAGCTCAGCCAGGGACAGGCCTATGGTGCCAAGACATGCACATGAACACAACATCCCCAAATGCTGCCATGGGCATGCAAAGGCTGTGCCTTGTGCTTTGCTTGCCAAATCACAACTATGTCCACTTCAGGGAGCCCTGAGGAAGTTTATCCACAGCAAGAGCTACTCCTGCCTGTCCCACCAACCCCACAGAGCTGTCTGCTGGTGTCCTACCTGATCCCACCAGGCACTGCTGCTGCAGGGGTGGAAGGCGGCCTTGCTGAGCAAAGCTCCGGCACAAAGAGGCAGCGGGAGGTTTGACATCTGTGACCAGCACAGCTTTTCTCCTCTCCCATCCCCTGGAAAGCAATCTCCGCCACACGCTACAGCTAGATTTTTATAGATACAGCCTATCCCTCAATGGAGGCAAAAAGCCAAGTGCATGTAAGTAATATTATAAATCACTTCTTGTTGACGATCACTTGAGTTCTGCACAGACTCCTGCTCGCTCTCATCCCTTGGCTGGAAATGGTTCAAACCCTCTTTATCTTAATGAGGGATGAAATCCCACAAAAACGGCTGCATGCCACCCAGCCTTGCTGTGCTGACGCCAGGCAGGATCCCAAGAAACAGCCCTGCTGACAGACAAACCTGTGGTGGGACCAGAGATGCCGTTCACCCCACAGGTGTCATCCTGAAGCAGCAGCAGGACCAAGCCAGTGGTCCATGGGCTGGAGCTGTGGCTGTGTAACCTGCTCCAGCAGGTGGAAGCACTGGTGCTGATGGGATAAATGTTCTTGATATGGGTTGGGTGAACCAGTGGTAAAAGCAGCCCTTACGCTTTGGCATCCTCTTCTGCTACCCTTGATGAAATTGGGAAAAAGGCAAATTCAAGCTAATGGGCTTGCCAATGCAGGCAGGGGCACGAGGATGTCCAATGTCATCTGCACCCTCGTGCACACGCTGTGGGGAGCTGCATCTCCAGCTGCCCACAGGCCCCATGGGGCATCCATCCCCACTGGGGCACCTTTTGGAGGGGAAGCAGCAGCTGAAGCGGAGATGCCTGGGGGAAACGATTCCCCTACCAAGGACCCTTAGTGTCAAAGAGATGAAGGAAAAGCAGCGGCGTTATGTGAAGAGTGCAGCACATCAAACTACATCTCAAACAGGCAGAAATATCCTCCAAGCACAGTGACGTCTACAGAAGGACCAGCTTCCCGGGTTTTTCCTCCCAAGTTACACAAGCAAAGGCAAGGAGGAAGGAATGGGGACCGTTCTGAAGGGATTCAAGGTTCAGCTGAGTTGCTTCAGATTTATCTTTTCTCCAGGCACCGTTTTTATGAAGATCTCAAACCCAATATGCATTAAACAATCCTGGTCTGGATTTCATTTCTCAGTCTCAGCTTTTTCCCCAAAAGGAGACCCAGAATCACTAATCACATCTCAGAAACACAAGAGAGGAGTGGAGGCCTGGGAAGCAGTCTCTGCTCTGGGAGGGAGCGGCAGCGCTCAGTACATCAGCCCGGGCTTTGGGTACCATGTTGCCCATCCCAGTGAGGCAGGAACCACCTCCCCACCCCCACGGGGTTGCCATCCCTTCCCAAACTCACCTTCAGAAACTTGTACAGCAGAAACGTGAACCAATTCGTCAGCATCTTCTCTGCCACCGACTCTGTTCTGTAGGGATGGCAGAGAGAAAAGCTGTCAGGAGAGGATATTAAAGGTCTCTGACCTCACCCATTGCCACCTCAGCCTTGGACTGTGGCTAAATTATTTTTGGCTTTACAAGGTCGTATCTGGAAAGGCAGAAGCAAAGGGGTACAAGCAGATAGCAAAAGCTCTAGTGAAAAGCCTGCCCATCTGCAAGGCTGAGCCATAGCAGCCCCCCAAAAGAGAGAAGCAAATTGGTCTCTGGAATATTTGGAGAACCAGAGGGAGCCAAGCATGACCTTGTTCCATGGGGAGTCTAACCCAAGGATGACCAGATTTCTGCTTCTCCCTGGTACCTTCTACTTAAATGAGTTTTATTTCTTCCATCATGTCCCATTGGAACCAGACAGCTCCCTCCACAGGAGGATTGACTGAGGCACTTAAGCCAGGTAAGACATCACCAAACCTACCTCAAGCTCCCCAGCATAACCTGAAGGGAAGAGCTGAGGTTGCAAGGCAAAGTCAGTACCTGACCCACATTCCCATTTCATTCAAGCTTATTCCATTCAAGCCTCAAAGCCAAGAGGCCACAGTAGAACAAGAGGATAATCACCACCAATACTGGAGGGATAAAGAGAGTTTTCCCCAGCAGCCTGCCACAGCTCTGTTCAGAACTGCTGGTGGAGAGAACACCTGGTTCTTGGCACTCAGTGGTGGTGACAGTGAAGCTTTAGGAGGCCACGCTCTGACCCTTGCTTCTCTCCCTGCCTTGGGCCTGGATCTCAGGCAGGGTGCAGGGCGCTGCAACACAGACAGGACACCAGTCCACTGGCACATGGTCTTGGGTAAAGCCACCATTGGATTTAGGTCTGGAGACTTTGATCTCAATATGGTCTTGGTCAAACTTATCCCCAGTACTAATTCAGCTGGAAACAAGGGTATTAAAGGAGGAAGAAGTACAAGCAGTGGTTGGAAGCTCAAGCTGTTTTCCATGTACCTTTGGAGCACTGTGCAAAGACACTATACCAGGCTTGGGATTTAACCCTTCCCTGCCTGCATGATAGAAATCCCAGGTCTCTGTGTGTCTCCTTGGAGTTGGGTGGTGATGGTAGGAGTTTGCAGTGAATGACGCTGCAACCACCTTTTTAAAAAGGAGCTTAAAAATGGAGCCATGCCTCTCAGCTTTTGGAGATGCAGTTGAAGGAAGCAGCTAAAACTGCCTTGAAAAAACCTGTAAATTGCCCCTAGCTTCCTAAAGCATGGTTCAAATCCAGATGGCAACATGCTCCAAAGCAGCATGGCAGGGAAGGTCCAAGGGAGTCACCTGTGTCTGTTTGAGACCATCACTGCACAGCATGTGCACAAGAGGGAGAGCAGGATCCTGCAGGACGGGTGTGAGACATGGTGGGTCCAAATAGGATATAGGGACCTCGGGGTGGTGGAACTGCAGCCAGGACATGCTGCACCAGCAGAGGAGAAGGACAGCCTGGCATGGAGGGAGGTGAGGGTGACACAGGACCCAGGTGAACTGTGCAGTCCTGCAAGGGCAGGTTAACACACCTGTCTCTGCACCACAGCCTGGCCTCACTGCCATAAGATTAAAATTCCCCTTAACACATCCATTATTTTTAAAGTGGCTTTCACTCCCTTTAAAGTAAAAATGCCAGCCAGCCCCCTGACCCTCTCCGGTTAGGTTTCTTCAGCTCATCCACCCATTAATCATCAGATCAGCCACTTGCAAACACAAATGCTCCTGAGAGCACAGGCAATACTAATAATCTGAGGGACGTGGCTGCATTCCTGTTGCACCAAGGGAATGGACACAAACGGGTTGACTCAAGAGACAAAACACAGAAGAAACCCAAACGTCAGAGCCACCATGAAGAGTCCCACTGCTCAATGGCAATGCCGTGCCCGGCAGATGGGGCAGGAGCAGTTCCCAATGGCCAGATGGCTGGGATAGGAAATCCACTTTCCCAGAGTTTATTCAAGCTGACTCGGGGTCATATGGTCCCATCCAAGGCTTTCTCTTGTGCTAATAGGGCTTAGCCCTTTTTGTCCTTCCTGGAATAGCACAGCTCTCCTTAAATCATTAGGGGACAGTAATACCTGAGCCTACAGAGGAGGGAAGCCTTCCTGCACCCTGCCAGGAAAGATTAATCCATCAAGGGGAAGGAAAAAAGAGAGAAGGGACATGGGGAGAAAGCCAAGGGAAAGGGTGGACTGAAGCTACTGAGCAGACATCCTCCCCAGCCCCAGACCAGGTCCTTCACTGACAAGCCTGTAACACTCATCTGAAGTGCCATCACCTGGGCTCTGGCAGATGTTTGTCTTTATCCACGATAGAGCTGGATGCCACAGCAACTGGGGGATTATCCAATAACAAAATAAATAACAGCTCTCCCCAGTTAGATCAGTGTTAATCCAGTTGTCCTGGGTCGTAAGCACACTCCTCGCACCCAACAGCAGGGCTCATTTAAAGGACAGAGGAAGCACAGCCTTCAACATTGCTCACTCCATGCTGCAGCTCCAGGAAGAACAAAGTCTCTTTAAATATCACTCAAGGAGGCACAAGCAAGGTACTGGCCAGGGGACCTCGTCCCTGCCATAAGCCTCCCACAGCTCCACCTGCAATGGACCACCAAGCTCCATGGTTGGGAAACGATAGCCCTTGGGCTGCTGGCTCTTGCTATGTCGTCAGTGCAGGCTGGGCTCTGCCTCCGTGCCACTCCCACAGCTGAGCCACTGCTGCTGCTGGCCTCCCTGCACTGCCTTTTATTTATATTTTATTGATTTACTTCATTCTGGAGTTTTGTTCCGATGACATGGCTTTGTCATGCTCTGAGACACCCAGGAGCTGGAAATGTAGTTTAAATATTTCAGTGAAGCCTGGTGTCATGGAGGGACAGTAAGAAGGGAAGAGCCTACAGATGTGCTTGGATAAAACAGATATGGGGAACAGGGGTTGGCACCTCCAAGACCCACCCTTCTCCCAGCCAGCCACGGGTCTGCACCGCACCCCCTCTCTGGCACATTGCTAATGAGGTGCTTTGAGAAATTAAGGGCTCCCTTGCAATGTGATAAATGAGGCGGAGAAAGTAAGAAAGCAATGTGCCTAAAGAGACTGGCAAAAGGAAGGTAGCAGTGATGTAACTGGGATCAGTTCACATCTGTGTCCACTCCAGACGTCTCCCCAGGGGCAGGTGCAAAAAACCCAATAGGCCTTGTCCAGTCTGGCCATGCCATGAACATTGGTTGGTGTTTGAAAGATGTTCGGGTTTTCTCAAGCCTTTCTGGTGACATGCCAAGCCTGTGGCTCTCAGCCATCCTTGCATCTCTGCTGGAGGCTGGTGGCATCAGTCTGGTGGAGGCAGAGGTGGGGAGGCAGGGGATGGCATGCAATGGGAGAAGATGGCACAGAGGGCCTCAAGCTGGGCTGGTGGACCTTATTAATTGTTTTTGTTCAGCACTTGGTGTATCTTTCAATATTCATCAGCCCATGATGAAGAAGAGCTCAGAGCTATTGTTAAATATTGATGGGCCAGGCAGACTCACAGCAGGGCTTGGCAGGCTGCCTCATGCTCACACTCCTCCCGGCCCTGGCAAGACTGCCAGCTTGTGAAGATCCGCTTGGCTTTCCCAGGAAAACCCCCACGTGTCCGGTGAGGTGGGCAAGCCCCAAGGAGGCAGTGAGGAAAGGACGACTCTAGCCTGCTGTGAACCCACAGAGGCACCGATGCAGGAGTGTCAGCAGCAAGGCAGCCACCAGGCAAGGTGAGAGCTGCCCCAAGTGCTGGGAGGTTTTGGGGACCACCTGGTCACCTGGAGAAAGGAAGGCAGATGGGAGCATTGCTGCAGTGACATGTGACAGTGCCTGACAACAACATGCATCCTCCTTGCATCAGCCTACGCAGCTGGCAGCCACCAAGCATCTTGCTCCCCAGACAACATGAACCTGCACAGGCCAAACCAGAATGAGAACATCCCATGGATGGCTCCTGAGCTGGCTGGGTCCAGGTGGTCCCACATCCCTGTCATACTTGCACACAGACAGGCAAGGAAATGCTTGACCACAGACCCAGTGCCAACATTACCACAGCAAACACCAAAGCCATCACTGATGGCATCCCTAAAGGACACCAGCTCGTGTCCACATACTCAGAAGAGCCTGGTCACTGTCCCACAGCTCCAGCCGCTCGGATGGTCACTCACCTTCGCAAGAGCAGCTTGGGGTGGTTCTTACTCTCCAGGTTCTTCTCAATGAGGTCGGAAAGGAGCTGCTTCAGCACGCCCGTGGCATACTCCATCTCACCCTGCAGCGCCGTCATGATGAGGGAGGCCACATTGCCACGGTCCCGCATGGAGAAGCTCCGCTGAGCCTCCAGAGTGCGAATGAAGGTCAGCAAGAAGTGCTTCTTGTTCAGGAGCTGCCCGAAGAGGGTCAAGGACTTCTCCACGTTTGCCTGAACCTGCAGAGATAGAGCAAAGCTGGGAGATGGGCACGAGGGCTAGGGTGATGAGAAGAAGGTGGCTGGGCTGTACTAGACACTGGATTCACCTTCATCCCCCAAGAGGAAAGGATGAAAAAGGGTCAAAAAGCAGCTGGATTTGCTCTCTCCATAAAACCAAGCTGCTTCTTTAGTGATCAGCCTCAGTTCCCTACGGAAGTATTACCTAGTTCATAATATCTCAGTGTCAGGTTAACTCAGTCTCAGGTCACTGATGTATATATATACACACACATGCTTCCATACAAAGACTCTCTCCCACGCGTGTGCAGGCACATACACGCACTTCCCTCCCCACAAACAAACACTCTTTCTCTCCCAAACACACACACAGATTACAATTTTCAACTTCAGCTAATAAGCAGTGCAATTCCACCCAAGTCACTGCAACACGCAGGTCAAGTATTGCACAGAAAACAAATCCACAACCCTGAGCTCCACCAGCAGCAAACCCTCCTGGTTTTGGGGGGCTGGATTTCAGACAGGGAAGCAAATAGCAGAAAACTGGCTCTGCCCCACTCCAGACGCAGCCTGAAATATTCCTTTTCCTCTTGATATGTTTGAAGGTGTACTTCTGGCCATACTTGGCCACATAGGACCCAGCAGGGATTGGGTTGGGATGCTTTCGTCCCTGCGCTGCCATTGTCAGCCCAGCTCTGCTCAGCCCTGGCCACATTTCTTTTAAGAAATGAACGTTTTTACAACACAACATTTTCCCATTAGAAAAGATGGTTTCCTCTGAATAAAAGCCTTGCTGTGGTAAAAATGTCAATTTTAATTATTTCCCCACCACCACCCCCTGTCTTCCTGATTGGGAGAATAAGTGAAAAATTTCATTTTGTGTCGATATTTGGAGACAAAACAACACTTTTCATTTCAAAACACCAACTCAAAATGAAGAACAGGGTTTTGACACATCAAATCATTTCACTTCAATCAAAACTTTGGATCAGCACTCTTCAGTGAAATTCCTCGCAGTTGTTAACTTCACCCTCCAAAATACTTCCTCCCACTGGACAAAAACCCCGTTTCCTGCCCAGTCCTTGTCAATTCTGTGATACGAGCCCCCAGGTGCCACTGTCACCCTCATCACCCAGGCAAGCAGGGATGCCTGCCCTGACCATCCCAGAAGGGCGGTGACACACCCTCTCTGCCTCCATCCCCGCCTCCAGACTAGCGGGGACCTCATTGCAATGATGCTGGTAACTCAGGGGACACAGAGATACCAGTTGATTCCTCAGCATGGGAAGACCCAAGGGCTGGCTGGAGACCTACCAGACCCACCAGTAAAACTAGGGCAGAGGAAGACATGCTGCATCTCCACCCCTGCCAAGACCAGGCAAAGGACACCATGGGATGAGAGGCTTTGTCCCTTCAGCAGAGCATCAGGATCTCAATAAGATGGGAAACAGGTCCTGCCCAACAGTGACCATCCCATCAGAGCCTTGGCAGGAAGCACAGGAGGACAAGCAGCACAGCAGTGCCTGAGCCCCCACATGCCTGTTGCCTCCCTGGGTCCCCGCGTTTAACTTGCTGCTCATTGGCAGAAATAAATGAACAATCCTGAATTAAATATTTAATCAGGCTTAAATGCGCACAAAGCAACAAACCTTCCCCCCAAAATCTAAAGAGAAAGGGAGCTGGTACCAACAGCCTGCTGGTCGCTGTGGATTAGCGTGTGCGTGAGCAAGTGCCGTTTCCTTCCCGTCACTTGCAATTGCTAATGTTACACTCTGAGTAAAGAGACAAATAAAAGCAAACCTGATTAAATTATATGAAGCTTACACAACTGCAGTTGCTTTATTTAATCTCTTTTGGGGGCTCTTTTTATTTTTTTTTCTCCCTAGCAACTTTAACCCCTTGTTCCCCAGGGCAGGCTGAGCTCACGTGCTCTCTTGAGTGGGATGTTTTGAATTAGGAGCTAGAAGCAGATGAACTCCCACCCAGTCTGCCACAGCCAATGCAAAATTCCTCGTGATACCCTTTTCACCCTTCTCTTTAGGGAAAACTCTTAAGAGCAAGAGCAGAGGTGAGAGAAGAGCCAGGCGTTTGTACAGACAGGAAGGGCTATGCCCCAGGGAGGGCTACACTCACGCCTGCTGCGGCTCTAAGCATCCGGAAACCTGAGCTGCAAGGGGAAATCCATGGAAACGGGGTCCCCGCCGCCCTCCAGAGCTGGGATTAGGGACCAGGGAAAGAAAGCAGGCAGAGGGCCAGGGCCCCATGCTGTAGCCATGCTGGCATACAACACCAGCACGTGTACTTGCAGTTGGTAAGAGCTTGTTGTGTTGTAATTAGTGACCGTGCATCTTGCACCAGGGCCGATTACTTCTCCTAAATACAATGTGAAGCCCACGTTGACATTAATTACTGTGCTGGGTCAGCAGCGAGGGGAAGCTCAGGTCACCCCCCTCCTTTCTCTAATCAAGAGCGGCCTCGGCAGCCCAGCAAACAAGAAGCCAATTGCTGTGCAATTGCATGCACTAAATTAAACAGAGGTGGGGTGGCTGGGAGAGAAGAGGGAGCTCGTCTGGGGAGCAGGGGAAGGATGCCAAGGCTGGGTTCTGTGTGGGGAAACGGAGCCAAGCAAGCAGGCAATGTCGGACAAGCCTGCTAGAAATGAGCGTCCGGTCAGGCATCAAACAAACCCAATTGAATAAAGCAAGTACTGTAGAAAATGACAGCAGCAATGATATTAATACAAATATTGATATTAACGTCAGAGAGTGCAGTAACCATTCAGCAGCCGGTCCGCATGCACAATGGCTGCCATGCCGCGAGGTGCTCCAGGCTGGGCCAGCGTCCAACCAAAGCATCTCTCCAGCCCTGTGCTTGGGGCATGGGGACTTGTGCAGGGGCATATCCCCAGCATGAAACACTGCAGAGACAGACAGACAGAACCACACCTCCATCTCCTTCAGCACAGGATGGTCTTCTATCCCTGGGAAGAGAACCCGCATGGCGTAGGTGCGGTAATCCAGAAAGGGGATGCCAGCCCCATCCAGGTCGTTGGTCAGCTCATTAATGTCAGTCTGCAGCTCAGCAAAGGCTGGGGTGGGAAAAGCAGAATTAAGCAACACACCCCGGAGTCCCAGCATGCAGCACTGGCATCCAGCCTCCGCTGCACCCACCAGCACCTCATGGGTGGGACCCCCCAGGCATGAATCAGCTCCATACCCCCCCCGGCTGGCAAGCTATGGTCTCTGTCCCCATCTCCTAGATGGGGAAACTGAGCTGCAGAGAGTGAGGATGACTACCCCAGAATAAATCAAGTGGCAGATTTGGGAACAGGATCGCCAGGTCCTGGGAGGCTCAAATACCCCCTGCTCAGCACTCACAGCCTCCCAGGGATGCTGGGGGCAGCAGGGAACAGCAAGACTTGAACAAAGCCATAGCTTCTGGGGGAAAGCGTTAGTCTAAACCACAAGAATGTCCTAATTTCTTTTTGACCTAAATACTACTCAAGAGAAGAGCTTGAACACACCCACCCTGGCACCTCCCGATCCGAGCAGAGGCAGCTGCGACTCCCAGGGGAATGTGATGCAGGGGGGTGGGTCCTGAACCTTTAATTGCACCTACAGGGAAAAGCTGACGGGAGAGGAGTCCTGGATATGCACCAGGGAAAGGGGTTGGAGGGGGGAGAAAATCCCTCAAAAAATCAAATTAACAGCACTTTAAAGTCAGCTGAAAGCCAGGCATAGGACTGCAGGCTCGTCAGCCTGATGAGAAAAAACAAACCGTCAGCTTGAAAGGCGTGCTATCTTATCTGTAACTAGTGGGACTAGAAAAGAGAAAAGGCAGGGAAGAGATTGTGGCTTTTAATTAAAAGCAGATCCTTTTATCTGCCAGCTGTGGAAGACAAGACACCATCCCCTCCACCAGCTCCCTCCCCTCTCCCTGTCACCAGTGCCATCCGCAGGCATGTGTAGGGATGGGGATTTAGGGGAGCAAAGGGTTTTTCTTTCTTTCCCCTTTTTATTATCTTGTTTTCAGAGCCTGCTTCATCCACAGCACCCGGGCTGGTTGTGGCTGTGGCTGGCAGGGTCAGGGCCTCGGGAGCCAGCTCAGGGGGATAATGGGCAATTAGTTTTTATCAGCAGGATCATACAAGGAATTCTGCCCAATTTCACAGCATCCATCTGTCACAAAGCAAGAGGCCTACTGCCCACTCACAGGCAGCCCTCACTACCCTCCTCACTCTCTTTTCTCCCTTTTGGAGAAAAGGAGGTGAATTCCTTAACAAGAAAAATCCCCAAATCCCACCCAAAATGAGTTCACTTCCTCTGATAAAGCAGCTTTGCCTGTTCCCGTTCCTGCTCTGGAAAGCAGCATGGAAAGGGTGGGAGCGTGTCGAGCCTCAGGATGCTACGAGACCCTCCAAGACCCCCACATTAGCAGCACAAGGATCCCTCACCCTCTTTGCACTCCAAGGCCACCCGGGACTCCAGGTTGTCCATCTGCAGCTGGAGGCGTTTCAGGGTCCGGTCAGCATCCCGGGACTTACGTTTGTAAGCAATGAGGACGATGATGATGATGAGGAGGAGCAGACCACCCCCGCCACCAATCCCAATGATGGCAGGCAGGGTAAGCAGGCTGTCCGAGTAGATCTGCAGTGTCCCCGGGGAAAACTCAAACCCTCCAGCCTTAATCTGTGCCACAGGGTGAAAAAAAAGGACCTGGCGTCAGGGGGCATGCACTCAGGGCAGACCTCCCCACCTCCCTCCCGTGCTGGGAACAGGGGGGTGATTGAGGGAGAAAGGATGCAGAAAAATGCAGGGATGGCAGGAGCTGGTCTGGAGCAGCATGGCACACTTTAATGGGATGCAGGACACACGCTGCCAGCATGTGTGGAGCAGGCAGAGAGTTTGATGTCTCATTCAGACAACATTACAGTAACAGATGGGATGTGAAGCGAGTTTCCCCATGGATGGGGAGCCTGGGGGGGACCATGCCAGGTCCCTTTCAACCTGGTGGGGTCCTGGAGCATGAGCACTGCTGCGCTACAGCCCCACAAACAAAGGAGCCTTCCTTATGTTGTGAGCCAGCACAGGGGGGAAGGGGTGGGAAGCCGCCCCCCGCCTTGGCACCGGCTGTGCTTTGGCACCCAGTGGGGAAGGGAGGTTGTTGGCAGGGCCAGCCAGGGCCACCCAGGGTGCAGGAACGCCTGGTTGAGTGTGCTGGGAGGGAACAAAGTATTTGGTCCTACCGAACATGTAATTAGGGAGAGCGATGCCCAGGAAGCAGGAAGATGGCTCCTGAGGATGCTCCTGCATGGGTACCGACTATCCAGTCCTCACCCAAGGACAAGCACGCAGCAGGGCTGATGCCAGGATAAAGACTGAACCTCTGTGACATATGGGACACGAGAAGCAAAGGCACCAGTGGCAGCACTTACTGTGACTTTGTGCTGGCCAGTGAGGTTGGGGGACTCGCAGAGGAGCTGGGTCTCAGAGACAGTCAGGGTGCAGGGAGTGTCTCCAATCAGCACCGTGTAGTTCAGACGGGAGTTACCAGCAGCTGGTGGGAGCAGGTTCCTACCCTTTGAGGGAACAAGGAAGGAGACTGTCAGTTCTTGTGCAATGGGCAGTCCTTCAAAAAACAACATAAAGCAAATTCGCGCTCTCACAGTGCAGGACTTTGCCCCAGGAGAGACAAAAAGCCACCTCCACAGAGGGACACACAGGGTCCCTAACCCTCTGGTGCCTATCTGTCTGGGTGCACCGCTGCCTTACCTTGAGGATGAGGGGAGAGCTGGGCTTCAGCTCCAGCATTCCCGTGGGGCTGAGTGGCTCAAAGACAGGGTCTGGGTAGTAGACAAAGTTGGTTGTGTTGATGATCAGCAGGGCCTGGACATTATCCATGACAAAGCCGATCTCATCTGGGCGGTCTCCAAGCTCCGGAGGGCTCCGCACGGGGTTGTCGATGGAGGGCGCGTAGCACACCATGGTGGTGTCGTTGTAGACAGTGCAGTTCTGCAGTAGGCACAGACTGAGGTCAGACCCAGCTCCCAATAGGGAGTTCAGGATTGACCCCACAAGAATCTCCTGCAAGCAGCAGCTCTGGACACAGGGTTTAGACTCGGGATCTCCTGTCCTGTGCCTTTACATCAACAGGCACCACATTCCACCCTGGGGCAGAGACTCCTGTCTGCAACATACGTGTGAGGGGTGGCAGGTGGGAGCTCACTGGAGAAGGGCTCTTTCTGTCACTATCCTGCAGACATCCCACAAAGCTCCTGTCAGCTTTGCACGCTCAAGATCTCAACCCTCTCCTTGTAGCACCTGGCCAGAGGCCCTGCAGGGAGATCGGTGCCTTCCTTTGGGTGGCAGCCCTTGGACCTCAGCCCTTCCACACCATCACACCTGATGGGCAAGGGATGCACTTTCTGCCCTGCATTGCAGAGGGACAGCATCCCTCCTCCTTGTGCTCTGCTCCCAGCCCCAGCCAGCACCACTTACATTCTCCCTTTCAGAACTGCAGTACTTGGCCCGGATCCTGGGCTCTTTGATGGTGGCCAGGTTGGTGCCAGTCACAGTCAGCAGCGTCCCACCACTAGAGACATGGAGACAATGGGTTAGGAGAGGCAGCTTGACACTGGGTCCTCACTTCTGGGAGGGAAGTGCTCATCCTCACCAGCCAGATGCCCATCTGCGTGCACCACAATGGCCCTGGGACCTGTCACCACAGCCAGCAGGATCTGGCATGCACCACCACCAAATCATCTCAACTGACCCAAGGGCCAACTAGAGATATAAAACCTGCTAATTAACAGTAACATCCCACCCCATGTCCACATTTGGGGCCTAAAGGCAGCTCCCAAGCTAAAGGAGACCAAGCTTCCACAATAGGAAAGCATCCGGAGGAGGTCCTCTGCCACCTGCTTCTCCACCATGTAGGAGCCCTGCCAGGTTTTCTCCACGGCTTGGTGTTAAACACCCCGTGGTCCCGGAGAGCTCAGCCATGCCCCTGGGGAGCTCACTCCTCATCAACACCCTGGAGAAGGTTTCCCTTGGTGCTAGCTCTTAATGGATTCCTTCGCTTCCTCTCCAGCCGATTCAAACCTTTTAGAAAAATATGTAAACATTGCAAAAAATCCCCCGATGGGAAATATTTTAATTTTATTTGCCGCCGCCAAATGTCAAGCTGAAATTAAGCAGATCCAAAGCACTCTCTGCTCTTGCCCCCTGCCAGGCTGAGCTCTGCAGGCCAGAAGTTAGCAGGACCCCAGTGCCAAGCCGTTTCTCACACTCCTTTTGCCATATCTCTGGAGTACGGTCCAGCAGCTATCGCAGCAGCACTGGAATGTACCCATCAGGAGGGGGGATCAGTGTGGGAAACTGCCCCCCCTGCATCCCACAAGCTCCCTGTGGGCACCCCTCGATTCACCTGTTGATGCTCCACTCAGGATCAATCTTCTGGATGGTGGGGTCCTCTGTGTAGTTGTACTTCACCTCCGGGTTGCTCAGCTCTGCCCGGTTGATGTTGATGAGGATGGGGGAGCCACCAGGGGTGTGCCCAGGGGGGGTCCTGCACCGGATCTCACGGGCACTTCTCCTGGAGCAGAAACACACAACCTGTCAGAGCCCAGGCAGGAAGGAGGCGAGGGTGCTGGGGGCAGCCAATGCTGCCCATGAGGCCCCTGCCCCAGCCCCTCTCCCCTTCTGAAACTGCCCGGGGGTGGGGAGAGAGAAAGCAGAAAAAAAAGAAAAGGGGAAAAAAAAAAAACCAACAAAAACCCCCAAGAAATGAAACAAAAGGCAGCCAGGAAAGGCTGAGCAGCTCCTGAGCGTTCCCATCGCGCGGCTGCTGCAAACAGCAGCGATTAGGGCTGATAACCAGTAATTACCGCAGGAAAATATTTAAAGAGCCGCTCCATTATCATCCCTAATCTAAAAATTACCCACTTCATGCCTCAGGGCTTTGTGCTTTTAGAGAAAAATCCCCGTTCTTTGGGCTTTTCCTGCAGCCTCTGACACACAGAAGTTTTGGGGGAGATGCCTCTGGCCGCCCACACCCCTTTTTGGGGTTTGGCTCCTGGGGTCCCTCCTGGCTCCCCAGCACAGGCTCCTAGCCACTGCTCTATGTAGGGGCCCTGCTGCCTCTGGAGGTGCCTGTTGTCCATCCTCTGCAACCCTCCATGCCCCTCACCATGAAAAAGTGCAGGGCCGTCCCCCGATGGTCACAGAGACATTGCTGCCGGCATTGAGGTGGCTGCCTTCGATGGCGATCCAGGTGCCGCCGGACAGAGGGCCCCGGGCT
The DNA here is from genome assembly GCF_949628215.1 of Phalacrocorax aristotelis. NCBI lineage: Eukaryota > Metazoa > Chordata > Aves > Suliformes > Phalacrocoracidae > Phalacrocorax > Phalacrocorax aristotelis. The sequence goes on from NC_134281.1 coordinate 13,265,354, forward strand.
GGGACCACGCGGGAGAAAGTGGGTGTCTGTCAAAGGAAAAGAGCATCCCTGGTTCGGATGGGCTGGGGACAGAAACCCCTGTCCCCAAGCAGCCCCAAGCAGGTGATGGGGCTGTAGAGGAGACGGACCATGGGACAGCGGCAGGGCACAGTGCTGAGGGCTGGCAGTGCCAGCAGGACCGCAGGGAGGCCGAGCAGTGGCAGGCTTGGAGAAATTCAAGCTGCATGACCCAATACCTGCCCAGGGCATCACCGCCTGCCCCCCAGGGAAACAATGGCCAATTTTCCAACTCACCTGGAAAACCACCCCAACCCACCTGGGACCAGCCCTGTCCCCCAGCACGGGGCTTACCACAAAGGTGAAGCTCTTGGGGGACGTGGCCCGGTAGCTGGGCGAGCAGTCACGGATGCACACTTCTACCCGTGCCTCATGGACTTTGTTCAGGCTGGCATTTCCAATTTCACACACGATCCTAAGGGATGTGGGGAAGGAGACCTCAGTGCCCCGGCACCAAAACACTACCTGAACTATGGTGGGGATGGACTGGCTTCAGAAAGGGGCAGATCTGGCACCAAGCAAAAGTCGCAGGTGCCAGCAGCATTCTTGAGAAACCGAGTCAGTGGCTGTTGGCACTACCAGCTTCCCCAAAGCCTTTGGGCTCTTCCCAGAGTAACCACAGCCGGCACATTCTTCTCTGCCAGTCCAGCCCAGTCAACCCCATATCTTCTTGCAGCCATGGGCAGCATTTGAGTGGCAGCACCCTGACCCCCATGTACTGAGGTGACCTGAAGCACACCCACCCCTCACCAGGCACTTACTGTTCAGCACTGATGTACTCGCTCTCGATGGGGATGCACGGCACTTTGCCGACTCGAACACCCCAGCGAACATCTTCAAACTTCAGGCCCAGGTTCTCTCCAGTGATGGTCAGACGGGTCCCTCCTTGCCTGGGGCCAGTCTCGGGTGACAGCTAGGAGAGAACATGGCCCATCAGCTGAGGGAGCAGATCCACCGCGACACCTCGCTCAGGGAGGCTGCAGCCCAGGAAGCTGTGGGATGTGTGTTACTCCCCCACGAGCAGTGAGGACAGATGGGTTATGATAAATGCCAGCATGTCTGCAAGGAGCATACAGAGCAGGAAAGACCACCTCAATGACAGTCTCATCCACAAATCCTCCCAGTAACAAGCCAGAAGATGCCAGATGTGTCCAAGCAGAGGGTTGGGGTTTGGACACCCTCCTGCAGACAGAGCCGTCTCACAGGTAACAAGGACACAGACAGGAAGTAGCTAGGGCAGCCTCAGTCATGGCTCCAGCTGAGCTGGCAAGGAAGCACATGGATCTGCATGGCTTTAGGCCAGGTCTCACATACCCAGGGATAAGGTTACCATGTCCAAGGTGTCCTCAAAGGAGAAAGCATCTCCACCAGGTCCCTGTGCATGGCAGGCAGAGGGAAGAAGGCTTTCTCTCTGCCAGGAAACCCTGTACCCAGGCCAGCTGGGAAGGGAGGGCACCTCACCCCGGTGCTGTGCCTCATTTACCAAGATGATGCCCAATATAGTGGGCAGGTGTGGCCTGACAGACGGCAGCGGGATGAGGGATGAATGGAGGCATGGGCTCACCACTGCCTCCAGCCAGGCAGTTTTACACCAGTGCTCACCAGCCCTGGGGCCCAGCGCCCACCTGCAGTGCTAACTGGGATGAATGGCAGGGCTGCATGCCCTGGCTGGGACCAGAGACAGGGCTGGGTCACCCGTGACACCAAGACAGAGCAGGGGAAAAGGCAGCTGCAGGCATCAGGCAAGGGACAGAGTAACAGGGGCTGGATCGGTCCAGGAGGAAGGTGTGTCCTGATTCAGGGGAAGGGACCATTTGTTGCAGGTGATGCCCCTCTCCGCTTGTGCTCCTGCAGCAATGACAGAGATCCCCTCTAGCACCAGGAGGCATCTGCCAGTGCTAAGCCCACCGCCTGGACAGGCTCACACTGCAGCCATGCTCACACTGCGACTAAGCACGTGCAAACTCTTTGCATTCCTGGCAAATCTAGGTGGCTGCAACCCTGGGGCCTGAGCCAGCTGGAGCCTCCTCCTCCTTCTCCTCCTCACACAAGGCTACTCCTGGATGCCATCCCCGCAGCAAGAAAAGGCAGATGAGCAGAGGGTGGGAAATATGCAGCAGCGGACACTGTCCACATCCCCAGCCCTGATGTACCACACAGAGCTGGGGACCATTTCTGCAGGGCCCCACCGCAGCCATCTCCTCTTGGGTTAACCACCATCCTCCAGATTCACACTGGGCTGGTCACCTTCAACGCACTCGAACGGGGGCAGTCACTCCCTCTTGCATGCAGGCAGTCTGGGGGACATGTTCCAAGGCAGCAGCAGAGCTGAGACCAGTGCCTGGGGCCCCAGCTCCCACCAAGGCAGCCACAGCTCATGATTTACATGGCCAAAAAAACCCTCCAGGGCTGCAGCGAACCACTGTTAGCCTAAACCCAGCTCAGCCCCTGCCCAAGTCTGGGATCAGGGTCATTACAGCAGCTGCAGCCAGCATCAGGTTGGGTCTTCCCCCTAAATCGAGCTCCACCAGGGCAGCTGGCAAGAAGCGGCTGTTTGTTTGGTGTTTCTAAATGAGTGTTAAAAGCTGCTCCAGCGCATTAGATTCCTCCTCCTCCGCAGCAAAGCTGACAAGGGCCACGCGTTCAGGGAGAAACAAGCCCAGGAATGAAATGACATCGTTGGCCGCCCAGCACAGGAAGGTCAGGGCTAAACAAGGCACGTGGGAGGAGGGAGCTGGCCAGGAGAATGGGGACTGCCCTGAGCTTCCCCTTTCCCCCCTCCACCTCTGAACCCCCGGCCCTGGCAAACATGGATGCTCTTCCGCTAATTGGTTTCACAGGGTCCTTCTATATCAACAAGCAAATGGCTCCAGTGGGCGCAAGCAGTGGGCTCACTCCCAGCTCCGGTGGCTACAGCATGGCCAGGAGGTGCTGAGGCTGAGGGGCTCCCCCTTCCCAGGGGAAGGGATATTGCTCTGAGGGTCACAGCCAGCACGGGGCAGGACCCCACAGAGGTTTGGAGGGGGCTTGTCCCTACCACTGAGTGATAGGTGATTCTTCTCCCATGGTCACCTCCCAGCTGAGCCCCACCACACATGAAGATGCCTGCACCTAGCTGGCTGGGTTGGAAGGAGGCTCCAGGTCCCCACAAATCCACTGTAGGAGACTCCTCTTTTCCTCAACCATCCCATGCTGACCTCTCTGCACCAAGCTGCTCTCTGGACCATTTCCAAGCCTGCCAGCTGCCCAGGGTGTGGGACAGGGGTTGTGGGAAGCAGCAGGCAGGCTGTCGGAGGAGGATCACACCAACAGCTACACACATCTACACCGACCGCCAGCTCCCAGAGCACTAACTCAGAGCAGCACCAAGGTCAAGCCCACCTGACAGACCTGTTTCTGCTGCACCTGCAATTACTGCAAAATTTCATAATGATTCAGGGCAGGAGAGCTGCCACCGAGGGTGGACGCCATCAGCTGCTGGGAAGCTGCTGTGAGCAGTGTGCAGGTGGATGCCTTCAGCCCTGGCCATGTGAGCTCAAGACGACAGGGCACAGCCTTCAGCAAGGCCACTCCGGGCATGACCTACCCACCACGGTCTCCACCCCCGCCATCCCCCGGGGCCCAGCTTTGGGAAATTCAGCCTGAACGTGGTGGGAAGCTGTCGGGGACAGGAAGCCCTGCAGCACCACACACAATGGTGGACCTCCTTATAGGGAGGCATGTTCTGGGCTCGACCCTGCTCCCCCAGGGAATAGATCCCTTATCCCAGCACTCTGCCAGCCCCAGGCAACTCTCTGGAGGCAGTACTTCTTGCAGGCAGGGCTCTGCAGGCAGGGACGTGCCTGGGGGAGAGTGTAACCCCTCTCTCTGCACAGCTGCCACCCTGCACACCACTTCGAGAGGCAGGCAGTGCTGGGGAAGGCACAACTCTCATTTCCATCCTCCATCAGATAAGACAATAAAACCCAAACAGATCAGATCCTGCACTAAGGCTTCAGTAATTAACACCTGCGAGGCCTGCCCAGCCATGGGTAAACAGAAGGTATCCAGCAGAAATACCCACCAGTCCCTCCTCATGCACTTGGAGCCCAGCCCAACAGGCATGTGAACATGAATACACACAATCTTATTAAATGAAGGTCATAAAAGCTGTCAGGGAATGGAGATGACGAACTACCGGCATGCATGGTGACAAGAGGAGGAGCAATGTGGAGCTGCAGCTTTCCTGGGATCCTCTGGCCACGTGTGGGAGGAGCACTGGGAATCTCAGAGACAGGCCAAAAAGCCCAGTGCACGGGGGTAGCGGACAGAGAATTTTAGCCTTGGAAATTACAGTGGTGACAAGAGATGCTCAGTCCTAAACACCAAGTAGATTTGGCTGCTGTAAGATGCCACCGGAAAGCCCCATCCCTATCCCCATCTTCCATCTCCCATCCTGATCCTCCAGCACGGGGCACCACCACCCATCCGTCCCCACGTACCTTGGTGATCTTGGGGTCAGTGCAGCGGCTGTTCCCGCTGCTAGCGTGCATCCAGCTGCTCTCGTAGGCTAGGCAGTGCTGCCGCAGTGAGCAGCGCCTCTCCAACACGCACCAGCCGCACTCAAAGCGTGGGTCAGCCTTGAGGCACAGACCACAGCTCTCCCGCAGGGCCGAGCACTTGTATAGGTGGGCTGCAATGGCAGGAGGAGCACGGGGTCAGCATGGCCCACCCCAGCTCGCGGGCACAGGGTTTTGGGGAGAAGGGCACCCACTCTCACACGCCCCCAACACATGCATGGCACCAGCTCCCAGGGGAATAAACCCCCATGAGCAGGAAGCACCAGCACCCTGGACTCAATGATGAGGAAGAGCTTTGGCCTCTCTCCCAAAGCTTCTTGGAAAAAAGCCTCTTGTCTAGAAACCCGTCTGATCAATGTAGCCAGAGCATCACTCCCTCTTGCAAGGCACTGGTACAAACTGCTGTTGGGGTGGGCTGGAGGCTTCAGTGGGCACTGGGCTGCTTTCCCACCCTGTCCCATCCTCACTCACCCTGGATGTTCTGGGGGTTGTCGATGACAAAGTTCCCATTCCAGACCACAGACAAGTTGACCGGCAGGTCGCTGATGTCATTCCCTTCATAGAAATACTGCAGGGGAGGACAGAAGTAGGTAGAGCCGGTTAATTGGTGGGGCGAAACGACCCAGTGAGGGGCACAGAGAGGCGTATGACCCCATTACATGGATGTCTCCCAACAACCCAGATGAGAGGGATGGGGGCCTGTTCAGACCCACTGTCTACGAACAGACAGGTCTAACAGCCACTGGTCAAAGCATCAGACGCACCACATGCAAACCAGTAGGCTGGACTGGCAAAAAAAAAAGATAAATCAGCAACACAGAAGGTTTCTAAATAGACCCAAAGCCCATTAGCCCAAAGGTTTGAAGCTGCTGCTGCTAGGAGAGGAGAAAACAGATGGTATCTCTGCAGCACAAATGTACCTCTCCCTGCCAGGCACCCGAGCCCTCCCCCACATCTTCCCCACTCCACAAATGCTCAGTCGGATGTTTGGGATCATGGTCATCACTACTGAAGCTCAAGGAGGACAAGCTGGGCACATGGCAGAAGTGGATTCTGCAGAGAAACCCCAACACCCGGTGTAACGCAGCCGTGGGTGGGACAGAGCCAGGCACCAGTCTGGTACTGTGCCAGCCCTCAGAAAGGTCTTGGGAGAGCATGCCTCCCTACCTCCCCGTGCCACCTCTGCACCACACCCCCAGCCACCCCACTCCCAGCCCCATGCTGTGCTTAGCCATCGGCTGTACCCAGCTCCAGGACTAGCATCATCAACCCGGTCCCCCAAGCTCCCATGCAGGGAGGTGACACCAGGTGATCCTACCCCCCAGCTCCAAGGCACCCCAAACTCAGGCCCCAGCACCCACTACTGTCCAGATGTACCTTCGTCCATTCCTATTTCCGGCCCAGCCAGCCACTCCTCCCCATGCAAACCCTCTCCCCTGCCTCAAAACCCAAGCTCCAGCCCTGGCAGCCCCATCAATATTCCCCGCACAGCCCCTGCACACAGGCGGAGAGGTTTAATCGATACAGAGGCAGGAAGGCAGTCGGAACCGTCCCTGACAGCTAATGACCTCCTTCAGCAAGAGATTCCCTGCACCTCGCCCGAGAAAATGACAGGCGTGTCAGGAGAGATTAAATGAATGATTCATGGGTTGCTGGAGTTTGTTAGGGAGTGGTGGACGCGCCCGGAGCAGCTCACCCAGACACAGGCCAGCAGCAGCCTTGCTACCACCTCCGGCCAGCCTGAGCATCAACTTTTGCAGCCCTGGTGCCATACCTGGAGGAGTTGGCCCCAGCATCTCCTCCAGCACTGCCCCAGCTGCTGCCCTACAGAGCACATTAGTCCCTGCCAGCACCCGGGATCACTCCGGTGCGTCCACTATGATTGACCCCCTTCAGAGGAGGTAGGGACAAGGCCCACAAGAGAAGCCAGTGTGCCCAGGTGGCTGCAGGAAGCAAGGACATGTTGGGTCCTTCTCACCTCACCATCAAAGCTGGTCCCCTCCCACGCTGAGTCTCTCCCAACCAGGCAGCATCATCAGACACAGTCCAGCATCAGACACAGCACCAACATCAGGCACACGCCCAATGTGAGACATGGCCACAGCAACACACCCCTCCCTTGACCCTACAAGGTGCAAATGAGAGACCAAGCCTGGTCTTCTGTTACACCTCCAAAGCTTTTTGCTAGCGGTCCTAAGTCCAGGGGCCACCTCACCCAAACACAGGCTGGAGGACCCCAAAATGCAGCCCTCCCCAGGAAGGAAGGCTGATGCTGATAAACTGCATGCAGCAGTTGTAAGGCATGAGACACCCAACTGCAAACTTAACCCTTTCTTGAGTGCCCAACAGTTGCACAACCACCTCTCCTCTACAGGAAAAGCCCCATCACCCCCCACCATGCAGCCTCTCAGACACACACAGCACCCCTCACAGTGTTTGCTCAGAGGACCTTCAGCCACATCTCCACCATGCACCATCTACAACCAGGGCCTCTCAGAAGCACCCTTATCACCAGGTCTCAGATGATACAGCCAGAACCAGGCTGGGAGTCCAAATCTGTTCACCTTCCCCTATCCTACACCCACCCGAGGACATCCCTGACAGGACCATGATGAGGAGCAGGCCAGACCCACAGCAGTGAGCAGAGACCATCCCCTGGCAACGAGAGGGAGCATGTGCTGGAGAGGGCGGCAGCAGCACCGGAGCAGAATTTAGCTGTGACGAGCCACGTGGCAGTGTAAGTGAAATTGGCATTTTCAATTTGTACTCTGACATGTCTCATTTGGGGCCCTGGCATCTCGGGAAGGCATCCAGCCTGCAGCTGTCCAAAACACTTATTTGCATCTCTCTGCCCCGGCTGCTTTTGGAAATTAGTTCTTCTGGGACGCGGGTTAGAGGAAGAAGAATAGGGGGAGAAGAAGGGAGGGCATTAACTCTTCATGCACCGGCCCAAGACAGCACATGCACAAGAGTCAGTGTCCCTCTGCAAAAGGACAGGGCTCCCCCTCTAAGCCAGCATGCTGAGGATGCTGAATTTGCCACGGTATGGAGCTGGACTGGATGGTGGGTTGCTGCTTCAGCAGCTGGAAGCACAGGCCTGCATGGAGGGAAGCGGCAGGAGTTTTGGACCTGGCTGGTGTTTGCAGCATGGGACCACCAAGGGAAGGCAGAGAACAGTTAAAAACATGTCCTCAGCATCTGTGTGTCATCAGCAGGGTCTCACCTGCCCTACAGAGATGTGCAGCAGACCCACACCTTGGATGCCATTACTGGTCCCTGTAGGATGCAAGGGCTGGATCAGCAGCTCGGCTGCATGTGGGCAGGAGCTGTGGCTGCAGGGGCTCAGAGCTCAGCCTCCTGGGATGCCACGATTCATCAGATCCCTCTCTAATTTCCAAAGCACCTCTTGGTTTAAAGGACATTTTCAAAAGGCCTCCCTAAAGATGCTCTTGCTGTAACATGGGCAGGAAGGCACCCTCTCCACCCACAGGCACAGCCACAGCCAGGGACATGGCAGCAGCCCAGCCATGGCAGCTGAGCAAAGCAGCAGCCACTTTCCAGACCTGAAGACCCCGCAACTGGTGTGAATCAGGTGGGGGGTGCTTACAAGTCTGTACATCCCACAGGACCCAGACAAGAGCCCATGGGCAACCAGGCCATCCCATCACACTGGCTCATCCCTGCTTCTGGCTAACATGGTGCTAAACACCCATTAAACACTTAACTGTTATCAACTTCCTGGTTAATCAATTGCTGTGGCTGGCAGCGATTCAGGATGAGCTGCAGGAGGGGAAGCCAGGGCACGTGTGAGCAGGGGGATGCACATACCCAGGCAGCCCTGCTAGGAGACTACCTTTTGCTCTACAAAGGTGCCCAGGAACCCCTGGCTGGGCTGACTGCCACAAGTACAAGTTATAGGAAAGGGACGTTTGCTCTGGGAGCAAAAAAATGACAGGCACAGCCCCAAGAGCAAACCAACATCACCCAGAGGAAAGATGTGTGCTCATGCAACATGGCCCACAGAAGGGGATGGGAGAAAAAGATGTCATTGAATGAGTCAGCAACAGAGATGTGAACTTCTAGGCTCCTTATCTAGCCAGCCTTTCCATCCCTTTCTGGAAGAGCCCACAAGGTGAGCATGGAAGGGCCAATGGAGGATGTGCCAGCCCCACCAACCTGGATACAGCTATTCCCAGCAAGACTGCCTTCTGCAGGGACACAGTTCAGGCAAGAGGACTCCTCACCTTTCTCAAGGCTCTTCACCCAAAACCAACCTCAGGCATCTTCCCAAGTAACAGCCGACAACCTTGTGTGCTTCCCATGGCTCCAATTCTTACACCCACCCCATCTCCCCATAGGGGATGCCCACCAGCCTGGCACGGTGCAAGGACTGTGGGCGCCACCTCCCCTGAAGGCCTCACATTCGGTTCTAGCAAGCCCAGTTGCTCACCACCCGCTGGCAGTGATGGGCACCAAGAACCACTCAGCTCCCCTGGGGGTGAGGAATTCAGTAGTCCAAGGAAATACCTCCAGGGAGCTGCGCTTCCAAGGGACAGAGGCGCAGCTAGCACAGGGGCACCTGAAATCTTGGGGGTGGATTGCACTGAGATGCGCTTCAGGATGCTCCTGCAAGTGGTGTGCCAACTAGCCGAAGGCACTAGCCCTTCCCAGCCAAGATGAGGCAGGGCGGCCCCACGGCCATCACACTCCTTGCTGCAGGGCATCCATCCCACTCCAGCCACAGCCTGCACAATCCAGCAGGGGAAGGAAGGGAGGGACCCTGCTCCCCAGGGAAGTCAGTGAAGGAGCTGCTCCTCTGCCCACTGTGAGCAAACCCACATATCCAAATTTCCCTTGCAACCTCCCTCCCTCTCACATGCACCATCCCCCTGGGCTGCATTTCTGGAGGAGCGCTTGGGCTGCAGCTGTGTCCTATTTTTCTGTAGTTGATGACCTCAACTCCTTCCCCGCACTACAGGGACGGCAGTAATGTACATCGCGTCTCGCCAGGGCTCAACTGCAATTCATCATTATTTTATCTGCTGGAATTTAATTGGATCCTATCACACTCTCCTGATACTCCCTTTTCACTTTAAACACTGCTGCAGGAAAGATAAATGTAGGCATTGCTAGGACGGAGAGCACAGCTTTGTTGGCGAACAGTGCCGGGGTTGTGGGCTCCAATCCTGTTTCCCTCTCCATGGCTGGTTAATTAGAGATACATATACTGGAGGTGCACGGCGCTCAGAACAGGGCATGTGTGTATGATTTATGTTCCTCTATAAATACACCCTAGGCCTCGTAAAATACCGTCATCCACACAACAGCACAACTTGACGGTAACGCTTGGCCTCTAATTCTGGATCTCCTTGTGGTCTTTTCACATAAATCTCCTCCTTTCCTCCCCCATCACACGCAAACTTCTTTGCCTGGATTCCTCCTGCCTGAAATTCAGCAGGGCATAAGTGAGAACCTGAGACCCTGGGAATATGTCAGAGCAATGCCCAGGCTCCACTGCAATTAAAAAATACCCAGAAAATGTAAATCTACCATGTCATGCCTGCCATCCCAGTTTGCACATCTGGGGCTGGGCGGCCCGGCCTCAGCATCCGCACTGGGTACCACTCGCATGCCCACCCCACCAGCCCAGCTCGCGCTGCACCCACATCACTTTTTCATGGGAATAAGCTGCTCCTGGGTGAACATCCCGACCCAAGCCTGGCCAAAGGGGAGCAACCGCCAGAGCCGCAGCCAAAATGGGTGGGCAGGGTAGGCGGCTCATGCCGGGGGATCAGCGAGGAAGAAGCCAAAAGGGAGTTGGGGTCATGACACAGCTGCTCCACACCACGCAGGGCTTTGGTTAAAAGGAAAGGGAAATAATTGAGGCATGAGGCTTAATTTAAAGTGCTGAGACGACAAACTCAAATGCTCATGGAAAGGAGATCAGGGGTTCTTCCTATTTTTACATTTAAAGGGAAAGGGCAGCTCTAGTGCTATTTCAGCCTTAAGAGAAACATTCTGGAGAGAAACAGCCAAAGCCTTGGCAGGGAGAAACACCTGTAGTCATTTTGCCAAGGCCAGGACTAAATCAGATGAAGTCCAATGTTACAAGCAGTAATGCAGATTCAGGACTGTGGTACTTCCAACAGCGAAAATGTTTGGGGGTTTTTGGGGTTTTTTTTGTTGTTTTTTTTTCCCAGCAGTTGGAAGGATGAGCCCTGTTTAGGGGTGGCAGATGAGAAAGAATGGACAAAGGCAGGGATGCCTGGAAAGAGACATTAAGAGACAGGTGACAATTTCTCCATCCTTCACTGCAACAAGCAAGCCTGGAAATGTCTGCCTCCAGAAGATGTAAAGTAACCAGTTAACAAAAACCTAATTTACCGGCAAAGAACTTACTTTCTCAGTTAGTCTTATCTTTCTTTTTTGCTTCTTTACAATGAATGCGGGAAACCTTTAGGGTTGCTTTCCCTTTGAAGAGCAGAAAGAGACCAAAGTGAGGAGGCAAAAAAGGGTTTTTTCTGCTTGCTTTTGCCCTGGGATATATGGCAAACTTCAGGCCTGGTCTCCCTTGAGTTTGCTGAAGATCTATTTTGTGTCTCAAATGATGTTTATAGGCGATTCTCAAACCTTAATGAATGGACTGCTGAATATTTAGCCAAGATGTCTTTTCTTCAAAGTACTAACAAGTCATTGGAGTTTGACAAGCACTAAAAATAAACAAAAGGCAAAGAGTTTTAAGCAGGCTTGACTTATTATCCCTTCCATTCACCCATGATTCAGGAAAGCATCCCTAATTCCGTGGAATAATTAACCTCTTGTTTAGATACCATTGAACTCCTAGAAACAAAGTGTGCTTAAATGCCTTCCCAAGGCGAGGGTATCCATTCCTCACTTGCTGGCTAGGAGGATGTCATCCCTTCCTTAATTTTTCACTCACCAGTGTCCTCCACACCAGGCAAAACCTAAAATCCTAACTCAAAGGATGAATTGCAATGGAAGAACCCATCGGGTCGTGGGTGGGTGACTGTGCAGGAGCCTGAAGTGCTATGAACCAGCCAGATGGACTGCAAAAAAAGATGGGGAGGAGACATCACAGGAGTGTGAATCTGAATCCCCCACACCATAAAGCAGCCTGGCTAAATGCCCTCTAACGTTAAAGCAGGTGAGCAGACCTTGAAAGCAAGACAGCTTCTTTCAAGACAAAATGCTATTCTTCCTTCTGTGAAGACACCCTGCTCATGAAAGCAAAGTCTCCTGCCTGAGACCATAGCCCCACGAAACTGCTGCCACCCACTCCCGTGCCCATGCAGCCCACAACCTCACACGTGCTCTCTGGCCAATTTGCTTTGCTTTCCAGGCATCCCTGGCAATTTTCAGGTCAAACACTCAGCTCTGTGTGGGAACTGTACGGCAGGCAGGCACACCTCAAGCTGCCCCATCCCTTTGGGGAAGAGCTGCAGAGGCTGTGCAGCTCATGACACTGGTGGTGGCAGCCACAGCACCCATTGGGAAACACAGGCGGTGTTTTTTGCTTCTGCCTCTCCCTCCTGCCCTGCAAGCTGAAACTTACTGGGGAGAAGTAAGTCCAAATGATTCAGACCCTCTCTCCAAGCCTCACCTCCGTTAGGTAAAGGCTCTGCTCTGGTGCAGGCACCTCTCCCCTGACAACCCTGCAGGAGCCATCAGGCTACCACTGCTGGCACTGTGCAGCTTCTCTGTAGGGAGTATCCCGCAGCTCATACCATCCCAAACTGCTTTAGAATGAACTAAGCCAAATTGCACTCTAAAGAATTGGGCAAGAGGGAGCTGCCGGCTGTGCCAGTTGCCGGCAGAGACGAACTGACAGGAGCCTGGACTGGCCGAGCGGCTCCAGCCAGACAAGGACATGGCCCACAAGACTTCCTATGCCCCAAGCAGATGTGGTTTTGGCTCCCAGGTGCTCACACAGCTCTGTGCCTGACCAGTGTCCCCACAGGCTGGGCTCTCTCTTTAGGACAAAGAGACTCTATTTCTTCCACGCTTTGCAACAGGGCAATGGCTCCTCCAGCCCATTTACAGCCACACATGCCCTGAGAGTGACGCCAGGCACAGGCACATCGCAGCACAGCCCTTGGACAACCAAGCAGGTGCCTGGTGTAACCGGCCTCCTGCCGGGACAAGGGTGGCTCGGCTGACCCCCAAGAAACCTCCCACATGGCTGTGATGGAGACAGAGCAGACAAGCTTGGCTACCAGCAGCAATGAGACCTCAGTGAAGGGACCCACACCAGGGAGATGTCTCTTTGCACACACATCCACCATGTTCTGCTTGAAGCAGTAGCAACGAGCTGCGCAGGCAATGGGCAAGACCGGGTCCAGGAGCAGATCCATGTGGTGAAGCCCTGGTGAGGGTCACAATCAACACCAGGGACAAGCAGCCAAGCCAGCTCCGCTGGGCAGCACTCCACCTGGCTTCTTTCCTTCCCTGAACGCAGCAGCAAGATGACAAACCTTTGCTTAAGCTGCCTCGCTAATGGCTTCTTGCAGCAGAGCCCTGCGGCAGGCACTGCTCCGGCCCTGCGGCTCCCTGGAGCCTGCACTTTGTGCCGCTGCCTGCATTCGCCTCCAGGCCAAGCGCAGATCCTCCACCAACATTTCCAGCCAGCAGCTCAGGACGGAGAGCATTTCTGCTCCTCACAAACTGCATGTTGCCAAGAGCGAGCCCCGGCAACATGGCATTCCCCCAGCATTGCCACCCAGGGCAGGAGCCAATGACTTGGGATGCTCCTTCTGCCCAAAGGCTCCACAGCCCAGGGAGCGCAGGAGGAGGGAGGGAGCCAGGGCTCATCTTCAACAGCCTCTAAATGTCACTCATGCCACCAAAGGACAAGGGAGCAGGGATGGGCACTGCTGTTAGGCTGCAAATGAGCTTTCACAGTGTGAGTGATGGAAAACAAATTTTAAAAGGATTAAATAGGAGGGAGAAGGGAAGAGCTGGCTCCATGTGGATGAGGGCAGGTCAGTGCAGAGCCCAGCAAGGCAGCTGAGCTGCCGAGCAATGCCGACTCCCTTCGGGTGCTCTTAACACTCTGGGTGGGTTTGCTTGTGGGCTTGGTGCTCCCAGCACAGGATTGCTGCGCAGCAACGGGCACACACACACTCACTGAGGGGCCAAAAACACCCTCTCGCTTAGGGATGAGGCAACTGGAGAGGGCAGAAGAGGCAGAGCTGCCTGCAGGAGACAGCTTAAGTGACAGAGCTGCAGGGAGCAAGGACAGAGAGGAAGGGAGCAGTGCACCAGCAGGGCTGGGATGGAGAGCAGGCAGGCAGGGGGATGAGGTAGCTGCCGGTCGGAACCGGGGGCGAACAGGGGCTGCAGGGGAGGAGGGGAAGCTCTCGTAGGGCTGACAGGCTCAGCTGCACGCGGGGGAGTGTGCACAGCGGGACATGGAGAAGGTGTTAGCTCGATCCTGCCTGTAAAGCGGGATGGCTTGGTGTCAGGGGGAAGCAAGAGCAGGCAGAGGGGAGGGGGAGGCAAGGCTCCGGCACGTCTGGGCCAGCTGGCTCCAGTCCAGACAACTTTCTTCAGCTTTCCAAAGCCAATTTCCTTGGAAGTGCTCCTAAAGCCTGGTGGCTCCCCTGGGGCAGCTCTGACGTTGATCCTATCCAGAATGACCCCAGGCAGCAGCCTCCCCATGCACCTGGTGGAAGCAGGGGGGAGCCCACCCCACACCCCACAAGCACCAGAAACCCGTTACCTGCCCACAGGAGAGCAAACCCAGCCATGCAGTGAGCCAGGAAGGTCCTGGGGCAGAACAGGAATGAGCAGCCCGCAAACGAAGCACGCGCCAAGGCAAGCCGCACACTCACCGAGGTGTTCTGGCACTGGATGCTGGTGCTGTTGAAGCGCAGGGCAGTGACACGGGTGGTGCTGCCGGGGATGTGGAAGATGCACTCGTAGTTGCGCTGGCCAGACTGCGGCTGAGGCAGGTTCTTGGCCGTCAGGGTAATGGGTTTCACCACGCCCACGGGGATGTAGATCTGGGTGGAGGGCAGGATCTGGGGGCAATCCTGTAAGGGGAACAAGGGGCAGGTGATGAGAGGGGAACACCACACAGCCTCCCCTGACACCCCCTCTTGGCTGGCAGGCTGGGCAACGTGCTGTGAAAATACCACCCTGAGCACATGCTTAAGTAAATCCTTATGTGCAGCCAAGCCCAAACCAGCATCTCATGGCTGCTCTGACCAATGCCCTGAAGACAGAAAAGGAGAGCACAGAGGAATCTGGTAGCAGGGCACTGCATTGTTTTCCACAGCTCGGGTTGATCCAGGTGGGAGGTGGGGAGAGAATTCAGCTATGGGACCTGCAACCTGGCACTGCGACAGCAGCCCATGTTTGGGTGAAATGACTGACAATGAGATGGGTTTTAACGCTACCATTGCAGTCAGTAGGTTTCAGAGCTAACACCCACTGGGCTGTGCACTGTCAGGCTACCCTCTCAGCCCTCCTGTTTCCCTTACAACCTCCATTCCCCTTCCTTCACGAATGGACTGAAAAGCCTTTTCCCCATTTGACACTGCAACATGCTTCTGCAGTGTTGCAGAGAACCTGCGCTGCAGCGAATTTTGCTGCTGCTGCTCTGTCTCCGGTCAGCTTGAAGCAGCATCACCTCAGACAGCCTGTCTGCAAGCTGCCCAGAAGGGAGTGCCTCCAGCCAGGGGACGCTGGTGAGTCCAAGCAGGGGAGGAAGGCAAGGGCAAGGGGCTCGGCCCCACCTTTTCAGCTCCCAGCACTCCCTGGGAGGGAGCTGTCAGGAGGGGAAAGCACTCGACTTTTAACAGCCCCAGGCTCCCAGCTGCTCAGGGGAGCCGGTGAGCCTTGTGTGCAAAGCACAGGGGAGCAGGAGGGAGCAAAAATAAATGAGCACAAGCACCAAAACAGCTCCGCAGCCACTTCGGCAATAACAGCATGATGCAATCCCATGCCAGACTTGCCGAGCCTGGTGGAGGTCTCGCACCTATGGCAGTGACTCCTGGAAGCATCAGCTTGAAATAACACCAAAGGGGGATAACGTGCACTAAAATGAGCTGCTCCGAAAACAGGAACAGCAGCAGCAGCACCGGTGGTGGATGCAGCCATCCTCCTGCTCTCACAAGGCTGCTGACAACCACGGCACGGCTGCAGGGGCAGCTCTCGCCCCAAGGCCATGGGCAGCCACGCATGGGCAACGCTGCCCAGCTGCCTCCCACTGCCCCACAGTGAGCCAGGATGGACCCTGCACAACACCGGGCTTTATCTCAGCTTGTAGGATTAATCTAACTTTCAAATGATGCAGACAGGAACAAGAAATTGTTTCATTTAGCAAGTATCAAAAAACCCAGCTTGTTTTACTCTTTAAGTTTCCTGTTCTTTGCAAGCCTCTATTCCCCAAAAGTGCAATTTTTAAGGAAAGAAACTATCCACAAAACATGCTAAACAAAATGAAAGCAGTGAGGAACAGTGGTGCAAGCCCCAACCCAGAGATGGTGACGGGGCTGGGACAGTCTGGGGACCCTTGCTGCTGCTCTGCTACCTCCCTGCTCCATATCAGGCTGCCAGCCTGGCTGGGGTGGTGGGTAAGTCCAGGCTACCCCAACTGGGCTCACTACAGATGCTCACAAGACCCATGCCGAGAAGCGCAGCGGGCACGTGCGTCCCTCTCCTTGCACAGGCAGGCAGGCAGGCTCGTTTTGCTGACTCGTGGTTTGAGACAAGTCCCCCCGTGACATCACATGCTCCGCATCTGCCGGCAGAAGTGTCTCATCCAGCAAAAATGTCAGCCTGCGCCCAAACAGGAAGCACCTGGTGCTGGTGGGCGCCCAGGGTGCCCAGAGGTGTGGGGGCACTGGGACAACTCATTTCCCCTACAGGCAATTCCAACCACTGACAAAACTCACTCTGGCACTGCCCAGCACTTATATCCCTCGGGAATGCTCTGCACAGCCCACAGAGTTCCCCATCCTGCCAAAAACAGCCCCCCCGGCAGAGCCCCAGCTCCCAGGAGCAGGGAGCTATGAAGGGATGGGACGAGCAGAAAAGCAAGACTCTGACACATGCATTGCCAAACATTGCACAACTCAGATTTTCTCCATTAAAACCGTTTTTCTAGCTGAATGAGAACATGAAAAGGGTGTCCAAGTTTGGTTGGAGAGGTAAAAGCTTTAGAGTCACCCTGAAAATGCTGCTATTTGGGTTTCTCTGGCAGCTCCCAGCTCCAGCTGCAAGGCTGTGCCATCAGCAGAGATGGGGATGAAGACAGTCTGGGGCTGGCTTTTGAGGGTCCCTCACAAAGTCCTTAGCCATTCCCATTGGTGGGAGAATGAAGAACAAACACAAGGTGAACCTGCTCAGACTGAATGAACATGCTTGGTCCCCACTGGCCAGGACCATTTCATCCTCAGCGGAAGCGCTGCATCAGCAGGCAGCAGGGACTATCACAGGAGAGCAGCTTTTTGGGATGGGAGAATCCAGCATCCATCACCAAACACTCCGCAGCCACTGCTGGGCACCGTGAGCGGGGACAGGCAAACAGCAGCTGGGGGTGCTTCATCACCCCTTCTCCACCCTTGAACTCCAGAGCAAGCCACAGAGGACGATCTCCAGAGCCCAGGGTTCAAAGCCATCGCAGCCAGTGGGCAGGAACATCCTTCCTGATGCTGCCATTCCCAGGCACATTTACATGAGTGGTGGCTCCTACCCATGCCCCATTCCTGCCCCGCCACCCCCCAGAAATCCATGCAAGCACCGCTGGCACACCCAAGACAGCACTGTGGGTTGCTTTTTGTGTTTTCCTACGTAACAGCTGCTTTCCCACACAGGAAGCCGTGGTGAACCACCCATGGGAACCATCAGGATGGAGTTAAGCGCTGCTGTTAACCCCCATCCCCGCCTCTCCTGACCAGTGCCCATTATGCTCCAACCAATGTGGACAGACCAAATCCTGCTTAAAATAACCCTCCCAGTTAGACACCCTCCCACAGAGGGGATGGGGCTGGACATCCACCATTAGCTTGTCCAGCAGTGCCACAGGCTGGCACCGCACCCCCCTCACCCGCCGCACTGCCCTGCTGGGGACCGGGACCGGATGGGGACAAGATGTCTCATTGCAGCCGGGACGCACAGGCCACAGCAGCAGCTGATCTGAGGGTGTCTCATCATCCCCACCGGGAACTGCTGAGGCCACACCAACATGCAAACAGACTGAGCCAGGCGCTCCAAACCTCAAGCCAGGCACCGCTCCAAGTCCCAGTTGGCCAAAAAGGTCTGCCAGGGAACAGCCTGCCCATGCTCAGGAGTGTCATGAGTTCCCAAGCAGCTGGTCCACAGGAGAGCTACACACATCCCAAAGACAACACACCTGAGGGGTACAGCCAGATGCTTTCAGATTCATCTGGCAGGGAAGGGGGAAAAGCCCAGCAGCCTCCCCCATGCCCTTGGCAAGGGAAGTGGGCAGACAAGAACTGCTAGGCTCCAGTGGTCTGGACACCACGTGTTGTGTTTGCAGAATCAACACCAGGGCTGGCGGGAAGCATGACCTCAACAGCAGGCTTCTGAGATGCCTGGGACACACCAATCCCTCGCCAGATTTCTTCCAGGCACAAGATGGGAGAAAAAAGCCTTTTCTCATCTTTTCGTGTTACTGAATCTCCCCTCATGGGCTGGCCTTGTTCTGGCCCATGCATCACACGCTCAAGTACCCATGAGCATGGTGCAACACCCTTGCATACAGATGATACCTCCAGGGAGGTGAGGAATGGTGCCAGAGCACAAACTTTGGCTGTTTGGTGGAAGGGACGGCGGAAAGCCACCACTGCACCATCTGATAGGCATGGAGCGCTGGCAGCAGGGATGCGGCACCGCCCAGGCAGCTGCACGCTCACCGGCAGCACAGGGGCAGGAGGGGCTGTCTGACGAGCAGAGTCTTGTTCCTGGCGCTCACCTGTTGCTGTGCAGAAATGGCAAGTACCAACCCCGCCTGCCCATGTGTGGGAGCGATGGTTGGGCTTTTCCAGCTCTGCCAATGCTCTTGGCTGAGAGGCGGCTTTGCTCATCTCTACGCCCGAAATAAGGATCACAATGAGAGCCCAACGCAGCCCTGTGCAGGGACACCACCATCTTCCACAGGTCCACCTGCTCCCGAAATCCATGAAGACTCCAAAGTGCAGCCAAGTATAAGACCCAAGCAGCTCTCTTTGCAGGCTGCAAAGCCAAAATGTTCCCCCGTAGACACAACAGCTCCCCTGGGAGAGGCAGCAGGACCAGGGGCTCTGGTTTTCCAAAAGAAAACTCTATAGAGCAGCTTGGTGGGCACTCAGTGTCCAACCAAGGTCAACCCATCCCAAGGGAGCTGGGAAGCCATGCAGGGCTCAGCCCCAGCATACAGGAAGATGTTCCTCCATTCATTCTGTCCCCAGCACAAGAGCAATGGTGCTGCTGGTGGCTGGGCAATGGTTGAGTAATGGTCCGGCTCTCCTGTCCTCTTCTGGAGAGCTTTAGCTCCTCAAATGATGAGAGAAGCAGAGGGGAGAAAGGGGAAAACAATAATTGGGGTGTCTTGGACGCAGATGGATCTGTCTGACTCCACACATGCTCCCAGCACAGCACAGAAGCAGGGGGACACAGGGAGGACAACAGCCCTGATCTAGAAGGGTGCCCAGGAGCCCACAGGCCCTCACCAAAGATGAGGGCAGACCTCAGGAGACACAAATTACAGAGGATGGACATTCGCTGCTCCTCCCAAATGGGGAGATGCAGAGGCAGACTTCCTCAGTGCCAGCCAGGACAGCAAAAACCTAGAGGGACATCTTGGCTGCTTGCCTTCACACGTGGTCTGTGAAGTGGAGACAATCCTTTCTTGTTCACCTCTGCTCTTTGGGACCAGTCCTGTCCTGGGAGGCTGATGGGACCAGAGTTCTGCTGGAGCTCAGAAACCAAATTTTATCCAAAATGATCTGGGCTACCGCTTTCTCCAGGACAATGTTCTTTTGAGCCATTCCCGTGAGGACAGCACTTGGCTTTGCTCCCAGCAACAACCATCAGGCAACAGGACCTTTAATGCTGGGCCCCTGCCCAAGCAGCTGGAAACCCAGGTAAGTTCAACCAGAGCCCACTTCCAGTACAGGGACAGGGGAGAAACTGTCCTCCCCAAAACTCTCCCTTCCAGACCCAAATCATCATTTACTGCTGAGCCAGCAGTTGCTGGCCAGACCTCCAGACCCAACCCAAGCAGCCACCGATGCCACCACAGGCTAGGGACGCCGGGACCTCTGGCAAGCACCCTGCCAGCAACAGGTTTCCCCGGTGGGTGGCACAGATGCAGCGCAGGATGAAACCCCACAAAAGAACATGTTTCTTAGCAAAGCATTTGAGACGAAGAAGGCACAAGGTACAGTAAAATGGTTTGCTTTACGGATTTCAACCTTCCCCTCTCTGAAAAGAAGTTGTTCTGCAATGACAGTTCAAGCTTGCTCCCTTCAAAAACATCAAAGGAAAATGCTTTAGTGTCTCTGCCTTTGTTTTTACCTTCATTCAGCCTAAAGTGTTCTCGGCTGTGCCCCATTTCCCAAGCAGCCCCTCCACAGCGGCACTCCTCACCAACGCAGCCTCTCCCCACTGGCATGCAGTCCCAGCAGCGCTTCCCACTCCTCCCTCACTGTTCCCCGGGTAGACCCAGCACCCCAGGCAAGGTGGTAGGCAATGTTCCCAAAGCAGTTTGTCCTTCTCCACCCTTCCCCATAGGGCAGGGGGTCATGACAGGACTGGGACAGGAGAGGGGAGCCAGCTCACGTTGCCTTACCTCGGAGAGCTTGACGCGTCCCTCCAGGAAGGAGCAGTCAGCAGCGTTGTGGGTGCAGATGTGACGGTACTTGCACCAGTGGCAGGGGAAGGAGCCGTTCACGCAGGACAGGCAGCTGCAGAGAGAGAAGTTGGCAGCATTAGGGCCATTGCAAGGCAAGGTCCACCAGGGCACTTCTCAGGATGCTTCCGTGGGACAGCATCCATAGGTGATCCTGTATCTCTGACCCCTCAAGCACAGGGCAAGGGCTGTGCGCCAGCAGGCTGGGAAGGGGAGATGACTGCACACCCTGGACCCCCAGGCTTTGCCCACAGCAGGGCAAGGGGAAATGGCCTTTCCAGCACGGCAAGGCTTGTGCCCCAGCCAGGCCAGCCACAGTCCCTCCTCCGCTTGGCAAGCTGACCCTGCCTGCCCCACTCCTGGGGTAGGGCCGAGCTCCAGACTTTGGAAGCTTTATTTGGGTTTGCTGAAAGGCGATTTTAGCAAGAGGCAGCAGAACAAGGGCTCTGCACCGCAGGGAAACAGGGGAGAAAGGGCCAGATTAATGCATGCTCATTGAGAGGAAAATTATAACTGGCAAAAGGTTGGGTCAGATTAACATTTCGGGACTGTAGCGCCTTTCAGCTGCTCACAATAGGTTGTGTGTGACCCCCTCCCTCGGCCCCCCTCATCCTCAGCCCTCCGCGGCCGCGCGTGCGTGTGTGTGCTTCCACCCCCTCCCTCCAGCCCACAACGTTTCCATCGCTCTCCCCAGCCTCCTCTCCAGGCTCTTTGTGTGGTGGGATTGTGCATGCCCCCCTCTCCCTGCCTCTCCTGGTGGATGCACTGGGGTATCCAGGGATGCTGGGGGCACCCGGGGATGCCAGGAGCCAGTGCTCTGCTCTGCACCCCTCTTCCTGAAGAAATGAGCCCCAAGGACCTGGTGCCTTTTCCACACACAGGAGCGGAGATACAGAGTCCCCTCCTTGTGCAGCCATCCACATGAGCAGCACGCCAACAGCCTGTCCCCTTGCTAACTGTCCTCAAAAGCACGCCTTCCCAGCACCATGAGGTATTCCTGTTTGCAAGCACAGGGGACCCGGCAAGCACCCCAGCCAGAGGGCAGCTTTCAGCGCCCCCACCCTCTGGGTATGGAAAGGGCTGAGCCCTCCCTGCCATACTGTCCCAGAGCAGCAGCAAGGTCCCACGTTAATGTAGCTAGTCTTCAGAGGGCAGGTCTGCACCAGGCATGTCCTGTGCAGCCCAAGCTGCCCTCCCAAGGAGGAGACAGGAGAGATACTGAAGCATAAGCTCAAAAGCAAGAAAAAGAATCAGCCTTGTTTTAAGAAAAAAAAAAAGAGGGGCAAGGGTGAAAAGCAGCAGCACCATTTTTCTCCCTAGAAGGCTCATACCTGCCTCACTGACCTGAGCACGAACAGGATCAGGCCCAAAGCAATTATATTTACACAAAGGCAGGATCTTCTGAACACAGCTTTGGCAGAAGGCAGGCAGCCCTGCCCAGCCTGATCCCGCTCCTACATCACATGCTACCTCTCTGCCTCTACCTGCCAAGAAACGACAAGGAAAACACAGCATCACTGTGCGAGGTAGCAGAAAGAAAACCTTCCTGGAGAGATGGATCTTTGGGTGGCAGGGCCCAGCATGCTGAATCCCTTGCCCCCAGCAGATTGCCACTTTGGAGGTGTGGGGACAGCACAGGAGGCAGCCACAGCAGCAGGCAGCACAAGGTGTGGGTAGCACAAGGTACAAATGCACACCTAGGGCTTCACAGGGCCACCACTCCCTGCCTGCCCCAGGGTTTCTCACACCATTACATACATATACAGCAAGAGCTTCCCAAATCCATGCGCGCACTACTCTAAGGAAATATTTAATTAAGCTGCTTGCAAAGGGGGCTGGAAGTCATTTCCATGTTTCGCTCACATTTTCACTTCCAAATGAACAGCCCTTTTAGCTTTACCCACAAATATGCTAATTGAGATGTTCCTTATGCAAATATATGCAATTTTATTTCAGCTGCAGAGATTCAACTTAAAAGCAGAGCCATAGCCTCCTATCTCTGGTTGCTTTGATGGAGGGAGGTGCAAAGGGTGGGGGGAGCGGGGGACATAAAGCAAAAGGACCACTCCTGCCCTCCCAATAAGGGCTCAAGCAGCAACCAACTGGTGGGCAGGCAAATCCAAGATGCAGAGGCAGCAGGGCAGGGAAAGCAGGGGTTAATCCTCATGGAAGTTGAGCAGCCACAGGGAGGTTATTTAAGAGAGGAGTGTGGTCCAAGCAATTGCAAGCCATATGCTGGGGCATAACCACCAGCCCTACCATGAAATTGGCCCTCCACAAAGGAGAGATTTTCCAGCCACAAGGTCTTTCAGGGTCTACAGAAAGACTCTCCAGTCCCCTCTCCACCACCTCAAAGCAGTCAGGTGCAGCACCTGGCACAGCCCTGCCCCAGGCATCCTGGCCCCTGGAGCTGCAGCTCCGCTCTGCAGTTCTTCAGGGTCAAAGCCAAATCTTGGCTCTTTTGGGATGTTCCTCACCCAAGGGTCTCCTTTATCATTTAACTACTGCAGGTCCCAGCTGATCTCCTGGTCTCTGCTTGGCAAAGGACCTAAAGCACCTCAGGTTATCCTCCACATATGCCCCGAGGTGCCTGGTTATCCCACTCCTACTTCAGCCCTCTCAGCTGCTTCTAACTTAACTGAGGTATTTTTAAAGCCCCATCCCCAGAGACTGTTTTCACACCCTTCCTTCTGCTGAGGTTCTCCATCTCCATCTGCCATAAGGACATCAAACACCACCATAAGAGCACTCACCACCACACATCTCCCTCCACAGCATCTCTGTTGCATTTAGAGCCCATCTGGGTCAGCACCTCCCAGCTGGCCAAAGACTCTGCGAAGTGGCGAGCAAGCCAGCGCCCGGGTGCCAGTAACATGGTGAAAACCCGTTTCCAGCCTGACTAGGTCCTGCGGGCCTCAGCATGTCCATTTGACCACCCCAGCTCCCTGCAAGGCTGCCCAACCCAGGGCAGGAGCCAAGGGAGGGCTTCCCAGCTGCAGGTCAGGCTGGGCAACGCGGCCGGGGCCATATCCCCAGTGTGTCCGTGTGACGCTGCTGTCTGTTCCCAGCACTAGAGCAGGTTGCTCGGCAGCATGATGCCATCTGTGCCGTCTCTCTCCTTCCCACGGTCAGGCACTCTTCCCTCATCACTTCTTGCCTAAGAGGCTTTCATCACTCCTGATAATTAGAGGGAGGTTCTCCTTCATGTGTTGAATTCCCCCCCTCCCCGAAGCGTGCCAGGAGTGCGAGAAGCCCAGCCAGGCAGAAATTGGAGGCTGGGGGTGCAGCACAGACACTGACCCACAACTTGCTCTCCTTCTGCCTCCACCCCAGCCCTGACAGGAGCCAGGTGGAGAAGCCCAGTCTGGGCAGGGGGAAGGGTGTCAGACCCACCGGCAGCACCCCTTCCCTTCCAACATCCTCATGCAAGAGGAGTGGCATCAACCTCAGACCCGCATTTCAGGATCACTTCGTGCAAAAAGTGCCCCATCCCAAAACAAGTCCAGGCTCACTGCCTGTCTGCAACCTCTTCCAGAAAGAGCAGGGAGCCCTGCAGGGAGTTGGGCAGCTGTGTCCATGTCTGAATAACCCAGAGGCAAAACTGGAGCCTCCCCACAGCCTCAACACTTGCCTCTGACTCACTACATAACGGGTCAAGACCTCCCAATGCTGCTCCCCTCCACTTTCCAGAGCAATCCCAAACTTGCTGAGGCTGAGCTAGGGAAACACCTGACATGGCTGCAGAAAAACAGCAGTGCGGAGAGGGCAGCAGGGCAGTGAAAGAGCGTCTCAGAGCTGGGCGCATCTCTGGGGTGGGTGCAGGGCCACAAGCATTCTGCAGGGGTGGCTTCAGGGACCAGTTCCTTGCTGGGCACATGGGCAGCTCTGAAGGCACCTCTGGCTGCAGCTGTCTCAACACCTGATCAGAAGGAATGCTGCAGCTGATGAGAAGCATTGGAAAGCCAGCAGCACCAGACCCGGGCACCCCACTCAGTCTCCTTCCCGTGCTCCCAGCCCCAGGCATGCCATGCGCAGAGGACGCGTCCGTTCCCTTCTCTGATCTCCAGCCCGAAGGATTCAAGAGCTCTTCAGTGCACCAAGTGGGGAAGGCAGAAAACAAAACCAGCCTCCACAGGGGTGAGATAAGCCTGAGCAGCAAACACGAAAGGGACGGGGGGTATGAGTGTTGCACACGCGCATGCACTCACGCACACACACACGCTGAAGCTATTTCCTTGGAGCAGCACATTCCTGGAGGAAGAATACGGAGCAAAGGGCAGGGAAGAGGGACGTGGGCAAGTTCAACAGCACCAAGAGCAGAGATGGGGAAGTCCATTGAGAAGGGAAATGATAAACATGGTGCTGATGGAAACAGCACACGTGCACGCACAGCACAGCCCACTTGCAAGTACTCCAACTGCTCCTCAGACCTCCTCTTGGCAAGGAGGATGCATCCTTAGAAAACACTCAGCTCTGGCATAGCCTGCATCTGGAGCAGCAGCTGTCATGGATGAGGGGCTGAACTGCAGTGCTTTGGTCTTTATATCCATCTCTCTGCCCCAGGGAGGGGGGGAAAATCCTGAAGAGCAACAGGAACAGTTAGTGACTCCCAAGCCCCTACACAGACCTTCAGGCAGCGCTGCCCTTCACAACTGTTGCCCACACCCGAAGCCAGAAGAGTCATAGGGTGAGAGATCAGCTCTCGTCTCCCTCCATCCTGCCCATCTCAATCCATTTCTGCCCTTCCTTTCATGCCTCAGGCATGAAAGCATCAGGCTGATGCTTTTCTGTCTCTGCTGGGTTTTGCCAAGGGTCTTACTCTCAGAGTAGGGACTGGGCACGCACACCTGCTGCATGGTGGTCCAGGGCATCCACCATCACACTGGCTGGAGGATGCAGAATCAGGCCGATTTTCAAGATGGCCAGAAACATGTAATTCACCTGAAACACCTTCAGCCTCCCCCCCTCACTGAAACACAACACCAGGTGCACCAGCTCTCCTCCTTCACGATAAACATGACATAAACCAGGTTATCCCGAGTGGTGTCTGGGGCCATCCTACAGGATTTTCCACCTGCCCAGCCCAGGAGTACGCAGGGATCTGTTACTGTCTCGCAGCCCAGTCATGCTCAGATACATTCACTCTACCACTTGCAGCCATCTGTCCATCTCTTTGAAAAGAAAGCAGCTGTAAACAGCTGTAAACAAGCACCACTGGGCCAGTGGGGAAGCAACTACGCTGTGTGCAGGCAGCCCAGGCCATTGCCCGTAAGAAGGGCTGCAGCAAGGAGCCCAGAGACACAAGGGTTGGCATCAGCCCACAGGTGCCACCAGGTGCCTTGACCATCAGAGCAGGCCAGCCCTGCTCCCAGCCGCTGGGGCCATGCACTAAAGTCCCATTTACTTAATGAAGGCTTATAGGGAAAGCCTGACCTGTGGGACAGATGAACAGCAGAGTCACATCTCTCTGGCCAAGAGGAGCTAGAGCCACTTGGCACGTCTGCCCCTTGCTCCAGCTTCAGAGAAATTCAACACTCTGCAGCTGATGGGATCCGGGTGTCACAACCATCACCACAGCAAGGCACAGACACAATGCTGGTACCAACATGACCACCTCCCGGATCAGACACAGCGCAGGCATGCACCAGCACAGGTTTCCAGGCTGCTCGGATCCCATCGCGGCATCAGACCTGCTGACCTGTGATTTTCCCCCCTCTCCAAAGAGCCAAACCACAACAGGAGTTAAGGATCACTTTCCAGAGGAGAAACTCAGAGAGCAAACATGGATATAGTGGGAAGAAATACATCTTGGTATTCCCTGGAATTGCTTGCTGGCTTTCCGTGAGGAAACCCCACTCACCCACCTCGCCAGCGAGCGTGGGCTCTGCTGACGGAGGCAGGCAGGGAGCCTGGTGTTATGTCTTTATCTTGAAAGGGGACTCATTTCCCCATGAATGCTTTGAAGAGGGAGTTTAATGCTGACAAAGATGACCTCAACAACTGTCAGCACACGAGCTGGACAGGGCTGATTCATTAGACGATCAAAGGCACTGAGCAGTCTTTAAATGCCTGCGCTTGATCGATGCCCCATAGGAAACCCCCAAGGGAACCCACCCTGGTCCCTGCCATGAGGTTTTCCATCCCATCCTCCACCACAGGAACCACAGCCTGCCCCCAGGAGCTGAGCCTGGGTGTTCCCTCTCCATGGTTGTTCCCTCTCCATGGGCTGGCAGCAACCCTCAGCCATCCACACCCCTCTTTGTAAGGGATCCATTTTTCTG
Source organism: Phalacrocorax aristotelis (assembly GCF_949628215.1). Lineage (NCBI taxonomy): Eukaryota > Metazoa > Chordata > Aves > Suliformes > Phalacrocoracidae > Phalacrocorax > Phalacrocorax aristotelis. Next base: position 13,292,128 of record NC_134281.1, read on the forward strand.
CATCGACCTCCAGGTTTCCACTCCCCCATTCAATGCACCTGTCACAGCTCAGCTAGAAATATGCCCTGCCTGATGCACAAACCTTCAGGAGCAAGATGCCCAAAAGAAGCCACAGCCTGGAAACACCTGCCTAAGCCCCACAGGAGCCCCGAGGCTGTCGGGGTACAGTACTCCAAGCTGGGACCCCCAGAAGCTTGCCAGGTGACCCTGCTGGAGCAAGGAATGGAATCCAAGAGAGGCTGCAAGTCCCAGACCAGGGGTCCCATGGACCTTGCACAGAGGAATACCCCGGGAGCCAGCAATGCTGGTCTGCGATGGAGACAGTCCTGTTGCATCAGGTGACACTATAAAGCCCTGCAATAACAGGCAGGACAGCAACAAGGCTCTACCTGGAAGGTAGCCCCTCAGCCTTGACTGTCACAAACCAAATATACAGGCAGCACAACCTCCTCTGTATCCCTCCTTCCCTGTAGGAGAAGGGGTTAGACGTATCTTCCCTTTTGCAACCCCTCCCTGGGCCAGGGTGGTTCCAGAAGTCTTTGAAAACATACAGGAAGAAGAGTTTTACAGGGTGGTGAGAAAGAAGAGAGCCAGGGTGCTCGCACAGCAGCAGGACCAGCCCCACAGCCTCCAAAAGGGCTTTAGCGGCGTGATTTGCTGATGCCTTTCCAGGCATCTGCTGAAAATAAGAAGGGTCAGACTCTCCCCTGTGTACACAGTGGAGTTGTGTCCCTGGAGCTACTCCAGCTTACATGAGCTGCGTTATAATCCAGCCATCTGAAAAATCTCACCTAAACTTTTCATCCTCAGCTGAGAAATGATTCAACACGCAGGCCTCTGGCTCCCAACCTAAGCAAAGCCACCCAAATATAAAAGAAAACATAATGCATGGTGATCAGAGACCTCCACAGGAAAAACATTAGCCTCGTGGAAAAGCATATTGTTCCTAATACAGAATTTATCAGGCTGACGTATAGATTTTCCTCCACAAAATATGAAACCTGGATCTGAAAGGCTATTAACTCTGAAGAGATCCATTAAAGTTGCCTGTCTGCAAATGGTATTTAAAAGTATTGCATCATCCTAGGTATTGTCATGCTTTTTGGCTATGACTCGACTGCAGGTCACATAGTTAAAACTGCCTCCAAACCCTAAAATTCTTGACGTAAAAAAAATAATAATAATGTTCACTAGCCTAGAACATGGACTTTTCTATCAGCTCCAACCAGAGACTATAAATATTAATGCATCCATAATTAGCCTTTTTAAATAATGCATCCAAAATTAAACATCAACGCAGTAATAAATCAGTCAGGGCTCTTTGTTGTAGGTTTGCTGGGGGGAGGCGGTGTTGGGTTTTTTTTTCCCCTCCTGTGTCAGGCACATAAAATAAAATGCCAATTCCCTCACCACCTCTTCCCGCTGGACCAAAATGCTGGAGCCCCAATTGGAACAAATCCGATGCCATTTGTACTTAAAAGTCTTCTTTCTTTCATTTAGAAAAATAAGTCACATCTGCCTTTTGATTTGCAAAATAATGACATGCAGCCAGCCTGAGCCAAAGCTGAGCTAATATTATTGAAACCACACGACGTGAAGGGAGACAAAGCTCATCTCAGGAGTCAAGGTGAGGGAGAAAGTCAAGTTTGCAAACTCTCTCCTCCCTCACCAGCACAGTACTCGCAGGAGCCAAGGCACACTCCCTGTGCAAAGAGCGGGCAGGGCAGAAATCCCTGTGATGCACAGGGTTTGCAGGGGCTCTCCTCTGACACATTCCTCTCAGAACTCACTGCAGGTACCTAGTCAGGGCACCCACATCTCACCTGCTTTTCCCTTATCAAAGAGGAAAACCCAATTCTCATTTGCCGAACAGGCTTTGGAGGATCCATCTGCAGCAGAGCCCCCCTCCCGAAGCCAGCTTACTTTGCAAACAGCCATCCAAAAGAGATCACTCTGCATTTGCTTATCTATAATTACTGATCAGCCAGAGCACTGCCATCCATGGGAAGTTTCTGCCAGGGTAATGAAATCACTTGCATTCTTGAGCTCCAAGTTCTTTGCCCAAACACACCCCAGCATCTTCTCCGGCATTCCCACAGCAGAGCCATCTCCCCACCACTCAAGCTTACTGTCTGCGGCTCCTCATGAAGAGCTTGCTGTTAGAGGCTTTAGACAACCTGCTTAGACAGCACATCAATAATCCGTACCTTCTCTATTTTATCACATGCATATCTCAAACTGCCTAAAAACCCCTACGTGGAGTAGATTTCAAGGCACTCTGACAAGAAAGCAAATTCACAATTACTTCCAGTTAGGAAATGCTTTGGTAAACACCTCAGGACATGCAGCATGTTCCATCCCATGTTGCTGTAACTTTCCAGCTTGCTCTCCAGCAAGCCTGAGAAGCAGGTACCATTGCAGGAAATCACAAGCTTCTCCTTTTGCATCTCCAAGTCACTCCTATTAACTGTTTCCAGGAATAACAAGATGCTTGGCATTTTCGATCGCATGGACTGCTACAGTCTGCAATGCAGTAAACTTGTATTTTCTTACAAAGCTTTGCCAAACCCAAAGCTCTGTTTTTAAGTGAAGTCCTGCCCTGATGCTACCCGTTCCCAGATACCCAAACTGACTGTGGGTGCTCTGGTCGCTGGCCCAGTTTACAAGAGCAAAAGGAGGAGGTTTCCCACTGCAAATACCACTATACACGACTGCCCTTTCCTCTTGTAACATCAGCACCCACAAAGCTGAGATCTCTCTCTCCCAGTCTCACATTGCCCCACCAATCTGTTCCCGAAGCACTCTGGTGAAGGCCAGGCCACTTACGACTGATGGACACTGCAGTTGTAGAAAACAAAATCCACGGAGGCAAACTTCTTCCCCGTCTCCTTAGATTTCAGGTAGAGCTTCACCACTCGTTTGTCGCCTGGGAGAGACCCAGGTAGAAAAAGGCATTAGAAAGCATACAGTACACAGCCCAGCATTCACCCCAAGACTTGTGATGGGCTGGAGAGAGCTGGGCATCACCATTCAGCCCAGTTAACTAATAAAATCCCCCGAATCTGGCAATCAAAAGAGTGTTCACCCACCCCCACTCAGCCACTAAACAGGCCAGCAAACCCCAGTACAGCTCTGAGCTCCTACAGCTAACTGCAACCTGCTGGCAAAACCAGCACACAGGTGCCTTGGGGTGTAACTGGTGGTCCCAAAGGGGAGCTTAACAGTTCTGGTCTCAGCAGAATGTCCTAGAGCCCATGGGCAGCTACAGCACATCTGCCCAGGAATGGTCCATAAGTGGGAACAAGGCCAGGGTGCCCAGGACTGGTGCTCAGACCAACACAGAGTCACCAAGTAGATATGCCCCTGGCTTGGAGGAAAGCAAGGACCAGTCCTCCACGAGCAGCCTTGTCCTTTTCCCCCTACACCCTGAGAACCCAACTCAGGTACTGCCTGGGAGCTGGGAACCACTGTCACAGTAGGACTGTCCTCCTCCACATCTGGCTGTGGGGCAACAAGGGGAAAAAGGTTTGTCTCAGGCTTTCTTCCCCACCCCAGGGCACAAGCTCACCACGGCCTCTGGTGATAGGGATGACGTCCTTGGCAGAGGGAGAGCTGCAGTAGATCTTCCCATCTTCAATGCGGCTCTCAGACTCAGTGAAGTCTTCAAAGGAGCAGTTGACTCCCGCTGAGAGGTCTGGGACGTTCCATGCCTGCAGGACCAGCTGTGGAGGATAGGCAAGAGCATCAATACAGGAAACTAGCAAAAAAGACTCCTCCATGTCTGCTGTGTTTAAGTCCAGCCAACAGAAAAGACATGGGGTGCAATTCCTTCTCCACCACCCACATGTGGTGGGGAGACCTGCTCTGGGTTTTTGCAAGTGAGCCCCATCCACAGTCCTCCCCACTCAAGCACGGAGAGAGGATGTAAATGGGTTAAAAGACAGAATGACTCACAGCTTCCTGTCCTCTGCCCTCTCCTTACCACAAGCCATTACACCTCACCTCTACAGAGACCAAGCACAGCGTCAGGCTAGAGTGTTTCACAGAAAGGCATCCACTCTGGCAGAGCCGACGAGGGGAGGAATCCACCTCTTCCCTCGCAAAGTCATTCCTGGGGTCAGCAGTTCTCACTTTACAAAACGCTTGCCTTATTTCTAATTTGAATTTTTCGCAGCTTCCAGCCATTAATTCTTGTTATGCCTTTCCTTGATAGATTAAAAAGCCCTTTAGTCCCTGATATTTGCTCCTTGTAAAGGCACTTATACTCTGTAATCAAGTCACCTCTTAATCTTCTTTTTGATAAGCTAAGCAGATTGAGCTCTGGAAGTCTCTCACTGCAAGGCATTTTCTCCAGCCTTCAACTCGTTTACATGATGTTTACGGGAGGTTTTTAGCCTCCCCCTTTCAAAGCTGGGCTCCATCCCAAGCACAGCATCCCTGTGTCAACCATACCAGACCTCCGCGCACCATCCTGACATCAGTCAGGGCAATAACCACCCGAGAGGTGAAAACGCTGCCCAGCTCCCAGCTTTGCCTGAGGAGCGTCAAGAGCCCCACAGCAAGGGCTCAGTGCCAGCACCGTTTCCCAGGATGCTGGGTGAATGCTTGCCTTTTCCCTCCATATCTAACTTTAGACTCGGCAATATCAAACCCAACTTTCTCTGCTAAACCAGCCCCACTCAGACCCAACTGCTCTGAAGGAAATCTCACCCCATACCACCCCCCAGTCCCAGCATCCTCCACAGGTCCCATCCGCAGCCATCTTGCATTTATCTCCACATTACCAATGAATGGGAGCCCCTGCAGAAGCACTGTCCAAATCCTCTCCACCCAGTGACAATTCCCCTCTGATGAGGACTTCTTGAGAGTTGTCACAGAGCCAGTTCTTAATCCACTTAACACATGCTTTATCAATATTGTATAATGCTAATTTTTAATCAGAATGTTGTGTTGTATCAAGTCAAATGCCTTGTAGAAGTCTAAAGACATCACATCCCCACAGTCCCTCTTCTAATTCAGATCATAAATTCACCAAAGAACAAAATTTGTTTGTTTGACATACAACTGTGTTGACTGGCATTAATTATATTCCTATCCTTAATTCTTTATCAGTTGCATCCTGCACCAGTTTTTTTCTTTTGGTTTTTCTAAACCTGACGTCAAACTAAGCAGTCTGACCATTTGGTCCTTTCTGCATCCGGGCAAAAAAACAAGCACCTTTTCTGTTTCCTGGGCCTTTCTCAACATTCACTTATTTATTACAAAGTCATATTATTACAAATATCCGCAGGCCACGGAACTCCTCAGCCAACTCTTTTAGGACTCCTGAGTGCCACATATCCAGACCTGGCAGTTTTCAAAACTTTCCTGCTAGTATATGCTGTTTCATATTCTCTTCACAGTGCTAATGGCCTGGAAAATACTTCGGGGAAGTCCATCATCCTTTCTGTCTGCACAGAGAGAGCAGCAAGTTGTGCATCAAAGTCTCATCCCAAAGTATCTACTACAGGCCAGGGTCAGAGACAGGCTATTGAGCTAAATAGATCGCTGGCCTACGAATGGCATCTCTGATGTTGGTGTTTGTATTATGGAGAAATATTTATTGCTCGATTATGTCTTTTCTGAATAATCATCAGCTGGTTTATTATCTCCATCAATAGGCCAGTCCTCATCAATGCCCTGCACTTCGTAATGTTTTATTTGTCTCAGACCTCTCTTCCCCTTTCTCCCTATTTGTCGTACACTCATCACTTATTTTGAATTGCTGTCTCCCCAGCCATTGCTCCCAGAGGGTCAGGAGGTGCCTCGGGAGGGTCCACGGGCAGCAGAGATGGCTTACCGGGACCTCCGACATGGTGACCGAGATGTTCTTTGGCTGGACAGTAAGCTGAACACACTGCCGCAGGTCGGAGGCGAAGCGCTGGGGCTCGTCCGCCCGCTCGCACCGGTCCTTGCGTGAGCATCTGGAGGGGGATGAAACCACCACGGTGAGGAGAGGAATCCCCTGGGGTCCTGCACAGCTCTGGCCGGACACCACAGCATGCAGACCCTTTGGCACAGAGGTGATGCCCAGCTAAGGACCCTGGGTGCCCGAGGCCCAAACAGGAGCTCTGCTTTCCCCTGGTGACAGCACTAGGGACTTCTGGGGTTTTTTTTTAATTCAGTTTTTCTTACTGGCATGAAGAGGATGAACCCGTGAGTCAACAGCCAGGATTAGAGGGGTCCTGCTGGCACCTTTGCTGCACATGGGTGCTCATGAGCAAAGCCTGGTCCCTGCAGGAAAGGATGACAGACCCCTTGGACTGCTCCACCCCCCTGCATTTCAGGGCCAAAGTCTGGGAGAGATGTCCCCAAGGAGACCAGCAGTGGGGACGGACGTGGCTTGCCAACCATGGTTCCCTGGTGCGGCCCCAGGGATGATCCTGCAGTACTTACATGTTGTGGAGGACACACCAGCCACAGTGGGGGTCCCGGGAGCCCAGGCACAGCTCACAGCTCTCATACTGCTCGCAGCTCTCCACCGGCACCCGGGTCACCTGCAGAAAACAAGCAGGGATTGAAGGACGTCAGGCTGCATGTTTCCCTGCTGTACCCAGACCTAGACCCTGCAGAAATGGACCCAGCACAGGCACACCCTGGTCTGTTAGAGAGAAGGCAGCAGCAGGGAGCAGGCTGAGCCGCCTGCCACGGCCCACTGCTTTCCCAGGCCTGGGCAGCACATTTGCAGGCAACACCTCCACCCCAGGGAAGTCTTTACCCCAACCAAGCTCCTTGCACTGTTGCATCTTTGCAAGGTTGTGGCAGCAGACTGTACCAGCTCAGCCCCACACCGGCTCCCAGTGCCAGCCAGGCACCCCACAGCTGCCGCAGCCCTGCTCTGAAAGGGTTACCGGTCCTTTATTAATTGCTCCTCCAGATTTGATTAAAATCCCCTCGTTCACCAAGCCCTTCGAGCTCTGTTACAACTGTTCACTTAATTACTTTCCACCAGCACTCTGATAACACCAAGCTGTAGTAGGGAAGAGAGCGGGTTTTATTAAGGAGAGGGGAGGAGAAGGGGGGGACGGGGAGGGGATGCTCACCCACTGTGAGGAGCCCACAGCGCCAGGCAGCTGCCCATGCCTGCTGCGCCTGTGCCTTAGTTTCCCCACTGCTCCCTCAGAGCAGGACTCACTCCTTAATTTAAATTTGCAAACTTCTTTACTGAAGGCTAAACCCGGGGTGCCTTCTCCTCTCCCAGCCCAGCAGGGGATAGGCTCAGCATGATGCCCACAGGGGCTGGGATAAGACCAGACAACCATTACCCTCCAGTTTGCATACCAGTGAGGATACCTGTAGTGTTCCCATTTATTTGTCCCTGACATCATTTCGGGTGGGTGGTGGAGAGGGGGTTGGCAGTGGGTCCCACCTAGGCAGACCCTGCACAGGAACGTGCTAGCTCCCAGCAACCATGGTGGCCCATGGGGGAGATCCCGAGTCCAGCTTGGCATAACCCCCCTCCCACATCCAGACCTCCAACATCTCCCCCGCAGAAGGTAGGCTTCGCTGAGCCAGGCCAAGGACAGAAACACAGCCAGGTACAGAAACAAAGCCCAAGACAGCTGCACAGAAGAGCCCAAACACAATTTCTGCCCCTCCTGGAAAGCCGTGGGTTTCCTGCAGCAGAGTAGAAACCAGAGACAGGCACTGGAAGGAGGAGGGAAAAGGCTCTGCTTTCCCCATGGGGCTGTCTAGACAAACCCACGGCCCTACTCCAGCATCCTTCCCCCTCCCAAGCCCCTGGGCTGGCGGCCAGGAGACCTGTTACGCGCCAAGCTCAGCCATGGTCCCACCCGCACACACCTCTCCTAGGCAGAGCAGTGAAGATGCTGTGAGACACAAGCACACCACATCCCAGCATGGCCACCCTGCATCACCCCACCCAGCGCGATGCGATGTGCATCCCCGCTGATGCCAGATCCAAAAAGTACCACCACTGTGGCACAAACCTGCTTCACCCACTCCAGTGCAGCCCGCGGATGGATGAACTTGCGCTAGCAAGCTCTCTGGCAGGTCAGGGATCACACAAACACTTGCAAAGCCAACCAAAACTTCTTATTGTGAGCCCTAACTGTGCTGCCAGGATGGCAGTGGTGGATCTGATCATGACTGTACCTCCAGTTGGCTCAGCAGGAGCAGAGGCAGGGACTAAGGTGTGTGTGCCAGAGCCTGGGGGCACACCACCCTCTCTGCCCCAAGGTGCAAAAGCAGTCATCCCAGAGGGGAAAAAGCCGTTCAGAGCAAGGAGCTTGTGCTAACCTGCAAAAACCCTGCTCAGGAGGGGACAGCCAGAGCGGGGAGGAGGTTTATGGCCAGGCCCCCACAGCAAGGAATGGTCAGGCAGCCCTTGGTCCCTGGAGACCGCTGGGATTTCAAGCAGCTGCTGCTAACAATTAAAGCCTGGGGCACAGCCCCAGTGAGGATAGGAGCAGCAAGGTCACAGAGCCAGTGCCTCGATGCAGTGTTTTCACAGAGAGGAGCAGGGAGGACCTGCCTCTGTGCCCTGGGACAGAGTCCCCAGGCAGCTCCAACCCCAGGAAGCAAAGGCCAGACCCCACCAGGGAGCTGCCCAATAGGCTTCCCAGCACATGGGACTGCAGGCTGGGGCTGCAATATGGGTTGCCAAGTCAGGCAAGCAGAGGGGCTGCCGTCCCCCGCCCCCTTACCTGTTTCTCAGTCATGGCGTAGATGTGCTGGCGGTCAGGGCTCAGCACCAGGTCTCGGAGGATAGAGCTGCCCTCGTGGGCCACGACGTTCTCGTACTGCAGTGCTTGGTGCTTCCTCTCGGCAGGCAAGTCCACCAGGATCTGCAGGGAGAGCAAGGCTGGGGTGAGCACAGTCCCACGCACACCTCAGCCCCCACGCAGGGATTGGGATGGGGAACATGCCCCATTAGCGATGCCACCCCTCCGTCCCACACCAGCATGGCCATGCCATGGCCACCATTGCACAGCGAAGCAGCAGCCATTTTGCAAACATCCCAACCCTTTCCAGAAGGCCAAGCTGCAATGTTTTCTTCCCTTTTTTGCATTTGTCCCATGTACATGCTGATGGCATTCACCTCTCTCCAAGGAGGGAAGCCACATCCATGGTTCTCACGCGACACCCCACTATGTGCTACCTTGCTTCCCCCACTGCTGCTCAGCCCCAAAGCCCCTCCGACCTGCAGCATCAGCTTGCAGCAAAGCAGCAAACCCCATCTTGCTGCAGCAGTACTGAAAGCGGCTCACACGCTGCACCGCACCAAGCCCCGGCCGGGCAGGACGCTGCGGCACACGCAGGCAGGGCTCCCATCTCCCCATCCATCAGAGGAAACGCTTGGGCTCGTGACCGGGAAGTCAAGAGGGTCTCAAGGAAGCTGAGGGTCAAGAGAGGTTCAGAAAGTGCCTTTTGTTCCCTGAGCAGGAACGTGGCGAAGGCTTTAATCCCTTTACGGTTTGCAATTATGTTAAAGCTCTTCCTAAGTACACTGGTTTCTGGCTGTACTGGCGATAACCACATCACGAGGCACCACAGGGCTGGAGGCACCCGCTGAGCAGGAGCTAAACTCAACTGTGCTACTTGCCATAACCTGATTGCCACCTCCGCAAGAGAGAGATGCTTCCTGCTAATGCCATTGCTTGCAATACCCCTAGATTTGGACTGTCCCCCAGCACAGGGCAGCCTCAGGGGAGACAGTGCTGGAGAAATGGCTTGGTGGGTCTGGCTTGCTCCCATGGGATGGAACGGGGGCAACGCCAGCAGCACATTCTGCAAAAAACCCAGTGGCAGGCAGAGGTGAAGCGTGCCCAGTGAGACAGAGCAAACGTTGCCTGGGATCAGCACACGCAGGGAGCCAGTCCAGCACCCCCATCTGCAGGACTCAGGATCACCCCACTGCACAGCGCCAAATCCACTGCTTTGAACCACCCCCCAAAACACATCCCATAGCTCTGCCATGATCACCACACCCACTCCCACGGCCTGGCACAGCCATGCCCAAACCCTTGTGCCCCCCACAGCAGCTGCCCTAGCATCCCAGCCACATCATCCCCCTCCTGCAATAAATTGCTGCTGGCATTTGCATAGTTCCCAATCAGGAGGATACGGACCAGGAAAGCAGGATCCCGGTGTGCAGCTGATTAGCATGGAAATGTATGCGGCTCACAAACAAACTGGGGCCCGTTTAATTAGAGCGGCGCCTTTGATTCACTGCCAGCCTCCTGCATGCACCAGCCCCAGATTATTTTTAGGCAGTTTTACAAAACAAATGTATTTAATTAAGAAAGAGACCCCTGAGCAACCAGAGAGCGACAAGTCCTGCACAGCAGTGAGCAAAGGGACCGCCCCCTTCCCAGGGGACTTGGCGACCAGGCTTGCAGGGCCAGGCTAACTCTTGGGAGTGCACGGCACAGCCAAAAACCTCCTGTACATACTGCCACAGGACTGAAGAGCCTTCACCATAACCCAAACCGGTCTGGTACTTACCCGCCTTCTCCACATCCTTTGTCAGACCCCTACAGAGGCTCTGCTCCCCAACACCCCCACTCTGGGTACCACTGTGTGCTGGGGAACCCAGAGACGCCGAAAGCCTGTCCTAAAACCTCTGCCTGTCCTTTTGGGAGGGGGTCTTTCTGCCCAGCTCCAGGACCGCATTTGCTCCTACTTCAAACAGCAGAGGAGGTCAAGCCCCAGACACCTGTGGTACAGCGCCACATGGCAATTTCCTGCCCTGAGGTACCCCTTGCCCAGCACCACCCTCAGGACCCAACCCTGCCTCCCTGCATCCCCTCGCAGGTCACTCCCCTCCTGGCTCTCAGCTTCTCCCCCAAAAGTTCCATCCAGGCCAGCTCTCCGAAAAAGGGTAACGGAGCATCCCCCATCCCCAGCAAGGCACTGCCTCCCCTCCTTGCTACAGCAACGTGACAAACGCACCTTTCCAACCCTTTTATGGGCCGCAGTTGCGGCACAGAAGAATCAATATAGTTTTACCCTGGTTCTAAAATAGATCTATGGCTGGATGTCGCGCTGGCAGTAATTTTTAACTAGCGGGGTAATTTCCCCATTACATTATTGCACTGCGCAGTGCTGGGAAAGAGAAAGAGATGTATTAAAAAAAACAACAGACGTGAAGCACTTCCAGTTAATTTGAGGCTCCAGGAAGAACCTAAAAATACACGCAGTAGTCAAACAGGGCTGGAACCCAACCTGCCACACATCAGGGTGCTCTGGTTGGGGGACACGGGGCCACCCCAGGCATGCACACACGGGAATGCTTCTCTCCAGCAGGCACCACTTGTCGCGTTAAGGATGGTCTATAGGTAGGTTCAGGATTCAGGAAAATGAAACTTAGAAGATCTGGGAATCAAATTGTTGTCTGGTTGGCCAAAAGGCAGGGCACAAGGGAATTTGAGTTAGCCCATGAAGGCAAATTCATCCTGCCACTCCTCCCCAGCATCAGCAGATCACCAGCAGACAGACCCCAACATCATCCCCAACTGCCCACAGCGCCCGCTGCCATGTGGTCAGAGTTGGGAACCCAGCATCAGGGCCTTTCCAGCAGTATTAGCCAAACAGCAAGCTGCTTATCCCAGCTGGCGGGAAGGCAACAGGCTGCTTGGACCATAATGTGGTACATGGGATGCACAAGGTGCCTCCCCATCTGATCTCTTACAGACACTGGGAAGGACTGCTTTCCCCCCTCTCCCTGCGCCCACAGGGTAGCTGGGAGAGGGCAACGGGGAGAGGATATGGTTTAATCAGAGCAGCCGCCGCCACCCCCCACTCCCCCCCGGAAACATGATCCTTCCTGCCCACCCTGCCTGCCTTCCCACCCTGGGGAAAAGACATTTAGCAAAAATAAATAAATAAATAAACCTATTAACCTTTCTCCTCATCCTGACGCTGATATAATTACCCAACACTAATAATTACTCGCACTAATTTCTTGCTCAGGATTCCTGCCCTCGCTCTTGCCTGCCTCGGGCTGGCTTCAAGCAGCAGCTCAGCGGTGCTGCCTCCTGCAAGGGGCTGGCAGGAGCCCCGGGGGGTGGCTGGACCCTGGGGCCATGCCAAGGCGGAGGAGCAGGAGTGAGGGTCGGTGTGTTGGGCTGCTGCCTCATTAAGTAAACAGAGGAGACCAGAGGCAAGAAATTACAAGCTCCTTGCTGGGGTGAATCACCTCAAAGCAAGCCCAGAGGCTTTCTTCAGTGAGAAACCCACATGCATGCCTTCCCTACCCAAGCAAGGAGGCCCCCCATGAGGCGAGCACCTAGCACAATTTCATTCTGAAGCAGGAAGGTTTTAACACCTGGTCACCCAGAAGCTGAGAGGGCTGCTGGAGGCAGCCCAAGGCCAGGAGATGCAAAGGCATCTCATCTTACCAAGAGGCCCCTCACTTCCCAGGCCAGCTATGGAGAACCCTGGTAAAGGAACGATGAGGGAAAGGACAGCATGCAATGCTTCAACCCCTGGGCACCCCGGTGTAATGAGTGACCACGCATAGCACGCCCTGGCTGGGCAGAGACAAAGTCCTCCCAGGAGGCCCAGAGGGGATCCTGGGGATGGTCTTGGCTGGAGAAGGAAGTTGCCATCACTTTCAGGTTTTGGAGGAGGAGAACACACTGCCTTGCTAAGAACCATGCAGTGGTGCAGAGTCACGGCTGTACAACAGCACCAGCCTGTCATGCTGCTGCCTCAAGACCAATGCTCCCTCCAAAGTTTGGCTCTCCTTTACAAATATGATGCTGGAGCATCCAGAAGCTTCTGCAGGGCCCAGGCCCCACCACAGCCAGTGCCAGCAAAGAGCCGCTGCCCTGAGGCTGGGACCTGACACCCATGCGAAAGGCATGGAGAAGCAAAAGCACCAGGACGGCAGAGACAACACAGAGGAGAGACCACTCTTTCCATTGCAGCACACTTGCTCCCCCTGGGCCAGACACCCTCCAGGCTGGTCCAGGTGAGGAGGCACCTCCCCACTGCCATAACCGCTGCCTGACTGCTGCTCACCAAACCACCAAGGGGAAAACCTCTCAACATCCTTATGGCCACCAGAAATGGGCACAGGCAGAGAGAAGCATCTCCCCAGGGCCGCCTTTTGGCAAGACAGGTGATGAGCGGAACGAAAGGCAGCAGCTGTGACCTGGTGGCCACGCAACTCTGGCAGCAGGTCTGGAGGAGGACGGTAGCAAAGGACAGGGCTTTATAGCTCAGCCTGACCCAGGGACACCAGGCGGAGAGGGAGGAAGCACAGCCGGAGAGGGAAGGCAGCTTCAGACATGCCAAGGCTGCTTTTGCATTTAAAATGCACCGGCAGGGGTCTGGCCAGGGCCTGGGGGTTTCTGGGGTTGGCCACTGGCTCCCCATGGGACCAAAAACAATTTCTTGGGGGCACTTGTGGAGGGACACCAAGAGACCTGCTCTCACCACAGGGGAAACCCCCCCAAGCCCACCGCTGGGAAGATGGGGCTCTTCACTGCCCCGCAGCTGGTCCCCCTGCAGGGCTTTCCTGCCCCAGCCCTCTATCTCCCCCGCTCCATGCTCTCAAGCCCCCATCCTGTGTCCCAAGCGGTCCCCCGCAGACCCCTCCTCCGGGCAGGAGAAGTGCTCAGCCACGCTTTGTACTCTTATCTGTACAGGGCTGTGATTAATTCACAGCGGCTGGCAGCAGCTACAAGAGGAGGGCGCTTTTGCCCACCTGCCACACTTCAAAGGCAGGAACTTATCTGCCTGAAACACACTCTGCAGCCTTTTCACGGGGACCCTTTCCAGTTCCACGGGGCTCGCACAGCACTGACAGGCAACACCAAAGAAGGGCTTATTTACAGGAGTGCATTTCAAAGCCTTCCCCCCTTCTCTCCGAACACTCACTGGAGGAAGCAGAGAGTCCCCTAGCCCCAGGGATGTCCATCAGGGATAGAGATTGAGCAGGGCAGATGAGATGGGGCTGCAAGGAGAGGATGCTGGATCGAGGTCCATGTTCCACCTTCACCCACATCTTCTTCCCCTCCTACTCTACCCTCTATCCTCTTGCTGATGTGCAGCTCTGCAGCACGTCCCTCAGCTGGGAGGAGGAAAAAGCTTTTACATGTGCAGAGCCCAGCCACAGGACCAAAACCTTCCCCTCCCTATGCCACTGGTGCTCACGGCTCAGGCGCCACCAAAGGCCCCTGCTCCAGCACCCAAAACAGTGGGTGCGCATCCCCCTGCCGTGGGAGCACGGCTGTGCTAACGCCCCCAGCATTCGATTTTGGCACTGTCCACCAAAAGAGCACAGGACAGAGCAAATAAAACCAGGAGAGGAGCGGGTCCTGGCAGAGCTGACCCCAAACCGTGGGTCCACCTCCCAGAGGCAGTCAAGGACCCACGTAGCCCAGCTACCCTGGGGTGGAGGTGACAGCTGCCAGGTGGTGTCACGCAACACCGTGCCAATAAGCCTACAGCCGGAAAGGGAGTATCCTGTATTCAGTGGGGAGGAGCTGGGGGGGAAGAAGGACCCCCTTGGGGTGCCAGCCTGCATGGCCCCTCCTGGCACGTGGCCTGGGCCCACCCTAAGTCAGCAGGCAGCGTGGGGATGGGGACATCAGCTGCCCCTCCACATGCCTCCCCCCTGCAAGCCATCTGCAGCTGCCGCCCACATGCCCCTCTCCAGTTTCCAAAGGAGGGAGAGGGGTTTGAAATGAAGTTCCTGAATCAGCTGCTCCAGCGGCGATGCACTCCCCCTCCCCCACCCCACAGTGGGAAGGTGCAGGGGCTGCCCAGAGAAATGCAGGTCTGGGAGCAGCTGCAGGGCTGTGGCATCAGCTGTTTCTGGGGGGCACAGCTGATGAGGATGTGGGGCTGGGAGCTGCAGGAGAGGGGAGCACCAGTGTGCAAGAGCAGGAAGGAGGTGGGGGGAAAAGGCAGTGCCTCCTGCTCCTTCCCACTGTATTGCAGGTTACCAAACTTTGCCATCCAGGGGAAGGAGGACATGCCTCCGGTTTTGCTCAGGTGTCAAGAAAATCACCACTAGGAGAGTCCCCGCCACGCTTTACCAGGGCTTGCCGAGCGGCACACCCAACCAGAAGGGTACATGCAGCCAGCAGCGAGGGCACAGGCAGGGTTTTGGGGATGCATCTCCCAGGGGCTCGCACCCCGGGCTGGGGACAGGATGGCCCTGCAGAAACATCCCAGCTATGTGGGGCGGGCTGGCAGCCGGCACACCCCGGCTACCTCCACTCCCCCCCAGCCAGCCACCCTCCCCGCCACCCCGCCAGCTGCCCCGCAGGAATGCACCAGCCGGGTGCGGATCAGACACATGCCTCCTCCCAGACTGGCAGGCAGCTGCTTGCTGCCGGCTGCTCAAATCCAGCATGCTGGGGCCCCACAGAGGTGAGTACTGTCCTCCCAGCCTCCTCCGCAGGGAAGAGGTTTCACCAGCCCCTCTCATGGGGCTGGGATGCTCCTGCCTCATCACTAACCCACCGAGGGAAAGGGGTGAGATGAGCTGCCTACTTCCATTCACAGAAACCCATTCACTTGATAAAGATGAGTACAAGCAAGGCTTTTGTCCCAGGCCCAACATCGCCCTGAGCCAGAGAATATTGGAACTTTAATTATATCAGTATAATAAAGCAAAAAACAAGGAGATACTTAATCTAAATCAATGCTCGTAACAGCAACAAATGCCAGCAACTTGCTGACACTAACAGATATGACACCAGTTAATCTAACCAGTTTCAAAGCACACATTATTACCACTGCATCATCCCCAGGCGGTATCGCAAGCTTGGCCACATGGGCTGAGAACAGACACACTCGCTGCACCTCTCTGGGGAGGTGGGGTGGGAATTGCATGAAGGCCCTGGAGTTTGCCATAGGAGAGAGGGGAAGGGGGGAGGCAGGGGAGTGACTCTGCCCAGCAGGACCCGAAAACACAGCACCACCTTCCCCAAAACTCAACTGCCGCTGCCTTTCACTCAAACTCATTTTCACCTTTTCCTCTTGCTCAGCCACCCACACGAGCAGTGCTCCCCCATGCCAAGCAGGCTCAGCAGAGCCAGCCAGACCAGCACCAGTCCACTCAGCACAGCATGGCACGGCGCAGCACAGCACCGAACAGCCCCTCACCCACCATCTGCAAACCTCCCCAAAACCTCCCCTGACCAGGTCTGCCCGCATTGCTCCATCAGCAGGACAGGGAAGTACAGCCCCACACACTGTTCAAGCAGTTTTGACAGAACGAAAACACTGTCAGAAAAATCTTTTCAATCCTTCTGTACTGAAACCAAACTGCTGGAAAGAGGGAGCGAGTGCTAGGGCACTGCGTGGCAGCAGTGCCTTTGCTGGAGTCAAACCCGGGTGCAGGAGGGACTGATAGAGTCAATGAAGTGGGGGAGGAAATATAAGCACCCCCGCACTGGGAGCCACCAGCGTGGGACAGGTTAAGGCACCTGCCCTGCTCCTCTCCCAGCAAAGCCCCAGGTCCCGTCACCAGCCCCCCACCAGCCCCTGGCCCCATGGCTGCCCCGGCAGTCTCAAGCCATTGATTTCCCAGCTTTGCCCTTCAAAACTCTCCTGGCTCAGCGTCCGGTTCGTATCGTCTAGTCACTCAGGAGCAAAATATCTCTATTATTATTGCAATTATTTCCCAATCAGCATCACTCAGGGCTGAGGCGGTCAGAGGAGGAGGCCCCGACAACCCAATCGATGGGCAGCCTCTGCCCTGGGGGCTGTCGGGGACAGGGTGGGAGGTGCTGGCAGCTGCCAAGCGGCACGGGGAAGAGCGGGCGGAGAATGGGGGAACCCAGGGACCCCTCCGCACAATGCTGTGGCCTGCCAGGGTGGCAGTTCTCGGTCTCTGCCATCCCTCAGCCAAGCAACAGAGATGCAAAATAACCTGTGCAGGGAGTGTGCATGCAGCCACCAAACCCACACACTCTGGATAGGATGCAAGGGCTTTACCTCCAAGGCACTTCACGGCTAAAGAGAACCAAGGGGAGCTCCAGGGCATCTCCGGGGGTTAGGACAGCAGCCAGCAGGCCATCAGTTTCCTGGGGAGGGAGCAATGGAGCATCCCAAAACTATCCCTCCGGCAGCATGGCGCCTGCACCCAGCTGTGCCCTCTCCAACACAAATGCACAGCAAAACCCCAGCACCTCACTGCAGACCTGTCCCTCTCAAGGGAGGGGACCGCAGGCAGGTAAGTGAGTCTCACTGTCTCTCAAGCCACAGGAAGAAAGGAGGGAGCTGCAGAGGTAGGAGAACCCAGTAACAGATGGGGAAGGAATTTTAGCCCTGCAAAATGGAAGGTAATGGTAGAAAAGCACAAAGCAAAATGGAATGGGGACCTTTTCACTGCATCCCACTGTTCCCCTCGTGTAGGAAAAAGCCCTGGGTGACAGCAGTGAAGGGCAGACCACATCACAGAAATACAGGATTACTTTTTCCCCCATTTATTAATTACCATAGGCATCCCAAGCATCCCAGCGGGCCCCGGGTGCACTGAAGCCACAGCAATGTGTCACCCTCCTGGCTCCCACGGGCCTTGGACTACACGTGGCCAGCCTGGGGTGAGTTAATACCTAAACATCCCAGAGAAGTCCCTGGGAAGAAAGCTCTTTCCTGAAGGATTCAGTACTCAGTTTTTTTCCAAATGAAAGCCATCCCTTCACTGCCATAGCACTGGCTCCTCAAAGGAGACCACATCCTTCTGTCCCATGGGGAGCCTGGACCCTTAGCTACCAGTCTCCTATGGTGCACAGCCCACTTCCCTGGCTAGCAAGCAGAACAGACTCAGAGCTGCCATCCCCAGTCTCCTCACAGCTTAGAAGTTGCTCTCTCTCCTGCAAATCCAAAGCACCGCTTATTTTCCTCCTAACAAAGCTGCTTAGCTCAACAAGCACAAGTCCCCCTTTCTGAGCCTCACTGCACTTCTCATCATGCAACCAGACCACGATAAACCTAACAGGAATGCCGAAGTCTTGTCCCACCACCCTCACCCTCCTGGCCACTGGCCTATAGCCAGGAGCTCAACTCCTCACTGCCCGCCAGCAGCAATAGGGATGCTCCCCTTCCCAGATCTCTGTCAGGGGATCCCAAAAGGCAGAGAGGAGGCAGTGGGGACAAAGGACAGGCTCCCAGGGCTGCAGCACAGCTGGAGATCAGCTGGATCCTTCCTCCCCCCTCAACTCCAGGAAAATAGCTGTTTCCTTCCTCGTCCCTAAAACAACACAGCAGCAAGAGAGGAGCTGCCTGCAGACAAGGCAGGGGCCATCAGTCTTGCTAACAGAGGAGCCAGCAGCACGAAAAGCCCAGGCAGGGGAGGCTGCGGAAGGACAGACCCTGAGGGGAAGGTCTGCTTCAGGGTACCCTGCAGTCGGGTCCCCTCCCACCCCAGTGCCCACACCAGCAGCCCCCCGTGCAGATTCAGCACCAGCCAAGCCCCCGTTTCAGCAGGGCAGCCTGTGCAGGGCACCATGGCTTGCATGTGGATTTATCTATCCATCATACTTCCCTCAGGAGCCCTACATCTCACAGTATAACCCCACGAACTCCAAAGCCTTCTGCAGCCACATCTCAGCAGCTCAGGCCACATAAATGCAACAGCCATTACTTCCACAGCATACAAGCCAAATGCCGTTTGCTGCAGCAACACATTGCAGCAAGGGGGATATAACAGGAATGAAATCCACTGCCCATTCACCTCCACCCAAGGAGAAGGACAACGCTGACTGCACTGGGGGGATTTGGCTTCACCCATTTCACACCCGCTTTGATCCCTTCCTACCAATCAGGCTTCTTGTTACCACAGCTGCAGGCTGTCCTGGTGTTTTATATCCATGGGCAAATCACACCAGGCTGCCCAGGAAAAGCTGATAAGCAATAAATGATCAGGGTCGAAATATCACAGCGCACAGTGACAACATTAAATATTAACATCCAGCACAGGCAGCAGGGCTGGACACAAAGAATCTCTTACAAATTCAATGACAAAATTCATACATTGCATGATGTGCTCCATGGGAATGTAACCCATGGCATCTGGAGGAGGTGGAAAGTTACAGCCACACTTTTTCTTTTCTTTTTGGATCAACTTCCCTGCTATGGACACGCTGCAATCAAAAATCCAGGCTCTGCCTTTCCTCCTGAAATAGTCCCTGCTCCAATCATAAGCACCTTCAAGATTAGAGGAGAAATCTTCCACCGCTCCTCGCTCAGTGATCCCAGCAATAACAGCCAGCTAAACCTGGCTCCGGGCTTAGCGCAATGGACCTGCAAATATTTTGCTTCAAATACACTCAAACCCTCTTGCTTGCTCCACCTTGAGCTCTAGACATGTTTGGTAAAACTCCCTGCTCTCACCTCTGTTTGAATTTTAAGGCTTTATTCCTAACACCCTAAACCTCTGACCCTTCTATAGCATCTCCAACCCTGAGATCCGCATCCCTGGATACACAACATCCTTCTCCGTGTCCCTGTAAAGCCACAGGAAACCTATGGGGCTGCAGCTCCCCACCATGCAGAACTGGAGTGATGAAAACCACTTCTCTGCAGTGGGCTCTCCATTCAAAACCAGGATGAAAATTAGGCTCTTCAGTCTGCAGATAGGAGCAATTTCAAAGGAGAGATTGAGAAGATTTAAATATAGAGATTGCTTTCCCCAAGGATGCTGCTCGAGATATTTAAGAGCTCAGGTTTTACACAGCATGGATTTCCTTTGGCACTGATGCAGAACTCCCTGTGCCACTTCTCCAGGCAACAATCCCTTCTTCAGGCTGTTGGGGCCACAGGGTCCCGTCAGCTAACGCAGAGCATGACAGCAATTGCAGATCTTACACAGGAGGTAAACTGGGTTGCGGGGGGCTGGAGCCCACCCAGAGCTTTCCAAGTGTGACAGCACCCAGCAACAAACTGTTGTAACCCCAGCTCTTGCAGGTCCAGGTGATGGGAAACAAAGAGTCCAGCTAATTCTAAATAAAGGACCCCATGGCACACAGGGCTGCTTCCTGAAAGCCCAGCTCTTGCTAAGACCAGACCAGAGCACATGCCACAATCAAAACAATCAAAAGTTCTCAGAAGACCTTTGAGGAACACCTGCCACCCTCCTCACCATCCCCACTTCTGCCAGGGGACCTCAAGCGGAGCTGCCACCCACTGCGACTTGCAAACACCATGGCCAAGGAGCTGCTCCCAGTCAGTGATGCAGGATGGCACCCAACAGCCTGGTGAGAGGTAAGCAGCAAGCATGGTCAGACCTCACCAGCCTGATGCTGGAGGGAGTGAAGATGGGGACAGGCAGACAGCCCCAGACAAACAGCTTTATCCCAAGATGCAACCCTGTCAGGCACCCATCGCACGCCTGAATATCTGTAGAGGGAGGCCAAGGGGTGGGAAATTATGTTAATTAAAGTTTTAATTACTGTAACCAAACGAGTAGTATAATTACTTTATTCTCACAGAGACTTCAAACTGATTAAGGACCACGTGCACAATCTTCGGGTTGATGGGGTTTTTAATTAAACGTGCCATCAAAGATGGAGAGAGGGGTGGGCAGGACAATGGCTCAGCCCTTTCTGCTCCTGCCTGGACCCCCTGGGAAACTTCATGGAAGGAGGGAGCCTGGGCTGGCAGAGACATGAAGGTCAAGAGCAGCAACTAGTACAAAAGGCCAAAGATAGCTGCTTTGGGAAGACTGAAGTCAGGGGAATGCGCACAGGTGTCCTGAAGGAGAAGCTCCTCTCCTATACATTGGCCCTCAGTTTCACGTTCCCCCAAAACATCTACCTTTACAAACACTTCCAAAATAACACCTGAAAATATTAATGAACTGATGCTGCCAACTGGAGGGAATGATTAAAAAACAATTTTGCAAAGGTATCCTTTTCAAATAATAATAATACTATAAGACAAAGCAGTAGAAATTAAATTCCCAGTCCCCTACCTCAAATAAATAGTATCAGAATTTGAAATGAGACATAATTACCCCGGCAAGGTTAAAGCTGCTAATGCACGTGGAATACAGAATCACCATCCATCATAATCATATCTCATATCGCAGCCATTATTTATAATTAGGAGGCACAGTTTAAAAAACACATAAAGACGCCCATACAATGCAGTAATTCTTCTGTTATTGCTCCTGGAGGGCCAATCCTGCTCTGACTTGTGGAGTCCAGGATCAGGCAAAAGCAATTCCCCCAAAACTCCCAAAAGGCATTCCCAAAAAGCTCCTTGCTGGGAATAGAAACCCACCTCAGCCCGCCTGCAAGCCCTGCCTAAACACCAGGGTGCTGGCTCTAGGACACAGCTGGGCTGCGCTGGATCTTTCCCAGCCATTTCAAACCCAAGCAGGCTCACAAGGCATCCACATAGTCCTTCTCCCCTAACTACGCTGAATTTATATTTTTTTTCCCCAAATGCCAGAGCAGGAAGAGCAGAGCTGAGCAGACACCAGAGCTACAACCCAGCTCAGCAAGGCAATGGCCAGCCTGCTGGGCTTTGTCCAGGCTTTCTTGCATGCCAGGTGGTTTGTTACCTATTTTTAAAACCACAGAAAGAGTTACAGCAGAAGCTGGGGAAACCGAAAGCTAATCCCAGAGCTGCTGGAAGCTGCCCTCCTTTGAAGAGCGGGCTTTGCAGACTGCCCCCATGTCCCAGTAAATATTAACAAGCACCCAGCAAAGCAGGAGGAAATTACCCTAAATATATTCTTGGGAAGTCCACAGATGATGGTGCCTACATGGCAAAGCCCGGTTCTTGAGGTACCTACCTCCAAATCCCATCTCCTCCCAGCAATGACAGCAGCGAGCCTGCAGCCCTGCGGGGACATGCAGCTGCTCCAATGCACACGCAAGCGCTGAAGCCAGAGTGAAGCCCTTGCACAGAAAAGCATAAGAACACCAGGACATGGTGGAGTACACAACTGCTTCAGAGCCCCAGAAGTCTGGGAGAGGCAGTTTTGCACCACTCAATGGCAAATTAGAAAGCAACAAGGGTTGGAGAGGGTGTCCTGGGGACATAGAGCTGTGATGGCAAAGGTTACAGCAAAAGTCCAGGGATGAGATGGTTGAAAGGACAGACACACGCATGTGTAAATCTAAGCTACGGTGTTTCTGGAGATGGAAAAGCAAGCTGGGATAAGGACAGGGGAGAGCTGAGGTACCATCAGAGATGCACAAGCCCCCAGCAGAGGCAGTCCTAAAAAGGAGCTCAGCCCCACCACTGGCTGCAAGCAGCCCAAGGGAAACAGCCGAAGCCAGCTCGCCCCGCCAGTCTCATGACTCTTACTCACAAAAGCAGAGCTACACTTTCTCAGAAGTTTCATTAAGCTGTAAAACAAGAAAAAAAAAAATAGGGGCCGGGGCGGGGGGGCGTGTGTGTAATCAAGAAAAAGCCAGCTTGCAGATGCACGTGCAAACATATGCTCTCCAGAACCCAGGAAATATGTTTCTAATGAAGGTGGCCACAAACACACCGAAACACCAGCCAGAGTTTCCAGGCAGGGTCCCCTTATCAGAGGTGCCGTGCTCCTGCAGCATGAGAGGACGATGGGCGCAGGGAGTAGCTGGCGGGGGGGGCACATCCAGGGAGGGGCTCTGTGTAGAGCACCACCATGTTTTTGCTATCATGGAAGGCAGGGTTTTTGGTCTTTTTGGGGTTCAGCCACTGCATCCAGCCAGCTGTCTGCTCTTTGGGACAGGCTGTCTTCTTGCATGGTGGGCACCAGCCTATGCGCCCCATCATGAATGATTGCTTTGACCTCCAGGGCTGCGGGGCATCTCTTGGTCTTGCCCTGAGCATTTTCCAGCTCCACCTCTATTTCAGACAGCTAGCACGCTGCCCAACATGCCAAGGATCAGGCCAGTCTTGCAGGATCAGATAAGTTTGGGGAAGACTACCTCGGTATGCCGGAGAAGGGATGCTTCCCAGGGGGAGCAAAGCCAAAGGGGACTGGGTCATTCCCCCCGCAGCCAGTGCCTCCCCAGGCCCTGAAATGGCCATCAGCACCTCACTGGGCTCTGGCTGCTGTCCTTCAGCCATCTCAGCCCCGATGGCACACGCCAGAAGGACTTTTAACAGCAGTGGCAGTGAGTTTGCTGCAATCAAAAGGAGCAGAGAGGAGGTGCTTTGCAGGATTGGGCAGAGGATCGCTATTTGCCCTTCCAAGTGCTGAAAACTAATCCCCCCTTCCCCCTTTTTATCCCATTGAAAACTTGACAGAACCTCCTAGCGCTTTGCAGTTGAAATTGGCAGGTCTTAAATTAATTGACTGCAATTTTACACAACAACATGTTTAGCTGCGAGCTGGCCCGCGGCCCGCTTGGCTTGCCACCGCTCCCCAGACACTTTTCAAGCAACCTCCAAAACTTCATAACACATCTAAGGCAAGGCGAGCAGGCTGCCAACGTGACCCGCTCCCTGCCAAAAACCAGCCCTGCCTCCCCGCGCCCCAGCCCCGACCCTGCTCCAGCTCCTCCGGTGTTTTCCCCGGCTCTTGTTAATGGCTTGTTAAATTATTCTTATCGTCTCTGAGGATTTTTGCTCCTCCAAACGGCGAGGAGCACGGGGCGGGCTGGGTTACGGGCCCACTGCTTTGCCATGGAAACGGCAGCAATGGGACTGATGTGCGCAACAGGGGCGAGAAAAGTCAGGGTTTTGGTTGTTTTTTTTTTTTTATTTCGATCCATCCTGACGCATTCCTGCTCTCCTTCCACTTAATATCCCAAAGAACAAAGCCCAAAGCAAAAGACGACAATGCAGCATCAGGTCTGCAATGTCCTCATCCGGGGCTGGGTACTTGGGCCAATGCAAAAACACACAATGCCAGCACCCAGGAACGAGACGGTGCCTGCAACCCACATCCTACCTACCAAAAAGCAACTGTGCTCCTAAGGAAGGAAAGGGTCTGAGCTGACACTGCTGCTCGCATGGAGCCTGCATGCAACCCAGCTGCCAAAACACGGGGCTGGCCCCGCCTGGTCCCAGCTCAAGGTCTCCGAGCCTCCCCGCGAGCTCCCGCGAGATGCTGCCGCTGCCTTGGCCAAGCACGAGCCCCAGCGATGAGTCAGCCCCGGCTCCCAGCCCTAATCTAATCCCATCCCGGTGCTGGGCGGCTTTCCAGGGCATGTCCGCAACATGAAAGGCGTGCTCTCGCCGCACTGCCGGCTCGAGAGCCGGAGGAGGAGAGGGGAGGATTGCTCCGGCTCTGCCTAGGACTTGGGTCAAGCAGCTGATGCTCTGCAAAAGCCAAAATGGGGGTGGGTTGTTTGTGTGATTTCATTGCTTGAACAAACAGAAACATCCTGTATGTGATTAAGAGCCTTTATGAAAAACACACCAGCGCTCAGCACCGCAGCTGGGGCCAAAGGTATGGCTGCGGCTGGAAGGCAGCACGCAGCAGGGCTCCGCCACACTGGGGTGAGCGGAGCTCTGAGGCAGATTCACGCAGCCACAACAACCCAGGGATGTTTCAGGCCATGCACAGAGACAGACATCCCCCCGCAGGAAATCACCTCCCCCATAAAAAGTCTTATTTTTTTCATGCCAACCTCCCCAAGCCCTCACTTGCTCTAGGGAGCAAGAAGCACAGCAGTGTTACCAACAGCCCACAGAGCCGCAGACGATGGCTGCACTGGGAGAGGCAGCCAAGGCGCTAACATCACTCTGAAGCATTAATTCTTTCTTTTATCACCTTCTGCCCCAGGATATCAAACTACTCTGCACATGCCTATAGCTTGCTCCTCCTTTTGGCTGCAGGCATTACCATCTGCAGATGGCACGGAGGAGAAACAAGCAGCACAGCCAGGAAAAGCGAAGTGACCACAGGTCCCCCCCCCCCGAAAAATGGAGGACTCCAGATTCTGCCGACAACCAGGACTTGCCTGGACTTGTGCGACCGTCACCTCTGCAGCCCCTGCCCTCCACGCCAGCAGAGCTGCCTCTGGGGAACCGTGCCAAGAAAACACATGCTTTTGTTTAACGAGCACAGGCTGAGGGGGGGAAAAAAGCACTTAAACGTTACACACACTCCCTGAAAAAAAAAAAAAAAAAAAAAAAAAAAAAAAAAAAAAACCAAGAAAATTGAAGTTTTGAAGTTGTTTCTCTCTGGCAAGGTTCAAAATAGGGAAAGGTTTTTGGGTTTGCTGGGAGGCTTTAAAAAAATTTTATTTCATCCAAACCATCCATGAAACATTCTTGACATTTATTACCATAAACTTTTCCTCCCATTAATTGCTTCTATACAACTATCATTGATTAAAAACATCACCAGAATCTCACAAGCCGTTTAAAAAAAAACAAAATCTCTCTCTCTCTTTCTCCCTGCTCACGAGCACAGAGAGAATTAGTGAGGTTAGGGGGGGTCAGAAACAACAGTTTTGACTCAACAGCCTTGGCCAGCGAGGGCTGCCATCCGCAGCAGGGACACTGAGGGCAAGACTCGGAGTTCACTCGATGCTTGCAAAAATATCCCCACTCTGCAGGTACGTAGTACCACGTCTGGTGCCGACTCAGAAATGCAACACTGGGCCAAGTCTCAGCTGAAAAATAATGTTCTCAGGGATTTGGGCTGGGTTTATAGCCAAGGCTTTTGCAGCACAGCAATGAGGATGCTTGTGCAAGCATAGCAGCACATGGGAAGGGAGGAAATGAAGCCAAGCAGAGGTGAGGGGAAATGTTCACATCCCAGGAGGAAGGCACCGAAAGCCACCTGGGCAGATATGGTGTTGGGGAGGACTGGAGTTGTTTGGGTGCTCGTTAATTGCTTCCACTTCCAAAACGAAGCCCAGGTCTTGTTCCAGCAGCCCAGGTGAGCAGGTGTTGGGCAGAAAAGCATCCCCAACTGCGGTCAGAAAGGACGAAGCTGCAGAGGGGAAGGCAACCTGTGACGCTGGACTCCATGAAGGAGCAGAGGAAGCCCCTCCATGGCTCCCCGCCTTCCTTAAGCTGGTTGGATGCTATTATTGCACTCCACGTCTGGGGTCAGTGGCAGAAGGAGGGACGAGGCGCAGCAGGACACACTCAGGGCACCTCAAGCAGCACACCGCATGGGGACTGCGGACAGTAGGTGCCATTCCAGCTGTGCCAGCTCCCACACAGCTTCTGGCTAGAAATGCTGATGCTGCCATACAAACAAGTTACTGCAATTTAAGGAGTCCTCCTACAGATGAGCAACGGTACCACATCGGCACACAGCGTGCCCTTAGTCACCGAGGTGAACCACACTTTGAAGCTCAAGCAAGCACATTTCAAAACCCTATTCCCTCCTCCTCCATCTCCATGCCAAAGGTAGCAACTTTTGCATGCTTAAAACGAGAAGCCACTGGAGAAAGAAGCCAAAGCTCCCACAACTGAGAGCCCTGCCATCCTGCTTCCCTGCAGCATTGAAGCCAACTCATCCCGCTGGGAGGAGAGCCCAGGCATCCCATTCCCAGGTTATTTGCTCCAGCCACAGGCTCACACTTTCCCATCAGCCGATTCAAGGCAGGAAGGAGAGGCAGGAAGGAAACCCCCAGCTGAGTCAGGGAGTGTTTATCTCACCTGCTAGAAGAGAAACACATCTTTAATTTTAAACGTTGAGCGTAAAAACAGATCCCTCGAGGCTCATAAATATACCAGAAAGAGAGGGAGAGTAACACGGAGAAACCCTGGGGAAATAAACAGAGAATTCAATTTGGGAAATTCCCATCCCCCGCACGGGGTGGGAATCAGCTGGCACAGGACATGCAGGCGAGGTGCAGTTTTTGGGTTTCTGGGTCTTTTTAAAAGACTTTGCTCATTTCCCACATAAACCAACATATGCATCACTGCCCCCAGGAAACCAAGCATGGCAGCAGTGACCCCAACGGCATCTAGCATGTCCATCCAGGGGGGCAGAGGCTGCTCCCCTCCCTCTGCCACAAAAGCGGTTGGTACAGAGCATATTGCAAGAGCCCACTGCCTGCACCCCCCAGCTGTTCCCGCTGCCCCAGAGGTCCTGCATCCTGACCTCCTCATCAGAGCTGCAGAGCTTTTCTGCGTGGTTGCATACACACCAGCCTCACTAAGACTCCTGTTTTCCATATCCCATTACAGACACAGTCACCCTGGCCAAGATGCAGGCCTATTTTTGGAAGTTTTTGAAGAAAAATAAATGCATACATATATATATATATTTACACACACATCAGAACTGCACCATATTTTGCCTCAGTGAATTTTTTCAGTTGTATTTTGCTCAACAGCTGCCAGTTAATTTTTGACTGCCGCCAATGGACAGCAAAAAGCCCGGGGATCCAGGGAACAGCCAGGCGCTGACCCAGCCTCTCAGACCAGCACACCTGCTGCCTTCACAGCTTCCAGGACTTCAAGCTGCTCTACAGACCTCAAGCTTGCCCGCAAGCACCTCTGCTGAGCCCAAAATCCACCCTCAGAAGGATTTTGCTGCATCTTTTCAGTGAAAATTTAGCTTTAAATCCTGGTTGGGAAGAGCATCACCACAGACATGAGTTTGATGGAGCTCAGGTTTTGGTAGTGATTGCTGATGCGAGGATTGGGAGGATGCAAGAGGGCCAGGGAGGACTTCTGCAGGTGAGAAAAGCCATGCAGAAGGCACATGGATGACATCTCCTTCAGTGTGAGGAAATGGGAGTCCCATTTCCTACCCTGAAGGGGGTGGCATCCATATGTCTTCAGCCACCTCCTCCCCAGGCTTCACCAGAGAACAGCCACAGCATAATCATCCACACATACCTTTAACATCGTCCCTTCATCCACCAGTGCCCAAGCTCCCACCCACGCAGCTCCAGAGTTCCATGGCATCCTGCAAGGACAGCAAGCTGGCCCCAGGAAGGCAAGGAAGCCCCTTACCTCTGCAGCCACCTGGCCCAGCGAGCAGCATTGCCAGCGTTAAGCCTCCAGCTACAGCAGCACCAGGTTTGTTCTGTGGATGCCGGCACATAATTAAGATCTACAGGGCTCTGTCAATCACTGAAGTCTAAGAAATGGCAGGAAAACCTCTCCTGGGACATCGCAGAAGCCTGCACATTACTGGTGCCAGGGTGCCTGAGGAATGCTGGCAGGGTGGCACAAATCCAATCCACCCCTGAGCAAGAAGCTGGGCTCTCCGCCCTCCAAACTGCCTCTTCTCTGCTGCTTTGTGAACCGTAACCCCCCGGAAGTCAAGCCTGTGCTCTCCCAGCGCAGCATCTCTCCTAACTCTTGCTACAAAAGCAACAATCTCAGTTAAGAACCCCGTGGATATTGCAACACATGCCGGCCCCGGAGGCAACTGGTGTTGGGAAGAACCAGCGCTGCATGCATGGGAGATGGGGTGCTATACATTTGAGGCTTTGATCTGGCAGCCCAAAGCAGGGGCTGGGGGAGGAGAGCATGTTTGCACAGCTCTCCTCACCCTGGAGGAGAAGCCCTCCAGGATGCAGATCCAGCACAAGGAAATGGCTTCTCTCCCCCCGTCTGCGCTTTGCCTGCTACCTGCCCTTGCCGAGCAGCATCCCCAGGACCAGCAGTGACAAGAGGTCTCCAGGAGCAGCTGGAGATCAGCAGCAGAATGGCCAGAAGCCCTTTGCCTGGACCCATACATTGCCAAACCCTTCTCCAGTGCCCAGTCCTAGCAGGCAACTCCCTGGACCTACCCCCAGCAAAAGCCCCCCCTCCCAATAGGGGGACTTCTGGTAAAGGGGCTGAGGGGGTGAAGGGACCTTGCTGGGGCTCCAGGCAAAGGGAAAAAAGACCATGGGAAGGCAGAGCCTGCAGAGAGCAAGCCCCCTCCTGCCCCAGAACACTCTCATTAACCCTTCCCCTCCTGGCCAAACCACAGAGCTTGGACCCACCGGCTCTCGTCCCACACCACAGCAGCATTGGGGAGCAGGATGGGAAAGCAGTACCCCAAGAGTACACACATCCTGGGGAGCAGCAGGACAACCCTCCCCTCCTTTTCTCTGGAGCATCAACCTTTCCCGGGCTCATTCCCAAAGAGGGACTGCCCAGCGGGACGGAGCAGCATCCCGGCTACCCCGGAGCCGTGCACAGCCACACTAGCACACAAATTGCTTCATTAAATTTCATCACATTAAGCCAGTTTCATGAATTTAACATTGTCCCCGGACTATTGTTTGCCTGAAAATTAAATTACAGCAACATTTGTTGTTTCAACAAGTCTGTCAGTCAGGGATGGGGCCAGAGGAGGGGATGCAGGCGCAGGCGGGGGATGCCATTTCGGCAGCAGTACTCCTCTTTCTGGGCAGGTGGCTCTGGTGAAGGTGAGAAATGCAGACTCACCTTCCTTCACAGGGGAGGGAGAAGGGAAGAATTAAGCTAAAAGTCTGTTTTAACCCACGCCAACCATGCCAGATACGGAGAGGTGAGCCAAGCTGCCTGGGAAGGGAAAGCATTGCCGTTTCGGAGCAGATAAAGGCTCCGACTGGTCGCAGCAGCCACTGGCCAGCACAGCAGAACATCATGCCATACCCTTCCAGGCAACACAGACCCTGGCTATGTCCACATGAGGAGCTCAGCACGTCAGTCTGGGGCTTTTTGATCTTTCCAGATTACAAAGCTTTGCCGTGTACAGGAACACTCTGAAAAATTTCTCATTTATTCTTCCTTTTCCCTTGAGCAGCTCCTCTCTGCAGTATCAGAAACAAAGGCGACAACCTTTTGCTTTGTGAAGAAAACTGTCAAGTGAAGCGGACTATAAATAGCACCCAAAACTGACCCGCATCCCCAGCCGAGGGGAATGAAATGAAGACAAGTGAATGAACAGCTTCAAGGTCAGAGAGACGTTTTTTTTTCCCCTTTGTTCAAGGTCTGGTAGTTTTTATCCACGCAGGAGAGCAATACAAAATACATCATTAAAGTTGTGGCTAATAAAAATCACGCGGGCTTTTTCAGCCTGGCGTCATTTCCTTTGCCCGTACAGGGATTACAGCTGGAGGGAGATGCGTCCCCCAGCACCAGCTCTACCAGCACAACCCCACCCTGCATCTCCCCACTAAGTGCCCTGGCCATGCCAGACCTGTCCCAGCACAGAGCACCCAACCGATGCTGCCCTCAAGAGCACAAAGCATGGCAAAATTAAAGCACTATCCTGCCTTTCTCTGCAAGACTGTAGGGATGCTCCCCACCACCACAGCCCGTCTTCAGTCTGCAGGGAGCGGCTTGTCACAAGGCACTGGCTCTCTTCCTTCTCTCCAGCTGCTAAATGGCATTAAAAGAACTAAGCATCCATTAAATAAAACTTTCCCACTATTGCTTCCCATGTAGACAATTGCTCTCGCTGCCACAGGGAGGCTTCATGCTGCCAGCTGGTCCATGGGCGCACAAAGAGTGGGGAGGTGCCAGGATCGGCTCTGGTACAGCACGGGCCACCCAGGCAAAGTGCCTAGGGACACTGAAATCCAGCACCAAACCCCTGAACGATGGCACTCCCCCTGCCCATCACATCCCCCGCTGCATCACCCTGCAGCTCCACTCTCCCTCTCCAGTCTCTACCCAAATGCAATGCTAAGGAAAGGGAGAGGGGGGATTATAGAGAAATTTCCGAGGTCGGAAGCAGCTGGGGGGGGGGCAGGGAGGTTTATTCAGTGCAAAGCCCTTCACCACAGTTCCTCTGAGGTGAGATACGGGGACCTCAAGTAGAGGAAGAACATGGAGCTGGCGTGCAGCAGCTGGAGCTGTTTCGAGCGCTGGTGAGGGGAGGAGAGATAAAAGAGAAATGCAAATGGAGGGAAAAAGTAAGAAGGGGAAATGTTTCCATTCTTCATACAAAGGGAATGAATAGTCGACACAGTACCCACCCATGGACTCAGGCCTTTGACCGCCCTACTGCCTCTGCCTTAGATGCTCTGTCCTGCTAACCGCCCCAGCTCTGCCCTCCAGCCTGCTCCAATTCACCCTCAGCCACACAACTGCGTCCATTTGAGGGATTTAAGTGAGAACCCATGGAACGCATCTCATCATGAAGTGCCATCATGTAAAATGCTAAGCATTATTCTTATTGTGGTGGCCTAAGCCAAGATTAGCACACACACCTCCAAGTCTGGGAGACACCCTTCCTTAGCCAGGCGGCACATCTAAACCCCAGCTCCAGCTCCCAGGTATTTGCTCATCGCGAGGCACAGCAGGAGTACCAACACAGCCCTGACCCCAGGTTTGTTTGCCCTGTATTGTGCAGGCTAAGTATGGCCCAGGCAAGATGCAGACTGAACACACTGGTCCCACCCCGGATGCTTCTCGGGCACTTAAGAGGATGGGATTTAACTCCTGTCCCACACCCCGGCACCCAACAAGGTCAGCTCCTGGGAGAAACAGGGGTGTAGTCCCAGGGGTCTGCACCACCCAGCACCCACCCCAGCTCCTCCGCCTCCATATTTCACCCCACAATGCTGATCCCATGAGACACTTTCCTGCCGCCTTCCCTGTCAGTACCAGCCGGCCATTATCATCTGTTCTCCCACTCCGTTTCAGAAAAGCCCATAATTAACCAGGGCAGGGGACAGCGGAGGCCAAACAGCAGCTTTTCTGAGCATCCTAGGGCTGAGCGCCGTTCCCGCCTGGACCTGCAGCAGAGACAAACGACTCCCACAGGTATCAAAGCCTCCAAGATGGATGACGGGCTCCAGTGGTGACCAAGGGGCAGCTGGAGTCCATGTCCTGCATCCCCAAGCACCATACCACATCTCTAACTCTCTCTTGATTTATGACGGATTTTCCTCCCAGTCTGGATGGGAGGACCGGGGGTGGGGGGTGTGGTCAGCCCACAGGGACTGGGGAAAGCTTCCCCACTGTCACATCTCTACCTGAGGCAGTGCTGGGACAACACTGAAGCCAGCTTGGCCCCTGCTGGGCATGCATCTCCCTCCTCCAGTAGGCCAGGGGCTCAGGGCAAATTCCTCAGGCACCATTAATCTGGGCTAACAGGTCTGCACAAAGGCAAGGCAGGACACCAGCAATGACTCTTCCCACCCAGGCATACCCACAGCCCCTGCCTCTTGAAACCGCTGCCTTCCTGATGAGCCTCAGGCGCTCCCTTGTCCTCCCCTTTCTCCGCTGCCTTTGGTGGGAGGGTGGAGCTATTCTCCCACCTGAAAAGCCAAAATTAGTCAGTGTTCAAGCCTGTGAATAAGCACAATGGCTCCAACAGGAGGGACCCAACAGAGCTGGGGCCTCCCAGCTCATTTCCATCTCAATGGGGTGGCTTTTCACCCTGCCCGCAGAGGTCCCCAGCAAGAGGTGAGGTCCAAAGCAAGAGTCGTGCTCCCGTTCTTCCCAGCAGAATAGGGGTCACGGGTAGGGGCCACAGTCCCCCCATTCGGGGGCAGAGAGATGCAGAAGGAAATCCTCCACAGCTTCATGCTTCACCAACCAAACCAACCCCACTGGCCGGGAGGGAAAATCCAGTGCTCGCTGCCCATGCTGCATGCCCCCAGCAATGGGCAAGTCCACACACTCCCTTTCCTAATGCAGGCCCCCAGCAACTCTCACACACAGGTTTAAGGGGGTTCAGTGTCCCCACCAACAACCTCAAAGCATCGCTCTTCCACCTTTCTCTCCCAGTGCTGCTGAGCCATGCCACTGCTGCCTGACACAGCCCCACAACAACAGGGGCAGGACCAGCAACAGCATGCAGGCACAAACCCGCAGGCTCTTGTTTTTTCCTTACCCAGCCCTATTTCCATCCTATTTCCAGGGTGGCAGCTCCTGCGGGGCATGGGTTGGTCTGCAGGGACCAGCTGCAAAGGTGATGCTGCTGGTTTTGGCTGGTATAGACCTGCCAGCTCTGAAGCACACCCCATGGGGCAACATGAGCCAGCTCAGGGGGCTGCCGAGAGCTGACTCGCCCTCAGACCCCTTCTTCAGGGCAATTACAGAAGCCAGGTTCACACCCAGCAGCCCTTTTGAAGACACAGGGTCTTAGGGATCCACCTCCATCCCTGAGCCTCCTCCAGCTCTGCAACACACCACTCCCCAAAAGTCACCTTGCCCCCACGCCGGCAAAGCCCGGCAGCAACGCTACCTTACCCATCGGCGGCTCCGCGGCAGCCGGTTGGGCTGATAGATTGGGGTTAGGCAGCGCGTTGCCTGCGGGCGCCCGGCGCCGGAGCCAGGGAGAGGCGAGACTTGCACAGTCAGCGCTTTCGGCAGTGAAGGTTGGAGCAGGGCTGGCTGCTGCTGCCTCCTGGCTGGCCGGGTGCCAGGCTCCCAGCCCTCGCTCACCTGCTGGCTTTGTGTGGAGAGCAGAGCAGACAGGGGAAAAAAAGAGGGTTATGGGTTATGAGTCAAAAAACCCAGGGGCACAGGGGTTGGAGGGAGTGGGGTTTGGGGGGAGGGAGCCCCCCAACAACTCCTTTCCCTCCCTGAGGCTGTGTGAGCACACTGGAGCATCCCTCAAAGAACCAGGGGCATGGAAACGCTCAGCCCCATCCATCCCACATGAGGCAGGAGCCCGAACCCCAGCAGCATCCCCCTCCAGGAGTCACTCGAGGATGGAGCTGGCAGCTGTCTGCAGCCCCAGCCCCGCCGCCCCGGCTGGTCCCCGAGGCCAACGGTTCACGATGAATTTCTAATTGTTTCCTCCAACAATGAGACATCCTGTTCGGAGCCGGGCGGTTCAACAAAGCCTGACGCCGACAAGCAGGGCCCCTTCCTGCTGAGCAGGAGTGGGGCAATGCTGAGTGCTCACACCCAGAGCAGGGGGGACGGGGGAGGCTCAAACCCCCCCTCCCCGCCACCCCATCCACTTAACACGCCAGCTCTCCAGCCTCCACCTTGATTAAAACAGCTTAACGACTCCGGCAAGAGCTCTCGAGGGGGCGGGGAGCCGCCGAGAGGTATTTGATGGATTAACTTTGGCAACCGTCGGCTACCTTGTCATGCCAATAAAATTATTGCCATTGATCGGGGAGAGGCGTGGACGCATGCTCCATGGAGCGGATCTCCCTGACGGGGCTGGGCGCAAGTGCCCACAGGGACTGTGTGCATCGCAGGGAGGGGGCGAGGGGTCCCCAGGGGATGGGATGGGGATGGAGTGGGAGAGGGCAGAGGGAAGAGGCAGAAGGAACAAAAGGCCCTTGTGCCGGGCGGCCAGCTGGGGAGAGGCAGCAACATGGGCAGGAGAGGACTTGGGGACTGCGATGGGGTCGATGCTCAGGGAGTCCTCAAGGGTCACCAGCTGACAGCCGGGGCCAGGGCAGACTTCACGCTCCAAATCTGCTCCCCCAAACAGCCTGCTGAGGCACAGGCAGTAAGTAGGGTAGCCAGCAGCAGGGTCACGAGGGGGACTGAGCCCTCTTGCACACTTCGGGAGCCGGATTTCACGCGCTGAGACACAAAGGCGCCCTTTTGAGCTGGAGCAGCTTACCCTGAGCGCTAAGCGGAGGGCAGCACAAAAGGACCCACGGGGATGGGGACCGGCAGAGCAGGCAGGGAGCCTGACGGCTTCTCCTTCCAGCTCACATGGACTGCGACTGAGTCGTGCCTTGTACCCCACGGGGGCTTTATTTATGGGAAAAGAGCCAGCAGGCGACAGGGAAATTCCCGAAAAGCCCTCAGTCAGCAGCTCACCCTCCCCACAGCACCTGTTTTCAGGTCATACTGCCCAGACACACATCAAGGTTTGTGAATGCACCAAAGCATCCTTCTCCAAAGCTTTAAGACAACCCTACACAAAGAGAGTGCTTCCAAAGGCTGCCAAATTCAGTGCCCCAAAGCAACCCTATCTCCCTGCCCTCAGCAGGACAGGGGGCTGCAGGGGAGCCCCTCGACCCTCCACGGGACAGGAGCACCATGTCCTGTTGTGTCGGGATGGGGATGACCCACTTAGTGCGAAGAATTTATCTATTATTTTTAAGAGTGGAAAAGCCAAAGAAGCCAGACATAGGGCCAGTTCAGCTG
Organism: Phalacrocorax aristotelis; assembly: GCF_949628215.1. Lineage (NCBI taxonomy): Eukaryota > Metazoa > Chordata > Aves > Suliformes > Phalacrocoracidae > Phalacrocorax > Phalacrocorax aristotelis. The sequence continues at coordinate 13,327,015 of NC_134281.1, forward strand.
TGCTTTCTGTGGGAGAGAATAAACAAGCTGCAGCAAGTGCAAGCCTTGAGGGGGAGCAGATTCCCGATGGAGACATGTCCTGATGCACTCGTGCCTGAGGCTGGCCGGTTTCAGGACAGGGCAGGGAGCTGCAGGGATTACAGTGGCGACTGGGAAGCCAGATAATCCTCCAAAAAAAATGAGAGCACGGCTGGCTGCAAGGGATGTGCAGTCCAATGCTATCCTGGCTGGGATGCACTGTCTCCACCATCCCATGACCACGCCATCCTTAGGGATCTACAGTGCCTGGATCCCAGGTGGTGCTGGATATCTCCTGCGGGGCTGTGGCAGGAAGGACAGCTCGCAGCCTCCTGGATCTGCAGCAGCCTGGGGACAGCAGTGGGCAGGGAACCACCAGCTGCTTCAAGGGAGGAACTCAGGTCACCCCCCCAAAAATAACCAGGAGACACCCAAAACTGGGTCAACCCACAAGGGCCACACTAGAGCTCAGCAGAGCCCTACGGAGGTTCCATGTTTGCATAACAAGGAGCAGATGGCAAGCTAATGAGGGCAGCCCAGTCTCTGCACTGCACCTCCCAGGATGCCCCACTGCCCCATCTCTGAGCTGCCAGCCCAGCAAGGTGCAGTTACTGGGAGGGGGTTGCACCATCAGCATGCCCCCTCCGGCACTGTCCTCCTTCCTTCTCTCCGTACAACACTTCAAGCACACCCAAAATCAAGTCCTTGGTACACACAGGTTAAGAGGCAACTGTGGGTACAAAGGAAAATGAGCCTTTCCAGCACGTGGCTGAGCACTCCCATTGCAATTACACATACAGCCTTCTGTCCACCTGAAAAATGGGAAGGACGACCCTGGAGAAACAATGGCCCCCCCCAGTAAGAAGATTGTCAAGCACAGACAGGTGGTTTCCAGGAAAGAGCCACCCGTTAGGAAGCAAGCCTTGTGCAAATACCCCCTGGACATCCCCGCTGCAGTGTGTTCATGGCTCATGTCCCTGTGTCACTTCCCTATCCGCAGCACCCTCAGACCACAGTATGCAAGGCCGGGTCCCTGACACACCAGCTTGGGAGCATGGAGGAAACGGCTCACTGCCAGCCCCAGCAGCGTGAGAAGCCATCCCTGTATTGCTCACCCAGGCAGCAGCAGGAATTACCCAAGAACCCCAATCCCATGATTGCTGGCACAGAGGAGAGCGAGCACGCGGGGCTAAGGGCTTTCCAAGCCTGGCCTCTCCACATAACTCGGGACCAGCCAAAGATAACCACCTGCCTGGTAACCCCACAGGGACAAGCTGAGAGCGGGCTACCATGGGCTTTGCCACTATGACCTGCTCAGCATCCCAGGAGTGCTTCATCTCCATTCCCCCCAAGTGCCTCCCCATCCCAGCCCACAGCCCCTGTCCACAGGCAGTTTTGCACATATGACATTGCTTGCAACATCCTTTCACCCCCCCGAAATGAGGGTCTCCCTGCAGCTGCGGCAGCAGCAGGTGCTGCCCAGCACCCTGTGCTCATGGCAGCAACTGTTGGCTGCAGGGCCAGGGAGAGGCTGCAGGGCAGCGAGAGGCTCGCGTGGCTTTTTTTTGGGGGAGGGGACGACAAAGGGAGGCTCTGTCTGCACACAACAGACTGGACAAATGCTGGGCATGGGAGCTGCCATCCAAGGAAAATCCAGACGCAGCAGTGACTCTGCCCTGACCTTACCTTGGCCCAGATGGCGAGATCGGTGCCCCCTTAGCAGAGCAGCATCCATTACAGGGCTCCTGGGGATGGGGAGGGGAGCACCCAGCTGTCAGCACATCCCTCCCTCCCCAAAGGAGATGCCAGGGGTGCTGGCAAGGGCAGGGGGGACCAGCAGAAAGGCAGACAAGCTACCAGGCTGCACCAAGCCTAATGCAGGTGCTTGCCAAGGGAACAGGGGGAAACATTCATGGCTTAAAAGGAGAGGGGTTGCGGCCGCTGCTGAGTGATCCATCCATCCTGCACCCTCTGCCTGAGAGCGCTACCCTGGCCACACTCTGCTGTACCTTGGCCGGGTATTCCATTCCCTGGTTGGGGATTTGTTGGCACCACTTGGGGACAGGCCAGCAGCCCCCCTCTTGCGCTCCCCAGGCAGCAGGGAGCCTTCCCCTCCCTCTGGCCCTGCTGGCAGCCAGACAGCAGGATCAGGTAGTTGCTGAGGCAGCGCTTCGCTGGGCCAGGCAGGCAGCGGCTGCCGCAGAAAGGCTGGGCTGCCCACCCCAAGGTCACAGCAGGGGATGAGGGGGGGACCTGGCGGCGCAGGACTCAGAGCCTGCAAAGGGCTCCCATGCTGCCACTGGAGAGCTCTACAACCCCAGGGGTTTTGGGGGCTCCAGGCAGGATAAGCCTACAAAACCTGCCCAGCATCCCAGCAATGGGACAGGATCAAGACCCACCTCTTCATTCCCCATGGAGCTCCTGCTCTGTGTCGTCATGCCCTGCAGGGCCAGAAAACCAGACCCGCTCTTTGGGGGACCGAGTTTAGAAATCAGCAAAAAGAAAGCTGGGGAAAGCCCTGCAGGAAAGGAGGATCCTTAAATCACAGCTGCGCTCAAAGTCCTGATCTCAGCCATGACTTTGTAGCATGCAGCCTGCACCCTGGCCAGGCACCCACCCTAGATGACCGCTTAAGGGTGACTCTGAAGGTGCAAAGACCAGACAAAAACTGAAAATCAGAGGGAGAAGAAAAAACAAGTCTGCTATGTAAAAAGCAACTGCCAGCCCCTCTAGATAAATAAGGAACTAGAGGTGTAACACTGTCCCCATGGCTTTCTGAACCCTCCTCCCACGTGCTCCTTCCTTCCCATCCCCATTTAAAACATCCCATCTGGAGCCCAGCAGCAGGAGAAGCCACCAGCAACGCGACACCAGTCCCTCCGGATCCCTCATCGACCCGGAAGGGAGGATGAGCTGCCTCCGTCTGCTCCCCACAGCCTCGCTCAGCCCTGGCGCCACCATGCCCCCCCGAGGACTGCAGAAAGGCAAGCAGAGGATGCGGGGCTGGAGAAGACCACCAGCATCCTGCCCCCCACACCAACACATGCTGCCCCCTGCTCCTAAACAGGCTGCTAATAGGCAGGGCCACAGGCAGGTCAAGGGGCCAGGGGGAACATGAGCAGGGCAAGCAGGACATACGGGGACAATCATCTGCAACAGCACCCTTCCCCTGCCAGAGAAGCCACCCTGGCCAGCACAGATCAGGAGAAGGAGCAAAAATTCAGGGTGCTGTGCCCAGGATGGGGTGCTAGAGCACCTCGCAAGCAGCAGAGCAACAGGCTGGACCCCCTGGGCAAGTCTTGGTCCTCCTGCCCCTGGCAGAGACCATACCAGGACCTTTGCGCTGCCTTCCCTTGGCTGAGGATGCAGTTAATGCAAGCTGTGTTTATACAGGGCATGTACAGCTGTAATTATAGGCACGATGTTATGATAACAGGAAATCCGTGCCCCGTGGAGATGCAGGCAGAGAAAGGCACGCATGGAGCTATTTGCTAATTGCCACCAACAAGCAGCCTTTTGTGTCGTGACGGGGTACAGGAAGAAAAGTCTCCCCCGCACTCGGCTGGAGCCATCAGCACCCACCTCTGCCCACCCTGCCCAGGTCAACAGCAAAGCCATACAGACCCGGACAGAGCGAGCCCACCCTGTGGCAGATACAGGGCAAACGCACCTGCCTTGAGGCACAAGGGGATGGGCTCTGATCTACCAGCGGCCAGGACTCAGCTTCCCTAAGTTACAACCCTTCCAAAAGACAGAGGTTTTGTAAATTTGATTCACAAGAGAGGAGCAAGGGGAAATTGCCCCTCACTGGCCCTTTGCACTTTACCCCCAATATATCAAGTCATGCTATGATGGAGGCACTGCCCTACCTGTACCCCCAGAGGGCCAGCAAGGCAAGCAGTCATCCCGCCCCATCAGTATCACTGAGGGCTTTCCTACCTTTTTGATCTTCCCGCTCCGTGTGCCCGCAAAGACGACGGTTTGTCCTCTGTAGTCATAGGCAGCCACTGAGGTCATCCCATCCTCCTTATCCACAAAGAGCGGGGTCCCCTCGATGGTGACGGTCCCGCCCAGCGGCTGGTTAAAATCCTGGCCGCAGAAATTGTCGTCGATCTGCAATGGCTGTCAGAAGAAAAGGGAGGAAAGGTGAGCTTTTTGCCAATGACTCGCAGAAATTGTCGTCGATCTGCAATGGCTGTCAGAAGAAAAGGGAGGAAAGGTGAGCTTTTTGCCAATGACTCGACGTGCTGGACCTCCCTGATGGCCATCAGCCACCTCCCACCTCCACCCCATCCAGTACGGCAGCCCTATCCCTTGCCTTTCATGTTCCAGCCATCCCACCTCACCAGCCAAGGGAAGAGATGAGCTGATGCTTCCCTAAAATTCCCTACGCACTGATGTAAGGCACTTGGGACACATCCAATGCATGCAGCCCCTCTCTGCATCTGAACAAGCTTTGCAGACCAAGACCAAGGCTCTCGGTCCTCTGCATCTTATAGAGCAGCACTTACAAACGCAGCAGCAGCCAGCACAGCATCCCTGCTCCCCCTCCATCCCTGCTGCTGCCATCTCAGACACGTGGGATGCCGGCATGAGCTCCCCAGCACACACACACCCCTCTCCTCCTCACCCTGGCACTAGCTTCAAAAAGAAAACAGCTTGGCAGTAAGGCAGGAGGGGCTGAATCCTGCGCCCCAGCCTTCCCCCAGAGACAAAACACTTCCCAGCCAAGGCCGTGCCAAGACAAACGGGTCAGAGCTCCTGAAAGAGCCTCATTTCACATAGCAGAACCTCCAGAAAACACACTACCCACCTGCCAGCCCTGTTCCTCCTCCCACAGGAATGTCTTTGGGAAATCCCCACATTTTTTTCATGCTGCCTTGCCCTAGACAAGGCGCCTGGTTCAGCCAGCTGCCTCCTCAGTTCGGCGCTTTTCCATGGGTCTGGGAGAAGCTTTTACAAGCTCTGCCTGGGGAGAGGCAGAGGCAGGGCTGCACCAGCTCCTCTCTGCTCTCAGGGCTGCGACAGCAGGGACCTCCAGCAAGGACCGATGGGCAAGGCAAAGCCAGGGGGATGCCCCCTGTGAAAACCGGGATGCAGGCGTAGGAGCAGGACCAGGACCAGCTCCACAGCACTCACCCACCTCCATCGAGCATCCTCCCCACGTTGCCCTGACCTGCTGAGCACAGCAACAGACCCTGGCCATGGGTATCTGGGGCACATGGGCCTCACAGAGGTCTCATGATAGGCAATGGCCTCATATGGTTGCACAGCACCAGCAAAATCCACGCCCAGCAGCCCCCAGCCCATCCCAGGCAGCAGAGGCTCCAGCCAAATCCCCAAGGGTGGCAGCAAGCCTGGGTGCAGGAGGTTAGGGCAGCAAGGCAGGCGCAGCTGAAAGGGAGACAGCCTGCTCCAGCCATGGGATTCTTCCGCTTCACAAGGTTCCTTATGTAACTTTGAATTTAAAGGGGAGAGGATTTTTGGCAAGCAGAGGCCTCCAAATGTATGCCAGTCCCCAAGGGGTTTTAAATCCATACATCACGTGCATGGAGGATATGGGAAAACGCCGAGCTCCTGAGCTCCACGTACACAAGGGCAGTACATAGCTCCGCAATTCCCACTCACCGCTGCCTGGGAAGCAAGGCTCAGCCCAGACGTCTCAGCTCTCAGCAGAAACCTGCAGTCACCCACAGGGAGGAGGGAAAACATGGCATTTTTCCGTGCCCCAGCACAATGCACTCGCAGCCACAATGGCTTCAGCCTCCTGTAGCCACAGCAAGGCTGCTCACCCTCCTCACCATGCCGACATGCTGGCCCCAAGACCAGCAGTCCCGCTCCCAGCTGCAGTGGGGACTCAGCACCGTGCCAACCTTCCAGCGGGGAAGACTGGGAACAACGCCAGCTGGTCACGTTCAGCCTCACTGGGCGGTCTGGGGATGCTGGACTGCTTCCTCAGTTACTCTAACTTCTGTTTTCGCTGGGCGCCTGAGTTAGCATAAAGCCAAAGATCAACTCCCTTCCCCGCCTGACCTTTGGTTGTCCTTCCCTAAACTGGGTGAACTCCTACAGCCAGGCGTGAGAGACAGGGGCATCCCCAAAACAGGAATGTGGGGCATCATGTGCCTCTGCAGCCACAGGAAAAGGCGGAAAGGGGAATTAAGACCTTTCCACCCATCCTCTGAATCCTAGCCTTGCAAGCACCCTCTCCTAGCCATCAGCCAGCACATGCACTAAGCATCCTTCTCTGCGTCACCAGGCTAGACATGCAGATCTGAGAAAATTATCTTCCCAACCACAGAGCAAGACAGGAGTGATGCTCCAGCCGATACCCACCTGCCATCCAGATACCTGGGATCCTTCAGGTGCTTTGCTGGGAAAAAACACTCTCTGGCCCTGACAGTCCCTCCGCTCCAGTAAAACCTCCCAGCACCTTCCACCCAGCCGCCAGCAGTAGAAGAAGAATTAAGGTCAATGCCATGAAGGTATGTAAGCCCCAGCAGCCCCTGGGTGCAGATTCTGCTCTCTTGCACTCACAGTTTCCCCAACCCTTTGGCTGCTGAATATGCAAGAGGGGAGATGTTTATGGTGTTTACTCCTCTCTGCTTTGTCTCAACAAACTCTCTGGGAAACGACAAATACAGCTGCTCTCCAGGACTGCGAGGAGCGCCCGCCGCCACTGCGATGCCGACACCACCTCGATAAATAATTATGCTGACAATTAGCTCATTAACAGCAAACTGCCTCGTTAGGGAAGCGCAGGCAGGCAGCACGGCGAGGTCGGGCCAAGGGCGGCAGTACGGGGGTTACGGCACCAGCCAACAGCCCGGGCGGATGCGGGGAGAGGCGAGGCAGAGGGCTGGAAGGATGGAATGACAGAGGGACAGCTGTCCCCCAGCCAGTGCTGGCAGGGACCTACACACACCACAGCACTTGAGGGCCAGTGACCTTGCAGCGTTTCAGCTTGCAGATGCTGGGATCTGCAGGAGGTGTTGAGCTCTGCCTGCTCTCCCAATTTGCACAGGGTGCTTGCAGGGATGGTGGCCTCAGCCCATTACAAGGGAGCAGTTGTTTGTTTCAGGGGGTTGGGGGTATTTTTTATTTATTATTACCATTTTTCTTTTGTTTTTATTTCATTGCTTTCCTTTGGCACCCCTCTTGGCTGTCCCTGGGCCCCAGACACCCTAGGACCCCACCTCCACGGCACTGCAGCCTTCTCCCCTCTCCTAGCACTAACCCATCTCCCCCAAACAGGATCAGGAAACTTGGATTTCCCAGGGGATGTGGCCTGCTGGAGAGGGGGAAAGCGGGCCCACTGCACCAAGCGAGCAGAAGCAGGCCGTCTCCTTGATATGCCTTGTCTCATTGCCTTCCTTCAAGCCCACTTACGAAAGCAATGAGGGAGCAGACAGCAGAGGCAAGGCTTGCACCACTCAGTGTTATTAATTAGCCAGTAATTCGCCAGTTAACACCATTACAGGCACACCCCATCCCCCTGTGCCCCTCCAGGGGTTTCAATGGAGGATGCAGGGGACACAAAATGCGAGGGAGGAGGTTGCAGGAGGCAGGTACCAAGTGCTAGGCTGAGATGCCTCTCTTTTTTGCACATTAAATGCTGCCCAGGAATAAACCCAGCACGGTACAGTTTGTTAACATCTGCATTTCTCTGGCTGCCCCCAGGAATAATTTGGCTTATCCCGGCCCTGTTTGGGCCAGTTTATCACCAGCCTTCGCCCTGTGCCAGCAGGCTGGGCAGTGAGCCCCACCAAGGACTCAAATCTCATTTTCTCCTCTGGGCAGTGCTGCTGCCCCCAGGCACTGGGTCTGCCCACACTGCCATCCTGGGGCTCAAGGACTCTAGGAACCCCAAATCACTTCCTGCTGCAATATCTCTACTCCAGTTCCAACTTGCTGCCCTCTCCCAGTCCTGCTACATCAGACCCTCATCCCCCCATGAATGGGGGAGACACACTGGGCATGTATGGCCACGGGCACACAGACCTCAGTCCATGCATTGCACAGTGACAGCAGAGAGCCAGGCTACACAACATCAAACCCATCTTCAGTGAAACACTGTGAGCAGCAAAACCTCTGGACAGGCTCAGGAGTGGTTTAGGCACTGAGGCCGGTGCAGGAGAATGGACCGGATAGTCCCGCAAGATGCCTTTGCTGTGCATGGGAGGCAATGTGAGGGTCTGAGCACACCAGCACGAGGGGTATCACTCCCATTCTCGCTGCCGGATCGCTGGATCCCAGAAAGGTAGAGAAAGAAAGAGGAGATAGAAATTTGCTCCACTTGCCAGCACCAGGGAGGAACCACTAATATCTCCTCAGCAGGCTGCCAAGCCTGGCGGCCTCTCCTCCTAACTCCAGCACCAGCTCCAGAGAATGGGAGCTGCCCTGCAGCACTGGCATATAAGCATCCCTCAGCCCTGTGCCGCTCAAGGTCTGGGAGTGGGGCAGCGGCAAAGCCTCCTCCAGCAGGGACCAGCCTCAGTCCTTGCCACCACGAAGGAGCATAGCAAGAGTTCCTGGGACACTTTCAGTATGGAAGGGGTGTAAATCCCAAGCAACTACTGACTTGAGCAATTATATTCTGGCTCCTTAAAAATAAAACAATATGCCTTTTGTTTTCTGTCTAGCCCTCCCCACCAAGAGATCCGTCACTGCCACAACCAACCCCAGAGGTGGCTGCATTTTATTAGGGGCACAGAGATTCCTGCCAGAAAGAGGTTACATGCTCCACAGGGTCTGGTTTGGCTTGTGCTCAGCACAGCAAGGGGCTGAGGGCTTGACTCATGATCCAGCCATGCCTTTCCAGGCTCCACTTGGCAGCTGGAGCAGGACGAGGACAAAAAGCACCACCTGGCTCCCCAGAGGACAGTGGCACACCGCAACCCAATGCACTCAAAAGCACGAGCCACCCCATCGAGGCACACATCCTTCCACCCTGCAAGAGCCATGTCTGCAGGACTCAGAGCACCTCAAGATCCACCTACTCATGCAGGCTGGCCACCAGATAGCAATCTCGGGACCCTCCTAGCATGAAACCCCTCCCAAAGGGGTCAGAGCCCCCTCCCCAAACCCAAGGGGCATGGTGCCACTGCGGAGCATCAGGGGAGGCAAGCCAGGAGCATGGGAGTAGACAGCAAGCATCCCCTCTGCCGGAGCCAGCAGCTGTGCGACCCAACAGGCAGCAGTGTAATGATTTCATCATTTTCCAGCAAAATTGAATTAGTTCAAAGCCAAAATCTGATTTGTGAGCCCAGCGCTCTTGACAGCAAACCCTTTACTTTGTCAGGCAGCTGTTAGCTGTTAGCTGTCTCCTCCAGAGCTGCGGGGAGGACAGCGGAATGGAAGGCCGGGCTGCTCCACAGGGGTGCCCTGCACACCTGCCTGCACCGCCAGGCACCCAAAACCCTGCTCAGGCAGGGCTGGGGGCTTGGTGAGCTGGAGTGGGTGCTGAGCACCCACTGGGGTGCTGAGCACCAGGCAAGCAGGTGAGGGGAACCCCTCTCTGCCAGGTATCTGACCCTGCCTGGGGACCAGCCAGCCCAGCTTAGTGATGCCCGGTGTAAGACCTCCCCATCACCCAAAACCGCAGCCTCCCTGCAACCACCTGGCTGCCTGGAAAAGACTCCAGCAATAGTAATAGTTCAGCTGCAAAACAAACCCAGAGAGCCAAGTGGGGAGGTCCTCTGTTCCCCACCACTCACAGGCCCCACACAGAGCAGCTGAGCCACAAGCTGGGGCCAGATGCGCCCACACGAGCACCAGGCAGGACACATCTCTGGGGACAAAGGGGAACGCTCCCTCAGTTGGGCATCACTGCTCTGGGATGCAAGCACTCATGCCCTGCACTTCTGGATGACAGTTTGCACTGACCGCACTCAAAACCCGCCTCATTGGCGGTGCCTTTTACCCTCTGTCTTCCTCTCCAACACCACATGGAGAGGATGCGGTCTCTCCATGCTGAGTATGACCAACTTCTACCAGGACTGCCAACCTCCCCGTCTCCCTCCATCAAGTCTGCACTCCTCAACCCCCATATCTTACTGCCCTCAACACCTTCTGCTTGGCTACCACCAAGCCCCAGGTGAGACAACATTCACAAATTCACACATGCCACCTGCAAGGGACTCCCCAGCAGGGCTCCAGCAGATGCCCTGATGACTGAGCATCCTGCCCTCCCAGCCCTGCTCACTGACACTCCCCAAATCCACAAATCCACAGGGTAGGAGAACCAGAAGCCAGCACCTGCATCAGCACAGGGCCCTTTTGGTGGGCTCTCCATGGGCACCGATGCAATCCAAACCCAGACAGCCGCCCCGCACCGAAGCCACAATCTCCACGAGGAATGCTACTGAGCAAGCTAAGTGTCCAGTCTTAACAGCACCAATCCTCCTACTGGAAACGCAGCTCAGGTCAGGTCACCAGGAAAGGTCTGGCCAGAGAGCAACACCAGGAGCCACAAACAGCCTGGCTTGGGTAGAAATAAGCAGGAACTTACCGAGTTGATGCAGCCCAGCTCCTTATTCAAGAGCCAGGGCAGCGAGAGTTTCCCTTCCCCTCTGTAGCACGACTGGATACGCTCCTTGATCTTATCCTTGATCTTCTTCAACGTGAAGAGGCAGAGCACAGACTCCTTGGGAGGCTTAACCCTGTTTTTCTGGCCCTGGGAGAAGATGGTGAAGAGGATATCCTCCCGCTCTGAGATGCCCAGGTACTTGGCCAAAGCCTTGCCAGGCTTGGTCAGGTAGGCATCCTGGATCAGGCGGTACTCGATGCCATCCTGCACGCAGCCGATGGGGAACTCCACGTAGGAGTAGAACTTGGGGTCGTCTACACAGAGGCGGACGATCTTGGAGGTGAAAAACTGCTCCCCGGTGGAGTCTGGCGAGGTGAGCTGGGTGTCCAGCTGCAGGGTCAGGTAGTAAACAAACTGCTCACTGCTGAAGCTGTAAATGTAGTAGATGTCAAAGGTGGGGAACTTGGAGAGTGTATCCGAGGGGATCTTGAGCTGGGAGGAGACAAACTCATCCTGGTAGACAAAGCCAAACATCTCCGCATTCTCCTCGTTGGACATCAGCTTGCGGCTGGAGAGGGTGGGGAAGTACTCCGACTTCCCGTCAATGGGCGTCCCAATGAAGAGCTTGTTCTGCCCGTTCAGCACCTCGATGATGACCCCAGACATGGTGCCCGACTCATTGACACTGGAGAGGTAGTGCTCCTTGCGGTGGTGGGGCTCACCCAACTTGAAGAGGTCGTCCAGCCGCAGGAACTGGCAAATACCCTGGGAGGCACTGCCGCAGGCGATCAGCCGGTTCCCCGAGTAGTCCACCAGCAGCAGTTTGTTCACGTTGTTAGTGGTGACCAGCCCATGTGGGCAGGACTGAACGCTGGGTGGAGGGTAACACTTCTCATTGTCCTCCACAGGCCCTGTCACGTGGGTCCGCAGGAGCGTGAGGTTATTAGAGAGCTTGTAGATCCGATTGACAGCCCCCACATAGACCTCCCCAGTTTTGTTATGGACCACCAAGTGTGTCAAGCTCCAGTCTGTAACCGGGAAAGTCCTAAAGGGAGACTTGGGGCTGCCTTCCGCCAGCGGTAGCCAGGAGCTCCCCAAGAGCAGCAAGGTCCAAACATTGATGAACAAGTGGTGCTTGAGCCAAAGAAGCCACATTGCAGCAGCCTCACATCCAGCCAAGGCCATGCCCAAACCCAGCCACAAAAATAAATAGAAACAAACCCAAACTAAAGGGACGAGGGAGGGAGGAGGAGCTAACGGGACACAGTCTCCTCTGCTTCTGCTGTGCTCGGCATTCAGGACATCGTGGGCACAGCCAGTTTGGTCAGCCCTAGAGAGGGAAAGACAAGAAAAGCAGGGTTAGGAGGCTTTCCTGCAAAGTGTCAAACCTGTTCCATCCCACCCAGCAGAGACTCTGCTGCTTCACACTTTTCTAGCAAGCAGCCTAACAAAACATCCCCCACCACTCCCTGCCCCAGAGGAAGACACGTGCCTGGTGCAGGGACCAAAGGAGCCTGTGAGATGCTAAGGACAACTGCACCTAGTTGCACACCACTGCACACAGCACGTCCCAACCAAGGAGCTGCCATGCGCTTTACCTCACCATCCCAGCCTCAACCAGCAGCCCCCCTCTGAGAGGCATCACCCTGGCCTCACCCCCACCCAAACCACCTCGGGAACTACCACAGCCACCTGAGCACACCTGTGGCTGCTGGCTGGACCAGACTGGCACGTCCCCACAGGCAGTGGCCCGGTGATGCACTCCAGCACACCTACTGCCTACAAACGCCTCGGCAGGGTGTAGCTGGCCCTGACCTGCTTTCAAGACCACCAGCAGTCCCAAATCATTAGACAGGGATGGCTGCTAACAAGCCTCGAGAGGAGCCCCCTGGCCTGCTGCCCCTGCCTCGCACCACCACAGCACTGGGAACGGATGCAAAAAACCCAGTTTGCAGCAAGCACAGCCCAAGCCCCTAGACAGAGGAAGACCTCAAAAGCACATTTTAAATGAGCTGGGAGAGCCGAGAACCCTGGCAGGCTGCCTGCCGTCCCTGCCACCTGCCTGCCTGACAAACCTCAGGAGGGACATGGGCAAAAGCTGGGGAGAGAGCAAGCGGGCACAGCAAGGAGAAGCACGTCCTTCTGGCATTTATATGCATTAAGAAATGCAGGGCCAGCCATCGAGCAGTTGGCTTGAGAGGCTCCAGAGGGATGAGGAGGCACACACAGGGAGGGCGGAGAGCTCTGCACACTGCTGTGCCATGGCTAGGGCTCATCAACCCAGAGCAAAGCAGCAGGGAGCCAGCCAAAAACCCCACACCAGCGTGACCTTTGCATTCCCAGCAGTGGGGAGTAGATGGCTACAGGTAGCGGATGCAGACAGCTCTGCTCCCCACATCTGCTCAGCAGTCCCTCGGTTACACCCCCTCTGTCTTCTCCATCCTCCCCCGAGAGGCACAAGCACCCCTGGGCCTACGTGGGGCTGTGCAAACCACCCCTACCAGCACACGGCCCACCCCACCAACACCGTCATGGCCCGTCCACCCAGGGAGGGACCATTGCTCCCAAGGTACCCATCCGGGACATGAGCTCAGCCCTCAGTTCCCCACCCCAGCCACTGCAGATAAGCCGCTCCGAAAGCGAGAAGAGAAGGAGAGCCTCCCTCTCCTTATCGCCCATCTCTGACTCAGCCCAGGATAACCTGTGGGAGGATCCCCACCAGGGAGCGGCGCGGGTAGGAAATATGGCCTGCGGTGACTGCAAGGCTCTGCCGGCATCCCAGGCTGGGCAGGGTGTCCTCAGAAGGCAGCCGGCTGTGCACGCCATAACAGCAGGGCTGTGTGGAGCCAAATGGTGACCCCAGAGCTCAGCAGCCTGCTCTCAGCAGGGCTGTGGGACCCACCAGCCCGGCCCCACGCAAACGTTGCAGGGCTGCCTCATCACCAGGCCAGTGGCTGGGCCGCACATGTACCCTGACGTCCCATATAGCATCCTTCAACTCTGCTGCCCCTTTCCCAAGCCACGGAGCCAGCCAGGAAGAGGTCTGAGGGAAGGGAGAGACTTTTTTCCCTCCTTCTCCCACTCCCAACAAAGACAAAACCCCCCTCTCCCTTCCCGGGGGCAAGCCCAGCCCCAGCCATCCCTGCAGCCCTGCCAGCTTCGCTGGGCCCCCAGCACTTTGGGCAAAGCTTCCGCACCACTTCCAAATCCGCTCTGCAGATCTGCCATGTCCACCAGCTCTCCCCTGCGCACACACTCACCACCCTGCTCCCTTCTGCCCCCAACACACCCACCTCCAAGGCAATAGCCGCAAGGGAGGTTTGGGCAACAAGCATATGAGAAACACTGAGACCAAAGCCAGGTGCCATAAAGCTTTGCGGGTGTGAGACAACAAAAGCATGAAGCCACCATCCCTGGAAATCATCCCCATGGTCCTAATCCCCCCTTTCTACCACCTTTTCCAACACCAGGAGCTTCCTAGCAAAGAGCACACACACCACTGCTGGGGCAAGCACACTTCCCAGGGGACAGGCACGCCCCCCAGCACCTTCATTTTTACAAGCTTGTTGGTAAAAGCACAACGATGAGCACCCCAGATCAGAACTTATTAGCCCCAAACCACATTGAGGTGTGGGACTGAGCCGCACCGTCGGCACAAACCCACCGGTTAGCCCAGAAAACCGCCAGCCTGGCAGCAGCAGGCAGCACGGTTTCCTGCCGGGTTGCCAGAGGAAGATTTCCCATCCTAAGAAACCAGCACAGCTCTCACCAAGCTGCTGCGAACTGCAGGGCTGAGCCCCTCCAGGAACAGTACAGCCGTCTCCCTCACAAGATGATCACCATTGACACAAAACTCACGCGCCAGCAACACGCCGCAGAAAGAAGAAGCAGGGAAGGTGGTAGAGGTGAAAGCGGGAGCTCGGTACAGTGTGGGGATGCCAGCTGGAGCATCGCCCTGCTGGGACGGGTGAGGGGGACAGGGAAGCCACTTTCTGAGCACATTTCTATGATTCATCACTTCTATTTCAGGGAGCAGGAGCGCTGGAGGTCGGACTGCTGTCACAAAGCAGGGCTAGAAAGCCCAATAGGAGATTCCCAAATTAATGTCGGGAACTGCTACTCAGGAACTGGAATGAGAACAAAGCGAGGCAGAGCTGGGGCCAGCAGAGAGGCAACACTCTGCAGAGCTCCTCTGAGATTTCTGCTCCTAAATATACATTAGCAGCAACATCTCATCCCAGTGCCCTGACACCAGCGGGGCTTTTATCCAGTCCTGCTTAAAACCATTGCAGCAATTATTAAAAAAAACAGCAGGAAAGGTTAGCTTGTCGGCTTTCTTCAGGATTAAATAATCTGGGTATCTGAGACTTGGATCAACCCCCCCGTGGAGGGGCCAGCAGACAGCCCTACACCAGAGCACAGGCGCCTACACGGCCCCAGCTCCCTGCCCGCAGGAGCAGCTGAGGAGGAGCGGTGTGGGGGCCAAAGGGCATTTCCCTCCCATCACACTGCCTCCAACCCCCACGGAGAGGTCACGGTACAGCTAATGGCAGAGCAGCTCCTCCTCCGACACACACTTTAAAGCACACAGCACCCAAACCCCCTGAGCCCAAGTAGCATCTCACCCTGGGGAGGACCCAGCCCCGAGCACCAAGCGAGTGCTGCCAGGAAGTGAGACCCACAGCGTGCACACCACCACCATGGTCCCAAACCATGGAAACCCCTGAGCAGACACCCTGGAGCTGAGCCCAGCCCTGAAACGGGCTGCAATAAAATAACACACCCCAGCCTGGAAGCACACATGCCACCCAGGAGAGGAGAACCAAAAATACACCCCATTACACTGCCCAAGCAGCAAGTGATGCAGCGCACAGCATCCTGGAGAGCACCCCCATGCAGGGCTGGCTCACCGCACAGCAGGGCCACGCTGCAGCGAGACAACACCACAGGCTTGTGTTTGTTTTCCATGCACACACACACGCACACATATACACACACACACATATATAGGAGGAAACCTGCTGTCGGAAACAAAGCCGGTGAAGCAATTGCGCAAGCGCGAAGTCTGCCCCAGTGCCTTTCATCCCACGCCAGAAAGGACATTTGCTTACAGTTTCACCTCAAAAGTGGCCACGCTGAGACGGTCACAGCTGCTGCATGACCTGGATGAGGCTGCTCGCCTTGCCACAGCCAATGCTAATGCACCCCGGCCTCAAAAGAGCCTTTCATCAAAAAGCCATGGGCTTGCCGCACAGACACCTGTGTCCCACTTGCTCACTGCTAAAGAGGTGGTAAGGGGCAGCAGCATTCATCCCCTGAAGCTGCAGGCTTCCCAATCCCGCAGCACAGTCAGAAACCTGGGTTTGGGATGGGAGATCAATAACCATCACTTTTGATAGCACAAAACAGGAGTTCTGGGATGGAAAAACTAACCTTAAAAGGCAAAGACTGGACAGAGCATAAGGATCAGCTCTCCACTCATTCAGGAGGCAAGTCCAGAGCACTGACAGATGCCGAGTCAGCACAGGCAGCTAGGCTACAAAGCAGCAGCCCTCACGGAAACAGCAGAAGCTGAGGTTTAAAACGTGCAGACGAGCGCAGAGGTGCACATCTAGCACCCACAGACCCGCTTGCCATCCTCACTCCTGCATCACTGCTGGCACTCCCCCGCACCACGCACGCCCCAGGAGGAGCCCTGCAGGGGTCTTAGGTGGGTCTGCATCCCCAGGGCTAGGGAAAGCATCGTTTATCTTGAAGAGAAGCTGCTCTCAAGCAGCAGGACAAGGCTGCAAACTGCCCCAAGGGCATTACAGCCCTTTAGTGAAGCAAGGGGATTGAAAAGCGCCATATAACCAACCCCCGAGAGGGGAAATGGCATTTAATGGGTCTGTATCTACAATCTCTCCAATTCACTTGCTGCCCTCAGCGATACAAAACAGTCCAAGAAGGAACCAACTCCATTTTCAAACACACGAGCTGCTAGTCTGCCAGTAATTAGCAAAGAGGAGAGAGGGGAGATTATCCGGGGGAGAGAAAAGCCCACAGGCCACAGGAGAGTCAGCCTCACCATACAGCTGGTGTATTTTTAGGTTCGTCTGCCTGGGAAAAGCCTTGCAACAATGAGGAAAGGCTTGTGGTAGTACTGAGTTAGGGCTGCACTACATATGCCATCGTCTGCAACAGGGCTAAACTTTAACTCCTTCCTTCACTGCACACAATCATTAGAAACCATTTGGCTGGGTCTCTCCCTAGCAAGCAAGTTAAATCATTACAAATCTCAGCCCTGGCTCGAACCACACCCTGATGAAATCAATGGCAAGCTCTGAAGCTGCCCTGCTCCGATCTCCATTACTATCAGCCACATCAGGAATATCTTCAGCATCTTCAGTTTCCTTCCAGGCTCCTGCCATCCCCCCAGGCAGGGGCCAAGGACCCCATCCTGCCCTGTCATTGCAGCGCATGTGGGCACTGCAGCTTCCACTCCTGCCCTGCAAGGATCTTCTGGGCAAGGAACTCAACCTCTTCTGCCCTAAGAAACACGGCAAGGAGAAGCAGCCATCTACTGCCCAAAGGCTTCAAGAAGAAGCTTGACCCTCATCAAAAAGGGGCATAGAAGTACAAGTAGCAAGGAAATTAAATAGCATTTCTCAAGCATGCAACTCCCCTTCCCCAGTCCTCTGGGGGAAGTCATGTCACGCCAAGGAGAACAGCTCTGGAGCCACCACCTGCTCTCACCATTAAGAGACTGCATGCTGCCCTGCAGAGAGCCATTCCCAAACAGGCTCATGAGCATTTCTGAGATGGAAACAGAAGCTTCCCCCAACCACAACAACCCAAGGCAGAGAGGCATGCAAGGACACTCTCAGCAGGACCTGCCAGGACTGCCTGTCCCGGCTATGGAAACCAGGCATGGACCAAGACCTTACACACGTTCTCCAACGCCATTCAGCTATGCTAGAAGTACAAGCCAACAGCTGTCCTTTGCATTATTCTCACAACTCATCTGGGTATCAGAGTCCCTACAGGGACCATATAAGGACTGCCAAGAGGCTTTCTATATGCAGCCCATGAGCTGGACGTGTACTTCCCAGGAGAAGAGCGCACCCCATCCTTCCCTTGAGCTCCTACATTCAAGGGAGCAATATAAAGACCCGGACCAACCAACGCCTGGGATGGAGACCAATGCACAGCCCACTGCTGACCATCCACACAGGACACAGCCTGCTGCCTCCCCATCCTGCTTCAGGAATTCTGTTCATCAACACACATGGAGCAAAACGCCTCTCCCCAAACCCCTCTGTGCCTCTCATGCTGCAGACTGCGACCCACTGCGCCAGGACCCCAGCTGTGGGACACTGTGGCTTCCTACTGTCAACACCGAGGCCAGCTCAAGGCTTCACACCCTAGACTGATGTGAACTTTGCCACCTCGATCAGGACCACTTAACAACATTTTGTCCCCAGCTTCAGAGCAAAGAAGTCCAGACCAACTCCCCTGAAGGCTACCTTCCACCTTGGCTTAGGCCCATGCACTCCAGACCCTGGTTCTCACACCCCATCAGTCCACTGTCCCATGCAAATGTCCAAAAAACCAGCCCTACTGGCAGAGGTCACCTTGGTCCAGCTGGACCCGGAGAGAGCCAGAAGGTCACCCACAAGCCAGGACTCCCAACAGCCAGCAGAGAAGTCCAACAAGAGGTCCTCTGGCCACTGCCATCCTTCTCTTGTCTGATCTCGCTCCTGTAGTGTAACACACCCACTCCTCGCTCCTCAACCTGCTGATCCACGTCCTCCACTGGGACAGGGCAGCCACAAACACAATCCGATGACCCGACCCTCCCCAGATGAATGCACCTCTTACAGCCCAGCTCTCCAGGGAGGGCTTTCCCCTCTCCAACACATAACCACCTCTGCACAGCCAGCAGGAGAGCTGCACTTTCCCCAGATCTCAGCAAATCCAGGGAGCTCCCGCTTTGCAATGACACACTGGCACAGGAGGATGCCTGGGTGCTAGACCCCCTCTGCTCCTGGCAAAGGGAGGTCACTCTGGAGCTGGCTTAATCCTGGCTGAGCTGAAATTCCTGTGCTTCCGTCTGGCCCCATGCTGACACCAGTGCTCACGCCATCACGTGGAGAGCTGAGCACGACCACCACCAGACTTCAGTCCAATTAAAACAGACCACAAAAGGTCTACAAATGAAGTTTCACCAGCTAAACCCCAAGCCATGACTGCCTTTCCTCCCGCCCAGACCTCCCGTCCTCCCTTCTTGCTGGAATCAGCTCAAGTCCCGGCTCTGCTTCCCCTGCAGAGGTCCCAGCTTAGCATGCCCCATGTTTTATTTGCCCAAGATGGAGCAGAGCCAGGAGCAGCGAGTCAGCCCAAGAGCTAGCGAGCGGAGCCTTGCTCAGCAGCAGAGGGAAGGGGAAGAGCCCAATAGCCTCCCCACAGGAATACCACCACAGGGGAAACTGCTCCAAGAGACCAAGAGGGGCTTCATTTGCAGCAGGATGGGTGCAGGGCAACCAATAAAAACAGGGAGGCACCACGCACCATGGCAGGGGCTGCGCCTGCACCCTGCCCTCCTGCTGGCAGTGCCGACCTGACCAGCAGCACCAGCACCGCCCCCCCCCCCCCATTCCGGCACGTCTGTACCCTGGCTGCCCATGGCAGGGGGGTCTTACCCAGCCAACCCAGAGGTCTTACCCAAATGATCCAGGCAGAGCAAATTCCAAAGCATGGGCGCAGCACTGCCCAAGAGGTGCTGGCTGGGACAGAGAGCAGAGCAGTGCTGCTTCTCTCCCTGCAGATCCTGGTTGCAGCTCCAAGCCACACTGGACACAGGCATGCTGCTATGGCCTGATGCTGTGCACGAGGGGCTGAGACCCCGACGGGCATTAGTGCAATGGATGTACTTATTCGCCACAAAACTGAGAGGACACAGCTGCCTGCCTGTGCTGGGAGGGCTGTCCAAGCGCCTCTGCCAAAAAGCCACTTTCTGCTAATGAAAGTGGCTGGGTGGCAGCTCCAGTAAGCACCGTCACCCCAGAGGGCCAGGGAGCCATGCAAGGCACACCTGGTGAACCAAGTGACATCCGGCTCGGACTCTCAGTGCAAGCCAACGCACGCCCCTGCCACCCGTGCATCCCTCCCTCCTGCCTCTCACCCCTGCAGGCACGAGGCTGTGCAGAGCAGGACCTCTCCCATGTGTGCCGGCAGGCCCGCAGGCACCGCCACTGTGCCAGTAATAAGAAATAATAGTGGGTGTCTGTGGAAGCCCAGGCTGCCGGCGGCGTCACTGGCTCAGCGGTGCTCTCCTTCGAAAGCAGCGCTGCCTTCCAGCCTTCCTCCTCCCCCATTTCTTCATGATGACATCAGCCTGAAAAACAGGTTCTTGACTTCAGAAGGACTCATCGGGGCGATTCTGGTCCCGCTGGAGAGTGGAGAGCCCCCTGTGACTCCAGGAAGGATGCAGCCATCCCGGCGCAGGATCCCGAGACAAGCAGCGGCAGGCAGGCAGCAGGCAGGGACCCTGCCGGCATGCCAGCACTTCCAGGAATAAAAACCACCAAGGAGGAGATGGGGGTGGAGGGAGTGCGACACTGCAGCACTGGGGAACAGATTTCAAATGTTTTACAGAGGCCTTGGCAGCTGTGAGCTTGAGCTTGGGTTCATGCCCTGGCTGTGCCATTGCTTAGGTATGGGGCAGCCCAATCCACCCAGTGCAAAAGCCAAAACCCAGGGCCAGCTCCTGGACCCCTGTGGCTCCCAGAGACCGAAAGCAAGTCCTCAGGCTGGCCAAAATGACAAGACAGGACGGAACACCACCCAGCAAAGCCTTCCGAGGGCCACTGGGCTGGACTTGGACCAGCAGGGAACATGATTCTGCGAAACATCCTGCCCACCAGCCAAGCTCAAAGATTATGTTTAAGCTCCTCCTAAAATATTTTTGGGTTTTCCTCTTCCCCTGTTGAAACTAACAGTCTGCACAGGAAGAGCAAAGCAGCCCATACACAGAGCACACACAAAGCAAACAACTTATTTCCATTATAATTACCTGCGATGTTATCAGCAGCTCTGATGGGGTCTGCATTTGCAGAAGGAAATGTGGTTTTCACATTGTGTCATTCGAAACCTGAGACCATCCTTCCTCCCACCCTGCCCGACGCATCAGCCACCAGCAGTATCCACTCGTGCAGACATGACATTAATGAAGGGGGAACAGCCCCTGGACACGGGGCTACACACACAGGAAATTTCTTCCCCCAACACAAGCACCAACGGGAATCTGCCTCTCCTCTCGCCAGGGATTTACTTCTGCAGGAGCCTGAATATTTTGACACACAAGCAGTTGCTTAACTAAGCACGTAAAGCAAAGGGACTCGCAGGGCTCCTACAATGACGCCAAGATTTGTCTGGATGGGGGTAGTGCCGATTGATCTAACTGCTGCTGCAGAGAGGATCAGGCCCCAGACACAACTGGCACTACCCCTGGAGGTGCTCGGAGCGTCCTGGGAAGGTGAGCATCCCAGCTGGCTTCCTGGTAATGGTGGGAAACCAGCCCTGCTCCTAACCCCTCATGCGCCGGACCGCAGCTCTGCTCCACCAAACTCCCAAGAAAACGCAAATCGCTCAACATTTATCAGTTCAAAACACCCGTGCAATTAGCACGATTTTTTTTCTCCCTCCAGTATGATTATATACATTTTAATGCAATTATCACCCCTGTATTTTGTACATTAAACAGTAGGCAACCGAGGGAAGAGAGAGGCTTTATTTTTCTTGGCTTTGCCTTTCTGAAAATAATAGTATGTTGCAAAACAACTCCAGCAGAATGGCTTATCTTCATCAGAGAAAGAGGGAGAGCGGATGGAAAACAAGAAGGGGGAAGGAGGGATCTCCCAAAGAGAAAGCAGGGATTGCAGTGCCCCTCCACGCTGCCCTCACCCTCCAGTCTCTACACATACCTACACCAGGAAACTGTCCTCTATACCAGAGACAGGACTCAGAATCAGCCTCAGCCTCTGTCCTCCACCACCAATGGAAAGGAAAACCAAATCAAGCAAATGGTTGTCGGTTACTCAACCCCCAAAGCCCGGGTCATTAGCCGGATTAAAGTTCCCGAGCTCTGGCCAGCAGCACGGATAGCACAGCGCAGCTAAACTGCCCAAATTGGATTACTACCACTCCTGTGTGTCCGTGCCAAGTTGGGCAGCAGACTGCAGGATGCTTGGGACGGGGAGGCGGGCAACGAGCCCCAGGGCTGATCGCAGGCTGCTGGAGAGGAGGAGAAGGAGAAACGGGGAGGAGATGCTCACCACACAGCAGTCGCCCAGAGCCCTGCAGCCCACCCCGAGCATCCTTGTCATGCTCTCACCCCAGGCACTTTCTCCAGCAAAAGCCCTCATAAGCTCAGCTCAAGAAGCAAAGAGGATATTGTGCTGTGGCTCGCACCGGGCCCCGGATCGACCCCAGCGAAAACAAATCTCTGCAGTTCAGGCAGCTCACAAGGGTCTTGGCCCCCCAGCACAGACCAGCACACAGCAGCCCACAGGGCAGGGGTGGACTCAGCCCTGTCACACCAAGGCACCCTGCACCATGGGGACAGGAGGGTCACCCCAAATAGTCCACCTTGTGCCATGCAAGGAGACTTCAAAGGAGAAAGGAGAAAAAATGGTTGTGTAGCACGAGCCCAACAGTCTGGACATGGAGTTTTTCTCCAGACTCAAACATCTCGGCATACCAGCAACAAGGAGGAGGTTTGCCAAGCCCTGGCTAAAGGGCAAATAAACTTTTAAATGTTTTTAATTCAGGGTTTTAAGTGGTGGCTTCCACCTGGAACAAAGGCTGGAGGCAGCCGCGGATGCAGGATGCCCAGAGACGCACTGCAAACAAGGACACCGCCCTGTGCCTGGCCACGCTCTCACAAGCTGGTGGGAAGATGTGCATTTTGGCTACACGACATACTGAGCGCAGGGGTGACAAGCTGCGTCTGCCCGTGCCTGGCACAGAAACTATCAAGATTTATTTATTAGCCAGCACTTTTCTCCTCCATCATGCACAAGACTTGGTTTCTAAGCACTGGCCACACTGGGGTATCTACATGGCTTCCATGCTGCATCCACAGCCAGGATGAAGAGGGGCATGGCTGAGGCTGCGGGTCAGAGACTTTGTCAGCACACTCGTGTTCTCACCACGTACCACCTATCCCCACAGCACTGCCCAGAGCATGTCATGGGCTACAGCCAGAGAAGGTGGTGATTGTCTCCAGCCTGAAGCCAAACCAGCACGCCAGCACTGGGTGGTGGCAAACATTTGCTCCTCCCTGTTCTGCATGGAGCCACAGTGCTCAGCACCTTGCTGGGAAAAAGGGCCCCAGCCCAAACCCAGGAGAGGTAAGAGATCACAGGCCATGCTGAACCAAACCCCCCCACCACTCATAATTCCAAGCCCTTGTCCCCAGGACCTTCCTCCATATGCACACCACACTGCTGAGCAGCTCACCAGCCAAACACCGGCCAGGAGCCCTCTGCCCACGGGTTTCCTCCATATGCCACAAACGTGTCTAATGATACAATACAGAAGAGGCATCAACAGCCCACAGAGAGCAGCAGCCCAAGGTCTCCACGCAGGTGAGACCACTCCCCAGGGTGTAATCCACCAGCCCAGACCAACACAACATCTGAGCTTGCAAGCAGCAAGGACGGCACACAGGCAGCAGGGTGACCCGCCGCCCACCTTCCCATTACCACACAGAGCAATGGCAGTACCCGGCTGCTCTGCCTCTTCCAAGGTCCACCTTCCTTCTTTTGTGCTGGGGGTGCCGAAAAACACGACTGACCCCTCACTGCAGACACAAATGACTGTAGCACCGAAACACCCTACACGGAGAGGCAATCACAATAAAGCCCTGTGGGACACAGCAGAAGCCCGATGCTGTGGACAGGCTCCCCTCAGTTTGCAGGGAGCCGGCAGCACCAGCACCGGCCTCTCCTGCTCAGAAATTCCCAGCTCCGGGCCAAGTCCAGCTCTCACCGGTGGTTAGTGCTACAGCCGGGAGCAAGGCAGGCAGCAACAAAGGCCCTAACCTGCGCTCAGCCCAGAGAATAAACACATACAAGTTTCCTTCATTAAGTCTGGTCCCAAGGCCAGATCCTTCCCTTTGTCCAACAGATGTCAATCGCAGCAAACCCACCACAATAAATTGCCTGGCATGACATTTACACCCGGGGAGCAGGGCAGGGGCCGGCCCCGGCTGCTGCCGGGATGGAGGAGGGGAGGCAGCGCTGCCAGCATGCAGCAGTGTTGCTTTTATTACCCTCTTCCATTTCGGCTGTGCAAAGCTCTGGCGAAACAACGCTCGCCCCGAGCCGCCAGCGTGGCCCTTGGCCCCATCTCTGCCGGAGTTCGTAGTTTGTTTATCTCTAGCAGGGCCCTCCGCCTCGCACAGGGAAAGGGCTTTATCTCACGGAGAGGCACAAGGGCTCTTCTCCACGGCTCCATGCACAGCCCGGGCATGCACGAAGGCGGATGCCTCCGCTTCGCTCCAAATCTGATGCATCTATTAAAAAAAAAAAAGCCAAGAGGGGAAAACTCTCGCCGGTGCCGCTATCGCCATGCTAACAAAAACAATGCCACCGCCAAACTTTAATCTCCAGGATACCAGCTGCAGAAAGCCCAGCCGCCCAACGGCGCGGGAGCCAGCCAGCCCCCGGCACTGCCTCTCTGCAGTCCCCCGGGAAGCAGTGCATCCAGGCTCACTGCTCTCGGAGGAGCGGCACGGGCAGCCGAAGCCGCAGGCAGATGGGGAGCACCGAATCGCACGCACGATCGGGTATTTTGAATCCAAACTTCCTTACCAGCCTTCCTTACGGCCCTGTGCCGTTGCGCCGCTGCCAGCGCCGGCATCCACCAGCACCCGCAGACCGCGCCACGGCGAGCAGGCAGAAGCAAAAACCTTCCCCCCTCGCAGCCGCTTAAGAAATTATCCGTGCATCCTCCCAGAGGCTTCTGCCCCGCTGCTTTTCCTTGGCTTCTCCACCTTTCCATCCCAATCGGTCACCAGTGTCTTGAGAGAAAGACATCGAGTCACTCATTTTACCCACTAAGTATATACAAAAGACCCTGAGATTGTTCAGGAAGCAATTAGCCGCTGTTCAGAGGAAAATGGTGTTTTCAAATGGATAACCTTTGATGTAGTCAATAGCCTCGGCTTCTCTTTTTTTTTTCTTTTTTTTTTTTCTTGCAGCCGCACACAAAAGAAATAATAATTTAAAAAAGAGGAATCAAGCAAAAGGCTGGTAATTCCCCCCGACACAGCCTTTGCTCAGCAAAAAGGGATTTTCTCGCAAGCCGGAGGAAAAGCAGCTTCGGAAAGGCGGCTCATCTGCCCAACTTTTCTCCCCTCGGTGTCCCAGAGCACAGGAGAAGAATCATGAATATTCATCCCCCCCCTTAGTAGATTCTGCTTTTGTTTTGTCCTCCCCAAAGCAGGAGAAAAGGGGGAGCTAACAAGTGAGGTTAATGCCTGTCTCTTCTCTCCCATCCGTCTCCTCTTTAACCAGTGACCTTCGTGTTAAGCCCTATTTACACACCAGCCCCCTTCCCCTGGCTCCCCCCACCCCGGCGCTCGGCCAGGGGCACAAGGAAGAATTTCCCCGCAAGACGACAAGGGAGAAGAAGGGATTTCGGGATTTATTTCAACATGCCACAGAGATTTTGTAAATCCCTCCCCGCTCGCACGCCGGAGCTGCTGTGCGTGTTTGGAGGGCAGGAACGGGGAAGGCAGCGGGGTAAGGGACGCCAAACGCGCAGCCGGCCAGCTTTATTCGCCACCTTCCACGTTAATACCGGAGGTGGCAGGCGCGCACCGGCACGCAGCCCCGCACACAGGTACCGCAGCCTCCCACGCCTCGGTCGGGGGGGTGCCCAGGCGCTGTGCTGCAAAACTACAACATGATCGTGATAGTAACGATTATAACGAGGGCGCCGGCAGCCATCCCACCGGGCACACCGCCTCGCCGGGCAAACCCGACGCGGTCCGCCAGCACCCCCGCGGCATCGCCCCGCCGGCTGCCGGGGAAAGGGAACGCGGGGGAACAGCGGCTCTGCAGGTTTTGGGGCGAGCCCAGCCCGGGTGCCGCGCACCGCGCCCCGGCGGGATGCGGGGATGCAAGAGCGGGAATGCGCGGACGCGAAGCAGCGGGGATGGCAGCGAGGACGTGAGCACGGATGTGGGGCAGCACGATGCGGGGATGGAAGCGAGGACGGAGCGAGGCTGCGGGGACGCAGGGATGACAGTGAGGATGCGGGGCAGCACGATGTGGGAATGGCAGCGAGGATACAGGGCAGGGGGGGATGCGGGGATCCGAGGCAGGGGGGATGCGGGAAAGGCTGCGCCCCGCTCACGCCTCCAGCGGTGCCGGACTCGGGTGGGCAGCGGGGCGGTGGGCTCCCCGCGGTGCGGCACCAGGGAAGCACAGCCCGCCGAGCTGCGGGGCGGGCGGGCTGCAGGAGGGAGTCAGGCAGGGAGGCGGCCGGCCCCGGCGCCGCGCCGGGCAGGGAGGCACCCCCGGCACCGGCACCGCCCGCCCCGGCCCAAGCAGCTCCGAGCAGGGGGGCGGCCCCCACCCGCTCCAGCCCGGTCCCCGGCACCCCACTGCGAAACCCACGCGGAGACGTGGGGTGCATAAAGAAAAAACGCTGAGTCCCGGCAGGGCTCTGTTCCCCCAGCGGGAGGCGGTTCCCGCGGCCGCGCTCCCGGAGCCGCGGGGCGCAATGCGGGCTGGCCCCGGGCGGCAGCAGCGCGGCGCCGGCCCCGGCCCGGCCCAGCCCTCCGCGCCCCCCGACGGGCCGCCGCTGCCCTGCCCGGGCCAGCCCCGCTCCGCCGCTGCCGCCGCATATTTTTGGGGGACAATAAAACCAAATCCGTGTATTTTTAACAAATCAACAAACCGGGCGCATAAAGGCACGCGCCGCGCCCGCGGAGGAAAGTTGCAACCGGTTACTCACGGCTCCGGTCCCCGCTCGCCTCCGCCGTGCCAGCCATAATTGCATTCCACACCGAGCCGCCCGCCGGGCCGCCGCCGCCGCCTCCTCCTCCGCACCCGCCTCCCCCCCCCCGCCGCCGCCGCCGCCCGGGGCTCCGCGCCCGCCTCGCTCGCGCCGCCGCCGCCGCTGCCCCGCATGAATGGGACGGCGGCGCGGGGACCCGACGGAACGCCGCCCGCCGCGCGCCCCCGCCGCCGCGCGCGCACGCACGGCGCACGCCCGCACCGCCGGCGGCGCGAGGGAGGGGAACGGGGCGGGGGGGGGGGGGGAAGACGGCGGCGCGCGCCGCCTCCAGGGGGCGCCCGAGGGTGGGGGAGGGGTGGGCGGAGCCACCCGCCCTCCGCCTGGCCTTAAACGGGCGATGCCGCGCGGGAGGACGTCTAAAAGTGGCCGCGGCGCGGCGCGGCCCGAGAGTCCCACGCAGCGCCACGGGGCTGCGGAGCCGCGCGGGGAGTCTTCCTCAGCCCCCCCCCCCCCCCCCCCCCCCCCTCACGGCAGCGCTTCCTTACGCAAGGACGGCCATTCAGCATCTTTCCACCAGCACCACATCCACTCCACCTAAAAATGAAATTACAAAGGGGGAAAAAAATTATAAAATCCATAAAAAAAATTAACTGGAGGGCTGAGGTGATAATTCCCCCTTTTTTTAAGCACACCCCGCGCCAGCCACGTTTGTCACCTTCGTTGTCCCACCCTTACACTCTCTCCTTGCTTTTTGCCCCTTGCCATGCCAGCCACAGCTTCCCTTCCTGAAGGCAGCGGTGCTCCCCGCCTGCCCCCAGCACAGCACATCCCCATGCACGGGGGTCCTCTCTGTGTAGGCCCTGCAGAAACGCTCCATCATCCCTGAGTTGGGAAGGGACCCTTGTAAAGAGCAAACAGAAGTAAATATAGGGTGTATAATCAGGGCACCACTGATCGGATGAGCAACCTCTGGGATGGAAATGGCAGGGAACAGCTCTAACCGGACCTGCCCACCAGGAAATGCAGCTGCAGATGGTTATGGTTTACCAGGACCCACCGTGTGCTGCAGCACGGGGGCCATCTCTCCAGGGGCAATCAATGCAAGGTGGCTTGTTCACCCGGGTTTTCAAGGGTGCAACCAGCCAGATCTTCATCCCCACCAACTCTCAGCACTGGGACAACACTCTGCCGTTAGACTCTGTCCGTTAGACAGGGACACACCGTTAGAGTTTGGGAGTTCCCCCTATCCGTAATGGAAGGTGTGTGCTCACCTTGTGTGGGCATGTGTGCACAGATCTCCACTGGCATCCCCAGCAAGCGTGCGTGCCGCATGGACCAGGCTACAAGCACACGCAGCACCTTGCCCTGGCTGGTGGCGGAACTGACTCCCAAAGCCATGGACATCTGGAAAGCCTCCTTTGGCAAGAGCAGGGCAGAGGCCACTGCAGGTCCTTTGGGAGAGGACACTGAAGGAGAGCAGGGGGCTCCTGGTGAACCTCAAGCACCAGAGAGTAGAAGAAAACGGGCTCTCAGAGGCTCCAACAAGGGTAGGAAGGAGGGTGGAGCAGAAAATAGGTGATTTGGCTGAGTACAACAGCAGAAGTACTCTTCCCTTCCTCAGCACCTTCAGCACCTCGATGCTCACACCTTGCTCAAAGCCCACCTGAGAACAAAGAGGATGTCCCTGCAACTCAGACAACAGGTCCCTTCCAGCACAAACAGCGTTTTCTCCCCAGTTATCCTCCCACCCTGCCCTCGCCAGCATCCATCTCCAGGAGGCCAGGAGGAGCCAGGAACAGGCGCATTCCCCCCGGGGATGAGGCGTCACTGCCTGCCATTCTCCCACCTCTTGTTTGTGTAGAGGCACACATGGGGCTCACACTTAAAAGCTTTTGCAATGGAGGAGAAGAAATCTGCAAGCTCTGCCGGCAGGAAAGCGGCTGAGGTTTGGATTGCTTCCCCCAGATTGAAAGAAACACTTCTCTCTTCCCCCCTCCCCCCCCCCCCCCCGCCTTTTTTTTCCTTCCTCTAAGAGACTAAATTTAGTGAATTCCTTTCACATTAAAAACTTGTCAGGTATTCACATCCAAAGAGGCTGCTGCTTGGATCTCTCAGGGGAGTTACCGAGACAGTGAAACCTCTTAAATGTATAAAGAAGAAGGGAGAGATATTCAGGCAATCTCCCACCACTGCTTTTAAATCTGCTCGCTCCCAGGACCAGTACGCAGGCACCTTGGTCCCACAGCTACCATCCCCTGCTGCAGAGGCAAGAGGAGAGGAATGAGTTCTTCCTCCCCAGGGGAGGATGGAGCAATACAGCAGCTGGGCCGCTGTTGCTGTTCCCGTGTTCCCCGCTCAGCGCCAGTGGGAAGGAAACTGGAGCGATTTATTTTTGCTGAAAGATGGATTGTCAACATCCATCCAGCATTGAGGGAAACCAAGGTGGTGGAGCTGAGAAAAGAGCGGGCGTCCCTGCAGCGGGCACACCACTAGCCTCCTCCTGAGCCACCAAGGAGGGTCCAGTCCTGAGAGAGGGGAATAAAAAAATAAAAAGACAGCAAGAAGACCCAGGCATCCCCCATGCTGTGAGCCCAGCGCAGAGTCAGGGTGGGACCTGGCAGGGCAGCACCCTGGGTTTCTACCAGGTGGAAAGCAGCCTCAGGCTCACAGTGACCGCAGAGCTCACACAGCTGGTCCGGTGGCTCGTCCAGCACTGTGCCCGGCGGGCACTGGGACACGCTTGTCACTCACGTGGCTTCCCCCCAGGTCTGGGCACCTCACCCCTGCAGAGAGACCCTCGTTATCTCAGGAAGCTTTGCCTTTTATCCTGCCTCCCGTGGGGCTTTAATTGCTGTGTTCATTCCCCAACCTCCTTGTGCATCCTCATCCCCCTTCACTGACAAACCCTGCGGGCTGACAGCTTCGTCATGCCCGGAGGACAGCCGGCTTGAGTGGCACCTCAAAGGCACTCAAAAGCTCTGAGCTCAGCAGGGTGCTGGGAGGAAGGGCTGGAGGCAGGAGATGGCTCTGGTGGCAGCTGGACCCAAACCCCAGAGGTGAGGGATTCGTCTGGCTCCTTCTCGTTATGCTAAAAGCTGACTCAGCACTTCTTACCCACAACTTTGACCAAAATTACTTTGAGAGGCAATCTGGTCTTGGTGTGCCTGGTGCACTTTCCCTATGTTACCAAAGAGACCAAGGGGCATTTTGTTCACTAAAAGCAGCCTGACAATTGCTTTGTAAAAAAGAAACTAACTGGGAGAGGATTAAGTTGCATTACAGAGCCCGAAGAAATGGAAAGGCTCTTCCGCTCATCTCACTGGGTTAACCCAGTCTGAGTGGTAAGGGGCTAAAAAACAATGAGCTAAATTAATAATTTTTCAACTGCGTGCAATTTTGCCTACTAAAAACTTCTGCCAAAAGGCAGACGCCTGCACGGTGCGCCCGGGTCCTCCAGCACACAGCACCTCCCTTGGTTATCACCCATGGACCATCACGAGACAGACCCCACCAGAACCTGAAACCACAGTTTAAACCCCCTGTGCTGAAAAGCAACACGCAGGGATGAGAGAAATCCAGTGGCCTCAGCTCAGAGGCCTTTTGGGCTGTGAAATCTGGCTGGCCCAGATTTTCCTTGCAACACAAATGCGGGCTTTGTGGACCTTCAGACCCAAACTCTGCAGCTTAACTCTGCCCAGCACCCTCCTGAAAGGTCAAGGGCTCCAGGAGATCAGCTCTACCCAGATGTCAGCAATGGGGTTTTTTTCCTCCTCTCATCCTCGCAGGTGTCTCTTATTCAAGACCCAGGAACAGAAAGGCTGGGCAAACCAGCTGGGGAGGTAGCACTGGGTCCAACCAGAGGGTTTGTCAAAGTTTTCCAGGAGGTGTCAGCAGCTCTTTAAGCTTATTGACAGCCAGGATAACAAACTGTGTCTGCAGAGCTCTGGGGATCCAGGGTGAAATTAAAACAGGTAATGAATAGAGCCATTTTTCAGGGAATCACAGCTGCAGAGGCAAGCGGGGCCAGCAGGCAAAAGGCACTGAAGAGGCCCATGGAGAAAGGACCTGGGGTGGCCACCAGGGCTGTAACCAGGGTGTCGTGTGTTCGTCCTGCCAGAGAAGGAAAACACTGCCACCTGTCAGCATGGCTTTTATCCTGGACCTGCTGCTACGGGCGCCCTCCGGATCAGCAGGGTCCGCAAAGCATCACTGGCCAGCGGCCCCTTCCTCTGCACCGCTGTGCTTATGATCCTTAAAACGGGGAATTTTCTATTAGATGCTTCAGTGGGCAGGCAGTGCCGCTGTTAATTACAGCAAGAAGCCCCTCCCCACAGCCAGGGCTGGGAAGGAAGAGGTCTGCAAGCAAAGCGGGTCACCTCAAAGAGGATCAGAAGAAAGAGGGGTCTGGGAGCATCCTTGTCCCCAGCCTGTCACACTGGCAATGATGCACCTTTCGATTTGGAAATAGGTTTGGTGGGATGGTTGCTGGGAGCTGTGTTTGCGGGAGATGCTCTGGGGAACCCTGCCAGTTCTGTAATGGGAGGTTTGGGCATCACTGCCAGCACATGGGACCCAGGGAGAAACACACAGCCACAACAGGAGAGGACAGACACCCAATGGGACAGCTCACTCTGTTCTTCTCAAAGCTGATTCCCAGCTCCCAAAAGACTTGCCTGCTCTGATGACTGTGTATCCACTGGCCGACAAGCCATGTACGCACCGGTCCTTCCCCGATGGGCAGGGAGTTCCTGCAGAGATTCCCCCAACCATACCTGCACTGGCTAAGCTCCTTCATCCCTCAGCCCCATGACTCACAACAGTGCTTAATTAGCAGGAAGCTTGATGCAGACACCTGTCAACTCCTCCGAGACAAGCAGCATTTCACGTTAGCTGCCCTGGGGCTCTTCAGCAGGAACAGCTCTCTCTCCGTATTGATATTCCTTCATCTCAGCCTATTTTCCAAGCTGTCAAGCTGCCATCTCAACCCTCCCAGGCCCAGCAGTGCTGGGGAAAGGGGCCTTGTGTCCGTCAGCTCCTGGTTTCCGATCCCACCTTTGCAGCCGCTCAGGAGTGCTGGAATGACTTTGTTCTTCCCCCTGGCAGCCTGAGGGCTCCCTGCCAAGGAAGTCAGGCAGCCCTTGATGAGCCAAATCCTAGTGTCCCCACACAGCATGCACCAAACGCAGACTTCAAGTTGGGGCAACTTTGAAGGTAGGAAAGAAAGTCACTGCCCAACTCCCCAGCTCTGCAGAGAGTCTCCGAGATACAGACCTCCACCACTGTGGTCATGGCATGGGGACATCCGCCCCATGCCAAGAGCCATGGTGCTAGCCAATAGAGGCTACATGGCTGCTTTGATTTATTGCAGCTGACAGAAGGATGCGGTGCCATCACCAGCGTGTTTAGTGTTTAGTGCCAGGGGCATTTTGTGACGCAGCAGTGCACCATGGCCACTGCGCTGGGTCCTGCAGCAGGTTACTTGGGGTGGGCTGAGGTTTGCAGCCAGTCTTGCAGAGACAGGAAAATGCAGACAGATTGGCCCAACGGTTCTGAGGAATAAAGAGATCCCCTCTTAATTGCAAAAGGTCTTAACTCTGAAACCTAATGGTTGAGGGCTGAATAGCAACCTGAGGTCAGTGCTCACTGCCTGTCACCAGCTGGAACCAGGCAGAGCATCCCTCCTGGGGAAATGCTGCATCCTTTGGAGTGCCCCTCCATCCCCACTCTGCCATAGCTCACCATACTCCTGCTTACTCTCACCTGCCCCATACCCTCCCTTGCCAGGGCCAGCTGAGGACCCCTTTCATGAAGCAGGTTCACTCCTCCCTCACCATCAGGCTGACATGTGTCATTGTCCATTTCCCAAAGGCTTTCTGGTCTTCCACCAGTGCCAGGAGGAGAGATGCGGTGCTCAGTGTGAACAGGGACAAGGTGGGGGTTGCAGTGGTCTAAACGCATCCCCCCTCCATTTCATGCATGGGGAAAAGACAGCAAATGACACAATTAAGACACGATGATGCATCAGCCAGACTAAATCCCAGGCCATAGTCACCCCTACTTCTAGTACCAGGGTCCATCCCAGGCTGGCTGTTTCTCTCATGACTCAAATCAGTGGAAAGATCAACACCAAATCCTTTGGTGGCTCAGAAATCCATCTCTGTCACATGGAACAAGTGGGTGGCCATGAGACACCAAGGAATCCCTTCCCTTTCTCCAGTGCCCATGTAAAATTAAAATGGACAAGGAAGAAGCTGCTGTAAATAATGCATCTGTGGTGCACTACACTGCTTCGGGAACACATATTCATTGTCTAGTCTTATTTAAAGAAACCCAGCCCTGCCTGCATCATTAAAAATGCATCCTGGTTTCAGCTTCATCCCATATCCACTCACCCCTGTGCAGCAGGTGGCTCGGTGGCTGTTTTCATGTCTTCCCACTCTCAGCTGGTCCCGGGTAGCCCCGTGCTGGTACAAGCGAGGCCTCTGGGTCACATGAAAAATTCATGCACTTGGCATCAGGCGTTTTCCATCCCTACGCTCCCCACTCCTCCCTTGCACCTGGGCCTGAGGACCCACTCTCTGCTGCTGCCTCCCAGACTCCAGCAGCATCCTTCAAGCTAATAAAGGATGCTAACGAGAACTGCTAAGCCCCATTCTGGCCACAGCATCAATCCCACTACTTTCCCATCCTGCTGCCTTCTTCCCAATTCCTTCTACCCAGACTTAATTCTCACCTACATGTTCCCCTTGCTCGCAACCTGCATCTGCTCCCCTCCCACAGCCCACTGTGTTGTGGGGTTCACTGGCTCACCACTGGCTGGGTGTTAACAGCCGATGGGAGCTGAGCCTGCAGGGAGGCAGTTTCCCTACAGCATCTTCCTACCTTGCCAGAGACAGCAGAGAGGGGTCGGGGCCCTTAGGACCCACGGCTGCAGCATTGTTTGCTTTTCATTTTCATTCCAGGGATGCGGTGCCCAAGGCACAGCTCATAGTAGATACCAGAGGGGATGTTCTGAAAATGGTGGCTGAGGATAAGGAGGAGAGGCTGGACCCAAGGCTGGGACTGAGGGGAGGAGGGGCGAGTTGCCTGATGCCTGGCTGAAATTCACCACATGTTCAGCAATTGGGTGGCCGCTAGCCCAAACAGCTCTTTAATGGGGCAGCACTTCAGATAACACAGCTGAAGCAATGGTGGCTCATTAATGATGAAGATCCACCACCTGCGGGCTGAGCCAAGGCAGGGTGGTAGGAGCAGGGCTGCATGCCGGGTGGTGAGGAGGGCAGCCACGAGGAGCTCTGCACTGAGGGCATCTCCCGAAGGGATGGCGTGGCATATGCAATGCCTGGGATGAACCTGTGTGGCACCTTGCTGCAGAAGCAGGGCAGCCCAGAACCACTCTAGAAAATCCCAGATCACCTGCCCTTGGTACTGCTAACATGGGCTGGAACAAAGGTGGGCACTTCCAGAGGTCCAACAGCCCGCCCTGGCACAGCAGAGGCTCTGCAGGGAGGCGAGGGAAACCCAGGGTGTTTCCAGCCCCGATCAGTGCTCTCACCTCTTAGCCAGGCCACAACCAATGTATCTGCACCCATCCCTGCAAGGACAGACAGGTGCCCCAGGGTGCTCCCACCCCGACCAAAGGCAAAGCCAGCAAACCATGCTCAGCTGTTGGAGGGAACACGTGGCTGACTGCAAGTGCACATGAGACCACAGCAAAGCCTGGGTCAGAGACGTTATTCAGAGCTTATAACATATACCCCTGGCTGCTGCTCACGGCCTTCTCCTTTCTGGGAATCACTGAGCCACTGGCCAGCCAGAGGCAAACTGTGGGGTGGGATAAGCTGGCAGCACCGCTCGGACACACAGACACCCACCCGCAACCCTGTGCACCAGCCTGCACCCGCCCAGATCTTCCACATCCCCCTGCAGAGGAGCTCCTCTGGAGACACTGCAAGAAAACCTGGGAGATAACACATGCCTGCGACATTAGCAATTAAGGAACATTAATTATAATAATAATAATTATCACAAAATAGCATTTTTATGGCACAATATTATGCTGAAGGATTTACAACATACTGAATCATGAAGTTCGTAATTGAAGTTATTTTAGTTTCTAATTTTGCTTTAATTCTATACCTATAAAAGATATGATAAATATACCTTAAATTAAAAAAAAACACAACACAGAAACCATTACTTAAGACTATTTCCCTATACAGGAATGTTATATTGCAGTATAGAGATCCCTTGAGGAGCATCACAAACCTCAGGGAGGAAGAAGTGTCTGGCCCTGTGAAATACCACGCTCCCACAAGCCTTGCCCTGGGGCAGCAGGGCATTTGCAGCCTGCAATGCATCCAGGGCCTCTTCGCTTTAGCTTCCCAGCCATAAGCCTTCCTGAGATCGTTTTGTAAGTTACTATGTTGCTTCGGCTGGTGAGACAAGCAACTAGAGGAACTAGAGAGCCTGGTATCCTCACACCAATGCCGGAGGAGTCCTGGCATCACTGCTACGTGTGTAACATGCTGTCTGGATGCAGCAGGGACATGCCACTGCAGCTCTGACTTCAGTCCATGCACCTGTAATGGTGGGTAGGGAAGAGAGCACAAATAAAAAGACCCAAATCCAAGTGTCTGTGGCCTTGAGCTACTTGGAGACTTCCTCCCCGCCCCCCCCCTTTTTTTTTTTTTGCAACAGAAAACGTTGATTTGCTAAAGTTTGGTGTTTTAAAAAAAAAAAAAGAACAAAACAAAAAAAAACCCCAACAACTCACCAAAACCAAAGCCC
Organism: Phalacrocorax aristotelis; assembly: GCF_949628215.1. Classification (NCBI taxonomy): domain Eukaryota; kingdom Metazoa; phylum Chordata; class Aves; order Suliformes; family Phalacrocoracidae; genus Phalacrocorax; species Phalacrocorax aristotelis. Next base: position 13,362,362 of record NC_134281.1, read on the forward strand.
ACTATTATTTTGGGAAAAGTTCATCACTGCAGTAGCAAAAGAAAAAAAAAAAAAAGACAGGGAAATTCTTTAGACATGGTCAAAGACCTATGTCTTAGAAGAGAAGGGCCTGGTCTTTCCATTGTAAAAGGATGTTTCAGTTCCTTTTTGTGTATAAGATCCGTAACATTAACAAAATCAGAAAAGAAAGGATGGCGCTTACCAAAGCAGTGTGCTGGGACCGCCCTGTATCTTGTTGCATAGGAAATTTGAGTGACAAGTGTATCACCCTGCTGTGGAGCAAGACACATTTCCAAATCTCAGGTTCTCCCCCAAAACAAGTCCAGCCTCCGCGTTGCCAGGCCTGCACCACAACCCAGCCCAGCAGGCAGCTGTGCTGATGCCAGCCCAGCCATCCCCATCTTGATGGCTCACTGTGTCAGGAGATGTGGGGCCACCTTCGGCGAGGCTGCGCCCCACTCTCACTGCCAACACCAAATGGCATGAGAGGAGGGGAGGGAAGAGGAGAAGCTGATGGGCATCAGAAGTCGTTTGCCTCCAGACCCAACGCCGTCCCCCATGGCCCAGGCAGCCCTGGCTGTCCCCCAGCAGAAAGCCACCACTATGCGCGAGCACCTGAAAGTCTGTCACATCCATCCCTTGAGTGTTGGCATGGCCCCAGCTGGCAGCTGCTGTCCCATGGTGGCAATAAGTCATTTGATTTGAAAGACAGAGGATGTGCTGTATCCCCATGCCCGCAGCACGGCCCCTGCTCACTGCCTTTAAGAAGCTCCTTCCGCGCGACCCCATGGAGCTGTGCCTAACACCGGGGCAACTCATCACACCAATGGAGCAGCCACAGGGCAAGCAAGGCTGGCAGTCCTTCCACTGCACTTCACTCTGCCCCTGCCCAAACCAGGCAGCGCGGCTGACTGCCTCCGTGCTCAGCCTGCAGCCCCGCTCCCCCAGGAGACCCCCCAGGACTTAACTTCTTCCTAATTAAGTGCCTCTGTGCATCACGTTGCCCACCGGGGCCTCCCGAGCACAGATTACCCACCTCGTTGTGGACACAGGGAATGTTACGAGCGGATCCAGGAGATGATAGGTTTTGGCTCCCTGACAGCCCACAACTGATGGCTGGTTTGGGAGGCAGCCGGGGCAGCGCCGATTCCCAGAAAAAGCAGTGGGTGATGCTGGCGCCCATGCTCCTAGATGGAGAGAGACCCAGCCTCGGCTGGGAGGGATATGGGACTCCCCCAAAAGCAGAGCAGGGGTATGTGGTTAATGGAGGGGGGGGTGTCTTTAACTAGAAGAGGCACCCTCATTACTAGCAAAGCCTTTAATTGATTCTGGGAGAGTGATTTCTAAATTATATCCTGATGTGTACACCGCAGTCAATAAATGCATTAAAGCAGGAGGAGCCTGCAAGCCCTTTGGTTGGGCTGCTCCACACCCATACCCCGCTCTGTGCCCCTGCACGCAGTGGGGCTGGGTGCTGCAGCAGCTCAGGATGTGACCCCATGGAGCATCCCTCCCCGGGCAGGTTCCCCTGTGCCCCAGGAGGGATGCCGGCACCCCAAAATGCTGATTTCTTTGGGATCACACCACAGTCTGGTGGCAGAAACAGAAACAGGTCTCACTCTACTGCACCAAGCTGGAGCTTCCACTGCAGCCTTGAGCGCCTCCTCTTACCCTGCTCCCACCTCCTGGCTGCTACTTACAAATTTATTTGATCTGGGAAACCAAGAGCAAGGCAGAGCAGTCCTTTCCATAAGGACATGCCAGAAATCCTGAAAAGCTCGGCTGCCTGACTATTTTAGGATGACAGATTTAGGAAGGGGTTTACCACCCTTAGGAAGGGGTTTGGTGATTTGAAGAAGCTGCCTGGAAGTTCCCAGTCTCTGTGCATGCTCCCCTGGCACATCCTCGCTGCCTGAAGGGAGAGCTGGGAGCTAGAAAAACAAAAGCGAATACAAACACTTCAGCCTATTTATGAAAAAAAAAAAAAAAGTTTACAAAATGATGAGTGAAAGACAGCTAATGATGCATCATATGGTTAGTGCCAGGGAAAATGCTCTAAATTAAAGTCCTCAAATGTGAAAAGAATCAACATTTAATAAGACAGTTAATGTATGTTATTTAAATGTCACTTCATTATTAAAAGTGTATATTTTTTGAGGTTTAATAACCATGTAATTGAGGCATCTTTTCTATAGTTAAACCTTGGCAAATATGTTTTTCATAATTAGCTAGTATTTATTTAACATGCAATAACCATCCCATTAAATTTAATTACTTCAATTAATAGGTACAGAGGGGCCTTTTTTAATGTCAATATGTATTTTTAAAGACGTCTCCCAACACGGTGCTGTGAGGAAGCTCGGCTACCTGGGGGTGACTGGAGAGGGCAGGAGCCCAAGCTGAGCCACAGGGCTTTGCTGGCACCCCACTGCAGGCATGGGGATCCCCGGGGAGCCCACATATGAGGAGGGGGTGTGGCGTGCCCTGGCCAGGGGTCAGAGTGTACAAGGAGGAGGGTGCCAGGGGGCACCCCATGGGGACCCCAGCCCATCCATGCTGGACACCTCCTCACCCCTCCAGCCCCACTGCTGGGTTCAAGGAGCGAGGCCAAAGGGCAAACTTTTCCAGGGCAGCGAAGCAGAAGAGGCTCAGCCTGATACAGCTGCAGCTGAGCCTTGTAGTCCAAATTAGCAAACAGCCCAGGGTAAATTAACTCCTTTAACAAACCATCCAGTACAGAGTTATTAACTAGCTTGTAATAAAGCCCAGCCCAATGCTGTGCACGCTGCAATTGCTGGGCTCCGGACTATAAAACCCCACACCATTAGGCAGGAAACCTCTATCATGCAGGTATGCACCACCTCCATTGCCCCAGCACCTCCCTGACCCTGGGGCAGGGGCTTTGTTGCCACCTCCAAAGAGCCCTGCACACCCAGGGGATCTCCCCACTCCCCAGCCTTGGCAGGACCCCCCAAATGCCTCTCCCCCATTCTTCATGACCCTGCTCTCCCCATGCCTCTCACCCATATGCCAGGGAACTTGGATTTGCCTGAAAGGAGAAGTGCCCAAGGAGGAGCCAAGCGGGAAAGAGCACACATTTCTCCATGTAGCAAATGGGGAAGCGTGCTCAGTAACGAGGAACAAACCCCTTGGAAAGCAATTACTGCTCACAAGGAGCAGTGCACTAGAAACACATCGCCTTTCTGCTCCAGCAAAGGTGCCGGAGTGTGGAGCCGTGGCAGCCCAGCCAAGGCCAGCAGCCAGCATGGCCCCTGGCCTGCCCCACATGCAGCCGGAGTGGGGCCCAGTGCTCCCCAGTGCCCCATGGCCACCAACCCATCCCTGAGGCCATCTCACCCAGGGACGTGATGCTGGCTGCAGGTACCAAGTCCGGTCACGTCCTCCTGCCTTACAAACTGGTGAGATGACGTTGGAAGTGCTCACTGCATCCAGGGAACCCTGGGGAGGTGGTTGCTCCATTTTCCCAGTTGTCTTGAGCTAGGACACGGCTCAGGAGACACCAAGTCTTTGAAGGCAAAGGATTATATGTTGGGCTTATATCTCTGGCCAGGCTGGCCTAGGTTCAGGGTGACTTGGTTCACCCTAGGGCAGAGGTCCAGCTCTAGCAGAGCCCACGTCCCCAGAAATACCCACCACATGGCCCTGGATGGCCCTGGGGTTTTCTTTCCACCCCTGACTTCTCCATACCCTTTCCAGCCCTTTCTGTTGCAGCACAGCAGGGGCTGTGCCTTGGTGTCCCTGGCACTTCCTTCCCCAGCTAAAACCGCCTGAGACCATTTACAGGGGATGGCTGAAATGCACCAAGGATCTAGCAGAGTGGGGAAGCATATGTCTCCATGTGTTTCCCCAGGCACAGAGTGAGGTTCCAGCAGTGCCACTGGCCTCCGCCAGGCAAGACACCGACAGCCTGCGCTTGCCCACCCCACGCGCAGTGAGGTAGCAGGACTTAGCAGTGATCAGTGAATGGCATTTAATTGCAGCATTGGTAATTAAAGGACTCCCATCAGTTGATCCAACAAGGCTGCCATGAGCTGGCTGCAGCCATCTTCTCCCCTTGCCCAGGGCCCCTGGTGACTGTGGGGGTGGTGAGAGGGGCATAGTGATTGCTGGTGCTGGGGCCGGGGTCTGGGTGGGAGAACTCCCACCCTTGCTGCCCTCCTACCTGTGGCTCAACTTGGGTAGCATGGCCAGGATGTGGAGCAGAGCCAATGGGGTTATTTAGCACCTCAGCCTAGGCACAGGTGCCTGGCAGCAAAGCTGCCAGCATGCGAACAGCTGCCCACACCGACATGACCATAAATTACCCACAGAACCACTAGGGACCCACACTGGAGGGAAGGCAGTAGTGGCATGCGGCCCCATGCAGGAGCCCAGCGCAGGCGATTAATCCTTGTTAGCAGCCTGACGGGGAGACTGGCTTGCTGGGCGTGCGGCACAGGGTGGCTGCTCCAGCAGCACAGCTCGCTCCTCCAGCACCGCTGCCTACTCCTGCACTCCTCCATTTGTACCCCTCCTTCCCCAATACCCTCCTTTCTGTGCAGCTCCCCCTTCTCTCATCCTCCCCCTGCCCTCTCTCACCCTTGTTTCTCCCTGCCTCACTCCATCCTTTCTTCCTACCTCTCCCTCCAGTGTCCTACTCCAAAGATGCTCCTGCAGCGCTGCTCCTACCCCCAAAGCAAGGGTGAGGCTGGTCCCTGCCTGCCACGCTCGGCTCCCAGAGGCTGCCTGACAGCCCTTGCAAGGAGGCAGCCGCTGGGACTTGGGTGTCCTGTGCCACAGCCTCAGCCACCAACCTCCTGGATTTCCAGAGAAGATGATGAAACCAAGATGTGCCAAACCACAAGGCCACCCCCAGAGCCCAGACCCACCCTGCTGCACCCCAGCCCCTGGGGACACAAGGCTGTTGGGCAAGGGCAGAGAACATTCTGACCAGGGCAGCCCAGCAATGCTGCGCAGGGATATGTCATCCACAGCATGACATCCCTGAAGCAAGCAAATGCCGCTTCTCACACAACAGATGGCAAATCCTACAGCAGGGAGGGGAAGCTGGGTGCCCATCAGCACCCCCAGCTATCACCTTAACTCTGCACCTCCCTTTTCAGGGCTCAGAGCCAGCACCGGGCTCCCAGGCTCTCCCCTCCACCACTCTCCTCTCCCCAGCTCCAGACATACGCAAGGACACCCCCGGAGCCAAGGACCAACCTCTGCCTCCTGCCCCCAGCCCTCTGCACCCTAGTCCATCAGCCACCACTCCAGGAGAAAGCATCAAGCTGAAGCAAAAAAGGACCTTGACTTTAAAGAAAATAATAATTCTAGAATAAATAAATAAATAACAAGCCCAAGCGCAAGTCTGTTTTTAAATTCAAATGTGCAATATGGCCCAGAGCCTCGGAGCCAGAAGGAAACTACAGATTTGGGCAAGGAAGCAGGGAATATTTCACTTCAGCTCAGTCCAAGCTATCATGATTTACACAGCAGCGAGGGAGGTGGGGAAAGCGCTTCTCCCCGGGGGCTCTGCAGCTCCTGCAGTTGTCCCACTGCCCACTGCCCCCAGGCTGCTATCCCAGGACCTAAAAAGTTTTTCCAGACTCTCCCATCCCGCACCAGCTCCCCATCGTGTCCCACTAGCTCTGCTTCAGGACCAAGGCTGTGCCAGGGCAGGGGATTCTCCCTGGGGCTCCTCTTTAATCCTCCAGCACCCGTAGGCACAGCACGCTGCCGCCCTGCCGGTGCCCAGCACCCTGCAGCCTGAGCGGGGCCCAGAGCCACACAGCGCAGCACCCGAGCAGGAGCGTAACCCCCAGACCCTGCTCAGGGGCTGTTTGGGGTCACAGAAACACCCGGTGGCTGCCATGGAGCTTGGGCTGGTGTTTGCACGGGGCAGCAACATCACAGCCGTGGCCCTGTCCTGCCGGGGAGGCTCCTGCTGCTGCCGGGGGTTGCAGCGCCCACCTTGTCCCAGGGCAAGGGACATTCTCCTGAGCCCCGGGGCACGGCCCAGCCCGCAGCGGTGGGCAGCCCCTGCCCCTCGGGCCGCTTGATTAACGCCCCTGCCCCGGGAGCCCAGAGCCCTACCCGGGATTCACATCCCCTGCGCGTCACAAGTGACAAGAGTTTGGACAGGCCTCAGCCCAATTGCCACAGCTGGGCTGTTACCTGCCCCGTAGCGGGGAGGCAGCGCCTGGGATGCTCACAGTGATGCGCCCCGGCTTGCAGCAAGCGCAGCGCCCAGCCCCGGGCCCCCGGGCTTCCCCCAGCCCCGGAGCCGAGCGGGAGGCCGGAGAGCGGCACCGGCAGAAGCGCGGACCGACAGTGCCATCTTGTGCTGCCTGCCAGAAGGGAGGCCCGGACCCGCCGGCCCACGGAGGGGCTTCGGCCCCACGGAGCGGTGGGTGCCCCTTGGTCGCACGGCTGGAGGCCGCGGTGGGTGCAGCAGGGTGAGTGCAGCGCACCCCTGGGCGGCACAGGGCGATGGGGGTCCGGCGCGGGGGCCCTCGTGCCGAGGAAGGTGATGGGGAGGTGACAGCGAGCCAGGAGCAAGGGGAAAATCCGAATAAATCCCCAGTCCTGTATTTCCACCACTACCAGGTGCGTTACCCCCGCCACCACACAGCCCCGCACCGACACAGGGACGTGAAGTTGTGGTGGAAACAGGCATAAGGTGACGGCTGTACCCATGGCCGCATCCTAAATGCAGGAGCTGCAGGACCCTGTGCCCAAAAACCAGACACCCCAAAGCACACGCACTGCCCAGACACACACGGGCCTCATGACTTTGCACAGGGACATCTCGAGAAGAAACCCCTTGGCCCTGCTCAGGGAAGTTCAGGGCTGCTGCTCTCAGGCCTGCTAGCACAGTGGCTGCTGGTGGGGCTGGGGAGAGGAGCCCTCCCTAAAAACAGCACAGTCCAGCTTCCCTTAAAAACATCGGGGCAACAGAGCACAGCATCACCTCAGTGCAAAACGAGCAAAGGCAGGGTGCAGGGCCAGCTCCCGGGGGTGTGAAGGCACATGGGAGGTGTTGGGGACAGCTCGTCACCATGTCACCCCATCCCCATGCACAGCTGCTGGGGCACCGTGACCCCAACGCAGCGACCCAGGGACTGAGGGGCTGCAAAGGCCGCAGGCGATGCCGACACATCCTCCCCCATGCCCCCGTGGCACATGTGCATCCTCTGCCATGAGCGTGGAGAGCGAGGGAGGAGGGAGTTGATGGTGGGGTGGGGGGAAAATCTGCTTCACAAATTACTGTTAGTACCAAATGTCCCTTCTTATCAAGACTGGACGGGTATTCAGTTTTTCTCTTCAAACGCCTGCCTTCTGAAATGGTAATAGAATTTCAAATCTAGGGGAAAAGGGAGGGGAAAACTGAATATGCAAGGATTAACAATGAGAGAGAGAGACAAAGGAAGAAATTATACCAAAAAAAATATAGTTGAAGCCTTTGCAAGAATTAATTAAATACAAATATAAAGAGAAAATTAACAGTCTCATGCTTAGGAGGGGGGAGAAAAAGGATATTTTCTGAGTTTAATTAACCTTTTTTTGCCAAGAACAATGAAGAGGAAGGGGGAAGGGAAGAAGGGGAGAGCAAAGACTCCTATTTGTTTTGCCTTGCAGGAGATAATCACAGGAGCCGGCCGGGTCAGGGGCTGCCCACACGGGTTTGGGGTCTGTGGGTCTGGCTCACGCACGTGCTGGGATTGTGTGCACGTAACAACTCATTTGTTGGTCCTAACTGGTAGGTAGATTGGGAGGGGCAAAGGCTGAGCTGGGAAGAGCTCTGGTCCCCTGGATGCCAGGGGGCTCAAGGTGGGTGAGGAGGGGACATCCCCTCCGGGCAGCACCATGGCGAGGGAGACACTGCCGGGCATCGGTGGGAGGCAGATGGTGGCCAGGGTGGCTGGCAGGGCTGCGAGACGACCTCCGTCCCCACGCTCCCAAATGTCTTGTTTGCAGGTTTGGTATCTGCAGTGCTTGGAGGCTCAGTCACAGAGCGACAGCTGGGGGGTAGGATGCGGTTTTGGAGCAGCTGGATGCCAAATTAACTGTCTTTGTCACTGCTGTCCCCTTCTGGGGGAAGCAGGGGAGCCAGGCAGCGACAGCAGGATGAAAAGTGACAGGACAAGGAAAGGAAAGGCGATGTCAATGCTAACAGGAGCGCCTGCCTGCTGAGTCCTTGCTGCTCTCGTGCTCTGTGTCCCGGCACCTCCCTGCTTTACTGTTGCCCATGCGGGAGCTGTTTGACCACAGCATAGACTGCAAAAGAGGGGAAGGGGACAAAGCCAAACCTGGAGAGCAGGAGCTCTGGCCAACATCATGGCCAGCTGCAAGGAGCAGCATTGTGCTCCCTTTGGGGTACAGGCACTGCCAGGCAGTCAGGCTTATGCCTGCAAGCTCCACAATAACATTTATGGCAACTCACACACCACCAGTGACTGGGAGACATGGAAATGGGCCAGTCAATGCCCCATGGGCCACTCAAACAAGGGGCGATGAACAGTAGCGTTCTCCTCCCCTGGGTCTCAGCACTTAGGCTGCTTGTGGGGAGCAGCTCCCCAGAGGAAAGCACAGAGCTTCAGGGTCGAGGTGCTTCCCGCAACACAGCTGCAGTGCTGCCTGCACAGGGCAGCTGCAAACAGGCAGCGTGATGGTTTTCCCTGTGCCTTTCACTACATCCTTTTGACACTTTGGTGCCACGAGGTTAGGAGCAGGATCTGTCTCCCTCCAACCCCCAGCCAGGTGAAGCAGAGATTTCCCGAGAACTCATCACACATAACTTCCTTGGGCCAGCACTCATGGAGATGCCCTCTGCCCCTGCACCACAAGCTTTCCCAGATACTCGCACAGCCCGCTCTTCTCCCTCCAGCACCCATCACATCCGTGCTCGGGTGGGCAATGGAGAAGCCAGTGTCCGCGCTTCTGGACGAGGCCGTAGGCAGCAGAGCTGGCTTTCCAGGCGGGGTTGGCTGAGCTCAAGCTTGGTTTCCACTAAGTGACAAAGGGAGAAATTAATCACTCCCAGACAGGAGGTTCCTGAAAGGCACAAGTTGAAAACCCGGACCTCTGCATGGGTCTGGCCCTGCCAGCATGGCATCGCCCAGGAGGACACACGCACAGGCTAGAGATTACCCAGGAATTGGGATGGGGTGATTAATAAGTTAAAACCAACACCAGCAAGCATTTATTTAACAAACGCAGCTCCTTATCTGTCCGGGAATAGACTGCAAAATTAGTCAAGAGTCTTCAGTGTAAATTATTCTCAGTATAAGGATTGTTTAAATTGCAAGCTGGAAATATTACTGTGAAGTGTACAAGGTATGTGGTAAATTATGTAGCCAATTTATGTAATTTATAAATTGAGTTACATAAATTAGCTACACAAGGTACAGCATGAATGTCAAATTGTATACTCAATTGTCACAATAATAGCTCAGCATCAGATTAGCCTGAGGATTAATCCAGGCAGTACAAAGTCTGGATGTTACAAATAAATAAATATAAATATCAAACTGTATACTAACAGCTCAAACTAGAAAGTTATTGGCATTAATAAAGTGCAGTCACTCCATTACTTGTCAGGGGGGAAAAAATGAGGCAGAGACAGCAGGATCAGTTTGCTTTTCAGTTGCACAGACGTCCCCACAGTCAGTGCCCTGCAGAGTGCTTTAGGAAGGGCAGAAACTACCTGAGCCTTCTCCAGAAGTTCATGTCTCACTCCTGTGGTAAGGAATATCTCCATCAACAGTAATGGGCTACAAAAGCTCTGATGACTTTACAATGAGGAAGTTTAGACTAAGGGCACCGTTACGCTACTTAATGCACTGCACACAGGGCTCTGAGTATGGAAAAGTCAGTGAATTTATCGCACAGCTCAGACTCACCTGCCATTATTCACTAATCCAAATTTTCAGTACTTGGAGGACCCTTAGGAAACCAGAACTAAGGCTGTTAGTTTCCCCCAAGTTAACAGGCAAAGGTAACGTTTCAACCATGCCTTTTCCATAAGCACTTCCCCTCAGCTCCCATAAGCTACTCAAGCCCCAGTTTCAGCACGGGCCTTTTTGGACATACAGACACCATGAGATGAAAGGTGCTTCTCTTGCAGCCTTCAGGTAGAGCTTTGATATAACTTGAAAGGCTGGAAAGGGTTTTTGGGAGGATATGAGGGGATTTAGAGAAACAAGAGGAAATATTGCAGACTGGTTTACAGATTAGTGAACCTAAAATCTAAGGCTGGATGGAAATAACTACTCTGGACCAGAAGAAGCAAGGAGAGCCAGGTGCTCTCCCTGGGGCGCCTCACAGGGTGGCCCTGTGGGCAGTAGCAGGGCTGAACCACATTTCATACTTTTTGCTCCACTGTCCATGTTCTCAATGAATGCTAAGGGCTTCTGAGTTTCAGAACTTTCTGCCTCGTACTCCTTGTTAAAAATGTAATTTTCTTTCAAGTTGAGAACAGCAAAACTCTGCTCTCCTCAGAACAGCTGTGGTTATATTGTCATCTACTTGCCCAGAAGTGCTGCAAGGTCCGTAGCAGTGTTAGAGCATCAGCTTCCAGTCCCAGGGGTGACGAGAAAGAGATCTGGAGCATAATTCTCTTGAGTACAACTTATTAAAACCTCCCTGTTAATGGGTGTGCTTAGTTCTCCCAGAGAGCTGTCCAAGCTTGGACCTCCCAAGCAATCCCATGAGGGAAGCACTGGAGGACAGTGACCAAGCTCATAGTCAGAAAGATTATATAGATCGCCTTAAAATTATGGTGTGCACATGGGTCTCATTTTTCTGTGCAATTCCTTGCACTGTTGAATGGAGATTTTCACCCAGCAGAACCACCACACTTTGAAACATCTGGCTCATCAGGCATAAAGGACTTCATTTCTACTGATGCCACACTTGTATACTGCCACCTTGACATCAGATTCCTATAACCTATATAGATCTAACCCCATTCATTGGCTGAAAATAGCCTCAAAGAAAATTACTCGAGTTTGTATCAGCCACAAGGAATGCAGGACCACCTGCAGCCTCCGAAGAAGACATCTGTTTTGTTCTTTGAGGAGCTGAAGAACCAGACCCTGCTGTCTGAGGGTGCTTACAGGAAGATTATCAGCTTAGACTCTGAAGCGCGATTTCTCTTCTCTGTTTGGTCACAGACTAAATTGTGACCCTTTCCTTCAGAGAGCACAGTTCATTTTTTCTGGCAATGGGGAGGTCAGGCCAACCAGCGGCTGGGTGGAACCGACAGCTGGCACTGAGGTTTCACGGCTGGGTTTCATTACAATGTTAGGGAAAGCAGCCATGAAGTATATTAAATATATTACTGTGGATATTCCATTTTCTAAACCACCCTCCAGCCTGGGAATGTGTACTTCAGGGTTCCAGAAAGCACTATATAAAATAATTAGAATGTAGTCTTGAAATAAATGGATGAGCATTTTCACTTTTTGTAACCTCTTTAACTTAAAGATCCCACAGCACTGCACAAGCACCAGATTTAAGTTTGGAACAAGCCTAGCACACAGATAAGTCTACTGGTCTCAGCTTATACTCTGGACAACCCTGTCTACCTTCCTACCACAGAGCCCTGAGATGTGGTTGCAGAGCCGTGCTTGGGAGCAGGCGCAAACCTCATGGCAAAAGGAGGCTTCGGACACCTGCAACGCACGTGGATGTCAGGCTCTGTCTATGTGGCCAGCACAGCGCTGATCCATTTAATCCAATAAATTGCAATCCAAGGAAGTTATCATTAGTTGGCAACAGCACACTGGAAGCTAAGGAGTAGAGGGGAAAAGTCCCAACACAAAGAAGGCTTGCAAAAGAAAATAAGAAAATAAGGATTAAAGGGACTATGAAGGCTGTTTCATTGAAGCAGCCCATAAAGAGCAATTTCTCTGCCTTTTGTAAGCTTTTATTTTGGCTGATATGATTTAAGCTAAATCCTGAACTGGCTTTTTCCCCCCGTCTCGTTAAGAGCCACAAAGCTTCACCGCAGTCACCAGCCAGACTTCTTCAGCAGCTGAAAGGCTACTGAAGGAAAAGTAAAGAATTAATTTTTAAAAAGCCATGCTTGCACACAGCTTTATTAAACGGCAAAAACTCAGATGTCTCCCTTGGTTCAGCCGCTCAGAGGGGGAATGCACGGCAGCACTGGCAGACTTCCTGTTTACTTGTTTTATGATGGCTGTAACGAGGAACCCATTAAATTAATAGCTGTGCTTTATTCTTAATGTTATGTTTGGCTAATCCTGACTTACAGTGGCACTCCCCATTCATAGAAAATAAAAATCAAACTCGCTATAACGATGGACTCCATCACCAAGAGAATGGATACAGAGGGATGTTCAAGAGGTCGTAGGAGGGAAGAAATAACACCCTTGTCATTCCTTCTGTGGAAGTGTCACTCATGTCCCTCAGCTGGTGCCCATTAGAGGAATTAGCTCAGGCAGTTCAAGGACTAAATAACACAAAACTGATCTAAAGCCGTAAGAAAAAAACATTGCCAGATAGACCCATTCCAACCCCACTAGCACCTCAGCACCAGGTACCAAAACACAGAAACACCCTCCTGTCCTGCCCCTGCGAGCAAGGAACCTGTCGGGTGGCCCAGCGGTCAGAGGCTGAAAGCCGGTGTGCCTCCTGCACGCCCCATCGCCAGAGCCACTGGATATTCTCCTTACCTCTAAGGCTTAAGTTACCCATTCACACACTTCAGACCATATACACCCAGGTTAATGATGCAACTGGGTCAAAAGGAGCCTCCTTAGGTCTGAGGTAGATCTTGGGAACAGCAGCCCTTCAACTTGCCTGTTCAGCAACCAGTGATCCTGGAGAGCTCTAGCAGCTCTGCCCCATACTCAGGAAGGAGCTGCGCACCCAGAGACTTAAGCAGAGCCGCTCAGGCAGAGACATACGTGCAGAGGGCACAGCTGGAGCGTGCACACACGGGCACAGAGCCCTTTCACAGCCCTATTGCCCACCAACGCAGGTGACTCCTGACCGAGGACAAGCACACTTAGCAATAGCGGCAGAAGGGTCTCATGGGATCATGGACAAGCAGTTCAAATGTACTCACCGGGTCCACCTCCCACCACCATACAGCAGCCGGGCACTGCATCCCCGTGAGGCAGACAGGCTGAGACACTCCTAGCACACAGCTCTCAGAAGACAGCAACTGCCTCAGAGCACATACAACTCAAGTAAAACAAGCCCTCTTTATTACAGAAAAAGTTGGTAAGGATCAAATGCAGAGTACCCAGGATGACTCTGAGTTTCCAGCATGATGCTCAGAAAGCTACTAACCACAGCAAGGCTGAATGAGCCCTCCGAGGGCTCCTTGCCCTCGGCCACTTCCCACTTTGCAGCCTGGGTGACCCAATAATCTTTCCCGGTCTTAAACAGCGAAGATATTTTTTTTAATTTTGTAGGGGAGGAAGTAGGAAATGTATAGGACTGAACTGCATGCACCAGTTTGCCATCCATAAAAGTTAGCAGTAGATGGGAACAAAGACAACTTACTCCACAGCTATCAACCCAATATTAACTCATTATTCAAGGATGATTTTGAAATTAAAGTTTTAAGGGATGAGCAGATCCTAACTCTTCAGAAAGAGCCAGGTGAGCCGAAGGGCTTTGTCTGGGCTAATTAGCAAACCTGCCCCAAAGTTATCAGAAATTATATTTATTTCTAAACAATTTTCTGAAAACAAAGGAGGATGCAAAGTAGGAATCAAATGAGACTCCAGGTTCCTGCTGCTCCCACAGAAAACAATAAAGGGCAGCAGGAACAAGACACAAGTACTAGCAACATCTCATAGCACATTGCACAAACAAAATGGCTGGATCAAGCACAAGCTACTCCACTGAGTGCAAACAGGAAGAGCGCCTAATTTAGGCCATTCACAAGGGGAATCCAGCTTCAAGAGCAGTTTGTTACATACCCCAGAGGGAACAGTTGATTTTGTCTTCAACATGGAAACAAAAGTTTGTTTGCTGCTCTCCCTAGGAAGATGACAAAGGGAAGTTCTCTGCCATGTGCTGACCTCTGTAAAAAATCTGAAAAGAGCACACGTGTCATTAAATCCAAGACAAACTTTTGACACGGAGCCCTCCCGAGACCGGTGGCTGCTCCATTTGCTCCCTCTGGCTTTGCCCCAGGCTGCGTAACTACCACTCTGCCAGCATAATTACATACCAGAGTGGGAGATGGAGGGGCGTCATTGCTTGCCCTGAACAACCTCAGCACGGAGATGACTACTGGTCCAGGCTAATCACTTCAGTCTGCATCACACTTCACTCTCCCAAGGCATCAGCCCAGGAGAACTGGGGAAGTGTCAAGAAACCAAGTCACGTATGAGGAGCAGAGTGATACGGCAGAGAGATAAGGAGGGCAGTTCAGGAATATCATATCCATCTTCTCCAAGGATTTAAAATAAAAAAAAAAAAGAGAGGAAGGGAGCAGGAGTAGGGCTACAACCCCACAGGACTCTGAACAGCCCTTCAAACTCCTGTGGGCTTCCAAAAAAGGGCTGATAATTCAACAGTGCTGGGTGCAGCAACTCCCTGATGGGGAGGGTTTTGCCCCTTGGGGTGGCAAAAAGAGCTGTTGCAGTTGTAGGTTGTATGTTATCCAGGTGCATCTAGTTACAGCAACTCTTAGAGGGCATGGGAAGGAACAAGTGGAGAATCCTTGTACCTATACTGCTTCTAGCCCCAAAAGACCAAGTCACCAGGCAAAGAGAATGCATACAAGACTGGCAATGAAGTGTTTTAGGGAATCAGACATAAACAATTTATCGACAAGCTTCAGACAATCACTTTTAACCAGTTTGGAAATAAAAAATAGCAACGACTTGAAAGACAAATTGAAAAATTCTGCTTGGAAAAGGAGAACACAGCATGAGATCACAGGATTCAGCAGACTATAAAATAGGAAATGAGACTTACTCTTCTCCCCCTACAGCTACACAAAACCCTCCTACACAGATTACAGACACGCTTGGCAATTGCCTTCCTCCTCCAGCCTCTCCCATTATGGACAAGGCAGAGTCAGTAGAAGCCTGAATGCAGAGAGGATATTAGATAAAGCATCTTGCAAAGCCAAGTGTGAAATATTAGCAACAGGAGGCGATGGGTTGTGTTTTTATGCACAATCACAAATTTGGTGCTTAGAGAGCCTGAGATGTTCTTGCACACTGGAATATCAAAGTGCTTGTTGAATGTTTCATTTAAAAAAAAACTATTGAAGCCTACTGGAAAATTTCTCTCAGTTCTGTTATTTGCTGTATTTTCTCTAACTTCGTCATTTTTGTTCTTTTTCTTTCCTGCAACACTAAGAAATCATGCATGAACAAAAAGGTTGTTCCTTCCATTCATCTGGCCAGTTTTAAAACAATTCATACTGGTAAAATGGGCGCTCTGCAAGCCTGTATTTTCACATGAAATTACCACAATTGTGCACATTGCGTCCGAATTGCCAGATGCATTTGTACACATAATTACCCAATTTGCACACAGAACTGCAATAACCAGGCAGGCAAAATGGACATGCAGCTGTTCAGCTGAATGGAGCACTGTGCTTGAACTGCATCTGGCATTGGGCAGGTTTGGGTTTAGTAGGTGAAAAAGGTCACAGATATTCCTGGACACAAGAAAGCTCCTTTTTATCCAGCACACGCAGCACAGATAGCAGCGTGGCTGGCTGCCCCTGCCCTACCTCAGACTCGCCTTTGGAGGAAACTGCCTCCAATCCAGCTTCTACAATAGATTCAGACCTTGTTTATCCTGCTGTCCAAGTTGCCCATTAATGCCAACTGTGACAGTAGCTGTGTGATAAGGACATCTATTCAACACTGGACACCAGGCTCCAGGAGTAATGATCACTGCTACTTTGTAGCGTAACTGACACCTGCTGTCACAATCTTGCATGAAAAAAATTCATGCTCCGAATATCCAACAAGCAGCCAAGGAGAAACATAAGGAGAGGGAGCCTAAGAGAAGATGCAGGGCTTTTTTCCTTCTTTGCAAGGGCCTTGGTAATATAGGAGCAGCTAAGATGGAGGGGGGGAGGGGGGCAGGGAAGAGAAAACACTTGAGAAGCTGTGTTACCTGCACATTTTTTACTCAGATGGCAGCTGAGGTGCTGCAAACTGACCTTCATCTTTGGCAATTTCCTATTGACATCTCTGCTCACCATTTTTTCCCCAGGCTCAGATACTTGAGCTAATGATTAGGGCAACAGCAGCAACAAACTGCTCCTGGGCACTAGGAAACACCAAAGGAAAGGGACTGCCTGAAAGGCAGACGGGACCGCAATCACCACACACAGTATCACCAGAAAGTTTGCAGACATTCATCACAGAGTAAGCAAAAATCGAACCCAACATGGCAGGACAGAGGAGTTCCCTCTTCAAGGCTACACAATGAACTAACACCTGTCCTCAGAGACTACCAGAGACTGAGAGCTAAGCAAGCCACTACCGAAGTGCAATGACACACAAGAAGTATATTTTCAGCTAATAATCAAGCAGTCCATCTGGAGGTAATGGATGGCCTTAGAGTACCACTTCGTCCTTGTTGGGCTGCAAAACAGCCACAATGCACCTGGCCACCATTAGCTGGAGATGTTACATTTATGATTTTATGGCTGATTTTCCCCCCTACCCTCTATCAATTGAGTTCACTGTCTGAACGATCACATCTGTTTATGTTCCACAGACACCTGCATATCTTGAGATGACAGCAACTCCCTGAATGCTGTAATCAGTTATTTCTCAACAGAGGAATTGCCAATTTGGTAATAAAGCTCATTATAGAAGAACATGGAAATGTATTACAGTTGCCTAACAGAGAAAATTTTCCAGTGCTGCCAAATAGTCAGCCCTGGCATCACAGTCCCCCCCCAGTTTAGGGCAGCTGAAATAATGACATGCAAATTACTCATGCCAAGGCAACGTTGGATAGGGGCAAGAAGAAAATTAGGAAGTGACAAAATAGGTACTTTTCAGACCAACAATAATTTAAAATCTAGTCAGGGATAGACCTTTGTACTCCAAATTTCCATACGCAGA
This sequence comes from Phalacrocorax aristotelis, assembly GCF_949628215.1. NCBI lineage: Eukaryota > Metazoa > Chordata > Aves > Suliformes > Phalacrocoracidae > Phalacrocorax > Phalacrocorax aristotelis. Next base: position 13,379,452 of record NC_134281.1, read on the forward strand.
GTCAGAAGTTTTGCAGCTCTGTAGAACCTGGCTATCCCAAGCAGATCCAAAAGCCAGCATGGCAGCAACAGCAAAAGCCCTCCCAGTACTGCTACAAACAGATCTGAGGGCACCATGTGTCCTACTTTGGTTTGGAAAACTTGCCCTTCCTCCCCTGGGGACAGCAAGTTTGACCTATACAGTGATAAAAAGCTGGAATTTTTGCAAGATCTGAGACTAACTACGATGAGCCTGGGTAAGCAGACATCGCTTCTGAGGAGGAAGAGGGTTGTGGCATCAGCTCTCCACAAGAAGGAAAGGCATTTTGTTGCTCTAAGTTGCTGCCTAAAGCAGAGAGATGAAGCAGAATGTAACACAGAAAACAATTCTCAGCCCCCCTCATCCATTTTCATTTTCATAAATACTACATTAAACTCTGACATGACCTCCAAAATCCATGTTCACATTCTTCAGAAACTGTCAGGTACAGTCAGAGAGGACAAGGGCAGCAAACACTACCAGAGGAGAAGCTTTAGCTAGAGAAAGGGAATCAAGTTACCAAGCTGGACCTGCTCCCCTGACAGGTCTTTTGCAAATCAGCCACACCTACCTCTATGAGGATGAAATGCCAGATATGCAGAGCTCCCACTGTCCCTCGGCTCTGCAAGGAGAAGGCTCAGAACAGAGCACAAGGCTGAAGGGGATGGTGGTTCATGGCAGATGAAGCAGGAACTGCACACAAGAGGTGGTGCAAAGAAAGATAACTTGGGATCTGCATTCAGCAGGCAAAAGTTTTTTCAGCATGATTCACCAACACCAGTTCCCATCAGCCAGGACTTTGCACTCTTCCAAGTACTTTCAAATAAGCCAAAGTCATTCAGCCCAGGACCAAAATGAACAAGCTTTTTGATTTACAAACTGTGACTTGAAATATTTCTATTCCTCACACTTGTTTGGAGTTTTTGTTGGCACAGGCAATAGGCAGAAAACAACAATTTACAAACTCATGGGACTGAAAGTATCTCACAGCACACAGTGACCATTAAACACTTTATTGTTTAGGAGGGAACCTTGGAAGGGAAGAAACACGCCTGCTGGTGTAACCGATGGGAGCATGCTAGGAACAGTTAATCCTAACAAGCTAGTCAGGGTTACTTCCAAATACTTCAGACCCCTTTCTTCAGAGCAAACAGACAAAGATAACAGCTCTTGGAACTCAGATGTGGATTGGTGAAACCAAAGCTAGCACAGGGTGAACCAGGCTCATATTGGGCAAGCCTCCAAGCTACAAGCTGTGCTGGAAGTACCTGGGGTCAATGTGATTCTTTACACTGTAATAAAATAAAAAAAGGAAACAATAATGTCCCCCTCTCCCGGGACCCTCCTCCCAACTCCAGGAACATCCATTGAGACTGATACATGCAGGCAATTATAAGAGGAATCATGTTGTTGTCTTGGACCGCAAAGGGCAGAAGGCACTGGTTTTGGTCAGTGTCTGTCCAGAAGGATGCTGGGGCTTCCAAGGGCGTCTGTGGCTCTTGTCCTCTGCTCTTTGGTGGCTGATATTTATCCAGAATTAACTAACAGCTCCTGGAGGAAAAAGGATACAAAGGAAAAGGCAGCAAGTTAGTTATGCAGCTGTTGACATGGGACTGTTTCCTTCGGAAATGAAGGAGTAATGTTGGCAGATCACAGAAAATCCCACAGAAAATAATCAGATTTTGCCTGCTGTAAAACACCGAGACACTCAAGGGGACAGAGGACTGTAGAAGCAAGACAGCAGGTTACTTTATCAAAGGCAAGACTCATTCTGTGAACAATAATATATGGTCAGTTGCAAATGATTAGTTTATAAATCCTATGGCCTAAAGCAGGAGAGAAAGGCCATGGTCTCAGGTCAGCCTCAGAGCAGCTGGGTCGCAGGAGTGAGTGTAGCTCCACGCTAAGTCTCACCCTCAGCAGGACATGGGAGCGATTTGATTAGCTGCCATCAAACATGCACATACCACTCGCTCATCCTAGAACAGGGTCAACATAAGAGTGAGCACTAGAGAGGGGAGAAGAAGAAAGAGAGGAACTTGGAGACTGCCCTCCTTCCTGACATGCTTGACAGCCTTTATCCTATTAAGACCCAAACCCTCCTAAAATTCAAAGCCAAATCATGCCTGCTTTGTCCCCACAGCAATCTCCTGTCTTCTATGCGATACATCCTCAGATCCTGCAGGTATCAACATATGAGCTGTGGGCTTCCCAGGGGTAGAAAAAACAGGAGGCTTTTGAGCTTTTTAGGATGGAGACTGCAGAGCCTGCTATGGCCTCTTCCTATTTTTATCTTATCACTCCTATGAAGTCAAAGAAATCATACCAACAATGCCACCAGCAGTGGACAGGAACATACCTGGCACCACCTATAACACCTCTCCCTCTGAGATTCTGGAGTATCAATGTTGGACTCTACTTCAAAACCTAGGTAATCAGCTCTTATGCATCAGCAGTGACATCTTCATATCAACGAACTGCTGGTGTAGTGACACAAACAGCAGAATTGCATAGGGTGAGCCCATCAACACACTACTTTTGCCTTGTGCTCTGGATATGTGCAGTTCCATTTTTACAGAGTAGACAGTATTTACCCATGTTTAGAGGACCCTGCTAAAGCCAACCACAGAAAGATAACTGAATAGTTAGCTGCACGTGGTCTTACTGCCTGTTTTTACTAGGGCTGGATTTGAGCTCAGTTCTACTTTCTAGACACCAGCCTTTCTTAGAAGAGAAGCTGTGCTTCCTCAAATGTGAATCAGAAAGGAGAACACCACAAAATAATGACGGTAGCACACTGTCACAAGGTGAAGATGTCATTTGGGCTACTTGTGCATAGCAGGCTGATATTTGCTGCCTAACACCTGCAAGGTCAGCATATTCAGTCTACATTGACCATGCATCTCCAAAGACAGCCCCATCTCTAACAACAATGAACTGGAAAAGATTCCACGGGCTCGGGAATAAAGAGAAAATTGTTTCCCAAATTATTTAGACAAAGCTTATCCAGAAATCTGACAAATGAATAATCAATATTACTTGACTGATTCTAATTTCCCAGGTAATTTTTCTCATCATTAGTGACTTAAAAGTTTTGCACAGAGCAGTACATTTTAAGAACTCCAATAGCACTCACACAAGTTGTAATGAGCAAAGAAGCAACAACCCACAATCAATTTTGCAATAAAGTAATTTGCTGTATTCACACTGTAACACTTCAGTGAAGTGTCGAGGAATGCTACATTTTGTGAAAAAGCCACCGATGTGTCCACTCTGTGATTAACCCTTACAGAATATAGTAACACCTTGATATTATTTAAAATTACTTTAAAGAATATTATAGTTACACAATTTCATGTTCAAAATCATAACTACATATTTTTACTCATTTCAGGAGAAAACACAAATAGCCAGCGCTTAACCTTAATCAGTTCTTTCCAGCCTAACCTACCCACATACTGGGGACGCATCGAGCTGGAGGCTCACAAAAATTCCTTGTGCAAAAACATCAAGTTCCGTCTCACTCTGGATGACTAAACTTTCTCAAAATCTTTTGCACAGTGAGCACTGGACCCAGAACTGATGGGCTGCCAGGAAGGCCAGACACCAATTTCCTGCTGCGCAGCCCTCAGCAAGGGAAGCTTCTGCAAGCAAAGGATGCAGCCGCTGATCAGCCCATGCTGCTCCCAGCAGCAGCCTGATAGAACTTCATCTAAGACCATCTTGTGCTGGATGGAGCACCAGTTCACGTCCCCTCCCTCATTAGGGACATGGAGTGCTATGAAGGTTATAGGGTTGGCAGTTTTGCGGAACTGAAGCATTCCCAGTACGCAATAGCCTGCACAGAGGGATGACTTTCCCAGCTGTTTCAGACTTTCCTGCTCAGATGCCAATCCAGATCCACAGCATTTGCCATGCCAGTGTAGACCACTACCATCCTGCGCCCTCTAATATTGCTAAGGTTCAATTTACAAATAAAGTGAAACCAGAGTACAGTCTCTAGCTGGCTAAGAACCCGTGCTCCTCTGGATCTTCTGCAGAACATGCCATGCACTGCAGGCACGGTTAACAGCTAACAATGCTGGAGGCCAGAGGTCTCCCCTGCCAGCTACTGCAGAGCAGCACACAGCCACCGCATGTTGCACAGCAGAAGCTTTGTAGTCTCATGGTCTGTTAGCCCATCATATAATTCTATGCTTGTTAGAATACACATATAATTGTTTTCACTGTTCCTAGGCCATCAGTTTATAAACCTGTGGCTAACTACTTAAAAGCACAGTTGCATCAGTTTCATGCCTCACATGCTGTGTAATAGCATGGAAGGACGCCACATCTCTGTGGCTAAACCTACTCTTTGCTAAGGTAACCATTTACAGCAGCATTTTAATTCCATAGAGCTTTGCAACCATGCCAATAGAGCTTTGGCACCCCTTCATTTTCTTCCAACCTGGAATCCTCCCTGCAAGATGCTACCAGGCTGCTACAACACTTACCTTGAGCAGAAGGAGCCAGGAAAGTGAAGGAGAAGACCTACCTCTCCTACATGCTCTTATCATGGCATATGCACCAGACGAGTTGCATATGCAACAAGTCCAGGCAGCTTGCAATCACATGCTTCTCCCACACGACAGGATATTCCCAATTAATCGAGCTGAGGCTCAGCCTGAAGAAGTTCGGTGCCTCATCACAATATAACAGCCCCACAGTCGGCATTAGCTGGTCTCTGCTGTAGTCTTAGCAGAATAACAGCTCAGGAAACAAGCAGCCTTGGAGTGCACTGCACGCTCACTCTAATGAGAGGCGACAGCACCCTTCTTGCACAGGGAGGGTAGATTATTTTTAATGCCACTGCCAATGCAATGTCAGGTAGACACCAAGTTCCAGTCTCGATGAGCTCCAGCGCAGCACCTCTACATATGAATACTGTGTCCATAACAAAGGGGTCCATACAAAGGCAATTCCTCACAGCTGTGGCTGCAGCACAAACAGCAACAGCAATCTGTTCAGTCCCAACAGTAAATCCAGCTGGAGAGCACGCAGTGCTCTGCTCCATGCCTCTCCTGGCAAGCAGGGCCCTGACCCATGCACTTCTATCACTATGAGACCTTGCTTGGGAACTAAAAGGACTCAAAACTGGCTGGCTGCTCAGGTGACACAGCCTGCCACTTTGCAGCACCTGTGGGGAAGCCAGTAGCTTTCCAGTTCTGGTTCCAGTTGAGTGAGGAGGAAGGGTCGAGCTCTGCAAGTAGATCTACTCCACACACCTCACCCCTGCTGAGGAGGGGAGAGAAGGGAGTCCAGTCCATGCCCAGCACAGTCCTCCTTCCATAACAGAGAGCTGAGGCCTTGGTACTAGCATCAGAGCAAGCAAGTCTTAGCAAAATTTTTTTTAAGGCACTGCTCTCTTGTCTTCCTCCTGTTCCTTCTCTGTCAGTCTGTATCCCAGCACAGGAGCTCAGGGCTGCCTGGCAAGTCCACAGCATCCTCTCCGCCTCCCGCAGTCACTGGTCAGCTCTGCGCCTCAGTTCTTGGCCTCGCTGGAGACTCAGAGTCAGTGGAGGAGTCTCCTTTCTTGAAAGCCCAGACCCTGAAAAACTTCCTCCCTCAGTGTTTGCCAGAGGCGCTGTTTGCCAAGCCTCAGCTGTGCTAAGACGTATTTATTTAACCAGCCTTTAGTCTCACGGGGTAAACCCTGCAAGTTTCCTCCAGCGAGTGCCTTGCCTTTGTTCTAACATTCCTTTAAACAGTTGCACCACAATATTCACACATATGGGCACTGCGTAGCTATGAAGAAATCAGAAAGCTGATCCCCATGATAAATGACTCGGTGCATTTGGAGTGTCAGTGACAAAGTAGAAATTAATCTCCATAGTTCCAAGTTCCCTGCTGTGCGCGGGCAGCTCTCTCAAAACCAGAATACCTGTTGGCATACCACAGATTTTAGTAACGTGGCCACACAACTTTTTCACCTCGGTTAGTCTGGAAAGAGGCACTAATGAAATACAAAATTCCTGACCTGTCCTAAGATGGGTGTTCAAGGGCTTTCCACTGGATAAGGCATTTGTTGCAAGGCTATTAGCACCCCAAAGTGCTGCAAGGGACATTTGAGTCACTTTGGTTTGATGTATGCTGTAGGTATTTTTTGGTTATGTGCAATTTGTTCTGTTACATTGAGGGTATTGGCTATTTTGTGGAGCAGCTGTGCTGACTAATGGATTACAGCACTTCTGTGCCATACAGTTATTGCACAGAAAAGCCTCTCTGTCTCTCTCATCCTTCAGGAGTCCAACAGTTGCTGTCCTTGGGTTTGGAATAAGAAGGGGCAGGAGTATGCCTGGCAGCAACAAAAAACATTAATTCAAAAAGCTATGAAGAGAGTTTTGTTTTCCCTCTTCTCTGTACTGGTGTTAATAGCTTTGCAAAGCAGAGAAGTTCACCCAATGACTTCTTGGCTACTTCCCCAGATGGCGTCTTCAAAGCTGGCTTGACAGCAGAAAAGATGCCTTTCAAAATACTCACCAGACACATTGTCAGAACACCCCAGGAAGTGCTTTCACGTGGAAGTCCTGGGTCTACGTACCCCACCAACAGAGTGCAAGAAACAGAAACAGTTTTTCTGGTTTCCTTTCCCCACTCCTCACTCTCCTTTGACTCAGAAGAGCCGACACACTGCTTTGCTCTGCCTTGACACCTCCCATTGCTCTGCATCACCCAAATACAAAGTTATTCACTAGCACAACTAATCTCTAGCTGTTTGGAGACTCACCTGTTTGTTCATGCATTATAACATTGATTTCCTCCAGACAATTGTTCTGATCATTGTTCTAACTCACAGAGAGCTCCTGTCATTAGCCTTGCTTAACAGGAAATGTTTTGCCACTGACTGAGCAGCTCTGCAGTAACTAGACTGAAGGAAAATCATCCCAGTTGGGGAGCTGCATCTCCCCGCTGAGGTGGTAGCCCCAGACATCGCAGTAGGGAACATGCTCAGTTCTTTTGATTTAGGACATGTGCTAGAAAATACCGGGGCCAGAAGGAACAAACACTGCTCTACAAAGGGCCACTGCTGAAAGGATGGCTGTTAATTAATCGGCATACAAACTGAGGGCGGTTTTTGTTCAATCAATGTTAATTGCATTTAGTCTCGTTCTCACCATTAAGAAAAGACACCAGGCCAGGCTGATGCTGCTAGTGCCTGACATGCAAATTCCACCCACGACTGGGAGGCAAGGCAGGAGGACAGAAGTAACGGAAAGAAAGTAAATAACCCTTCCTCGTCCCTTTTGCATCACCACACAATTTTATTGGGTCTGTTCCATTATTTAAACAATTTTTGTTTTCCAATAACATTACGGGGGAGCTCAAAGGATGAAAATCAGACATGGAGCATTTCACTACTAGTTATTCTTGCTCTCCTGGGTACTAGCTTAAAGCTTTGCTAACATGCACAGTCCTGCCTATTCTGCTTCTGTAAAGGACTGAAATACAGAAAATCACTTATGTGAATCAGTGTCTGCTTTTTAGTCCCAGACCGGTCCCAACAGACCTGCCAGTGCCCCTCAACATGACCTACAACTGCTGACTGCCACCTTCCATCAGCTCTGCCAAAGCCTTTCTCCTCTCCTTGCTACTGACCACAACTCCACCATGTGCCAAAGGATGCTGAAGTCTCTTCCTCTAATGTTTTATAACACAAAGTAGTATTTGCTATTAAACAACCTCTGACCAAATTTGCCTTGTAAGTCAGTGCACGTCTGAAGCCTGAACTTCCCAGGTAAACCACTAGCGCATCCGCCAGCAATTTGGCTCTGATCTGGGGACTGTGCTACTATCTGCCCAGCCACCTGCTTGGGAAATGGGAGCGATCATCTCACCTCTGCAGGAATCAAGCCTGGAGGCAGAGGGGGCTTTTGCACCACAGGAAGCCCAAGGTGGTGGATTTCATGACTGCTGGCTTATTACTTCTGCAAGAGCCTTGAGTTTTTCCAAATCAGTATCAAGAACAATAATAATAAAGACCGGGCTCTGTCTCTGCCTTCCCCCTGTGGCAGCACACAACGCTTACCCAAAGCCAATGCTTCAGGTTATCATAGATTTTTCTTTATCCCTCAACAAGTCTTAGTCCCATTGCCTCTCACCGCATGAAGTGGACATATCACAAGTGCCGTGAAGGACTAGCTGAGTTTTAAGTGGTCTGAAATGGCTCCACTAGACTTGGTCAAGATTGCTTTAAAATCATTTCCCATTAGGACTGTGACCCTCTCTCTTTACAGCAAGCATAATGACTCTACCTCAGGGGAAGATAATTACATCCCACTTATCTATACACATCAGAAAGTATACACTACAAACACTACTGCGCCTTTCTGGAACAAGTGAGAGAAGGCAATGCAGGAGGAAAAGGAGATAACACTGGATGCCCCTCCATCCTGCAACTGGAGTCACCCCGAGCATTTCACAAGCTCGTGGATTAGCCCCTGGGAGGGATAAAGGGATCCAGAAAGCACAGAGTGTTTCTAAAGCAGAACAACGACAACTCATACAAATCCAACTCTGGTTTTGCGAGGATTAAAATGAACTTCACCCAACTGTGAATATCCGTTTCCAGAGCCAAAAGAAACGGAAAACCACTTACTGATGCAAGAACATTTCATTATTTCAAACCCTAAGCCCAATGCTTCCAAAAATTAAGGACAGGCAACAGTAATGTTATTGCTGGGGGACACTGGCTGCAGGGGTTTAACTGCTAAACTGCCAAGCCGTGCTCCGAGTACAACATAATGAAACAGTATACGCAAATAAAGGCAACTTCTCCACACTCATTCCTGCTCTTGCTACCTGCCCCCAGGATAATCAGTAGGAAAATAAAAGAAAAAATAATCCCAGAAGCCAAGAGACTTTGGATTAAGTTGTATAAATGACCTGTTACCTCCTAACACAAGGAAGAAAGAAATGCAATAAATACCTGCAAAGCCATTCCAGTATTTTGGATTAAATGGATTACAGAAATGGAAAGTACATGATGCTATAAAACAAGATGCCAGAAAAGTGTAGGAATTTGAATCAGGCTGGCAAATGATCCCTGCAGACTACTGAAGAAAATTCATAGAGAGAAGGAGTAGAGAAAGGATACAGTAAGAATACTGACTGATGAACACTGTTGTTAGGACATGTAAATTCAGGATGTCAGACTTCCACTTAAATCTACTTCAGCCCTGGAACAAAAATAGCAAATCCTACTGTTAAAAGCACTGGAAATAGGAAAGTCAGATATGCCAAACCTCATTTCAGGATAGGTTTCCCCTGTGCATCCCTCAAGATTGAAGTTTGTGACTTTAATTATTCCTGGAACATTGTGTATATAGGGATTCAATGCAGGGATTACTAGCAGGATCCTTGTTATAAGTGCCACTTCTCAAACAAATTACACTTCACTGGATGTCAGTAACATACACAAGAAAACAAATTAGATAAAGGCAGCAGGATGGCAAGATACAGATCTGGTGCAACGAAATTTCACAAGGTCACCCAGAAAAATAGACACTTAGAATATAAACTCCTACAATGTTTCTAATTCCATGGCATATTAAAGCTTCACATGACCCAGACACGATACACCTTCAATACACCAGTGGCTCCACACAAGTCTGAGACCAAGCCTATCTGAGACATGCTTTCTTATGAAGAAATACAATCAGGCTGGGGGTAGAAGAAAAGAGAGAAAGGACATAGAAAGAGCAACCCAGCTGTCCTCTGAACTCCTAGGAATCACCCCATCCCAACCCTTGCCTCTGACGGTTCACAGCCAAACACTGATGGACGGGAGAAGCCAGGATGAGAGGATGCCATTTTGTTTGGAGGCAGATACGGCAGCTCCTTGGCTGCAGGGCTTCTTCACAGGGTGATCCCAACTTTGCATTTTGCCCTTCCCGATCTCATCCAGGAACAGATTATTAACCTGCACTAGTTCTAACGAGCATGTCTTTAACTCTGGGAATTTTCATGAAGTTGGAAGCACAGGAAAGTCCAGTCCTTAGATAGAGTGCAAAGAGCTGCTGAAAACACTTCACAACCTCTCAGCTACTGCACTGTGCCTTTGAGATGGGACCTCAATAGTGGTTGTTAAATTCTCTGCCTGGGGATTTCACCTACCACTTATGAGTGCTATTAAACCCTGCAGTTTTCCCATGCGCTACAGGATGGTAAGCGCTGCCTGGAGGGTATGCGCAGGAGTCCTAGGCTCTGTTGTCAGACTCCTCCCAACTTTGCTCAGCAGCCATAGATACGTCCCCCTCTTGGTTTCCCATTCTGTGCACAACAGTAATGCTACTTACCAAGCACAAAGAGGTAAGATTCACCAGCAAAAGATGCTAAAGAAATGAAAAAAAAACCCAACAAAAAACAACAACACACGCTTCTCAAGGGATCCATCCCTTTATACCATTTGCATTTAGGCTTCAGATGAAATCTAGTGCTTTATCTTGTTGCTTTCTAACTCACTTTAGCAGGCTCCTGTCCTGGATAAAGAGATTTCCTCTCCAGGTCAGGGTAACATGTCCACATTTAAGATATGGCTCACTCCTGTCTAGTCCAGCTTCATATACCAAGCCCAGCGGCAGGCAGAGACAACTTCTCCAGATATCCTTTTTCTATGCCTAATTCTATTTCTGCTCAGTGATACAGTGAAATTCCACGCAGAAGTATTATGAGCTTGACTGTCTTTATTTGTTTAACAGTTCACATTTTCATTAAGCTGTTGCTATTCGGCAGCCAGTAATTTTATTTGTGTGATAGCCATATTCATCTCACCTGTATGGGTGTAGATGTTGTTCTCCTTTTCTTCTGGCAGAAGAGGCAAAAATCAGCCATGATAGAGCCAAGACATGACTGGGAATTCTCATGTCTGTTTGCAGATTGGTGTGGGATATAACTTCTACCTGCTTTTGTGAAACATCTCCAAAAGACTAGGGTCACAATAAAGAGCCTACAGGTAAATTAAAAAAAAAAAAAATTGTACTGGGAGACTACCTCCACTGCGCAGGTAAAAAACCAAAAACTGAAATTTCTTTGAGCAGAATCAGCCCCTTTGACTCAGCACTGCAACTCTTCTGCATCAGAAGCCTATTGCTGACTGAGCATTTACAGTATTTGAATATCAGATTTTAAAGAGTTAAATATGTGTCTAACTCTTGCCAGTCTTTAAGTATCTTGAAATATCTGGTCCCAGGAGCTGCAAGATCTGATTAGATCACAAGGAAGAGAAACCTCGTTGGTTGGCCTGCACCAAGCCCCAGTTAGACAATCCTCTACCAAGTTCAGGCAACTAGACAGAGAAATAACAAGCATTTTGAAATGTTAATGACCTGAACTGAGACAGTCATATGACCCAACCACACCTCTTAGAGGTTTCAGAAGTCACCCAAAAAACCCTAAACATTTCACTTTGCCACTCCTCTTTTAGTACATCAAGGAGTGGAGGAGCAGGGAAGCCCTGCCCCCTGCATGAGCACTGGGTCGGGAACACACAGTCCAGGCAGGAGAGCACTGCATGTTCCCGCCAGGCACAACATGCGAACTGGAACAAGAGGCTCTGGACAGATTGGGAGGCCATGGAGATGTTTAGTCATGTGATTTCGTGCAGATGCCCAACCACAGGCACACCCAGGTAGCAACCTGCATGAAGCTGCATGCTCAGCCCTGAATGCAGAAGCCATCGTAGTCAGTATCTCAGCAAGAAGGATTTGTTCTGAGCAACTGCCCACCGGCACCCAACATAACCGATGCAATTAAGAGAATAGCAGATAAGATGCCCTACAACCTGAAACATGAATCTGAGCAAACAAAGGGAGAATAGTGAACACCGGGAGATGCATCTTTATTTCTCAATCAATGTCTCCTCCTGCATAAATTCCAAATCCTTCTTTCAAGATTAAAAACCTTTACCATGTGAAAAAAGCTCAGAATTTCTCTAGCTCCTTCCCGTCCCTTTCCCTCTTCAGAGAGCACCCCAGTAGAATACCAGAAGCTAAAATAAGCCACAAAAGCCTCCTAAATAATTATCTCTCATCTCCTCCACTGCAAATATACGGTCCTGCATCTGTGTCAGGACAGAGACTTGCTTCCATCTGTCTCAAACACATCTTTTCCAAAGAGGACCTAAAGGTCCAATATTTAACAGGAGCATCTGAAAGTGTATTAAGAGACTGGAAAAGAAAGTGACGGTTTCTAAGTGTGCTGTTCGCTTGTCTTGTGGACGCTGCCCAAGTGGAGGGGGAGCTTTCTTTTTTTTTTAAATATGACAAATTATGCTGGTCCCATCTTGTAATTACCCTCAGTGTGCAGCATGTCTGTTCGTGATAGATACCAGCGCAGCTGCTTAGGTGTCTGTTTATCTGCTAGAAAAGTATTGTCTATTTGGAACCAACTCATCCTAAAACAGTAGCCCCAGAAAGGGAAGAGAGAAAAGGGAGGGGGAGAGAGAGATGAGGGAGTTGTTGACTGGGAATACGTCCATGCTTCTGCTGCAAAGGTTCTGGCAAAAAGCAAGCATCATATTTAGTTTTAGCTACATCCTCTCTTCTCCTCTCCTAGACCATTCTTTTCTAGTGTCACTCAACACCTCTTTACACCCTCCTTCCCACAAGGCCCTCACCACTAACATACATTTCATTTCATACTTGCTACCTGTGGAAACAAAGCTAGCCCACAGCTGCCTTCTGCAGGTCTGTGGCAATGCAGAGGAGCTCTCAGGACCCAACCTGAACAGTCCGCAGTTAAAGATAGGTAAAATTTAAAAGAAAAACAAAACAGAAAGGATGGGGAAAGAAAGAGTGAAGCGAGGGAGAAAGTACAAAAAAAGAAAAAGACAATCAAAGGGTATTTATATTTTGTGTTTAAAGAGACTTTAAGCAGGAACTTGCCAATTTTACGTAGCCAGGATTAGAACAGAATGAACTCGAACACTTCGTCCTTCTGCAGAGCCCTCTGAGCTGAATTTCACTCTCTGCAAAATGGCCAATATAGAAATAAGCTCATAAATCCCTGTGAAGTAAGTAACTTCACATTACTCTTGGGGAAACAGAGGCGGGGACAGATTCATTAATCCAAGTAAATGAACTTGTGAAGCAGCCTGGATTTCTGAATCCTCATAATGTCCCATACAAGAAACAGCACCCAGGACTGAGCAATTTCCGTGCCATGCTGCCTGGCACAAGCAAAGCAAGACACTTGAACAGATGAGAATGTTTTTAGAAATGAAAAATACAGTCGTTAACCACACCTGCCCTAGCCAGGTAAACATGCATTCTTATTAAAACATGTTGTATTACTTTGAAATGGCTCCCACCATTTCACTTGTTCCATTGTTAACACCAAAGACCAAGGTCACATCTGTAAGATGCTGCCTCAAAGCCTGTTGAGTAGCAGAGAGCTGCAAAACCTGTCTGAACGGGTGGGTACATATTCCAGTGGCTCAGCACTGCCAGGGTTAGCCTGTTCGTAATACCCAAACTAGCAAGGTTAGGGATGGCTTTGATGTCATCATTATTCTGAAGCCTGTGCATATTCTGAGAGGATGCTGCTACAGGCTGGTACTCTGCCTCCTGCTTACCAAATACAACTTCCATGCGTGCACAGAGGAAAGCTGGGTCTTTTAAAGCTGTTTAGACAGTTATATATACACAAAGAGCTTTATAAGACATTTAGGTTAAAGAATTGTTGAATCCAGCACTGAATCAAAGACCTGACTTTTAAGATAAGGAACTGTCCCTTAATTTTGTGTGTGTGTGTGTGTGTGGTGGCGTTGGTTTGTTTGTTTTGAAGATAATGAAATTCCACGTGTAAGATGGTATCAGTCAGTTGAGCTTAAATTGTGTAAGGTCATCGTCATTACTGTGACTTAAAACTGAGACTTGCATTCAGAAAGCTCAACATAAATTTTGGGAGGCAATAAAAGTTAACAGAAAGTCTAGCTGCTCCCACATGCGGAAGGCTAATCCTACCACCTCTTGTCCACGATCGGTCCACAGCTACATTCTTACACATGAATGGTCTGAGGGCATCTACTGACAGCTACCAAAGCACCATCCCTGGATGATGCTGACCAAAGGCCTCCAAGCACCAAGCTCTGAATTACACAAACTGAGCCCGGCCCCACTGATGGCAGCCAGCCTTAGCTTTTCAACCAGCCTGGGAAGGAAACACAGGCGTGCAAACACAAACGCACACCCCAGCCCACCCACCACAGGGGGACAGGCCGGTCACTTGATTTGCAGAGAGCTTTTCCGTTCGTCACACTCTACTTACTGCAGCATTCGAAGAGACAACCCACTCCCCTTTTCACATGCTCTGTGGTAGCCATTTCTCCAGAGCTGCCCATCATTTCCTTATCAAGCAGTAAAAATGTAGGATCACTAGAGACACAGCTCAGCCTTGCTGAGATTTCACTCTCTCAGCAGGTTGTAAATGCCCCTATAATGTTGGCTTTTTTAATCTTGTGTTATTATTACCCGCGGCTGCCATTCAGTCTGCAGAGAATAAAGCGCCAAGGCTTTCAGGACCCACACAATGGCTCTGTGCGTTTGCCAGCGGCTGGACAAACAATACCTCTGTGTTTCAGCTTTATTGGAAACCTTTCTGTTGTGGGAGTCTTGACTGCATGCGTCCCTCCACTCCGGCGATGCAGAGGTGTGAACGTGTTCCCACAAATTCATCAGTGATTTCAGGAGCATGTGCCTCCACGGCTGTCTACAGAACCAACATGAAAGTGTGTGGGCAGCTGCCTGCAAGCCCAGTGTGTCCCTGCGAGCCCTATGGGGGGACACAGATATGGGCCTGTAGAGCCAGTCTGTCTTCTCTACAGATCAACCAGGGTTACAAAGCTGAACAGGGCCCCTCCATGAATAATTACGTTCATCTCTGTGTAAACGGTGTTGCCAGGTCATATGGAAGTCTGATTATGTATGACATAGCTATGAAAATGTCAAAGCTCCACTTCCCAGAAACATGTTCTTACATGAAATCTTGGCTTCTGCTTAAAATTAAAGCACCCGAGATCTTCCTGTTTGCAAGGAAGGCTTGAAAAGTGGAACAACAGAAAAAGCACAAATTGGAATGCAAACAAGATTTGAAAAATGCAGGGGTCTTCTAATTTGGGAAGACTGATTTTTTTGGTCAGTTCGTTATTGCTTGCAGGGGACACTGCAGACGTATGAACTCTTACAGAGCTGCAAATATTCCCTCACTCAAGAAAATGAACCATGCTGCACACTCTTCACATATTTAAAACCCAAGAGAGAAGTCAGAAACTCCCCCAAAACCACAAGGTTGACTTGTAAAACTGTTTAGAAAGACGCTGGGGTTATTTAATTTGCCTTCTGATTTTGAGCACCTGTGTCACATTCTCATACCACTGCTGTCTAGGCAGGAGAGCTAGATTTTTTTATTTTATTTATTCCTTCCTTTTCTTTCTTTTTTTAAATAAAATCCAAACTAAGATTCTCATGTACTTGTAAAACTTCAGGAACAACTCCACAAAACTAGGGCAACAGAAAACATGCCAAATACTTCAAGGCTTGGCAACAGTGAGTGCCTGCCTGTCTCTCTGTGGCAGGAGGAATGTCTGTCTCAGCCAATGTTTCCGAGTAAGAATGTCTCATCCTGATAGCCCGTGTACATATAAAACACCTATGCTGTCAGCTCTCCAAGAAAAGACCTTGACATTTTGCAGGAAACCATATCCCCATCTCCCCTGAATATCAGCAGAAGGCAGAAAAACGTGGTAGCTCTGAAAATGTAAGAATCAGGTGCTGCCTTCAGCAAGAATTCAAGTTAAAATGGAAGAGGCAGTGCTGAAATGAGCACAGGCCAAGGCACTGGACTTGGGAGTACCAAGGAAGCACCTTCCAGGTTTCCCAGACCCACGTCCACAGCTGGCCTGTCCCACTCCTCCTCTTGTGAGCCAAGAGAAGAGATATTTTGAAAGGGAGGAAATTGAGGCTTTTCTACTTTTTAAAAACAAACAAACAAACCCAAAACCTCCACAAATAAAATGTGAATGGTTTCAGCACATAGTGTATTATTGTTGCAATATTATGTGCCTCATGCACCTGGAGAGACAAACTGCAACCCACTCTCTGAGCTCTAACTTTATGGTAACTGGGCTGGCATGGGAAGATGAGCTCTGCTCTCTGCAGACAGAGTAACTAGATTGCAGTGTTCTCTTCCCAAAAAGAGTAACGAGGTGCCGAGAGAACCTGCAGAGGTGTCAGAGAAACAGATGCTATTAGACCCTTCGCAGGCCAGAGACAGATATAAGAATAACACAATACCAGCATAACAGGACCTTATCAACAGCCTTGCAAGTGCTAAGAAGTGGAAGCTGAGCAAAGGCTGTGACATCTGTCTGCATCACAGCCCTGCTTTTACTGCCTTCTGACTTCCTACACCATCCATGTGTCCAAACAGCTTTGAAGCAAGAAACAGCGAGACAGGCAGGTGAATCTGAACTCCTATCAGCTGTCTGAAGAGACAGTATGAACACCTTACGTTTCAGTAACACTTCTCATCCACGTTTCTGAAACGTCCATTCAACCTCAACGCTCCAAACCACAGAAGTAATATCTGCCCAGGTAGAGACGGGCAAATAAACACAAGTTAAATGACTGCTCAAGGTTGTCCAAGGACTACTAGAGAGAGACACACATGCCTAGCAAGTAGATTACTCTTCCCTTTTGAAAGGCACGTAGACACACACACTCACGCACTGGGGATTGAAGCTGCTTAGCCAGGTGTGGAGCCTGCTGTGATCAACACAGCTTCACTGAGCAGTGACTCTTCTTGCTGCTGTTTCACTGGTGCTAAAATGTAAAAAAGCAAACCTTTGTAACAAAATTCATTCAAACAGATGCAAATAGGGATGGGAGATTTTGCATCCGGGCTATACATCCTATACATCCTATTTGTCTGCTAGTTATTAAATTACCCACAAGCCATCAACAATTCAAGACTCTCTCTGAGAGGCAGAGATTAACTAGGAATTGCTATGCAGAAATGCTTCTCATTTCTCTCTCTAGCGAGATCAGCCTCATGATGAGTTGCAGACATTTGGGAACAAAGGTGAGCTTTCCTGCAAGAAATGAGAGGCACAGAAAGATAGGAAAATGCTACTACAGGGAAGAGAGGATTTGCAAGGTGAGAATCTATCAGGAATGGTTTCACACACACACTGCAAGCCACGGACTCTGATCAAATGCACTCATGTATCTGGAGCACAGGAAGCCGTACTTCTGTCCAAGCACTAATGCAAATGAGATTTTCAGTGAAAGACAATGAAGCCAGTATGTAAATATTAATTTAACAATCTAGTTGACAAAGCCTCAGCTGATCTATAAATATCTGGTTTATTAGCAGGTGATGCTGAAGGCAGCTATCCTGGCTCCTCTTCCCACAATCCCCTGTGCCATCTTGTTTTTATTGACCCCAGAGATGCGGTGATTTGACTGTACGCAGCTTGCTTCACCACCACTACCTGCAGAGTAGCTACAAACACTTGACAATACAATACATATTTATCAAGGCGCTTACACGACAAGGATCCTGTGGCACTATGCACACAATGGCTCACAGTCCTCAATTAAAGGGAGCAAATGGTTTACAAAACTAGAAGAATCATGCAGCCTTACTTTTAAGCAGGAGGCAACTGAGGAGCTGGTCATTCGGATGCCATCAGGCACTTAGGGAATGACTGACTCAGATCCAGAGCCAGGCACTGTCCGTTCGCATTTACACTGCAGACTTGGTAAATTAAGCATCAAGAACAAGAATACCTTTAACAACTCTAGGCTGCCAAAGCAGCATTTTGCCATCTCAAAACAAGGTGTCAAAATCCTGATCTCTTTCTCCAGTTTTATTTCATCTGGAATTATTATTTTATAATGCATAATAAATCTAACAATTCTTCACCATCTCTTTGGGCCGCACACGCGGGAATCCCTTTTTTCACCCAGGCATGAGACAGCTGTTTAACAACGGACAGCAACACCAAACCAGAGTTTGGGGCCAGCAGTCAAGAACATTGCATCCTGGTAAAACTGATGCGGCATTTGGATCAACACAACAGAATTGCCCTGACTGCAGTATGGCCAGCCTCCATGGAAACCACGTGAATTATGATGTTTTAGACTATTCATGTGGATTTGTATATATTCTCCAGAAGTCTTTAAAGCCTCAGTCTTCCTCTTGCAGCAAAGAGCAGCAACAACGTACTTGATGGGTTGGGCTCGTAAATAGGCAGATTGAATTACAGGAACAGAATGGACTTTGTTATCCCTCCCTCCCACTTGCTTCAAGTTTCTAAAGAAACCTCTGAAGACAAGAAGTTACTATGTTTCTCCTACCCATATGATAAGCAGAAAGAAAAAATTAAACCCCACACAATCAATGCTTTTTTTTTTTCCTCCATAAGGTCCATCATATTCTTACAGCTTGCCAGTGGCCGGCTCTAGGGTTTACCCCGACAGGGAACCTGCTGTGCCGGGCACTGTGTCAACCCTGGCAAGGGCAGAGGACTCGTGACAGGGAAGTCTACACTGCAGTCGGAGCGTGCAGAGGCGTACTGGAGCTCTGCTGGCAGAGTCCAGGTACGTACCCTGCACACAGTGTACCCCGCTGCTGCACCCTCGATTCTCAACAACTGCTCACTCGATTCAGTGACAAACATTTCCAGAACACCCACTTGTGCTGCCATGGCATGGCAGATACGCTCTAAAAGATCACAGTCATCTTCGCCAATGGCAGTAAGGTTCCCTACGCAGCAGGCTTTGGACACAGAACTGTTCCTTTATTTGTCTGAAGAACAAATATTTGCAAATTTTGTTTTTAAAAGTTTTAAATACAAGGGTTAAACTGATATTTATATGATTGCAACCCTGTGATAGTCTTGCAGGCTGGCTTTTATGACCACTAGGGTCTGTGGAAAGGAAACTTTTGCAATAAATTTCACTTACTAAACTATCTTTTCTGAGTGGATGGCCTTCTGTTTCCCATTATTTATGGAAATAAGATAGAGGACTCTGACTTAGCAGAATAGAAACTTAAAGCCATGCTCAGAAACCCTGAGGAATTAGTAAGAGAAGTGCTACACGTTGCCAAATTGATCATAAATAATGAGTTGTTCTCATTAATCAATTATTAAAAAAACCTACTATAGTAATCATCTTTACTATATTATTAACTCTGATAAAACTGTCATAAATCTAATAGCAATAGATGTAAGCAGCACCAAGGAAAAACTGAAACATTTTACATAGTTCAGTAAGCGCAGGATGCTGCAACAAGGCTGCAGAATAGCCTTCACAGGAGAAATCCACACAGTTGCTGTCTCCTTGGTCTTTGATGTAAAGCTACTTGTAAACCTGCAGTGCCAAATGACTCAGAAGCAGCTTGCTCTCTTCCCCAAACCTCTACTTGTGCCATTTCCTGTAGCTCTTGCAAAGGTGCTGCTTCCTTTGTCCGCTGTCTCCTTTTCCTATCAGCATATCCATTGCCCAGATCCTTGATTTCACAGCCCAGCCAGTTGTAATCCAGGAGTGCTTACAAGGCAGGACCCGAACAAAAGTTTAACTAAGTTTCATTTTGTCTGAAGTAAATTTCAAGCTACCAGAGCACAGATGAAATCCAGCTTATCCAGAGTAATTCATTCTTCACACTTGTTTAAACATGGTCACTCACCGAGGACAGACTGGCAGCCTTCTCTGTGGGTTGTAGACTCCACCGCACTGTTAGGAACTGTGCTGAGACAAGTCCACATCACATGTCAGTGGAGATGGACTGCATGCTTCAGCTCTGGGATGGAAAGATCAAACTGCTAGATAGGTTCTCTTCCTTGCCGGGTGTGCTAGTTTTTATCAACGGGAAAAGCCAATTAAAGTTGATAAAGACATGTTCTCTGCTGATTTTTCCTTACTGCCCACTGCTCAGTGCTAGTATAATGGATAATGTTCTGCCTGTGGGTGTATTTTCTAAGATCTGTCAGTTCTGACAGCATTTTGGCACCTGGATAACTCAAGATTTATACCGAGGGTCCAGGATTGCACCATTTCTCAGTAGCTGATGGATACATTTTTCAGCAGGGCTTCCCTAATTAAAGGGCTAGAAAGAGATGGGATCAGATTGATAGGTTTTGCAGTCAGATGTTTTATGCTTAGTTTGATGAATTATAAATCACCTTTTGCAACTTTTGGAACACATGAGAAGAGCACGCAAGAGAAACTACAGCAATGTGCCCAAAATATCAAAATATAATTACTTATTTTCAAATTCCACCTCTGTCCTTATGGCAAGACCGTTAAAGACTTACTCAAGAAAAGCAATGCTCATTGAAAAGGGAAAAAAAAGTGTTTTTTATATATATATATATATATATATATATATGTAAAAGAAAACTGATGCTACGAAATGAGACACTGCTGCTCTGGAGGTACTCCCACATGCAAGTGTTTTGCCCCAGACAGGACACGAAAGGTGCAGCCCTCCTCCTTTGAGCATCACCTTAGGCTGGGAACACAGCACTGGTATTTGAGTACCTCACACAGCTCAATTAGCATCCTCGCCTGCCAGACCAGTGGGAAGGTTTGCCTTGTCCTCAGCTGTCACAGCTAGAGAAACTACTATCATATTTAATGCTTTGACTTTAATACTCGTAAAGCTGTGTGAAGACAATGTATTCTGTGCTGGCTTCGTTGTCTCTGTCACAGCCCCTTCCCTATATATAATGAAATGTAACTCCAGAGAGGCCAGTGGCAAGATCTTTCAGAATAACCACAGCTTGTTCTGGTCTTAAGGAGATCTGCAAGTACTGAGCTCCTCTTGGGGGGGTGAGGGGAGAACAACAACAAACCCCAAAAAACAGGATGTAAAAGCCCAGTATCACAAAGTGAAAGTTCACGAGTTCCTTGCCACTAGAGGGTTGTTCAGAGCAATGCACCCTTAAAGCCATAGAAAAAGTCACAGAATAACCATCTGGAACGGGGGAAAATATTTGTTGGTAATTTAAAACATGAAACCAAAGAAATACAATGCAGAGCAACCAGGATGTGAAAAGCATTTTCAGGCACTGAGAGGTTAAAACAATTATTTGAACAGCTGGGAAAATTAAAATGGTAAAATAATAGCTACCCTTCAAAATTCTACAGATGTAAAGAGACTCTTCAATGAATAACTGATAAAGGGGAAAAAAACATTTTTAAAGAGAAATTGTTTCATGCATGAAGGTCACACAAGTAACAGCTCCTCTTAAGAACCTGGATTTTCAGACTTCGCAAGAGATAAAGTGGTGGGTTAACACAGCAGCCTTTTACCTCTAGGGACCACCCAGGGTCAAACCCTGAATACTCCAAGTTACACACAAAAATGACTTCAGGCGTATCCTTTCTACTGCTTTTTTGGAAACTGTTCCCCACCACAGCAAAAGCAAGGTCACAGAGGATCACACCAGAACTGGGAAAGCAAACAAATTGCTACAACAAGAAATTCTCCCAGCACTGGCAGAGCTTCAATGGCTGCAGCAATTGGTGCAACCTTAGAGCAGAGCAGTTCAGATGATCTTACCACCCCGTTATCCAGAGCTCCCCCTTACGAACAGCCTGCTGTGGCAAGAATGTGGTGGTATGTGATTTTTCAGAAAAAAACTGAGAGCCTGTAATGAGCAGCTTGACTATTCAGGAAGGGTCTAAAAGGAAGAATAATGCCAGTCAGGATTGCAGTGTATGAGCCATGGTGTTCACAGCACCACTCATCAGGACAGGGTACATGGACAGACATATCCAGAGGACTCAATGCTCCAGCAGAGCCATTGTCAGGACAGGAGGAGCTGCAAGAACACAGCTGGGGAAGGTCTATCTCCCACCTGGCTCCCACTATCCTCCTCATGGGCAATGACTTCTCTCTCTCTACTACCTATTTTAAAACAAGAAACCAAAAATTTTCAGAAAGGCGAGAAAAAATTGACAACTGAATATGTAGCACTGCAGAGAAGAAATCAGCTGCATGGTGCCAGCTCTTGTTTCCGCTCCTCGCCCACTTCAAATGCACAACCTCTTCCACATAAACTCTGAGCAAACTGTTACAAGGACAGCAACTGAACACACCTCATCAGAGTCCAAAAACATGTATCCTTTGGCAGAATCCATCCACCCCAGCAGTCAATTCTTCTATCATTCATACATATCATTTCACCAGTCTCCAACTAGAAAGTCTTAACTATTACTTTTTTCTTTAAGTCAAAGAAAGAAGTTAGACAGCATAAACACTGAGCTCCTCCTAGAAGAGGACTTTTTCTCTCATCAAAAGAATTTGTTATTCCAGCATTATTGTAGCACTTCTGAAGAACCAAGATATAGCCTCCTCAATCTGTACGTTTCTTCTCTCCAGAGCAAAGCCTTCTTCAACGTACTCTGAACACGGTCATTGTACTTCTCCAGTTGACAATCATCTGGTAATGAGTCCTGATGCTGTCAGGCATCTCCTTTGATGGGTTAGGCTGCTCAGTAGTCAATTATACTAAAAGGAAACATGAAGAGGATGAGCCTGCAGCCTTCCCACACTTCTTGCTGCAATCACCTTGAACACCCCCAGCTACACAGACCAGGTTTGACCACTTCAAGGATCAGAAACGTCCAACATGTTGCAGAAAGGAGTAGTTCTTACCCTGTGTCTATGCCAAACCAAAGTAGCCTGTGACACAGAAAGTAACATGGCTGACAGAAAGTTATCCATTAGAGGTCTTTACCTTCCCATGGTCCTGAGGGACCCTGCGACACATTTTTACAAGAGCCAGGACCCTGGTATTCTGCCAGACTACATACATTTGGTCTAAACGAAAATTATGACTGCAGCTTTAATTCAATATGCTCTCCTTCGCTTCTGATCCTAATCTGCTGGTAAGAGCTGTTGGACCGGTAAGCACCTGCCTTTTTTTTTTTTCCCCCTTTAGGTGACTACATCACCATGCTGCCGGAATAGATGCCAGCCGCTGGAGTTGCACAGCAAAACCACGTAGGAAATTCACCGGCTGGGTACATAACCTGCCTTAGCGGAGCTGCTACTCATCCTGGGAAACCTGCAAATCCATCTCTGGTACCTAGTCATGGCACTGGTTGTGACAAGAATGTGGAACAGGAATATCCCAGCTTGTCCCCTCACCGTACCAGTGTGATGATCAGTCATCAGTCTTTTACTTGCCCATGGCAAACAGCATCCTGCAAGGTTGATGTGTAGTTAGGTAATATACTTTGGGATCCTTCAGGGTTAAAAAAAAAGAGTGCATATACCTGACAGGATGAGAAAGAAGCTGAAGCAGAAAAAGGTGTGAGACTTACACAAGCACCCACACCTTTCTACCCTCCCTCCATGGAGTCTCTGAATCTTACCCTTGTTTCCTGGAGTCAAACTCCCCTGTGCCAAGCAGCTTTCATGTTCAGTGAGGACCACAGGATTACTCTACATCCTTATGAGCTTCCAGTACTCAGAACCCAAAGATTTCTTTGCTCCTCTGATCAGCCATGTTCAGATGCATATTTAAAAATAAGACAGACACTGAACTCTGTCTTGCCCCCTGAGGGAACTGCAGCCTCCTCTTTCCAAACTGCCAGTTCAGTGCTGCAGGGAATAGGCAGCCTGGTGTCAGCTCCAATACAGATTTTAAAATGAAAGGAATGCAAACAAAGGGACAGAAGAGAGGAAAGGAGGGAGTGAGAGAATTCAGAGACACTGGAAGGAAGCAGGTGAAAAAATGAAGACAGAGGGGAAAGGAGAAATCTGAGCCCAAACTCTAGAAAGATGTGAGTAAATAAACAGATAGAAGGAGGAGGAAGCAGCAAAAATAGGCAATAGCATGTGTCTAACTTGCTCGTACATACTGTAAGAAAAATCCTATAGGTGCCCAGAACTGCTCACGCTAGAAGGTGAGGAGCATATCACTCAGTCATGGTGATATCAGTGAGCCACACACAGTTTAGAATATATGTGAAATATATGTTCAGGTCGGCAGTGATGAGGTAGCCGACAGAAGTACAAAGACAATCAAAAGGGACTTTAGAGAACTGGGGTGCTTACTTGAAGGATCAGGAGCACAGGTAGTGTTTTTCTTCATCCCATTGGTAGCCGGGAGACATATGTAAAGGAACAGGAAGTCCCATCTCATTAACACGTGGCTCAGAGGCTGGTGCCAGCTGCCAGCGGTGGAATTTTGTTGGGTTTTTTTTGATCATGGGGCAGTTTACATGGCACCAGGCCTGCTGGAGACAGATGGGGTTCACCTGTTGCAAAGGGGGAAAAGGATTCTGGCTCAGGAGTTAGCAGGCCTCATTGAGAACGCTTTAAACTAGATACGAAGGGGGAAGGGGATAAAACCAGGCTTACTAGGGTTGAGCCTGGGGGTGGCGTGCCTGTGTTGGAGAAGAGATCAACAGATCAACTGAAGTGCATTTACACCAATGCACGCAGCATGGGCAATAAACAGGGAAACTATGATGTGGTCGCCTTCACGGAAACATGGTGGGATGACTCACACAACTGGAGCGCTGCAATGGATGGCTACAAGCTCTTTAGAAGGGACAGGCAAGGAAGGAGAGGTGGAGGGGTAGCCCTGTATGTTAGAGTGTTTTGACTGTCTAGAACTCAACAACAGTAATGATAAGGTTGAGTGCTTATGGGAAGGCCAATAAGGGAGATATCCTGGTGGGAGTCTGTTACAGACCACCCAACCAGGATGAGGAGACAGATGAAGTACCCTACAAGCAGTTGGCTGAAGTCTCACAATCTCTAGCCCTTGTTCTCGTGGGAGACTTCAACTTACCAGGTACCTGCTAGAAATACAACACAGCAGAGAGAAAGCAGTCTCAGAGGTTCCTGGAGTGTGTGGGAAATTACTTCCTGATGCAGCTGGTAAGCGAGCCAAGCAGGGGAGGTGCCCTGCTAGTCCTGCTGTTTACGAACAGAGAAGGCCCTGGTGGATGACATGGTGGTCGGAGGCTGTCTTGGGCTCAGCAACCATGACATGACAGAGTTTTCAATTCTTGGAGAAGTAAGGAAGGGGGTCAGCAAAAACACTACCCCAAACTTCAGAAGGACAGACTCTGGATTGTTAAGGAGTCTGGTTAACAGAGTCCCTTGGGAGGCAGTCCTGAAGGGCAAAGGAACTCCAGGAAGGCTGGATGTTATTAAAGAAAGAAGCCTCAAAGGTGCAGAAGTAGGCCGTCCCCGTGTGCCGTAAGTCGAGCAGGCGGGGGAGGAGACCGGCTTGGCTGAAGAGTGACCTCTGGCTAGAACCCAAGAAAAAAAGGAGAGCTTACCACCTTTGGAAGAAGGGACAGGTGACTCAGGAGGACTACAAGTATGTTGTGAGGTTATGCAGGGAAAAGATTAGGAAGGTGAAGGCCCAGCTGGAACTTAAATTGGCTGCCGCTGTTACAGATAAAAAATGTTTTTATAAATATATCAGTGACAAAAGGAGGGCCAGGGAGAATCTCCCTCCTTTGTTGGATGCGGAAAGTAACCTTGCCAGGAAAGATGAGGAAAAGGCTGAGGTACTTAATGCTTTCTTTGCCTCAGTCTTTAATAGTCAGACTGGTCATCCTCAGGGTTGTCAGGCCCTTGTGCTGGGAGATGGAGCTAGTATGCAGAATGAAGTCCCAGTTGTTGAAGAGGTGGCAGTCACCGACCTGTTCCTTCACCTGGATGTTCACAAATCCATGGGGCTGGATGGGATCCACCCGAGGATACTGAGGGAGCTGGCAGAGGAGCTCGCCAAGCCACTCTCCATCATTTATCAGCAGTCCTGGTCAACAGGGAAGTCCCAGATGACTGGAAACCAGTGAATGTGATGCCCCTCTACAAGAAGGGTCAGAAGGAGGATCTGGGGAACTACAGGCCTGTCAGCCTGACCTCGGTGCCGGGAAAGGTCATGGAGCAGATCATCTTGAATGCCATTACGCGGCACGTGCAGGACAACCAGGGCATTGGGCTCAGCCAGCATGGGTTTATGAAAGGGAGGTCCTGCCTCACTAACCTGGTCTCCTTCTATGATAAGGTGACCCGCTTAGTGGATATGGGGAAGGCTGTGGACGTTGGCTACTTGGACTTTAGCAAGGCCTTTGACACTGTCTCCCACAGCATCCTCCTGGAGAAGCTGGCTGCTCACGGCTTGGACAAGTGCACTCTGTGCTGGGTTAAAAACTGGCTGGGCAGCCGAGCCCAGAGAGTGGTGGTGAATGGAGTCAAATCCAGTTGGTGGCCAGTCACGAGTGGTGTTCCCCAGGGCTCAGGGTTGGGGCCGGTCCTGTTCAATATCTTCATTGATGATCTGGATGAGGGGATTGAGTGCACCCTCAGTAAGTTTGTAGATGACATCAAGCTGGGTGGAAGTGTCGATCTGCTGGAGGGCAGGAAGGCCCTACAGAGGGACCTGGACAGCCTGCATCATTGGGCTGAAGCCAACGGTATGAGATTCAACAAGGCCAAGTGCCGGGTCCTGCACTTCGGTCACAACAACCCCATGCAACGCTATAGGCCTGGGGAGGAGTGGCTGGAGAGCTGCCTGGAGGAAAAGGACCTGGGGGTGTTGGTTGACAGCCGCCTGAACATGAGCCGGCAGTGTGCTCAGGTGGCCAAGAAGGCCAATGGCATCCTGGCTTGTATCAGGAATAGTGTGGCCAGCAGGAGCAGGGAGGTGATCATGCCCCTGTACTCGGCACTGGTGAGGCCGCACCTCGAGTACTGTGTTCAGTGTTGGGCCCCTCACTACAAGAAAGACATTGAGGTGCTGGAGTGTGTCCAAAGAAGGGCAATGCAGTTGGTGAAGGGTCTAGAGAACAAGTCTTATGAGGAGCAGCTGATTGAGCTGGGGTTGTTTAGTGTGGAGAAGAGGAGGCTGAGGGGAGACCTTATCGCTGTGTACAACTACGTGAAAGGAGGTTGTAGCGAGGTGGGGGTCGGTCTCTTCTCCCTAGTAACAAGTGATAGGATGAGAGGAAATGGCCTCAAGCTGTGCCAGGGGAAGTTTAGGTTGGACATTAGAAAAAAATTCTTCACCGAAAGGGTTGTCAATCATTGGAACAGGCTGCCCAGGGAAGTGGTTGAGTGTCCATGCCTGGAGGTATTTAAAAGAAGGGTAGACGTGGGTGCTTGAGGATATGGTTTAGTGGTGGACTTGGCAGTGATAGGCTAGTGGTTGGACTCAATGATCTTAAGGGGTTTTTCCAACCTTAATGATTCTATGATTCTGTGAAACATCCACAGCTTGCATTTCAATCACAGAATATCACAGAAGCACCCTAGAACAATTTATCCTTGCATATAGCTCAAACGTATGCTGTACACTGTCCTGAACTAATGAAGACCCACCCCAGTGCTAGCACGGCATTCCTAACCAACTTGAATTCCGCACACCACAAAACAAAATAAAACAAACCAAGAATACTATGGGGAAAATAACTCGGCAGTGCTATACAACACTTGATTCTGGTGCCAGTGTGTCAAAATAGGGATTCCTCAATGTCGCATGCTTCTAGATCCTGCCCAATAGGGTTGGCAAATTTCTGGTTTTCAAGCTTAAGACAAGGATTCCTAGCAATTAACTTCAAGGAAATAGTTTTGAAAGCCTTAAGACACTATTGGTCTATTGGGGCGGGGCGGGGAAGGTGGCAGGGAGAGAGGGAGATGGATAATCATGAAGTGCATAACTAGAAGTAAACTTACAAATAAGAAATTCCAAGTCAGAAGTCAGGACAGGTTCTTACAGCCCTACAGCACACAACTCTAGAATCTCATCAAAACTTCAGTGGCACTTGAGAAGTTTGTGCCAAGATCAGGAAACACTTCCAACTGTTGATTCTGATGCAATTATCAGGAAGAACACAAGCTTGCCTGAGGTGAAACATGCAGTATGGTGTGAACTTTCCATCCTGTTGTCAGGATGGACCAAGTACCATGCTCAAGTACAAATCAAACCTGATGAAGCCAAGGAAAAGTACCAACAGAGAGAGAAGAGCAAAACAAAGGACAAAGATGGAGCAAGAACCAAGGATTATGAGGAAGAGTAGGGACAGTTACAGCCTAGAAACTTGCAGAGCAGTTCAGAGCCACTGAAGAAATTCCCTCACATACCTGGCTGGTGGGTCCAAACATCAGTCGGATCCAAACCTGCTGGAGAGATTAACTGCAGACAGCTACAGATTAACACACAGTCCTTATAACCTTTTATCCACACGACAATGTACTAGACTGCTGTGCTTTGGAAGACTCTTCTCGAGGGAAGATGCCTACTTCAACCTCCAAGCACCACAACACTCCTACTGCTTTATGTTGTCCCTTAAGAAAAGCTTTTCATAGCAGCAATGAAAGCTTTTTGCACTGAACAGCTGGAACCAAAGTCAAAGCACAACCTGGCAGTTTTCTTGGCTGAACAGAGATGCCATTGAATCCAAGAGTCACAGGCAAAAAGCCCATATTGACAAAGGTTTGAGACAGTGGTTCAAGATATCAAGAGAATCAGAACTGCTATTTGCCGGATTTACAAGAAGAATATTTTGAACCTTATCCTTCTGCTACAGCTGGCATCCGGGGATTATCTCTCTTACTTCTCTTCCTTAAATAATTTTTCCATAACACCTATCAAAGCCACCACCCTCCCAGCAGCAGCAGCCAGGACTTGCTGTCAGGTCTCCCCAGATGCTCAGATTAGCTAGCTCTCTTCTCCATGTGGGAACTCTCAGATCCCACAACTTAGTGAAGCAAGGATTTGGATCTGAGACTCAAGTTTCCATGAGGGGATTTCTGTTATTATAGCAGATCTGGTTACAGACACAGCCACTGTGAACTATGTGACAGGATATGAACCCTTTTCTATATATTCCTGCTGTGTGATCTCACTCTTCATTTCTTCACATCCCCCTTTTCTCTATAGTATTGCAACACTTCATTGATTCAACACAATCAACAAGAGAGCATGAAGGCAGAGGCAGGCTCTCAGATTGGAACAGCTGGTTTTCTTGATCGCATCATGTCCCAAAGAGAGGTAAGGAATCACAAGAAAAGAGGCTGCTTATTCTCAACGGCAAACAACAACACACCGGAGAAGAAAGCACAACCCTGCTGACTGTGAGGAAAAGGCAGCAGTGGGATTTTGAATATATTTCACACTCCTTGATGGATCATGCCTGAAGATTTTGTGGGAAAGTGAAGCAGAGAGGAAACCACGCTTCAAAGCCTATCACTATACTCACAGGGCCTGTGAAAACTTTCTAAATACTATCCCCTGCTATACTGTCCAAAGCCCACATGCAGACCTGCTGACACAACCAATTCCTCAATGGCCACATTCCACAACTACTATGCCCTGCTCCCAGTAAGCTTTGGAATAAGCTCCTGTCAGTCATACCAAAGTGGGCTAATGATAGATGGACAAGGATTACCAGCGGGGACTGAAAAAGATGGTCAAAAGTCATTGACCCTGTGACCAAGCTCTGAACAAAGGCTGCTACTCATAATAGCCACCCACATCACAGCCAACAACCACACTGAGTACCCACCTGTGAGCTGACAAATCTTAGGCTATTCCACGCACAGCTGTCTGTTGCACTAGTCCTTGGACAGCACAACATTGCAAGGTCTCCTCTTCCCACATCTCAACCACTGTCCTGCCTCAACACGCAGCAGCAAAAACAAGCTACCAAGGAACTGAAAACTGTCTGCCTGTGGATCAGCAGGAGAAGGTGCTCAAGCCAGCAAGGTTCAGCAGTTGCTCTGCTCTGCAGAGCTTACGCTTCCCAAGCATGAAACATTTGACTGAACAACACAAAAAGGGGTGCAGGAAGCAAGACTGCAAGCTACCTTAAATCCATGAGCTCTGTTCTTCTTCCAGGCTGCTCAAACCTAATACCATATCTTTTACCTCGTCCTAAAATAAGAGAACATGCATTAAAGGATCAAGCTATTAACTTCTGAATGCTGGGCCATTTCTGTACCCCCTCTTGCAACAAGGGTTTTGCTTCCGTTTCTCAAAAGCAAAGAAGGAAATCTATACTTGGACAGAGAAGGCATATTCCAACGGACAATACCTTAAAAAAAAGCTGCTCTCTTTTCTCAGATGCTGAAGCACAAGCCAGCCCCTCAGACATCTAGGCAAGTCAGAGCATTCAAGTGGGAATTAGCAGTTTCATGAGCAGAACTGAAGTAACTTGGATTCCTCCAGATTCATGTCTCAAAGTAAAGTTCCTCTGTGACCAAACTGATGTCTAATAAAGGGCAAGTCAATACCATTCCCCCCTGTAAAAGCACTGCTGGGGTCCCTTCCCTCCACCTAATTGCCTGCTTTCACAAGATATACAGGAACTTATTACTTCAGAGCCTTTGTGCCTTCTGAGGAACATGACCGCAACTCACCAGCAGCTTCAGAGCACGCAGAGAATGGGACAGAAACCAGGCTCTCAGACGCACAACATGGTTATATGAGTACCGTTTCCTTAATCAGGGTAAAATTCCAGACATGTCTAGGTGGGAGCCATACATTCAGGGGAAGTGCTGGTGCATTAAACCCAGAACAGTGTTACCTGTGACACTTGAGCAGGCTCTGCCCTGCTCTCCAGGGGCTGCTCTGTATATGGCAAAGCTCCTGACCTTCCAACATCTGTTCAGTTTTTTATACAAAAGCAAGTCAGGAACCTGTAAGGCAGTACAACATCTTTGTTGACACTTCAGTCCCTGGGAAAGAAGCGTTCCTTTGGCTTTGCGTCAGCCACCTTTGGCCTTGTCAAAAAATAGTGCACAGCCTGTTCTCTCAAGCAAAGCCGTGTGCCTGTGCAAAGGTTCCCAGCAAACAGACAGGAGGCGGCAGCTGGAGAAAGGAGACCTGGGATCACTGCAATCTCGCCTTTTATGATTTACCCCCATGTACTGAACACAGCCTGGCTCTAATCCATCAGTGCAAGAAACCTGCTAATACACCTACATGGTTGGAGAGAGACTTTCCTGCATTTTATGGGGTTCTATGGCAGCAAACGTCAAGGCTCAGCAAAACAAGAACGCTCTAGGAGGAACTGCCTCACGCAGCCTGGAATCTCTCTTGCTCGTCTTCCAACCAGCATACATTTGATATTGCATTAAGTAAGGAATTGTGTGCATTCTGTTGTCTCAAGTGTATACCATAGCTTTGCGTGCACATAACCCCCCCATCAGCACAAGCTAGAACAAAGTATGACTTTCACATTTAATAGCTTTCAAAATGCTTGCTCTTCTTGAACAAAGTGGCACCCCATGTGCCTCAGATGTTTGGTAAAGGCTGGAAAGAGGGGAATTCATTAGAACATTACACCCTGTCTATCCTCAACAATGAGCCTGCTTTTTTTCCAGAAAGGTCAGTCTGGAGTCTGTACCGAAGCTTCAGGCTCTGCGTAGCTTTTGCAGAACAATAAGGTGGTCACTGGTGCAGTACAAGCTGTCCACAAAAATTTCTCTAGTGCACTCCAGCCCTATCACAGTGCCCTCATCATGTCAGCTTGAGGCACACACAGCTGGGAATAATCTTACCTGGATCACAGTGTCCAATACATTTTTCAGCGGCTGTCGACTTCTACAAGACTTGAGAAGATTTCCTGAGCCTCAGGATACTCCTGAACACACTTAGGCTTGGTACTAAAAGACAAAATGCAACTTTGATGTGCCAGGAGAAGTTAAACAGCCACCATCCTTGGATCCAGAAATATTATGGAGCTTGTTAAATCATGACAACCCTAAGTAGGCCACCTTCAGCACTACTGAAGACAAAAGCTCTCAACTGTTCCTGCTGACCAGGCCTGAAGGAAACTTCTTGTGTTCACACTCAGCAATTGGTGTACACCTGAATCGTGTCAGAGAGTCCAGAGAGTCATTAGAAGTGCCAATATAATTTACTGGCATATTGTGTTTAGCTGCAGCCAGTGCCCCAAAAGAAGTATATATTTTCTCCCTTCTTCCGCCCATGAAAATGAATCAGTAGAAGTGTCAGACATGAAATTAAGATGGCACTGAGATGGGACAAACAGTCATTCAGTCTTCTTTCTAATTCCTTTGGAGAGATCAACAAGTCTCCATACCATATCTATAACCAGAAATTCTCCTATTCTGTCAAAGAGCTTCTTTCATAAAGTTATCAAGTACATAATTGAAACAAAGTACATTACTTGCCCTGCTGCCTCACCCAGAAGATAAAAACCTAAATTCTTTGATAATTAGAAACTTTCTGATTTTTTTTTTAATCTTATGCCAATATACTCCTCTAAATCACACAGTTCTTCCTGAAGTTTATACCACAAAGATGTGTTTACTTGTACTTTTCTGAACCTCTTTCTGATCCTGAAGCATGCATGTAATCACTTTGCCAACTACAGTTTCAACCTTTGATCCAAAGGCTTACAGTCCTATCAGTGAAGAGCCTCTTCTAGAAGAGTGTCTTTTAAACAGAAGCAGTGCAGGCACCCACCATGTAGCTGGGCACTGCTTGTCTGATCCCCTAACAGGCAGCCCTACAAAACCCACAAGTCAGTTCAGTCCAGTATCACTTACCTAGTTCCAAAATAGTCAAGAGATCACTACATAGAAAAACCTCAAGGGCAGAAAAAAGGTGCTGTTAATATAACATCTAAACAAAGGTGTGTCTTAGAAGCTTAATTGCTTAAGTAGCTGGGCTGGGGCACCACACAGTACTAAAGAGGATAAACTCAGAACAACTGCAAGCCATGAGTAGGAAACATCATTCAGAAAATAAGACAAATGTAAAAGTTTTAGAGAAGTCCGCTCTGAATGAAGGCCGAAAAAAAATGTTGCAGCTGCTATCATCTCACAAAGTTTTGAGCTTGTTTTTTGTTCAGTTATCTGATTTCCTGAGGATATATATTGTAAATGAAACTTCAAACAAACAGAAAGGAGATTTGAAAATCCAGGAGTCTGTACAGGTACAAGTAACTGTAATGGGAAGGTACCATCTCAGACCTGGCAGAAGGACACCCACCTGCCAAAAGCTTGCATGACCTGGATAAGTGGGTGCTCCTTTCAGTTTTAAGACAGCATCCACAGCATATAAATCACCAGAACACTTGAAATAACCATCACTGACAAACCTGAAGAGGAATCCAGGAAACAAGTAAATTAAGAAAAACATTCTATATTTCCATATGAAACACTCAGATCAGGTCAGGACTGAAGGACACACTGCACAGAGAGGAAGCTGGAATGAGCACTGTGTGCACCTCAATATATTTAGGAGTTTAAAAATTTTTTTAAAATCTCATTATCTTCTTTCACCGATGTTAAATTCATTCTGAGAAGGGAACTAGGTACCTGCAAAGACACAAAAACACTGCAGATATAGTGGTGATTGTCCAGAGCTCCCAGTCCTCCAATAAAAGAACAGTGTAATAATGCTTTACTAATAGACTGAACCAAGTAACCCTTAGCTTTCCATTACACAGCTCAGTGACCCAACAGATGATCTACTCAGAAAAATAAACCCAGTCCTTGCAGGCAGCAGTTGTAGACTGATAAACTGAGTGGGAAGAGAATGCAGAGGCAGGTGGGTAGATGTAATCAGAAATGACAGAAAGATAAGCAGGCAGAGGGCAAGCAGAGAGCTTGAAGAACAGAGGCAGAAGAGCTGATATTTTACAGTGTAGATATTCAAAAAGTTCAGTCAACAGCTTTCCAATAGCATTATTTTAAGAATCATTCCACTAATATAGGCAGGGAACCAGCTGCTTGCAAAATGACCTTTAAACCCTACCTACCATACCTTGTTATACTAATTCAGAGCTGGAGGTTGGCTGATCCTGAAATCCATTTATACAGGACAAAGAGGCATTCAGCAGGGACAAAGAGCAAACACATTGTCAAAGTAATTTTGTCTGCATTTCTGGATGCACAGTCAGGCTTAACACAGTAGAGCAGCGTGCTTCTCCAACTTCAGAAACAACAAGATACACAAGACGCTGCAACACCATCCTAACTCAAGGCTTCACTACCTGCTTCCATCACATTACAAAGGTAACAAACTAATTATAACAAGTGTTGGCTTTCTGGACAGCTTCTGTGAATGCAGAGGTCTTTAAAGGCCTTTCACCAACTCCTAAAGGCCTCTAACCAAAAAAGATGTTATAGCCAAAAGAAAGTTTCTTGCCAACAGATGAAAGATCAGTAGCAAAGCCAACTGTAGCGCTATATTGAGATCACTGTAGCACTGTCTTCAATATGTCTTGTTCCTGTATTTGAAGCACTGGTGTCCAGAAAGGTTAAACTATAGCTTGAGAAAGTCTAGCTAGGACTCATACCTTTAAATCACTTTGGAATCAGCACAAATATACTAAGAAGTATCTCCAGACAAGGAGGCCTATTGGGCAGATAGACTGTCACAGGGAGGTAAAAACCACAAACAATTAATGCAGGCAGAATGCAGAAAGAAACCTCCCCACAAAGTTCAGATTTCGCAACAGATGAATGTTCCACAGTCTTGGACAAAGGCTCTCTGGACAGAACAAACACTAGGCAAGCAGCATCAGGGCAACTTCCCCAAACCTTCCCCTCCAACACGCCATAGCGTGCCAGAATGGGACTGGCTTGCTACTAATAGGAGGGATCGTCCATCATTCATTAACTTCCCAAGTTCTCTTTGGCACTGCAAAGAAGGGCTAGTTAGAGCAGCCTTGCTTTCTTGGTAACAACTCTTCCACTGGATTGGGATCAATGCCACCAGAATAACCCCTCTACATGCTACCTACCCAGACACATTCAGCTGATCGGTGAAGGCTTTAAATCCTATTAGTCCTCAAAGCATTCAGCCCCAAGACCTGCTAACAAAAACAGCTGATGGACTGTGTGTGTAAACTGCAAACTGCATGTAGCAGGAAACCATCCTGCGCAGACTACGACCAACAAGGAGCATAACAAATCTTTGGTTTGCCAGTTTGTCATGAAGACTTTGGCATCACTGATATAATTTCCCAAGTTATAGCCAAGTTGTCAGAGAATGGATCTAACATTAGCACAGAAGTTATGGAAGTCAGGGCTATTTTGGAACTTCTTGGCTATCTGAAGGCATTTGACCACTGACCTTGTGCTTCTAACCAGCAGTTGCTATCGACAACAATTTTTGTGGATCTGTTTCAATCTAACTTCTGCTGCAAAACACATAGTTTAAAAATTGGAAATCAACTACTTTCTGTCCAAGACTGCTTGGTCATCAGTCTCCCGGAATTAATCTGAGTAAGAATTTCCACTTCCAACTTGCCAACACAGTGCTACAAATCTTTTGTGAAAAAATTTGGCATTAAAACAGTATGATGTATCACAACACTGTCTCTCCCCCAGGCAAGTTTTTCCCATACTAGATAAGCCTGACTGAATACAGGCTACAGTTCTCAGGAAAATGCTGCCTAACACACCATACAGAGAGCACAGAATTAAGGAAACCTGTTAGATACAGTAGATCCATGTAGTTGTCATTAATTTAAGCCAAAAGAGAAATAATTTTTTAAAAGAGAAAAATACATCAGAGAAACACATTCCTTTCCTGATAGTGCTTGGCCCTACTTTGCTTGAAATTTTGATACCCAACTTCACATTAGCCTTTTCAGATTCACCCACTCAAAGACCACATCTCAGCATTAAGTCAGCTATGACTTCCCATTCCTGACTGACTAGCTCTTACAGTAAAGTTATTATAGAAAAATGTTTAGACTGCTTTTAAACAGGTTCAGGCAAACTAAGTTTTAAAACAGGAACAGTAGCACAGACCACATTTTAGAAGTAACAAAACACCAAATAGTTCAACTTCAGAAATTTTAACGGTATTCTGACTGCTTTCCTTTTTCTTTTTTACAAAGTTGCCTTCAATACGAGCTGTGAAACATGCATATTTAGATTAACTTTACCTGTAAGTATATCTGAGATCAGAACCATCAAGCAAGAAATTAGACCCAACGGCAATTCTGCCTCACTGTAACAATGTCAAAAACACAAACAAGAACCAGAAAGCCAAAAACAAATGCACGTGGACTCTGCGTTGGACTGTCAGACAACAGACTGTTTTTAAGAGGAACGGGGTCAGAAGTCCTCCTTCCAAAGCAGGCAGCAGATATAAGAACTTGAGAGGAAAAGATGATGCAGGGCAGGGACTAAGTATCTCTGGAAGCGGAGCCTGGAAGCACAGCAAAGTGAGCAGAAAAGTTTTAAGCTTATTTATGCTCGTTTTCTTTAAAAATTACAAACTCCAGGAGGTGCCATATTTGGGCTCTACATGGACTGCAAACAGAAGGGAGAGGTACTTGTTCACGTGGGCTAAGTAAGTGCCGACGACATGCCAGGCTGTGGGGAACATCAGGGCTTCATTAAGTGCTGAGACACAGAGCAAATAATGAACTTATGCCTTCAGTTTCGTAAATATCAAGTATAGGCAGCAGCCATTTCCATTTTAAGTAGGCCAGCATTTTACTCTGGGACATGCCTCATATAATAAGATGGTTTATGTCCTTTCAGGCAGCTCTATATTTTCAGTTCATTCACTGATGAACTCTTGAGGATATGAAGTGGCGTGTGTGGACTCAAGACTTGCCAGAACCAAGAACTGCTGCCCTAAAAATGAAAACAATAACTGTTTCCATCCTTTACAATTAGAAGCAAAACATGGATCCTTTTCACCTTTGCAAAGAACAGGTCAGGGTATGCTTGGGTACAGTTAATCCACTGCTGCTCTCCTTTATGTTCACGACTAAACAAACAGCAGCTGCCTGCAGCTTGTGGCCTCTCTACCGACTCCCTTGTGGGGGACATTTATTAAGTCATAAACTCCTCTGATAGTGTTACCACCACAGCATTTGCACAAAAAAAGGTTGGAAGAGAGAAAGATTTTAAAAAGACAATTGACTTTACAGAGAAGGGAAGAAAAACGCTTTATGTTTGCTTTGAGCAAGGACTGACCAACGGAAGAGAGGACAAGCATACACCTGGCTGAGGATGGCTGGGCGTACCATTCTCCAACAGATTTATCTGAAATGACAAAGCTGAATTTCACAAAGCTGAAACAACCCTAGAGTCTTCCAAGTTAGATATATTGCATTTCAAGTACCATACCATGTGATATATTTATATCTCCTCAATAAGACTTCAACAGCTAAGATCCACCTCTGCAGAATCCTGGGGGAGGAGAAATCCTGGCACTTCTCAAATACAGATATGGACCTCACTATACCTGGCCAAAACTTTCTTCCTCTAGTCACAGCACACTGCTACCCTCTACTCCAGTAAGTACATAAACAATCTATAAAGCATTCTGCAATCCATCAGAATGGAAACATCTCTTTAACAAAAGCCTGATGATCCAGAATGATCAGAGATACCCGTGGTGCAGCCCATGGCATCCCATGCATCCTGACGCTGTTTCTCTTAAGCAGAGAGAGATTCAGGTTGCAGAAACAACAGCTCCCAGCAGGCCACACTTCAGCAGGACCGAAAATGCTTAAGCAAAACCATTCCATCAGGATGGGACACTGCATGACTACCTGCGGCATCTTCTCAGCAATCTAGGTCGCTGGCCACAGATTAGAGACAAACTTCAAGCACAGTTGCAGTGCTTTGCTGTGTGTGCCAAACGGGAACTGGGCTTTTACAGGGATCACTCAGAAAAGTAGGAACCGTAAATTGACCACATTCCTTTTTATTACAGTCAAGGGCAAAGAAGAATGCAGTCGACTGAAGTTTATGTTAAAAGTCTACCTCCACTGGAATCTGGTCAATCAGTGTTTTGCAAGGGCTTGTTTGCATAGCAGAGTGACTCACAGTAAACGAGTGTGAATTTTCCCTGCACTTCCATTACAAAGCAAGAATGTTCACATACAGAGAAGTTGCTGTACCATAAACTCACTCACCAGTTTATTGCATTGTAATTTCCTTATGTAGACAAGCCCTAAAGCCTTGATAGAAGTAGGTTTACCTTTGTCTGTTATAAACAGCAGACTCGTGAGAAGCTGGACGCAGAATAGGGAGAAAAAGCACAGAATTATAAATGGCTCCTAGCTCAATGTATACAGCTCCTATTGACAAGGGAATACATGTGTCGAGTATGCAGCTCTTTATAGCTTGGTTTGGCCAGGAGCTAGAGCACAAAATTTCACCTTGGTCCTTCTGTGAAAGACAGGCATCTAGAGACAGCAAGAAAACACTTGGAAAGAAAGGGATACACGCTCTTCACTAACAGGCTTTTTTCTGCACACAGTCGCAAGAAGCAAGTTCTGTTTGAAATCTCAAATCACGTTAATATATGGTCACCAGAGGCCGCATTTTTCAAGTGGCAGCTGGTAGGAGATTCCCTGGTATAAGCACCAATTACGTAACAAATTAGCCAACTGAAATTCGATGGAAATTCCAATTTGCCTACTGGTGCAAACAGGATGTAAGGGAAGCAGAATGGGTCACATAATATTCTGAAAAGCTTGCACCTGAGTGCATATTTGCAAGGGGAGGGAAGCAATTCAGTAATAGGATCAGACTTTAAAATTAAAAAGAAAAAATTTGGTTTTCCCTTCCACCTGGACACAAAATAAGAAATTACGCAGATTCCACTGCCCACTCTCCTTTTCCTTCCACACCCTCTTCTCATTGGCATCAGACAAAACCTTGGGGAAACAGCAGCAGCAATTTTCAATTCTCATTATCTTACGGCAGCAGTAGCTCTTGGCGAAACTTGTGGTCAATAAACTACAGGCAATTTTAAAAGACACAATGGGAACTGCCGCTCCCACAGCTGTCCCATTATCCCAGCTTTTATTAGATTTAAAACCAGTGATTTCTATGCTGTAGCTGAAGTTCTGCAGATCCATGAAAACAGACCACCAGAAAAAAAAAAAAAAAAAAAAAAAACCACCACACTCCAAAATTAAACAGGGAACACTAACATACTCCGAAGTCAGAGAGCTTCCACATAAGCAAAGCACAGGACGCAGCAAGCAACCTGGAGCCTAAGTGGGCTGATGTCACTGCAGCAAGCCAATGGCGACACAGCCAAAACTTAATATTAAGGATAGTATAAATGGCAAAGTCAGCAAGCAGGTTAGGCAGGGCTCCCATAACTCTGTGAACATCACACTACAGGCATTAAGTTTGGAGTTCATGGTCTGGGTGTGCCTCCCAAGTGGCAGAGAGATATACTTGTGGATGGCAATTCAGGCCACCTGTTTCAGATGACTGTTTCAGGAGCAGATGTGCCATCCTCTAGCAGTGCCTATCTCTCTCCCTTGACTAAAAAGAAGTCCTGATGGCCAGAAAACATACAAAACAGGTAATGTCATTTATATCCCTACCATGCACTACAATAAAGTAACCTGTTCCAGTAAGAGGGCCTGTACAGGAAATGAGTAGTAAATACATTTCAAAACTCATTAAATGATTACCTGATATATTTGTCCGTGGGGCAGAAGTAACTGAGGGTGCATCTCAGCTCCCGGCTCAGAGATGTGCACAGCAATAAGCAAAGGGAAACGGGTGCCCAAAGGAACAGTCTCAAACCAGCACAGTAAGAGGGAAGATGCGAAGAATTATCCTCATCCACTGTAAGCTGTAATTCTCAGTCTAGAAATCTAGAGCTTGCTTTCTCCGAGTCTAATGTATACCATGCCCTGGAGACATTTTTACCAGCCATCAAAAGGAACTTGCAGAGAACCAGATGCTTCATTAAAGAATAGTCACCAAGCCTTATAAAATCTTTAGTAAAAAGCAGAAGAACAAATCACCAGTGTGCAAGTGAGCTGAAGTCACACATCCAGCTTTGATTACAACCTCCTGTACTGGAAAACAAATTGTGTTAAAAAAAAAAAAAAGGAAAAAACCACCCAAGAAATCAAGAGATTCTGGCCTCTCTTTCCCACATTCCTCCAACCTGAATTTCCTGAATGAGGAATGCGTGAGACAATGCCATTTGGTAGAAGATGCTAATTTAAACTTAAAGAAAAATAACAGCTTAAAAGGGGAAGGGAGGAGGGAGTTTTAATGCTTCATGAAAAAACACAACAGCTTGTGATCGCTACATATATCTCAGGAGTCAGAGGACTCAGTAAGAGCAGCGAGGCAAACTGTCAGGGCTTGAGCTGTTCTGGGACAAAGGAAACTACAGAAGGTGTACTGCCTTACACGAGTTTTATCTGAATTCATACTTGCAGAACCCTCTAGCACCTATATCTACTGTGGGGCTCAGTTACCTGTTCCTTAGCCTCTCTCAACTCCTTCTTGTAACATAGCAAAGATACTTTTCGTCACACTGTCATCATCCAGGGCAAATCAATGTCCTACGCATTGCTTCTTTCAGGAAGTTTCTGTAATAGTGGGGAAAAATTTCTGAAGTTCACTGAACACTCTGGGAATGAAGACAACCCCTGGTTTTTGGTTTATAAAGAAAATCTACCAAAAAAACCCAGCACCACACAAATCCAAAAAAGACCCAAGTTAATAGGATCTTTCACTGCCCTCTGCTGTTACCAGTCATTTAGCTTCCAATTTACTCTTTAATAATGTCAGGCTGGGGGCTCAGGGCTGGCAGCATCCCAGCCCCTTTCTCAGGCGGGTTGGAGCCGCAGCTTGCAAATATGCTGAAGTTTAATGCAATCTGTCTTCTTTGGTAATCACATTCCGCCTGCACTGCATGCAATAAAGATGTATTGGTAAATGCATTTGCTAAAGATATACTCCACAGAAAAGGCTACAAGCCTGATTTACAGGAGGCAAGGAGGAAGCATCAGGTAACAGAGGCTGGCAATAGGTGCGCCAATGCTCCGCGCACAGCAACAGAGGCCATGGATTGTGCAGCGGCAGCACAGGCACTGCTTTACTTTAAAGCTGAGAAAGAAAAAGAAGCCACACGTTTTGGGAGCTGGGGACTTTAAAGATATCAGAGAAAAGCCCTTTCCCTGGCAGCTTTAACCTTGCTGATTTGCAGACATACAAAGACCTTCTTTGTAAACAGGAAGGAAAAAAATCCCACTAGGACTAGCAACAACATTTGGTCTAATATATCCTGACAATTTTCCCATCTCCTTCTGTCGGGCGGCTTCTGGGAGCCGGCTGGCAGCTTGTTTCATGTTATACTTAAATCAGGCATACAGCTTCCCCTCACAATGCTAATGCGACAGAGAAAGACTGCTTCTATGAAATCTCCATCTCTCCCCCACCCTTTGCATTAGCAATACCATGAGAGGAGCCTCAGTTTTCTATTCCCAGGAGGCTCCATCCTTTTCCCCAAATCCACCTTACTATAGTCTCAGCACCTTTTGGAGAATTTTCTATCCCCCAGCCACTCCCACCCCACCCCCCCACCAACAAAAAAATTAAAGCCTGTCCTTGAGGGACACCTGACCCACTGAATTCTCATGTGGGGAATAGCATCCTTTACAGTCCACACGTTCCAAGCAGCAGCTTATGCCATACCACTCACTTTTCCCAAGACCATATCCTACTTGTAAGGTCCAAATACTTCATTTTTCCCTTCTCCTTCACTTGCTTTGATAGCCAGAAATTCTTCCAAGGTACTGAGCAGCTACTGTCCTAAGGCATCAACAGAATCTACTAGGGCTCTGTATCTCAGAAGGAAGAGTCATAAGGCTTTCTGGTCCCCCACAAAAAAATGAACAGGTTTTAGAAGTGTGCAATTTTCTTAACAGGCAGCAGCTTTGCCCTGTAAAAAAACCTTTCCTCATGCAGCAACGAAACGAAGCAAGACCTCCAACTGTGAAGTCCCATAACGGGAGGATGTTTAGAGCCTGTTCAAAATGCTGCCAACACTGGCAAAATGGATTTGCCTACCATTTGGAAAATACAGCATCCAAGAAGGCAAAACTTGGGAAAATTTATTGTGGTTGCTTTTGAAACCTAGGAGCATCGGTGTTACTGTTTTGGTGGCAGCTCAGTGTAACAGGACCCACTGGCGGGAGTGAGGCTGGGACATACCACAGCGTGACTGGGAAACATGGAATGAATGTGGGAAAGTGGATCCCAAAGGAAAATTGTCTCCTATGAACACTGCAATTTGACTAACAGATACCACAGCTCTCAAACACTTCCCAGAAGAAAACACCATGCAAAACAAGACAGCAAATCCCGCAAGTACGACAGGGAAGCTTTTGTTACCTTCTGAGCTGCGCTAACACAGCGCTGATATTGCTTAGCCAGCTCCGAGCATTTGAGCACTTCACGTTTATTTTCTTGGTAGCACTTCAGAATTTCAGACTGCAGGCTAGCACAGACAGGATCAGTGTTCCTCCTCCTGCAGGGAAAACAAGCACAGAAAGATATGTGAAGAGGAGTTTTCACCCACTTACTACCATTTTACCAGTGACACACATACTAATCTTGTGCTGGAGTCACCTA
Source organism: Phalacrocorax aristotelis (assembly GCF_949628215.1). Taxonomy (NCBI): domain Eukaryota; kingdom Metazoa; phylum Chordata; class Aves; order Suliformes; family Phalacrocoracidae; genus Phalacrocorax; species Phalacrocorax aristotelis. Next base: position 13,421,899 of record NC_134281.1, read on the forward strand.
GCCCTGAAAAACAGAGAAACTGGTGGGAGCAGCAATCACCAAAGTGGGTCAAACAACCAACAGTGTCTTTCAATTGAAAAATCCAGAGTATTTAGCAGAAAGAAGGAACATTTTCTTTCTAGGTTGGTGTGGAAGGCTGTTTAACCCTTATATAAAACATGATCTCTCCTCTGCAGTCAGGGGGGCAGAGGGAAGAATCAGTTCCAAGAGGTTCAATGATTTCCCCAACTCACATTGGAAACCTCTGGCAGAACTCAGGAATCCTGGCTGAGCCTGTGCTAGATCTGTAACAGTCTGACAAGGAACTGAACAGACTTGTTGAATAAGCCGCCTCAATCTATTGATTTTTCATCTATTTAAACAGTTCAAAAAAATCCAACATGGTTGGAAGCACTGCAATTCTCCTAGTGACTAGGAAAAACAGAATAGCAGCAAGACCAGGTATCTTTTTCTTTGTATTTCTGAAGCAATTAGTACTCGTACCCCATAAGTGGCATTGACAGCTACCCAAGAACAATTAGGGATGATGTTCTTATACTCTAATGTGCATGTGTACATATGGCATATCATCAACAACAGTACCAATAAAGGGGAAGGTCATTGTAAAACAATAACAGCAACAATGCCACAAACACAGTAATGACAGTGTCATCAGCTGCAGACAGGCAGACACAAATTGCAGGAATTTGCAGCACAATTGCCATGGCTGTTTTACCAGAGAACGAGAGAACATATGCTTAGGTGTAGCAATCCTCAGATGCTGCCTCCTAAACCATAAATCCATTTAATTCCTTGCATTTTCTGCCCCAATATGCTTAGAGAGATCTGTGCCCAAATATCAAACACACCTCTTCCTTCCAAAGCACTCGATGCTACAGGCAGGCATTAATGCCATGCTATGATGTATTCATTTCCACATAATACAACAGGCACTCAATTCAGCAACAGAGCTTCAATAACCAGGCAGGAAGAAAACATGACCTGATCCTGGGCATGTCTCATTCTCTCAGGTAGAAGAGATTTCTAAGAAACATGAAATCTTAAACCAAGATCTTCTAAAAGCTTTTAGAGAGCTCAGATATGGGTTTCCAAATCACGCTTGTTTTTGTAAGATGCTCAGGAAAGCAAGTGGAAGGGCCAAAAAACAAAAGAAGCAAAACTCCGTCCCTTCCATATCAGCAACTTGGTTGCTCCCTCAAAATAGTTCACTTGAGACATACTCCAAATTTTACTTCTTCAGTCCTCAGTCCTACTGCAAACATACATGGACAGACTAAGAATTTATCAGTATGACAGTCACACTCTAAAACACTGAGGCCTGTATCAGAAACTACCAAAGATACCAGAGAGACTTCTTTTTCTACCTTTTCACTAATCTTACAGCTTTTAGAAGAAACTTATTCCATGCACATTCCCTAGAGGCTAGTGTGCATTTCTAATTTCTATGTTCTATAGCAAATCACCTTTAAAGCCTCTAAAAATCCATATTCTAAAAAAAATCTTCAAATTTTGGAATAGAAAAGAACCCAGGGAGATCTTCAGAAACTCATAATGTTGGCATTTTGCTTTGTCACTAACTTTAATATCACTCTAATCAAATCAGCGAGACTGTGGAAACTATACCAAACAATACCAGGTCAGGAAATACCACCAAATCCCTCAATTCATTGAAGAAGTTAAGACTTTTAAAATTAGGTTTTTTAAAAACTCAGCCATGTTAAACTGAAGGGCATTTTGTCATTTTCATGCAGAGAGCTGGAAAAGCAAAAAGGTACAGCATGCCACAAAACAGACTGTATTCATCTGAACTGAACAATATGGTACAAACATCTCACAAATATTTAGAAGAATGCTTGAGGTTGCCATTGTTGGCTTGGAGAGCTATAGAAATTGTGCCTTTTTTGTCTGTTCCTTTACTGTCCCTTCTATGGCATCAGTGTTTATTGCCTAGAGTAAATATAAAGCTAGGACCCATCGGTGGGCTTAGACAGTAGTGCAAAGTCCGTGGCCCTCTTCATTAGACAACACCTTGGTGCTCAGCCCACAGCGCAGAGGACTATTTAAAAGCCACAGAGCAAGTGTTGCTGCCTAAAGCCTACCAGAGGCAAGGGATCATTCAGCACAGAATGGTAAGCATTGCCCAGCGAGTACCTAAATCAGGGTTCCTACATGCCACTTCCCACGACACAGAGAGGTTTTATTGGGTACCAGGTACCCAGAACCATAACAATAACATTCCCCTTTATTTCTTCAAAATAAAATCTCAAACTGTGGTTATGCATCAATTGCACCAGCTTCTCAAAACAGATTTAGAGAAACTAATCAACATAATGCAAAGTTGGTTAAGGTGATTATCAATACAAATTACACAAACCAATACATTAGTGCATTCACAAGTGAACTGGAAATTCAAGAGAGCCAGTTAAACCCCACTGAGAATGACATTTCACTCTGGAGCAGGAAGCTAGTGCTGCTCAGGAGATAACTGTCACTGTACCCCACCATGCAGTGTGATCTATGAAATGAAGGGACAAGAAGTAAATGTGAGCTCACCCTGAGGAAGCGCATCCTGCAGAGTCTGAGAGTACAGAGTCACCCACATCCAGCAGACTAGTTCTGGTACGCATCTGGACTGAAAAGGGGTATCTGAACTGCTTTGGTGAGCAATTGCTCGAAGAGCTTTCCTCCCAGCACTGCAATCACTACTCCTCTCCTATCTGACCCAAAGGGATGCCACTCTCCTGCTCACATTAAGTCTCCTAACTTCAGGTTGCAACATTTCCACACAAGTGGGAGCTACAACCCCATATACATCTTACAGTTGTCTGGCTTTACTTGTACCTATCTGAAAGGAAAAGGAATTAAACAGAAAAAAAAAAAACCATGCTGGAGACCAGCAGTGTCTAACTACAAACATCTCTGTTGAGAGCAATGGCACATTGACTTCCAAAGGAGGTGGACCTTTGTCAACTATCTCCCTTCAACCACAGCCCAGTTCAAGGCTGTTGGCACTAACTAGCCTTTAGAAAAATTAATCTTCTGGACACTCCACTACGCTGCTCTTGGTAAACATCTCCCTGCATGAGGGTTTTTATTACTATTTCTTAAACAATAAGGGGGAAGGAAAATTGTGGAGCAGGGATGAGGTTTGAATACATAAAGAGAAGACTAGTGTGCTTTGACCTTTCTCCTAAAATGGGTCACAGTTTTAAGCATAATATGCCACCATCAAATAAGGGAAACAATTAGCCTCTGTCTAAAATAAAACATGTTGTGATTGCTACCACTATTATTGAAACAGATGTAAGAGGCTCATTTATAGCAGCTAGGAAAAAGGCAAGAGAGAAAGGCTGGGCCGGGAGCAGCTAGGACAATACCTGCGGACAGGGAAGTATGGGAGATGAGCTCTGACAATACCTTGGAAATAAATGCAGGACATACAGAATATGAATGATTAAACCAATAACGCCCCCTCTCATCTGTTTAAAGGAAGAGGAAAGGAGAAAAGATGAAAGGTGGGAAAAAGGAAAGGATGAATCTAGAAATAAAACTCATTAGCAGTGCCTCCCCATCATAATGGGGAAAGAACCCTTTGCCTCATCACTGTTCAATGGGAAGGAAGGCTACATACACATCAAATCCATGATTTCAGATCTTCCTCTCCCCCTCCCATGGAGGGATCTAAATCAGATCTTTGTCTGGAAAAGAATGGAGAGGTTTTCTTAAAATGAAACAAAGGGCATCCTTCTCTCTGCTCTCCCTTGAGGTAAGACAGAACGAGCACGATCTTCCTGCATTTTGATACACCGAGAGTTACCAAATCCTCTCTATCACTGCGTATTCCCTTTACTTTATTTAATAAATGAAATCTCATCAACTTATCCTTCTTCTATTATCACTGCTGACATCAATCTGATAATATTGGCTTGGCGTGGAATCGTGCTAGTATATGTCCTCTTGATATTTAATTTAAGAGAAACGTCTGCAGTGGGGTGAATATGTGAAGCAGGCTTTTTATTACTGGCAGCAGTAAGGACGCTGGGAGTGAATTAGACATTCATCTTAGTCAGGGCCAATCTAGTGGCTCAGAAGAGGTTTTCTTCTTAACCCTCTCCTAACTGTTCAATAGCAGCAGGTAACAGCTGCTCCAGTCAATAACTGCATTCATTTGTCTTGGCAAATTCATTTCTACATGGATATAAACCCCATGAAGAAGTGCTAAGCATCTGGGAGGTTAAAGCAAGGTTCTTTGAGAATTTCTATCATAAGTTCCATGATAGTAGGAAGAGTGCTGGTCTAAACATCCATCAATTACTCAAGAAGCAACACAGCTTCCAAAGACAAACACGCAAACTTACTGCAAGAAGCGATTAAGGCAGTATCATCAGGATACAAGACCCCATAAACAGAAGGTTTCAAACACAGCACAATGGCTACTAGCTAGTTGATGCTGACAGGCTCTCTTTTTGGAAGAAGAATTATGGAGTCAGTATTGGAATGCAAGGGAAAGCTGGAAGATATGTATGTATTTGCTAGTCCTTCCACCAAGCTGAAAAAATCAGACTAGCCAAGTGGAGATACAACTTTAATGCGTTAGGACTTGGCAGCTCTTTAGACTAGTGCCAAATCAGTAACTCCCCAGTGAGTACCACACCATCACTTGGCTTAACCGGGTAAAGCAGCAATTCCAGATGGAGTTAAGAACAAGATCCTCTCTTTACCTTTTACTCTGGGAAACCATTCAAGCTGCGAAAAACTCAAGTTAGAGACTGATGGTATCTAAACCTAAATATTTCAATATCTCTGCTGAGAAAGTGAAAAACAAAGACATGCAGGGCCCCTCATATAAGCCAACTTCAGAGTAGCTAGCTCCAGTACACAGCTGCAAGCAGCAACCTAAATGAAGCAATAACCTGGAATTCCGCATGGGCTGCAAAATCCAACAACTGGATTAGCTGGTTTCTGCTGCACTATTTGACTAAGGCCAGTGTCTGAGCTAACTCGAGCAAACCACGTTAGTCACCACCGTCACTACAGTGCAGACAGCCTCAGAGGTCAGCAATGAGGTGCAAGGGGAGCACTGTGAGCAAAACCCAGGGCACACAGAAGCAGCTTCTGCATGTCAGGAGGAAATCAGAGACGTGTCATACAGTTGGTTAGCATGTTTATGTATCTAGGGTACATTACATGCATTTCAGACTAAGCTCAGTGATGCTTTGGTCACATAAATGTGGTGTGCTGCCATGCTGTACTGTACATATATAAAAACTGATAAGTGGTTAACTGACCTGTAAAACTGCATTCTCCCTTGGGTGGCAGTTGGGTCCTCTTTAACATGTCGGAAAAATAACTCCAGACAGATGCAATACACAGCACATAGAAAGGTTCCATCCTCTCTCATTATTGCATCCTTGACATTTACAGCAGAAAATTAATCACAATTGAAGCATTTCATTCACATATAACAAATTCATCAGCACAGAACAAACAGCCAGGAAAGCTAACTTTCAGCATAGGATGCAGGATGCTGCACTATCACAAAGTGGGCCTCACTACAACCTATGGGATTCCCTGATCCTGCACAGCAACTTGATAACGTGGCTTGAATGAAAGAGGGAAGAGTTGTGTTTCAGCTGTTTGGCAAGAGAAATAAGAGATGGAAGAAGCTTAATAGATTATCCAAATGTCTACTAAAAATTCAGTAATATTTAAGCTACATAACCTAGCACAGTGTAAATAAACTGCATGCCTCATGAGGATAAACTAATGTGATCAGGAAGGAAATATTTCTGATCAGTCTCATGTATCCAAAACACTGCTCATCAGGCTTTGCCACTGATCTGGATGGAATACAAGGTTTGTAGAAGTAACATATTGTATAGAGCAAGAGGGGATGTACTAAAAGAAAAGGTGAAAGAAAAGGTGAAACCTTGTGACAATTTTCATGAGAGTAGAGGCACTACCTCCAAATCTCAGCTGAAGCAGTTGTATTCCTGTCTTTCTAAATCCTTCCCATACCCCTCGTCACATTGTCTGTCTGCAGCACACAACTGCACAGCTGCAATATTTCCCCTCTCTCTTCCTCCCCCTTGACAGCTGCATTTCAATGACAGGTCACCTGATTCTTTTTCCCTACCTTGTCCATGGAAGTGCCTAATGAATGCATATTTCTAAAGTATGAGTTTGTATATGACTCTGATCCTACAAAATTTGTCTGTACTTGAATACTTCGCAATCTCCATTCCTTTTTTGACAACTTGTTTGAAGCTGCCCAATTCCCCACTGCAATTTGTGCACTCAGTGCACCGTTGTCCTTTCCAGGACAGATACCTCCCTTCCTTCTGATCACAGATATGCAGAAGCTGTTCTGAAATCTTCTCCAGTGTAAGCAATTACATTCTATCACTGAGAACAAAAGTTAACACGAATGCCCAAATCTCAAGTGTCAGCAATGTGTTGTGTCACTGTAGTGTACTCAGTGAAAACAGCCTGCCCCAACCACATTTTCTTCAAACAAACAAAAAAAAAAATCCAAAAACCCCAAACTCTGAAACATGTAGAATGAAGTGGAAAGTAACTAGTATTTAGCAGTTCTCTGTAACAACTTCTAATTTTGGAAATCCAGGAGCAATCTCTCCATTTCAGTGGTGAAATTGATGCAAAGAGGTTGTGTGACCCATCCAATGCTGGGTCCAGCTTTCTCACTTACTCCAACATATCACAAACTCTCCCGTCCCTCTACACAGTTTATCCTCATGCACAAGAAGTCATTTCACATTTGACCAATGGGTCACCCTTAAAGACTTCAATTTATACTTCATTGTGCTTTGCCAAGTGCAGTTTCAACCCAATTTAACAGGCTTCCTTAGCACCCCATAAGCTGGAGGCACTGGGGTTTTACTGGTGGGCTGTGGGTCTTTGGGGGAGGAGGAGGGTCACAATATGCAAAATACTGTACAAAACGATACAAAATTAAATGATCCCTGTCCTACTGAACCTGCAAACGCAATAACCAATCATCCCTATTAGTATTCTGCATGGCAGATGGCAAGTGGTTTGGAATAATGAGAGACTTTTCCCCACAAGTGGATAATTCCAATGTACATTTGGATGTAAATTCTTTACTGATTATGATGGTAGAATACTGAGTTATGAGAAACTGCCAGTTTGGAAGATGAAAGGAAAACTACTGCCTCTTCCTTTACTTGCCAAGAGATACAGAAGTTAACAGAACTGGCTCTCCTGCCCACAAAGCCATGCACCATTTTTCCAAAGATGCCAAGCTACTAAAAGTTGACTGGCAAAGATGAAGAGCCTAAAGTTAGCAGCAAAATGGTCTCTGGAAGCCAAGCAGGAATGAGTCAGAATCTTGTTGCTGGAAGGAGTTCTCTGAATCAGAAAGGAAGCTGGCTCAGCTCCCACAAGGCAGAAAAGCAATATAGCAAGCAATAACTGAATGTGAAAACAACACACAGCCCAAGAAGTGACCCGAATAGGGATTTTCTTTCTTCAGATAAAAAACATAATCTAAAAACTGGTTAAGATCTCAGGTCAGGAAGGGAATGCATGCAGCTTACAGAATGCATGCAGCACTATCCTAAGAATATATGGGTTGTAGGAGTGCTATAATGTCTCAGGGTTAGCTGGGGAACTGCCTGCTGGGCCCATATTCCTTGCCGGTCTATTAAACCCTTCCCCAAAAAGTATTCTAAGGAAAGTAACTGCAGATGTGATATGCTGATTTCATATAAACTGCAAGACATGAGGGACAAACAGGTTCTGTAAATTTTTCCTATGTGAGGTGATCTCGTAATGATGTCAGACTGCTAACGAAATGTTCTTTTTAAAAGAAAACCCTGACCACTCATTTGAACAGCAGTTACTTTTCTAAAAACGCCACTAAGCACTGTACTAGGTCCCTACAGTTTACACCAGACAACACAAAGGGGTATCAGTGACGGACAACAGTGTCAGTCCATTAGTATTTTCTGCACTGCCCGAGTGGCATATCCTGCTAAAGATGCGGAAACAAATTCTGAGAAGAGAATGAAGCTGCCAGCATTAAAGTTCAGGTGGGATCTGAAGCTAAACATTCACCTTATTAAAAAAAATCCCCTTGCTTCTGCCCACATGCTCAATCTTGGAAACCACAGTGTCCCCCTTTACCATGCCATGCAATTTGTTGAGTACTGACTCAGCAAGATCCCCACTAAGCAGTTACTCATCCCCCAGAGAACATCAATAATGGTGCTGTCAAAGAACACACACAAAGCCCTGCAGTCTATTTCTGGGGGGAGGTTAGGATTTTTTCTTTTTTTGTGTGTGTTTTTAAAATAAATATTATGATTTCAAGAAGTCCTCAGATAATCGAAAAAAATCCTTATAGAAAATAATTTTGATAACATTGTTTTAAGTTTGGAGAAGAGGATCTGAAACATCTCAGGTCACTTAAGACTCATGCCTCCTTGAGACTGCTCCATCGTGCTATTAGTGGCACTCACAGTCAGCAAAATGCTGAGAATTTCTCTCCAACGAAACAATATTCATCCCTGAATAAGCAAGCGCTCTTGTCTTCCAAAGACTATTTTTTGGGGCCAAATTAGTTACTAGAACCAACCCCAGCAAGGTCCTCTCACAGCAGGTTGAGTACCACCTGATCTTGAGACTCCAAAAGATGATGGGACTACATAGCCTAGAAACCTATTTTATCAGAGTAACTTCATGAACTATCAAAATCACACCACATAAATAAATAATAAAATAAATAAAGTCATCGAAGCCTGGTCTGATGGCAGACAAGATTTTTCTCTCCCTTTATAAGGGAGGAAAGGACCTCACTCTCTCATCAGCCAACAACATAAAACACCACCAACTTCCTCTCTGCAGATGCATCACCACCATGGAAGGTGTCCACAGCCTTCCTGCCACAGTCCTTATTTACCTCAGAAGGTGGAGATACAGAAGCTCTGAACAATTTCTCTCCTCAGATTTCCTCCACTGGTACTTGCCTTTGATCTCTCCTATCATCCCTCCATCACTACAGGAGGAGACTCTGACTCAACAGTAAGTAAAGCCATTTTGCACAGCACATATAATCCAGAATCAGGAATACAATTACTGTTCAAAATAGCAACATTGCTCTTGGAATCAGTTGCTAGTGAATTAACGACCAGATTGTTAGGAGTGTTACCTCAACTCTGCCTTAGGCTCCTAATTAGCAAACAAGTCATTAATTCACTGGTAACTAGCGGCTTCTCAGGCATTATTGCTTCTGACATCTGTAATTCACCACTCTCTTTGGAAAGCTTCCCCAGACAACTTTAACCTCAATCCTCCACAAATCAGCGCCATGCCACTACCATCAGCACTCTATACGACACACACTGGAAGAAAGTGGCAGAAAAGCACAGCAGGATAAGCTGAGCTGGGTCATTAATTAATATTCAGGATACCTTCACCAACTCAAGCCAAGGGGAGAGTGCAGGACCAAAGGCACAAGAAGTTCTGGACATTGGTGTGGACCTGTCATTACATCTATATACACAATAAAATACTATGAAACCTAGAGAAACCTTGCTTCTATTATGGTACACAGTGAAACATGCAATTCCCAATCTGAGGGCAGAGATCTGCTTCTATTTTCACTGCATTCTCCATGATAAAGAGCTTTGAACTGAAATATTTCACATAGTCTGATGCACAAAGTATTTATGAGGTTTAACAGGTGCACAAATATCCATGCTCTTGAAAACAATCTGGATTTGGCCTGCCAACAAACCCTGATCTAAGGGTTTTATAACGGCAATATTACTACAGAATACAAGTGCTTTCCATGTAAAAATCGATAGCAATAGAAACATCCCTAGTAGACTACATGGAGTCTTTGGCACCTCTTCCTTTGCTATTCCAGTCTTTGCTGTTCAGGTCTTATTTTATAAATTCCCAAGTTCTACCAATGTACCTTTGAAGAAATGCTCTTGCAATTTTGAAAAGATATATTAATATTTGACACCAGTTTTTCAGCACTAACAGAACTGCAATCTCAGTTCATTGGACTGATTTATTAGTACCCCTCGTCACGCACGAGAGGAAAGGCAATACTGTAAACACTAGATTAGAACACTGGGCAAAAGGAAAGTCTTATTTAGAACCAGCATCTTAGTAATCCCTAAGAACTGAACTTCAGAAAGAAGGTTCAACAGCTTGGATAAAGTATACAATCTAATAAGTTTTCAATATTTAAAATTTGGTTCAAAAAAGAACAATCTGGAACATTTACACAAATCCATTACATATATTTGACTTTTCCATTACCACATACCATACCCCTGAAGTAGTAAGGGAACATAGCTTCCTTGGAAATCAATGCACTGGTACAACAGTTGCATAACAACAGGCTTTCCAGAATTTTTAAAGAAAATGTTTACGTGTTAATGTACATGAGTGAATACCTTGTGAAGCAGAACTAAAAATGATCAGAAGGTTTTTCTTTCAGTAAAATTCACATCACATAAGATGACACAAAGTCAAAATTGACCCATCTACTTTTACCCTCTTTTGAAATAACTGTGGGCAACTCATGCCTTGTAGTCTCTTAGAACAATATTCCAATTTCCTACTAAGAGCAACTTTATAAACCGGAGAAACAGGAAAGCTTTGACTAATAACCCATCTCTTTATTTAAAGGTTACACGAAACAGACTTAGTGCAGCCAAAAGCAGGAACGACCAACACAAACTAAGCACTGAGGGAAGAATAGGACTAGGATGGAGCCAAACCTTTTTTGTGAAGCTATCATCATTGCAGGGCACAAAAGCGCTGTTGAGATAAGGCTGGGGATGAGCTTCTAGCAGTCTTTTATTCCTGAAAACTCTTAAATCCCTATTGCAGAGGCTCTTAATTTCAACACTGAATTAATCATTTGTCTAATCTAATGACAGGAGAAATCTCAGAGCAATTTTGTTTGAAAACGGTATTGTCTTTGCTCCTCTTCTCCTTGGGCTTCATGACTGTCCACATAACAACTATTTCAGAGCTTGACTCCTGGGCATAGCCCTCTGTTGAAATACCTGAGGCCCCATAGTAGATTTCAAGATTAATGAACTCAAGTATCACCACATAACTATTTTATAAACTTTCCAGATCTACACCATCAAGGCAAAAAAAGAGACAGACAAAAAGAAGAAAAAAAGAAAAGGCAGTTCCTCCAGGTTCCGGTTAGTGTTGCCATTTTAATTGAGGGGCCATCAGTCTCAAAATTTTGTGCAATTCAATAATACCTTCATTTCCATGAGTACTGAAAGCAACCATAAATTCCCTCTAGCCAGCAGACAGTCCACCTATGAATTTTCTCTCTTTCCTGCCACTGAGTCAGTATGGTTCTCTACTCCACGTTCCGCCCAGGAGGACATTTACTACATGCCAGTTTCTCTAACATAATCACCTTAAATACTCATGTCCATTAAGTTTTAAAATCTTATGACCTTTAAATGGAACTCTTAGATACTAAGTCCTGTTTGGAGTAAAACCCTTTGGCAGTTTCTCCACTGGAAAGTTGTCTTGGATTCAAGGCTGATCTCTATCAGGACATGATACCGGCATTCTTTATGCAGTCCTTGATAGCAGCACAAAGCATATGCAGCCCTCTCACTCAGCACAAACGCAAGGCAGCACAGCCATCGGTAAGCAGCTTCAGAAACAGTCTGCAAACTATAAGGAGATCTCAGAGGGAAACTCAGCTTCAGAACAATTTTATCTTTTAACAGCTTCCTAATCCCCTCACCCCACTCCTGCAGCTTTACCTTTCAGAGAGAGTCACATCCCCACCCATGCCAATTCTTGCATCCAAATTTAACAACTACAAAAAATAAAATAAAAACGTGATAAGACAACCTTCACAAAAGAAATAAATACTTTTTTTAAAAAAAAAAACCAGCATTTTGAGGATAAATCTAGAGTGCCTTCACTAAGCCATAACCTCTTTACTGATGTTTTTTTCCTTTCCCTTAACAGATTCAGGGTCTGTAATGACATTTAATCCTCAGAAGCTAATCTAAATGTAACACTCAAAAGAAGACAAAGACAACACAACAGAAAAAAAATTTGGTCACTGCCTTTTGGGAGTGCTGCTTTATCCCCGGAGCGAGCGCATTAATAGAGCTTGGAATGAAATGCCATTTTATTCTCTGTAGCAGGGAGGGGATTAGCAGGTTGTCTTCTCTAAACCCAGTCTGAGTCATGGCTCTATGAACACTGAGAAAAGGATGTGGAACGAAGTGAAGGGCAGGGAGTGCTGGCTTTTTATTTACACGCTGCTTCCTTTGTGGGTGGTTACTGATGTGCACAGTTTGCTAAACAGGGAAGGAAGGAGGAAAAAAGTTCTAGGTCCCCAGACTTTAAATTCTGTTGGTTAGCAAAAGAGAAAAATAATAATGGATCGATTATAACAACATCATTGAGACAATATGTCCGTGGCAACTGTCCAATTCACCACAGCATGTAAGCAACAAGGGCAAGTTGCTTAAGGTGCTGAAAGCTGTCCTCAGTGATTTCTTGTTGCTAGGATCTTCTTCCTGGGAGAAAGGAACAGGTTGGACAGAGCCCAGAACAAAGAGAAAGGGGACACTGTGGTAGGAGGAACGCAGAGACAGGAGCAGGCTGGGTTCAGGTAAAGAGATGAGGAACAAAGTCCATTGCATAAGTCAGGCTATGCAGGCATCAAGACTAGCATCCTACCTTGAAGTAGAAACCAGGAGCTAATGACTATGTCAGTGATTTAATATGAAGCTCAGCAATAAGTACTTCACTTCTGTTTCTATACAAAGGGACATAGGAATGTGTCTACCTCACAGGCATGCTGTGAAGGGTCACTGGTGGAAAGCTTGTACAATATTCCTAAGTCCTGCAATGCTTGATAATCACTAAGGAGAGGAAATAGTCCATAAAACACTTGACCACTTGTGCAGAGCTGTAGGTGTTGATAACAGAATTACAAAAGTCAGTAAGTGCCAAGAAAACACTGGGGGTTTTGTTCCAGGTATTTCATATCTTTGCTTCAACACAGACTCTGAAAAACAGGGTACTCCAACCCCAGCTCTATTCCCCTCTTCCTCCATCAGCTATGCTGATTACAATGGCAGAAGACAACAAATCCAGAGTAGACTGGTCTCACAAGGCAAAAGTGCCAGGGGCAGGTCAAAGAGTTCAGTGAAACAGGGATGATATAAGCTAGGGAAGAGACACTATGGGAAGGAGATGCCTTCTCCTCTGCAGATGGATGAAGTGCCACTCCTGGTTTCCTTTCATTACAGGAGCTATCAAAGTCCAGTATTGGCAGCAGGTAGACCTGTGCTTCATTCATATTTTGGCTATATTCCAGTTCATGTAATTTTACTGGAGTGTCAGTTTATTCCTGCCAACCAAGCTACTAGATCTGCATAAATCAGTCTTACCTACCTTAGCACTTACCGTGCTCGTATGTCTAACATGAAAGTGCAAAACAGGATGAGCAAACTATTCTTTCCACTAAAGGTAATAAATTACAAGATCCTGTGACATCAACAGGCTGTAGAAAGACTTGACTGAATATATGACGCCTAACAAGAGGACCTCACAATATGCAGACTTCAAGTCCTACCAGTTAATCATGAATGCCAATGCACGAAGGAAGTTTCCCTGTTCCAGCCTTATCATGACCCACACATGAGGCATGTGCACTCTTTTAAGAGTGTTTGTACAGTGTGTTGTACACCAGGGCAATGACCCTGAAAAGGATCGCTGCATACTGCTGTAAGAGATGCGCGCACTGCAGGCTGATGGGGCAAAGCAACGATTCTTCCCACATGCACAATTATCAAAGGGCATTATCAATCCCAGATCATGCACTCCAACACGCGGCTCAGTGCAATCCTAGCTCTTGCTGGCAATTTCTGCGGTAAAGAAATAGACGGTTATGATGTTCACTTTCTCCCTCAGTTTCACTAGCTTGGCCCTTCTCAAGGCCTCCCCCAGACATGTTATCTTTTCACACAAAATTCACATTAGGGCAGTTGTCTCTTTTGGCTGCAAGAAGACAGCCTAAGGAATCTGTCCCTTTTTGACAGCTCAAGTTCACACGGCCTTCAAATAGAAGGCCATTATACAATAAGGCCAGAAGCCAGTGACTGGCAGATGATGAAGGCTCAAAGAAAAGGGGAAGGAACCCCTAGGAGACCATAAACACATGTTCTGAATCTTGAAAGAAGTCAGACATTAGCACTTGCATTGGTCTCAACCACTAACCTTTATGAGAAATAGTTGCATTCCTGAGTTTCCTGCATTACCAGTCTTCATCTCCACAAGAAACAGAAGAGACCAAATGAAATTGAAACCTCAGGAACCAAACTTAAGACTACTATAAAAAATAGGTTGGTTACAGTCTGTAATAGCAAGTAAAGAACTTAATCCAAGGTTCCAACCTCTTCCTTTACAAAGTCACAAGGATAAATCATTGCTACATGTGTTCCCAAAAACCGACTGCACATCTGCAGAAACAAATCCAAGAAAAAACTGGACTGATCAAAGACTGTCAGAACTTTATATCCTATGGATTTTTAAAATTTTATTTAAAAACAGAATTTAGAATTTTACTATGCAAAACTGCATGAAAATGCACGCAATGTGTTAGCTGCCTTGTTTTGGCTTGTTTAGCAACTTATTACTTGACTGTCCAAACAAAAATGTGGAATTACAACAGGTTATGTGATGCATTGGCAGCCAAACATGATTTTAAATAAAGACAGCACAATATACTGCACACCCCACTAACATATTCATCACTACTATATTATCTATTTATGCAATTAAGTATCATACAGTCTGGACTGGACCCAAGTGGACTACATATGTTGCTACTCCAGTTTACTGCATGTTGGCCAACTGTTTACCCAACTGAGATCCGAGTGCTGCTCTTGACAGCGTAATTGCTTTGGACTCATTAATATTAAAGAATTATAGAAAATATTTTTTCTTGGACAGCTGTTAGTGCATGTGGAACAATAAGCTATATAACGCCACGGGCAAATACAAATGGAATTTAGACACTAAATATGCTCATGGTAAAAAGACAACATTAAAGGCCTGCTAATTGTGCCAAGGCCAATAAAAAAGGTCAGAAAAATCACTGCACCCATTCTAAGAAAACATTCATGATAACTACAATTCTATTTTGATTTAAATTTAGAGGGCTAGTATTTAGCCTGTTTACTTTTTTCTTCCCTGGGCAATGAAGACTTTAGAAGGGCTGCCATTCTTCCTATTTCCATGCACTAGGCCAATGCTGCAATGTGTAGGTTAAATGCATGGGGTCAAAGTTTGAACAGATCAAATATGCTCCATTGCCATTTTGAAAACCCTAGTAAATATTGCCGTTTAAAGTGAATTTTCTAGAGTCTACATCTTCTCCCTCATTCTCCCTTCCAAGATCTAACAACTTTATACTAAATTCTGTGAAGCTTGGCACAGAAAGAGAAGACACTAGCTTACAACTCCTCAGCCCCTTAAATGCCTTACAGGAGGTAACTTGACACTCCGTTTATGGGAATATCCAGAGGCTACACACCGAGCATTACAGAATGCAACTGGAACTGCTGAAAAGAACAAAAATGGCTCCTCACTTTATCCACTCCTCTGCCTTGGTGGCTGCCTCCTGGTACTGCTCGGATGTCAGCTTGTAGATCTCTGCATTCTGAAACAAAGAATATAATACTCAGCTCTAAAAATTAAAGGTGTCTCAGATCTTATCCCATCACAAAATCATCTTCTATAATTAATAACGATTTCCAACAACAAAGCCTATTCAGTTCAAAGAACACAAAAAATGCTTAAAAGTTCATTTTCTTTTCAGCAAAATGCGTCAAGGCCACAACACGTCCTCCATTCCGCGCTTCACTTTTGTGGAGGGAACGAGGCGAAAAGGTCACTAATAACCAACCATCAGCTTTGATTATTCCTTGTAACCACAAAAACAAGGTGTTTCCAGCACTGAGTTACTTTGAGTTAGGTTGTGTTTTGTTCTCCTTTTTCATTAATTGCTGTGAAGGATCTTGTAAGTTACTGACATGTAAGTATCAAAATTGGCTGCTAGCAGTGGAAAATCCATTTTACATTTCAGTGCTTCTACTTATGTTACTTATTCTTTAAAAGACAATTATGCAGCCTGTTTCCCTTTTAACAACACAGGGAGGCGTATCAGGTATCAGTTAAGGCACTGCCAAACAGTCTGGAGTGTCTTGCTGCAGGGCTTAAGAGGTTTGCATTAAATTCTCCTGAGCTTGCACAGAAAGAGTTTTAGTTCACAACTGCTCAACCACTGAACATGGAGGATGAATTCCTCCTCTCGGCTGCACTTACAAGCTTCCCAAGCGCGAAGAGCAGAAGGGAATGGCTGCGCGCCCCCAGCAACTTCGCTGCAAGATCTCGTGTTACTAAACTGCTGATAAAGCTGCTTTAGGCAAAGTCTCTGGACTTTACACCAAAATAGCTCCAATTGCCTCACTCAAAACTCATCTGGCAAGACCCTTAGTCCGAAAAGGCACATGAAAATATGCAATAATCAATCAAAAAAATGACAAAATGGTATTGAAAGCAAGGAGAGCTATTCATGTAGCGCCGGTTCTAGCTGCTATCTCTTCTCTCCCTGAATTTGGTCATTTTATATAGAATACTATTCTTGCTCTTCATTTATTTTCCCATAAATGCAGCTGTGGTCCTGCGCAGGATGAGACGACACATATTGTTCAGTGGTTAGAAAAAGGAAAGGACAGATATAACTCAAGTTCTATTAGCGGTTCTGCCACTTGTGCAATCTTGGGCGAGTCACCATTCTCCATCTGCAAGCGAGGGATAACAGCTGCCTGTATCACTGAAGTTGTGTGAAGCTTAGCTAATTGGAAGGTTTATACAGGTTTTCAGAGCCTAGGCTTCAAGGTGCTATATTTAAGCATTTTTATCTCTGGTGCCTGAATTTATGTCACATACCGAAAAAGCCACAGAACAGACTTTGCTTTTCCAAACTTTGACCTAGAAGACAGACTTGAACTGAGAAATCATGGATGAGTAACCACATCAAAATGCATTTTGCCACCAAATTGTCATTAAAGTTTTCATTTACTTACTTGTTACATAATGGTCAAACTTCTATGCTATTAAACCCATTTTACTCCTTCCTATAATGAAAAGTTCAGAATTTAATGGAGCCTTTTTCTCTGTCCTGTAAACAGACCTCATGACTTTCAGCTCCCTGCTGTTACTTATTCACACATGAAACCACAGGACCTGTGCTTCATTAATTAAATTTGCCATTAAAAATTAAATAATGTGAATAAGTAGATGTAAGCGTTATCTCCATGGGTTTCACAAGCCTCACCGTTTCTCCAATTACTAACCAAGCAATTTTCATATTTCATTCTGCCTGATTTCTCAAAGGGACTTGATTTGAGAGATCAAAATGAGAGAAAGTGGGAAAGAGAGAAAGCAAGGTAGTAAAATTAAACATTTTTCAGGCAATAGGAAGTAGCCCCGTCAGATACTATTAGCCTGCAGCACTCTGCAGTGAAACAGCAGCAGGAGAGGAAAACAGGAACAAATATGTTGTACGTGAGACCCAGCATGAGGTTGGCATTTAACCCACCCAAAGAAAGATAAAATAGCCAACAGATTCATTTACTGCTTGCACTGTCGATTAACGTGGTTGTGGCACAACCTTGCCCAGTTGATCAGAGAGATTTCAGCTGCCTGGTACTATGGTCAGCCCCATCTACAACAACATCAGCTACAAACATGGACAAAAATAGCTGGGAAAGAAACCAGTATGAAATAGCTCTGGATCCTAAAGCTGAAGAAAAGCAGGCAAGTGAGAAGCTGAATGGAGAGGCAAGAATCTCAGTGAGGGAAACGAGAAGAGACCTGACCTCACAGAAACCATCAGGCACGATGCAAAGATCAAGGAGGGGCACAGAAGACCTTCAACCTGAAGATGAAAGCCGCTGAGTTTTAAAAATGAAAAGGAAATATCTTTGCATGTGATCCAACTGGGCATCCTACCTTTGAGTCAGACCTCTCTGCCTTCTCCCCCGCCTCAGGCCCTAAAAAACAATGAAGCAGTATTTCCAATGCTATGAGTCAGTATCTTTAAATGCATCCCCAAGTAAGAAAAACAGAACTTTACCATTTAAACCTAAGTTCGTTCAACAAGCAGACTTGTTAAACAGGTTTTCCTCGGCCTCTAGGCCCTTTCCTACCTTGGGAAAGTCGCATTCACTTTTGTCCTAAACACTAAATGAGCAACAAATGGGCTTAATGAGCAACAGAGGACAGGCCTTTCAGCATAGGCCCAGTCAGGGCAGGATCTGTGATCTGGGGCTTCTACTTAGAGAGAATGATCTTCCAAATATCCTTATCTATATGACTTTGGATGCAAGATCTGTTTTATTTTCAGTATTTTACCCTATCACACAGTGGCAAAGGATAATGTTCCAATGGCCTACAAAAATCTAGGACTTTATAATAAGGTTGCAAACAAGGAACTAAGCCAGGAAGCACATGTCCTGTGACTTCAGCAGAGCCACCCACACAGAAGGACTATTCAGCAGGATCAAGGTGTGGTATTGCACTTGAAACAAAGTCTGAGCTGCCCATAGTCTTAGTGAAGTCCTTTAGCTTCATAGAACAATATTCAGTTGCACAGTAAAAGAGAGAACATTCAACACCAAATTACAAAACATCAATGCTGCTTTTAATTTACTCTCACAATATTTGATGCTTGAGATAAAATGGCAGCTCACAAAAAAAAAAGTTGAACATGAGACCTCAACTATTATTAAATAAAGCTCCTGGCAGTCTTAGTTGCAGAAATAAGTTTTAAAACATGACCAGAGGACACCATACAGGCTCAAATAACAAGAGACACAGAAAGAATGAATGAACCACCTAAAATGTTTCACTTCCCTCAATAAAGCTGAGCCTCAGGGGCACCAACTTCAGAACATCAGAGCTTTGTCATATGGGGAGAGAGCTCTCCAGAGAGGACAAACAAACTAAACAAAGAAATGTTAGTTTGAAAGATTTTTCCCCTGCTATTAAATGACGGTTCGTAGCAAATAACAAAAACACTGAGAAATTATAAAAATACATAACTAGAGCCTAAAGACCAACAGAACCACTTTCTTTTACCCTGCTGCTTTTCTACAACAGATTTGCTGCTATACCCTTGCTCCCCACTCCTCCAAAACACCCTTGCACTAAAAATTCCCCTTCTAAAGGGAACCAATTTTAAAACTTTGAGCTAAATTTGGAGCAGTTTTAATTCAGCATTCCTGCTTGGCTGCAAACTCGCAGAGAAACTCAAACACTCACTACTACACCTCGCTACACTGCCCAGGCCCTTTCCACAGCATATAGCAAAGAAAGTAAGAAAACAATGTAGCAGAAGATGGAGTTCTCAGGGTTATTTCAGGAGGGAATAATTGAAGCATAAAGCGAAGACCCTGCCAGCTCATTCTCACATTGACATTAAACCACATTCCTTACAACTTCAGTGAAACATGCAATACTTGCAGTAACATGTAAAACAGAACACTGAGCAATGCAAGCATGAGGAACTAGAAATTAATCAGATTTTAGGCAAAATTCTTTGCAAACACGAAGCAGCAGCAGCAACAACCTGACACCAGGACATAGATTTCTCCTTCTGATCTACTGACCCAGACTGGACCTGATGGTGTTTGAATTAAATAAAAAACCCCAGCCACCATCACGCCAGCTATCTTGAGATATTTTGACACCTCAGAGTATAGAAGCTTGTCGGTGGTCACAGTGCTTAAAGATACAAAGAGGATTAACAGCTGTTGAAATACTGCCAGCCTAGATGAATGCTAGTGATACCTCTGATGAAACAGAGCAGGCCAGCAGAGGCCTTGACAAATGCTGCAGATGACAGCCAGGGGATTAGGATGGTACAATCTGCCTCGCACCTGACAGATGCATTGCTTCAATCCCCTCTCCTGACGTCTGCGCTCGCCAGCTTCCAGCAAACCTCCCACCACACGGAGCACAAGAGGCGGTGCCATGTGGCAGGAGGAATATGCAGCGTGCCCCGGGAGTAGGAAACACCACAAATTTGGGGGAGAAAGGGGAATGAAAAGCAGAGGTTAATTTTCATGTATCGCATATCAACTGGGAAACATTTGAATTCCTGCTTCCAGCTGCTTCTAAAGCCAGAAATAAGACCCCACACCATCCTGATAAAGCAGCATGACTGCCACCTGCCCGCACGACTTGGGGACAGGGAACACGCACGTGCCCTGGACACAGCTACTGCCCAAGGAACAGTGGGAAGCTACAGAAAAACTTCAGTAAGTGCAAGCTTCAGGAACCGCTTTTGCTCACAGCACTGCCTAAGGGAAGCAAAGGTACACTCAGGCACCACACACCTCGCTGGGTCACTGGTTCACATGCACTATAAATCAAGCTGCTCATTCTTATCGCTCAGAAGTCTCATGCAAATGGCTCCTAACCGATTTGAAAAATTACCCCATCTACTTGCACCCCTCCCGCAGGTACAGAGGCAGATGAGCTGAACCAATCTGTTCACTGGACGACCCTTCGGATCTGTTAAA
Source organism: Phalacrocorax aristotelis (assembly GCF_949628215.1). Lineage (NCBI taxonomy): Eukaryota > Metazoa > Chordata > Aves > Suliformes > Phalacrocoracidae > Phalacrocorax > Phalacrocorax aristotelis. The sequence goes on from NC_134281.1 coordinate 13,442,553, forward strand.
ATCAACCTACACAATCAATCACTGCTATCATCTTTGGTCCAAAACAGGGAGTTTGGGACACATTGCAAGAAGCAATCTCTTCACCTCCTGAGCTAGCTCCTCTTGAGTCCTTGCTCAGCCTGCTTGTTGGTATCAGCTAGCATTTAGCTAAAAGAGATCATTCACATTTTCTCCTTCCTATCAAACACAAGTGCATATACACATAGAAGCTGATTAACAAGGAAGAGAAATGTGCATATAAAGCATACCACGAGAGCACAGAAGCCAAGGGTTAAACTGCTTTTATGCTAATTCAAATTTTTTTCTCAAAAGGTAATAGAGGAAAGATGCAAGCAACTACAAACAGCTTGCTGATACAGAGAAAAGATTTTTTTTACCCAAAGCCAACTTCTAAACACAGCTCTGTTGTTTGCTGTTCATGTGTGGGTTCATCCACTCCTCCCGCTGAGACCAATAATGAAATGAGAGCATTGAATTTGTGTCATTCTGTTCTTTCCTTCGGCAACAGGCTGCAAGATCATAAATTTTGGATTAAGATTCAGAGAGGACAGAAAAAGAGCAATGTCCGCAGTAACAACACAGGAAAGTTAAACTAGTGGCAGGCAGAAGTATATTCCCATCTGAACAGATATTCTCACAACTGCAATATTATCCTGAGTTGAAAGCAAAATATTAATTCTCTAACATACCTAGACAACTTCTCAAAGATAAAATCCCCCAAAATACCAATCTCCACAAAACTTTAGGGAGGCAGAGCTGGGGAGTAAGGACCACAGCTGGGTTTATCCTGTGGATAACAAGCTAGACACAAAAAGGTTAAGCTACAACCCCTAAAGCACACACTGAATCAGACAAAGCTACATACCCCAGGACTTCCCAGAACCAGATCCCACACCAAGATACTCCATCTGAGTAAGAACAGGTTTACAGAACCAGACCAAGATCGCACACCAGAGTTGGACTGTCTCTAAAAAGGTACCCCAGGAAGAGTCCAATTAAAACAGGTACCCCACAGAAAGACGGTATTAGGAACTTCTGCAAAGAGTTGCAACTGCCTCACTGGAAACATGCAGAAAGCCTCATGTAATCTTCAACTCAGAACAACAGCCAGCAATAAAGAAATTGTTACTACAGAGTCAATTAAAAGGGAAAGAAGGAGCAAAAAGCCCCAGAAATAATTAAACACTGCGTTTATATGAGGTTGCTTTAAAGCACACCATTCTGAAAGACTGAAACTAAAGCATTAGCAATTCTTTAAACACAAACTCTGGAAAGTAAAAGCATGTTTAAAGAGAAAGGCCGTAAAATGCCAGCGGGCAACCCAGGCTTTCTGACAAGGACAGCAACAACAACGTGAAAGGCCCAGATTAACGCTCAAACTGTTGGAGGAGAGTATTGCTCTGCTCTCCTCCTAGCTGCAAGTTTAATATAGGAGCAAGAAGTCTTAGGTGAGGAATTCACAGTAAATGCCCGAATCAATTATACCTGACAACTGCAGGTAAACTGGCTTCCCAAGCATTGATTAAACATCAACGGTTTTCAGCATCTGCTTCAGAGAAGTCCTACACCTGGCTGACCTGCACAGATAACGTAGTGTCCGTGACTTCAAAGGCAAGGCACTGCCTGCTAAATGCCTGCGCCCAGATGGGCAGCTGCATTAGTCCTGTGGTGACACCTGGCTCCTATCAGCCAATCCGTCACACAACCAGGATGCACTCCTAGGTCACAGGACACTGCCTCTAACGACTGGGCATGGTCCAAGAGAGACTGACAGGCCTGCAGAGAATCAGTGCTAAGGGAAGGGGAGAAGCGGGGAAGAAGAGAATTGCCAGAATATCAAGAATAGCGGAAAGTTTTACTCGGAGGCTGACCAGCACTTAGGGGGTGGGGAAAGAACAGAAAAAAGAAAATTGGCAGTCATCAAGTACTTGTCATACATTACAAAAAAGATACTAAGTACATTCCCCTGTCAGGCCCATCACAGGAGCTTATTTTGGGAAGGGAGGAACATTATAGCTAAGGTTTGATGCCATCATGCCAAAGCTGGTATTTGACAGAGCCTCCAACAGAACTCCCACTGCCTCGGACAGGCACGCTGCAACTCAAACTCCCAGCTTTCTCTGCTGAGAATATTCCTAAACCCCATTTATAAAATACAGCAGCTGGCCCAGTTAACAGTGCCTATCCCAGCTTGAAAAACCTAAGTTATATTCATGACCACATCCTTTTCCAAAACAGGTAGCTAAGGAATGCAATTGACAGGATTCCCAGAGGAAGCCAGAATAGGAGGGACCCAAGGTGGCAGGCTGTGCAAGAGGACTGGAGAGCACTGAAGAAAATCCATCACGTCCATGCCCTTGCATGGGGAAAGGGAACTGCAAGGAAGAGAGTCACTGTAAGAAACAAACAAAAAACACCAAAACCCAGAAGTATACCAAAGCCTGTAAATTCCACCCCCTCCTGGGGTTTTTCCTCTACCCCCAACTGCAAATTATTCTCCATGTGCAGTTTCCAGTAAATCAAGCTTTGCTAAATAACCCCAACATGTGCAGGGCTGAGAACCAGCCAACAAGCAATGATGAGATGGCCCTGGAATGATTAAGGAAAATGCAGACATCTCTCAGGTTACAAGGAAGCCTGTTGTACTCTCCCCTTAGTGCATATGCAATGCTGCAAGCACTGTTCCGAAAACCTCTGATATTCAAAGGCTCATTTCGTTGACAAGGAGCCTGCGGATTCGTGGACAGATTGTCACACAAACTGTCAGGTTTTTAGAGAGACTATCAGACCTCTCTTTGCCTACGTTATGGAGCACATCAAAGACACAGAAGCTGAACCAGACGCAGACTGCACAGATCTGACAGAATGGTGGGTGTACATATTCAGAAAACTGTACTGCTGGGGGGGGGAGGCTTAATGTGAATAATCAGGGCCTGAAAGTTCCAGAAATGTGACAGTTTTTGGCAGCAATTCTCATCTTTGCATTTATTTATCGAAGGGAGAAAAACTGCCATACTAGAGGCAAACTTGGGAGAGAAAGAAAAATTATATCAGCAGCAGTTTATTTTGCCACTGTACTTTTTCTTTATTATTATTACTCCCAGTGCATTTTCTAAAGATATTTGTATTTTCAGTCAAGGTTTTCTCACTACGCTTGCAGCTTCTCTTCCCATTTTATCCTGTAGGAGAGGCTGGTTTAACAATTACAGCCAAAAACACCGCTAGGACTTTACAGGTCGCTGTACATGGTTAATGACACAGACAAATCCACACTTTCATAAGTGCCCGCTGGCTCGTGGGTCTGCCTGGAGATGCTCAGCAGCTCATTATTCAAAACTTCAAGCTCAGGTTATGGGTAATCAGCACATCTGAGGAAATATACCATATCTGGACAACCAAAACGTGAAGGAACAAAAGCTATTATAGAAAATACTAACCTTAAGCATTAGGGCCTCACTTTTTAAATGACGACAATGTTCACTTATCTTCCAGTGAGATAGAAACCTCAGTTAATAAATACCTGGAAAAAGTTCCCAGCTCCACAGCTCAAAAGTAGTTTTACAAGGATAACTTGATGTTATTCCCCTTTCGAAGTAATACTTGGACAAACATTATACAGCAATAGCATATTTATTTTACAGCTGGCAAAAAAGTTATTAGGCTATTTCTACCAAGAAGTATTGATTATTACTTAAAAAGGAAAGTAAAATATAAAATGAAACACTGATAACAAGAAAAAGAATATGGATTAACACAGATTCCTTTGGCCTGCCTTTGCAATACCATTGTCACATAACCTCCAGTTCTCCCTGCAAGAGAAAAGAACACTGGTATCTTTCTATATTTATTTTGCTATTGAAAATGGATTTAAATTCTCCACACAGTGAACAGAAAATAAATACAATGTTTATCCTAAGATAAAAAAGCCAAGGAGGACAAAGGAGAGGGATGGTAAAGGGATAAGAAAGAAAGGAAATATTTGTAAGCAATTTCCTTTCCGTGTTTTGACAGTCTCATTCCCTCTACTTTTAGCAACCTTCTCTTACACGTGGTTTTTATCGGAGCAGTTTTGCCTCCTCTGAAAAGGACAAGGCATTGAAGAGACATCTCTGTAGCTGGCAAAGAGCTTGTGAAGTCTCCAAAGACAAGCGCAGAAGGACCATCGACCACCAATCAGGTGGGGAGAGGCATTTACACAGCAAGGCTATTGAGACGTAAATATTAACATAAAAATGAAACACCCACAGAGAGCAGAGGCAGCCACACAAACGCTTCATTCCCATACTCCAGCAGCAACCACTCCTTCACAGCCGATGACTGTCACAACCCTGGTGCATGATGTCACCAGTGGCCTTCAATAGCATTTGGTCACCATCATCTTAGTGTCGTACTTTCATACAGAATCCAGGCGGAGGAAAGGAACATGGGATTTCTCACCTTTAGCCCATTACGAGATAATAGGAATAATTACTGATTAACATCAAACAAGAAAAATCTCATAAAGCCTTGCTGCCAAGGCATCTCAGGAACGTATGTGGAGGAATGTCACATGCATGGTGTACCATACACCTGTAGATGCAAGCTAAATCTACTCTCAGAATTTAATCTCTAAACACCATCTCTATAGTAAGGAACGCTACACGCAAGCAGCAACAAACCTTGAACTTTGGGACTAAACAAGGGAGAAATAAAAGTAGGCTTAAAGCTCCAATAGACATATTTTGGTATCAGCGTTTGTGACTATCTGGGGTTTGTTGCTGTAGCTGATAAATGTTGTAACAAGAGGAGGCTTAGGAAACTGTTATAAATGGATTTTTCAGGCTCATTAAAAAGTATCTGTTTTTCACATATATCTACTGGACAAGACCAAACAAAGCATCCTAGCCCTTCAGCTGGGGACAGTTTGGGCTCAGAAATCTGGCAACAGGAACACATAGAAGGGACAGAACTATACTTTTGCTGAGGAACAATGGAGGGAGGGTGGGACCCACCACACACACTGCAGACCTGGAGCCAAATCCTCTCTCCACAGAACAAGTGAACACAACAACAAACATAAACCAGCACTGTCCTATTTGCAACCGACAAGGACAAACTCTGTGTTCCTCACTGGGACGCCCTTTGCCTATCACAGGAATCGACAGCTAGGACACTAATTTTTTTTTTTTTGTTCTTCCTGCAACAAACGCTTGCCTCTAACTGGAAGATGAGTTACTATCTCTGTGCCACACGAATGAGTGATTAGCCATCAGAAAGTAATGGGTTTTTGCTGCTGCTAATGGAAGCTGTATCTCAAAAAATGACCTAAAGGTGAAAGGTCTCATATACTACACTTAATCCCCTAAACAGCCAAAGGAAATTTTGTGGTATAGATAACTTATGAAAAATGAAGTTAAAAAATTCATATACACGCCCATGCGGGCACACAATACAACAATTTTACAGGCCCATATGAGTAGTCTTCTCCATTCCAAGAACCACAGTGCAGCTGGTTCAGCTGGTTCAAGGCTTGCTGCATGTCAGGGCAAATTAGATAATTTCTGTATACCATCCAATACATCATAAGACATCTCGGGGGAGGGGGGAAATCCAGGCACTCCTTGATTGACCCAGGCATGCAAGCTCACAGCAACCTTGCAGCTTGAAATTATACAACCAAAAATTTGGCTTCTGTTCTGAAGAATGGGGAGGGAGAAGGAAGGAAAAGGAATTAAGCCTTTTTTCTTATGAAAACACCTGAAATGCAATAATTGGGAAGGAAAAGAAAAGCTAGCTCTTCTCTTAACCTACTTATCACAAGTCTCCTCAAACTGGAGGCTTAGAGTTTTATCTCAGCTCCCGCATTTCCTTCTCTCATCCCTCGCTCCTCTCTGGACCCTCGGAGGCTGACACAGATTAAGTGGCCTCTCAGTGTTTTCTGGCCATTCGTTGCTGTCACTGCCCTCTGTGCAGGGCAGCATCTTTTATCTGATGGCCACTCCACTGGTGAGTCCCAATGAGAGCAAAACTCTCCACACGTTTGTCAGGGTTTGACTCTACAGAAAGCAGACAGTTCTAATGTGTATGAGATGTATGTTTATTGTTTTTATTTAAAACAAAACAGAAATTTGGCCATTATCTTGTATTTACTTACAACAGGGCTGGCCTGTAAATGAGTGAGTCAGGTAATCCTCGTTTGAGTCAAGGTGTTTAATGGTCAACTGCCATTGGAATAATTCTTGTTGCAGCAGAATATATAACCAAACCACCAGCTAACCCCCAAAACAAGTAAACAAAACACACCACTCACCATCCTGGGATCAGGAAAGTCTGTGACAGATGAAGCAAATACCATTTGCAGTGGCTCAAGACCTCACGGCGAGCCTGATGGTGCACATATATTTAAGAACATTAAAACATGTTATTTACAAGCTACTTCTGAGTCACCCTGGTCTCCTGAGAATGTGCATTATATGTTCAAGAAATTGGAATAGCTCTTTTATTTATGTTTCTTTAAAATGACTGGCAGATGGAGAAAAACCTTCAGAGAAGTGGCCCTAGGCTGTCATGAAACATGTATTTAACACACCCACAGTAAACTACTAAACACACTCACTTCAGAAGGTACAGCCACTGTAAATACAGAGTAGTCCCTTTTTAAAGTCTGATCTCTGCACTAGTTAATTCAGCACTACTTTGAGATCTTCTGTGGAATCTGCCCAATTTACAGAGTAATTCTTCACCACATTTTCCATTAACACGATGACAGCATATTCTGTAAGGGCAGAGTCACAATTTGAAGGACCTTTTCAAAACAAGCCCAGGCTTTGGCTTTATTTTTAAGTCACAATAGTGATTCCTTTTTTCCTGCCACATGTGGAAGGAATGCTGCATGCTGAAATAGAAATCTCAGATTCCCCAAAGTCAGGCTCTTGTGCAAGCGGATTCCACACAAACAGGGAAGTATTGTCTACCTGAAACAATTTCCAAGACTAAGTCTAAATCTGGAATATCCCAGGAGAAGTGCAAGCTTCAATCATTCAAATCCCAGCAGACACACAACTCCAGCCTAAGGTCTGGAACATATTTAAAAAATTCACTGTGCTAACTCTCTACAGTTTCATAAAATAGCCAATACTGCAATAACAGGGCCAAAAATTAATTGTACACTGATTGGCAAATTACACAAAAATAACAGGCAGCACTGGTATTTATTGCAGCAGGATAATGTAGTTGGTGCTAAGGTATAACTGCACCACAGTAAAACTAGGTGAGAGACAGCCACGTGTCTGCATGCATGTGTATGTATTTGCATGCGAGCGCTGCTTTCCATTAGAAAAGTAGCACTGGTTTTACTGGTAACAGTGCTACCTGTATATACACACATTTATAAACACCATTCTGCTTATAAACAAGCATATAAACAGCACAAAGAGGGAGAAAACAGAAATTTAAACTACTAGCCAATCAGACAATGAATGAAATGAAGGGAAAATTGGGTTGAATAAAAATGGCAGGGGAGAGTATCAGAAATATTAGATAATGGGGAAAGGAAGACAAAAGCACCCCTTGTTTTGCTCTTTTTGGACTAGACTTGACAAATACTCTGATGTTAAGTTCCAACAGAGACAAGATCACATTCTAGGTCTTTTTGTTCTGCCTTTAACAAGTCTTCATAGTGATACACTGATGAGACCAGATACCAGATTGTTATCTAAATTCAGCTGCTAAATTCAGTGTTAAGACACTAAGTTCAAACCACACATTGCCACATTTATTTCACAAGTCGAGCCTGAGGATGGCTTTCTCCAAGATGAAGCAGCCCATAAGCATCATTCCCTCTGCAAAGGTACTCTAAATGCCAGGGAAACAAAACCACCGTAAGGCTCTGACAGTTCACCCTTCACCACACAAGACTGCAAACGCATCTCTACACTAATCGTGCAGACTGAAGGGGAAGCAAACACTTAGTTGCTGTTTGCATAGAGGCTGCTTGTAATTTGATGTAATGTACTGTGCATCAGTCAACACATACTGAAGAGAGAACACACACACTGCAGGGAAGGCAGAGAGGCAGTGCTGACATCTAACAAATTTTATTTACCCTGTTATAGATGTTCTTTGAGTTCATCAAATTACCAATCAATTTATTTGACCTCTAAAAGCTGATGTACTGAGGTATATTAACTACTAAACTTTACAAGCTTTCAGCAAAACAGCCATTAAATGGGTGAATTGAACACAGGGTACTGGAAGTCAGTTTGCGAGTTGGCCAACGGCAACAACGAAGCAACCTCTCCCCGCAGACAGGGAGACAATGGAGAAGCATTAGGAAGGCAGCCTCTCCTAGATGCTGTTCAGCTTTAACGGATACCAGCAGAAAAATGAAATTATGGATGCCGTACTGCCTCCTCCTCCCCCAGCATGACATTTAATGTCTGTGAATAACTGAAAAGAGGAAGAGGATGGGAGGTCAGAACCAGTTCAAATAACTATTTCAGGTTTGGTCTTTTTTCATTTTTTTCCCATTCAGAAATTTACCATGCACATGGGACAAAATCTTCAGTTCTCTAAATATCAAAGGCTGTGCCCTGCGAGACTGCTAGAGCCACCGCCACCTGAAAGGCAATGTCCACAGAGTCTCAGACAGCCCAGGCAACTGGGAAGTGATCTGGACTATTAGGACAGATCTTATCAGCCTATTACAGAGAACTATACCACGGATTATTCTTGTGTTCAGAAGATTAAATCAACAGTTCGATCAACTGGATGTTTCGCTATATTGCTCCACTGGCCTGAAAGGTAAACTGCTTTTTTGGACCACAGCTGTTGTAGATTCACATCAAGCACTGCTGGTTCTGTGGGAAGAAGGGTTTGCCGCAGGGGCAGAGGATGAGAACTGAACAAATTAGGTAAGAAAAAGAAAAATAAATTGTAAAGAATATTGTAAGGTTCAATTAGAAAGGCAGAGACAAGTGATACTTCTGAAGGAGAAACACATTTCTTGAGATCAGAACACAGTTTCACACTAGCTGTGCTTGCTCAAAGTACCCTATAGCACTGGCTAGAGCAGTAAGCTAGTGGCTGGCAACACAGCGAAAACAAAGCAGCTCTTGTACACACAGAGCAATAGCTCACATGCAGCCCTAAGATGTTACAGGCCATTTTATTGAGAAAGTAAATGGTGTCGGTGACACCTGCCAAGACATATCAACTCATTTAGAAAAGGGCACTGAATCTCTAACTCGCACAGAGAGGGCAGAGGGTTCGGTTGAAGATAACACCTCAACACGGCTTGCTTTTTTAAAGGTAGGCGAGTGCTCTCTAGGTCTCATGGATACACACGCAGCCTGGGATCCCAACTCGGGGAACTGATTCCTCATCCCCTTCAACAGAAATCCCCTGCCACCTTGGCCAGGTGACATTACTTTGTTCAGCCCTCCCAAATCTGCTTAGAATTGACCATGAAGACCCAATATGAACATATTAATCTGGAAAGCTTTTTTTGTTCCAGGCTGCTGTCATTTTCTCCGTAGAGATTTTTACTGAGATAAGCTACTGGCCAAAAGCATAGAAATGACAGTGGAGTCACATGTAGGGGTGACCTTGGTGCACCATAAGTGGGAGACTGCTCCAAGAAGAAGGATGAAGGCCAATAAGAATAACAAACAAAAATAAGTTTGCCTCCCGTTCTTCACACATCCTAAATGCTTTACAAACATGAATTAAATGGTATGTGCAAGGGCAAAAGGAGATTAATTTAAACAAACCAAGCAAGGTGAATGCCACACATAAAATTACAAGATTTGTGAAGCTAAGCAGAGAAAAATGTGCAGTCTCTCTTATTAATAAAAAAAAAGGTATTTGTTTAATGCATTCCTTTCCCACTTGCATAAATACTCTACAGCTTATGAATACCTCTTGTGCTACTTACTGAAAAACTACAAGCAGAAAAACATTGCATGTTAATGTACCCACTGCTCACAGTAGTCCACAGCCGCCTAATAAAAGATAACGTGGGAGCTGGAGCTTAGGAAAATCCAAACAAAGAAGAGACATCCATCTATAGGAAGGAGTTTCACTTCATCTGCAGAGATTACCTTCAGCCTTTCTCTGCTGTTTTACGCTGCTCAGAAGTGTTGCTCATGTTTTGCTATACTGTAGCACTGCCCTTAACCTTTGTCAGGTTAAACGCAGCAAGAGGCCAAATTGCAAAAGGAGTCAAACATATTTACTTGGGAGAAAGCATACAACTAATATGCTATGTGAAATCTCCTGGCATCTGAAGGGTTCCAGGAGAGACTGCATTTCTTTCTTATACTTTTAAAAGGATGTTTCTACCATTTGGAGAAAGCAGAACAATGCATACACAGAATCCTTCATAAAAATCCCAGTTCTGAGCAGTATATATTATAACTATTCATGTAAAGCTCCCTCCACCTCCCTCCCTCCCTGCTTCTCAGTAACATATAAATGCATGAAAAAACATCAGCTTAAGCTTCTCAAATTGAGTGTTTCTAAGGTTTTCCTTACAGATTATTATGTCCAACTCTCATTCTTTCTATGCAGAGAAACACTACAGTTCAAAACCTCTTCAGAACAGTCAAGGCAAAACCCACTTTTTGTGAAAAAATTATTTATTACATTGATGAGATGTGAAGTTACTCTAACAAGTGACAGCTAGAAGTTTAACCACTTACAACAAGTTACCCCGGTCTCATTTCTGGATTATTTATTAGAGATTAGACAGTCACATTGGAAACACAGGTGAGGAATGGAATGTCTGTATCACCAGCTCCAAAAATCCTGCAATTATACAGGGTCATATAAGAAACAGTAAGTTCAAAGGATCTATTCTCTGTAGTTTTCCTGATCACCAATACTTCAAGCACTCCAAAGCAACACCATACAAGCAACCCAAGGGACTGAAACACACAAGTACAACAAACTACCAGAGTTAAAGTGAGGAAGACCAAGGGCATCACCAGTGTCCTAACCCTCTGCAAGGAGTTTTTTCAATAAAAGTTCATTTTAAAAAAGAAAAGAACTCTAAAAAGCATGCACCACACTGCAGGCAGAACAAAACCTACCACCCCTTCACACATACACAACCCCTGACAAACTGATAACGAAGGGCGCAGCGGGATGAATACCTCCCAACAACAAATCACAGCATTGGTTTGATCCCAGTTCAGCTACTTCATGTATTCAAATCTGCACTCAAAATAGCAGAATGCTGCTAGTAGCAGTAGTTCGTGGCATTTGCTCAACACAAGTCAGAAGTGCAAATCAAGCGTTAGGCACTACAAAGAAACAGAGAACCAAACAGTGATTCTGATACAGCTACCATAATATATTCATGGCCCACCCGTATCTTGAGCACTGTGTGCACAGTTCTGGTTCACACCACTCAGAGAGGATTAAATAGATGTGGAAAAGTTTCAAAGACAACGAGGCAGGATGATCAAAGCATTTTGGGGCAAGTGTCCTGTATGCTTGCCCTGGTCTTATGCTCATCCCTGGACATCCACTTTTGGTCGCAGTCAGGACCAGCATATTGAACAAGATGGATCTTCAGTGCGACACAGCACTGCTGCACTCACCATCTTACCTTTTCCACTGCTCTAGTAGAAGATGTAGGGAAAACCCCAAAAGCTGAAACACTGACATTATTTTTTCACATATGTCCTTTCCTGTAAAAATGTTAATAAGACTGTCTAGAGAAACTGAGTTTCTCAAGATCTAATTGAAATAAGGTACACCCATCGTTCATCTCATGCAAAACTAAAGGCAAAGCCTTTTTAGCATTTCTATAGCTTTACTGTTTCACAACACTTTGCCCTCCCATTATAAGCTATTCCATCATATAGATGGAATAACTGAGATAGATGGGCTAAGTAATTGTTTCAAACTCCCAACAGAGAAACAGCTATTAGAAAATGAGCAGTTTTTTGCTTCCAATTCTGTGCTCTGTCCAGTAGATTACAGTACTCTTTCAGAGATTACAAAAATAAAAGGATAATGTATTCACACAATCTGCTGCATTCAAGGGAACTACTGAGTTCAGTTCTGGTCAATACATCTCAAAGACAGAGCCTCAAGGGGAAAAAGGCCCAAAGACAAACAAGTAGAATGAGAAACCTGGAAAAAAAATCATTCACACAGCAGAGGCTGAAAAGGTGAGGACTGTTCATCTTAAAAGAGGGAACAGAAGTCTACAAGTAATGAATAATGAAGAGAATTCCTTTTATCTCTTTCACATAAGGGATATTAAATGAAAGAAAAAGTATTTGGAACTGGTAACAGAATTTACAGTGTATACAAGTTAACCTGTGGCACACACTGCCACATGACATTGGAGGCAAAGAGCTAAACAAGGCTTCAGGAAAAATGCCTGAGGCACGTAGAAGAATGGTGGCAGTAATCCAAGTTCCACTACAGTGAATAAAAATACTGAATGAAAATACACTCTCTTGCAGCAGGGCATGTGTCACCCTCTGACTGACAGCACTTAGGAAGACTCTTCTCAAAGTTGTTCTCCAGAAGTTTTTTTTGTTCATTTGGTGAGGGTTTTTTTGCATCTTCTTTGAAAACTGACCACTGTCAGAAGAAAAAGCACAGTCTCCGTGTTTGATTCATTGCAGCAGCTACTATGTTGTAAGGAGTATATAACACAATTACTCATCATCCTACCTGGAAGGTGCTTAGTTCTCAACATCAACAGTTAAAACACCCTTCAAAAACAAATCTCTAAGTCTCTACTAGAGACTTTAAATCTCTAATCTCTAAATCTCTAATCTCTACTGCTGAATTCTGTTATTATGCAGAAGTAGGGACAAAGCCAACCTAAGGCTATAGACAGGCACAGCAGGGGAGGAGAAGGGGTATTTCTGACAGCCTGGTTCTTAGAGAAATCTCAGCTTTCTACCTCCACCCCAAGCCATCACACCCATTCACTCCCAGCCCAGCACCTCCAAACTACCAGTGACCACACCCCAAGTGACCATCCCCTTTGAAAACAGTGGAGAAAGCAAACTTCTATTTCAGAGCTCCTCTCCACCTCATCCCCTTACCTATAGCTTTTTTCTAATGTATACATGCACATACACACATACATCTATGCCTGAGTTGGAAGGCTTTAGCACAGTGGAAGGAAAAATAAATAAATAAATGTCAAGGTCTGCGTGTATTCAACAAATAAAAGCAGAATTATATAAAAGCAACAGCTAATAAAAAAGATTGTTCTGTGCTGTGTTTTCCATCTTTCCAACCATTATAGGAATAAAATTATCCACAGAGAAGATAGAAAACCTTTTTCAAAACTAATACAATTAAGCTTTATTACACTGTTTCAAGTACATTTCTCTCCAATCCCTTCTAGCCCCCACCACCTCCCACTCCAATCTAGACTAACGGTTGGAGGCATTCTTCTATTTTATTACCAGCAAAATGCTAGTGTTCAAGGGTCAGAAACTATCTCGTGTTTCAAGAGAGGAAACAAAACCTGTCCTTTTTATCTACTTGCTTTTGTACACGTAAGAACTACAAGATAGTTCCTATGCAGCTCTGCAGTTTGAATAGGACTATGGGCAAGCCACCTTACTCCCCTGAGAAGATCCTGCACTAAAATATCCATCACCTTGTTTAAAAAGTTACCTTGCAGCAAGAGACATGGACCTGAAAAGGGAAACACAAAATACAACAAAAGACTTCAGAAAGAGGACAATGCAGCCTGGACACAAACTTCTCCCCACTCTACTGTCCATAAAGGACAGACACACATACAGATTTTCCCTGCAGTTTCCGCTTCATGAAGCCAGAACTGGAGAGAAGAATATAATAGAAGCACACAGCATGAGACCAAGAAATTGCAAAAATTCCCTTTGCATATGAACATATGGACAACTGCGATAATTAGAACGATAGCTGCTAGATTGTTTGCAATTTCACTGAACAATCCCCATTATCTAGAAATAGAATTTCAAAATCTGAATGCAACACTGAGTGGTAGTTTTAATAGTTTATTTTTTAATGAACTGTATGGATTAAAGTGTTGCAAAATTGTATCATGTGAAATTGCTCATGGGCATGTTTTACCATCAATGGCTTAAAAAAAATGCTGCATGGACAATCATGCAGTAGCAGGAAATGAGAAGGGGAACAGACGTGCCCATAGTTCCCTACCATTTCTATAATCTGCAGTTTTCTCATGTTTCATATTCACCATCATGATACATGTTGGTAGTAAAGCTGACTGATTTCTCTGCCTTTTTATACCCTGCCTTTTTCATTGTTTGCATTTCTTTTTAGTCACATAACACAACTACAAGTCGGATGTATGCAACTCCCTGTCAGGAGGTCTAATTGCTTCAAACTGGAGAAGATTATTCTCTGCATTTATTAAAAAATAAAGACTACTTATAATATTATTTCATTTTGCCAGGAAGTGAAAAACGCATTAGTTCGTAAGGAACAGCATGGCTGTTCCTATTTTTATGGCATCAATTTTTAAAAACTCATCATGGTAAACAATTAAACGGAGAAGCAAATCCCACGTTTAGGGGAGAGATTCAAATCCCTAAATGGATTTTCAAAGGTCATTTCAGGCGTAAAAGATGCTTGACACTGTCTCTTTAAATCATGTTCATTTCAAAGGCTTATCCAGCAAGAAGCAGGCAGTGCACTGCAGCACCACTCTCTGAACTGTTGGGCTCCCCAGGGAAAAATTAATAATACAACTTTAATTCATATTTATAGCAAGATTTGTGGGTGTTGGTTTTTTTTTTTATTTAGGAAAGGATTTTTAACAAAAGGAATAAAAACGGGGCACTTCTTAAATTTAGCTTTCACCTAAACCCCATTGTAAAAAAGAAAATAAAGTTTGAACTACTAGAACTCTTTTTTTAAAAACATCCAGTTAAAATCCCCTTATCTTTCAAATGCAACTTGCTCAAAACTTCTGGTTTGTACAGCTTTTTCCTCACTTACCTATGTAAGGTGCGTGAGGCAGACAGATACTGGGAACTAACAGTTCCGGGTTTCGGCACAATGCTTCTTGTTTCTCTACTCTTTGGATCCACACAGATCCGCACCCAATTCCATTAGCACACAAAGTCCACAAACAAAAGACAACTTAGCCTTACCTTCCTCTCAATGCGGGCCAACTGCTCTTTATAGAAGGCCTCTTGCCGCTTCAACTCTGCCTCCCTGCTTTGCAGCTCCACAGCCTAAGGAGAGGAAAAGAACCTCAGTAGAAGAAGAAATTAGAAGGAGTGAATGAGTGCAAGGAAAGCTCGTAGAATGCGGACTGGAAAGAACTTAAAAAGTCATTGCTCAGGACTAGCGTACAGGATCCCTCTCAGTGGAACTGCAAACCTACAGTATTGCAGTTCATTTTGGATTATTCACAGAAGTTTCAAATGCTCTTATTAGTATCATACTCAAACTTGTAACCTTGATTTTATTTCTCCTTATTAAATGAAACCTATAACCATAGAAATATGACACCTTTCTATTGCCTTTTTCAGAATTGCACCTTATCCAAGTCTTTGTTTTTCCACGAATCATGACATTTATTACTCCACTTAATGTTCTTTGCCTTACCTTAAAAATAAACCTCCACTTTATAAACACTTGCTCCCTGGAATGTCAGAAAACTTCCATAGATTTAACACATCCCTACAATCATGAGGAAAATCCAAAATAGAAGGCTGCATTATAACATTTTTATAGCAACACACATTCTCACTGACCATTGATTTGCTTTTACGGACACACATAGGACTACCCTGATAACTAAGACCTCTCTCCACACATTCCCTGTACATACACCACCAGCACCCCGCGAGCTCCTCTGGCTGGGTGCTGCAGATTCAGAGAGGAGATGGGTGACAGAGAATTTCTCTTCCATCTTCCCAAGTACAAGCGTGACTCTTACCAAAACAGCAAATTTGGTGTACAAGTATATGCTTAAGCATAACCTGGTCATCAACTAATCAGTGCTCAATTAAATAAAAAACATCTGCGGTTACAGCAACAGCTTTTGCCTTTTAGCTCTTTAAAACCAGCAGCACTTCTTTGCATTCCCACCCCTAAACTGAACTAGCATTAAGAAAACATGGCATTGATGGAATTAAACCAAAATTTTTAAGTTAAAAAATAACAAGCAACAATGGCAAGAAGAATGGCGCTTGTTTTTCTTACCCCATCCCACCCCAAAAATCTCTGGGGCCACATAACTTATCACCAGGCAGAAGACCTTTCAAAAGCAGAATTATCAGTCCGTTTAACAGGAACACTAATCTATAGCATCCCAGCAGCATTGCTCTTAACTTTTAATGATGATGGTACAATCACAGAAAATGCTGGTCCAATATGATTAAGCAGCTGGGACAGAAACATCCCCATGGGCTCAGACCTGTCATTTTACGGCCAACAGCCATTGTTAATGATTAAAATTACATCTGAAAGCAAGTTGCTGTGCATTTCCTTCTTTCTGTTCCCCTGCTGCTGTAAATACAGTGGTATAATAGGGCTTAGAAGAGATTTTTAAGCTAGGCAGTGAGAGACAGCTGATAAGTAAGCAAGAAAAGGAGTATATGAAATAGGGGGGTTGTAGGGGTGTGGTGATAGTGTTGCCTGTTTGTTTGCTTAAAAAAAAAAAAAAGAAATATTTTAGTTTGCATGTTTGTCATTCCAGCCAACAGGACCACAGTAAGGCACAAGCACTATAGACTCATATCTAAATCCTCTTGCTCTCAAAGACACTTGATTAAAGGCAAAATCTCTAGCTTTGGTTTAACCAGAGCTGCTATGTATCTTTCAGCCTGCAAATGAGCTGAAATAGGATGGGGAGAGGGATGAGAATGAGCTGCCCCATACGTGTAGCCTGACCAAAGAGATACCACAGCAACAACAGGGGCCCTGATGGGTACTTTGTAAGTGCCAAAATTATTACCATTTTCTGATAAGAGAACCATAGCTATCCTTCTGAACCAATATCCATCTTCTGTACAGAAAAAGACTACGCAATTTCAACTGAAATGAAACAGATGTAAGCAGGCAGGGTGGTCTGGTGGATGACCAAAGGACCCTGATTCTCCTGCTGATCTTCTGCATAACACCCATAAAATCAGATTATTAAACAAGTGACTTGTATTTCCTTAAGGAGAAAATAAATAAGGAAAAGAAAGAAGAGTACACAGTACTGACCCCTCTGCACAATTCAGACAAAAAGTTATTTTCATGTGAAGTATAATTAAAAAAAAAAAAAAATCACAAGATGAACTCTTAAAAACACAAGAAAATTTCTGCTTAATCTAAATACATTAATTATGCGGCAATGCTACTCTCCTGGGGTAGCAGACTATTCTGGGAGCACAAAACCAATATGTGTAACAATACTGGTGGGCAAGAGGCTTTATTCTGTTTCTGGCAAGATGTGGATCCATGTACCCACACACCCACTCATCTTTTCAACCTATGAGTTTGCCTGACTTCATTGACCAAGAAATTCAGGACATTTACCCATATGACACCTCTGGAAGTGAACACAAACCGAATACCTAATGTCTCAAGTAGGGGGCCGAGATGCAGACAGACACATTAGAGGTGTGCTGATCTGTATGATGACAACCAAGCAGACATGACTGGAGCTGGGATGCCCACAGTGAATAATGCCTCCATACCAATGCACCCTGCAGCAGAGAGACATTCTGTTAGTGACTTCCCTAGGGGCTTTCAAAATTGATATCAAAGAATCAAAACCAGATCTCCCAACTGCAGGCTATGACCTCAGTATACTCACCATTCTTCCCTCTAAGTTATATCTCCCATATTATCTGCCATTATGTCTCACTTATCACTCATAAGCTGTATGATGAACCAGAGGTTGCAGTGAAAATTTTTCCTCACAACTCAAACATGTTCAATGACTTGCTTGTTTTCAAGAGGTGCTGACGTTTCAGTGCATTGAAATATACTGAGAAACATTCCATTTGTGACAGATCTGCTTGAAAGTTGATTTCTGTTTCCCTCTATCCCCAGCTGTTATTACTAGAAACTTTAGTACACTTTATGATGTTTGAAGTACGAATGGTACAGTCAGAGCATGTGTCATTTGAAATATTCACTGTTCCAAACTGGGCTAGGCAACAAGGGACATTTTGTATGAATACAAGATATTTATTAAGTGTTCCTGTAGTCCTGCTGCTTATTCCCTACCTGAAGTCAGAAGCCTGTGATGTCCCAGACAGAACTGGCTGCTTTGGAGATGATTACAATTTCACAGGGGACTGAGATTGCAGGTGCCAAACAAAGCATCAGATACACTTTTCACAAACACCTTTAGAACTAAAGAAGGAAGGAGAAGACAGGCGTGATAACACACTGGTTTGAAAATCATATATCAGAAAGTTGCATTTCACGTCCACGCTGCAGAAGCTACTTCTGAGCTTGAACATATCATGCAAGAGATGACCAAAGTCCAGAGATGGCATCCAAGAAACTGTTGTGTAGAACACAGCAGAGCGAGATATCCAAGGAGTATGAAGGCAGAAACAAAAGGGAGGGAGGGGAGGAAGACTGTAGTTCATTGTAACACATGAAAAATGCCCCCCAAACTTAGAAAAGTAGCATGGGACATCACATATTTGCAAAAGAGAATGTATGCAATAGGCAATTGCCCTCTGTACAAAAACTAGGTGTAAGATACATTCAGGAAATGCTCAAGAATTCTCTGTGATGGTGTCAGAAGTTACAGGCATTGAATTCTTACTAAAGGACAGTAAATACACACTACTAGCATGCTACTGCAGCTTCCGTGGGCATGGATCCATGGACTGGCTGGGGCTCTTTTAAATTCTGCCTACATTTTATCTTTACACTTCTTCGAGAGCCCAAAGTTTTTCAGGTTATCTCAGTGCTGCTTTGAACAGTGACAAAGCTAGGGCAAAGTCATGTATGATTCCCTGCCTCCTCCTCTCCCTTTATCAAGTAACCCATTTAGAAACAGACTGTGAAAGCACATTTCTAAAGCTATGCATTACATACTGGCTCAACTAAAGAATTCGAGCACTAGCCTGCTAGCTGACAGGCAGGCCAAAAGAAATATATTACAAGCCTCTTAATTGAGGTAATGAAATATTATTGGTTCACTCTCTATGAACAAAGCCAGACACTCTTAGCCTTGTCCTAAACTGACACCAACATGCAATGCATCAGACTGTGCAACTGATCTAGAGCTGGGCTTCACTCTAGCTACATACAGATTAGCTTCGGCTTTGCCCACCATGAAATATCACCAGATTCTTATTATTTTTAATCATGGTCCCTTCTCATCACCTTGTTAAACATGAAAACTAGGAAGGAAATCTGCTTGGGAAAAAAAAGGGTTTCTTGGCAGGGTCAAATTACAGCAGGGAATGTGGCACCCAGGAATAAAGTGCAGCAATAGCACAGCCCACAGCTGACGGCAACCATCAGGCTGTCTCTCTCTGCAATACTGTTGGGATTCTGGGATTTGGGGAGAGGGCACAGAGAAGACTTTACTGGAGGGAAAAATAAAAACCACGCCCCTCTCTCTGTAAATGGCAAGTCAAGCTAGAAGGAAAGGTCCATACCTCAATCTATAAAGAACTTCCTCAAAGGCAAGTCACAGCACTTGGCAAGATTATTGCAAAAATATTTATCTTCTTGGCAAAACACATTTACCAGTCACAGACGAACTAGTGAGATGACGCCTAGAGAATCAGTCGGAGGCAATCCAGGGAAAGAAGCTACAATGATAAGGAAAGGTCCTTAAGCCTCTATCAAATGCCTTGTTTCTACATCATCCTGTCTTTGCTGGGAGGAGTTACCAGCTTCCCTCAAAGGTATTAACATCTCTGCAGCAGCACAGCAGAGATGTTTTGGCTGGGTACCTCAGCTTGCTACACTTCACAACTGCAAATTCTTATACCTCATGCTTTCC